>NW_027273855.1:22592500-24992500 GCF_046630095.1 Trachinotus anak | reverse complement strand
ATACTTCAGTGTTATTGACTTACATACTGTCATACTGTGTAATAAGTTATTAATAAGTTAAAAATTTGTCATGACATTGTTGTATCTCACTTATGTCAAGGACACAGTTTAATTGTGCTGTCAACTCCCTGTTGTATAATCTGAATTACGACCTTCACTTAGACTTTGACCAAACTGAAATAAAAGAAGGAATGAACTATTCAACTTACAGAATCTCTTCAGTGTATAAAACCTCTGTGTTTACTGGTTTAACTTGGATGGATGCAACTAATTATTATTTCATCATCTATTTAATCGATTATTTGTTTTGTTTTTTTAATCTACATTTGAAACAGAAAAGCAGCAGATCCTCACATTTAACGAGCTGGATCCACTAATAAAAAAAAATTAAACCAAACGATTGTTCATTAAAATATCTGCTGCCAAATCGACCAATCGACTTATCAATTCGGCTCTGGTTGTTTGATTGATTCACCTTTTCTTAGATTTATAGTGATTTCGTGAAAAAGCATTTGCTTTCTTTTTGTTCAACAAACTGCTACACAGCCACAGTTTCACCTTTGACCTATATCCCTTCAGGGACGCTCAATTCATCATATAAATCAGTCAGGAAAATTGTGAAACGTGCTTCCACCTGTCTGAGAGCCACAGGTGCGGTTTCCAGCTCAATATCAACCGGTCATGTTAAGCTAACAACACATTAGCACCGCTTACACATTTAGGACGTTTTTGCTGCTGCTGAAATACGTCTGCGGAACCAGGTCCAGCTCCTTCAGAACCGACCCCACGGCTGAAATGAGTAAAAATATCCAGGGGAAGTGCTGTCGGACGGCCGGTATCCTCCACAGAGCCACCAAGTTGTCCACAATGACTTCCACCGTCGCCATGTTGACGCCAATGACCAACGGTTTTTTTTTGTTCAAACTTTATTTACACGATGGGATTTACAGTAACAGCGACACCGCAAAGAATGCACAAGGTAGTGCACAGATCATAAAACTAAAAATAGTAGCTAAAAAGGAAGGTAAATAAAAATCAAACATAAAAAAAAGTTAAATTAGATACATTGCAATTAAAATTCATCGCATAGAGTTCTAGTTTTCACAGCTTTGGGATTTCTGCAGTACTTTAGTATGATTTAAGCGTCAAGACAATAATGTTGTCTCTCTGTTTTGTAAATTTACTCGTCTTAATATATAATTTTATTAATAAAGAAATAAAATTATTTTTTATTCACATAAACCTACTTGAAGCTTTAAGCCTGTTTTCTTTACAGGCATTTAAAACAAGATAGAAAAAAGTAACAAAATTAAATAATAAATAGATAGATAAATAAATTCAATTCAACTCAATTCTGAGTTTGAGTTTTAGATAGATAGATAGATAGATAGATAGATAGATAGGAAGGAAATTAGGTTGTTACAGCAGGCCGGTGTATTAGAATACAAAAATACAATAGAATAGAATACCGAGGTAGACAGAATAGAAATAAAAATACAGAATGGCAAGCTATAAATACCATAAATATAATAATAATAATAATAATAATAATAATAATAATAATAATAATAATAATATACTATCTAATTTTATGTTTTAAAAAATATAAAAAAATATAAAAAAGTTTTAAAAATATATTTTAAAAAATATTAATATCATACTAAAATTCTTACTGAAGGTACAGTCTCAAAGGAGATGAGTTACATAGTTATTTTACACCTATGCACTATTTTTAGACACCTCTTCCACCTTATTTTGAAAAAAAGAAAAAAGAATTTCCTGGTTACCAGCTGGATACCAGTGACCAAAGCGGTAGTGGCTCTGACGTAACTGCGGATCAACCAATTAGGCTTCTCGACCGCCACCTGCTGGACAGAGTGGTTTACTACCGCTACAAAAAAAATACACCAAACAGGTGTTATGTGACCAAGTATTGATTATAGTTTGATTTTCAGCACAATACATAAGCTGAGTTTGAGGAAGTAAGTTAGTAATTAGTTTTTTAATAAGACAGACTAACAATAGAATTAAAACTGCAGAACTGCAGACCTGCAAAGACAGATGTTGAATAAAAATATATAATAAATATATAATCAAAATAGCATTAAATAAGAATATACAATAGCCTGTAAACGGTGTAAATGGTGCGCACTTTAGGGAAGATTGGGCAGAATGAATGTCGAGGGAAAAGTCAGGGAAAGTCTGAGTCAACAATCAATTAAAAATGATTACTTCAAGATGTGTTAATAATCACACAGTCCGATTTCCATACTCCCAACAGAAATTAAATAATAATTTCCGTAAAATTGCTGCTAAGATTACTGCTGTCAGTGTGTGGAATAACAGAAAACAGCATCTTTTAGGATATTTTAAAGTATGAGAGACTCAGCTACACAGACAGACACACACTCCTCTTTGCTCCGGGGCATGTTTACTCAGACAGAGTCTTGTAGAGTGTGGCATGTGGATGTAAGTCAGGGGGTCAAGGGGTCAGGTTTCATAGCATATGCTGACCTCAATACAAATGCAACCACAATCACGGACTCAGCATAAACAAACTGAAATTATTGAATTTATATGACTCAGCAACAGTATCACTTTTAAGTTGTAGTGTAAAGTCATAAAGTGCAATGCTAAACACACAAAAGTCTACATTTCATATAGAAATAACTCATGTTTATTCTGCTGGTCAATCTGCAATTATGTCCATGCTTGATTATGGTGCTATATGGTGCTGACTTCATCCCCCTTAAAGTCAATTTAATTTTCACATGACACTGCACTTTTTTGTAGGTGATAAATTCCTCATTCAGCATTGACTCTTGTATCCAGATCCAGACACATTTTATTTGTCCTCATATGGAAAATTTTAAATTATCATGACATTTTAACTTTGTCTACACACATATTCAAACTGAGCCTGGAAAAACTTTTAGAATATGTTCTTTACAACATTGCAGTCATACTACCAAACACCACTTAGGATTATTTTCTTTAATGTGGCACTAATGTCTATTATGCATTGTTATGAATTTCTGTTTGTCTTTGCTCATGCTTATGGCTGTAAATTTAGCAGCAGCTCTTGCTGAGTCATTATAGTTGTACTGGAGGATTATAGAGCTCCTCTTATAGCATCTGAATGCAGGACAAAGTTTGTCCTTGATGCACTCTGACTTGGCAAACAAGCCTCTCCTAGAAATGCAATTTTCCAGGCATGCCTGGTGTTTGGCTCATTGTTCTTCAAGCAGCAATGCCAGACTACAAACTCTGGCAGCAGGCACAATGCATCTAAATTAAACGGCTTTATATTACGGTTCAGACATCTCACCAAAAGGGTTGATTTAAAGGGACGTTCAATTTCTGAGGTTAGATTACAAAAGTTTTTATATAAGACAAAACAGACGTGTACTAAAATATTGAGAATGGTTCACAATTTACCTCTGTAGCTGCTAGACTCCAGATATCCCCATGTGAACATGCTAAATGCAAACACCGATGAATCCTTGTTTCAGTATGAAAATCTCAAGCAAACGTGAGAAACGGGATGAAACATAAAAACTCTCCTGCAGACATCTTGTCTGGTTTATCAAAAGGCAGAGGTTTTCCTGTGCAGAATGGAAAATGTCACTGTGAATTATTAAAGCAAACTGTGCTTGGCTTAGCTCTGAAACACTCAGGAGGAGATGCTGCTCATTGACTGTGTTGTTTCACTGTCTGCCTGCATGCTGACACTGCAGAGAAATGTGCCTGTTGTATTTTCAGTTTTCTTCCAGTGGTCAGTACTTCTCAAGGCTGTTTGTTCTTCTCAGCGAATGGTTTCGGGAAATTACGATCAAAGACATTATAATTAACAGATTTTATAGTAACACATTATAAACCTGCTTTAACTATTTTTATTTGGCCACTTGGGGGCAGTGCAACAACCTTAAAACCAGAAAGCTAACGAACACAAACATACCCACTGACACGGCCGCAGATGCAGCAGGAAGTGGAAAAATGGATGAAACGCAGAGACAAGTGTGTGCGAATAAAGTCGCTTTTTAGGAAAAAACCCTTTTGATTTTTGTGATCTGTGGACCCTTAAAGAAGAAAGGAATATAAATAATGGAGGAATGGACAGACAATAGGACTTCTAGATCTCATCAAAGGTAGGGAGTCCTTCACTGGTTCTGCTGGTATAAGATGTTGATAGATAATAACTGAATATGTTGAATTGGAACATGGAACTGGATGGTCCAGTGGGTCTTGATCCGGCGGGTCAAGTTGTTATGGTGAACCTATTTATGCATCCAGCAGTTATAGTGCAACATTATAATTCATTTGGAGACGTGTTTGCGTCAACCTGATGAATGCAGGTCCAATATTCATTGTCTTTTTAACTCTGTTTTGGGCTCTACCAACTCCTGAGGGAAATATATGGCCCTTTAGCTGCTAAATGCTCCACTTTCTTCCCCAGCTAGTTGCTGACCATGTCTGTCTGCGGTTTGGCGCTGGTTTGCCAGTGTACAGTGGGTTTATCGGAACTTGTTCGTTGAAACCATCTGTCTGCTGTAGATGGAAAGGGCTAATTTGCAGCCCACATCTCCCCACTTGTTGACTCACCGTCTGTCTCTTCACTCTTTCCTTTTAATTCTTCTTGTTGATGACCAGCTATCGACTTTGATACTCAATTTTTGCCATGAATGCAATCGTTTAGTGCGCAATCAAACCAAGATAGCATAAAATGTGGTTTTGTGTACAACACAAAAGTTCCTATCATTGGTTTATCACAGTGATACACCTCAATTGGAGAAAGAAAACAACAGTTTCAAAACATCTAAAAACATTACTTATAATTGTATTTTTTATCATTACATCTTTTGACCTAAATTGTGCAGTTTTGCAAATGATTTGTCGGCCCGCTTGCAAATATCTTTGCGGTCCACAGTTTGGGAACTGGAAAACCAAAAAAAATTATGCTAATAGATGCTAAAATGCTATGTGGAGTTGAGGGGAACTTTTGATCCCCTGTTAATTTAACATATTTATTAAAATAGCTTTAATGTACTTGCATTAATTTGATTGATAAATGCTGTTCCTGAGAGAAGTTATTACTTTCTCCCTCAGCTGACATAGTTTTTATAGATTATTCCACATCATTGGCTTCTAATCACAGGGTTGTAATCCAGGCTATAAGCATCTCTCCCTGTGAGAGGCTCCAGCTTCTGTGCTGTTCCTCAGACAGGACTGAAAGACCCGTATGACGCCTGAAAAGCTGTGGCCTGGGGACCTCAAATACAGTTGCTACAGGGTTTGTTTTATGTTCCTCATATAAATACAGGAGGCCACTGAGTTCTCCTCCTCACCTTTCAGACACGACAAGGTCACAGGGAGCTTTTGTGTGCAACCGCCCTGCAGTGCCTCAGACCAGACAGATGATGTCATGCTGCAGGGTGTGAGGGAGGATCTCTGGGGAAACCGTCTTGTCTGGTCTGACCAGAGAATCCTCCTCTCTCTGGTCTTGACCCATTTCAGGCCATCCTTGCAGAACGTCTCTCTGCTCAGATTTCTCCTGCTCAGATATCCACCAGTGGTATGCTGGGGACTGCTTTCTGTTCCAGTGGTTTCAATGCTGTAGAATGGGAAACTAAATAATAGGAATTTATGTTAATTGTAAAAAAAAAATCTCCAGCTCTTTCAATGACAATAACATTATCACAAATATGTCTTAGCAAAGATTTTCGCACAGCATATAGGTGTTGTGACCTGGAACACCTGGACCTGGCTGGAAGCTGTTAAACGAGTGAATACATTTACTTTCTGGCTGTTGTGCTTCAGCTTTTCCTCCTCTTCAAATTATTCAGCAGGAAATCTTTAATCCTCAATACCAGTCGTCCTCAGTCAAGCTGCACTCACTCCACCGTCTGTTGGTCTGTGTGCACACACTCAGCAGTTAGATGGTTCTGTTTTATAGTGCTGCTTTTGATGATGCCTGCATTTCTCTCTTCTTTGATGTGCAATGATAGAAATATTAACTATGTGACAGAACTGACATGCATGTGGGCACTGCTAAATTTAAACGCTGGATTCTGCACATACAAAGGCTTCACTTTCAGCACAAGTGATGCTTAAACTCCATAACACCGTCCAGTCAGCACAATAGATAAAACTCGAAAGACGACAGTTCAAATCTAAATCAGACAGGTGAGATTTGTTAAAAATCCACAAGAAAAATTTACACGTGATCCTAGATGATAAAAATAGAAGAGAGATAAAAACGGGGACAAAATTAAGAAAGACTTTATGTTTATTGTCAGTTGTAGAAGTGACTTGGTGCTTCAGGCGAGTGGAAAAGCAAACTGGTCAAACTGAAAGATCAACAAGAGGACGTGACTCTGGATTTTAAGTGAAGCTTGAGTGTGGTTGACCTTCTGTATGCCAAAGGCCCCAGCAGCCCCTTTGATGGATCCCTCTGTGCATTTTACACACAAAGTCACCAAGTCTGACAGCACTCTGCTGAGCCTGTGTGGAAGTAGGCTGTGAACCTCTGAAGGGCTCTCTTCAGAGCCTGGCTTACCTGAGCAACCAGGTGAAACACAAAGGCTGTGTGCATTCAGCTTGATTCCATACCCACCTCCATTTTTTCCAATACTGAAGAAGATCAATAACTAATTGGTTGATTTAGTTCAGACACATTGATGTGAATTTTTACTTATTTAGTTTGGCTTACAGCTAACTACCAAATGCTGTGGCATTATTTACTGGCCTCAAACTGTCCTATTTACTGTTTATTTACTGTACCAAACTAGCATTATAGGCCCTAACAAATAATCCAAAAAACAAAACAAACTCAAACAAACCAGCAAAATTCACAGTTATGTAGCTGTGACTGGTGGTAACTTGCTAGCAACATGGCTGTAGAGATGGCCATATCATTTAGTTGGTCCAAACTGAATTGCATTGATTGTTGTGGTATTTTGTATAGATTTTCATGGGCCACATACTTGTTTTCTTGTGACCCAGTGAAATCTCGACAGCTCAAAGGTTGTCGAGACATTTCACTGGGCCGCAGTGAACTGTGGCATAACATTTGGTTCAGACATTCATGGTTCCTCAGAATGAATTGTAATAACATTGGTTATTCCTTAACTTTTCATGCAGTGCAGCCATTAGATCCAAATTTAATATGTTACATTCCTATAAGCCTCTGCTGGCTAATGTTGCCATGCTAACATGCTAAATTAAACTGAAAAACATGGTAAACTGTGCTAGCTACACATCAGCATGCTAGCTTTGACATAAATTATGTCTCCATGTTGGAGCCCTGCCTACAACTGATTTCAAACACCAGATTTCTCAGACTTTACTTCTTTGGTATTCCAACAACACCAACACATTATGGCCACTCTGAGAGAAATTGAGAGGTTGTGTTTTCACTGGTGTCTGTTTATTTGTCAGGAGGATTATGTAAAAAGTACAGAACTGACTTGCACTGAACTTGATGAAACGGTGGGGCCTGGGCCAGAGAAGAGCCCATTAAATTTTGGGTCAGTTCCGGATCATTTACTATGAATGTGATTTTTTTTTTTCTTCTCTGAGGCCTGATGGATGTTGTGTGACATTGTCCTTGGCAGAGGTCTGTGCTCTCTGAGTGCCCTTCTAGTTTATTATGTTGTTTTTTTTTTCTTCCTCAACCAGCTTTATGATCTGGTCTGGCTAACAGCAATGTGTCAAGATGACACAGAGGAATTTGAGTCATTTCCATTTTACTTTATCACTGAGGAGATTCGGGTCATTTCAGTTCAGCTGTTGCATGTGCAGCATTTGACTGTTTAAATAAAACTAGGGGAGGTTGTAACTGGGCTAAACTGACACGGACCAAGTTCCTCATCCACTGTGAGTGCCAAAGTTAAAGAGTTCATTTCATTCTGTGCACACACAGCCTTTCATAAAATAAAATTTCTTACAGTCCATGACATTTACAATTATCTTACATAGCAGGCGATTGGGTGGGTGGGCATGTTTTTGGGTAAGAACATATAATTTAAGGGCAGTAGCATGACTAAATGATTGCAGTGGGTTTTCAAAAAGTGCCAATCACATTGTAGAAACTAGAAATAATTTCATAACACCACCACATTTCATTTGATATTGTCCCCTGGTTTTAATTTCATCTTCCAGTTGTTCAATTGTGTTTGAGTGCTGGTCTCAGTGATCTCTCTAAACCCGGTCGCAGCAGAGCCAGGTGGTGCCGTGTATCTTGGCAGTTTTCTCAGTCTCTTGTACTGGCATGTGGACGAGGGTCTGGGGCCCTTCCAGAAACCAATAACAGCTGGAGATGAACGCTGAGTCTGCAGCCACTTTTCTCCCTTTTTGTTTAATATGCATTCTTCACCACATCGCTCAGTCCTTCCCCAGGGCGTGCTTATTTAAACATTTCAGTGTGTTTTATTGAAACAACTCAGTGAAGTCATGGGGCAGCCAAAACATGTGCTCTGTAACTACTGTAGCAGACTCTTGTGAGGGAGACTCACAATCTCATAGATAGATAGATAGATAGATAGATAGATAGATAGATAGATAGATAGATAGATAGATAGATAGATAGATAGGTAGATAGATAGATAGGTAGATAGATAGATAGATAGATAGATAGATAGATAGATAGATAGATAGAAAGGTAGATAGGTAGATAGATAGATAGATAGGTAGATAGATAGATAGATAGATAGATAGGTAGATAGGTAGATAGATAGATAGATAGATAGATAGATAGATAGATAGATAGATAGGTAGATAGGTAGATAGATAAAATACTTTACTGATCCATTTCAGTTCAGATTCAGAATTCAGAATAGATAATAATAACAGATAGAAAGAAACTAGAAAGATTTTTATGTAATAGAAAGAAACGCTTTATTTTAACTCCCCTATTTATCATTCATAAGCATATAAGCGTAAGTTATATACAGTAATACACAATAACGTAGTTGTCAACAGCTGTGAAGCATCTATAACTGGATACTGGTATAAAGACAGATAATGAACAACAGCACAGTTGTAATTATATAAAAAGGTTTTGTAAGAGAAGTTAGATTTGTTGAAAATGCTGTACAAACCCTTCAAATGTATCTGTGTACAACTACATTATAAACCTTTTTTTAAATATATCTTTAAAGTTAAGTGTTATTGATTTCTTTCATTGAACAAATCAAACACGATGTTACCTATAAACAGTGAAGGTGCTCAGTCAAATATGTCATGATTGCGGCGTCAGTGATGAAAGGCAATTTCTGCGTTTGTGATTTGCTCTGCGGCAGAGAGGAAGACAGGGTCAGACTGAAAGTTTAGGAAGGAAGCAGAGGGAGCACACAGGCGGGTTTTTGTGCGTCAGAAACCTTCTCGGCCCAGTTAAAACTCCCCGGCGCACATGTCACACCAGTTTGTTTGCAGAGGCTCGTGCTGAAGCAGAGCTTCTCCTCCTCTGCTGCTCGTCTGCCTCTGTGAAAGGATCCACTGATGAAGGTACGAGACTCAGCTGTTTGTTTTTTCTATGCAACAAATGTGTTTGCTAATGGCAGCAGAAGCTGGTTTAAATATAACAGATATTACTGATTAATCAGCTGTATATGTTCTTTTTAGTAGATTGTGAATGCATATGTTAACATCCTGGGTCTGTTTTTAAATGATTTATTTAGGGGAGTTCTGCAGCAAAATTTCAATCAACACAACTTTTGAAATGTTTGTTTACGTTGTCTGTAATGATTTACAATGACTGAAGTTAAGGGAAGAAATATCAGAAACATACAACCAAACATATTTTTAAATGAAATTTCACAGATTAGAAGAAATGATCACTTTAATCATCTGTTGCTGTGTGACTGTGCTGACATGTTGTATCATCAGCAGGTGAAATGTGATAAATTCAGTCTAAGTGATGCATGTTTTAAGATTTTTCATTCTTTCCTTATGGATCATTTCAAGTTAATTAACTGTCTGAATTAATGAACCACCTGTTTGGATATTTTTTATCCCTATAGAGCTGAAAATCAGCACATAATGTGTGTATTTATTCATACTCCCCCTCAGCCCATTTGAGCATCTTTCATTGATTTTCTTTGTGATTCTAATCATGATGAAAACTTCTCTCCTCCTCAGAGTTTTGCAGGGACGTGGTGCAGCTGCCTCCTCCTCCACAGAGCTCAGATGGGTGCTGCTTGTGTTCAGCTCCTGTTTGCCACCACCCTGTGGATGATGCCTCACATGGGTGCCACCACTGCCGCCGCCGCCGCTGTGCTGTCGAGCTCCACAGAGCTGCTCAACGCCACCAGAGCTGGAGCTGAGACACAGTCTGACGTCAGGATGCTCAGCGGAGCTGCCGGTTTGTCTCGCAGCAGACGTAAGAGGGCCATTTCATCCAGAGAGATAAACGCCCTGCTGGAATACCACAACCGAGTCCGCTCTCAGGTCTTCCCCCCTGCGGCTAATATGGAGTACATGGTGAGGAATCAGTGGGCGGTGAATCAGAGCAGGGACATGATGAAGTTAGGGTTTTTTTTATTTTATTATCTTCAAATACAAAAACTGCAGAACAAACACTAGAATACATTCATAGAGTATAAAGGTGAGGTACAAATGTCTTACAGAGGCATCTCAGGAAAAGATATTCATACTTGCAGAACTCTTTAACAGCTCAGAAAATAACTAGTTAACACCTCAATACCTCACAACTATTCCTAATGGTTTTTGAATTCATGAAGGCTGCTACAGTCTCTGTATTATTCTTTATATCTATCAAATCCCAAATAAGTATATTTGGATACCTGTTGTTGGAGTTTTACATCAGTGTTTTTTTTAAAGAGGCTAAAAACTGAGTGAGACATCTCTGAAGTTTAACAATGTCTCAGTGTAGGATAACTACTGTACATTTATGTCTGTAAATTACTTTTTGGCAAACAAAGTGAGGATATATTTGCTCCTACGTAGCTCATGTGACAGATAAAACATGACACATTTACTTATTTGGTACAACAACTATATTTTATGATCACTTCCATATTTTCTAACCTTTATCAAATGTGAAAACCCAGTGTGTGGCAAAGCGAAGTGTTTTCTTTTCTACATATTGTCACACATACAGGAAGCGAGTACATGAGGAAATCCAGCCAGTCTCAACAAAATACAAGGGTTAAGTGAAAAGGAACAAAACTGAAACTTCACCTGATCCCACAAATGTTTGCAATATATTCTGCAGCCAAACAAACGGATAGAGAACTTACCTTGATACAACAACAAAACAACAACACAAAGCAACAGGTCTGTCTTATTTTTAGGCGAAGAGCAGAATCGTTTTTTTTTGTTGTTGTTGTTGTTATTGTTTTCTTACTGAGCAGAATAAAATGAGCGTCTGTCTGCCGTTCTCTCCTTCTCTTATCTCTACAGCTCTGGGATGAGGGATTGGCTAAGTCAGCCGACTCTTGGGCTTCACTTTGCATTTGGGATCACGGTCCGACACAAGCCATGAAATATATGGGCCAAAACCTGTCGATCACGTCAGGAAGGTAGTGCAGAGATATGTACTCAGAATCAGCTCTTGGTCTGTGTAGAAAAAGTTAACACACACTGAATGCAGCCTGTATTCAGTTCATGCACCAACACACTGGACCGAATTGTGAGATGTCATGTGACTGATATGGATGAATGATTGATTGGATGTTGGCTGTGACAGGTACCAGTCCATCACTGATCTGGTCAGGTCCTGGTACGATGAGAGGCACCGTTTCTCCTACCCGAACAGATGCAGTGGATCTGTGTGCTCTCACTATACTCAGGTAAACTACTCAGGTAAAGCTATAGGATGATACAGTGTAATGATAACGAGGGCTAAATAAAATTTACATGAACATAAGAGTTTATAAGTGCACTTCTGCACTGAACTGACACTGAAGACCATCAGTGTTCACCAAAAGATATTTGTAAAACCAGTGGCACCACATAAAAAACTCACCTCTTTGTGATAATTTTAGTTAGGGACTGTATGAAAATTATTAGAAAAGGGGGAGGGGGATGAGAAAAAGGTTTTCTATTATTTTTTCTTCCAAAAAAACATGGCTTCTCTTACATGTAAAAACAAGTTTTTACATGTAAGAGAAGCCATGTGTCATAAAAGTGTGTTTTGGGGATATGGAGAGGATAAATATCATGTTTCTATTTCAGGGTTTTATTTTCCTGATTAAATTCTGATAGTTGCTAGTAGGAACAACACATCCCTTCTCAGGAACAGAACAGATGTGGGTCCAGGGGTGGGGGCTGTAAATCATTAGATTAATTGTTGCAGTTTTCTGAGTCATAGTAGAGATCCAACGACAATAATAAGAGGCATGGTTTGTATAAGGTAAATGATTCAGCCAGCCTCAATGCTGCAGTAATTTTCACAGTCCCTTACAGTACATATGATGAATTATCAAATCCCAAACATATATGACATCAGTCGGTTTCAGTTTGTGGGTGTGAGCATCACAGTGTGTTTTGTGGTTCCTGTCAGATGGTGTGGGCGAGCACCAACAGAGTGGGATGTGCTGTCAGGAAGTGCTCCAACATGTACGTGTTCGGGAGCACGTGGAGGGAGGCAACGCTGCTGGTCTGCAACTACTCTATAAAGTAAGAAGAACCTCACTTCATCAGGAGATGCAGATGTAGCCGGTGCTGATAACTTATCCAGGGTTCCCTGTTCTGTCTCACACACACTCTGTAATTAAGAGCTAAAAGTTTAAACAGCAGCAGTGTGGTGATTCTGCACTTTAAGTTAACCCTGTAATGCCTGACCCCAGAAATAATGGACAGAAAATTCTGATTTCTTGAATCTGGAACCTTTATTTGGCCCTTTCACAAAATTTGAAAAAAAAAAATTACAAAAAATTATTTGCATATCGGTTTTTCCAAATTTTATACACGATTTTACTACATACTAAAATGCAAAAAAATTATGTAATTATAACTTGCTTCAACAGATTAAGTGTTCATGTTGGAATATTACTAAAAATTTCAAAGAAAATGTCACTGGAAAATCGTAAAAATCGCAATTTTCTTGACCTTGATCCAGAGAGTTGGGAACTATCCAACTTGGATTGTCCCATGAACTGTGTTTGAGTTGTTGTAGTGATAAAGGTATCCACCAGGGGTTGGAAGACAAGTATCAGATTGGATACAAGAGGGTTTTGAGTGAAGTTTTTACCATAAGGTGATGCAATAGGTCTCAGAAATGCTTGTATCAAATTTGATGCATTTGACATTATAGGGTTAAATTTAGTTTGTTTTAGTTCCCAGAATAATCATCTAAACATGATTTTATATCATCAGTGTTGGAAAGTGACTAACTAGCCTGCTACATTTACTTTATTAACCTCTAAAGAAGGTGTTTCTACAAGACCAAAAGATGCAAAGCAACAAATTAATGTTGTATTTGACACATAAGCTTTTTACCGAAAACATTATATATTCAGATGTGACTCCTTTTGTAGTCACCAACAGTTTGATTAGTAACTGTATTTTAATTACCTTTTTCCTCAGTAACTTTTTATTTTGTAATTTAATCACATGATTCCATTACATGTTACTCCCCAACACTGATAATATATACATAAATAATAATAGCACTCAGAATATCAGCTTTCATCATGAATAACATTTTTACATCGGGGTATTACCACGTTTACTTAAACACATAATCTAGAATATATATATTATCTCTATATATATTATCTATCTATCTATCTATCTATCTATCTATCTATCTATCTATATATATATATATATATATATATAGATAGATAGAGAGAGAGAGATATTATATCTCTTTCCACTACATTTAACAGACAGTTAAAGTTGTTACCTTATGAATTAATAATATTAATGATTAACTATCCATTATTAATGGTTCAACCACCCATGACATAAACAAGTTAAGTATTTGATATGAGCTCCTCCACAACCAACTGAATTAAAATGCTGCATTCAAGTACATGATAAGCATATAACACTTTTATTTACTGTAAGTAAAAATAATTCAGTGCAGGACTTTTGTGACAGAGTATTTTCACACTGCAGTTTTCCTACTAATAAGTAAAGGATCTTACTTTTTCCATCAACATATATGGTGTTTGTTACCCAGATCTGCACAAACAGAGCCACACACAAAGCTTGTTTATCCCAGCTTATTTATCATTGGCTATTTGAGAAGTGAGCAACAAAAAACACAATCATTGAACAGAAACAATGCTGTGTAAAATCTGACATACCTCAGAGATATTATCATCAGGAAATGTCACAGGTATTGTTAAGTTTTTTAAATCGGTATTGAGCCTGAACATGTAATAAAGGAATTGCATGATAAGGCCCTGCAGCTAACACCATGTTAAAATGTGTTTCAGAGGAAACTGGGTGGGAGAAGCTCCCTATAAGACTGGGAGGCCTTGTTCTGTCTGCCCGTCCAGCTACGGCGGCTCCTGCTGGAGAAACCAGTGCTCACCTAACACAAGAACCAGAAGACTTTCAAGATATTAACACAACACAGTGTTTAAATGGAAGCAAGAAGAAAACCATCAATTTTTAACAAACACCATGGCAGCATGACGACACAGTTTCAACAAACAGTAAATAATGCAGCTGTCCAGTTACCACTATGTTCAAAGTAAATCTTTATTAATGAATGTTTCACACACACAGTTGCGTTGAAGAGGGGTAGAGTATAAATTAACGTTTGACTGACTCATCTACATCACCGACAAAAATAATACTGAAAACAAAACAAAAATATTCTTTTATTGTGTGAAAATGTTGCTTATTTTTATACTTCATGAAGACATCAGAGATTTTGCACTGTTTTGATGAATTTGTTTATTTGATTGATTTATTTTAGAGGCATTGACCAAAAATGAAGCACTTTTGTTGTACAGATTAAACTCACTGTAACCTTGGATGTTATTGATTCTGTGTCTAACCTGATTAATAAAATATTTGTCATTGCTCAGTGTGAAAAACTGACAATTAATTCCTGCAGTAAACCAGAATGTGTTTGATTCACGGTTGTCTTTTTGCCTGACTGAACATTAATTAAGTTATAAATTACTGATGACGCTGTATACCCCTGCAAACAATCTGCTGTTCACCACTTGTGTTTATTCTCTGCTGCTGCAGGAAATTTTCTGTCCTCCATTTCACCTCATTACACCTTTCCATTTAACCCTAAGAGACTTACCCTGCCATAAAACGGGAGACTAATGCAGATTTTATGGTCTTAAATATGAGGGAATCCGACCAATTTGTGGACCCTCAAACACACAAACACACACACACACACACACACACACTCAAACACACCATGGTCACTAACAGCAAACGTGTAAAACATTTGATATGGAAACCATTTCCGTCCGGCAAACAAACACAGTTCATCACAAACAAGTGTAAAGAGCGACTGGCACTTAGGTGACTGTAACAACTGTTTATTTAGCAGCTATATATTCCGTTTATTCTCTGTGTTTGAGAAAAGTTCGGCTCACTCTTCAATTTTTGCGCAGTTCGAATTATTACAGGTTATTACATCTGTTGTTTTTAACGTTGCAGTCTTCAGGTTTCCATCATCAGTCAATGCTTTCACATGATCTTAAAGAAATAGTTCAGCATTCACGTTTATTTGCTTTCTTGTCAATAGTCAGAGGAGAAGATCGATACCGCTCTAGTGTCTGCACACTAAATATGAAGCTGTGGCAGCAGGAAACAGAAAGCTGGGCTCTGTCTGAAGGCAGCAACAAAAATCCTTCCACCAGCACCATCTCATTCATCAACCTGCTATATCTTAGCTTGTACGAAAACTAATTTGCTGAAACATCAGGTTGTGGCTTTATCATGAAGTTTTGTCATCACAGTGAGGTTGCCAGCCAACACATAAGCTCCAACAGAACAACATTTCGCCAGTTTTTCTATGATTTTTCTAAAGATTAAACCAACAAGTAGTAAGATGTTAATGTTTGTGAGCTTTAGAGCTGCTGTTAGGTGGATTTTGTTACCTTCTGACAGAGCAAGGGTAGTTCTTCCCCTGTCTCCACTCTTTATGCTAAGCTATGCTAACCAACTGCTGGCTGTAGCTTCAAATCTCTAAATTAGTTGAAAGAAAATGGCACATACAATTAAGAATTGTAAGTTTAGCTACTGCTACATAGCCAGTGATAGCATTAACATCTGTTTACTGACCCGTCCTGCCGAGGGCCTCAGCCATCATTGGTTGCATTTACAAGACAAGAGGTTATAATACGTCCTCTGAGAGGCGTTACTTCTTCACGGCAGACTAGACGCTGCAGTGACTCGGTATCGGAAAGTGACATAATGGTACAACTGGGGTGAGGCTAGCAAGTTAGCATGCTAACTTCCGTACAAGTGAAGAAGTGATAGAGATAGAAGCAAAGCAAGAAGGAGACTTTAACCTCTGGAGACAACTGTTGGTGAGTATAATAAAGAAGTTTAAAGCCAAACTTGGAAGTTTCTTCAAGACTGTTGAGTAACAGCTGCTAATGCTAACGCTGGCTATGTAGCAATAGCAAAACTCAACAAATAGCTCCTTGAAGTGACTGTAAATTACATGCTGTTGATAAATCCTGACTATGAGTCTTGATATCAGCTGTGTCGTCCAATTAAATCATGCTTAATATTGCCATTATTTTAAGTGAAATACTAATTTAAAAGCCTGTTTTCCAGCAGCTGGTGTCTTTCAGCCTGGAGTGCATGATGCAAAATCATCCTCTTGGATTAAAATATGATTTCTGTTTCTGCCGGGAGACTGTGGACATATCGTTTTAAATTTAGATTTCTCTTGACATTCACGTGTTGCTGTTACAGCTGAAGCAGTAGGTGACTTTTTCCCCTCAGTCAAAACAAAACTGATGACGTCACTCGTCATACAGTTTGTTAGCTGCCACCCTCAGTACATTCTCCACTCCTCTGTCTTTTGTATCACTCCCCGCCCTCTGCCTTTCTCTCTCCTTTTTGTATAAACTCTGCTTCTTATTCACTCCTAATCTGTGTCTGGAGAAAAACGACTGTTTGGTGATGAGAAAGAGGGAAAAGCACATAATAACTTTATGTCTATTTGAGTTTCTATCATCATGTTGCCATAGTTACAGCTGCTATATAGATTGGTGTCCATACGAGCCTGGTTACTGTTTAACCTCCCCACCCACATTTGCCCAGATTAGGAAAATCAATAAGATAACAGCAGCAACACCGGCCTTACCTTACACCAACAACACCCTTCTCTCACTACAGCACCCTGCGCCAAACTTCCACATTTTACACCTTATGGTGAGGGAGGAAAAAGTGGATTTAAAACACATGTTTGAGCAGAGGCAGAGGACGACATGGTCAATGTAAACACACAGGTCACTTCAAGTATGGAACTCCCATTTGGTGAGTACGCACTTTTTTGTTTTTATCAACTTTGCTCGGTGGTTTCAGTGCAAAAAAAAAGGTTTAGTGTGACAGCCGCTTGCTTTTTCTTTTATTTTTCGTGGGCGGTTTGTGCAGCAGCCGTGTGGCTCCAGAGCTCTGCTGGACAAATATCATCGCCATTTGTGTCTGGCTTTTTCACACGGCTGTAATCCAGGAGGTGTGTCAGAGATATGGACGTTGTTAAAAAGGCCATGGGAGCTGGGCCTGATGGTGGTGATGGTTTTGAGATGTCAGAGCAGAAAGAGCGCGTCGAGTCTGGAGGAGTTTACGTGATAATTTTAAATGATTTAAACACGATGTTGTTGCAGCTGATAGAAGCAGGTGCTGTGAGAAGCTGTGCTACGGGATGAATTCACATGTGTTTTTATTCCGGACCTTTGTGTTAAAGTAACTGTAAAAAGCCTGAATTATTAAAGCTCAGATGAAACTTAGATGAAGCTTTATGTTTTGGTGTTTGGTGTTTTCTGCAGTGTATGATGCTGCACAAACACAGCTCAGGGTTTGAATTCTTTAAGATCTCAAAAATCTCCATCCATCTTTCTCCCCATTGCTGCTGCAGGTTCCTTGCAATGAAAGCAAAGGCCTCATTGTGCTGCCTCTCAAACAGACACAGCGGTCTGTTTTGTTTTTACTCCCGTGTTCTTTCATTGAATGATTTGCATGTCACAATGTGGACAATGTGGAAATGCAAATCCATTTTCACAAAACTCTGCCCATATGCGAAAAAAAAAAAAAAAATTAAAAAAGGGACAAATGTTGCTGAACAGATGCTGCTGCAAGATCCACATTAACCTGTGCAGCTAGAGATTTAATGGAAGCCCTGACCGTGCTGGGGCTCACTGATGTCTTTCAACTCTTTTTCTGAATAACTGCACTGTTACATAACCAGTTTGAGCCACTATTTTATCGTTGGTTCAAGCGTAGTCATGAGAACTTGATCTGTGAATGACTTTGTACATAAGGTTAAGAAATAAATAATAAAGATGTGGTTTTAGAAGCTTGTGACGTTGAAGCTACTCATTGGTTTAATTGTAATTGTAATTGTGAAGTACTTTACTACATTCAACCCTGCTGCTAATTTGTCCCACTGGCCACCCCATAGACCACCATTATGCACCATTATAAAAGAGATGTTTGCTGAAGCTACAAACAAGGTCAGTTATCACCCATTCCGTTTTGAACTTTTAATTTATGATGGTTTTCTTTATTTGTAAAACCTTTCCCAGAACGCAGTGGGTTTTATCTGCATGACATCATCCCAATGTAAGGTCTATGGGCTGAGTGGGAATGCATGGATGGGGCTCGCAGGGGAAACACTAACACATGTCTGTGTGCAGTGGACCATGCCCGAAAACCAGAAAATGTTTTGGGCTTTTGTGCCAAGCTAGCAATTTTTTAATCTAGTGTCTGGCTATTAAAATACAGAACACAGGATTTAGGCTGTCTTTGCTTAAGGTAGCTCAGCACCATCAACTGTACTGCAATCAATTTGTACCATCAACTTCTGTCTGCAAGAATTCCCCTTTTGTGGAGCAGTTTATGGACAGGCAAAGGAGGGCTCAATAAAACTGGACACAGCTAATAAGCTACGTTAGCTTCCTCTATTTTGTCCTCTCCAGCTCTGCTTTCCCTCAGAGGTCAGTGCAAGTCAACAGTGCAAATCCATCGATCAAATTTTCTAAGTGAAAAATGTAATGCATCCTCACTAATCTAGCCACAACTGATAAAAGCAATAACACATTTAATATATTGATCACCTTCTGGAGGAAACCATGACAACATGTCTATGAACATGACAACAGCCAGGATCTGATGATTCTGAAATGACCAAAATATAATTGCAGATTTTTAAATGCAGAGGTTTAATTTAAACCACAATCATGTAGAGAATAGAGATTATAACTGTAATTATTAGCCTGATTTCACCTTTTAAGGATAATGCTGGTTAATATTATATATTATTATGTTTTTCTTATCATCAACAAATCCCAGTAATCAGACTAACAAGTACTGTGTGTGACATGTTTCTTTATTATTATGACTATCGACACCATCATTTATTTTGAGTCTCTGCTGCTGTAAATACTCACTAAAACACCAAACGTGTATTCATCCGTGGGTGGAAATATATAAAACAAATGCACAGTTTCCTCCAGTTTGAGTAACATCTGCTAAAATCTATAGTGACCAGGTCTTTAAGGAAATTACTGAATTACTGAGCTGTTTTTAAATATGAAAGTTTACCTTTGTGAGGCTTTTTAAAAAAAAATGAGTTACATCTTCAGAACAAATGGGTCAGAAAATGAGTGACAGAAGTCGGGTGGACTTGCATGTTGTTGATTCTGGTATTTTCATGGGATTTGTTGATAATAACAGAGAATACAGAGAAAACGGTTATTTTATAACCCTGACTTTGAAAACCAGTGATGACTACACTGGTCACAAATTCTGAAAATGTTAATTCCCCATCTAAAAACCACCTGTGAAACCAGAGAGGTGACTGGCCTCTGCCTGGATAACTAAATTGTTCTGTGTTTGAGTACAATAGTAACATTTTCTGAAAGGATTTGTTTTTACAGTATTTGCTTATGAAATTTTCCAAAACCAGGACATTTATGTTACAAATACATTCTTCAGCAGCTGCCTACTCTAATCTTCTCTTTGGCCTAGATCGGGTTATACTGTGCTGCTTTGTCCAAACAAACTGCAAATCACTGTTCAGGCTCTTTCTACTTTAAAATTATGCAAAATGTCTCCAGCAAGTATTGCAATTGCAATCCTAATTTTTATGTAATTTATACTGAGACGCTGAAGATTTCTTTTATTTCTGAGCAGATTACAGCTATAACTGCCAGATAATTTAAACATGATGATTGAAGGCGAAGCATTTAGAGGTTATATCTGCCAAAATTTACTCCTTTACTCCTGTACAGCCTAAAACTACTGAGCCAAGCAAACTCACAGCTCATACAATACGCGTAACTTTGTGTCAGACACATGGGATTAATTGCTCAACGGTCACAACCTGGACAAACTCCCCAGCTCTGCTGTTGGCAGAGTCTCGTGGTGAATGTAAACATGACAACAGCCGTTCAACAGCCCCACAGCAGATATCTGTTTGCCTACGAAGCTGAATGACCTGACAGCGCGGTGCTGGGGGGCCTGGTCCCTCTGTATACAGACACAGAGGGAACAGTTCAAGATGACTGAACTAACAGAACATGCAACAGCGAGGCTTTTGAGGCACTTTAGGGAAATAACATTTGTGGTGTAGGTACAGAAGCTGCTGTGTGGATAATGATGTGATGATAAAGATTTTTATACATATAGATTATGAGGAAACCCCTGATGTAATGCATTTATTCAGTGTTTGCAAGGGACTGCCACAGTTTCAAAAGATGAGCAGGTAGAAATCAGCTTGAATGGACCATGTGCCTTTTCACTGAAACACTGGGACCACTGTTAACACACCTGCAATCACTGTAAAACCATACGTTTCGGTTGATTTGGTCAATCTGGTGTTTGACCAAATCAAATCACTTTTCGATGAAAGAACTATTACACTGTTACGAAGATGTTCTAGCTTCTCTTCATGAACATAATTCTGTTATAATGAGCCATATGTGAATTCCATCAATCCACTTGTGCAGCACTTTTCTATTTTTAGAGACCATGCAAAGCCCTTAACAGTGGTAGATGTCACATTCACCCATTCATACACACATTTACACACACACACACACACACACACACACACACACACACACACACACACACACACACACACACACACACACACACACACACACTTATACACTGATGAAACAGCCATTAGGGGCCAATGGGGTTCAGTGCATTGCACAAAGACACTTTATCACACGGACATCAGAGCTGGGGACCAAACCACCGACCTTGAGTAGTGGACAACCTGCTCTACCTCCTGAGCCTGTAATTAAATAAAAGTAACTAAATACCACAAATACTCTGTTACAAGTAAAAGTCCTGTATTCAAAATGTTACTGAAGTTAGAGTGTAGAAGTATTACCAGTAAAATGTACTTTATCAAACTTGTCAAATGGCTCCTTTCATCTTTATATGTTGTTGCATTGCAAATACAGTCAGTTGGCAGTTTATTGGGTACAACTACCTCAAACTAATGCAGTCTAATATAATAATCCTGCAATAAATCCTCCTTCTTATAAAGTTCAGTTTTTGTTTAAACGGTTTCAGTGATGTTGATTCAACTTTATGGTCGATATAGAGGCTGCAGTTTGTGGTGCTGTTGAATTGTTGCTCCTTATACAGACTACTGCTTCTATTATTAATGTGAATGAGGGTGAAATACCTCTCTGCATCGTCTCAATACTCGCTAGCAGCGAGCATCTGTGTGAGTAAGAAAGACCTTTAATCTGAGAGCAATTCATATTTAATAAGTTGATCATATGTTTTGTTTGTAAGATCAAAGTATCTCCTGACTATAGCTGGTAAATAAATGTGTCAGTGGGTAAATATCCCCCTCTGACTTACAGTAGAGTAGAAGAAAAGTTCCTCAAAGCTGTTGCAGTTTCCTTTTCTTCACTTTTGTCATTGGGATTAGCTGATTAATTTTGAATGTAACCTCTGTCACTGATTCATCTGACTGTAGGTAAAAAGTCTTGGGTTGATGCAGTTGTTTCCCCTCCAGCCTGTTCTCTCATCCAATCAAGTGCCACCATATAATCGAACTAACAATGATGAACATGAATTTGAAAGAATCTGGATATTAAAATAAGATCAAGATTATAATTAACTGCAGCTGTATGAAACATATTAGGCTGGTGAACAAACCACTCAGCTAATGAAATGACATTTAATCTGCACTGTAATCAAATATGATATTCATTCAACCTAAATGTGCCTCTCTGGTGCTGAATAGAGGCTGCTTCTCTGCCGGTTTGCAGGATAGGCGTTACACACTGTTCACTTGACACTATTAATCCCAGTGTTCAAGCCTCCAATCAAATCTCATTGTGACAAGCATTAGGGGATTATCCCTGGGTAATGTGGGCCCTTACAGCAGGCCTGGTGGCCCCGGCAAACAGCACTATCCAGTAACAGTGGCCCTGCTTCTCCTCTCGGGCTGCCTCAGCCTGGCCGGGCCTGAGAGAGCAGCTGAGGCTGATGGGCCTTTGCTCAGCTGGCCGGCTCACCGTCAGGCCTCGGCCTTCACAGGGATGTATGGCCAGGATGGGACGCTGCACTTCAACAACCCAGGTACAGGAAACAGAGGGGACTTTGAGAATCAGGCAGAGTTTGTAGAGCAGAGGGTGAACAACGAGCTGCTGTTTGTGCATTAACACCACAGAGCTGTGGAAGGTAAAGCTGCTGGAGGCTAACGACAAAGCGCAGGGTGAAAATGATACTGAGATACTGTATGTGTTTCTGGATCTTTCAACAGAAACGTGTTTGAAAAGCTTTGACTGTTGACTGTTTGCAAGAGCTGCTTCACTGAGAGAAAAAAATCAACAACAAATTCATGTATAATAGGCAACAACATCTTGACAACTCAAATTATTGGATGTGATGAAGGTTTTGGACGCAGAATAATTCAGTGATTCAACAGTTTGTGGATGAGACATCGACTGTAGTGTGAGTTTGAGTGTGAACTGTGCTGTGTGTGTCCACATGATGGCAGTAGTAAGCAGCGATGAGGCAGTGAGCAGTCAAGTACAATTATGAGGTACTTGTGTTTGTGTGTCTCAGTGCAGAACTTAAACGTAATTAAACGTCAATTGTGTTTCTCAATTTCATGCTATTAATACTTCACTATTGCACTTTTTAATCTCTTTATCTTTGCATATTAAGATACAGATTAATATGCAAAGATTAAACTTCCCAACAGAATGTAAAGTTGTTAAAATTAGCTAAAGCATGACGAGCTACTGCATTAAAATACTCCGGACATGTTAATGCATTAGTCCTGACAATCAGATATAATATATAATCCTATAATAATGAGCCACCATGCAGCATAATGAGAACTTTAACTTTTTAATACTTTCATTTATTTCTTTGCTGATATTTTGTACAATTCAATTCAAGTACTGCACTGAAGTACAGTTCTGAAGTATTTGTAATGATTTTTTGCTACTTTATATTTCTACTCTACTACATTTTAGAGGGAAATATTGCACTTTTTACTCCACTACATTTATGTCACAGCTTAAGTTACTAGTTTCCTTGCAGATTTATGATGTTTTATCAGGGCTACCGAGCAATTTATGAATTGATTAAGATTAGCTCCACTGCAACATTAACATCTGCTACATTTAAGTTACAACAAGAACTTTTTCCTCTAGTACTTTAAGTATATTTTGATGCTAATACTTCTAAAACTTTGACTTTAACTTATAACAGAGTATTTTTACACTGTGGTATTGCTTCGTCTATTTTACTGTGCACCACAGTGGACGGGCCTGGGGCAGAACTGTAGATGTAGAAATCAAAAACCAATCAAACAACAGAGACCAGGAGAGAGCAGCATGTGACCTCAGCAGGTAGAAGGAGAGCAGTGAATCAACATCAAGGCAAAAGGTCTGATGTGAAGTGTTAAAACTGTCCAATAAAAATTTTTAAGAGGCATAATGATGCAGTCAAGAGGCTGAACAGCAGATGGCTGATCATGTCAAAAAAAGAATCACAAGTATTTAGAATATATTTCTACTGCACTGATCAGATGCAGTTTTAGATGTTGCACAGATCACGTTGAATTGATGAATGTTTAGTGCCTTGTTATTTAAGCAGTGGAGGTTAAACGTCCACTGATTGGCTGATGACTGAGGCACCTATAGAGCATCAGAGAGATAAACGTGCTCAGAGCGGAGCTGCTGACAGAGGAGATTGGGCCAGCAGTCAAAATGAATTCTCAGCAAAACAGTGTTAATCATTACAGTCCCTTATCACACACTGTGATTGATTTACATCTCGCAATGGTCTCTGTGTTTATTGATGCAATTGTTTACTTATTTGGTGCACGGAGGCTGCTTCTCAGTCTGACTGGATGAGACCAAGCATGTTTTTGTAGATTAAAGGTTTTATCTGCAAAATACTCGAGACTGTCAGTTTGAATGATGACAAAGATGTGTAGAAGAGTGGAGTCTTAAACTGTGACTGTGCACAAGAATTGCAAGGTTTGGACTCTACAAAAAAGAAATGCACTGTAATAAGTGCACAGAATCTCAGAAGTAATTTGAAGAGAAACTAAAAAGCTTGTATGACTATATTATCCTTCTCCTACTGCATACAGCTCTCATTTATATACCTACATTTTTATTACCCTGTAATATTACAACTTAATAGACACTAGTAGTTAATCATTACCCTGATACCAAATATTCATCATGGGTGAGGATCATATGACAACTCGTAGGTTGTCTCAGAGAAAAGATGTGATTTCAACCCAACTCTTTCTTCTTTTTGGTATTTTTCATTTATCAAAGTCATCTTAATAAAACAATTAAATGTCCCCTTAAACATAAGGTTATACGGCTAAAGAGAAACCAAAAAAACATGTTAAATTTGATAAATTTTGACCTTTTTAATTACCATGGCAAGGCCTTCTTAAGGATCTTTTTGGCAACGTGATTTAATTCTACAATTGCATTTGTCTGTTTAGCGCAAACCCTCAAAAAGGATGTGTCCAGCCTCACTACAGAGGATGAACCGGCTTTGGTTAACTGTGTTTGAGGGCCTCTGAGGACAAATTAGCTTCTCTAGCAGTATAAAGTGCTATTATTTCACAGGAAAAAAGGAAAAATAAGTATTTAGCTGAGCTGTATAAAAGTAGTTTTCCATTATAAAGGCAGAAGAAGGATTCAATACAATTTATCAGACTAAACACGATAACATAACACTATTACCAAATTGCTTTTTATATTAAAAAAGGTAATTTGATCATCACAAAAATCAATCTGTGTCATTATGGACAATGAGGTAAAATAAATGACATTATTCCTGTGGCACAGAAAATATGATATTCCCCCGGTCAGCCACAGGGGCTTGCATAAGCTGTGTTATTTGCAGATAGTTATCTGTTGACAAGGTCTTTGCCATGACACTCTACTCACCTATCTCCTCCATCTATTGCAGGAGAGCAGAGCAGCAGCAGCTTTTTTCTGCTGCAGCCAGCACATTGTCTCCTTCTGTTTTACTCTTATCAACATCAACACGCTCCTGGATGTCTCTTACAAACACTCACATTTCCACTGTGGCGTGGCTCTCTGAGAAAGAAACAAAATAGGTCCCCAGACAGTGTATATTCCACATCTTATTAACTCTTCCAGGCCACCATGATCATCTTTTCCTCCCAGCTGCTGGCTCCTGTGTTTTGATTTTACTACGTTGGCTTCCCTGCCGCTTGCCTTTGAGATCGGACTTGGGGAAATGAAATGTAGTCATTGAGGAGAAGGTACAAATAGGCAGCGGTTGCAAATGGAGTTTGGTCAGTGGTCGGAGATTCCTATTCAGAAGATAGATAGGACTTTGTTCACAAACTGGAGTTTGAAGTTTCAAAGGGGAGAATCACACAAGTATTACATCAGGTCTCAGCGATCCTTTGACTTTTAGCCCCGGGGCAGGAGTTTGGGTGACTGATTATAAGACAGCACTCTCTGGCCCATCACATTTCAGCATGGCAGCTTCCCACAGTATTTAGTATGTATTTACAGCTACATGTCAGGCAGTTGTTGTGCAGAGAAAAAGCTTGAACAACTGCTTATCACCGATTTGTTTTGTATTCACGAACATTACACAGAAAGAATGAACATATGATTAGATTTTTTTGTGTCGTGTCATAAACAACATTCACATGACACACCTGTGACTCAACCATAAAACAATATAAAAACATTAAAAGTTAATACGTCTTATTTCCACAGTGGTAGGACCATCTGAATGATGATAGTAAGGACTGCCATGTCTGCTTCATCACAGTAAAAGTTGTGACGTACAGATTTAATTATTGTACATATTACTCAAAATAGAAATGGTAAATTTTTTTACTAATTATCGTGTTCATTAACTCATTGCTTCTCTTTCTATTTATTTTAATGTAAAGTTATTTTGTCTGAGTTTTGACTATATTATTTATATACATGGCCTGGTTATGGTTATTTATGATAAACCACATTAGCAATGCAGTGATTCAACATTATTGTATTCTTGAAAATTATTAGTTTTATAGTCCAATAATTTTTTGTTATCTGCCTGCTTGGTCTCAGCTCTGATAAACCCACTCTGCATTACTTGCTCAGCACTAAACAGCAGAGAGACGAAGTTAACGGCAAGCTGGTGAAAATACTGGAGCATTTAGTGGTAATAGATAGCCAGATATTTCCCTCAGGAGTTGGTAGTGACCAAAAACAGAGCTAAAAGACACCATATTATTTTTATGAGGTGATAATATGTTAGCGTTGTGTTTATAGCTTGTTTCTGCTGCTCTCAAATCTCCAAAAATCAGTTATCACACATTTAATGAGGATCTTTTTTTAAATTAGGATGAAGAGGCTACATGCTAGCAGCTGCGTGTAGCTGTGACGACACAGCGGTGCTTTGAGCTAACTGCTAATGTCAGCATGCTAACTTGCTCACAGTGGCTTATGTCAAGCCAGTCTGATATCCATTAGCTGTCAAGACTTTTCATTCAAAACCACGAAGGTAAACTTCTTGGTTGACATTGGCTTTGGAAAAGTCATGGAATCATCGAAGTCATTTGGATTCATCCTCTGGAGATCATGAAAGTCCAGGAGCTGTTGACCTATTTCAGTCTGATATTTCTGTCCCTAGTGAGGCCAGCTGACATTCATGCACATTTACATTATCATAGTCGTACATGACATTTTATTGAAACTTGCAGAGAGTTTGATGAGACGATCGATACCACTCACACGTTTGTTTGCACAGTAAATAATGTTTGAAGCTGCAGCTCGCAGCCGGTCAGTTTAGCTTTCAACAGACCCGACCTGGCTGTTTCCCCCTTTTTCCAATTTTAACGCTAAAGCTAAGCTAACCAGCTGCTGCCTGTAGCTTCATATTTGCTGCACAGACACAAGGGTGGTGTCTCTTCTGTCATTTAACTAAAGAAAGCAGATGAAGGGCGCCTCCCAACGTGTCAAACTAATCCTTTAAGAAAGAGCTTCGTTGTATCTAAACAACGTTCGGACACACAGACAGCAGAAGATGAAGGTTTTTATCATTAGCAGTAGTCTTGAATTATGAAAATGGTGACTGCATTCAAATTTAAGTGTCACCAGAATGAACATGTGCTGCTGTAGCCTTATTCTGTGTTTTATAGCCTCCTGCACGTGTCAGTCCAGCCCGTGCACTGTGGGAATGTAGGCTAGGTACAGCATGTTAGCACAAACCCCCACCTCAAAATGCAGATAAGTTATGGGATCATTTGGAGCTAACCAGCCCTATCTGACACACTGGAGCAGTCTGTCAGTGCGTGATTAAGAAAAGCTGTAACCGTGCAGATTACACTTTATAGTCCTGTATATGACTGTTCCTTGAGGAGTTCACAGAAATTTAAGATGGAGCAATAAAAGAAGTTTAATGACGGGGAAGATAAGATTTGCTGTGAGTGACTCATTCATAGCCCCACACTTATTCTCCCAACCTCCCCTCCCCCCCTCCCCTCTGATCACTCGCATACTGCTTTGAAATAATCAGCACACTTCTTGAGCAAATATGGGCATTGCAGAAGAGCAGCACAGATCGAACATGAAGAAATGTTGTAATGGATGACCTCTGTACACACAAGTGAAACAACATGCTCCAACTGATCTGCGTTTGATGCAGAGTGATCATCTGCTAATCATTTTTTGATCACTGGCGTAGTTTCCATTGAGTTAATCAGGTTGTTAAAGACCCTGACAGCATTTAGAGCCAAAGATCAATGAATCTAAATCTGTGATCATTCCTGACTGTCAGAAAAGTTTCTGTAGCTTTTAATCACAGGTTGATCACTTCCATTCCCTTTTTCTGTTTGGATTTCTGTAGGAACGGAGTTTTTGTGTAAATATTCAATCATTGAACGCATCATCTCAGGATCATGCACAGGAGCCTGCAGGAATGTTATAGTGTTTGTCTGCTGGAAGAAAAATAATTTTATGAGCGCCTCAGTATAATTTGAGTGTATGGTTAACAAGTTCACCTATATGGGTTTTTTTTACTGCTTCTGAGGCCGGGCTGAACTCGGGATCGTTGACCTATTGTTATGTACTGGCACTTTCTCTTCAAATACAAGACTACTGTTTGCTGTGTGACATGTAAGAGGCAGCCGATTTGCGCAAGCAGAGAATTTAGTTTTGAAAACAATTGGATTTAGGACGGTGTCTAAAAAAAAAAAAGTCACACTTGAAAACCCTCCGAGAACTGAGATCACATCCATGTTGGATTTCATATGGGAGGAGTTATATCTCATTTACTTCTTTAATTTTTTAGTAATTTACATTATAATTACTTATGTTACAGTATGTGTGTTACCTGAGTACTTCCATTTATACTTCCGCTTCACTTCACACTAAATAGGTGATATTAAAGATTAAAGCAATGGTGTCCAACCTTTTGGGTTTGTGACCCAGTGTCTTGGGGCCCCTTGAGTGTGGTGTGTACACAGGTTAGCAGTTCCTCCAAAGAGACATTTCCCCACTAAATTTCTCAGATGGTTTCATTTAAATAACAGTTTGGGGCTCAAAAAGGTAAAATTGTTCAATATTTCACAACAAAGCAGAGATTAGAGAAACGTCCTCTTTTCCTTTGCAGTGATTAACTCATGATTTATCTTTGAAGCAGTCAGACTTCTATGTTGGGAAACACTGGACTCAAAGTAGTTCAAACTATTTCCACCTCGACCACCTGCAACAATAAAATACTTCTTATGCTTCTTACAGTCCTCCCTCTCACTTCCCTCTGCAGAACCTGTCTCTTACATTTTGTGTATTTCTGAAGTGATTCCTCAATATGGCCTCAGTCGTGGAGGCTGTCTCTCTGAGGAGCCGCTGCATTTCCAACAAGTGTTGAGCTTTTGGATCAACCTCACGTGCACGTTGCATTTTCACAAACAATGAGGTCTTTTACATAAAGGCATCACTTTGCTTTAGCAACGGTTATTTTCCACTGTTAATTACGCAAGAATTAGCTGAGATTTAGCAGCGTTGTATTACACATGGACGTAAGTCTGAATGTAACGGACTGATATGATCTGACCACTGGGTCTCCTGTGGTGCAGGAAGCTTTCAGATCCCAATAAAAGTAGCAGTACCACTGTGTGTACACACTCTGTTACAAGCCTTCACAGTCTTAGTGTTTTTAAAACTGTACTTTAAGAATGAAAAGTAAAATATTATCATAGATGTATTAACAGAGAAGCAGCTTTTTAACGTGGCAGCTGGTCACACTGTCAAACTATAATGTATCACACAGTGTGTTACAAGATGATTATGTTTAGTTTGTACAATCTTAATTTGTAAATTAACTAACATTGTCAGTTTAACATGGATGGATTTCTGAACTGTTTGAAGTGACAGTTTTTGTTGGAAATTCACAAATCAATCTCAGTTTATTGTAGGGGTGTCTTGACTGTGTGTGTGTGTGTGTGTGTGTGTGTGTGTGTGTGTGTGTGTGTGTGTGTGTGTGTGTGTGTGTGTGTGTGTGCGCGTTTGTGTGTTTTTGTTTTATCAGTCTTAATATTGAATAACTGTCAATTAAATCCAGTTTTTCTTCAGTTATGTTTTTCCTTCATACTACAGCATGCTTAGGCTTCAGCAACAATCATTAAATACTAGTGTATAGTATAGTGTATATATAGTACAGTATATTTTATTTAGTATAGTATATTATAGTATAGTATAATAATAACGGTAGAATATCTCTGTTGTAAGAATCTATAAACCGCATCTGTCTTTGATGGTTTCCTGTAATATTTTGTATAGTAAGCTGTGGTATTTAGTGTAATATCTACACAGATGAATGTCAGTGTGGATCAGCTGTAGCCTCAAGCTTCAGACAGGACTAACAAGAGGAGTTTACATGATCAGAAGCAGTTTATTGTATGACTACATCAGGAATCAAAAGTGGCCACAGTGAAAGACAAAGTGACAGGCCGGCCATCACAGAAAAGTGTGGGAGGACATTCATGGTGTTGCAGTAGTAGGACATATTATTAGATTTTCACTACATGATTATCGTGACCAAAAGAATTCACAATAACAATATTATTGACATATCTATAGAAAATTAAAGAATAAATGATAATAATAATAATGATATGAGTGAAATTCATCTTTTACTTTGTATATTGTGTGTTTTTGCCTCTTTATTGGCAAATGAATTAGACTCAAATACGAGTGAAGGGAGGTGGAGAGAGAATCTGTAACCAAAAAGAACAATTACACTTAATGGACAGTGAAAAGGCAACAAGATAAAAGAACTGATAAAGATAACATCCACAAGGCTGAACATCTGCCATCGCCATATTACCAAATTAGTATTATTAACACAATATCAATATTTCATAATATCACACTTATCACCAGTACTGGTACATCACAGCCCTCTTGATTGTTCATGTGAAACCTTTTCTCACCTCTGCACAGCTGGGTGTGAATGTGGGATTGTCGTTGCAGAAATATACAGAAATTGTCAGATACAGACCAATTTTAATGCAGGAAAAGTGCACGGTGGGTGGGTGCTATTCGACCACCCGACAAGCAGCTCTGATGAAATATAGCAGCCCCTGAACATGAGAGCTCTGGTTGACCAGCAAAATGTCATAACGTGGCTGTATCATTATTTGTAGTTGTTCTGTGTCTCTTTCAATCTGAGGGTTTGTCTCAGGAGTGAGGGGCCTGGCGCATATGCCTGTGCCCTGGGGCCCATTGTCGCATATCCATCCATGATTTTCAGATAAAGATAGTGGAGTAAAAAGTACAATATTTCACTCTGAAATACAAAAACCTTTCAAACTGTGCTTGAGTCAGCGTAGGTCTCTATGCAGACACATGGAGGTGAGCTGCACCTTTGTTTGCTCTTATCTGCTTCGTAACGTAACATGGATATTGTAACTTGTCGTGCATGTGATTTCAGCATGTTACAGAAAGTGTTGTCTATAAAATTAAACTGGTTTAAAGTGGTGCAGGAGTGATTTGGCAAAGCATTGACCTGATGGTGGAATTGTTTATCCATTACTGACTGGGAACCAAAAACCGGTGGCAGATATCAAAGCTGTGCTATCTCTCCCTAAAAAAAACAAAAAAAACAACAACCCTGTGATTCACCATTGAAGGGGGATAGTTAACCATCAACCACAGAGATACTCCACCTCTCCTCTGGTTAGCGGCACGAGAGGGAAGGAGCTCTGCTGTCAGTCACTGGCCTCCTCTCTGACACCAGTAGGTCCCCATCACACTCTACCGGGCCAGGGAGCCACCTTGTTACTGGGTGGAGCTAGGCCCTAAAAGAGAGGAGGGGGGGGGGTTAGTGGAGGTGTGTGGGGGTGTTAGAAAGGAAGGAGGAGGCGGAGGAGGAGGAGGAGGAGGGGGTGGGGGGCACATTAGCTTCTTGGACAAGTCTTTCTGCCCCACTGTCAGGTAGTTGAGCATTTGTTTGTCCAAAGCACTGGCAGACATGGACATGGCAGACTACAGCGAGGCTCTGGACCCAGCCTACACCACGCTGGAGTTCGAAAACATGCAAGTGCTCCCCTTGGGCGCAGGTGAGTTACATATATGCAGCTCTGGCGCTGAACTTTGAAACTTTTACTGATTTAAAACTTTGGTCAAGAGAGCACAGAGGGAGCTCTGGCACGGGGTGATAAAAAGGGGTCATCTGTCCATCTGCTGCTGCTGCTGCTTGCAGGGGGATGATCCTGTGCAGCGGGTCCACTTTTATCACCTGTGAGGTGTGATGGTAAAACATTAAGAGATTTTGATTTACGAGACTTTGCTCTCTATATTCTCAATGCACTCGGGTCATCTGGTCAAAGCAATATCTACCTGTTTCAGCTTGTAGAGTGATGGTGGTGTTAGACTGATGACAGTGGGGTGATATTTATTCTGTGATGAAGCAGTAGTGTGAGGATCATGATCACTGCTCTCCTGTTACAAACGGTCTGTTCCCACAGTCTGAAGTGGAGAAGAGGGGTTCAGTTTTTTTTGAGATGTGCTCACAGTGACACCAACTTATTTATATATGCAGTCTCCCATGACGCCAGGCTGTGATCCTGCTTCTAAAATTCCCACTCAGATGAAAAAATGAAGCCTGAATGAAAAGCTTACACATTTCCTTATTGCACAGATGTAAAACAATGTCTTTCCGTGAGTCATCCTGCCATTTTTAATCTATATCATGTGTCACGACACACTCTGTGATTGATTGACCCAGTCTGGTCTCCAGTGATTGCCTTTTCAATGGTAATCAAACCTACATCAATTGTGCTCTGTTGACTCTGTTGTCTGAGCTACTCAGGCAGGTTCTCGTGATGTATTCACTCCAGCCGTTCACACCTTCTGAAATTAAACCAGCCTGACAGTCTGTCAGGTAGAAACACTATGTAACCGCCTCTGAGCTACTGATCAAACGTATTTCTTGATGCCTGTCCAATATCAGATAATTAAGCTCCTCCTGGCTTCACCTCTCCCATGTCACAAGTCTATGACCTAAACGCCTGATGAGATGTCTCTTTTTCTCTCCTCTCCCCTTGTGTCAGACTCCTCACCGGCAGAAAGTGCCAACATGAACGCCACCGGCCACCTGGCGGCGGGCAGCCTGTGTGCCATATGTGGAGACAGAGCCACGGGCAAACACTACGGGGCCTCCAGCTGTGACGGCTGCAAAGGCTTCTTCAGACGCAGTGTCCGCAAAAACCACATGTACTCGTGCAGGTGAGGGCACAGCTGTGGCTGCACTTTCTGCTGCTGCAGATGTGACAGTGAAGCAAAGCATTGCACATTTAACCCGGCGTGTGAGGCTGGATCCCAGCTGTGGTATGAGAGGAGCAAAATGTGTTTTAGTAAATCATTGGTTATTAGATCCTGATTGCTTCTCAGGCTGCAACTCATGATTTTTTTTAAACATTTTTGATTCATCCACAATTTTCTTTCTTGATTAATTGATTCATCTTTTTGTCAGAAAATATTAGAATAGTAGAAAAATGTCTGTTATGATTTCCCACAGTCTTTCTAATCTCTTGTTTGGTCAGTTTACCATCATATATGACAAAGAAAAGGAACAAATCCTCACATTCAGAAAGCTGGAAACAGCTCACAGTTCTTTGATTATAAAAATAGTTGTGAATTCATTTTCTGTTAAGGAACTAATCAAGTAATCGACAAATTACATTTTAGTTTCTTTTTTTGAATCTATGGCAGCACAAATTTATTCCATTCACTCTCCAGGTTCAACAGACAGTGCATTGTGGACAAAGACAAGCGAAATCAGTGCAGATACTGCAGGCTGAAGAAGTGCTTCAGAGCTGGCATGAAGAAAGAAGGTAGGGGACAGCAAACCGACTTAATGTATAAACTCTCTCTCTCTCTCTCTCTCTCTCTATATATATATATATATATATATATATATATATATATGTTTTTTGTTGTTAAAACAGTGGTAGTTTTCCTGGGAATATCCCATTTAATCAGCAAATCACAGCCACAGTCTAAGCTGTCTCTACTGAATCGACACGACACGTCTGGATGTGTTGCAATACCCAGGAGAGTAGTACTTTGTTAATGTTCACTCTGTGGAGCGCTGAAGTCTCTGGCCAGCTAATGCTGAGCAAACATTTCCAAGCAATAATAGCCATATACTGATAAACATGACAGCCCTCGACGACTGAACGTCTTGAGTTTTGCCAAACAAAGAAAACATTTTTCATGGTTTTCTTGCATTTTAAAATTACTGCATGAAAATTGCACATTTTCCTTCTGCGACAACCAAGTGAAGACAAGTGTGTGTTTGTTTTTAGCTGTGCAGAATGAAAGAGACAGAATCAGCACCAGGAGATCCAGCTATGAAGACAGCAGTTTACCATCCATCAATGCACTCATCCAGGCAGACGTGCTGTCAAGACAGGTACTCAGTCATCTTTGGGGCTCACGTCTAACTGTTATCAATCACCTGCATTGAGGCATCAAGTGATTTCACACATCTGCATTGCCTTGTGTAGATCACCTCCCCTGCTCCCATACTGAACGGCGACATAAGGACCAAGAAGATCGCCACCATCACAGACGTGTGCGAGTCCATGAAACAGCAGCTGTTGGTGTTGGTGGAGTGGGCCAAGTACATCCCAGCCTTCTGTGACCTGCCCCTGGATGACCAGGTAAGACTCATCCACAGACACAGTGTACATAGTTGTATAGACACTCTGGTCACTCATCAACCAGCTCACTCAGGAGCACGCAGGTATAGACTCACTGAACATGTGCTTCCTAAATAAATCAAAAAAGCACTGGAAGAGTTTTTAATCACTTAAACCCTTAACTCTTCAACCACAGTGGTTAATGTATTTTAATCCTGAGTTAGAATATGATGAGCTTGTTTTAAAGTTATATCCCTCCATGGAAAAAATTGCAGAATCATTAACAGTGTGATCACTGGGCCTTAGTAACTGATTTGCTGATGTTATATCAGTGTCTTCCACCAGGCTTCTTTCTCATGCTCTCTCTTTGAAGCTTCAGGTGACATGATACTGACTTCAGAAAAAGTTATTGTCATGCAGCTAATAAGTAGATTAATTCTTTGTGTTTCAGGTGGCATTGCTGCGAGCTCACGCTGGAGAACATCTCCTGCTCGGTGCTGCAAAGAGGTCCATGCTATACAAAGATATCCTCTTATTAGGTAAAACTGACACACAAACAAGTATTTTACCGCTCTAATATTATCAATACTCATTTCCCAATTCTGTAAAAGAAGAATTAAAGAAGTATTGTTTCATCCAGGAAGAAATTCTAATCTAGTTTCAATTTCTCCTGCAGGAAATGATCACATCATTCCCAGAAACTGCCCGGAGCTGGAGGTGGGCAGGGTAGCAGTGAGGATCCTGGACGAGCTGGTGCTTCCCTTCCAGGAGCTCCAGATAGACGACAATGAATATGCCTGCTTGAAGGCCATAGTTTTCTTTGACCCAGGTACTGCTACTACTGACTAGACTTTTGGATTGTTCAGAAGCACGGGCGTATGAACAACAGTATCCTAGATACAGTCTACAGATGAAAAGTTACAACTCATTAACAGACCTCTTTTTGCAAACACCCCTGCTTTTGTTTGCCCACAGACGCGAAAGGTCTGAGTGACCCCGTAAAGATCAAGAGGATGCGATACCAGGTCCAGGTCAGCCTGGAGGACTACATCAACGACAGGCAGTACGACTCTCGGGGTCGCTTTGGGGAGCTGCTCCTGCTGCTGCCGACGCTACAGAGCATCACCTGGCAAATGATCGAGCAGATCCAGTTCGTCAAACTCTTTGGCATGGCCAAGATTGACAACCTGCTGCAAGAAATGCTTCTTGGAGGTGAGCTCCTTCATATTATTTGAGAAGTCAGAACATGACTCCTGAGCTTAAAAGCTTTGAGTGAATATATTGAATCCATGTGTATAAAAGGTGCCATATTTTACACTATTGTGGTGTTTTAGAGTTGATATCCATAAGAAGATATATCTGTGGTTTTTAGTACCAAAAACCATCTTAAAGTAGTTTTAAATCTCCTCTTTTGGGCTCCAATCAGAAGAGAGGCTCAAAGCCTGTGATAGCCTCTGATATAGCAGATTTCAGGTAAAGGCTTGGAAAATTCAAATCCTGCAAGGTTAGATCCAGGAAGGCTGTACTGGGGACAAAGCTGAGGGTGGTGACTGTGACATCACAAAGTTACAGAAGTCCTGACAGCTTGTTTTAAAACACAGTCTTTGAATATGGGCCTTGTGCATTTTATCCGTGGATTGCACACTTTGATACAGTATTAGTATAGAACCTAGACCTGCTTTATAATAAAAAAGACTCTCACTTTCCACAATATAGGACCTTTAACAACAGAGACAGTTGTGGCAGCCAGACATGCCACAGTAAATTAAGACTGACTGTATATTTGTGTGTTTTGTCTCTCAGGTTCTGCCAGTGAAGCTCCACATGCACCTCACTCTCTGCACCCTCACCTGGTGCAAGAGCACCTCAGCAGCAATGTCATAGTGGCCAGCACCATGCCAACGCCAATCCATAACGGTCAAATCTGTAAGTGCAAAACACATTCAGCAAAATGTGAAGCACAAACACTGTGTTATTCTCTGCAGCAGACGTTCTTGTGTACCAAAGTTTGACCAGAGGCGATCATTTAAGACAAGTGAAATTCAGTATATTTTGACCATCAAATTTCTCTCACACAGCTTCTGTGCACTCTGGTAGCTGGGAGGGAAAACAGGCTTGGCAGAATAATCCTCTAAGTTCTTCATGTGAACTAATCTGGCTTATTTTGTCAAAGAGAACTTCTGTTATTCTTTCTTAACATGTTTAATGCTCTGAGAAATTTCACAAAAGTGCTTATTCCTTATCTTAAAAAATGTTTTGCCCCAGGACATGTTATACCACACAATGGTAAATATACACCTGCTTATGCTGCAATTCTGTTTCTCCTTCTAACTCGCTCCTGTTTCTTTGTGTTTGAAATTTCAGCCACTCCTGAAACCCCAATCCCGTCTCCACCCACTGCCTCCAGCTCAGAACATTACAAAATGGCTCAAGGGGTCATAGCCACCGTACCCAAGCAGCCGACCTCCATCCCTCAGCCTACCATTACAAAGCAAGAGGCCATCTAACAACCTTCTCAATCCTTATTCCTTCAGTTTTTTTATTGTGTTAAACCAGGGTCTTTATATGTAAGTTTATACAAAATCAGCATTGAAGCTGTAAACTTGACTGAAACAATAAAGTAGCGAAACACATAGAATGTAATTGCAATTATGTCCCTAGGAGATTTCTAGTCTGAATCTTCGGGGGTCTGTTTGTTCACACATGCAGCTGCAGCTGAGCTCCACGGCTCAGCAAAAGCCAGAAAAAAAAACGTATAAGAGTTAAAACTTTCCAGGCAAACTGTTGTTCTGTAAGATCGACGTATATTATTGTGTATATAGTTTATTGGGTAACATCACTTCCTTTGGCGTGTCCTCAGTGTGTGCAGTAAGGCTTTTGTTAGACATGGTGATGTGATCATGTCAGTACTTTATGAATGTTACAACAGACCTTACATTGTCATGTATTTAGTGTTGCACAGTATTTTATTTTATATTCATTAGTGATAAAATGGTTTCAGCCATGAACTCAGAAGATGTCAAATTATCAAAGCTAAAGGAAATTCCTTGAAAGAGTTCAGCTGTTTGTGACAAGACTAAAATTGTTTTATGTGCTGGAAAATGCATATTTACAGTAGTAAAATGTAACATGTTAAACTTTTACACCAAGAAATCTTGGTGAGCTCTGTGGTGCCACTTTGTAAAAGTCACAGGCAGACACACTGAGGAAGTTTCCCAATAATATGTTGTATTGGTTTTTAAAAATATATATTATATTTTTTGTTTAGTACTTTGTCATGGTTTAACTGATGGAATAAATTGTGCCTTGTAACCTGTACTGCCTTTCAAAAACAGGCAATGTTTCGCCTTACAATGTGAACATGAATTAATAAATCTCAAGATCTATTTTTACATTTTCTGCAGATCATATTTTATATCATCTGTAATTATGAGAGAATGGTTTACTGAAGAATGAATGGGATTACAAGTTCTCAGATAACAGATGATGAAACTGAAAAAAAAGATTATACATGTTGGAAAGTCTCTCGAGGAAAAAAAATGGGTCCAACGTGGCAGTGTAGCTTGTTCACTGATAGCCTATTGCAACATGTTGCTTCAGAATGATAAACTGCCATAAAATCATTATAGACAGCAGTGATTCAAGACAGAGAGAGAAAGGAAGACAACTTTACAGATATTTTTCTACGTTATGTATAAAAAAAGCCATAGCTGAGGCCAATGTGCTGCATTCAGACTCAACTAGAAACTATTACAGTGGTTTGTCACAACAAGTGTTGAAGTATGAAGGTCACCCCCAGACATATCCAAATACCATGCTGTTTTTTCCTACCAAAGATACCAAACACTTATATAAATAGGAAGTTATTAGTTAGCTGTATATATATCTTTTTAACATTTTCAGATTTAACATACCTGACAGATATTGTCAGACGTGCAGCCTGCAGTGATCAGGCTGCAGCGGAATAAGATGCAGGCAAACTCTGCCATCTACTGCTAAACAAGTGTGATTGATATTGATCCAATCTATCCAGGAAAAAAAAACAGAAATTTAGGCCATGTCAACCCTCAGCTACAGATAGTTTTGACTGATTTACAGACAGAATAAAAATACAAAATTATAAATGTGTGCAGGAAATATAAAAACTCCATGCTGGTATTCACATACCTATTCACAACCAGTGGTGGAAGGAATATTTACTCTAAAAGCAGCTGACTTTACCTAAGCATTTTCATCTTCTGCTACTTTGTCTTAGATTCCACTGCATTTCAAAGGGAAATATTGTATTTTTTTACTCCACTTCTACTTAAAAAACATGAACCAGTTATCCCAAGCTTGGCAGCTTGTGATCTTAAATTATTAAAAATCAGAGTCTCAGCTAAAATACCAGACTATACAGAAAGTAATTAAAAACTAGCTCCAACTGCAGAGCGAGTACTTTTAATTAACTTTAACTACAATTTGTTATAATACATCTGAGTTCAGGACTTTTACTTGAAGCGGGGTATGTTCACATAGTTGTTGGTTCTTCTACTTAAGTAAATTTGAGTTCTTTGTTTAGCACTGCTGTAGCCTTAAAATGACTTGCTCAATTTTTATTTGAATGCCATCATGTGCTGTGGTAAATATAGACCTGATGCATGATATCAGTAATTAATAAAGCTTGAAGAAGTGCAGAATTTCTATTTATATTGGTTTGAAGATGTGAGATTCAGGTGCACTGAAGTCGTGCGAAATATTTAACAGAAATGTAAACTTTAGTGTGTGTGTGTGTGTGCGTGTGTGTAAAATTGTGCCACGTTAGTTGCTCGTTTGTGAAAGTCATAGTTTTAAAGATCTAGTTCTTAAAGTAAAAAATGTACTTTAGAGAGAGAAACTCACACAACCACCATGAAAAAACTAGTTTTGTCAATGTTGATTCGATTTTGAGTATGTGTCATTTCGTGTCTGGGTACTTTCCGAGGGACTCTGAAGGCAACACAGCCATCAAAACAACACACCTACGGCTCGGACGCCCCGCTGCGTCACAGCGCACTACGTGTTGCAAATGGACCAATGAGAGAGCGCCAATTCTGTACCCGGAAAAAGGAATTTCCTGACAGATCGTTTGTGATTTTTTTCTACGCTGTGCTTCTTGAACGTTGCGGCTGTTTTTTTTTAAAGCATTTTTATCACTTGCCAATGGATGCTCATAAAAGGCATCTACTTCTGTCGTAGAAGATTCCTGTTAATCGCATTTCCGGGTTGGTATTTAGTCATTCCTCTGAGTTTGGTTCTGTCGCAGCGCTGGTGTTGAGGGTCGGTGTGAATTAGCCAAACTGACTCACTGCTGAGTGAACGCTAACAGTGAGCTTGTTCACGCTGTTGTGGTTTCACAGGTAGCCCCTCTCCTCTTCCCGGCTGTTAGGGGACGTGTCTGTTGACCAGTTCAGGTGCAGTGGTGTTAATGGACGTGAAGTTAGTGCATTTACTCCAGTACAGTTCTGAGGTCCGTCTGTCGATCTGTTGTTGGACCTTTATTGACCCCCACTACACATGACAGTTACAGCATTTCCCCAGACACCCAGAGATCAACTAGTATTTTACAGTTGAAATTATTAGTCGATTAGTGGATTGACACACGTTGAAGTCATTCTTTCAGCAAAAGTGCGCTGGGTTGGTCAGACAAAACAAAACAACTATACTAGGTAAACTTGGGCTATTTAAAAAAAAAATATTGTCAGCTGTATTTAATATGAAAAATAGTGGTTGCATCTTTACAGTTTTCCTGTGTTGGAATAATACGACCTTACCCGAGGTTTTCTGAGGGTTCTGTGATTTTGCTTTTTGTGTGTTTTTGCCATATTATGGTTGGTATAAAGATAAACAGTCTCATTCCTGCTCACAGGAAAACTGTGTTGCATATACCAGTGACGCTTAAAGTAGGACAGGGCAGCACGATCCCAGAACAAACAACACCAGAAAAAAATGAGAAGAATCTGATTAAACAAACCTTACGAGAAATGAGGTCAGTATAGTCCCTCCCTTTACAGGATGGAGGATCCATCAGAGCTGATATTCTACTTCAGAGGTGCAAATTTCTAACAAATACAGTCCAGTAATTCAGCCTTTTGGAGGTGAATCTTGTACTTTCCGCTCGACTGTATTTACCTTACAGCTTTGGAGATTCAGATTGTTAATGCATACATAATGTATTATTATAAATAAAGCTGCCCAGCAATATATAAAGTAGTTAGATCCATCATTACCAGCTGCAACAAGAGTGGTGCTTACAAATTCATGCATCAATAATTAGAATCCACGAATATTATATATACAGCTGCTGTGACCACCCTTTGGCTTTAGAACAGCACCTGTACATTCACACAGTTTTTTTGTCAGGGAGGTTGTTCCAAGCATCTTGTAGAACTTGTCACAGTTCCTCTGTACTTGTTATGTTGTTGTTAGCACCTGTTTGGTATGGTAGTTTAATCATGTACAGGGCCATATGCCTTCAAATACCCTTTTTCTTCTGCACACCATTGCAGAAGATCTAAAATAACCATCTAGGAGAGATGTTATTGTGAAAGATCTGAAGTGCCTCAACCTTTGCACAGTGCTGTATATTAGTCTAAACAGGCTGTACTGTGTAATGAGTACTTTTACTTTCTGTGCTTTGAGTATATTTTGATGTTAATACATCCATGCTTTTATTTTACTTACTACTGTTAGCTTCTGTCCAAGCTTTAGTGATTTCACCGCCTCTTCTGTGCCTCTTGTGTGTTGCTTTCCAAACAGCTTCTCTAAGTCAGTCCATGGCCGATCAGCATGAGTCCATCGATCTCAGGTCTCCTCCAGTGGACCCATCAGCAGCCTCAGGGCACAGCTGGTTCCCTGGACCCCCTCCACCCATCTATTCCTGCACCCTGACCCCTGAACTGGTGGCCAAGGCACGGGAAGAGCTCCAGGAGAAACCAGAGTGGCGTCTCCGGGATGTCCAAGCACTGAGAGACATGATACTGAAGGTTTTGTTTTGTAGTTTTTGCCATTTTGTACTCACTGGAAAACTGCACTGTATATGCCAGTAACATTTAAAGAAGGGCAGTGCAGCTTGGTAGAAAACATCCAAAGAATTGGTGAACTAGTAAACTGTCAAGTAACTGTCACTTACTCCAGCGCTGTACTTTCAAGGTACTTGTACTGTACTTGAGTATGTCCAGTTTCTGCAACTTTATACTTCTACTCTACTACATTTCAGGTGGATTTGTACTTGAACTTTTCAGTGCGCCAAATTTATTTGACAACTTCAGTGAAAGTTTATAAAATATGCATTAATGCATTATTATGAATTAAAGGCCCTGCACACTGACACAGGTGTCTGCAGTCACTGTGTTGGTTGGAGATAAGTTAGAAAAGTGCAGAATATCTCCAGACTTCTCCGTTTAAAGCCATTTGTCTCCGTAGTAATGTAGTGTGTTACATAATTTTGACTTCATTGATTAATGAATAGTTAATTTCACTTCTTTGTACTGTTCTTGATAATATTGAGATTATTTTGTGATGTTTTACTTTGTTTCCTCAAAAGCCATTCAGTGAACTTTTTATATTTTTCCACCTGACTCTGCAGGACCAGCCCAATCTCAGGACGAGGCTGGACGACGCCTTCCTCCTGCGCTTCCTGCGGGCCAGGAAGTTTGACTACGACCGTGCCCTGCAGCTGCTGCTCAATTACCACGCGGGCCGCAAAGCCTGGCCTGAGGTGTTCCAGGACCTAAAGCCGTCCACAGTGAAGCACGTCCTGGACCTGGGCTTTCTCACAGTGCTGCCACAGCCGGACCCCAACGGAAGATACATCCTCTGTCTCCGGCCAGGTTGGCGCCTCATCATCTTTACCGGAGAATTTTGCAATGACTTAACCATTCTGTAATTATTGTTCCTCTTTTCCCTGTAGCATTACTCAGTAGAGTTTTCTGAAATCTCTGTATGACTAATTGCCAGTTACTGACAGTTCTTCCAGTATGTGCTTTACTCATGTTGTGTAATCACTCAGCTCTGTCTCCTTTTTACAGGAAAATGGAAACCAAATGATTATCCATTTGTTGACAATGTGAGGGCCATTTATCTGACCCTGGAGAAGCTCATCCAGCCGGAGGAGACGCAGGTGAACGGTATCGTCATCTTGGCCGACTACACCGGGGTGGGCATGTCACAAGCCTCCAATCCAGGACCGTTCCTCGCCAAAAAAGTTGTGAGCATCCTCCAGGTAAGAACTCTAACATCTGATGATAAAGAACACGTATTACCTACCATGTACAGAACTTGTCTGATGATCCGTTTTAATTGAATGTATTTCTTTTGTAAACCAGCAAAAAACTACTTTTTTCCATGAATAAATTTACAGTTTAATCAAAAGGGACAAAGCAGTAAATATGACACATGAAAAAAAAAATTATCATTTACAACAATGGCTCTTCAGCCCTGCCTATTGAGTTCTGTCGCGACTGCAGAGTGTGTAATATTTACATACTAAACACATGTGACACGTCTGACAAGGACCAGCTGCGACTGTTCTGAATGCAGTTTCTCTTCTGATTCACAGGATGGGTTTCCAATCAGAATCAAGGCCGTTAACATAATTAACGAGCCCAGGATTTTCAAAGGCATCTTTGCTATAATTAAGCCGTTTCTGAAGGAGAAGATGGCAGAGAGGGTAACTATCGTCCTTGAATTGTCTCTGACTCTTTTGTTTTAAACAAAGGCCTGTTTTGAATTATGTGCCTCCCTTTTATCTGCAGCCTCTGCTCCAAAATAATAGTCTATTTTCATCTGGGAAAAGGGAAGGCCAAGCGTTTTTTTCCCTTTTCAGGGGAATGAACTGAGACCAACAGAAACACAACCCCATATTTTTCTAAAATTTCATAAGATGGATTGCTTTATTCAAACATGCAATAACTGATTCTTTTATTAATTTGGGGGCTACAGAAACAAGCTATAAACACAGCACTGACATGTCATCACCCTTTTGATAGATGATATGGCAAAACTGTTAGCATGCAGTTGCTTATTAACACAATCAGCAGATACACAGCAACATTAGAATTAATTCAGAGTTGTGTTTCTGGCCATTTGGTGAATTTAAGTCTAATATTCACTTTCCTTTTGGCTCTGGTTAAAGCTCCACTACCTCCTGAGGTGGCTGTTCAGCCTTTTAACTCCACAATATTCACAAGCTGTCTGCTGATGCGCACATTTAGAGAGTGAAGCTGATGGCTGTAAAACCTAAACAAACAGCTGAAAGAAGCTGTGAGCCTCAGTAGAGCTGAGGAGCTGCAGAGTTGGGTGATCATTCATTACCACGAGTGACACCTTTCACAGTACGTGAAATATTGATTATAAATTAAATAATGAAGCTGGTGACGTCACCGGCGTGGTATCTTTTCTGTCTCCTCCAGTACGTCCTCCACGGCTCAGACCTGCGCTCCCTGCACCGGAACATCCCCCGGTCGGTCCTGCCAGAGGAGTACGGCGGCACCGCGGGCCAGCTGGACATGAGCGCGTGGTCCAGACTGCTGCTGGACTGTGAGGAGGAGTTCATAGTGGAGTTCTGCCAGCCGGATCCACTAGAGGGCGTGGTGCTCCCAGACTCCATGCTGTTTGAGGGAGAGCAGGGCAGCGGGCAGGACGACGACAGCTTCAGGGGGCTGCGCTCCCAACTGTACTACTGTTACTGAGGCGCACTGTAGACGCGTAGACTCCCGTCACTGAGAGGACATTTTCTGTTTCATCTGAAACATGTGTGTAGACTTTTACAGGGCAAGATGCCAATATTATACATGAATTATTTTACTAAGAAAGCAGCACTATGTTAGGCAGATCTCTTCTCTAATTTACACGTAGCCCAGCATTCGATCATGGTTCCAAGGCAGCTGCAGACTCAGGCGAAGAGGCTTTCAACACGAGCCCAGCAGGGTTAGACATTAATGGTGGCTTCTGTGAATTTATTTCTGGTATTTACAGTAAAAGTCAGGTCCTCATATGTGCATTGTTATTTTGTGATGTGCGTCCAGTGTAAGAGATGGTGGCCAGTCCTCATTTTGTGTTAAGCTGAAGCTGATATAAGGCCTCAGCTGTGCCAGTTAGCCAAATGAAATTGGTGTCTACAAAGGTTACTGTCTTTGTAGTGTAAAATTCCCTATTTATGTTGCTAGCTGTTCGCCAGCTCTGCGTGGAAAGAGAAACACAGAGAGAGGATTTTGGATGGAAAGACACTAATTTTTGAGACTGCAGACGTCTCATATTAGCTTCAGCTGAAATGCATTTTTGCTGTCTGGACTCTGGATTTTGTCCCCCATCGCTCCCACTGGGAGCACATTAGAAGGGGATCTCTTAACGGTCTTACAGCAGGTTTTCATGTACAAAATGGGCACGAGTGCTGTTTTAGGACAGACATGGAAAAATGTGAACCTATCCATTAATATTTTCCACTGAAGAAGAATTCTAAAAACAGCGTCTCAATCTCACATCGCTTCAGTTTGTTTAACATCTCCAAACAGGCAGTTCTAGACTGGCCATTAGTGCTCTGTCTGCATGGTTACATCACCCTTCAACTGATTTAAAAAAAAAAACCAAAAAAAAACAAGACAGTTTTTGTGCTGCTAACCATCTAATGCATTGCCTTAAACTGTTGTTAATCAGTAGATTCTTTTAGGGAAGCATCATAAAACATGTTGGATGTGCGTGTACCAAAGCAATATTTGTTTTTATTCTCATCAGGGCTTGTTTTACATAAGGCTGGATGTACTCCATCTTTAGTTAAGTGGAAATAGATGGAGAAAGAATAATGTCATAGATTAGCCAGTAACTGTTTTGTTCAGTATCTAACTCGTGCAGTGTTTGAGGGCCTTTGTTTAGCTGATGCTTTAGTTTTCTCCAGCTTGACGAGGATTATTTTTCTAAGTTCAGATAATCTGCCTTATGTTTTTTTTTTGTTAACCTCTTTTGACCTGCTTGCCTGTGTTTCATCACGCAGTCTTAACACAGGGCCATTACTGACCACAGGAGTCAATTGGAGGGAAAGAACGTTGAGTCCCGACTCTATAGACATCTGGTTTGCCAAATTTTACACCAGGCCATGTACAGAAATGTGCAATAATATTGGATCTGTTTTCATGTGGTAGCCTGAAACTAACTTGAATCATTTTGTCTTTTATATTTTTATTTGAAGCATGTCTGTGACTATAAGCTGTATTGTGTTGCAGGATATTTATCGTCAGTAGCGTAGACAGTAAAGTAAAACTCAAACTGATAAAGTGCTATTTGTGTCTTGTTTGTGCTGCGAATGCTGTTGTTGGCAGAGGATGGTGGTTTTGCTGCAGGCTCTAGGGAAGTTGTGGGTATTTTCACAACATAATTGCAGCCGACTTTAACAGCGTTTCCCAAACTGGACTCATTGGTCCCCACGGACATCAGAAATAGTACTCAGACTTTTTACTTCAGCAGAAGTAGTAGTACTTCATAAAGGCGTTATGTGCTTTAATATATAGAACTTGTTATGAACATTATTACATTATGTTAATTACTGATGCATTAACATTTAAGCAACATTTTAAGGTTGTAGCTCATTAAAAGTTTAATTATTAATGTTACTATAAATTAACATTACTGTTGACTCTGTAGCATTTTATATTATAATTATAAATGGTCATATGATTTGTAAAATCTTAATCTGCAAAATAATAGTAATTACAACTGTCAGACAGCTATAAGTAAGTAGAATAACTCAAGTACTTTACCTACTTGCTTGCTACTAGATTTGATGCAACTTTAAGGTTAAACTCCATCAGATTTCAGCGGGACATATTGAACTTTTTACTCCTACATGTATCTGACAGCTTGTGTTAAGGTTATAAAAAACAATGCACTGTTAAATACTAAACCAGTTCTTCCCAGTCAGCTGTTGTTGGCTTATGGCCCCTTGTAAAAACACAGTCTAGTTGTGCCCTGTTGTTATGTTTCAGATTTCAGAGGCGTCTGCAAGTTCCACCAGAAACCTCTCAGATGGTTTCATTTAAATAACAGTTTGAGGCCCAGAGAGATAAAATTATCCAATATATCAGAAAACAGCAAAGATTAGATTCATTTTTATATAAACTTTGTTTTTCTTCTCATTTAATCATTTAATTGAATCATCTCATGACCACTCAGATCCTCTGGAGGAGCTCAAATCACTGGACCATCTAACAGTGGCTCCACCGGCTCCGGTCACAGCAGTAAATACTACATACACATTGATGCATCAGTATTAACAATATCATAATGTAATAATTATATCACTGACAGGGATTATTTTTCTGCAGACACATTTTAGATGCAAAACTTTAACTTGTAATAGAGTTTTTCAAATTGTTGTGTTGGTGTTTTTACTCAAGTGAAGGATGTGAACATTTGTTCCATCACCGATGTTAATGAGATTAATGTAGTAAAGTCAAAAATACATTTTCCTCTGAAATGCTCTCATGTAGGAGTTTAAAGTATCTTAAAATTAAAACGCACCATGAACATTAATTCTGCATGTGATAAACAAACTCTGTCCATTTCCTCTGGAGAAACTGTGTTATTTATTTCATTTTTGTGCAATAAAAAAAAGAAATGATTGCTTAAATATAAAATGAGATATTCTAAAGATTAAATAACTGTAAGTGCTCCTCAGGATCTGAAACACATTGATATCAAGCAGATCTGGGTGAACCACATGTGTATGATGACAATTGAGAAAATCTTCCTAAAAGAAAACATGGATCTAAATGTATTCATACTGTACAGTCAAGATTAAAATGGGTTTGGCACTGGTTCTGCTGGTTTGACGCTGGACCACTGCCATCTGGAAGACTTACACAGAGCTCATTAATTTGTTCTGTCTCTTTCATGAGATTTTGACTCTTATTTTAACTGCACACAGCCTACACTGTTGGATATTGTTGGTTTTCTGTTTCCATGACATTCACATAGTGAGCACGACTCCTGTGCGCCGCAACACTCGTGTAGTAGGAGTTCATGACAAAACAGGCGGATCAGTTAAAGGAGCTCTCCACTGAGTTCACTCATCAGACAGAGGCTTCAGTCAGTCGTCTGTGAGGCACTTTGAACTCCACTGACCTTATGAAAGGTGCTACACGATGAAGTTTGATTGATTGATTTAATGATTCTGAAAACACCTTCAGAGCATCAGCGATATACAGTTGTACATGAGAGGAACCAAGTGGGGCTAGGCAGGTGTCATGAAATGATAGAGTTGCATTGTGGGAAATGTAGGAGCCAACACTTTGGAGCTTGATCCATATCAAAATTCAGATATCTCAGCTCATGATGCTTTGATTTTGACTAATCTTTTTTAAACTGTCTCGTGTGCGTCCCTCAACTTTGAGAAAGTGTTGCACTAATCTTTTAATGCTTAAGTAATAATAATAATACTAATAGTAGTAATAGTAATAAAATATGAACCACAGGCCTCTTATGCTCAGTTTGCAGTTTATTAGAGACAACTAGCTAAAACTAATACAGTCTAATACAACAGTCCTGTAATAAATCCTCCTTCATCAAGGTTATGATGTTCAGTTTGTGTTGAAACTGTTTTGAAAGAGATGCTGATGCAACCTTATTGTCATACTGTCGGCTGGTCTGTGGCGCTGTTGAACCATGTTGCATTACACCGACAGGTGTCTTTTTCATTTTGTCCATCCTGTTTATATCAGTGAGGCTGAGCCCAACAACTGAAACACCTCTCTGGATAATGTAGATTGTTATAGTTTAAAGTAGCTTCAACAAAAAAACGATCACTGTGACCTTCATGAAGGAAGGAACTGCAACTGCCCAGGGGCCCCAAAAACCACAGGTTTACTCCACATCACCTCTGTCAGCACAATTTGATTAATTTCATACTTATACCACTTAAGGTACAACATCATGTCTTGTAGAGGGACTCTGTGTCAAAATCTAGTTTTAAGGCCTTAATTGTTTTAGTTTATGTTGAGCTTGTGTTTTACTGAAAGGCTTCAACTTTGTCTGTTTCTCAAGTAAACACATGGAAAATCCTACAGCAAAGTTGTATTATTCCATTACAGGAGGCATGTAAGGTTATTTTCACTATAGATGCTCCTTGCAATTATTTTCTTTAATAATCAATTGATTGTTTAGTGTACAAAATATCAGGAAAACTAAATCTTTCCTGGATCCCAAGTGAACATGTCTTCAAAAAAATAAAAAATAAAAAAATAATTTGAGAAGCTATAAGCAGTGACTTTCTTTTTTGCTTTAAAAAATTAATTTCAGTTATCAGTAGTGTTTTTTGTTCCTGGGGGAATAATGAAATGTGTAGTGGAGGTCAGTTTTGTGCATGGGAAGGTCATCTGTCTGATAAACTGTCAGCTGAGTGTATAACACCACATCATGATGAGTTCAAACACTGGCACTAAAACCAGCTCAGAAACATCTGGGGGTTCCCTGCGAGTAAATCCGATCAGCTGGGGAGTCTGGAGGTTTGATGTCCGTCTAAATAAAGATTTCCTCACATGAAAGCTAAAAGAAACAAAAAAAAAAGATGCTGAATGTGTGTGTTTGATGTCCACAGTGCAGTGTGGCGGTGGATCCAGCCCACAGAGGAGTGGGAGCCTCCACAGGCGGACTCTGATTGGCTCAGACAAGGCTAACTCCATTTTGGAAAACAGCTGTTTGAAGACACAACCTTTTCTCGTTGTTCGCTGACGGCAGGAACAGAGAAAACACCCAGGCTCTTTTTTATTTTTTATTTTTTGCCACACTCTCCCCCGCCACACGTTTGTCCGTCTGTCTGTGTTCTTTAAACGCACCAGTCCGCTTCAGTTTCGGCCCAGTTGCTGCGTTTTTCTGTCCGACTGCCAGGAAACTTAACTGGGATCGATGGTGTTTCATTTCCATTGTAACAAGTGGATAACAGGAGGCGACCCGACCAAGGTGAGTGGAGGTCTTTATCTACCAACCATGTGTGTGTGTGTTTAATGTTGTGCATGAAGGTGCATGAAAACGGGCAGTGTTTGAAGTGACGGTCCGCAGGGGAGCTGCAGAGTCACGAAGCGGGGGTTTTCTACATGGTGTTGGGAAGGCTTGTTCCCCAGCCAGCGCAGACATCACAGCCTCCATCCCCAGCCCCGGGGTCGGCTGAGCCGCTCAGCCCGCCTCGGTAACCTGCCCTCCTCCTCTGCGTCGGTTCAGGTGCAATTACAACGTGAATGTTAATCATATTTACATTTTTCCTTTTTCCTCGACCGTATGAGGCGTTCAAGTGCATCCATTATGCTAGTCGCTTGTGTGTGTGTGTGTGTGTGTGTGTGTGTGTGTGTGTGTGTGTTCAGTGGCATGCAGGTCCTTCCCACACATTAGATGCTGCATTCAGTGAACATGATGACAGCATGGATTGCTTTTAAAAACCCTCATCTCATCTGTTTTTTTTTTTTTTTTGATCTGTCAATGCACCTTCTCCTCCCCCTTCAACCCACCCCCTCCCTCCCCTCCCTCCCCTCCCTCCCCTTCTTCCCCTATCCAACCACAAATCAACTTCGTCCTCTATTTCCTAACTCAATAAGATAACAAGGCAGTGCTGACAGCAGCTTTTCATGCAATAACCTGGCTGCTGAGTGAAGAAGGAGCCTGTCGGTCCAGTTCTCCCGGACGTGAAAGTGACATTGCTGGATGGGAGACGGTGCTCAGAGATTCAGCACAAGTCTTGGTGGTGGTGGGGAGCAGCAGGGGAGGGGGGACCCCCCACTTTGCCTGAGTGTTGCTGGGCAAGTGCCAGTCACTGTGCATGGGCACTGGTGAAGATAAATACTGGCTTCTTGCCTGCCTGTGGTGGTTTGCTTCACTGTCGACAGGCTGACTGGAACCAAAGCAGTGTTCTCCCTCAGCTCAGTGCGGACCAGCAAAAATGAAGCAACCGTTCAGATTTAGATTAGATAAAACAGCTTTGCAGTACAATATTTAAAAAAAAAAAAAAAATCATTGTGATTATTTTGGCAGATATTGTGATATGAGTCACGATTTCAGTTGTAATGATCATTTTTGCATTTCATATTCACTGACAGAAAAAACTGAATGATGATGATGATGATGTGGTTTTTGTTGGGGCTTGTACCAAACAAGCACAACGCCTACGGTGCTCACAATGGACAACAATGTTGTGACACAGTTTAAAAAATTGCAGCTCCTGTGATTTGGATTTTGCACTTGGCCATATTGTGATTTCGGTTATATTTCAATTCATTGTGTGGCCCTACTTTGCAGTGTTGCAGTGTTTTTTTTTCAGATGACAGAATTGGATTGTGGGATGTCTTGACATATTGTGATGTGTAAAGGTTTAGGGAAACTGTTCATCAGTGGTGACATTTTAAATCATATCTTTTTGGAAATAAAGGCAGGCAGCTAAGTGAATCTAGGTCCATGGAAAAAATATAACAAAGGAACAAAGTGAGGTAATGCATAGGGCTGCAACTAATTATTATCTTATTTTTTTCAGCAATTGATGAATTGTAAAATCTATGAAAAACTGTGCATCACAGTTTTCTAAAGCTCAAAGGTCAAATTGCTTTGTCCAACCAACTCTGCGAGAGATTCAGGTCACTGTCACATAAGATGAAGACAAGCAGGACATTCTCCCAGTCTAGAGGCTGGGACTAAAGGGTGTTTGGTGATTTGGTTTGGACAATGACTGAAGTGATTATCAAAATAATTGTAGATTATTTCTGCTAATCATTTCAGCAGTAATATACTGAGCAAATGCACATCCTGTTTGCATTCAGCTTTAACCGAGGGGTGAATCTGTATCTGTGTGGTCGTACGTTACATTGCAACGTCTTTCCTGGACAAAATTTTGACATTAAAGAGCTTAGAGTGTTTTTTTTGTTTGTTTTTTTTTTTTTTACATTAGTGGAAAAATCACATAAGGGGATTAAGCCACCTGATGAATTTAAGATTAAATTTTCCACAGTCTGATGTCAGATATGGCTGTCTCCTTCCTCGTCTCCTCTCTTTGTACCGGCACAAACCAAACATGGTCTGTTATCTTTCAAAATGGCCAAGGGGATGGAGTGGAGTGGAGTGGGGGGTGGGTGGGTGGAGGGGTGGAGAGCAGCCAGAACAGAGAGCGCAGTGAAGCTAGAAAACCCCTGCTACTAAAGAGAGGGACACACATGCCCTGCTGACCTTTGACAGAGCCCCCGCAGAACCTCCCCTCCTGCGTCTCAACCGTATTTACTGGCCCCAAACACCCGGCCGCTCGCCGGTAAGATTACATGTGCTCCTGCTCTCGCTCGTCCTCCTCCGAGGGCCTTTGCGCGTTACACATCTTCTAATCTGTGACTCTGGTTATTATTCAGAAAGCAGCTAGATCATGAGTAATCGGGTCATGCGAGTACATTTATGATTATCTGCAGTGCTGCATGACCAACACTGTTACCAACGCCGTTCTCCTCCTCCTCCAACTCCTTCAGCAAATGGAAGTCGTATCTGCTCCTGCTGAGTGCTGCCAACAATAACATGATTACTCTGAGGACATTTGGGCCCCTATATCCCTGCGCTGAGAGCCTGCATTGAGCACACACACACACACACACACTCCAGGGGTGGGGACGGTGACTGTGTGGTTGTTTCTGTCAGCTGGTTGTTTGTTTTAAGTGGTCATCAGGTTTTCGCTTCCTGCCAGACAGCTTTCTCTCTTTTCCACTCACAGTCCGACTGAAGGTTAAACGAGCTCTTGGTGTGTAGATTATTTCATCCCTAGCTGGAGAATGCGGAGAATTACTGTCCTTTTTTTAATGGGAATCTGAAGCTGCTGGATTTGATGCTTTTCTGCAATAAGGACAGGTCATTTCATGCTTCAGATAAAAATAGCAATCTATTCTCAGAATTGGTTCAAGTGCCTTCTAGATTTCGTTGAGATTGTGTCCACAATCGGTCGCCTGCCCAGAGACCTTCCCCTCTTCAGAACAACAGTCTGTAGCTGCGTCCAGGGTTTTGGTACTACACGAACACGCTGCTCTTGGTCTATTTTTATATGCTTTCCCTCTGTGTAATCATGGGTTTAATGTCTACATATTTTGTGGACGGGGATTTGTCGGTTCAACTGCGCTGACCTCCAACCACATTCTTTGCCCTGTGCACAGAGAGGACTTAAGCTCCTCTGTTTTTAGCTCCCTGACTTCCCCGTGAGGAGAAAACGAGGGCCGTCACCCCGGCCTTCAGCATCTTGTGTGACAGCCCGAAGAGGCTTTCGTCTATACTTAGATCTTCCAGATCACTACGAGAGAGTCTGGTTATGAGGATGAAACATTTATTTAAAGGTCCCATATTTTCCACTTTTCCTGTGTTTTATTTGAAGTGTTGATCTCCATAAGAAGATAGATTTGTGGTTTTAAGAACCAAAAACCATCTCAGTGTAGTTTTACATCTCCTCTCTCAGGCAGAGAAAACAGTCAGCCAATCAGAAGAGAGGCTCCGAGCCTGAGTGATCTAATAAAAGTATATAATAACAAATTTCAGATAGACACTCAGAGAAACCAAATCCCGCAGAGTTGGATGGTGGGTCCAGGTGGGCGGGGCTTGGGGCATGGCTGAGAGTGGTGACTGCTTTGTTGTGACATCACAAAGTTGCAGAAGTCCTGACGACTTGGTTTTAAGGCTCAGTATCTGAATACAGGCTGTGTGCATTTCTCTGTGGACTGAGGCTTTGATACTTTCACAGTATTAATATAGAACCTAGACCTGCTTTATAATCACAAACACATGGACATCTAACATTATACAATATGGGACCTTTATTTAATCTGTAGATTTATGTAGATGTAACATTTCTGGGGTCAGACGTGTAAATGATGCTTTCCACACATGCACCATGTTCCTCACAGAAGCTGGTATTTATAAGAGAAGACTATTTCAGTGCAGGGTACACATGGTTTATTCAGAATCAATTAATTTCCATGTGTTAATGATCTTTTCATGCTGTTCCTTATTGTGAAGCACTTTGTCAAATCCTGCTTTAATAATGGCACCATAAACTGAATCATTGATTATCTCTCTGACATTTAATAATGATGATTGAGCTATTGCAGGTACGTTTAATAAAATAATGATACTGGTGCTATAAATAGCCACAGCTGCGGGTAATAGTCGCGTGTTATGACAGCTGCTCCGGCACTGTTGGAGAACCTCGCCGAAGTGGTAAAATTGCACTTCTGTGTTTTCTTTTTTTTTTTTGCCGTTCTTGACAGGTCTAACAAGTGCTACTGTTAGCACACAGAGGTACTGTAAGTGTGAACAGGTGATTTAGAGCGAACTGACGTCTGTTTGTGGCTAAAAGTGGAAATGAGGCTGGTGCACGCGCCCAGTTCCACAGAGAGAAAACTGAACCACACATAAGAGCAGGCACGTTTTTATCCTCAGACACTGATGCTTCTGGTCCCTGTCGTCCAAATGTACAGAGGTCAAAAGTTCAGAGGTTAAATTCCTTTTCGAACTTGCTGCCCGCTGACCAGTGGAACAGATCATGGGATTGAAGTTGATATGACGAACACATGCAACAGTTGTGGAGCAACATCAAGTGTTCACGCGCTGGTCTCTGACTGTGTCTGCAGCTTGGTGCTGAGCAGGTAGTGTCCAGTGGGTTTTTAGAGGTTTTTTCTCACATATTGTTGTTCATATTGAATTTAAATTGTAATTTGATACATTATTATAATAAATGTATCATCTAAAGCCACGTGAACAGTTTAAAGATCATTGTTTCTTTATGGAGAACAGTTTCTGTTGAACTTGCCGGCTGATGCATGAATATAGAAACACACTGCAACAGCAGGAAAGTGACGCTCCAACAAGTGGAAATAAACATATGCAATAATTTATAAAAATAATCTGAAGGTTGGTGGTTTGATTCCAGGCTCCTCTGATCTGTGTGTCGGTGCATCCTTGGGCAAGATGCTGAACCCCAGTGTGTGTGATAGGAAAGTGTATTATGTGTAGGAAAAAGCGCTTTTAAAATCTGAAGAGTGAATGGGTGAATGTGGTTTGTAGTGCACAGCAAGACGAGCCCACAGGTCGTCTGTGCAGCAGGCCATTATGGCCCATTGTTAGGTTCTGTTGCTAGGCGACATCTAGTGGTCATAGTAATGATGACCAGAGCAAAGGGAAAAGTGCGGTGACGTAGTTTATAGAGCGACAAAGTCCACGTCAGGAGAAAAACAGGAATATGACACAGGAGAGCCGTGTTCGATTCCCACGTAAAAGTAGCAGTTCATGTTGTTTCTTTCATCCATGACCGTTTGTTGTTATTATTGTAACCATGACAACAAAGCTCGTATAATGTTGAGGAAGACCTTGTTTCAATCCAAATCACCATCTTTTCCCAAACCTTACTAAGCCACGACTGTTATTATAGTTACCATGGCGACAGAGGTATGTTGCTCTTGGTGCAGTCCGTATGTTTAATTTTGTAACCATGACAACCGAGGTCCAGGACGCCTGCCGCCGTAGGGGCGCTATTTGAGGAGACACTCGTATGGGTCGTGTCAGAGGGCTGAAGAAAACGGCCTGTGTGGTTGTTCGTGTTGGAGAACGTTTTTAGTGGTCGATGAGATGAGCAAAGTGCTTTATAAGTGCAGCTCATTTAACATCTCATTTTCCTTTCAGGGTAGGTTGTAAGGACTAAAATGTAAACAGTGTTGTTAACCATGTATGGGCAGAAATACATGTAGGGGACATACTGAGCAGAAAAGACATTAATCCTGCAGGAGCAGGCTGAGAAGTTTCTTGTGAAACTGGGTCATACTGTGACCGCTGTGGACACAAACTGACCACATCCTCTGTTCTCAGCAACAGAGAGGGAGTTACGCCCACAGAGAGGGAGTGTGCCATACTCAGAAGATACATTTTGGGTGGAGCATCACTTGTATTCCAGCTGAAGGATGGCACAGGAACCAATTTACTGACTCCAGACCATTTAAAATGACTGGGTACGAAGCTTTGTTAAAGGCTGGGATGAGCTGCAGCTGGCCACAAACCTGCACAGACTAACTACACACTTCATATCCATCAGTTTTATTATTGTCAGATTTTATAAGACCTAAATCTGTTTCCTCATGTTCTCCCTCTTCCTGATAAATGACATGGTTTGTTGAGGTTGCTTTTCAAAGTGTCAACACATCTGTTTTTCTGCATTGAGCCAGTTCCACCCTGTAACTGCAGCTGGACTGACCCACAACACCAGCACACATGTCACAGATGGGGCTGAGGTCTTCAGTAAACAATGTTTTCAATGTATTTGGTGAGAGAATTTTTAATCAAGCTTTATTATGTAAGTGGATTCACGTCCATGTGAACTGGTTTGGAAGTAAAACAGACACGTCCTGCTTTTGGCCCAGCAGGTCGGTGAAAGATGATTTGATGAGAATTTCCCGTCATGAAAAGAATTAAAAGGAGCTTTCATTGTTTTAGATGGAGTGGCCTATTTCAGATTCCATGTGACGTGAATAAAGCGCTAAAATCGATGAACTCTCAAAGCGATGAGACAGGAGAATGCCCAGGGGTAAAAGGAACAGCGTGACCTTCGCCGTTTGACAGGGAATCAGAGGCTTGTGATCTGCTTGTGATGCTTTGATTTGATCCACAGAGGAAATTCTCAGGCTTTAAAATATTTTATTGTGTTTCTGGAAATGTTTTCATCAAAATCTCAGAGGAGCAGAAATGATGAGCCGCTCAGAGAAACGAGACAGCAAACGATTTAATGTCATTAAATCCACTCGACAGCGATGGATTAAAGTGTAGCTCAATGTGTTAATTTCTCTTAAAAAGACAATTGACCTGTTACAGTTCAATGGCCTGTCAGTAAACAGGCTTTTTAAGACTGGAACTGCAAGTTTTGTAGTTTCTCTAATTAAACTTTAGAGACCAGCAGAGGTGGAAAGTACATTTACTGCAGCACTAACAGTACAATTTAGAGGTACTTGTACTTTACTTAAGTGTTTTCAGTTTATGCAACTTTATACTTGTATTCTGCTACATTTCAGAGGGCAACATTGCACTTTTTACTCCTCTATGTTCATCAACTTTTTGCACAGAAAACATCATATCACATAAAATACGATTAAGATCCCAGAGTTTTGGGCTTGTGATCCCTTGCAAGAAAAACCAAAAACAACAAAGTGTGATTTCCCAGCGAAATGTTTAGTTTATCTACGTTTGTGTTCAATGCTCAAAGTGGTAAAATTATCCAATATGTCGCCAAAAAGGGGCCTGACCCCTATGTTGTATCTAAAGTTGTTTCTTCACCTCGACCAGCTACAACAGTAAAATGCTGCTTATGCACTGATGCATCTGTATTGATGATCTAATCCAGCAGAGCTGCAAGAATTAACTGAATAACTGATCAGCCAGTTAACAGAAAATATAACAGCAACTATTGCTCTAATTCAGAAGTGCTTTTAGTCATTTTTTTAAAACAAATATTTCCAAATATTTTGTGGTTCCGGTTTCCCAAAAGTGGAGATTTGCTGCTTCTCTTACATTATTGTAAACTGAGTATCTTTAGATTTTGGATTTGTCCATCAAAATGAAGATGTCACATTTTGGGAAAGTACAAGAAGCATTATTTGCTATTAATGACATTTTATAGACAAAACGATTCATTGAGAAAATAATTGGCAGATAAAATGATAATGAAAACAGTCCTTAGTTGCAGCCTTGTAATAATTTAAAGACTGAAAGGGGCTAAAAGTGCTTTTATTTTGATACCTCTAGCTGATAATACTTCTGTACTTTTACTTCTGTGGGATTTTGAATGAAGGACTTTAACTTATCATGGAGTATTCCACAGCCTCATTGATGAATCTGAGCACTTCCTCCACCACTGTGTCACAGCAGCTTTGTTGACCTGCACATTAGAAGAGCTGGAGACGTTTGCCCTGTGCACCTGCATGAATGATGGTTTCATTATCTGGGTCTAGAGGAAAAGTGCAACGTTTGCCTCTGCTCTGTTTCGTGTTTGCTCGAGGGGAGGGTTACGTATGCGCCTTTTCATCCCTGGTCGACTCAGCAAATTAAATCACATGACGCCCACATCCTCCCGGTCTTGTGGAAGAAAAAGTGTGACGGTGCAGCTGAGTGGAATCACTTGGCAGACCTCAGACGCTCCGAGGCCGTCGGTACAGGTGAGAGGAGCGACGCGTTTGCTTCAGTGTTTTTTGAAATGCAGCACAAAGGGCAGCTGTGGTTAAGGCAGTAATGAAGTCTCTGGCTTTGGAGGTGAGAGGTGCTTTGGCTGAATGCAGCTTCTGGTGTGTGTTACTCTGTTAGAGGGAGGGTGGGTGGGTGGGTGGGTGGGGGGGGGGGAGTCGCGGGTGAAACAGGTGGTGCAGAGAGATCAGACCAGATCATATATTCTGTTACAAATTGGCTAAATGGTCGTCTGCTGCGGAGTAAGCGAGGAGTTCTACGTTTCTCAAGTTCTCAAGAAAAGTAAACACTGGAGTCTGTGAGGGATATTTCCTTATATAGCAAGCACAATAAACATGCATGCATTCCTTCTCTGCAGCTCTCATCCTCCCTCTTTTTCATTTTGTCATCCTCATGTTTTTTTTCTATCCTTTCCTTGTCCTCATCTGCTTTTCCATCCTTTGCTCACCATCCTCCCCTCATCTTTCTCCATACCTCCCTCACCCTCTTATCTCCTGTCCTCTCATCTCCCTCTTATCCTCGCTTCGTTCTCCTCCTCCACCACCTCCTCCTCCTCCTCCTCCTCCACCTCCTCCTCCTCCTCCTCGTCAGCCCAAGGGTCTTGCTCAGCCTCCAGTGTGTGTGCAGAGAGCCTGGGAAAAAGATAGGGCATAAACAACACAGGCAAACAAACCACCTGCTTCCTGCTGAGGTCTCGTGTTGTTAAATGTGTGGACAGAAATAGAACTGGGCAACCTTGCACTAGAATTAGAGCAGATAGAGTGGACAGTGGGAGGAAAATCACAGAGCAGCACAGCACAACGAATCACTGCGTACCTCTGTGCTGCAGACACAGGAACCGAGCCGAGGACACCTGAGGAGTTAAAGCTAAAACAATCAATTAATCAATTAGTCAATTAACAGAATATTAATCTGCAACCACTTTGACCATCTATTAATTGTTAAAGTAAGAAATTCCCAAGTTACAGTTTCTCAACTGTGAGGCTTTGATGTTTTTTGTGTTTTTTTTTTTTTTGTAAACTGAATATATTTGGATTTTGGGCTGTTGGTCAGATAAAACAGGGATGTAGGAAACGTTTCACAATTTTATGACACTGAAATATTGATTTAAAACATTTTATCTTTCACTGGATTTGAACCCTCACCACACAGTGCTGTGCGACTGTATAAATACACAAATTAATCTGATTAATCAAAGATCAAATGATCTGCAGATGATGATAGATAATGACTGATTATCAGAAATCTCGCTAATTAATTTTCTGTCTATCAAACTAATCCCTTGAGTGCTAATAAACTGTAAAGACAGGAACAGGCATAAGACAAACGCAGCTTTCATAATCTCTCTGTGCTTTTATGTTTCCTCTCAGCTCTCAGTACTTTACCAGACACGCAGCAGATCCACCCGCATCTAAACATGTTCAACATGGACGAAACAGCATAGAAGAGTTTCAGTCACTGCTCTGTCCCTCAGAGCGGCTTCACACAGTCATCAACGAGTTTGGCTTTTACAGAAACAAGGGAAGAGATGTTTTGTCTCAGGGAACATTAATCTCTTTTTCTCGTTTTCATAGGGACAGATATAGAAGAGCGCACACGTGTGTCTGTGTTTGAGATTCTGTCGTTTCTCCCAACACATTTGTTTTTGTAACAACTCCGTCCGTGAAGAGTCTGAAGAACGACCAGACTCTAAATGAACAGTTGCTGCACCATTTGGAAATGGAGATGTGAGAAGAGAGATGTGTGTTTTTTTTTTTTTTTTTTTGAAGGGGTGGGGGTGTGGGGCTGTAATCATGGTCTCATTTTAGAGTCCAGCTGAAGCACCTGCTCCTGACTCAGCTGTGAATCATGGGCGGTTGATGATACTCAGTCACACCCATCCTATTCACACACACACACACACACACACACACACACACACACACACACACACACACACACACAGACGAGCAAACACAAACTAGGGGATTCCCTGTAGCCTGAGGCAGGACATGCTGCTGCAGTACACCCGGGCTCATATGTCTGACTGTCTGGCAACTCGTCTCTAGTTCCTTTAAAACAATGACCCATCACAGCTTATTTGCAGTTTCCGGGCCACAGGGAGACGCACACCTCGGACACGGAGTTGTGCTTTCAACACCTTTGGTAACGTAGCCTCTACTCACGTCCGGACAAACCTGTATCGTGTGTCTGATGCTGTTGCTGTATTGTGTGAAGACGTTGTGGTGCACCGGCACTGGTATTGATCCAAGCAGCTGTTGCTAAGTGAGCTATGCTAAAAAAAAAAAAAAAAAAAAAAAGCGTTGCTCTCTCTGTAGTAGAAGTGCTGTCTCTCTCTTTAGAGTTGTTTATTATACGATCCTGAACATCTGTTTAACCGAGGAGGCGACTTAGTAGATTAACAAAATCAATTGAAGTGTGTGTGTGTGTGTGTAGTTTCAGTTCCTCGTTTGTGCAGTGTTAGTGTCGCTGAGAGGAGATCTGTCCGCTTTAATTACAGACTCAGAGAGAAAAACGTGCTTCATAAATGTTTTTTCAGTGTTTGTTAATGTTACTTTGCAGCTGCAGGAGTCGGTGTGGTTTGTGTTTGAAATGACTGGAATTCCTAAAGGACTTCCTGTGCAGCGGAAGGACGTGTGAGGATGATGTGGCCTTTTGGGTGGAATCACTTCTTGATGTCGTTTAATTTTTAATTTTTTTTTTAAACAGAATAGCTTTAAAAATGGGGAAATACTGTGGGAGTATTGGAAGCCGCTCTCGTGTGTGTGTGTTCAGTGTGAAGCTGCAGTCAGGAGACAGGTAGCTTCCTCCAGTCTTGGCGTCACTCTGAGGTGTCCAGGCAACTGTCGGTGATTTCGAGGAAGCCGCTGCAGCCGACCAAGAAACAAACCAGCGCGGCATGATGTAACTGAGCTCAGCCAGAGCCACACAGTAGTAATTGTAGTTAAAGGGGAACTCCACTGATTTTGCACAATGAAAAGTCTGTTCACGGATCTTGAGAAATTAACTAACGTCACTCTGGTGATGTCATGTGAGCTGTCAGGCTGCTCCTCATCTCTGCAGGAGGCTAGAAGCTCGAGGCTACGTCAGCAGCTACGAGCGGGGCTGGGTTGAAAAAAAAACGTGACCAGCAAAAGCATGGCGGATGCATAAAAACATGGCAGACAGTATGTGTGGCTGCATTTCAGATTTAAAAACTGTGAAGACAGTGAAGAGCTGGACAAAAGCAAAGCTATATGCAACATGTGCAAGAAGAAGCAGACAGAAGAAGAAGAAGAAGAAGAAGCTGTATCTACTTGGTGCACGCTGTAGCTGGTGCACGGGGGTACGATAACAACACACATTATTTAAATACCTGTTATTTCTTTAGATTTGTGTCTAAATCTGTTGGTCATGTTAAATAGAAAGTGTGTTAATGTAACTGCTTTGGGTTCATTCTTAATCTAAACATTAGATCTGATCAACATCTGATCATAACGTCAGAGGAACAGTTCACAGCATTAGCTCTCTGAGAATCTCATTCATACCAAAGCAGAATTGGTTTTGGGACTGAAACATCTTTAACTGTCCATATTGAGTCACATTAAACGGGGACCTTGTGAATCAGAATTGAATTGATTCAGGAGATCAGTGGTAATAGTGGTAATACGGCGGACGAGCTGCATTTTAGCTTGAGTATGAGTAGATATGAGCAGTGAGTTAGGTCCAAACAATCTAATGTAATCTAATCCAACAGCTCTGCCACATCTTTTCAAGAGTCTTTGAGGTTGTGGTTAGTGGTGGTGTTGAACTGGATTATATTGAAATGTGTTTCTAATCTTATTCTCCCCTTATATTTGTAAATGTGGGATGGACACAACATTAGAAACACCTCTCCATATAACGTAGTCCAGCTCAATACCACCACCAACAACAACCTCATTAATAAACAGTTAAACTAATGTATTTCTGACAGTGTCAGTCAGAACTGAACATTATCTTTATGAAGGTAGAGTTTACGGCTGAGCTGTTTAATTTGATGCATTAGATTTTACATGTGTACCTTATAAAGTGGCTACTTAGTCTACATCGGACACTGCGCATTATAAACGACCAACAAGATAATAGCACAGTGGCTAGCTGCTGAGTGCACTCTCACATTATACGATCAGTAATCGCTGTGAAGTGCCTTACATCCACTTGTTAATCTTTTAGCATTTCAGTAATACACAGCACATGTTTACACAGTGGACATATTGATATAAATGTGCTACACTTGTGCATAGTGCTGAGGTATTAAACAGTTCTGTAGAACCCACACTGTGGATGTTAGTATCTGTTTTGCTCTTGCTGCTTCTTATCCACTGTTGTAGAATAGGAAACACGCAATTAATCAAATTTCAAGTAATACTTACAAAACAGGAAAGCAGCTTTCACTTTGATATTCAGATTTGAAGATGAATAGAAAAACGAGTTTGCATCGCAGGCTGTTTTCTCAGCTGGTTCCTTTCATATCTCTCAATTTATAAGGGGAGCGCAGCTTCATCTTCCACTTCATCGTCTGTCTGCTTCCCCCTGAGGTCCCGTCCTGTGTATTACTGCTCGCTATCTGTATGTCTCCTCAAGGCCTCATCATTCACAACACAACATATCGCTGAGTACATGTGTGCACAACACAGATACATGAAGCCACAAAAGCCTCTTTGATACTGACAGTCAAATGATGGACATCTCACAGTCTAATCAACCTGGACATTGATAAATGTGTATTTTATTGTTATTTTAAATTCAGGGAGTCTCTTAAATGCTGTAATTATAAACCTTCTTTTGAAATCATGAAAGTAATTGTTTTGCTTCGACTATTTATTTTTCCATTGTTGTTATTATTTAAAGGACTATGTTTTAAGAAATGAGAGTTAAAGAATACTAGAATAATAATTTTCTCCATCTGAGAACCATCTTTAAACAGCAGCGCTAACCGTGAAACAGCTATTAAGTAAAGCTGAGGTGTGGCCACGTCTGACCTGCTTTACTTTTACTGCACTGATCACAGCCCACCTGCCTCATTGATCCTGCTAACTCAGAGAACAAAGGCAAGAAGACCTTCTGTGCAGAGACACTTAACCACACAGGTGGTCTGTAAAGTTTAGAATTGATTTTTCTGACCACCAGGGCTCATGTTGCTGTACTGCATCTCTGACCTGCTAATCCCCTACGAGCCGGTCGTAGCCTGAAGTCTCTCAGACAGAGAGCAGAGTCGATCCTGGTGAAAATGTGGTAATGAGGTCTCTCTTTTTTTGTAAAACCCTCAGCACTGAAAGAAAAATTGATTCTTCAGTTTTATGAATAAGCTTTTCACTTGGTTTTGTATGAAGTCTGTTTTACATCTTCATTTTTTGCTATTATGTCCATTATGTCCATAGATCATTTTCATGTACTGAGGCTATTTTAGATAAATTAAAGCTGAAACAATTAATAGACTTATCAATCAATCAATATACAGCTATTTTGATAATCAACTAGCTCTTTAAAGGAGCGATTTTTAAGTTTTGTTATTGCTACATACCTAGCATTAGCATTAACAGCTGTTTACTTACCAATCTAGAGGAAACAAAAGTTCAGCATCAAACTTCATTCCTTTACTCACCAACAGCTGTTTCCAGCTGTTGAAAGCAACACTGATAATGTTTGTCTCTATCATGTCTTTCCTTCTACTGAAGTTAGCATGCTAACCAGCTAGCTCCTGCCTTGTCACTTTCCGATACCGACTCACTGTAGCCTCCAATCTGCCCTGAAGATGTAGCGCTGCTCATGCGACGTATTATAAAAACAACAATAGCTGAAGTTATTGTCAAGTAACAATCACCACCACCCTCTCCTGGCAAGAAACGGAGAAAAAATTACAAACATCCTCTTTAAGCAAACTTTTATTCAAAAGAATTCTGCGTCCTGCTTCTCAAATGTGAATATTGTTTTTTTTTTTTTTTTTTTATTGTTTTCGTCTTCTATGATAGTAAACTGGATATCTTTGGCTTTTGGGTTGTTGGTCAGACAAAAGAAAACATTTGATGACTTCACCATTAGATCGTGTTTGTGTTGAAGACAGATCTTCCAATGAAATATTCCAGTCTGTGATGAAATTGCAGTGATTGGTCGCTGGGCTGAGTGATCATTTTTATATCATGACTTGAAATTTGCCATTCTCATGTACCAGGAGTTGCAATTTAAAGGGATAGTTTGACGTTTTGGGAAATAAACTTATTCACTGTTTTCTTAACGTTAAATGAGAACATCAATACCACTAGCTGCCACTGCGCCAGCCAGCTAGCTAATTTAGCTTAGCACAAAGACCAGAAAACAGGAGGAAATGGCTTGTGAGTTTTTTTTTCTTAATAGCTGATATTCAGTAGACCAAACAATTAATCAAAGAATCTGCAGATTAATCTACATTACACTGTGTTTTACATTTCACTTGTCTGTCCTCAGAAACTTCACAATCAAAGAACTTCAGAAGACTAAACTGTATCAGACTTGAGAGATTTGCCAAATTTCTAGTTCCAGCTTCTCAACTGGGAGTGTTTGCTGTTGTTCTTTGTTTGTTGTATCTTTTCCATCCTGATACTGATTCTGATACCTGAACTTGTGCATCGGCCGATACAAGAAACAATCCAATACTGTTGCGTTTCAAGTAAACATTTACAGCTGTATACTGCTAACCCTGTATGGATGTGATATGATTACTATGATTGTTACACTACCACCAACACTTCAAATTGAAGCCTTGCATACTGTACATGCTGCCTTTTTATAGGTGGGACTTTCCTGAGTAAAACACTGCCAAAGTGCTGATGTTTTGCTCACAGCTAAGGTTTCACCAGAAATCAATTCTTCTTTGCTGCTCTAAAACAGTAGTTGCCAGTGTAACAGCACAGTGCGACTTCCTGTGTAGGCTAGAGCAGCAAAGAAGAATTGATTTCTGGAAAAACTGTGATTTTATCTTGGTTTGAAACTATAAAGTTTGGGACCAAATTACGTTCTATTGGATCGGTGCATAGGTTCGTGTACTCAGCAGTATCTGGGGCATTTCCAATACTAGTACTGGAATCGGAACAACTATAGTTTATGTGATGGTATTTGTTTTGGACCATTGCTCAGACATAAAAAAAGAGATTTGAAGACTTCACCTTATGCAAAATTACTTTTGATGACACTTTACAGACAAAATAAGGAATTCATTAATTGAGAAAATAATCCATATTGAACTGAATTGTTAGCTGCAGACCTTCTTAACTTAACATGTCAGCAGCGAACATCTCAGACTGGGTGTCATTTTGTTTTAATGGTGGATACCGCTCTTTTGCAGCACGGTCATTCATATGTATGCTTTTCTTCTCCTGAGAGACAAATGGTGGGAATCGATCTCTGAAGTGCTCCAAGTTGTGAAGTGGGGGACCACGGCTCTAGCTGCTCCCCTGCACGCCTGCCGAGATAATCTGTCCGAGCCAGATTGATTTTTGATTTGGCTGCAGCTTTCTGAAGTAGCAGCCTCGCCCAGGCCTTTTGTATTATTCATTAGCTCACTCAAGACTTTTCCAGAGTAGCTGATGCTAATAGCCTCGGTCAGGCTTCTTATCTCCTGTTCCTCTGCTGATTCATAATGCCTTCAGGCGTAGGAGCTCAGTACGCTCATTTAGGATGACAATTATGCAAGAGTGGCAGTGATCATTCTCAGTATCTCTGCTCGGTGAAAAGGAGATAGAAAATTGCATTGAGTATCCAGTGTTATCAGTGGTAATTCTGCATGTCTGACAGAGAAGATGGAGACTTTTACTGTGGCTTAATAGTAAGCCTGAGACTTTAAAGTGCCAGCGAGAGAGAGGTGGTAAAAAAGTTCTTGTGAGTAGTGATTTGTGTCTGCTCGCCTGCCCAGCGGGGGGAAGGCTTTCACAGCGTCTATGTAAATGGCTGACTGTTGAAGAGCAAAAGCTAGCTACTTGGCAAGTTTCAATATTCACTTCACCAGGGGAAATTAGGCCTTCACACCCAGGCCAGGTCCCATAAGAAGAGGAAGGATGTGGGGCAAATATATACACTAGAGTTGAATGGACTGGGCTTTTATTTATTTATGAGAGGAAGACCAGGGAGGAACAACAATGCAATTCCCGATGAGGAAATACAGCTCCCTTGTGTCTGAAGTGGGCTTGTTGTCAACGGAGCAGCTGCTGACATCATGTGAACAGACAGTGCCCAGACCGCGACTGACGGGGGCTGAGAGGCAGCGAGCAGGAGGGCAGAGAGCTGAGGCGCACCACTGTTATGGTGCTTTCAGTGCTGAGGGTGAATGGACCTGGATGGATTTGCCTGAACTGGTTGTAGGCACCAGACTGCAAATGAAGCAGCTCTGAATACTTTGGTAAGATACAGCAATTTGTTGTTAACTCTCACTTTATCTGTGCTTTTTGTTCAGATGTGTTGTTGCTGTAGTAACAGAGAGCTGCAGTGCAAGAAAGAGCAAGTTCTTTCACTTAAAATGCAGATTTCTGTGGTTTTATTAGAGCTGATATGATTAGTTGATTAATCAGTTGAGCAACAGAAATCAATCAGCAGCTGTTTTACTATACTTTAAAGTAATAGATCAGCTTGTGAGGATTTGATGCTTTCTTCTATCTTATATCATTGTAAACTTTGGGCTTTAGGACGGTTGGTCAAACAAAACAAGACATCACTCAGGACTCTGGGAAAATGCAGTTAATGATTATTTTCATTATCTAATAATTTGCTGATTATTTCCATGATTAATTGATTGATTGTTTTGTTCAACCAACAGCCCAAAACCCAAAGATATTCAGTTTACTTTCATGTATAAGAAACAGAAGCATTAATTCCTCACATTTGAAAATTTGAAACCAGCAAATGTTTTTGGTATTTTTTTTTAAATTACTAAAACATTTATTTGATTATTAGTAAAATTGCTAATAAATTTTCTGTCAGATCGCTACATTGTTCTAGACTTTTTATTTTATAGACCAACCAAACGACAGATTGATCGATAATGAAAATAAAAGTTGGCTGCTCAGTCTTAGTTTTTTTTGTCAGCTACCTCACATCCAACTTAAAGGCCAAACTTAAAGGCAGCTTTCATTAATCATTCAAGGTCGAAGAGGCCACTGGAAAAGTTGAGTTGCTACGAGCAGCAGATGAAGCTCATTCACGTGAAGACTTTTTGCTTTGTCAATAAAAACAGCAAGATTAGTTGACAGACTTGAAATTGGTCGTGTAGACGCAGCTAATGGATGTCGAAATCAGCAAAGAAGCCAGTCTTTGTGTGGGTTATTGCAGATAATGTGAGTTTATTACACGCAAATCAGGCTTAAAAGGCTCCAGTGGGATAGCAGTGAGCCTGCCTCCCTAATGGGCCCAGTGTAAGTGGCTGTGCTGACTCATATTCCCTGAGTGATCTCAAAGGCTTTTGTTCTTAATGTCTCCATTCCTGTTACATGTCACTTTCCCGCTGTGGTCACCGTTTATGTTCAAAGGAGGAAACCGTTGTGCACCTTTTTGTTTAGCCTTTGCTTTTATTCACAATAACTTTACAGTGCTTTTTGTGTTGATGTGATAATGCAGCTCCATGTCTTTGACAATGGAGAAATTACCAGAATTTGTATTCGGATGTTTTCCTGAAATAACTTTGTAGAGAAAATTCCCACATTGGAAACGATCCACACTTACAGGAAGGAGAGAAATTGGGGGGGGGGTGAGGCTAAACTGATTTCACCAAACGAGCTGCAGCGACTTCCCTGTGAGGATTGAGTTGTTATTGTCCTCAGTGAAAATACACACCTGTGACATTTGTCTTGTGGTGGCGTTTCCAGCCGCAGGTGTGTCGAGTTTCCCTTTGTATACACACCCTGACCTTTCACATCAAGACTCCTTTATTTCTGTTAACTAGGACATGCACTGTGAGTCATACGGTCATTTTAGTGAGTAAGCAGTTCAATCTGCCTTTAAGAGGAATTATACAGGCCTATGCCATTTACCAAGAAACTTTCAGGATGCTGGTCTGGATGGAGGTAGAGCTGAAATGATTGATCCATTAGTAAAGTGACAGAAAATTAGTCTGCAACAAGCTTGACTGGTGTTTTCATTAATTTAAAGTTATAAAATGAATATATAAAACTTAATAATATACAACCTTTCCACCTTAAAATGCCTCAAAACAACTAGATCTATGTTATTTGATATATATTTTGAGTTGCTTACTGAAATATGTTTCCAGCAATTCTCAAAACTAGGGAAACTTGTGATTTTAATCATGGTAACACTGACGTCATATCCCCTATGCTCACGCGTCAGTGTTGTGGTTTCCTGTCAAATTGTCAAAATCAACTTTTATCCAGGTTCAAGACACATTTTTCTTTGTTTTCAACTATGTATGTTAACTGGATGAAGGAGCTTACTCATCGGACATCTGGATCTATCACCAGAGAAAAAAGCTGAGCAAATGTTAGGCAGCTGAGCCCCAGCTGTTCCCTGACATCCTGTGTCCGCCGGACACTATTGATGAGTCACTGATTTTTAAAGTGAAACTACTTTATTCTGTGTTTCTACTGGTTTTGATCTCCTGGTCTGTTGGTAATAGAGAGGAGGAGACCTCTGCAGATAATTCGGCACCTGGTAAAAATCTCATGATCAACTGACCCTGAAGAAATCCAAACGAGGAGAGGCTGACGGTGATAGTGGTTAAGACAACAACTCCCATGATCCCACACTACTTAACGTCACCCAACGCCATCTTTTGTTATCGTTTTGATTGAGAGACCTCTAGAGACAGAAGTCATATACTGTGCACTAAAGTCATTTATGACACAAATTGAATGAATTTGTGACAATTTTACAATAAAGATAATAGTAACAATATATTTAATAACTAATTGAAGAAATGATTGATTAGATGAGACTAATATATTGAAAGTAATTGTTAGTCGCCGCCCTAGATGATGAATGACCATTCTTTTATTCCCCCTAATGAACATGAGTTGCAATTAGTTCAGTCACGCAGAAGGTCATCGGTGCTGTTGGCGCTCCCAAGTCGCTTTACATGTTCATTTGCATCATACAAATCACAGCAGGTGAACAACAAAAGCCCACACAGCTTCAGTCAGTCAGCCAGCGCTACAAAAACAAGTTCATCATCACAGTGAGCTTCGAGGATATCGGGGATAAATTGATTTTAAAAAGCAGCACCATTAAACTGCGTCTCCCACAGCTGAGGCCATGCAGTCAGGCAGAGAGGAGTGTGAACACGTGCTGAAGAGCAGAAGGCAGAACATCATCATCACCATCATCCCCTCCATGGAAACCTGTTAATGATCTCATGGCAGGACTTGATCCACATGCGCAGGCGAACCGACTAATTAAACAAACAAATGGCAATTAGATGGGGCTCCCATAGGTCACATAACAACTGGGCCAGTGGAGTAGAAGAGGCAAACACAACACAGCACACAACTGCTGCACTAGATACACAGCTGGTTCTAGTTGCTTGAGTTTTAATAGTCCAAGATCTTCAAATGAAATCTTTCAGTCTGTGAAGAAATAGCATTGATTGGTAGCAGGGTTAAATTATCATCTTTCTATCTATCATATGCCCGTCAGACAGACTGGCTGTTTCCCTGTTTCCAGTATTTACACTAAGCTAAGTTAGCCGGCTGCTGGCTGTAGTTTCATACTTAGCTTACACACACGTGGGTGATAATCAGTTAACTTTTGGCAAGAAAACCAAAGAATTAAAAAATATTGTATTTATTGACATAATTAACAGTATCTTAACGAGCTGTAGCAACTGAAAGTTTACACAAAGATGGCCGCTGTTGTGGTTACAATGATAACAGAAGCTGATAACTTCATAGCAGCTCTGTGTCCTGTTGCCTGTATTTTCACTCACACTCACCATCTATCATTTTTGATGTTTTAGAAAACAGGACCAGGCTGTGTCTGTTTTGCTGTCCTGGGCTGTTATGACAGGTCTGTCACATCAAGTCAGTTTCAAACAGGAAGTTAGCAGGTAGCCTGACAGTCGTCCAGTGTAAACGAAACACAGCTGGAGGACGGAGGTGTCTGAACAGGTCATATCAATGGCTGAAGCGTCGTGTTAAAAACTCCACAGCGTATTGAGACCGTAGACTGTTATTGAAGACGGACGTAGCCTCTGTGACGTCACCCATAGGTTTCTGAAGAGTGGTTTTAAAGCTCAGACTGGGATGCTCCGCAGTCGCCATCTTGACGGCGCCTGACTCCGCCCAACTCCCAGCTCACAGCCTCAATTATACATAACTTTAAGCCTTAATAAAATTGTGGTGAGTTATGTAGTAATTCACCCTGTACAGTCGTCATGAAGGAAATTAGCTGTAGAGACCAAAACTGCTTTTGTACCAGTCTGTAAACATGTTTATTTCTGCTGTAAAGTTGAGCGTTTTTAACTTGACGGTCAAAGAGGATTGGCTCACTGTTGGAGCCAGACTCAAGTGGCTGTTTGAGGAATTGCAGTTTTTGGTACTTTGATGTTGGCTTAATTTTTCAGCTCTGGAGGTTGCTGCTTGATTGAGACCTCCAGGATTAGGAGCTGTGAACCTAATGTTACAGTGATATGGATTCAATTAAACTAATGAGTTTAATTAATTTATCAATGGGTCATTTCGTCTATAAAATGTCAGAAAATGATGAAAATTTCTTTTCCAAGGTGAAGCTGATTATTGGTCATCGAAAATAGTTGTTTTTAAATTTTATGTTAGTGAGCTTATCAATTAATTGGCAATTTGTTAACAGTGTTGTTGTGGACCATCATTCAGGTCCCGGTCATCATCAGATGCTTGTCATTATTACCATAATTCAGCTGTTATCAATAAAATAAAAGAATGACTCTGTTGATGTCATGAAAAACAAGGAAAATCTCAGCTCGTTCAGCTCTAATTAGTACTTAGTGAAAGCCTCAGTTGTTTGAACTTCAGGTTGCGGAAGAGGTAGAAGGTGTAATTATGAACCTGTGAGGTGAAGGCCTCCCACGGTGCTTTGGCTCACTAATGACTGGAGAGGCCAGCTACATAGGTAACAGTCTACCAGAGGATCACACCACCATCTGCAGGAGCACAGAGTGGCTCTTGTGTTTGGTAGGAGCACTCAGGGAAATGCCATCAACCCAGAACTCAGTGACATTTCCTGAGTTACGCCTGAAGATTGCCCTTCACTGCAAATTTCACATTCCCAACAGCGTCGCCTACGTCTACGTGGCTTTGACCTCTCAGGGAATGACCCAGGGACACGCTGTGCATAAAAGAGAAAACAATTGTGGGACCTTTCGGAATGATAATAATAATAATAAAGGAATGTGAATGAAAGCGTTTGGGAACAGACTGGCCCCGGGTCAGCGTGTCGTAGCTGTGTCTGCCAGCTCGTTTTTATTCCTCTCCTCGTTTCCCTCCGAGACTCCGTCCCCCTCATTTTTGTTAAAGTTTCATAGCTCAGCTGCTCAGCTCTTCTGTCATGGTTGTAGTGCTACATGCTTTTTCAGAGGTCTAAGTCTGTAGTGGTAATGTAGTCAGTCATGCTGCCTGTACACAGCAGTGAGGTCTTTGCTATCTGTGCCGGGTGGGGTGGGGGGGTTGGGGGGGGGTCTTCAGGGAGCTGTGACGACATTTACAGTCTCAGACAGTCTCTCTCTCTTTTTTTTTTTGCATCAGACCATTATTTCCTGCTACTACTTTCATATCTCTTCTGTTATTTTTTACTGCTCTTTTCTGGAGCACCTTTTTATTTGTCCCCCTCTCTCTGAGGAGTTACCAGCTGTATAGTGTTTTAGTGGTTGGCAGGATCCATGACCTAGTTAAATATGGACTGAGAACAGGAAACTGAAGAGGAATGAATGGCAAATGGGAGCTCGACTTGCTTTCTTTCTTTTTTTTTTTTGCTGGGGCCCTTTCTGGCCCCGCCTCTGCTTGTCCTTTGAATAGTTTAAAGCTCTTTTACTCAGGCCTCCCATATTGATCAGTGCTTTTTCCAGCCTTTTTTAAGTCCTTGCTGTGTCAGTACCTGTGGGACAGACAATGGGCTGTAATAGAGGGGTTTGATTATGCAAGTGGAGCCCAGAGATATTCGGCGCAGCTTTTGTTTTTAGGACGAACCAATTACCCAAATATTGGTAGTGCCATTAATTGCTGTGCAGAAATAGAAACGCTGATTATTCACACCTTCACTCTTCTTTCTATTTTTCTCAGCTGAGAGGCTTCTGAAGTGGCCCCTTCCTGCCCACTCTCACTCTGAACTGGTCATCCTCAGTTGCCTCTTAAATAGCTCAGCATTTTATTTTATTTTTTCCATCTAGCCAGTACTGTTTCTACTGAAGTAGAAATGCACAGGACACAGTGATACCCCCCCCGCCCCCCCTTAAGCGACTGCAGACCATCGAAGGGAGACAGTGGGGTGATTGGTTTGCTTCTTGCGACACCTCCGCAGCTGTCTGACATCTCCTCCTCCCTCTGGCAGGTGTAATGAGAGCGCTGGTCATGGACAGATGATGGACGTGGAGACGTCGTACTCGGACTTCATCAACTGTGATCGCACAGGCCGCAGGAACGCAGTGCCCGACATCTCAGGGGAGGGGACAGTAGTGGCCAGCACCAGTGAACTCACCAAAGACCTGGCAGAGATGGATCTGAAGGCTGCAGGTCAGAAAACTCACATCTGAATACAAGTGTAGTAACAATAATTATGTATAAAAGCAGTAGAAATATGCAAACATTTATATATTTTACGACCATAGTCTAAAGACCAGTTTCACAAAGATATTGATAGCTCTATCTATTCATTCTGTTATATGCTGTTTCTGTATTATGTGCATATTATTCTTATATATATGTCTGTATATATCTGCACTTACTGCCTTCTGCACTTCTGGTTAGATGCCAAACTGCATTTCGATGCTTAAGTACCTCTACAGTGGGCATTGACAATAAAGCTGAATGTAATCTAATATTTTATATTTGAGTTTGACCAGTCCTAATCAGAGTAATCTAATGCAAGTTGAACAGTTTTGATGTTGAGACTTTTTCCTGTATGTTTTTAGTTTTGAAACCTGTGCTTCAGTTCTGTGACTCATATTGAAAGAGCTGATGAATAAGGTGAACAGGTGAGAGGGTTAAAGTGGATTATTCAGCTATTAATGCTCACCACCAGTAGTAATGTCATATTATTTGTTATACATGTTATTTACCCCAAAATATTAAAAAAAATTTAATTTAAATCTTGACTTCTTTTAAGAGTGTAACATCAGGCTAAGACCCATGTTTCCATGATAACAAATCCATGAAACCTGCTGACTAGTGACAGAAGGAAGTAGACCTCGGCCGATAATATTTATAATATCGAATATGAGATATTTTTCTTAATATCACATTTTTGCACAGTCTCCTTTCTGCTGAGTCTGACTCATTTCACTACATCGTACCTTGGCATGTCACAATTAAAACTGAACAGCAGTTATTTTATGTTATGAGTGGCAGCGTCACTCATAACAGAAACATAAAATACAATATATATAATTATGTACTATTTAAAAAAGAAAAAAAAAAAGAACTGGAGAATAAAAAACAACACTAATTATATTATTAAAAAAGCCCTGCTCCAAAAAACCAAACAAAAAAAGAAACATGATAGTGTGGTATATTTGGGCTGGACTGTATTGAAATACTAAATTCTGGATATCACCTTAGATTGACGAGTCTTTAAAAATCACAGTAATCTGCTTTTCATTTTCATTTGCCTAACAACAAAACTATCCTGAACCTGACTGAAGAGTTGACACAAGCGTTGACGTCGACACTGCAGTGAAATTTATGCTACTGGAAGTTTTTGTATAGTTTCATTGTTCACTGATTTTTTTTTTTTCCCCAGTAAAATTCCCTTATAATTGTTGAATTCATCCAGAGGACAAACTTCTGCTGATGTGAACGGAGCTGAGCCGTTTGACGCAGTTACTTGATTTGAAAACATTCTTAATTTACCCAGAATCCACGGCGGAGTAGTCCTCCTGAAGACTGGACAGCTTTGTGCAATGGATGAATTTAGATATGTGTCTGAAAATCAGTCTGATCTAAGCTGCAGTCAAAGATTACCTTTGAGAATCCAGCCTCTGGACCTGAGGGCACTGAAATGTGAAAGGTGGTGTTGCTCAGATCATGGTCTCAGTGAGACTGGGTTGTTCTTGCCTCAGCGCTAAATGAGCTGTAGCGGCAGAACAATGACAGATAGTCTTTGCTTCCTCTACTCTCAGTAGAGTGTCAAGTTTTTAGGAGGAACATCTGAATATGACGCAAATATTCCCCAGTCTGACCATTGTGTGTTACATCGTTGTTCTCGTCGACTTCCTTCTCAGTCAAAGCCAAGTTTCCCATGACATGCTAACCAATTTGACCGCTATAAATCAAACTACTCCCAACACTGGTCTCTCAAATCGAGAAATAATCTCCGATCATGCTCACACTGTGTTGCTGCAGGAAGTTGTAGTTCCTTCCGCAGGATTCTCATTATTTATTTCTTTCAAAGAGGCTGAGAACAGATTTATTCTCCGCTGTGGGGAATGCCAAAACTATCACTGACTGATTTTTGTGCTTATTGTTTCCCATGTCTTCCTCCAGAAGGAAACGCGGGGGCCTCCCCAGCCCCGGAGGCAGAGGGCTCCACCAGCCAAGATGCCCAGGGAGGTGGAGGCCCATCCTAAACTCAACCAGAGACTGAAGGGAGGGGAGGGGAAGGGAGGGGGGGGGGGGGGGGGGGCAGAGCCAAGGAAAGGAAAGTAGAGAGGAAGCAGGTGAAAGTGGAGTAGAGACATGGAGAAAGGAGAGTGTATATTGGTCGTCCTAACCGGACACGAGGACACCTTCGCTCACTGCCGGCCTGTTTGGAGCCTCCGCGGCTCTAAATCTTCGCCTTTTCATTGGAACAGATTGTAACATGGGGAACCAAACAGAGTAGAACTGACAGTTGAGACGCTGCGCTTACACTTCATACTCTGTTAGTCATTTATATTCCTGACGAGACACGAAAGCACAGAAACCTTGGATCCATGTCTGTGGAGATGGACTGAGCTGAACAGAAATCATTTATAACAACACTCGAAACATCGTTCCAGTCTAATATGGAACAGTGTCACGGAGGGCGTGTTCATAATCATCTGTTTGTCGTTTTCTTTCTATGTATGTGTGTGTGTGTGTTTGTGACCCTCTTGTTCAATTTCATCGTCAAATGTTTCCTTCTTTTTTTTTTTTTTTTGGTAACATAGTCCTCATTATACTGTCGTGTACGGACTTCATATTTATTGCTAAATGTTCAGTGATAACTTTGTGATAGCAATTTTCTTTGTGTAATAAAATACTTATGAATTACTGTAACATTTGTGTTTTGTGTTTTCAAGCGTAATCAACCCCACGTGGCAGCTTGCAGGTAGGTTTCTGTTTTATTGAACACGCGCAGGCACAGGAGCTGTAAAGGTAGTGAGTCCCAGCAAACCAGGATTAAAGAGATCAGCGCTGAGTTGTTCCAGAGCCGCAAGTGTCACTGAACGCAGCGTTTGTGTGTACATTAGGATGGCCACAGGAAGCCGGTGTTTACATTTCCACCTACGTTACATTTCCCAGTGTTCCCATTTATCTCTTCATGCAATGAAAAAATGGGCTGTGTAGACTTTTAAGTGCAAGGTCTGAACAAGCTTCCTCTTTATATTCACCTCATGATATTATAATGAAGATAAAGACACTGATGGAGCACTTTATTACACCATACTAATACTGAGTAGTTCCTCCTTTTGATCTCAAAACAGCCTCAGTTCTTCATGGCATTGATTCCACAAGATGTTGGAAACTTTCCTCTGAGACTCTGCTCCATGTTGACATGACTGCATCACATCATTTCTGCAGATTTGTCAACTGCACATTTCACGCTACCAATCTCCTCTTCTACCACATCCCAGAGGTGTTCTGCTGGATCCAGATCTGGCAACCGGGGAGGTCACTTAAGTTCAATGAACTCATGAAACCAGTTTGAGATGAGTTTTGATTTGTGACATGGTGGATTATCCTGCTGGAAGTAGCCATTAGAGGATGTTAAATTGTGGCCATAAAGGGATGAAAATGCTCAGCAACAATACTCAGATAGGCTGTGGCATTCAAACCATGATTGATTGGTATTTAGGAGCCAATAAAACATTCCCCACACTATTATACCACCACCAACCTGGACTCTAAGGCAGGTTGGATCCACAGATTCATGCTGCTGGTGCCAAACTCCGACCCTATCATCTGCTGCCTCACCAGAAATCCAGATTCATCACTTCAGGCTACGTTTTTCCAGTCTTCAACAGCCTGTCCCCACTACGACCTCAGGTTTCTATTTTTGACAGGAGTGGAACCTGACATGGTCTTCTGCTGTTGTAGCTCACCCATCATGAGGTTGGATGTGTTTTTCACTCTGAGATGACTTTCTGTTCACCTCAGTTGTAAAGAGTGGTTATCTGAGTCAGCTCCGACCAGTCTGTTTATTCTCCTCTGACCTGTCATCAATAAGGCGTTTCCGTCCACATCACTTTTTTTTCCCTCACTCTGATGTTTGTTGTGAACAGTAACTGAAGCTCCTGACCTGTAGCTGCAGGATTTCATGCTTTGCACGGCTACCACCTGATTGGCTGATTGGGTGATTGCATGAGGAAGCAGGTGAACAGGTGTTTATAATAAAGTGCGCAGTGAGGGACTAAGAGCTGGCTTGGAAACATTTCAAGTTGCTGTAGCTGCAGATTACCAGCATAAAGAAATGGAAATGACACAGAAACGTTTCATAGTAGCTTTTTATTATGGTCAAAGATGTTTTTCATAAGTGCGAAATGTGTAAATAAATATATACATCACAAGAACTGAGAGACTAATTATCAAATGCAAGACCACATGAAGTCACCAGTGGTTTGTCCATCTGCTAAGTGACAGTAGTGTGCCACCTAGTGTTCAGATATAAGACTAAACTTTTGGTATTGAGCTGTGTATCCCTGATGTGTCTGTAAGTTTTGCATGGAGTGGGCAAAAAGCACGAATGTTCCTGACGTTGGATTCCCTCACTTCACCCTTACACCAAACAGTGCATATTCACAGTAAACCTTATTTTTCCAATAGGTCGTAAGTTCACAGCCTGCACTGCTTTCGTGTATCCTTCACCACGTGCTTTCACCCTTAACCACAAATGTTTAGCTTATTACAATATAATATTTTAGCCATGACAGAGATGATTCCACAATTCTCTTTGTGACAACAGGATGTAAACACAAGATGAAAAATGGATCCAGAGTTTTTATATATATATATATATATATATATATATATAAAAAATTTGCTTCATAAACAAAAAGCACTCAATGACATCCTCCAGAACCGTCCTGTAAACTAAAGTATTAAAAGGATGTAAGTACTGAGATGGAATACAGACAAAATACAAGCACTCATGCTGATGATGTACAGATATGTGCGGTGAAGGCAGCAGCCATGTGATAAACAGCAGATATTATTCTATAGGTTTTATATCTGGTTACAAATGAGTAAAAACACATTCCCACATGTCAGGAGGGGAGATTAAAGGTTCAGAGCGATTTGTTCCTGGGTTAGGTCACGTTTCCTCCTCACGCTTCCTCAGCAGGTTTAAAAGGGAGTGCTCAGTGTCATCCCATAGGCCTCATACAGTTTGTGGAGCAGCTCCTCCTTCTCCTCCTTAGGCAGGAAGCTCGACTCTGCAGATTTGATGTTCTACAAGACATAAGACGTCAATGAAGAACCATGTTAGTGTAACCAAGTTATTCATTTACTTTGAAGTAATAGTGCCTACTGACAACGGCCGGTTAAGCTTAGCTTAGCATATCGACTGGAAGCAGGGGGAAGCAGCTAGCCTGACTCTGTTTAAAGTTCTTCTCCAGACATGTTTTAAACTATGTAAAAATACTACATAAAAAGTGGGAGGAAAATTCAAAAACAGCAGCTGTTAGCACATCTACTCTTACTTCCTCATTTAGAAATCTGGATCAGGCTTTATGCCCCACCCACCGGTTGACAGGTGAAACTTATTGAGATAATTAAACATCGGAGAGATTCAACCACATGTTCGAGCCTCAAGGAAATTTCTGAGGAGTGGGTGTCGTGCAACAAAATCTGTGACTAGAAGACATATCAAAACGGTAAGCGTTTACTGGTTGGTTGTTTGCTGGCTTGTAACTGACAGTGTTAATGGTTGTGCTCCTGCAAACTCTCGCTCTGTACTGACAAGGTTTCAGGTTTATTCTGCACAACTCCGTTGGTTCTTAAGTTATATGACATATGAAACCCTGGTTATCTGAATCTGTTTTTATGAGACTGTCATTGTTTCACTGCAGTTCAAGGGTGGAAATACTCATTCGTGACATTAACTGTGTTTCTTTTGCTTATGATATGTTTTGTACTATATAAAAAATATCATAAGGACATGTTAACAAGGTTAAAAACTTGATTTTCATCAGTGGGTGTCAATTAAAAAAAACACCTCTCAGTACCTCTGAAGCGTAATAATTAGATATTTATATCTTGTCTGTTTAATCTGTACAAAAAGTGTTTAAAAAACGCACCATTATCTTGCCAGGCAATTAGCGGAGACTTAAGAAGTCACTGCACACCACCAGGAAATAGCCCATTACATAAAATCACAATCACAGTGATCTTTAGAGGCGATGGTTTGCAGATTTTTGGACAGAGCCATGCAAGCTGCTTCCCTTGTTTCCATTCTTCATGCTAAGCCAAACCAACCTGCTGCTGGCTGTAGCTTCAGATTTAACACACACGAGAGTAGTATCAATCCTGACATCTAGAACTGTGGAAAATTTGTCAAACTATTCCTTTAATGATCTTGTGCAAACCCGATGAACCTGGATGTAAAGCACTAGTCTTCACACCCTGTCTAAAATGCATTGAAGCGTTTCAGTGCCCAGTGGAATACTTCTAAGCTTTTGTTCCTGCTTTAATTAGCAATGGAGAAAGGCATTGCCATGCAGCCGGTATCTGCACCTCACGCCATAGTTTCAAGCTCTCTGCCTGTGAACTGCTGCTCTAATTATTCATGCATTTGATCTCACCACTCGTTTGAATTCCTCTTCAGTGAATCCCATGTACTCCTGCGCGATGCTGTAGTCGAGGTGCAGGGTTGAGTTGAAGATCAGAGGGTCATCTGTGTTCAGGGAGTAGTTAGCCTGGTCCTTCCTGAACCTGCACAAAGCAAATAACAGAAATCCTGAGTGCCCATATCTACTCTGATGCAGGTTAACCACCAGACTGCCATGTTGAATGAAAAGCCTCTCACGTGATGACAGGATGCTTTGTGAAGTCTGGGTTGCATGCACCAGTCAGTTTACTGGAAACAGGACACACCTGCAATCACACCAGCACAGGCAGCTCTGAGAAACCTCACTACTGCAGCTGTTGTGACACTTAAGTCTCCACTAGGGGTCACTGGGACTGACCTCCAACGGTACTACTGTAATTACCTAATGAATAATCCCACTTTTTATCTATAATGATCAAAATTATTAGTGTTTTGGTGATAAAAAGGGCACAATACATTTAATTACATAACAGGCATAACAACATTTCTGCATATTTGCATTTTAAATGCAATCACAACTGAGTAACCCTGTTTCTGCTTTTTGATGAAAGTAGTAATGAATACAGATAGTTCCTCACCTCAAAGTGCATGTTTTGTGCCAGCAGTTTTTTGTAAAGGTCTTGGTCTTCTAGGGTTCTGTAACCATGTCCAACACGTTCCGCTTTCAGCACTTCCACAGCCTAAAATATCAGACAGGGGTCACGAGGTAGATGCAAAAGGTTATAAAGCATAAAAAAAATAAAAAATAAAAAATAAAAAAATAAATCTTCTATGTAGTACATGTCAGCAGAATCTGCAGGCTATTTCTAGAGGCAGACTTGCAACTGTTGTGGCATAGCTGAGCTGTCATTTTGAGGGATGGCTTGCTTGCTTAGAGAGTGGCCACTTTATTTTGGCAGACAGTGCAGTGAGATTGTGCTGTGGTTTCAAATAAAAGGAGGTTGAGACAGAGCAGCTGAGATTGATACAGTTAAAATTAAGAATAAGTGTATGAATCTATACATACGTATTTGTATGTCTTTGTGTAGTCATTTGTGTATTTGTGGTTGTGGAGACGTTAAAATAAGGACATTTACTCCTGTAATTTTGAGGCACTCCCAGTCTGTCCCTTCACCAACTTAAACCCTTAATAGCCGAGAACAAACAATCTGTTCTTATTATTGTTGGATCTCCGCCACAATAGCCGGTCAAGTTATTTCTAATGCTAGTGCGTGACTCTATTGTTTTGTGTAGCTGCCGTTACATGTTCCACTGGCCTGCAAACTGAAGACAATTAAGTTCTCAGATGATGCTGCCACCCAGTTCAGAAATGTCTCACGTCGTCGTTGAGCGTCTTACCTCCTTCACCACAGATGGCGGGCCTACCTCTCCCGCATGAACTGTCCTGTGGATCCCACAACGCACTGCTTCCTGTCAACAAAATCAATCATGGAGGACATCAGCAACCGATCAGTGCACCAAACATCTGGCTTTCACATCTGACTCATCCACTGAGGCGCTGTTATCATTCAGACAGGCTTTCGATCACACTTCACGTTTCAGTGGAGCGATGTGACATTCTCCACTGGATAAACTGTTAAATAAAAAAAAATGAATGTTTACTTTGTAATAGAGGGAAAACTAAATGGAGACAAGACAGAACCTCTGGTTACATCTGTTTTTATTTCAGCATTCTTAACCTTAGGCACACCAAGGTTGGTTTGCTTACTCTGCAATTATACACTGTATCTAGAGGTTACATAGCTCTGAAGATAACCCTCAGTACTAATGTGGACTCTGCTCTGTCAGTTCTGCTTCATGTTAATAACTGAAGCACATTTCCATTTCTTCCATTAATATAAATTCAGTTTGACAGGATTTCAGATCCTCTCTACACCATAAGGTAAATTTATATGGCTCTTATCAAAACCAGATGTTACACGGTGCTTCACAATAAAAAATGACACACACAATATGCACAGAATATCATATACTCCACACATCTGTACAACACATTTCTGATCAAGTTCCTTAAACACACAAGAAACTGGCTTTTGTACATGTAGTGCACACCAGCCTGCATACACACATAATTACAACACATGCAGGCAAAATTACTTGAATTACATACGGTTAAAAAAAAAAAAAGCAGTTTGATTAAAAAATGTGTTTTTAGAAAATATTTAAAAGAGGAATATAGTTTAGTATAATTATGGACAAATCATTTGTGGCATTATTAGTGTTTGAATACTGTTAGTTAAAAAAATATGTGCAACACCTGCAAATACAATACTTGCAAAACTTTATGCAACAGCTCTCAATTACTTTGATTTATGGCCGTTTTATGAATTATTGACAAACTGTTTGCCTTAAATGACTTTTAACTGGTTGTACTTTAACTTCACTGTGACACAAGTCAGGGCAGTGAGAGTATGTTAAGAATTTATATTGCACACCTTCGTGCCCATACCCACGCTTCAAGTATGAGCGACTGATCGAAACGTTGACATTAAGAATTTTAATTTAGTGTTTACAGCACAGCTCTCACTATAGTTATACACTATCACTACAGTTTCACTTGTTTTTCTGAGGGCACTGCCATTCAAACAACAGCTACTGTAAGTCCTGAGTGCACGGCTGACATTTCACGTCAGTTGGTGGTTTTTCTGTCATGGCGACATCACTTGGGGATTGTGTTTATTGTGGTTTCATCACCCAGCATGGAGAGGATGTTACAAATGCTAATAACTAGTAACAGTCAGATTTCAGTAAGGAAATAAAACTTCCACACCTCTATTCATTTTCATATAGGACTGAAAAATATAAGAATACCATTAACTCCAGATAAGACCTGGTCCTCGTGCAGTGCTGCGCTGTAATAACTGATTAATCTACCGCATTCATTATGGTCTGACAGGCAAAATCAATTACTTACTGTGGTATTCTCTGAATTAATCAATAAATGCTGTTTGAAAACCAAATTGGATTTTTCTGAGAAGCTTCAGAGGTTAAGAGGAAATTGGTTTGGGAGATCTGTTTTACTCCCACGCTGTGTTGTTGACAGGTGAAGACATTTAAGTCCTCGTCAGTTTGACAGTGGAAAAAAAAACAAAAAACGCTATGTTGATAAGTAAAACGGTCTGTCAGTCAGCCATAACATCACTGAGCTCAAACCTGTTTCTTCAAAGCCACAACAACAAGTTGGAAAGCTGACACTGGCCCTCAGTTCATATCAAGTCTGTGAAATGGTATCAACTGTAGACATTCAGGTTGGTATGGACTATAGAGAGCATAAAACATGTTTAAACTAGAGTCATGCTGGTAAATATCAGCTGCTGCTGATTGCTGATATAATTTTATCCTGTTTAGTGTGTTTGCATGCTAACATTTGTTAAATAGCCCTAAACAAAAATACAGCTGAGGCTGATGGGGATGCCAGTAGTTTTTCAGGAATTAGATTTGGTTATAAAGCAAAGTACTGTACTAATGAAAAATTTGAAGAAAAGTAAATGGATCATCAAAGTTATTAAAATTCATCCTGACGGAGGACTTGAATATCTGTACCAAATGTTATGGTAATCCATCAAACAATTGTTGAGGCCTTTTTACTTTAACAATATAAACGTGAACCTCAGTGGAACTACAGGAAAAATTTGGAAAACGACAAAATCATTATTATAACACAATCTGGGAACCAAGAATGTACAAGAAATTGAGCCATTCTATTTATCCTCTGGGGACCACGAATGTCTTAACCAAATTTCATGGTAATCTGTTGTCAAGATGTTTCAGTCTGGATCAAAGTGGTGGACCAGACCGACATTGCCATCCCAAAAACCATGCTGGTGGCGCGACTAAAAAAAAACACCCACTTGGTTATCGGAAGAATGAACTGTCACAAAGCTGAAACCAAAACAGTTTTTCTTAGCTCATGTTGATGTTTTGGAGACGGCTGGTTTCCACAGGACAGTCCAAATATGTGCTAATATTTTCTTTTATGCTCCTATTATAGTTTTTTAAAAAAGTACTTGAAGTATCAGTCTTTTGGAGGATTTCCATTCACCATGTATAGCTGTAAAAACACAGCCTCAAAGTCTTTCTAAGGATTCCTGAAAGTTATTGGTGTGATAAACTGCAGTCATATTTCCATCATCCTGCAGCCTGTGGGAACACGAGGTGGTGTAAAGTATTTTTATAACTTCGAAATGACATGATTCACTATCAATAAAAATGATCTCCACTGTACTTTACTGCCAAGGGAAGCAGTCTACTTATGTATTTACACTGTCTGCTACTTTCATTCAAGCAATCACACTTGTTCTTAGACTGTGGAGGAAATCACAGGCTTTTTCAAAAACACATGCAAGGGCACAAACGTTCAGCTCCTCATGAAGCCGCAGAACAATTTGTGTTTAGCTGACCTTGGTATTATTACCATTAACTGCTGTTGTTGCAATAATAGAGCTGCTATAGTTAAAATAACTAAATAAAAGACACAGCAAAGCCCACACCTTTTTAATCTCCCTCATGCTTTCACAGAGACTGTGTTGGTATTATGCTGCTGTCATAAAAAGCTCACCTCATAGGCTTTTCTGTGTCCTGGATAGGCTTCACAGTTGAGTGACTCATCGCCTGCCAGGTCGATGGCAACGACCCCCTCGTGGCGATATTTCTTACACAGCTCAACGATGTCCATGGACCAGCCTGGAGAATTTAAACAGACAAACATTACTACACAGTTTGGTCCCGACAACTCAAACCCACACATGCAGATGATGTGTGGATGAAATGTGATGATGCTGTCTAAGCATCATGCTACGTCCATGTGCATTAATCTACAGCTACGACAAGCACAAGACAACATTAACCAACATGCAGTAGTAACTGTGTTGGTCTGGCTGACAGTTATAGTGCTGCTTCTTTAAGGAACAGTTTTATATTATGGGAAATGTGCTTTTTTTTGGTATAAATATGAAGATACCACCAGTAGCCGGCTACCCGAATTCAGTGTAAGGAAGGTAGCTTTTGTTAGCTATGGACAGAGCCTAGCTGTTGCCCTCAGTTTCCAGTCTCAATAATTAACCGAGCAAACCGGCTCTATATTCGCTTCATATTTCCCACACAGACCTGAAACTAGTTTCAGTGTTCTCATCTCGCTTTAGGCAGCAAATCAACTAAGCATATGTTCTCACAAGTATAAGCATTCCTTTGATTTGATCTATAGTATCTTGACTTTTAACACGTTTTTACATGCATGTGCTGCAATGTCCCACATCATGATTGTCTAGATTCACTTGCAATCTAAGCTGCATACTGCTTCCTAAAATAGCACTATTCTTATTTATAATGACAAAATCAGATATCCTCCATACAGGAAGTCTCTTACATAAAGATGACTGCCGGCCACTGGGGATATTACAGCATGTTTTGTGAATTGGTCTGTGGAGACTAGAGAATGTCAGATATGAATGGCCTTTGGCTGTTGGGTAATAAAGGAAACAGCTGCATGAGTGAAGTAGGGCAGATTTACAGTTACTGCTGATGTTACCACAGTTACTTTGGGTCAGCTTATAGATTGCATATAGTGAACAGCACAGCTCCTGTTATTGGTATTGCCGGTACTACTCCAACTACCACTAACAGTACTAATATATCTCGTATTATTTCTATCTTGTGGAAGCCATGTATCTCCAAAACTTCAGCTTTTCATGAGCTAAGAAAAAAACAGTCCTGGTCTCAGCTTTGTAACAAAACATTTTATGCTGGTCACATGGCTATAGGAATATTGTTGGTCATCACTTTTCTCCAGACTGAAATGTCTCAGCAGCTACTGGATGGATTGCCATAAAATCTTATGCAAACTTTCATATTTCAAAAACTACTGGATGGACTACAATGTAATTTAGTGAAGACATTCATGTTCTTCTCAGGATAAATCCTAATTTGGGATCAAACAACCTGCAAAACTAATTGCATTCCCATCAGCCTCAGCTATAGTTCAGTGCTAATTAGCAAATGTTTGCATGCTAACATGCTAAACTAGAACAGCAAAAATTATAAACATTATTCCTTCTTAACACTAGCGTGTTAGAATTGTCATTATGAGCATGTTAGCATCCTGATATTAGCATTTAGCATAAAAAAGCACTACTTAACCTAAATGCAGCCTCAGAGAACTGCTAGCATGACTGTTAACCTTTAAGTTAAATGGTTTATTTGGTTAAAATTTGGAGATGCATGGTTTTCACTGGATATAGCAACAATATGTACCACAGATTATAATAAGAAGAGTGAGGGTTTATAATATGTATTAACTAAGTGTATTGTGTTTTTTTTCTGTTGCTCCTGCTCATTATGTAATAAGAATAACTGAGGAAGAGCTTTGAGACAGGAAGGAAGACAGAACAGTGAGGAACCTTATCTCGCAAGGTTGTTTTGGTAGACAGGAGCATGAACAGTTCATTACTTGGCATGTGGCGCATGCAGCATAGAATGGACCTGGCTTTGATATTGAAGGCCCTCTCCCCCTCGCTGAGGCCCTCGTTAACCAAGCGCACCACCTCATCTGGGCTCAGGTCACCCCTGAATAAAGAAAACACAAGGACAATGAAAACATGTAAGGAGCAAAATCTAATGTTTCCCTCCTTGAAAGCGCAACACGGGTTTTTACCAAAGTCTGCAGATATTCACATAAACACTTACTTTTTCTGGTTCCATGGAATGGGATCAACTTGAGTGTTAGCCAGGAAATGTGGGCTGTATCTGACCTCGACATAAATCACTCCTTCCTTCGCTTTGTCCTCAACAAACTCATAGGCTATCCTCTTTATGGCCTCTCTGTCTCCACTGAAACAAAACAAAGAAAAACACAACATCAATGGCATTTTCCGAAACGTATCTCAGACATAATAAAACCATTAGTCACTGCTAAACAATAATCTGAACTGTAATGGCTTTCAAGATAAGCAATATAAGAATTTACAAAGTGTAACTGATAAAATGGTACTGATTTCATTTACACACCTCCTCCACATCTATGTGCAACATATGGTTGGCTTAATGGCTTTGTTTGATGTACTGTCAGCTGCTTTAGGATGTGTAAAAGCACAGGAAGAAATATCTATAAGGGACTGTCCAAAAATTATTAGGGTGGGTAATGTGACTTTTTGGATTCATATATTATTATTATTATTATTATTATTATATTATATTTTATTTCAACTTTCTGGTAAACATTGTACAATAAATAAATACATTTTAAAAAAAATGATAGATTAAAAACAAACAAACAAAAAAAACAAAACAACTAATTACATTAAAAAGAAAAGTTCTGGGTGATAAAGATGTATTTGGTCTTAACAATCATGTCTCTGCATCGGGGCTTTAAAATGTGTCATATGATTAAAGATCTGAGTCACATCTTGCCACCTTTTTCTACTAATTGTTGAATTTATACTGAACATTAATATTATTAGTTAATTAGTCATTCAGTCCTAGAGATCTGAATACACACACGTCACATTTCGTCGGTTATTCTGCAGTTAACCGAACTATTACCAAGATATTCAGAGTTTTGTTTGTCTTTTTTTAATATAACGAAATTAATTGCTTGAACAACAATCAGAAAATTAATCAACAACCATTGTGATAATGGAGTAATTGTTTATCATTTTTCAAGCGAATCCACAAAACGTTCTTATTGTATCATCTTAAATGTGAGGATTTGCAGCTTTTCTTTGTCATGTGATAGTAAAGCTGAATATCAGCTGAGCAAAACAAGCAATTTAAAGACATCACCTTGAACTTAAGTAAAATCTCTCTAACTTTGTGGTTATAAGATTTCAAAACGAAAGCATTTGTGTCTTTTCCATTGCGTGTCAATGCAAAGTAGTGTTATGAAAATATCGGGAGAATCACAGATTAATTTCCCTCTTTCCTTTAGACTCAGCAGCACATTTTCTGTCCTGTCATATGACGGAGAACAACACCGCTTCCAGCATTTACACTGAAAATGAATGCTCATCGCACAGGTCTGAATGCCTGTTGTTCTCCAGCGTCCTCTCATTAACCCCCTGAACATACACCGACACATCACCGCCAAGCTCATACAACAATTCTGCATGAGCTAAACTCAGCTAGCAGGTTCCCTGTGTTGTTGAAGCTGTAGTCAACACAAGGCTTTCAAGGGCCTTGATACAGAAGGGTCCATTCAGCACAACCGCACGCTGTGGTCCAGCCACTACAGACCGCCATTGTTGAAAGCTTTTACGGCCATTGAGTATCTGAAAGACTGTATTTGGTCTTTTCTAAACAGCTCAGCCCTGTCACTGGAGGACTAAATATAAGACAGAGTGACACCGGAAAGGGTCCCCGAACAACTTTACCCTTCTTTTAGTGTGGTCTCCAAGGTGACACTTGATCTCAATAATGATGTGTTCCTGTTCTGCATGTCTGGCATTTAAAATCAAACCCTCCCATCGTCCTACATTGCATAATCTTGCTCTGTCTTACATCCTAATGCCACCAATCACTAACACTCCTACTCACTCTGAGTGACTCTGGCTGCATCACAATTATAGTAAATGGTGACAAACTGTGTGACTGGACTTTGATCTTCATTGTATACATTCCTGTGACACTAATGAGGTTGACCATGACTCTTAATCGCTCAGATCTTGCTCTTTGCCCTCACTGTCACGTGCTCAGCAAGAAAACCCCTTTGGTAATTATGAAACTGAATCAGAAAAGATGACATGTCAGCACTTACGCAACCACATGCATGTACTCATTGAACTTTTCCAGGAACTTAGTGAGGGTGGCGGGCTCTTCGAGAATGATAACCGATGTCATCTCCTCCATGGTATTTCTTGGCAGACTGATGCCGCGTCTCCTAGAAAAAGGAGAAAGACACAAGTCAAGAACAGTGTTGAAATTTGTTCCAGTCATTTGTTTCATTTTCTAGTTTTAACCTGATTTTGTTCTGCTCTCTTGAAAGAAAAGTTGATCAGAGGGTTGTTTTTTTCCGTGATGGAGTGAAACCTGAGCTATTGACTTGACAGCTGAATTAAATAAGCGAGCAAGCACAGTTTATTTATATAGCACTGTTCACTGACACTAGTCACCAAGTGTGTCACAATCAAACCAATAAAATCAAATGAAAGAATTCAAATCAAAGTACATCAAGTAAAAACACCAGATAATAAATGAAATTAGTTCATTGCACTATGCCAGGATTTATTTAGCCTACTGTGACATTATATTCTGAAAATACACATACAGAGTTTTACTTCAGAGCTTGTTGAGGCAGATACAAATACATGAGAGTTTAAGCTGCTATAATCTATATTTTTGAGATTACCAGTGGGTCACATAACTATGTGTAGTGTGAACAGCGTTGTGACAAATCCACACACACAACTCTGCATTTCCCCTTGGCTCTGCGGAGCATTTTAGTGTCTTTCAGCTCATTGTTTTGGTTTTTACCATTTGCAGTTAAATGTTTTGGTTCACTCGCATCAGACACATAGGGAACACAGTGGAACATTTCGCAGCTAAAGTCACATATTTCCCTCAGAAGCTGGTGGAGACCAAAAACAGAGCAAGAAGGAGAATCATTGTTGGACTTAGAATCATCAAGTATTCATTTAACAGAAACACGGCTCCAAATAAATGCTAATGTCTGCTGGTTGTGTAAATAAGCAACTGCTTGCCGACATGTTTGCGATACCTACTTTAAAAATGTGTCAATGTTGTGTTTAAAGCATGTTATGCTGCCCCCCTGATTGTAAAAAAATCTATTAATGAAGCTTTTTATGCCTCCAGAGGCATTTTATTTTCAGGTTGTCCGTCTGTCCCCTTCTTGTAAACGCGATATCACAGTAATGCGATGACATAATGTCTTCAAATTTGGTACAAACATTCACTTGGACTCATGGTTGAACTCATTAGACTTTGGTGGTCAAGGGTCAAGGTTCAAAGTCACGATGACTTCACACTCATATCAGGAATCCCCAGAGGGAGTTTCATTACATTTGGCACAAACCTTCAGTTGGACTCAAGGATGAACTGAGTAGATTTTAGTGGTCAAAGGTCAATGTCACTGTGACCTCACCAAACATGTTTTTAGCCTTAACTCACAAATTCATACATTAATTATGACAAAACTGAACTCAAATGTCTATAAGGATAAACTGAAGTGATGACATTTTATATCCAAATGGTCAAAGGTCATCTTCACTGTGACATCATAATGTTCTTCAAAAACACTTCTGGCCATTACTCAACGCTGTAACTGAGGAAGGAGAGATTGTGACCATATGTGACCATAGGCAGTAATTCTAGTTTTAAATACATTTTAAATAAAACAATGTTATTTTTCAACATAAAGACATAACCTAAAAAAATAAATTCTAAGAATCCCTCAAATGCAGTAATTGATGAATTACATTGCTCTGTAATGACGACAATGTTTCAAGTATCCTGTAGTTTTTCGTTACTTACACAAAAAACACAAAAGAACAATAACATTTTCTTATCATCATGTCAATCTAAACGTGTGTATCTGAAACATTTAAAGTCAATATTGAAGATTTCTGATGAAATGAAAAGTAAACTAACTTACTTGGCAACGTCAACAATAGTCTGCACCCTGATGGCTCCATCGAGGTGCACATGCAGTTCAACCTGTGGATGACAAAGATGATAATAACTAATGAATCAGTTAATTTCATAGATATAAATGTTGCTATACATCTGAGTCTGATTGGACAGTGTAGTTTGGAAGAGAAGAGCAGAAAAATGTCAGTGTTAAAAAAGAGAGCAGTGACTGTGCTGCAGTTCAATGCTCTGGCTGCAGCCCATTATGAATGCAGTACGCGTGACTGGGCAACAAGTGGTGGAAAGGCCAGGGGTGCCAGCGAAGGGTCATAGAAAAGTGTTCTGGCTCTCCTTCCATTGCTGAGAGACCTGATTTATCCTTGCAGATGACACCCATTAATCTCCGCTCCTCCTTCAACAGCTAAGGCCTAAACAACGCTCAATAGTCAGGGTGAGATTCGAATTAGAATTTCCCTGCTGCAGACATTTAACTCTAATCTCTGGTTGGGAGTGATGAGGAAGAATAAAATGAGCACGGTTTTGGAAAACAGCCCTAAATTAAGGCTCTTAATGTGCACTGAAAGAAGCAGCTGAGAACAAAGCCCTTGATTTTCCCGACAGCAGTTTCAAAGTTTAATCTTTTCTCATTATGTCTCTGCGATTTTAAAGGCTTTAAGTTAATTCTACCTTAAAGGCCCTGAAATCTTATTTTCATGATAGTGACACTATCATGTTGAATAAATCAGTCCACGAATATACAAATATATAAAAAACGCCTCGGTAGTTGTTGTCGCTATAGTAGGTGTTTCCATGGGGGCACAGTTCGAATAAGGGACTTTTGACTCAGACTGTCCTACCAAAACTATCTGGAGATAGACAATCACATACAGGCCATGTCACTCTTTACAAGAATCCTGCAGTAAACAGAGGTTAAATTAACGATGATTTGTAGAACAATACATTAAATAATATCAACTGGACATAAATTATATTCATATAATTTTGTAATGTTGCAGTCTAATTGTAGTTTTTAATAGAAACTTTGTGAGAAACACCTTTTTAATGTTAAAGTCCACAGCTACAACAACAAAGCAGCTGCAGTTAGTTCAGTCACTCAACAAAGTGACATTATCCTGCTACATAAACTCAGACAAGCTTCCTGGTGTCTTCTGCCAGCCACTTGTCCTGTAAAACACTGGTGTTTATACTGGGCTTACTGGAAACTGTACTGGGAGCTCTGGTCCTGAACTCGCACTGCTGCTCTGCTTCTCTCTGTCTGCAGTCACTGCTGCTAAATGCACAACTATTTGAAGCAATTTAGATTTTTCTGGATTTTAACTTTTTTTTCTGATCTTTCAGCCAGACCTTTTTATTTTATAAACTCTGTTATTCGTGTAAAACAAATCAGCATCAGTCATTGCTGGCTGTCAGCTGGATAGGAAGAAAGATATGAGGGAGATGATGGTCACATAGAACCAGAGTGGGCTGTGCAGCCTGCTCCACTTGGCTGATTACCACAATACAGCCTCACCTCTCTCTCTCTCTCTCTCTCTCTCTGTTGTTTTATTTTACTCACTGAGTCACCAGCCCAATTTGTGTAGTAGGCCATTTGGAAAAGTCCCAGTCCTCCCAATGGCCCCTCTGTTATTGTGTGATAATTTGCCTTGATGACACACTCAGAGACTCACAAGCTGAAGACAATACCAGCAAAGCTGTCATGGCTGGTAATAACCACACTGGACTAGTAAATGACAGTAAAAGCTGATTCAACTAATATATCATCAGATCATTAGAATTTAAAACCCTCATATAATGAAATCACAATCAGTCAGTATCACTATCAATCAACACTATCAATCAGTTGTTGACCTCAAAAATCTTCAGGATCTAATCATGAATTATGTTCTGTATTGAATGGTCAATAATACTTTAGGTAATAGTTTTAGATAATACTTCAGTATAGAAATACTGAGGATCTGAATACTGAAGTTTCTGGGGCTTTAAACTATTTTTAAATTGACCTATTGCATGTAAGAGTCAAAAAAAGTCCATCAGTTAAAATGTCATAAGTGAAAGGAAGAATTTGGAAATATGGTCAAGTTCCTCTTCAGACATGTTTTTAAACTATGTAAAAAATACTCTGCTATTATAGTTTGTTTAACATGGTTTACCCATATAAAAAGTGGAAAAAAAAAGAAAATTCAAAAACTAGGGATGTAAGCACATCTACTCTTACTTCCTCGTTGAAAGATCTGGATCAGGCTCTATGCCCCGCCCACCACCGCCAAGCGAAATGTATCAAGATGATCAGCAGAGGAAACACTAGAGAGACTCAGCCACATGTTTGAGCCTCAGTCAGACCCAGACTCTGGAGTTTTGGAGGAATTTATTGTGACCAAAATCATATCAGAATGGTAAGGGTAGTTATTTGTTTATGTTGTTTGTTGGCCTGTAACTGGCAGTGACTGACACAGTGTTAGTGGCTATCCTAATGCAAACTCTCGCTCTTTGTACTGACAAGGGAGCAGCGCGTATCAAGACTGTTAGTGTTAGAGAAACATCGTAGAGACTCAGCTACATGTCTGAGCCTCAATCAGACCCAGACCCAGACTCAGATGAGGAGTCTGTTGTGACCAAACCGATGACTAGCAGACGTATCAGAACTGTTAGTGTAGTTAGCATCTTTTAGTTGTTAATGCTGTTTGTTAGCTCACAACTGACAGTGGCTGACACAGTGTTAGTGGTTGTGCTAATGCAAACTCTCGCTCTCTGTATTGACCCTTGTCCATGAAAGTTGATGGGATTGGCTCCTTAGGTATGTTACATATGAAACCCTGTCTGAATCTATTTTTATGAGACTCGTTGGTTCACTGCAGTTCAAAGGTGGAAATACGCAGCCACTGACTGCTTATTTTGCTCATATCTTGTATTATATTAAATAAATCAATGTTAAGAAGGAACTTAAGAACTTGATTTTAATTCAAGTGAGTCTTTAAAGGTAACAGTATATTGGGGGAATCATAATGTACATGGATAAAAATCATCTGAAAGAAGCTGTCTGAGTATGAACCTAATCTGTGTGTTAAAAAGTCAACTAAATCCCCCATTCTTTGGCCATGAAACTGCTTTAAACTTCACAAACTTTGCTTATGTTTTGAAAAAGATGAAGAAACAAAGTTGCATATGTTTACAGATGAAATAAACTCTATACAAGGGAAACAGCAGCATCTGTTTAGTTTCTTTCCTCCATTGTACCGCCCTCTAATTTGTGAAACATATTTCCATCCAATATCAGCCTGAGCAGGAAGTAACGGTCATAACAACTTTATCGTTAACATTCTTTGGTGAAATGTCCTCAGTCATAGCACATAACAATGTTGTTTTCATAAGCCATTATTATTAAAAAGAAATGTGCTGGGTTCTCAGTGGAAGTATGATATACTGACGTTTCGAAGTTGCAATAAAAGCTGAAGTTGAAAATATCTTTGATGGAAAAAAACACATTAGCCACCAGCTGCCAACAAACCAAACATTTATGGTGCATTTGGACTAGAGCTGAAGCAAATTAATAAATTAGTCAATCTATATAATTCAATATATTAATTTGCAACCATGTTGATAATAAAATAATTGTTTCAGTAATTTTCTTTTAGCATTATTACCAAACACTTGCTGGCTTCAGCTTCTCAAACAAGTTTCAAATGCAGATTTTTCACTATTTTCTGACAATAGAAACAAAAAGATAATTAAATTAACATTAGAAGTCTAAGAAATACACATCAGATTCATTGATAATGAAAATAATCATGTTTTAGCCCTAAAACAATGTCCATCAGTTTCCCAGAATCCCCAGTGAAGTCTTCAGATGTCGTGTTTGGTCAGAGCAACAGTCCAAAACACAAACATGTTCAATTTACACTGATATCCAGATTACAATTCAGTTTACAACTTTGATCTCTGATTAATTGTTTCAGTAAGTGTGTTTTCAAGCAAAAGCTGAAACAACACTCTGCCTCCAGCTCCAGAAATGTGCTCCCTTTCTCTTGGACTTGCAGAGATCACTTGGAAACTGAAAGTCATTTTTCACTATGTTCTGATGATGTGTGAACCAAGTGATTCATTAATTGATAAAGCCTGAAAAAAACCTGTTAATATATCATGAATATACTTGTCCACTGCAGCCCTAATTATGACCAACAGTTGATAAAGCCTGCTTCCTTATCACCTTATCTTTTTATAGAAAATAAAAGCATTGTACATGTTGTACAGCTGTGTCCAGCTGCGTGTGAGTACAAAACATTGAGATCATATGTTTCTACTTGCATGTTTACAACAAGAAGTTCTGTTTACTTCTCTTAAAAACCCGATGTGTGACACTGGAGCATTGGAGCTGATATAGACAGAAGACAGCTGGTTAACAGATCTGAAACTTAAGGAACGCCTGCAGCAGTTCTTTCAGTATACACCACACTTCCTGTAGCACACTACGGGGGAACTCATATAGATTAGTGGAATTTCTCCTATTTTTATCTGCATTTCAGCAACCAGCAGTGTGACACTGTGTAACAGTCTCTCGTTAACTGATTGATTGAAGATGTATGTGGGATAAGTGGGATAATATCTCACAAACAGAGGGTGGTATGTGATCACCCCCCAGATCCCACTGTTGCATAATTCTGTGAAACAACAAGATATAGGAAGTTCATATTCAATTCCACATAATCAGTTAAAGAAGCTTCTGTCAGTGCACAAGCTTTATTCGTCATTTAGTAACGTGGGTCTGATGCATATGAAACAAAGTTTCTGCTCAATCTTCCTAAAAATTAAGCTGAAATGATTATTGATTATTCTCGACAACTATTTTGACAATCAGTTTATCATTTGAGTCCTTTTTCATGCAAAATCACCAACAACTCTCTACTTCTTGTTCCTCAAATATGAAGATTTCCTGCTTTTTTCTGTGTTATATAATCATGAACTGAACATTTCTGGGTTTTGGACTTGAAAAACAATCAAACAAGACATTTGAAAAAATCACTTTGACCTCATGCAAACTTTAAGGGACAATTTTCTGACATTTTATTAACAAAGCAATATATTGATTAACCAAAAAAGTTTTCAGATGAGCTGACAATGAATGTAATAGTTAGAAGAAGCAGATCTATTCAATAGTGTGGATAAAACAAGACATTTAAATATGTCTATATATACCGTGGGTTTTAGACACGTGATGGATCATTCTTACTGATTTATACTGACTTTATAAACCAAACAGTTGATCAAGGTAATGATAATATTACAGATAATTACTTTCAGCCCTACGTCTGTCGGATTTAGCTTTACCGTTGTCTGTTTGTCGTTAATAATGTTCATTTTAACCAACTGTAATCCCAAACCAGAAACTCATTAAGACAGTCTGATCCATCGAATATTTTATGTTTCCAGCTTCTCAAATGTGAGGATGTGCAGCTTTTCTTTGTTCTGTACCTTTTCAAACTGAATATTTTTGGTTATTGAACTGACAGTCGGGCAAAACAAGACATTTCTGACATTTTACTGACCGGCCCATTAACCAACTAATTGAGAAAAGACTCAGTAGATTAATCATTAATGAAAGCACTCCTTCCCAACTCCACTTATTACATAATGACATGCTGTAATAACCCTGTAGCTGTTTTACTTTGATGACTGTCAGCATATGGAGCATTGATGGTGAACAGGTGAAGATAAATGCAGCAGACAATGGCCCCATGAGCGGTATCAGTTTTACTCCAGCAAATTAATATTTAATGAGATTATCTCTGCAAGCAGCCACCACTCCCTTAGGTCTCCCCTCTCACACACACTGCATCTCCCTCTCCTTCTCTGAGTGCTGTATGTGTCTTTCCACTTCTCTGCCACTGAACTAGTCATTTCCTCTCCTCTTATCAGCTCAGACTAGATATACATGCTCAGGTGCAAGCTCAGTCCAAAGGGCATGTAAGTAATGAATGAGTGCGTATCAAACTACTTGAGAATTAAAGCTACTTTTCAGGCTTTGTTCTCCTTAGTTCTCCCTACCAGCCAACAGGAGAATTCATTTGAGAATTAATTTGAGGATATTTTGCAGAAATAGGAGTTTTCTGTGTTTCTAATGCAGCGCCTGGAGCAGTCCCTTCATCCGGTAAGTGTGCATTCATGCAGAATCCCTCTCACTAAAGAAAAGCTGTTAAATCAAGGAAATCAACAACGCATGCACGACTTGCTCAGTGAAAAAAATCGGTGTGAAGCCGATGTCATTCATAACGGTGCAGCAGCCGGGAAGGTGCTGTGTGAAGCCGGCAGTCACACGTCAGACTGCAGGCAACGGAGGAGTTCTTCCTTGTTTTACTGTGTCTGACCAGCACCAAGCAGGCAGTAACTACTGTTCACTCTGACACTTCATCCTGGTCCTTGTGGAAGCGTTCTTCTTCTTGCTCTTGTTCACGGGACTCTTTCAGCAGACCCCTGCCGCGCTCACGCCTTCACAGCAACATCACGACAAAGCGCGCTCGTCAATGATCCACCACCTTAAATTATTAATGCTCACAGGCCGCTCCAGGGCACCGGCTGGTTACGTACCTTTGGCTTGTTGAATACCGCTTTTTGAGGCGTGTGTTCGGCCATCGTAGAGAATCTGTGTCTGCCGGTGAGTCCACTGGTGCACAGCGCGCTGAGGAGCGGGGAGCCAATGCCCATCGCCGCCCGTCTGGCGATTATATGCATGGCTCAGGGACACGCCTATATTCACGCAACAGCTAGAAAAAACAAAAAAAAAGTGCTCCTACTGTACAATTAACTGAGGATGTTAGAGATGCACAGAGCTGTGCGGTTCAGTGTGCATTAACACACTGAAGGATTAACGGCCCAGCTTTGCACCCATGTGATGAGAGCTTTAACTCTGGGCTAATTAATTATGTCAAACCGCCTTACGAAACACAGAAAATTGTGCTATCTATGTTAAGTACCCTTCATATGGGCAACAAATAAATAAAGTCTTTCCATATGGGAAATGTGCTGTGACAGGCCTCCAGGTGATTTTAAAGGTCATTGCCATCAGGCTGTGAAATACCTTCTGTCTCCAGATTTTTCATTCTCTCTCCTCAAAGAAGCAGTAATTTTTCTGATTTTCTATTTTGTAGAAATGCAAACTGAAATATGAAAATTGGAGAAAAAAACTACCAAATGTTTGAAGATTTTCTGTTTGTGTCACGATTTCACTTGGACTCTGCACTTCCTGTTTTATTTTGGTAATCACATCTGTTGTATGTTTGGTCTACTTACTTCCTGTCTATATTTTTTTCCTACCTGTGTGATTGCCTGCATCACTCCAATCAGGCTCCCAATTCCTATTGTCCTCCTTTTATATTTAGGTCTTAAGTCCCCTTAGTCGTTGTCAGTTCATTAAGTTGTTTTGGTTTAGTTAGTGCATCAGTGTCTCAGCCTTTTCTCTTGTGTTTGGACTTTGTTGCTGCAAAACCAACTGAAGACTGCAATGGACTGAACACTTTTTACTTCCTGCATTTCCTAGTGTTAGTCTCCTGGTTTTTGGTTTATCTTTGGACCCCTGCCCTTTTGGACTTTGCCTGCTTGTAAATTTTGGACTTCAGAGGTTATTATTGAATTCATTTCTTCTCACCTACCTGCTCACCCTATTTGGGTCCTCCATCCTGTTTTCCTGCAAACTATAACAGTACGAACTGACCACCATGCATCCAGCAGTTTGAAGATTTCCAAAGAGGAACTAAATAAAGTGCTGCACTCAGGGACTTAACATGTCTCTCGCAGAGAGAAGAAGTTCAAGTGTTCATGTGGAATCTTGTTTTTCCAAAGCCTTGGTTGTTAAAGTGATATCCTGACCTGGTAAGACTTATGGCCACTTATGCTTCAGACCCTGTTTTGCCTGAGCCAGAATCCCAATTGTCTACCCTTCAGTCTGCAACCCAGTCAGCGAGCCTGAAGCCTGCACTCCAGCCAGTTTGGCTCTGGTTCATGAGCCTGCCAACTTCTCCTCCTGTCTGATCCCTTTCCTGGGCAACTAGCTTTCTGATGGACCCTGAAGACCATCAGCAGTCCGGTTTCTTTGAGACTCACTTGGCTATTGCTCTCAGATATCAAGGGATCAGTGTCCCTAGGAAGAAGAGTGCATCACAGAGACATTGATCCCCCAATTATCCCCAAAATTCAGCTATCCAGCTAGCCAGAGCCTCCGCTGCCCAGCAATATGATTGATGCCCAACCAGACCCCAAGTCAGACCCTCAGTTGGCTGTTCTGCTGATGTTATGTCTGTTCCCGTGTCAGGGGTCTCAGCCAACATCTGTTCCTGAGGCTGTTCCCGGCCAATGACTCAACTGTTCCGGCATTGAGGGTCCTGGGGGAAGTGCTCTCCATTTCTTTGTTGGGGGCCCTGGTCAATGCCATACCTCCGCCTGAGTTGGTTGTCCCAGAAAACACCTCATCTGTTCCTGAGTCTGAGGTACCAGCCGACATCACTTCTGTTCTCCCAGTGGTGATCCAGCCAACACCAGCTCTTGATTTCCTGTTAATAGTTCCACCTGACACACCCCAGAGAAGTCCTGCTTACGGCACAAGCCTCCAGAGTGGTCTCACACACATTACCAGCCTCCGAGTCATCCTCAAGAGAGGCTCAGTCTGCCCAGTTACCCAGGCTTTTCTTCCTGAAGGGAACAGTCTCCGCCAACACCCTCCTGTTTGACCACCTGAAAAATCCTGCCGTTGCCCTCCTGCTTGGTTTCCAGAGGGAACTCACCTTCACTCACCTGTTCAGCCTCCAGACAGGAACTGCCTTTGCCGTCGGCCTCCTGCTCTGCCTCCAGGGAGATCCTGTCCTTGCAGTTGGCCTTAAGTGAGATCCTGCCTTCGTCTTCGCCCTCTGTTTGGTATCATAACCAATACCGGATTATGAACCATAATCATAACAATCCTTATGGTCATTTGTGTGTTTTATTACCTTCATTAAATATCTAAGTTGAGTTTGGTGGAAAGTGAAGGGTTAATGCTTCAATACTTTTCTATATATTTGGTTTTAATGTTACATATTTAAAGGGAAGAAGTTTATGGTGGTATTGTTGTTGTTGTTGTTGTTGTTGTTGTTGTTGTTATTTGTCTATGGGACCTCAGACATGAGGGAATAAAACCAACAAAATGATGACAATGATTATTGTGTTTTGATAATGATAATCATTCTGAGGCTGATTCCACACAGCTGAAATTGAAACTGCTGTTAGCAGTAAAAATGTTATACTTGTATGCTATTTTTTTGTCTCATAAGGTCCTAATAAGCAAATCTGAGAGTTTCTTGTTTTCAGAACAATGTACTGCAATCACCAGAAAAAAGGGTAAAGAAAAGTAGAGAAACCTCTGACCCACACGACCAAAAATACATCAGCAAATGGAAAGTAGATTGTAAGTATTTGGCCAAACAGCTGTTAAAATGTGTTTAGATAACTGTTTAGTTATGTTTGGATAAAATGTCTTACTTTCTTTATCTGCTTTGGCAGCAGTTTCGAGGTTTTAACCAGCAGTGTCCTTTGGTGAAACTGACCCCATCAGCATCATTGCCTTGTCATGTGTGTGACTTCCACTTCCACTTCCATTGCCAGATTTCTTTTGTTTGTATGATTTTTTTCCTGCTTTGAAACACTGAGAAACAGCTGCAGTGAATCTTGTCACGTGTCACATGTTTGTGCAGAGCTTAGAGAAATGTTGAGCCTTTTGAAACATCCCACTCTCTCTTGTCAAATGTCTTCTATTTTTCTTAAATGATCTGTTTGCCCAAGTCACATATGAAATATTATTTTATCACATCTAGTCATATGATTTGTTTCATTGTCTTGAGGTTTTGAACTTCCTGCTGCCAATTCAGTACACTGGGCAACTGAAGCAGAATTTAATCTGTGGTGCTCAGAATTTGAAAATCAGGTTTGAACAATAACATGTCATTTGAAACTACTCAGGATAATCTGCTGCCTGTCTGCTGCAGTTCCAGTGAAATCTCACATCAGATTTCACTGGAACTGCTTTCCATTGAATGAATCATTGAATTAATGAATGCCTTTACTGTCATTGCATGTTCAGTTACAATGGAATTTACTCTCTAATAATAGAAAACTGTTTCCATTTACTCTACTTAAAACACATTGTCACATACACAAACATAAAATAGAATAACAGTTAAATCCTGTAAAATGTGATGTAAGTGCAGTAAAAAAAAGTGCATATGCAGTCATACAGTTATTGCACATCAGTCCACATAATGTTATTTAACATTGTTGGGGGGTGGGGGGTGGGGGGGGGGCATTACCAGGCCTTAATGCAATAAGTCAGTATGCTCTTCACTGCGCAGTGGTAGAAAGAGTCCTATAGTTTTGCCGAGAGGTTGGTCCTCCTCAGCGTCCCGAGGAAGTATGGTCTCTGTTGGGTCTTTTTCAGCAGTGCAGTGGAGTTTGAGGTCCACATGAGGTCCTCGTTGATCTGGTGTAATTGGTTACTTTGCCACTGGAGCATCACATGCCATCTTTGTCACTTAGCCCCACCTTGTGGTTGTAGCTCACAGGTCGTCTGTTAGTGATTTATCAACAAGCGGTGCATTTAGATTCAGATACACTGTGATAATGGAAAATAACTGCACAAACAAGTACACACTATCCACTCATTAGTGTTTAAGCAGTTTGGCATTAGTCTTAGGGAGATAAGGCAGATTGTGCAATCACTGGCTCTTGACATAAATCTGTTTTCTTATCAGAGAGCCTTGGTTTCACTTGTGCTTGCAGCTTTTATTTGGGAATAACCCAAAGACTTTGTTATTATATTTAAAAAATTGCACCCTAGTTGTGAAACTATAAATGTTTAGTTTATAAGAACAAGAAGAAGTCTTTCCTGTATTTATAAATGTGATATTTTATTTGGATATTGTGAAACCGTACTATGGAGCTAATAAAAAAAATATATATGAAAGAAAAACAACTTGCAAATAACAGACACGTCTATTCAGATTTTTTACTGCCAGGTTTTTACAACTACTGATTTTTATTGTTCACATATACGAAACCACTTCCACATTTCTGGGAGCTCATCTCTGTTAACTTCTATTTCTCATGAAAAGAACCTCTTGATGCTGTGGGAGCAATGATTCATTTCTGTCTGAGGCAAAGGAAGAAGTAGCATCACATCACATTAGTAGGGCCACAATCTAAAAGGATATAAGAATCTGACTCAGACACCAGAAACTGCTGTTTGTGTCATGTCTCCCACTGATATTCAACGTTTGTTTCTTTTAAATACGACCACAAACTTCTCCTAACCTTAAACTAGGAGTTTTGGTTGGTTTTACTACAGTGTGAAAAACAAAAATAAACACTTAATTAAAAAAAATTCTAATAAACAAGTTCAGTCATATTTCTGCATATGTTAGCTTCTATTTTTACTGACAGAGAAGCAAATTTATTTAGACCAAAAATACACCAACAAATGGAAAATAAAAAACCACATAATTGCTATTTGAGCAATTATATACTTTTAATGTCAAGTTGCTTCATACCACATTAAAATCCCGGGATAGTAACATCTGTTGTTTACCTTGGTTTGGACAAAATGGTTTAGAGAAGTTAAAGGAACAGAGGAAACAAGATATAACGTGTTAATTAGTGAGCTTTGGAGACTTTGATAGAGCCAGCCTTGTTGTTTCACCCTGTTTCCAGTCTTCATGCTCAGCTAAGCTAACTGAATGATGGCTCCAGCTACATATTTGCCGTACAGACATGAGGGTGTATCAAAAGTAGATAAACTACTTCCCAAAATTAATCTTTTTACATTAGACCCAACTGGGCTCTGCTGTGTTGGACAGATCACTGAGTATCACAGACGCCCACATGTGAGTGATGAGAATCAAAACCATGGGCGTTAATATGCTGCTACAGCAGACATCACTCTTCTGGGAAGACTTTCCATAACAATGGATCCTGGCTGCACTGACTTTTTCCCTTTCAGCCACAAGAGCAGCTCAAGCGCTGATGCGGTGCATTAAGGTCTGGCTCGGACTCGTGATCCAGTTCATCCTAAAGTGCTCACTGGGGTTGCGGTCAGAGCTCTGTGCAGGCCAGTCAACTTCTCCAATGACTTAGAAAATCTTTTTTTTTTATGGACCTTATACACAGGGCCATTGTCATGCTTTAAATAGGGAAGGGATATCCCCAAATAAGCCACAACTTTGGAAGCACTATTATGTCATGAATATTTCTAAATGAATAGTTCCACAATTTTCTTATTTGCTTTCTTGCTGACTCTTAGTTGAAAAGAGTGATGCCATTCTTACACCTGTATGCTTCATTTAAAGAGACATCCAGCAGCCAGTTATCTTATAATAAATAATACTGTTTTACAGTGGGGTTTGTGCGAGACTATTTCTTGGCCAGGTGTAGCGACTTATTTTTAGCTGGTAGGCAGATTTTATTACCTTTGAACAGAGCCAAGGTGGCTGTTTGACCTTGGTTCTGAACTATTGTTTTAAGATTTCCCTTAACTGGTGTTAAAGTCAAGCAGGTTTGCTATGAGTGTCAAGACAACAAAGATGACTTGACAGGTGGGTCAGTCAGTGGTAATGTTAGAGGAAGACTTGTCTGCTAGAGCACTCAGGTTTCCCGAAACTGTCAAAGCTGTCAAGCCCAGACCTGCTGACAGGAGTTCATACAGTGGAGATTCAAGTCAAGGACAAAACTTTCACCAGGCCTGCAGCTCATCTCGAACCCTACGACCACCTTCCCTCACCCTGGAAGAGAAGAACTCTGAGCTGGTCTAATTGGATACACATCTGTCTGCTGTTAAAAAAGCCAGTAATTGTTGGTTTGGTTGTAGGGTCCCCTGCTAGAATTAGAATCAGAATCAGGCTTATTGGAAAGTAGGTTCTCACAACAATAAGATTGTAAGAAGAAAATATATAAAGTTGCAGGTCAGGTAGCTTAAATATAAATACAAATAGATTTTTAAAAATAAAATGTTTACAATAAAAATTTTAAAAAATATTTTAAAGATATATAAATATATATGTACATATGAATGGAGGAATGTACCGTACATCAGAAAGCATTCACCCCAACATTTATAAAATATTTGAAAAATATCTATAGGAGGCACTGAAATATAACCTAAAAAGATAATTCTGTACATTGAACAAAATTACTCAAATAACATTCAAGATCTAAACTGTTTTTTCATCAGTCGTGCTTTAAACCATGTCATGTTGGTTTTTCTTTCCATGCATGAGGTCCTGGTTCAGTACCACTAAAACCCTTTTGAAAATGAAAACCTCTTTTTATCCTCCATCGTTTCAAAGCATTGTTTTTCTACCTGTTCTTTGATATACAACACCGCATTGATCTCAGTGGCACTGTGGCGAAATTCCCCACTGCCATATCTGTGTTTGGTTTTCAAAGACTGCGTCAAGCTTTTCAACCTTTGTTATATCAGACCAGCATAAAAGAGATCTGTGTGATAAAGGGGGAGGGCAGGGTGCCTACTTTGGTGGACTTTCAATTTGCTGTTTTGGATTTGACAATGCTTTAGATCTTCCCACATTCACAAGTATTAGATCAAAGCTGTTTCTCATCCATCATCCTGTGTGTAAGCTCGCAAGTCTGTATGATGTCTGTGTGTATGATACTGAAATGTCCTCATTTTACCTACATATTCTATTTGTCATAGGGGTAAAACCACAGGTGTAGTTGACAACATTAACAATGGCTCAGTTCCATTAAGTTTATGGGGCCGTGGGGAGAATTTCTGAAATACAGGGGTTATTAATTCAATTCAATTCAAATTTATTTGTATAGCGCCAAATCATAATATACATTATCTCAAGGCACTTTACAGGGTAAGGTCAAGACCTTACTTTGTTAAAGAGAAAAACCCAACAGTTCCCACAAAGAGCAAACGCTTGGCGACAGGGGGGAGGAAAAACTCCAACTCTACTTACTTTTACTACAACTATACTTTTCCACTTATATTTTCTGTAAGTTTTATTTCCTTAGCCTTAACTACAATGTTAGGAAAACATCTAGTAGATAAATTCTGAATTCACTTCTTCCTGTTCTTCCTCTTATCTATTCTGTCATCTCAGTCGTAGTGTTACAGCCTTTTTGCACCCACCTGTTTTTATCTCTGCCTTGTTTTCAGACTTCACCTTTCGCCTGGTGTTCCTGCCTGCTACAGACCACTGCCTGCTGCTACTCGCCTAGCTCTTACCTGCTCTCACCTGCACTACCTTCTGACACAACTTTTCTTTGGTGTCTCTGAGTTGTGCATTTGATTCCCATGTTCCTGAGTCAGGACAAAATATACTGTATGAAGTGCCTTTAAAAAAAAAAAATCTATTTCCAAGAGGTCATGCACAGGACCAGGTGGTGTGGTGTATTAATGTGTTGTGTAAAATAATACCAGGTTGCATGGACTTCTGTAACAAAACTGTCTTATGGGATATTGTCACTGCCTCACAGATACAGCAGTAGTTGAGTGTGAGATAATTTTTAGCAATAAAAAATGAAACCAAGTAGTTAATACTGTTCAAATAAGAATATGATGAAAAGTAAACTTGTTGCACTTGTCTACACTTTCCTTATTTGGCCACTAGAGGTCTCTGACTATTTCTTTAAAAAGGCCTCCATGCATCTTCTGCTTCAAGAGCAAGTGAAGATATGTCTAGATGTTTAAACACTCCACTGTCTGACAGGAGGGGACTCCCAGGTGAGAAAAAGATACTTAAATATAAGAGAATTAGTCAAACAAAAACATTTTATTGTTATCTTTTTATTTTTTTATTTTTATTTTTTTAATTTACTTGATAGTAATATTACATTTTATTTTGAAGACTAACATGTATGCTTGGGTAAAATGTTGAATGCCTTAACTTGTATTGAAGTATTTCTACTGAGGGATACCAGTACTTATACTTAAATAGAATATACATTTAATTACTAATGGTATGTTTTGGAACAGACTGAGGGGAGGGGGAAGTGTCAGTCAGCCATGGAATATAAAGATGAAAAAGTATTTGACTCATTTCATCCTCACAAACATAACACAGGATATGATTAAAAAAAAAAAATCTGTACCAGAAACTGAACCCAAAAAATTCAACAAACATTTTGAAAAGTTACAGTGCATGCTTTACAGACTGTTACCAAATTACCACTGGGAAAGGAACAGCACATCCTGACTGCTCCCACCCTCTGGCAACTGTTGCTTCATGCCATCACTGAACCATTTCACCTGTAATTAAGTTACTGCCGTGTGTCCAGGACAGTCTGTTTATCTCAGAGTTGTGGTCAGTTGTTTTTACTCTCAGGGCTTCACATGTTACTTGGTGTTGTCTCTGGAAATTAACTGGAATAATTGAGTCTGTCAGTGACTTCTGAGGAAGTCTGTGATGCTTCCTCCTGGTTTCCAGAAGGCAGATAAAACTCATCAATCATGCAAATTTGAGCTGAATTACTTTTTAAATTAGTTTTAATGTTCCTCCAACATTCCTATGGTTATTTGTCTTAAGCTTTTGTTCTCAGTAGACAACATCAGATGTGTCCAGAGCAGAAAAATGATGCTTTGTTGTCGGCTAGATTGTAAATCTGTCTGTAATGACATTCAGGCGTCTCCAGCTGTCTGCATCTTTCCTTTACCCGAAGCCAGCGACAATCCCAGCTAAAAATATTGACACTGTGCACCGGGCTAGGAAGTGGCTTAATTCCTTCATGAACTGAGTCCTTGTTGCTTATTTATTTGTTCTGATTTATTTTTAGTAACCAAAGCTAGAAATGGATGTGTTGTTGGTTTAGGTGTGTCAGCGAATGCGGAGGCTATTTCTACACTGCGTTGCTGCAATCAGCTCCCCACAAACAACCTCCTGAACCTGGACCCAGACAAAAAAAGTGACCAGAATAGAGAGGATGATGAGATGGCAAAATCCAAGTCAAGTTCACATATGGCCCCTTTACATCCACTTGTTGTGTCTCAATTCGCAGACCTACATATTCACACTTGCTATTTTGTGTGTACAAGTGTGTTCACATGGGTACGGCATCAGGCAGGGCACTGGAAGTACCCAGATGGTGCATTCAAAACGGTCCAAAACTTTAGTGTAAGGCGATGGACACCCCTCACCCTTAATGGTCGCCATCTTGGCTCTGTAACGGAAGGGGAGGGTTCACTAACGTATTTTCAAATTTGTGAAAACGGCAAAGACGCAGGAGGATACGCTGAGTGCGGCCTAATTTCCATGTTGCATGAGACAAGGATGCACACGGGAGAGTAAAAGGTTAATTTTGAGGTCAAGTGATCAAAGCAGCCGACAGGTGGGCGCAAACGGGCGCAAATTGCGGTCACCTGTTGCGTCATTGTCATTTCCAGTGAGTGCACAAAGGCAGAGTTTGATCTAGGACAACACCACCCTGCTGAAACTCACTCACTATGCCAGTGTACTGTGTACACAGTGTACTACGTGTGAGTGTACTGACTGAAGTATCTGGTTTGAGACACATTAAATGTGTCAGCAGGCTTTACAGCACCTGAAGAAAATGCCAATAAGCTAATGTTTAGTAGTTTAGAGTTTCCCATGATCACATTCTCAGTTCAGGTGTGTTAGCATGCTAACATTTGCTAATTAGCAAACACACAAAGTACAACTGAGGCTGAAGAGGATGTAATTTGTTTTGCAGGGTTTTGGTGAGACAAAGTTCTCTCAAATTAAAATTTTGACCAGATGGTGGCGCAAGAGGAGAAATTAGATCACCAAAGTCAAGTCATATTTTATTATATAACCCAATATCACAAATTTGCTTCAAATAGCTTAACAATTTTTACAGCATTACAACAGCCTATGTCCTTCGACCCTTGAATTAGACAAGGGGGAAAAAAAAGAAAACTCAGAGTTATTGAGAAACCATGAATATCTGCTGCAAATTTCATGGCAATCTGTTCAGTAGATATTTCACTGGATATGTAAAAACCTTCATTTGTTTTGTGGCACCACATGAAAATAAAGGGGCTCAGCCAAGTCTGTGGGATTCATTCTCTGGGTACAATGATTCTCTGTTCATCCAGTAGTTGAAATATGTAAGACTGGACCAAAATTGTGGACAGACTGAAAGAGACAACCCTAGAGAAAAGTTTCAGATGAGTGAGCTTCAGAGATTCCTCCTCCCTTAACATTACTGTAAATATTTTAGTTCAGTAAGTTAGATCATTAGAGACACATTCTTTGGGTTTTGATGGAGCATGCGATGTCGTACAGACAGCTGTTTCGCCCTTTCCTGACACATCTGTCATTGCAGTTGCCATGCTGAGTGGGTGTGAATGAGTGTCTGGACGATCTGTGCTTTTCTTTTGTCGCTGTGGACACGGCAGTGACCTCGGCCCCGTGTACGTCAGGAGGCGACCTTGGGTCAGGACGACGTCCTTATCGCCAGCTCTGGGTGTTCCTGTGGCAACACTGTGGGATTTTCACACATCGAGCTGGAATGCCTGGAATGTAGGTGTCATTTTAGGGAAAACATTTTGGCTGCGGCCAGAGTTATCCATGCTGGAAGACTCCTGGCCGTGTGTCTCCCCCTGTAGCTGCTTACATCTGGACCACATCTTGACACATTAATCACAGAAATGCAGTAATATGCACATGCACACAGGACTTACACAATCAGACCTTCAAAAGTTATTTTTCTCTGGTATGTTTCCATTTTGTGGTTTCTGTTCTGGACATTTTTAGACTCCTTGTGTGTGGAATTTAGGTAATTACCATATTTAGTCTCTGGCTGAACGGTTACGTGGAATTAAATCACGTCTCAGTTCGATGTTGTGGATATATTTAGACCACTCACTACAATTTAAGTTAAATATTTCATCGTTTAATGGCTGTGCACCTGTAGGATTTCCCCTGCACTTTCACCAGAGTGTTTTCAGAGGAAACACCTGTATCTTATTGGTGAAAGTACCTTTACTGCTGTTCATTATGTTATGTAAATGTTAGAAAAATGTTCCGTCTGCTTGAACACTTACGTCTTCATCTTGTCTTTTTCCTCCCTATTAAAATTTTTATGACCAAAAACTGCATTTCCACTTTACGGGCTCCCGCCCAGCTCTTCAATGAAAACAAGTGAATTAAACTTCATGCTTTACGTGTTCTAGTAGTCACTGAATAAATGAAAAATCTGTGCAAAGGCATTTAGCTCTGTGGTTTTCAAGGCCAAGACAGTATTATCTAGTGATGACTTACAAAATCTCAAATCTGAGTCACTGTTAGAGGAAAGTATTTGTGCTGAGGTGTGTTGAAGGAGAGTCATGAAAACCGACGGAGGAGAAGCAAACAGACACGGAGCAGTTTGAACATTTGTTCTATTTTGAATGGATTAAGACAGCTCCGTCTGTGACCTCTGCAGGGTGCGGTGGTGATCCAGTGATGCCCGTCATGACATTACCTTTCCGAAGCTCTTCCTGGAACAATGAGTCAGTACAACAACTCAGTACATCAACATCATGAACAGACTACATTCACACATGCTCTGTGACTGCAGAGCTGGACCACTTGCAGTTTCTGACTGTTCCAACAGTCATAGCTAATCGGCCGTCCTCACAGAGGGGATACCTGCAGATTTGGCAGAGTCGATGTGCCAATGACCGGAAAACTGTCAGCGACACAGGGTGCCAAAACCTCAGACACTAATTAGCCTCCCAAGCGCACATGGAGCTGCCCTGCATGTTATGTATGTGTCAAATATTGTCCTCGGGGAAGATTAGCTTATTATTTGTGGCTGTTACAGCCCACAGTCTGTTTATTCTGAGTCATAGTCACATCAGTCACAGCTAGTTGGCAAAAAACGAAACCCACAGACTGGCACACATGAATATTGTCTGGGTTTGCTGAGGTCACAGTTTTGGGGGCATGAAAATGTACTTTTCAGAAAAAGCACAAGCCTAAAAATGTGTAGAGTATTAGAGGATATGGTGGTTGTTAAAACAACACACAGTGACCAGAAACTGACTGCAGACTCAAATTTAAAACAGTTTTTAAGATGCTTTGTTTTGCAGGTGTATTCAGACAGAAAACGAAACAAATTTGACCAACTGTACTGTTAGCTAGTTTGCAACAGATGAATCAGCTGTGTCTGTGGGTGTGTTTCCATGTGTTTGTTGACTCAGAACACAGTAGATACCCCGGTTGTGTCTTTCACAGATTCAGATTCAGAGTCAGATTACAGGCCAACAAACCGACATGGCCATCCCTCGGGTATTGACACTACATTGATCCTTAATGTGGCAGCTACTGGAAATTCATTCAGCAGCTTTACAAACTTTCCTCTTTCTCTTTGTCTCTTACAAACAGAACTTTAGGGTTTCACATCTGTAAATGTGATTTAACCACTGCATAACTTTAGCAGTGTGTCACCTCTGAGTATCATTACAACAGCCTTAGTCTTCGTTGTATTGTATGCTGCCTCCACTCAGGTATTTCTGGGTTGTTGGACGACTTTTCTGAACATGTGTTAGACATTTTTGCTCCATGGTGACAGATTTGGTAGAGGGATTTAATTTTCTTTCAGCTCTTATATCAATTCATTCTTTTCTAACATTTATAGAAAAAATAATATTTTCATTACATTGGCCTGAACGTTTTGCATTCATGAATCAACAAGGGATCCAATGGGCTCTTCCTACATACCAGCACATACCAAAACAATATTCACCCAAACTGAATGAGCGTCATTGTAAGGGGTTTGGGGAGGTTCTTCAAAAGTTTCGACTGACAGTGAGAGTGTCAGAGTAGTGAGAGTAGTGAGAGTAGTGAGAGTACTTTAATGTCTGGGAACTCTCCAACATCTGTGTGCTCCGGAAAAAATGTGTTCTCTGGCTCTTTTGGTTTGAGTTGGCAGATACGAATTTCACCATGACTGATACTGGCTGCAGCTGTTGATGTTATGACTTGACCATATCCTTTTTCACACAGCAGTTGTTCATAGATCAAGCAGAATGGGGCTGGACAATCAAGCAGAGTGATGCTAGACAAGTCAGAAGACCACTCCTAACATGATTCAGACTCTTAAGCACCAAGAGAGGCTTGAGGGTTTTTCCCACAAAATAATTGTCTAAATAAGATAGTGAGCAGTGTGTGTAATATGCAGTAGTTTGAGATTGTCTTCCAAACTATTGCATGTTATAGTGGAGCTATTGAATGTTAAAATGCAATCCTTCCAGCCTCTGTCATTCTTGGAGAGCATGGAAAACACATGGAGCAGTGGCCAGGAAAGCATAGTTTTCAGAGAAAGCAGTATTTGAGGCCTTGGAGTACATCTACACTGGCTGGCCACCTGGATCCCACCTGCCAGGGACACACATACTTTCCCCTTCTCTATCTTTCTGTCTGTCTCCTTCTATTTATAACTCATCAGTGGGTGTCTTTACTGCCCACCCAGCTCTGTGACAAATGAACTATGTTGAAATTCAGGAATCTAGTGTTACTTTTCACTAAATTCCTTTTACTGTGAATGGCTTACTTTCTGTTTCAGTGACTGCTATAGTGTTTAGATTCAGGCATGTTAGTGGCAGTGGCAGCATCCTTGTTATGTGCTGTGTGTACATAACTGTGCTGTAAAATAAACATTGTTGTATTTTCGTTTGAGTTTTTAGCCACTCTAGTCGCTCAGTGGATGGTAATGTCTGTCTGTGACCCAGAATTATATCAACAATTGGCTGATGAATTCATGTTATGCCACTTTTTGTATCTACTCCACTCCATTTATCTGGCAGCTACAGTCACTAGTTACTTCACATGTACTTTTACAACATAAAATGCGATGCACTGCTATCAATTAAACTACCCAACAGTACATAAGATAAACCAGCTTCAACTCAACAACATATAACAGTGGAAAACTTCTTACATAGAAATTCATCAGTATTAATGCATCACTAATAAGAATCCAGTAACAAAATATACCAAAGCATAAAAACCACTGGTGCCACTATTTTGCATGGAATACTCACTTTTGATATTTTACAGATACTTGCATATTTTTACTAATTTCACTGCAGAACTTTTACTTGTAATGGGTTATTAAAGTAAAATATTACAACATTTACTTATGTAAAAGATCTGAATACTTCTTTCACATGTAACTTTTTCTCAAACGGTAATGAGGCCCAACATACGCCTGGGTCCTTGGCTTGAGTCCGGCCTATATATTTCCACATCTCGGCAGAGTCTGGCTGTTATCCTCTGGTTTTAACTGACAGCAGGAAGATTTTCTGTGTGTGCGCCAGAATTGGTCCAGATGTGGAAGTAGCATCTCATAATCATGCTGTATATGGGCACATTCGGGCTGTGCAACCAGGTGCGTACTCGGCCAGAAAAAAACAAGCACGCGGCCCATGTATGGGCCGAATTTATTTTGCTGTCTGGGAAACTATTGGACGGACTGCCACGAAATTTGGTACAGACATCTGTGTGCCCCTCATGATTATTTGTAATCACTTTGGTGATTCCCTGATTCATCTAGCACCATTGTCAGGTCAGAATTTAAATTTAAGTACGACCGAATACCTTCAAAGTTAATGACAATCCCATTAGCCTCAGCTGTACTTTATATTTAGTGCTGCTGTTAGCATGCTAACATACTGAATTAAGATGGTGACAATGGTAAACTTTACACCTGCTAAACATCAACATGTAAGCATGAGCCATTGTGAGCATGTTAGCATGCTGACATTAGCATTTAGCTCAAAGCACTGCTGTTCCTAAGTATAGCTCAGTCGCGTTGGGATAGCCACAGACACAACACTGGTGCTGTTTGGGTTAATGATAGCTCTTACACTGCTCATTCAGAACTGAGTCAGTCTCAGTGTGAGCACTGGTGCCTCTGCTATAACTATTCAGTGATTAGGCAGCTCATTACAACCTCTCTGTCTGCCACCAGGCTCCTCTTACAACAGAGGAAATCACAATCATTCAAGTTCATGTCAACCTCAGACACGCTGCCCTCACACCATGGAAACCAGAGGGAAGAGAAGGAGTAAATCTCTTTTACGTCTGGCTGCAGTTGCACTTTAGGGTTTCAGACGTATTTTAGGTTCTGGGATGAAAAATTAAATAGTGGAAATATCTGCTCTATATCCGTCCTTTCAAAAGATCAGCTGCTATATCTGTCTGACCAGCAGCTTTTAAAAACACCAGCAAGATAAAAATCTCATCAACTTAAATCAGAATCATCACCACAAAAGCCCTGGAGGTTGTTTGACTTGCAGACGGCTGGGCTAATGTATTTTTCTCCGCTCAGCTCGTGTTAAGCTGTGTAAACTCAGAGCGCCACAAGACTGGAAAGAGAGGGAGGAGAAGGAAAAAAGAGGGGAAAGAGTTGGGGGTGGAGGTGTGTTTGTGTATGTGTGTGTGTGAGTGTCTGGAAGTGGAAATGGGCAGCAAGGAGGAGGAATGTGAAACATTTCTGATGCTGGTCCCGTGGCTGTTTACACGGCAGTCAGCCCGTGACATCAGAGTCCAGACTTTATAAATGTCAGCAGGCGCAAGAATGAGCAGTTAGCAAACAGCTGCACTGGTCGCACCACACCGTCACGCAGGTTACTGAGACAGACTGAGCTCCATCAGCAACACCAGCCCCCATGGACCGACTGCTGTGTGACTGTGTGATCACTGTGGCTGTACTGCTGTGTGCAGCTACACAGGTGAGGCCCGCTCCTGCTTATTTACACTCGTTGCTTCTAATTGAGATGATTATTGTGTGTGTGTGTGAGAGAGACATAGAATAAGCATGAAAGTTCAAACGGTGAAGCTGATTTCCTGTTTTTTTTTTTTTCTTGGATCATTTTATTGTTGAAATGCTGCTGAGGAAATTTTCTGTACTTGGAATTACTTGAGGCAGAGTCTCAGTGTGATAAATTATAGTGATGTCATTTATTTTATGTGTGCTGGAAGACAGGCAACATCGCACACTGTCACAACGACACGCTAGCTGGACAGAAATAAGACAGCTCTGTGTAAATCCTGTCACAGTTCACTAAACCCAAGGTGATATTTTTTGTCCCACCCATAGTTACACAGTTTCACTTCATGACAGCAAAGAAAATCAGCAAATACTCTAAACTGTGGAGCTGGAACCAGTGTTTTTACTTTAAAATTGAGTTTAAAAATGAATTGATGATCAAAATGATTTGAAGTGAAGTTTCTGTAATCAATTAACAAATAGTTTCAGGCGCATATTCAAGTGAGGTCACCTTGTCAAAATCATGCTTACATAGCTCTGATGACACCAGACTGTCTGCTTATTCAAGGATGCATATTTCTCCAGTGTGACCATGTTGCTTTGTGGTTTAAAGTTGAGCAGTAAGGAAATAAAGAGTAGTGTTGTTGGAGTATATGTGTGATGGTAGGATTACCTGGCAGTGTCTTTGTGAAGAAGCCTTGAAAAGATTCTGCTGCTCTGGTTAAGTGAGACTGGGCTTGTCTAGATCTTGCCTGTGTTTTGGCTCCATCAGATAAATGTAATTGGAAACAGTGGTTTGGCCTGAAAGTGCTGGTCTCACTTTCTGAGAACACAATAACATTTTCGTTACTCTTTCACATATAAAAATGAAGTAATGAGATTAGTCATTTTAGATGATTGTGACAACTGTGATTACAATAATATCAGAGGTTTCTGGTCCCTGTGCAGGTGTTGTGCCAGCTGTGTGACAGGCCCTGCCTTTGCCCCAGTCCTGCCCCCACGTGCCCCGCAGGAGTCCCTCTGGTGCTGGATGGCTGCCGCTGCTGCCAGGTGTGTGCCAGGCAGCGAGGCGAGTCCTGCACCGAGATGTTTCCCTGCGACAGCCGGAGAGGACTGCAGTGCGACTACAGCGCCAGCTTCCCTGGAGACCCTGGAGAGTGTGTTAGTGAGTGCCTTTTCCTGACAAGCAAACAACCAGGCCCATGTCTGTGTGGGTAAGACAGAGTGGAGGACACACAGGGAGGGGCTGATAGATCCTCAGCCAGTCTGCATGAGCGGGACAAACAGAAAGTTAATGTTTAGAGCCTGCTCAGCCGAGCAGGACAGCCTGCCGGGCGGCGCTGCTCTGCCAGAGCTCCAAGACGTTTCAGCTTCTATTTCCAGGGCTGCTGTTGACACTGTTGCTCTAATGACTGCTCTTTGAGCATGATAGATTGCAGAGACAACACTCATGGATTGAAAAACAGACTCCTCAGTTTCTCAGTAGAGAGGCCTGCTCTCCCATAAAACTACATAAGCATTGGCAGGGACAGCAGCTCCTGTGTCCTCACCTCTCTCTCTCTTTGATTTTCCTCTGCTGTGTCCCTCCTGCATCCATCCACCTCCTCCCCCCATCACTCTCTCTTCACCTAAATTAATCCTTTCGCTTCCTGATTATGTTTCCAACTTCAATCTGAGGCGAAGGTGTGGTTGAGAAAACACAGCGTCTGTTTCCTACAGGTCAGCAGGAGCTGGGGTGTGAAGTCAACGGCATCACTTACCACGAGGGCCAGTCGTTTCAGCCCTCCTGTGACTCTTACTGCCACTGCAGAGGAGGAGGGGTGGTCTGTGTGCCAGCTTGTCCCCTGACTGCACGTCTTCCCACTCCGGACTGCCCCAACCCACAACACATCCGGCTACCGGGGAAATGCTGCAAGGAATGGGTGTGTGAAAACTTGGAGAACACAGTCATTCAGGATGCAATCACAGGTAAACTCCACAGGTGGATAGATAGAGGATTTTATATGATTGTTAAATCAACCCTATCATCCTCTGATGCAAGCATATAGTTATTTTTTTAAAGTACATTTCTTAGCAGCAGCAGTGAAATACAGGAGAAGTGTAATATGTGACATACGTCCCAATATCAAGGATGATGTCATCATAAGTTGATATATTATTATGACATATATACATCCTCTGCATATATGAAGATAGAAATGTATAACATATGAAATACTCATAGTACATCTTGTCACCATATATGTCAATGATATTTAATTTATATAGATAAGTTTATCAAAACAACATACATAAAAAAATCTATATATTTTTCTTATTCAATTCTCATTAATTTTGTCTATCTTCACCATTCTGGGAAAGTGGTCTCAGACCTTTGGACCCTACTGTATATATATATAAACATGTGTAATATCAACATTTATTGATAGGAGGACTTTAGGATGGATATATTTATATAGCATATGTCTACAATATAAGCAGACACGTAGATATTTGTATGGGCTAGACATATATGTCAATATATGAAATCGTGCCAATTTCCTATAGGTTTCATATCAAATTTTTATGACAGATATGTTTTTATTTTATATGTACATATATTTTCATATATTTAAATTCAGTATATTGACAAATATTACATTTGTGTATGGATTGTTAGACTTGAAAATGCACTTTTTTCACTTTCGTAGATGTGAATAAGAGTTAGATGAGATTATTTATATAACCCTCATTCCTGCACTGGTTTTGATCTTACCATCAAGCAAATGTGTGTAACTCCCAAAATGTTGAACTATTCCTTTAAATTTTATCCTGACGTCAGAGCTTTTTTTAAATTTTCCAGTGTCAGTGTGCTGGTGGCAGATCTATCTGCACATGCTGTCTGACTTCCTCAGCTTCAGTTCTTACTCACTGATGATAAGTCCATATGACAACCCAATTCCTCCTTCATTTGTATGAGCTTTGTCACTGGTGGTCATGTCTGGAAGTTTTTACTGGAGCAGTTTTGCATTAAACTGGGGTGTGTCTGGGCAAGTCCAAATATAACCCAGATTTCTTTGGAAAAGTCAAAACATATATTTTTTTTCTCCCGTCACCAAGTTTCCTAGTTTCATAATAACAACCAACCGCAGCTGTGTCACAATAAAACATATGAAGCTATGTAGGGATGACATTACTCCATTAAAAGGGGTGTGTGAGAGAAAGGGGGTGTGTTAGGGAAATGAAGCCACTCTAAAAACATCTGGAATTCCAAACACTGTCTGAGTCAAACTACATTATGGGAACAGCAAAGGAACATTTTGTTCTTGAATACAAATGCTGCCATGTCATGCCTGAAAATCAGCTGATTATTATGACTTTTACATGTTAGTCTTGGCAAGAACAAAAATTAGCTTTGGATTTTTGTTCATATAAAAATCCAAAGCATTGGACTGGAATGAAAAAAAAGAGAAAGAACAATCAGATGAGACTTTAAAGTTACTGGAAGTGATCCACTTGGGTAAGTGAGTTCAGTCATCATCTACTTTAGTTTTGAGCAGAGTCTGGTTATTGTAGTCTTGTCTACTTATCAACATGGAAATTAAGGCACTTTATAACCCCTCATCAGCATCAAAGCTAATCTGAACACACAGTGCAACCTACACTTTCTGATGTAATCATTATCTCATTTCCACTGTGAATAAACTTACAGAAATCTGTTTGGAAATCATACAAATAAACCCTCCTTTTAATTCCAGAACTTGCTTTATAGTCATAATGTTTTTAAGTTTTCGTCATTATCTGAGTACTCCAGTGATGGCTGGCTGTACATGCATGACTAGACTGCAAACAGGAACTGCAACTAGCTAATTTGGCATACTTTTGCCAAGTTGTTAGCTTTGGACAGAGCCAGGCTCGCTGTTCCCTAACTTGTGAGTGGTGTAGATCTTTTCGTCTAACTCTTGGCATGTAAGTGTATTTCCCAAAGCTATTCCTTTAAAATTGGGCCGGTAATGATCACTACTTGCCAATGAGCTTGAAATTACAACATACATGTAGGATGCAACAAGAACCATGAATGTGATTTAATTTTGCTTCTTACTTCAGTCATGGTTTAATTTGTTTTTTCTCCAGCCATGAGACCCAACAACAGGTTGTGGCCCAGTCCCCACAGGAATCACCCTCTAAACAAACTGGTCCCAGCTGCCTCCACCTGTATAGAGCAGAGCACCCAGTGGAGTGCCTGTTCTCAGAGCTGTGGGGCTGGGGTCTCCACACGAGTCTCTAACCAGAATCCTGCCTGCAAGCTACAGATGGAGACTCGACTTTGTAAAGTGCGGCCTTGCCATGCAGTTCAGCAACCGCCCAGGAAACCCAAGGTGAGCTCTACGCATGCACTACTTCCTTCTGGTGGTGAACTGACTGATTTACGACAATGTATTGTTGTATGTTATGTACGTCAGCAAATTGACAACATGCACATTTCCTAGAGGCAGAGCTACTGTAGACATAACCTAAAGTTAAACTGCTGAACACCAACAAAAAAGGGAAAAGCTAAGACAGACTTTTATTATTAAGTGTGGTGTTCTCACTACTAACTGAAAAATACCAGACCTGTAACACAACAGTAACAATTAATAGATGATTCAGCACCTCATGTTTTATGTGCAATGACACTGTCCACTGCCAATCTGCAAATTAGGGTGCATGTCAGACTTTGATGCAAGAGAACAGAGCTGAAATCCCTTCACAGACTTAATTTACCTTTATATTAAGCCTAACCATGACTTTTCTCTAACATTAACCAAGTCGCTTAACTTTAACCATGCCATAATCATATTTTTTCTTTCCCTAAGCTTAACAAAACTGGAGTTGCCATACTAAGAATTTTGACAACACATTGGACAGAAAAAGGTTATCAAATGTAATCCTGGGGTTTCCTGCGTTGTTTGGCAGCAGGGTTATAAAACACTGTTATTATAACTCTGCAGAGTATTTTCTCAGTAAAGGACTGAGTCGCTGATTTGTAGGTCAAGAGACTTCTTGGCATCAAGGTTAAAAGTAAATTCAATTTGGGTGAAAAGAGCCTAGATTACATTTGACTCAACAGCATTTCAGTTTCTGTTATCTGGCAGGATCTGCTTCAGTGAAGTACAGCCTTGGTGACATTGTTGAAAGCTTAAATAGCCTAATTTATATCTAGAAATCTAACCTGCAAATCAACAAACTATTGCATCCTAACTAGGTTTCTCTCGTCTCACCAACCTTGTGTGTGTTTTCCCAGTGGCCACAGCAGGGGCAGTGCAAGGCCAGCTACACGTCGCCAGGGCCCATTCGGCTCGTTCACCAGGGCTGCTACAGCACTCGTGCCTACCAGCTGCGGTACTGCGGACAGTGCACCGACTCTCGCTGCTGCACCCCGTACCAAACCTCCACCGCTGAGGTGACCTTCCGCTGCCCCTCTGGCAGACTGCTCCAGCGAGCTGTGATGATGATCCACTCATGCGTCTGTCACAACAACTGCCCCTACGCACCGTACAGAAACCCTGCTTTTTGGGGATACAGGCCCTGATCAGCTTGTGTGAGCGCTGCATGAGAACAGTAAGATGATCGGGGGCTGCACGGTGAGAGAAACCTTATGTATCATCAGGCGGATCCACATGGGCATCCTCTAATCCACGGACCTTGAAAGAGAAAATGATCTTTGTAGATAAAAACTGTGAGTGATTTGGGATGAATGTTGATCTTCACACATGGACAACCTCAGTATGCACTTATCCATATCTCCTTTACTCTCCTGCACCTTTGGATGCTTTTATTTTGCTGCTTTTTTTTTCCTGAATGAAAATCATTTGGCAAATCAAGCAAGTACACAAATTCTATTTTCAGTATAAAACATATTTGAAACAGAAGTGCTTTACATGAGGGAGAAAGAAGAATCTGAGAAGATCATATATAAAATAAGGGTAAATATGTGTATAACCCACAAAGTCAAACTTAGAGGAAACAAGTGGCATTTAAGATTCTTTTAAAAGATGTGCACTGAAGATATTTTCTGGGGAATTATTATGCCTGTATTCTGACAGACGCAGTGAGAGATAGAGACAGGAAGGTCAGGACAGAGAGGCGATGATATGCAGCAAAGGGCCCCAGGTCGGACCTGACCCCGGGCCGCTGCGGTAAGGACTTAGCCTTCATGGTACACGCTGTACCAGGTGAGCCACTGGGGCGCCCCCTGATTTGGCTTCTCTGACTTTCCCCCCCAGATATCAGAGAGAGCGACAGATCCTTCAAGCACAAAGGTGCCCGATCATGTACTGTCAACATTTTAAAATCCTCAACGAGACAGAGCCAATCGTGAGAAACTTAAACTGGTATCGTCTGTGATTAGTAGTTGGTGTGAAGCGATAAAAACATGGTTGATTTTTTTTGTCAGATCTTTAGTTGAAGTTGGAGTCTGATTCTTTCAATGTTCCCTAACTGTAAAAATCAGGACTGAAGTCATATTTTTTTGAGCCAATGGGCCAATTAAATCTGAGTAATTATGCATAATTGTGTCTCAGAAGACAAAGAATTTCATGGAATACAAATACAGTTTTTTTCACCAAAAAACAAATCATAACTACGAAGTGAGGACAGTTGACCACGATGTTAATTTGGTCATAAATAGAGTTTTAAAAACTAATGAATAAAGACAATGTATTTGTTTGATAGAAATTCCACAGAATGATGAATGTTGTGTTGTTCCAACTTTCAAAGTGTATGGTTTTGTTTGTGTATTTCTAGTCATTGCACTTATTTTTTCATGTTCTGTTTTGCTGTAAATAATTCTGGACAGATGTTTCTTATGTATAGTGAAAAATGTCAATATTTTACATATGTCCTGCAGTTGTACTCCTGGTTATTTTTGTGTTTTTGATTTATATTCTTTCCATTTTATTACAGTATTCACAGGATTAGGCCTATGGTTATTTTGTACATACTGTAGCTTTTTCTATGACTTTCCCAACATTTCACTTCATCATTTCTCCTTCATCACTCCTCCTGCTGATGAGCGGTTAAGAACTTGTTTGAACCAAACAGAAACACACAGCAACACACAAGTCAACTGTTTTATGCCTCCTCACCAGCGACAGCTGTGGCCAGAGGCATTATGTTTTCATGTTGTCCATCAGTCCATCCCATTCTCTTAAACATGATGTCTCAGTAACGCCTTGAGAGAGTTTTTTCAAATTTGACACAAACATTTCTTGTGCTCAAGGATGAACTGGAATTTGGTGACCAAAGGTCAGAGTTCAAGGTCATTTTGACCTCACAAAACACGTTTTTGGCCATAACTCACAAATTCATACTCTAATTATGACACAATACATAAAACTAATACCTAATAGGACAAAATAATGAAGTGATGACCTTTTATCTAAACAGTCAAAGGTCAACTTCATTGTGACATCATGATGCTGTAATGCTGAGATCTTTACCACATTTCCTGTAATTTCCCTTGTTGGTGGAGGCATGCGCCCACAAGGTGCTAATTCTAGTTCCACATGCAAATTAAACGAGTAGACCACGATAACCATTTTTCTTACATGACCATGTGACTTTGTTGGACACCAACTGGACCACATAGGAGTGCAGCAGCTGCATCACCATATCATCAGAAAAGAGAACATACTGAAGTGAGGATTGCTGGAGGGTAAATATAGCTTCTGTCAAGGGTTCAGAGTTTTAGTTTCACACATTTTGATCATTTTCAGGGGTGAGTTTCATATCAAGAAGAAATTAGAAATCTTGATTTGAAGTCTGTTTCAGACCATGCCTTGTCCATTTCTACTTTTTTATATAATCACTCAGAACTGCTTTCAAACCAGTAAACATTTTACAATTAATTTCTAATTTAATTTCTAATTTAATTAATTTATAATCTAACTTGAAAAGTAAAAAAGCTTTGTATGTGTCATCAAAATTATAGCAACTTATTCAGAGGGGAACATCTGTGTTCCCCTCTATTTATCGATCTATACGGAAAAAATTACACTACACATAAACATGATACTGTGTGTGTATTTTTAGACATTTACTTCCTGTTAAAACCATTTCTGCCATCTGCCAAACAGCTATGAAAGCTTAATATCAGTATGTGGTTGGGGCACAAAAAGAGTTAAGAGTATGACTAACTGTCTTTATTTATGTTGTTCTGTACATTCAGTTGTCAGTTTAGTAGGAACACCTATCAAAAACAAATTGAGTCTAATCCAAAAGTCCTGCAATAGATCCTCCTCATGAAGGTTATAAAGTTCAGTTTGTGTTGAAACTGTTTAAGAGAGGTGATGATTCAAGTGTTTGATCATTTTGGCAGCCTTTGAACTATATTATACAAAGATGTATAACATACAATATCAGAAGAATACCAACAGAATTATTTTAACACAGGATGTGGTAAATCTTACTCTATGTAAACCCTGCCACTAACAGATAATCTATTGTCTCTTAATAGTTTACCCACTACCAGAGTGCTTGTCCAAAATTCCCAATTGCACTTATTTCTGTAAAATCCTCTCCTTTGTATCTGAGTAATAATAAGTTAATAAGTTAATAAGTTAATAAGAGATAATGTATATTATGATTTGGCGCTGTACAAATAAAATTGAATTGAATTGAATTGAAGTTGACTATTAAGGGTATTGATAGTGTGTAAAATTACATTTATCAGTATAGAACCACTGTGGCATGACATAGATGTAGAGTATTAACATAAATCTGCCTTGTGCTTCTGAAAGCAGCCATGACACCAGCTAACTGGTGTAGTTTCCAGGAAACAGGCAGGTGCAAAAACTCAAATGTCGTCTGTAGAGATTGCAGCTTAAAACGGGAAGTCTTCTCTGAGTTACCCATCTGCTTCTGTCTGTAGATAAGAGCCACACACTCACCACGAGCAGGAACTGCTGTCCAAAAGAGAATGAACAACACATCTTGTCCTCGTGTAAGCTTTGACTTTACAGGCAGATTCCTTCCTCCTGTTTTCATCTTAGTACTCATCATTGGTCTGGTGGCTAATGGATGGGGACTGAAGTCTCTGCTGCAGAACTGGAGGAAACTGGGAAACGTCAATGTGTTTGTTCTCAACCTCGGACTTGCAGATATTTTGTATCTGCTCACACTTCCATTCTTGGTGGCCTACTACTTAAATAAGAGTACATGGATCTTTGGAGATGTGTTCTGCAAGATGACAAGATTCTGCTTCAACCTGAATTTATATGGCAGCATTGGATTCCTCACTTGTATCAGTGTGTACAGGTACCTGGCTATTGTTCATCCAATGAAAGTGTTGGGAAGAATAACTGTCACTCACTCTGTGGCTATCTCAGTCATGGTTTGGGTGTCAGTGGCTGTTCAAAGTCTTCCAGACATGTTCTACACCAAGACATATAGAAACAAGCCTGGGAAATGCTATGATACCACCCACAAGACCTATGTTGAGGATTACCTGAAATACAGCCTCGGACGGACACTGACTGGGTTTTGTATCCCACTCCTCATCACACTGGGCTGCTACGGACATGTGATTGTCGTTCTCTGCTCCAAAAATACCACTGACAAGGTACTGAAACAGAAATGCTTGAAGTTGCTGTTTATTTTAATCCTTCTCTTCTCTGTTTGTTACATCCCATTTCATTTATTAAAGAACCTAAACCTCTGGTCAAGAGCTCTGGACAAAAAGAAGATATGCCATGAATGGTCTAATGGAGTTTACATTGCTCATCAGATAAGTCGTGGCCTTGTGTGTCTGAACAGTGCTCTCAACCCTCTGGTTTACCTCCATGGAAATAATGATATTACTGCTCAGCTCAGACAGCTGCTGCAGCGAGCTCGTCAGGCTGTCATGCGCCAGTCCATCACCCCTAGTCAAATTCCCCTGGTGTAAAGTATCTTATACTGTATGTAAATGAACAATTGCATCATCTGTATTGTATTGTATTATATCATCTGCCATGATATAACATAATTATTGTACTGGCTCTATATTGCTGTTAATATGGTTAAAAAAACTGCTCATGCTCATATTAAAAAAGAAAAATTCACTCAAACGGTTGTGACAGTGCATCTGTTTGTTCTGAGGTTTGCAGAGTAGGACCACATATCGTGGTTGTGGTGGGGAGGCTTAGTGCTGTGCAGGATCTGTTGTTTATTTAAAATAGTTGACTGAATCACAGGCACATGTACATGGGACAGGAAGCTGAAGTGAAAGTTTAAACACAGAACAACAAAGTGCTGTCACTGTACAGTGATGATAATAATGTCGACATGGCAACTCCTCTGATTTTAGATGTTTCATTTTCCTGTTGCCTGATGTGTTCTACCTGCAAAGTAGTGCTGTCTGTGGCAATGGTGAGGTTGCAACTGCACAAAAATCACTGAATACCCAATACACTATGTCAGTGGTGGAAAACAAAATGAAGAAAAATAATATACAGATTGATTTGGGCAATAACAGAATGAGTGCAGATTCATGTGTCAGTATTTGTACTGGTATTTATTGTATAACCCAAGTCAAGCACAATGTGCCTTTCAAAGACATATTAGAGATCCCTCCATTTCCAAATGTGGTGATTTTTAATGTCCAAAAACAGTAATAGCTTTGATTAAGTCTGGGTTGAGGAAACAACAACCTGCTGGCTGATTAAGCGATTGAAACCACACTGGATGACTGCTTATTTCCTCAAAAGTTCACCATTTGAGGATTTAAAGTTTACACATGGTGGAAGTAGCACTCAGATACTTTACTCCCCTGTTGAGTATTTGTTCTGTAGTGGTGATATGGAGTTTTTCACAAGTGTGTCCTCATTTTGCTTAACCTGTCCACATGCAAGGTGATGCACAAAGGTGGGTGACGCAATACACGTCACCATGAAACAAACCAGGCTAGTTAAATATAGGTCGAGCCAGCCAGGAAGTTGGGCTTTGAGATCTTCACTCGTAGAGGCAACTGAGAAACAAATTCAAATTCACTGATGTGATTACAAATCAGAAAAAGGTTTGGTAAAGACATTAGATTTTAATCAATAATACAGCAGCAAATGACAATTTTCTATGCGATGATATAGTGGAGTAATGGGACCCTGACCAGAGAGCAAAGTCACAGCCTGTCTGTGTCAGATTACACCATAATCTGAGTTAGTTACCCTGGATTGTGGCGTGCTTTGATTGTTAGTGCGTGGGAGGCCTTCCTGTTTAGCAGTTGGTCTTCTCGACCTTTATAAACTCATAGGGACCGCCGACACGCAAGATGTGACTGCAGCACACGGCGTTCAGGTGAGAGCCCCCTTCCGGAGTGTCCTCCACAGAAAAAACTAGTTTTTGTCTTTAAAAAAAGTCTCTGACAAAGACAGAGATGAGACCACAGCACAGGTGGACTGGCCTGGTCATGAGGATCACCGGCTCAAGTCCTGGTCGACCAGTGGACCGTTAAAACATCCATATCTGTCAGTGTCTGTTATTCGTCCAAGTCACAGCAGACAAGTCAATGGCTGAATTCCAGTTCAAGCACGGAGCCGATACTGGTCGGGCTTTACCGAGATGGAGAACCCTACGAGTGGCTGAAGGGCTCCAGCTTGACGCAGAAATGGCTTTTCTTCTCTTTAATATGTGAGTAACTTGGCTATAAAATGTTACACATCTGTTTTCATTACTGACCGCTGACAAGGTTAGCTAGCTTGCTCGGCAAATGTTGCTATCGCTAGCTGGCTAACTGTGCGCTTTGCGGTGTAGCATAACACAGCAGTGCTAGCATGGGCGAACGTCTGTCTCTGGATTGTTGGTTTTTTTTGTTGGCTCTCCTGTATCCAAGGTCTCTTTAGTCTGTTGTGCTTCAGAGGCCTCAACTACGAAGCAAGATTTGAGATTATCGAGGTAACTTCAGGTTTAACTCTGGGTTTTCAGTTTCAGGAAGGTGGTTGACTTGTCACCGGGGTAAATCATCCTGGTAACGTACGATAAACTCCTCATCCGCTCCGGAACAATTGAACTAAATCAGATAAATCAGATCGAAACCTGTATTAGAAAGAGTTTACAAAAAGTCATAAATGATAAAGAGCAGTAGACATTTTTATAGATCAGGGGAATCGTTTTGTTTTTGGACCTTGCATGTGTCCACTCTGGTTTTAAAACACAGCTGTTACCAAAAAGAGGAAAGTTTATCACTAAATAACTACATAATAACTATTATAGCTTCATTTGAACTGAGTAAAGACTCTTTTCTCAGACAGGACTCCCAACAGTGTTGATGCTTTTACTGTCCTTAATCACAGCAGCTCTGAATAACATGAGGAGAGACTTACAGAACTGGAAATAAATAAATATTAGAAATAATGTGAAATATTTCAAATATTCAGAAGCAGGAACAGTCTGACATTAACTTTTTTTTACCTGCTTCACAGGCATGTTAATAATAGTTTGTTCACCATTAGACAAAAGAGCAAAAATACTCAGTCATAATTAATGCACTTATTTATAACATATCCTGAGTCTGACTTTAATAACTGGTAAGTATTTATAGTGTTTCTTTTTTATTGGCGTCATGTGATCATATTGATTAGATTTCAACTTGTTGAATGTCACGTTTGGATGTTGCTGCAAATGAAGTTAAGGTGGATTAAGGTGCAAGGAAGAGATGCACAGAAGGAGGAACCGAGGAAACATCTGTCATCTGCTTACCCAGCAGACTAGATATGATGATAGTTCTGCTTGCATCACCCTCTCAGACACACACACACCCACACCCACACACACACATATAAAGAAAGCCATGTTGAACCACCACAGACATCTCTTTCACTTTCTGTGCTCACAACATTTGAGCTTTGCAGTAAAACCTTGACTATGATACCACCTTCTGGCCAAGTTTTAAATTGACTTCACTATGACTGCAAAACATCAAAAATAAACTTGGCAGCTTGACTATTACCTATCTAACAATTTATTTTTTTTGTGTAATAAGAATTGCAGCTTCACAGGGCCAACAGAGTGGCAGCAGACTCTTACCTTGTTTTGTAGTTCCTTATTTAGACATGAGACATAATTTATACCTGCCCTAAACAACTTTAAAAAAAGCTCTGTACAATGTTTTTAAAAAGCCTGTACAAGTCTTTAGCTTCACATCTCTCCTGCACAGGTGTTTGATGTGTATGCATACAGGCACTTTAAGTACACAGCAAATGTTTGAGTTTGCATAAGCCGTCTGCTTTAATTAATGGTATTAGTTTTATTTTTGTGAAACAGTGGACCATAAAAGACTGTTAATAATGATGAAAATAAATATTTTCTGTTGAATATGTAGAAAATTGTGTTTTTGCATGTAAAACCTTTCGGATTAATGAAAGAATCATTTTACCAAATCTGTAATTCTCAGATTGCTTAGAAAATCATGGCAAGTGTGGCAGGAACTCTACCACCAGAGGGAGACTCACTCTCATTCATGTGAATGATGAGGCATGTGTCACCCAAACATCATACACCTGTACATTGTGTATTCAAACTGAAGTCACATGAGGAGTTTTTCTTTCTCTGACTGGTGAAATCTGATGTTTTTGCATCCCAGATGATGATTAAAGACATTAAAACATGACTTTATAGGTAAAATGAGTCATCTTGCACAGAAGAGGTGTGGAGTAACTGCATCACAACTGAGCTGAACTGACGGGGGTGAATTATATATTTCTCTTATTTCCAGATAAGGTGCAATGTAGCACAAAATGTTGAGTGTTTATAACAATGAAAAATATAAATAAGAAAAAGTATGAACCAGCAAACCAAGAGTGGTGGTTGTGCAATAGTAGGTAACAAGATTAACACTGTTTTTTCTGTCACCTCAAATTTGCATTTGAGACAAACTTTAAACAGGAAATCATCTTTGAATGATCTTAATACGTCATGTTTTCTCTCACCACTCATAAGCCACACTCAGAGGTAAGAATTCGTACTAACTTATTTTCAGAAGACAGAATGAATAAAACCTGTGCTAAAATCAGCATTAGCTACGAACACAGATTCCTGCCTTCTGTTTTCATCTTAGTATTCATCATTGGTCTGGTGGCTAATGGATGGGGACTGAAGTCTCTGCTACAAAACTGGAAGAAACTAAAGATCATCAATGTGTTTGTTCTGAACCTCGGACTTGCAGATATTTTGTATCTGCTCACACTTCCATTCTTGGTGGCCTACTACTTAAATAAGAGTACATGGATCTTTGGAGATGTGTTCTGCAAGATGACAAGATTCTGCTTCAACCTGAATTTATATGGCAGCATTGGATTCCTCACTTGTATCAGTGTGTACAGGTACCTGGCTATTGTTCATCCAATGAAAGTTATGGGAAGATTAACTGTCACTCACTCTGTGGCTATCTCAGTCATGGTTTGGGTGTTGGTGGGTGTTCAAAGTCTTCCAGACATATTCTACATCAAAACCAAAAAGACGGTTGCAAAATGCTATCATACCACCACTGCAGCCTATGTTGAGGATTACCTGAAATACAGCCTTGGACGGACACTGACTGGGTTTTGTATCCCACTCCTCATCACACTGGGCTGCTATGGACATGTGATCGTTGTTCTCTGCCGCAAAAATCCCACTCACAAGGAACTGAAACAAAGAAGCTTGAAGTTGTTGTTCATCTTGATTCTTCTCTTCTCTGTTTGTTACATCCCCCACCATGTATTGAAGAACCTCAACCTGTGGTCAAGAGTTTTGTTAAATCAGAAAAAATGCCGTGAATGGTCTAATGGAGTTTACATTGCTCATCAGATAAGTCGTGGCCTTGTGTGTCTGAACAGTGCTCTCAACCCTCTGGTTTACCTCCATGTGAATGAAGAAATTCCTGCTCAGCTCAGACAGCTGCTGCAGCGAGCTCGTCAGATGTTCAACCGTTTGTTTCTGTCTAACTTTCTGCCTGTGGCACAAACTGCAGACCAAGTTTAACAAGAGTTAAATATGAGTATTAATGGTTTCATAACAAATATCTTGCAAGTTTGCCATGCAGCTGTCCATCACAGCTAGTGTTGTGTAATGTGAACAAATTTGTATTTCTTATAATTGTTGCATTAATGTGTTTGTCATGATGCTGTTGCTACATGTGGTCAAGCCTTCAAAATAAACAGGAACTTAAGATAATGCCACAGCTATGGATGTCTCACTGTTTGTTGAGTGATAAGAAGGATGTACTATTGCTGGGGTGAGGGTGGGGGCCATATCTATTAATTTAAAACAGGAACTTGTGAGAGAAATGTAATTGTCTTTTTAATACACTGTAAACAGGGTTATCATTGTGTTAGCTTCACTGACTTCAACAAGCCTGCATCAGCTGCAAATCCCTAATGAGATGTGATTGCTGACGAAATTATGGACAAATATTAAAAAAAAAAAAAAAAAAAAACACGATTCAAATCCCTCAAAAAAATAGGACAGACTTTCAATGATCAGGCTGAACACTGAAGTCGCACTTGTACCGGCTGATTGCCCTCAGTTGTTTCATATACTAATAACATCCAGTCATCTTTAGTGCAATAGTGTGGCTCACTGAAATGTTTTTAATAGTTTTAAGCAACAGTTGAGCTCTGCCACAGAGGCACAAGATACATTAGGCTTTGGACACAGACAATAGTTCCAGTTGCCCCGGCGCCGCGGATGCTGCCTCGGTGTGTTGGTGCGCACTTTTTTGCCTTATTTTCTTTGTAAATTCAGTTTCTGCCTTGGTTTCCGGAGCTCTTTCACCAGAGAAGAGCTCATTAACATCAGAGAAACAACTCCAGAGGATTTTTTCCACCTTTCTCGACTCACCTGTGGAATTATTGGACATTTTGGTCAGAGGTCACTGACCGTTGCTCTCGCAGTGAAACGAGAAAACGCGCCGGTGCGCTTGCGCGTCTCCGCCGGCGCGGACTCCGCACACCGCTCCCAGGTATCTTTCTCTCCAAGGTGCGTTCACTGCCCAACAAACTGGATGAACTTCAGTTACTGGTGCAGAAGAACAGAGACTTTTCTTCATCTTCCGTCCTGTGCTTCACAGAGACGTGGCTGTGTGGATCGATCCGGACTCTGCGCTGGAGCTGACCGGCTTCCAGCTCTTCAGAGCGGATCGCGACACAGAGCTGTCCGGCAGAACGAAAGGTGGAGGAATGTGTTTTTATGCTAACAGTGGCTGGTGCAGAGACGTGACAGTGATCCTGCAGCACTGTCTCCTGACCTGGAGACTTTCATCATAAACTGCAGGCCCTTCTACTCCCCCCGTGAGTTCACCTCATTCATCCTGGTCGGTGTTTCCATCCCACCACAGGCCACAGCAGATACTGTGTGTGGAGCGGACCAACCCGGACTCCTTAGTTATTGTCCTTGGTGACTTTAACAAAGGTAACCTCAGCCACGAACTGCCCAAATACAGACAGTTTGTTAATTGCCCGACCAGAGAGGGGAACACTCTGGACCACTGTTACACCACAATCAGTGGTGCTTATCCCGCCGTCCCCCGGGCTGCACTGGGCCACTCTGACCATGTCATGGTCCACCTGATTCCCACATACAGGCAGAAACTAAAACTGTGTAAACCTGTTGTTTACAAGAGCCTCCAAGAACCTCCAAGAACCTCTAACTGCACCAATCACCAGAACAAATTCCTTGTATGTGAAACATACTTGGCAATAAAACTGATTCTGATTCTGATTCTGATTCTGATTCTGATAGGCTGCTTTTAATATCGATCGTTCCCTAACCACACAGCTGCTCCTACAAGTTTGTCATGCAGCTGTCCGTCTCAGCTTGTGTTATACAGTGTGAATGCATTTGTTAGTCATCATTGTAATTGTTGAATTCTTCATGTTTGTCATGATGCTGTTGCAACATGCTGTCAAATCTTCCAAAGAAACAAGAAATGCAGTAATGTAATGAGCATGGCCTGAACACTGAAGTTGAGCTCATACTGGGTGACCGGTATCAGTTGTTGACATCAGTGGCAGCAGTGTGGCTAAAGGAACACATATTTTCTAACAGTTGTATGTTTTCACACGATTAATCTCTGAGTGATTTAAATTCAAGAGAATTTTTACCAGGAAGTGGTTCAAGAACGAAACCTACAAAATTTACTCTCACTTCTCATATATCATGTTGCTTTCACAAAAACACCAGCACACGCACTAAGAGAAAGACTTGTTCTAACTGCTTTTCAGAAGAGAATGAACAACACATCTTGTCCTCGTGTCAGCTTTGACTTTACAGGCAGATTCCTTCCTCCTGTTTTCATCTTAGTATTCATCATTGGTCTGGTGGCTAACGGATGGGGACTGAAGTCTCTGCTGCAGAACTGGAGGAAACTAAAGATCATCAATGTGTTTGTTCTCAACCTCGGACTTGCAGATATTTTGTATCTGCTCACACTTCCATTCTTGGTGGCCTACTACTTAAATAAGAGTACATGGATCTTTGGAGATGTGTTCTGCAAGATAACAAGATTCTGCTTCAACCTGAATTTATATGGCAGCATTGGATTCCTCACTTGTATCAGTGTGTACAGGTACCTGGCTATTGTTCATCCAGTCAGAGTGATGGGAAGATTAACTGTCACTCACTCTGTGGCTATCTCAGTCATAGTTTGGCTGTCAGTGGCTGTTCAAAGTCTTCCAGACATGTTCTACACCAAGACATATAGAAACAAGCCTGGGAAATGCTATCATACCACCCACAAGACCTATGTTGAGGATTACTTGAAATACAGCCTCGGATGGACACTGACTGGGTTTTGTATCCCACTCCTCATCACACTGGGCTGCTATGGACACATAGCCTTAGTTTTATGGACAATGAAGAGAACTGACAAGGTACAAAAACAGAGAAGTTTGAAGTTGTTGTTTCTTTTGATCCTTCTCTTCTCTGTTTGTTACATCCCCTATCATGTATTCAAGAACCTCAACCTGTGGTCAAGAGCTCTGGACAAAAAGAAGATATGCCATGAATGGTCTAATGGAGTTTACATTGCTCATCAGATAAGTCGTGGCCTTGTGTGTCTGAACAGTGCTCTCAACCCTCTGGTTTACCTCCATGTGAATGAAGAAAGTCCTGCTCAGCTCAGACAGCTGCTGCAGCGAGCTCGTCAGGCTGTTGTCCGCCTGTCCATCACCCCTAGTCAAATTCCCCTGGTGTAAAGTATCTTATACTGTATGTAAATGAAAATGAACAATTGCATCATCTGTATTGTATTGTATTATATCATCTGCCATGATATAACATAATTATTGTACTGGCTCTATATTGCTGTTAATATGGTTAAAAAAACTGCTCATGCTCATATTGAAAAAGAAAAATTCACTCAAACGGTTGTGACAGTGCATCTGTTTGTTCTCAGGTTTGCAGAGTAGGACCACATATCGTGGTTGTGGTGGGGAGGCTTAGTGCTGTGCAGGATCTGTTGTTTATTTAAAATAGTTGACTGAATCACAGGCACATGTATAGGGGACAGGAAGCTGAAGTGAAAGTTTAAACACAGAACAACAAAGTGCTGTCACTGTACAGTGATGATAATAATGTCGACATGGCAACTCCTCTGACTTTAGATGTTTCATTTTCCTGTTGCCTGATGTGTTCTACCTGCAAAGTAGTGCTGTCTGTGGCAATGGTGAGGTTGCAACAAACTGCACAAAAATCACTGAATACCCAATACACTATGTCAGTGGTGGAAAACAAAATGAAGAAAAATAATATACAGATTGATTTGGGCAATAACAGAATGAGTGCAGATTCATGTGTCAGCATTTGTACTGGTATTTATTGTATAACCCAAGTCAAGCACAATGTGCCTTTCAAAGACATATTAGAGATCCCTCCATTTCCAAATGTGGTGATTTTTAATGTCCAAAAACAGTAATAGCTTTGATTAAGTCTGGGTTGAGGAAACAACAACCTGCTGGCTGATTAAGCGATTGAAACCACACTGGATGACTGCTTATTTCCTCAAAAGTTCACCATTTGAGGATTTAAAGTTTACACATGGTGGAAGTAGCACTCAGATACTTTACTCCCCTGTTGAGTATTTGTTCTGTAGTGGTGATATGGAGTTTTTCACAAGTGTGTCCTCATTTTGCTTAACCTGTCCACATGCAAGGTGATGCACAAAGGTGGGTGACGCAATACACGTCACCATGAAACAAACCAGGCTAGTTAAATATAGGTCGAGCCAGCCAGGAAGTTGGGCTTTGAGATCTTCACTCGTAGAGGCAACTGAGAAACAAATTCAAATTCACTGATGTGATTACAAATCAGAAAAAGGTTTGGTAAAGACATTAGATTTTAAACAATAATACAGCAGCAAACGACAATTTTCTATGTGAAGATATAGTGGAGTAATGGGACCCTGACCAGAGAGCAAAGTCACAGCCTGTCTGTGTCAGATTACACCATAATCTGAGTTAGTTACCCTGGATTGTGGCGTGCTTTGATTGTTAGTGCGTGGGAGGCCTTCCTGTTTAGCAGTTGGTCTTCTCGACCTTTATAAACTCATAGGGACCGCCGACACGCAAGATGTGACTGCAGCACACGGCGTTCAGGTGAGAGCCCCCTTCCGGAGTGTCCTCCACGGAAAAAACTAGTTTTTGTCTTTAAAAAAAGTCTCTGACAAAGACAGAGATGAGACCACAGCACAGGTGGACTGGCCTGGTCATGAGGATCACCGGCTCAAGTCCTGGTCGACCAGTGGACCGTTAAAACATCCATATCTGTCAGTGTCTGTTATTCGTCCAAGTCACAGCGGACAAGTCAATGGCTGAATTCCAGTTCAAGCACGGAGCCAATAAAGGTGGTTGACTTGTCCCCGGGGTAAATCACCATGGTAACGTACAATAAACTCCTCATCCGCTCCGGAACAATTGAACCAAATCAGATAAATCAGATCGAAACCTGTATAAAAAAAGAGTTTACAAAAAGTCATAAATGATAAAGAGCAGTAGACATTTTTATAGATCAGGGGAATTGTTTTGTTTTTGGACCTTGCATGTGTCCACTCTGGTTTTAAAACACAGCTGTTACCAAAAAGAGGAAAGTTTATCACTAAATAACTACATAATAACTATTATAGCTTCATTTGAACTGAGTAAAGACTCTTTTCTCAGACAGGACTCCCAACAGTGTTGATGCTTTTACTGTCCTTAATCACAGTAGCTCTGAATAACATGAGGAGAGACTTACAGAACTGGAAATAAATAAATATTAGAAATAATGTGAAATATTTCAAATATTTCGCATTGTTATAAATGCATATTTCAGTCAGATTGACATCAGATATGAACAACTTCTCTCTGTGTTGACAGCAGAAACAGTCTGACATTAACTTTTTTTTACCTGCTTCACAGGCATGTTAATAGTAGTTTGTTCACCATTAGACAAAAGAGCGAAAATACTCAGTCATAATTAATGCACTTATTTATAACATATCCTGAGTCTGACTTTAATAACTGGTAAGTATTTATAGTGTTTCTTTTTTATTGGCGTCATGTTATCATATTGTTTCGATTTCAACTTGTTGAATGTCACGTTTGGATGTTGCTGCAAATGAAGTTACTGAGGATTAAGGTGCAAGGAAGAGATGCACAGAAGGAGGAACCGAGGAAACATCTGTCATCTGCTTACCCAGCAGACTAGATATGATGATAGTTCTGCTTGCATCACCCTCTCAGACACACACACACCCACACCCACACACACACATATAAAGAAAGCCATGTTGAACCACCACAGACATCTCTTTCACTTTCTGTGCTCACAACATTTGAGCTTTGCAGTAAAACCTTGACTATGATACCACCTTTGGCCAAGTTTTAAATTGACTTCACTATGACTGCAAAACATCAAAAATAAACTTGGCAGCTTGACTATTACCTATCTAACAATTTATTTTTCTTGTGTAATAAGAATTGCACCTTCACAGGGCCAACAGAGTGGCAGCAGACTCTTACCTTGTTTTGTAGTTCCTTATTTAGACATGAGACATAATTTATACCTGCCCTAAACAACTTTAAAAAAAGCTCTATATAATGTTTTTAAAAAGCCTGTACAAGTCTTTAGCTTCACATCTCTCCTGCACAGTTGTTTGATGTGTATGCATACAGGCACTTTAAGTACACAGCAAATGTTTGAGTTTGCATAAGCAGTCTGCTTTAATTAATGGTATTAGTTTTATTTTTGTGAAACAGTGGACCATAAAAGACTGTTAATAATGATGAAAATAAATATTTTCTGTTGAATATGTAGAAAATTGTGTTTTTGCATGTAAAACCTTTCGGATTAATGAAAGAATCATTTTACCAAATCTGTAATTCTCAGATTGCTTAGAAAATCATGGCAAGTGTGGCAGGAACTCTACCACCAGAGGGAGACTCACTCTCATTCATGTGAATGATGAGGCATGTGTCACCCAAACATCATACACCTGTACATTGTGTATTCAAACTGTAGTCACATGAGGAGTTTTTCTTTCTCTGACTGGTGAAATCTGATGTTTTTGCATCCCAGATGATGATTAAAGACATTAAAACATGACTTTATAGGTAAAATGAGTCATCTTGCACAGGAGAGGTGTGGAGTAACTGCATCACAACTGAGCTGAACTGACGGGGGTGAATTATATATTTCTCTTATTTCCAGATAAGGTGCAATGTAGCACAAAATGTTGAGTGTTTATAACAATGAAAAATATAAATAAGAAAAAGCATGAACCAGCAAACCAAGGACCAGACCCAATTCATGGTGCTTTTCAAATAATGAGTTGTGGTTGAGCAATAGTAGGAAAATGAGCAAAGCTTCCATGTGTAGAGATGCACACTGGTTTTCTGTCACCTCAAATTTGCATTTGAGACAACAGTGGTTTAAACAGGAAATCATCTTAGAAAAAATAGTAGGTCATGTTTTCTATCACCGCTCATATGTCACATCATACCCAGAGGAAAGAATTCATACTGACTTCTTTTCAGAAGACAGAATGAATAAAACCTGTGCTAAAATCAGCATTAGCTTCGAACACAGATTCCTGCCTTCTGTTTTCATCTTAGTATTCATCATTGGTCTGGTGGCTAATGGATGGGGACTGAAGTCTCTGCTGCAGAAATGGAAGAAACTGGGGAACGTCAATGTGTTTGTTCTGAACCTTGGACTTGCAAATATTTTGTATCTGCCCGTGCTCCCATTCTTGGTTGTCTACTACTTAAAGAAGAGTACATGGATCTTTGGAGATGTGTTCTGCAAGATAACAAGATTCTGCTTCAACCTGAATTTATATGGCAGCATTGGATTCCTCACTTGTATAAGTGTGTACAGGTACCTGGCTATTGTTCATCCAATGAAAGTGTTGGGAAGAATAACTGTCACTCACTCTGTGGCTATCTCAGTCATGGTTTGGGTGTTGGTGGGTGTTCAAAGTCTTCCAGACATATTCTACATCAAAACCAAAAAGAAGGTTGCAAAATGCTATCATACCACCACTGCAGCCTATGTTGAGGATTACCTGAAATACAGCCTCGGATGGACACTGACTGGGTTTTGTATCCCACTCCTCATCACACTGGGCTGCTATGGACATGTGATCGCTGTTCTCTGCCGCAAAAATCCCACTCACAAGGAACTGAAACAAAGAAGCTTGAAGTTGTTGTTCATCTTGATCCTTCTCTTCTCTGTTTGTTACATCCCCTATCATATATTCAAGAACCTCACCCTCTGGTCAAGAGTTTTGTTAAATCAGAAAAAATGCCGTGAATGGTCTAACGGAGTTTACATTGCTCATCAGATAAGTCGTGGCCTTGTGTGTCTGAACAGTGCTCTCAACCCTCTGGTTTACCTCCATGTGAATGAAGAAATTCCTGCTCAGCTCAGACAGCTGCTGCAGCGAGCTCGTCAGATGTTCAACCGTTTGTTTCTGTCTAACTTTCTGCCTGTGGCACAAACTGCAGACCAAGTTTAACAAGAGTTAAATATGAGTATTAATGGTTTCATAACAAATATCTTGCAAGTTTGCCATGCAGCTGTCCATCACAGCTAGTGTTGTGTAATGTGAACAAATTTGTATTTCTTATAATTGTTGCATTAATGTGTTTGTCATGATGCTGTTGCTACATGTGGTCAAGCCTTCAAAATAAACAGGAACTTAAGATAATGCCACAGCTATGGATGTCTCACTGTTTGTTGAGTGATAAGAAGGATGTACTATTGCTGGGGTGAGGGTGGGGGCCATATCTATTAATTTAAAACAGGAACTTGTGAGAGAAATGTAATTGTCCTCTTAATACACTGTAAACAGGGTTATCATTGTGTTAGCTTCACTGACTTCAACAAGCCTGCATCAGCTGCAAATCCCTAATGAGATGTGATTGCTGACGAAATTATGGACAAATATTTAAAAAAAAAAAAAAACCACGATTCAAATCCCTCAAAAAAATAGGACAGACTTTCAATGATCAGGCTGAACACTGAAGTTGCACTTGTACCGGCTGATTGCCCTCAGTTGTTTCATATACTAATAACATCCAGTCATCTTTAGTGCAATAGTGTGGCTCACTGAAATGTTTTTAATAGTTTTAAGCAACAGTTGAGCTCTGCCACAGAGGCACAAGATACATTAGGCTTTGGACACAGACAATAGGCTGCTCGCTTGTGGGATACATTCACTGTTGGTTTTTGTCTTTTGAAAGGATTTGTTAACAATAAGACAAATGTCATCAGCCTTATCCTCTTATGGACATGATCAGTATTCAGAGACTGGACAGTCTTCTCATTCACTTGTAGTTTTGTTTAATTAAGTCTATTGAGACTTGTGACCTGATTCAATCCCTAAAATATCAAAACAGCTCTTTACAATCCAGAGTTAAAAACTGTAACTGACGTGTGACCTCTGACTCAGTTTTTTTCTGTGTATTTACATAGAACAAGAAAGCATTATTTACACCTTTGAAGACGGTATGATCAGTTGCATCCTGTCTTAAATACCAAGTCACATCTTAAACCTCGAGTTATTTGCACCCCCACCCTCTGAGATAGTGCGTGTACATTTTCCGTTTACTCCAACGCAAAGAAGGTTTTGAAAAAAAAGTATTGATCAGGAAGCTTCAGTTACTTTAGACATTCAAATTATCATTGCATGTGTGATAAACCCCTAAACTGTAGACTTTATCTGACAGAATGAATACATCTTGTCCTCATGTCAGCTTTGACTTTAAAGGCAGATTCCTTCCTCCTGTTTTCATCTTAGTATTCATCATTGGTCTGGTGACTAACGGATGGGGACTGAAGTCTCTGCTGCAGAACTGGAGGAAACTAAACATCATCAATGTGTTTGTTCTCAACCTCGGACTTGCAGATATTTTGTATCTGCTCACACTTCCATTCTTGGTGGCCTACTACTTAAAGAAGAGTACATGGATCTTTGGAGATGTGTTCTGCAAGATAACAAGATTCTGCTTCAACCTGAATTTATATGGCAGCAATGGATTCCTCACTTGTATCAGTGTGTACAGGTACCTGGCTATTGTTCATCCAGTCAGAGTGATGGGAAGAATAACTGTCACTTACTCTGTGGCTATCTCAGTCATGGTTTGGGTGTCAGTGGCTGTTCAAAGTCTTCCAGACATGTTCTACACCAAGACATATAGAAACAAGCCTGGGAAATGCTACGATACCACCAATAAGACCTATGTTGAGGATTACATGAAATACAGCCTCGGATGGACACTGACTGGGTTTTGTATCCCACTCCTCATCACACTGGGCTGCTATGGACATGTGATTGTCGTTCTCTGCCGCAAAAATCCCACTCACAAGGAACTGAAACAAAGAAGCTTGAAGTTGTTGTTCATCTTGATTCTTCTCTTCTCTGTTTGTTACATCACCCATCATGTATTCAAGAACCTCAACCTGTGGTCAAGAGTTCTGGACAAACACAAGATATGCACTGAATGGTCTAATGGAGTTTACATTGCTCATCAGATAAGTCGTGGCCTTGTGTGTCTGAACAGTGCTCTCAACCCTCTGGTTTACCTCCATGTGAATGAAGAAATTCCTGCTCAGCTCAGACAGCTGCTGCAGCGAGCTCGTCAGATGTTCAACCGTTTGTTTCTGTATAACTCTGACTCTGAGCCTGTGGCACAAACTGCAGACCAAGTTCAACAAGAGTTGAGCTTTTAATATTAATAGTTCCATAACAAATAGCTTAAACAGCTGCTCCAACAAGGTTGTCATTCTTGTAAGTGTTGCATTATTTCTGTTTGTCATGATGATGTTACTACATATTGTCAATTATTCCAAAGAATCTGGAAATTCAATAATGTAACCAGCATGAAAAATGTGTCATGACCAACCTGTTTCACTCAACATTAACACGTGAAAGTGACTACTGAGTATTTGCCTTTGAGATGGATTAAAAGATAATTCTGGTTTATACCAGCCTGAGTTTTATTTTCATAGTTTTTGCCACCATTTGATAACACAGTTGCTGAGATCTGGGAACTTGAGGACATCACCACAACAAAGTTCATCCGAGCAATAAAGACAAGCATCCAAACAATCAGATAAGTTGTAACCAAGCGAACGGTTTAGGTATTTTAAACCAATTTATCTGGAGGTAAAAACACAAGTGAGTGCACATTAAATATCTATACAGGAAAAAAGCGCACACACAACAACAGTAAGTATGATAGATCAAATATGAACCAGACAACCAGTCTGTAAACTGTGATAGATATTTACAATTTTAAAGCTTGCTTTTGTTTTCTCTTGAGTTTATTTGGCTATCCTTGGGTCTTACTTAAACTTGATTCTATCTTTGCATCTCTAATGATTGCCATGTAACACAACACCGCATAACCTAGTTTATCTCTCCATCCATATGTTCATCAGGAAGCCTTCTTTAAAGAGGTGTTACCTGAATGTCTTCAACCATTCAACATAATTCAGATCATCCATTATGTTACATGGTGAAGACTTTGAGTAAGAAATACATGTTGTGCAAGAGTCAGTGGTGTGTTTTACAACACGATTCATATCTATGTGATTCGAATTCAAGAGAAGTCTGTACAGGAAGTCTCTTAAGGACCGTAAGACAATATTTTCTCTCACTTCTCAAAATCACTTTACTTAACAGAAAAGACCAGAAAACTCACAGAGAACGGGGGCTGTACTAACTGCTGTCCAGAAGAGAATGAACAACACATCTTGTCCTCGTGTCAGCTTTGACTTTACAGGCAGATTCCTTCCTTCTGTTTTCATCTTAGTATTCATCATTGGTCTGGTGGCTAACGGATGGGGACTGAAGTCTCTGCTGCAGAACTGGAGGAAACTAAACATCATCAATGTGTTTGTTCTCAACCTCGGACTTGCAGATATTTTGTATCTGCTCACACTTCCATTCTTGGTGGTCTACTACTTAAAGAAGAGTACATGGATCTTTGGAGATGTGTTCTGCAAGATAACAAGATTCTGCTTCAACCTGAATTTATATGGCAGCATTGGATTCCTCACTTGTATCAGTGTGTACAGGTACCTGGCTATTGTTCATCCAGCCAGAGTGATGGGAAGATTAACTGTCACTCACTCTGTGGCTATCTCAGTCATGGTTTGGCTGACAGTGGCTGTTCAAAGTCTTCCAGACATGTTCTACACCAAGACATATAGAAACAAGCCTGGGAAATGCTATCATAGCACCACTGCAGCCTATGTTGAGGATTACCTGAAATACAGCCTCGGATGGACACTGACTGGGTTTTGTATCCCACTCCTCATCACACTGGGCTGCTATGGACATGTGATCGTTGTTCTCTGCCGCAAAAATCCCACTCACATAGAACTGAAACGAAGAAGCTTGAAGTTGTTGTTCATCTTGATCCTTCTCTTCTCTGTTTGTTACATCCCCCATCATGTATTCAAAAACCTCAACCTGTGGTCAAGAGTTCTGGGCAAACAGAAGATATGCACGAAATGGTCTAATGGAGTTTACATTGGTCAACAGATAAGTCGTGGCCTTGTGTGTCTGAACAGTGCCTTCAACCCTCTGGTTTACCTCCATGTGAATGAAGAAATTCCTGCTCAGCTCAGACAGCTGCTGCAGCGAGCTCGTCAGATGTTCAACCGTTTGTTTCTGTCTAACTCTGACTCTGAGCCTGTGGCACAAACTGCAGACCAAGTTTAACACAAGTAAACATGTGTGTGACTCTTTTTAAATAATTCTATGAACATCTCTGCCATGTACCCATGTATATTGTAGATGGAGTTAAATATAACAATGTTTAATGACAGAAAGCTCAAACAGCTGCACTTGCAAGTGCTTTAAACTGTCTATCATCTGGTTCTATATTGTAAATATTGTATAGTGGCTTAAAAAGGAATTCATTTCATTTTTGACCTTTGTGTTTGTTGTAATGCTTTGTTACTATATACAGAAAAAAGTCAACATAAATAAGTTTTAATAGGTCTTGGTGTGTGGGGAGATAATGTTCACATTGTGTGGTTGGGGGTGGGGAAGTGCGGTACCACGCACTCTCTCTCTGTTGGTTCAGGACAGGAAGTACATAGTGTCCTACAAATATACACTAAACATGTCTTTTATTTATACTTATGATGCAGAATGTATTCTGAATTACATGACTTTCTTAATTTAGAGAGTCTAATGTGTCACCTAGATTTTGAGTGATACCTGTACATTGTAAGCAGATGCAGTACAGCAGTTCTTCCAGACCTGGACAGTGATTATCACAATATTCTCATGGCAGCCTCTTTGATGATATACATCTTATTTTCCTGGTGTCTCATAATTTACTTTACTTGAGGGATGTGCTGTCCATGATTGCAAGACTTCTGTGATGGTGAGGTTGTGACAATTTCACAAACAAATCCCAAATACAGGTTTTGTCAAAATATTTCCCAAGTCAAGAATCAACTGTTACACTCAAATAATTGAATTGCTGCATGTTGTGTGAGCAGTGGAAAAAATGCAGAATAATATTAACGCTACGGAACAAAAATGTTTCAATGATCGTATACAGTGTAGTAAGCACAATGTGCATTAAAGGAATATCAACATTAGGAATTATTAGTTATGTAAATAAATGTATCACTGTTGCTGTGTAAAATCCTTTCAACTGCAGTTTTGGTGATGTTGATGTTTTAGATGAAGCGTATTAATTAATCTCCAGTGCAGTGAGCTGAAAATGCATCATAGCTCACCATAAAACAGGTTGTTGCACTTAGCCATACACACGAACATGAGAAACTCAACATTTACACCTGAAAGTAACACCGTGATATTTGCCTTTGAGATGGATTAAAAGATAATTCTGGTTTATACCAGTCTGGGTTTTATTTTCATAGTTTTTGCCACCATTTGATAACACAGTTGCTGAGATCTGGGAACTTGAGGACATCACCACAACAAAGTTCATCCGAGCAATAAAGACAAGCATCCAAACAATCAGATAAGTTGTAACCAAGCGAACAGTTTAGGTATTTTAAACCAATTTATCTGGAGGTAAAAACACAAGTGAGTGCACATTAAATATCTATACAGGAAAAAAGCGCACACACAACAACAGTAAGTATGATAGATCAAATATGAACCAGACAACCAGTCTGTAAACTGTGATAGATATTTACAATTTTAAAGCTTGCTTTTGTTTTCTCTTGAGTTTATTTGGCTATCCTTGGGTCTTACTTAAACTTGATTCTATCTTTGCATCTCTAATGATTGCCATGTAACACAACACCACATAACCTAGTTTATCTCTCCATCCATATGTTCATCAGGAAGCCTTCTTTAAAGAGGTGTTACCTGAATGTCTTCAACCATTCAACATAATTCAGATCATCCATTATGTTACATGGTGAAGACTTTGAGTAAGAAATACATGTTGTGCAAGAGTCAGTGGTGTGTTTTACAACATGATTCATCTCTGTGTGATTCAAATTCAAGAGAAGTCTGTACAGGAAGTCTCTTAAGGACCGTAAGACAAAATTTTCTCTCACTTCTCAAAATCACTTTACTTAACAGAAAAGACCAGAAAACTCACAGAGAACGGGGGCTGTACTAACTGCTGTCCAGAAGAGAATGAACAACACATCTTGTCCTCGTGTCAGCTTTGACTTTACAGGCAGATTCCTTCCTCCTGTTTTCATCTTAGTATTCATCATTGGTCTGGTGGCTAATGGATGGGGACTGAAGTCTCTGCTCCAGAACTGGAGGAAACTAAACATCATCAATGTGTTTGTTCTCAACCTCGGACTTGCAGATATTTTGTATCTGCTCACACTTCCATTCTTGGTGGCCTACTACTTAAATAAGAGTACATGGATCTTTGGAGATGTGTTCTGCAAGATGACAAGATTCTGCTTCAACCTGAATTTATATGGCAGCATTGGATTCCTCACTTGTATCAGTGTGTACAGGTACCTGGCTATTGTTCATCCAGTCAGAGTGATGGGAAGATTAACTGTCACTTACTCTGTGGCTATCTCAGTCATGGTTTGGCTGACAGTGGCTGTTCAAAGTCTTCCAGACATGTTCTACACCAAGACATATAGAAACAAGCCTGGGAAATGCTATGATACCACCCACAAGCTCTATGTTGAGGATTACCTGAAATACAGCCTCGGATGGACACTGACTGGGTTTTGTATCCCACTCCTCATCACACTGGGCTGCTATGGACATGTGATTGTTGTTTTCTGTTGCAAAAATCCCACTCACATAGAACTGAAACGAAGAAGTTTGAAGTTGTTGTTCATCTTGATTCTTCTCTTCTCTGTTTGTTACATCCCCTATCATGTATTCAAGAACCTCAACCTGTGGTCAAGAGTTCTGGACAAACAGAAGATATGCATGAAATGGTCTAATGGAGTTTACATTGCTCATCAGATAAGTCGTGGCCTTGTGTGTCTGAACAGTGCTCTCAACCCTCTGGTTTACCTCCATGTGAATGAAGAAATTCCTGCTCAGCTCAGACAGCTGTTGCAGCGAGCTCGTCAGATGTTCAACTGTTTGTTTCTGTATAACTCTGACTCTGAGCCTGCAGCACAAACTGCAGACCAAGTTCAACAAGAGTTGAGCTTTTAATATCAATTGTTCCCTAACCACACAGCTGCTCCTACAAGTTTGTCATGCAGCTGTCCGTCTCAGCTTGTGTTATACAGTGTGAATGCATTTGTTAGTCATCATTGTAATTGTTGAATTCTTCATGTTTGTCATGATGCTGTTGCAACATGCTGTCAAATCTTCCAAAGAAACAAGAAATGCAGTAATGTAATGAGCATGGCCTGAACACTGAAGTTGAGCTCATACTGGGTGACCGGTATCAGTTGTTGACATCAGTGGCAGCAGTGTGGCTAAAGAAACACATATTTTCTAACAGTTGTATGTTTTCACACGATTAATCTCTGAGTGATTTAAATTCAAGAGAATTTTTACCAGGAAGTGGTTCAAGAACGAAACCTACAAAATTTACTCTCACTTCTCATATATCATGTTGCTTTTACACAAAAACACCAGCACACGCACTAAGAGAAAGACTTGTTCTAACTGCTTTTCAGAAGAGAATGAACAACACATCTTGTCCTCGTGTCAGCTTTGACTTTACAGGCAGATTCCTTCCTCCTGTTTTCATCTTAGTATTCATCATTGGTCTGGTGGCTAACGGATGGGGACTGAAGTCTCTGCTGCAGAACTGGAGGAAACTAAAGATCATCAATGTGTTTGTTCTCAACCTCGGACTTGCAGATATTTTGTATCTGCTCACACTTCCATTCTTGGTGGCCTACTACTTATGGAGATGTGTTCTGCAAGATAACAAGATTCTGCTTCAACCTGAATTTATATGGCAGCAATGGATTCCTCACTTGTATAAGTGTGTACAGGTACCTGGCTATTGTTCATCCAGTCAGAGTGATGGGAAGAATAACTGTCACTCACTCTGTGGCTATCTCAGTCATGGTTTGGCTGTCAGTGGCTGTTCAAAGTCTTCCAGACATGTTCTACACCAAGACACATAGAAACAAGCCTGGAAAATGCTACGAGACCACCCACAAGACCTATGTTGAGGATTACTTGAAATACAGCCTCGGACGGACACTGACTGGGTTTTGTATCCCGTTCCTCATCACACTGGGCTGCTATGGACACATAGCCTTAGTTTTATGGACAATGAAGAGAACTGACAAGGTACAAAAACAGAGAAGTTTGAAGTTGTTGTTTATTTTGATCATTCTCTTCTCTGTTTGTTACATCCCCTATCATGTATTCAAGAACCTCAACCTGTGGTCAAGAGTTCTGGACAAACATAAGATATGCACTGAATGGTCTAACAGAGTTTACATTGCTCATCAGATAAGTCGTGGCCTTGTGTGTCTGAACAGTGCTCTCAACCCTCTGGTTTACCTCCATGTGAATGAAAAAATTCCTGCTCAGCTCAGACAGCTGCTGCAGCGAGCTCATCAGATGTTCAACCGTTTGTTTCTGTCTAACTCTGACTCTGAGTCTGTGGCACAAATCAATGAAGATTAACATGTTTTATGGTAATTCTGCGAAAAAAGGTTTTTTTGAGTAGTGTTAGTATATAAAAATGTGTTTTCATCAACAATATATTTAGTACAGTTTTTATTTTTGTGACTTCTGTCATCCTAGACATTGTGACATAAAGATTAACGATTAAAGAAAAAATTACACTGTAAATTCATCAGCATTTTCATCACCATATATGAAAATTGCTTTTTGCTTTCCCTTTTATTTTCCAAAAATAAAAACATAATTTGAACATGTTACAGGTGTTAAAGAATTTTAATTTCCAACACAATCTGACTCATATTTAATTGAAGCCCTTTGTGTTATATATCATTCCCTGTTGGTATTCTGTAGTTTCTGTACCACTGTAAATTACTGGAATAGAATAGATACTTTATTGTCTCCTTGGGGAAAATTTTTCCTTTTTACTCTTAAAGTATCAGTTTGTATAGTTTATATAGTTTGGTTATTTGTCATCTTCTATCTATTCACTCTTGGACTTGAATGTGGACTTCTTGGTCCATATGAAACATCTGATGAGACATTTACAGGAAACCCAAATTAATGCCATGAATAGCAGACCAAATGCCACTAAAACTGCCAACACATCTAGACAGTGATATGCATACCATGGCAACTTATATGACTCCGTGCGCAGGTGTGATGCACCCTTGTGCCTGATGACATACTCCATCCAGAAAATGGCACTCTCCATGGGTTTTATTGGTTTGTCATGATGAAGCTGTGACAGTTTGAGCATATTCTGTTTGTAGGGTTTTTCTGGGTTTAGAATATTCTTCAGAGCACTTGTCAGAGACTCAACATCCAAGGTTGTCACTTCAACAATCTCAGCCACTCCCCGGGCCTTCATACGCACCATGTTGTCCTGCTGGTCAAAGATGAGAGGAATGCCCAGAACTGGGACACCATGGTAGATGGCCTCATAAATGCCGTTAGTACCCCCATGTGTGACAAAAACCTTTGTTTTAGGGTGACCTAGTATATCATTTTGAGGCAGCCATTCAACCAGCATGGTGTTATTTCCCAATGTGACAGGTCTTTTCCCAATGTGTCTCCATACGATTTTCTGAGGGAGGTTGGCGAATGCTGAGGCGATGATCTCTGATATCTCAGGGCCAAGGTCGCTCAGCAGGGTCCCCAGAGTCATAACGATCACCCCGTGTTCACCAGAGCTCTGCACAAATTCTTCTAAATCTGATGGAAGAGGCCTGGAGGGCTTACCCTGGAACCCTCCGATGTAGACGACATTGGGCATGGTGGGCCGAGGAAACTCGAATGTGAAGTCAACCCGCATTAGCCAGAGATCTGCTCCTTGGATGAGAGACATGACGTTGACATCATGTCCGAAATATTTATCACACACAGCCTGGTAAGGCGGATTTGAAACATAGTGGTACATGTAAGCCATAATGCTATGATAGATAATATTATTGACTCTCTGAAAAATGTCCATCTTGTCAGAGTAATGGGAGAACAGTTCAGGGATGTAGGACAAAGGAGAAGGAGCGATGGCAAAGTGCGCCTCTCCACTGAAAAGCCAGCGCACATTGAAAACTAAAGGAAGTTGGAGATAGTGTGCCAACAGCACTCCACCTGGAAATGCAGGGTCAGTCAGAAAGAGATCATATCCAGTTTCCTTCAGCTCCTTAACCAGTGTCTTATTCTCAAAGATGCTGATGACCAGTTGTGCCACAACTTGCTGGTTCTCTTCTATCATGTTGAAAAGATTCCTATAAAATTCCAGAAAACCCCATAGCGTGCCTTTATTCCGACGGATCTCAATTGACCTCTTCAAGAAAGAGGTCATGAAGGCTTGGCTCTCTATGTTCTGAGACTGCTCCTGGGTGACAGTGATGGAGGTGTAATGGGGTGAGATTTCGGAAACATACCAGCTGGTGGAGGAACGCAGCACTGTGATTTGATGGCCCCGAGAGTGAAGCGCCTCCACCAGGATTTTCATGTTCAGCCAATGGCTCCCATCAACAGGGTAAACCAGTATTTTTCCACCATCACAACTGGAGGACAGAGTTGCTGAAAACAGCAGGATGAATGCCAGACCTGGATATGACCCCATCGCTGTAGAGGAGACACAAAACTTACTGAGCAAACATTTGCAACATTGTGCTGCTGAAAAAATCCACACTTTATCTCCTATTTTATTTTATCATTTGATATGGGTGTTTCCCACCAATGTCATGGTGAGATGTACACGCAGTAATTTATGTTTCACAAACTGCACAAATCATTAAAGTAGTGGGTGGAAAATGTTCAGCATCCAGAAGAGGAAATCTCTGTCAGCTCAGCTCACTGTGCATAACTATCCCTTAGCATCTTGCCATCTGGTCAGATAACTGGATTTTAATCAGGTTGTAGATAGTGACAATACTAGCAATTAATGCTTATCTTACTAATGTAACACATCTGTCATACAGGCAATAGTGTTTGGTATATTTTTTGCACACTTGTTTTGCACTACATGTTGACATTACTGATATAATATCTAGAATGACAGTGCTTTTGTGCTTTTAAATGGTGCAGCAGTCAAACAACATGGATTTCATACAGTACACGCTAACATTGCCTGTGTGCTTTTAACCTGCGCTGCCTCTCAACAGTTTGGACACAGTTAATTTATCACTTCCTCCAAGAAGCTAAATGTGCGCAGTCTTGATTTTTTTGGTTAGTGTTACTAGCTGTGGTTTCTCATCTGAGGCAGATCTGTCACATTAGCAAGCCTACAAATTCACCTCTGGGCAGTAATTTTACTGGTTTCCAGTTAGCTGCTTTATTTCCAGTTACTGCAAATGTCCATATGTAAGGTATCATTACATTGTATCTTAGATCCATTGTTAAAATAAAATGTATAGATTAGTGGGGCTTTAGTGTGCTGTTAAAAAGTAATTAAAACTGCTTGACAAAGGGAAGTTTATAGATGTTTTTGACAGTTCCTTATTCTTTCTTGCTTTGCCTTTAGCGTTAATACAGATGTAAGACAGAACTTAGGCTCTTTTGCTCAGAATAAACTTGTGACATATTTTTTGCCCTGCCAGTACCTCCCAGCATTCTCAAGTTGATCCTTGTTCACTACCTCCCTCCCAAACGCTTCCGACTATAATTTGGGGCTTTGAATATTTGTGTGGTGTGTTTATATTCAGTATTCTGCTACTCAGTTTAACCTACCTTGTCTTTGCTAAACCTGAGCATCTCCCACATTTTGCTCTTTGTCCAGAGTCTCAGTCAGTTTGTTTTTTTCCTGGAACTGTTAAGTAATGTTCAGCACCAATTAACCAAGTCAAAGTCCTTGTGCACTTGATACAAGAGAGTGCCACGCATCAGTTCTGTCAGCGTGTAAAAAATATCAAAATTATTTGACTAAACTTAAAGCAGACAAACACAACATGACAAAACGGTGCAGGATTCAGAATCGTATCTGATTCATCTGGTCTGAAAGTTTTGCCTACGTGAGAAATCACCACCAAATCAACACTAAGAATTTAGAGCACAACCACAGGCCAATATGAAATGCAGTACACAGGATATAGCAAAACCAAAGTCTAGATGCAGTATCTGGTTCAGTAGATTCAGTTTGAGGCCAAATGTCAAGAAAAAATCACAACAGCATTTAGTGTTACAGTGTTAAATAATCATTCTACACAAGTTATTAGTATCAGTACTGTGTGACAAGATGCAAAGTTTTGTATAATGAAACAGGCTGTTGGGCAGTCCTGTTTATGTAATGAAAGAGTGGTGCGATGAAATGCCTCTGAATGATATGTACATGACAAAAATCTCAAAGTTAAAAACTTAGGACACAAGCAGCAACGCACAGTTTTTTAGTAAAATCAGTTCTCACCTCATGCCTCCGCAACCTCAGACACTGTGACCTCTCGTTCGAACCAAGAAGAATCCAGTGTTCGAGGTTATCGTGCAGCAGTACTGTTGAGCCGCTGGTTGAAATGCAAGTGAATGTATAACTCAGCAGGTCCCTGACTGAACTTGTCCATTCTGCTGCCTGTTTATCCAAACAAACGTAGCCATGCAGAGGGCCCCTTTACACCCCTTTAATAGAGATTTTGTTTGATTTTATTTTTTTGAAAACAGGAAACAGTCAAAAAAGTAAAGCTTTCTTTCTTCCTACACTGAGAATGAGGAAGAAAAAACATACAGTTATTTTTGTTATTCTGCTGCTGTAGACTGGTATTAAAAACTGTTTCCTTATCAAAGAGTGCAGAGATGACCTAGTATCTTTTTAAGTAATCAATGTAATGTCCACATAAGTCTGTGAGTGACCTTTAAGTCAGAGTGCATCAACTTGCATGACCAGGCAACTTCACTTCAGCCATTGATTAACAGTTGGCACTGTTACTGTTGGTTTTTCCTCCACTGAGTGACAATACACTGTTTTGCCTGCAGGATACAAAGGCTGATCAAGTTTATCTTCAGTCTTGATTCTTTCAGGCCAGCATGAGGGTCCCAAGACAGAGGTGTGAACAAACTGGAACAGAGGAAGAGACCGTACTTAAGGTCTGTATCTTTTTAACCCAGGAGATTTGCAGCCCTCGACTCTGAGTCACATTACACAAATGTCTGGATAGTTATATTTATAGTTTGGGTTAAAACAGTCTTAAGTACATGTCTAAAGTCATTTTTAAAGGGGCACCCCATTGGGTTTTACACATTGAAAACTGATCACAGGTCAGAAGAACATGTTGAATAAAATCTAAATCATAGGCAAAATTTTAACTGTTCATCATGAATCTGGCAGTGTTACAGGAGTGCAGTGATAAAAGTTGTGTGTCACGTGTACCGCTCTGCCAAACTGTCACATTTATAGATTCAAGTAGATACAGCACAGGCCACAGTTGCAGGCAGCAGAAATGTCATGCCTGTCTTGAAGAGCCTACTCAAAGACACTGTTGATTGCCTTATGTAGTGGATTGTTTTCCTTCATTAGTATACTTGTAAAGCTGAGTTTACTGGCCTGTCCCAGAAAGAACATTTACTGTGTCACTTACTACATATTAATATGTAAGATACTGGAGAAGTGAGAAAATGAAGTATATACAAATAAGTTAGAATGCAAAGTAAATATGGTCTAGTTTTGAGTGTGATGTTGATGCACACTGTCCTCCCACAAAGCAGGAAAACAAATTAGTCATTTGTGGGTGATGGTGAATCAACTCCAGATATATCTTGGAAAAACAAAACATAAGTGTTACATCTTTAGAAAAACATGTTTGATGTCTATCTGTGAGTTTGATTGACAGTGACACTCCAATACAATAAAATACAATATTGTATCATTTCCTGTTAGTAGAAATTGGTAAAACAGGTTGATTTTTTGTACAGTCGCTGGTTAAACAATAACCTGTATTAAATCTGTCTACAGCTCACTAAAACCATATTTACTATAATGTTTTTTAGCAGTTATGAATGTTTGGCTTGAGTACACTTCTTTTTGTCACTAGCCCATAACTTACAGTACATTGCAAGTACATTAGTATGTACTTTGGATTTGAAACATACTGTATATCTCCCAGTGTATTTAAACCACCGTGACTGTTGTGTACTTGACTGAAAAGAGCAAATGCAGCTGTGAATCATTTCGTAGTCATGTCTGAATCTTTTATCTCAAATATTACACCTTCTCTATTGTTGAAAAAATGCTTCAGTGATACCACACAGCTGACACAACAATGACCTCCGTGACATGCAAACGAGTAACTGTGGTGTCTAAGCATAAATGTTGCCTTGTCTCCCTGTGCAACAACAATCTCCTTCTTAGTGACCTTTGCACTTGTTATGACGTGCCCTCTGTGTGCTGCTACACTCCTGCCATGTGTGTACGTTGTGAACTCTGGCCCTGGCAAACATTAAAGGCCAAGCCCAGTGAGCTGCTATCATATGTCCATGTGTAAGAGGAAAAGAGAGGTCTCCCAAGGGGTGGGGGTGGGTTGAGAATACTTTGGCATAGGGGTTTGGTTTCTTAAAAAAGAGCATCAGTTCTGTTGCCACTGGCCACATAATCCTGTGTGTCGATTGTGCCGATGGTCTTGAGCCGCCCTGCTCGTTGCTTCATTGGAGTGTAGCACAGAATGGAGCTTCCCCAGCTGGAACACATGAGGCTCCGCAGGTGTGACAGTGCAGGTGAGACTGCTGACGGACTGCTTCTGCAGAGATCATGCCTTAACAACGCACTGAAGACGCCACTGACAGAAGTAGAAACCTTGCTGTACTAAAGAGTAAAAATAGACTCCATGTGTTGTCATGTAATGCCATGCTACATGCAGCTACGAGGTAACTTCCATGTTGAGAGCAGTAACTGATATAAATAAGCTAAATGGTAAAAAAGAAATTAGAAGTTAAGAGAGTTTTTTTTGTTATTTGATGAAGTTATATACCGCTCAGCTGCTTTGTTTACAGGTTAGTGCTCTGCAGTACACACTTTACTTGCATGAGTGATAATGATCTGGAGCGGCTTCACGAGACAGTTAAAGAGGCAGCCACACAGACCAGTTCCTGCAACTTGCCTCTGAAAGCCACCTTGCTTTGTTATATGTGGTGGAACATGCTGATGCATTATTTCAGACCTCTTGAAAAAGGAAGTAGCCTAGTGAAAGGAAGAACTCTATCTATGAAAAGTCGAATCCTGTATGTCTGTTGTTTTGGGAGGTGAACTCCTGCCAGGGCAAATGTTGTTAACAGAATAGCATGTTCCTTCTCTTAATGGTTAAGCTTATACCAAAACAGGAAGAGCTGGCCATTAGTGGTTATCTGTGCCCTGGTAATCACTGCCCAGGAAAAACTGCTTGTTAGACTTTGAACATAGGCCAAAGCTGGGTAAATGATGTTGCCTGTTTAGAGTTAATGGAATCTGTGACATTAAGGTTTGAGCACTGGAACTTGTTCATGTGATAGGCTACAGACTGCCCTGCAGCATTATGTCATGAGTGACTCTTTCTTTTGGAGTCAGGGAATTTAAGTTTTAATATAAACACAGGTTTCCCTCCCCATTTTTTTATTTCTTATACAGAAAAAGTTACAGCTGATTTTTAGTATTTGTTGCTGGTAAGTGATGTCTGGGGTATAATTGCATATTCTCTTTCTGGCATTAGAGTTTGATGAGAAGATAGATACCATTCCCATCAACTTCAATTGAACTTTAATGTTCCTGAGGGTTAATTTGTCTCACACCCTGGCAAAGCAAATAGCACACAGTGGCTTAGCTACTGTATGTTCACACTGAAAACCGTTACACCAAGTGACAGGTGACAGGAAGTCATTAATTTTCTATATTTATCAGCGTCAGCGCGTCTTTATGATGATGAGCTCTGACGCAGTTTGGCGGCAACCAATCAGAAAGTCAAAGCGCTCCGCTCTACAACAACACAACAGCGGAAATTCCCATCAAATATTTGTTCCCAAACACGATGGAGGTGAAATTAATAATTGTGGTGGCGGCTTTCCTCATCTATTACGACGTGTCCCTGTTTGTTTACGGAGACTTTAATGAAAAAAACGACGCGTGGATAAAGACGTCTGAAACCGGGAGAGATTTGGATGCTAACTTGCGCCATAGTTAACAAAACACCGGTTGACATTCAGCCATTCAATACAACCAACCCAATACCACAGTGAAAAACCTCATCACAGCTCCAGTAATTATATTTGATTATGTTTTAACCTATTCTTGTCACCTATGGAGAGACCAAACCAAGTATTAATATAGAAAGTGATGACTGACTCTACCACTCAGATGTAGAGGATCAGTATGAGTTTACAGTATGTCACACCTCAAACCACTCGGAGGAGGACGTGCAGCCTGCTTCTGATTAGATAAGCTGTGAAAAAAAAAAAGAAAAAAGATATATTTGATAAGGACATAATATGTTAATCTGTGACCTTTAGAGGTGCTGATATTATTAGAACTGGTTGTTTCCCACTTTCATAAAATGTCAAACTGTTAAATAACATTTTTGAGCTACCTGTACTTTTATTTAACATTTCCATTTTATGCTACATCATACTTCTACTCAGCTACATTTCAGAGGATAATACTGTATATTTTTTATATATTTAGACTTTTGTATCTTTAAATATCATGTATTCTCATAAACTTAAACCAACATTATGTAGTTAAAATTAGCTCTGCCCTATGGCTCCACCTCAACTAACTACATTTACACGCTGTTTACATCAGTCATAATGATGCAATAGAATAATTTATACATACTTGATTTTTGATGCTCTCCCACATTTCCAGATGCTAAACTGCTGTATGTTAGTACAATTTTAAGGTACTTAAGCTTTTTGTGAGTTTTTCCATTTTCTGCTACTTTATACTTCTGCTCCATTAAAGTTCAAATGCAAATGTTGTACTTTTTAATACATTGCTAGTCTGAGGTAGTTACTTTTCAGCGATATAATCAATTGAAAATATGATCAAAAACAAATAAATTCACTTGTTATGTAGGTTAAGATAATTTAAAACTTGATCCCTGGGAGTAAATTCACAAGCTTATCCAGCAAAAAGTCATTATAATTGGCGCCACCTTTATCAGCTAATATATTTAAGTGATGCACAAATTAATGCATCAGTAATTCTGATCCAATAATATAGGATGTTCTGCAAAAATAATTTTGCTTCATGAGTATTTTTACTTTTGAACTTAATTTTTATGCTAATACCTTTGTACTTTTACATAAGAAGGATTTTGAATGCAGGACTTTTACTTGTAACAGTATTTCTCCACAGTAGTATTTCTAGTACTTTTACTTATGCAAAATATCTGATATTTCTTCCATCAATTATTAATTTCATTATAAATCCATGCACAATTTTAACAATTTAAATTCTCTTTCCAGTGCTAGTTTCTCCACCCACAGGAGGAAAAAAAGCACTGGTGATGTGGGTGTCATTAACTTTAGGCAGCCTCTCTGCTAATGACCTGCTTTAATGAATGGCAGCATTACTAGAGAGGTGTGTTAGCTAGTTAGCTGAATGTAAACAAACTCAGTCTTTAAATGTACACATTTCAACGTGGTGTTTTTATAGTCTGGGTAATTGACATTTTCAGTGAATAATAACTTGTCACCTTCCTGGATTCTGCCAGATCTAAAGTGAAGGCTTAAAGTGCCCTCTAGTGGTAAGAAATAAGAATACCCACTCCACACTTCCCCAGTTGGTAAACAGCTTGTGCAGCACCGACTGTGCTCATCTGAATTCACGAGAGGGTCCCACAGCTGTTACACTTGTCTCACATGACTCTGTTGCTCTTACTCTGACCGAGAAACCAGCTGTATCACCACAACCGATGCAGTCTGCAGTGCTGAGGACTTGGATGCTTCCCTGCTGTCTGACATCACCACAGAGATTTTGGCAGCTGCTGCCCTCGGGCCCTTTTTACATCATGAAACAGACGGAGAGGCAGACAAGCAGCGTGGCCTCAGGTCCTCCCCCTGCTGCCTACCAAGTGCTTCTCCTTAGCAACAGTCAGCTGACCTGCAGTAGGTAGTGTTCAGTGAAGCACACACATGCACACAGATCGCAGAGCTGTGCCTCTTTGTCATCCACTCCTCCGCCCTGCCGCACAGGCCTCATGGCTCTCACCATTAATGCGTCCACAGAGCAGAAAAAGCTCACACAGACTCCTCTTCTCAAGATCTGGGTGCCATGGATGGGCTGCAACTTGAACCGCAGGAGGGGATGTAAGTGCATCGACACCCTGTCTCAGATTATAATGCATCACCTGTTCCGTCTTGCTGCTGCTGTACTTTAACTCAGTTCTGGTCTCGGCAGATGAAGGTAGTGGTTTGTACTGACTGTGCTGGACCTTCGTCTCGGACCCCTCTCCTACTGTTGCTTCAGGACTTGAGCTCAGTCCTGTCAGGGGATGCAGTCTGAGAGACACACAAGAGTCAGCCACCGGGACGACAGCCAAGCTGGACCAAATCAGATCTGAGCTGGCTCTCTGTTCACGGTCTGACGTGGTCCTTTGAGCATTTTGCTGACGCAGCATACTCCATTCATAATCGAACAGCCTGGAGGCCGTCACTATAACTGTCTCTGTATAGACACACATGTCGACAGCTAACTGGCAAGCAATCCTGCAGTCTGCTTTATAAATTACTGGCATTATTTTGACCCCAGACACAGACAAGCATGCAACAACTGGGTCATGACTGGGTGAGAAACACACAGAAGGTTTGAGATTTTGAGGTTGGTGTGGAAACCTATGAGCAGGGGCTGGTCAGTGACTCCACATCTCTGTAGTCAGATAGAGATTCAGGGTTTTCTCACTTGAGAGCAGTGACACAGCCTGAGCCAAAGCCTTTGATTCATCCAGTTAGAATGGTTGTGTAATAGTTTGGGCATTGTTGTGTGTTGCTGAACTGATTTTTAACAATCTGCAGGGAAGACTCTGGCATTTTACCAAACTTGGAGCTTAGGAGTGTTTTGTTCTCGTGATTGTCAGCCATATGGCTCAGTACACTGTGCTGCTCTGCCTGTTTCTATGTGACTACTTGAGGAGGAGGAGCATCTGATTTCTTTTCACTTCTCTAAGGATGTATTTGACTATTTGCTAATGTTTATTTAACTGCTGCAACTTCTTCATGTGTCAGTTTATTTGATTTTGTTTGTGGTCGGTTGGACAGCTTTCTGTGTCAAGGCACACTGCTAAACCACAGACAGGCGGATAAGCACCTCGCCGCTCTTATTCTCTCTCTTAATGAAGATTAGCCTGGCAGCGACACCACACAACACATGTCCTGCAGCGCAGAGCCTCAGACAGTTGTTTGAGACTCTGGATAATCGCATTTGATCATTGGCACATAAGACTGATGGTGCATCACATGTGCAGTAACAGTGACACCTGAATCCCAGCGCCTACATCATCTTTATGTCGCTGTGTGTCTGTTGTCATCTCAGCCTCGGTGCCTCAGTTCTGTAACTCTCCGACCATGATTGTGATGGTGGGACTGCCAGCCAGAGGGAAGACATACATCTCCAAGAAGCTCACCCGCTACCTGAACTGGATCGGAGTTCCTACAAAAAGTCAGTTTTTAAAGTAAATCTTGATATTATAAGTGAATCAAAAGGACAATAAATTGAATATAAGTTTATTTTAACCTCTGTTTTTGAATCCCACCAGTGTTTAATGTGGGCCAGTACCGGAGGGAGGCTGTCAAGATCTATAAGAACTTTGAGTTCTTCAAACCTGATAATGAGGAGGCCATGAGAATCCGGAAGTAAGGACAGTTACAGTTAATCTGATGAATCATCATGAAGTTTCATATGTGTGATCTAATTTGTCCTCTGCTGTCATTTGTATGTGATGTTCATAATTTGCAGTTTTTGCTCCTTTGCCTATATGAGTGTAACTTTTCTCCCAGGGCCTGTGCAGCAGCCGCCCTCAAAGACGTCGGCGCCTACTTCTCAAAGGAGCAGGGACAAGTAGCCGTGAGTAAGAGGACAACTGAGACTGTCCCTCTATTCACAGTAAAACACACTGATTCATTTTGTGTGTGTCTGTGTGTGTTTTACTTATCTCTTTGTCAACAAGGCGTGACAGAGATTAAAGGTGCACGTCACCAATTTTACACATAAAGACTCAGCCTTGGAAAATAGAATGAAATCTTCTGTGACTCTAAGAGAGTTTTTTTACAATGTAGGAATTTGTCTGGCACAGAGCATCTGATGAAAGACACCACTGAGTTGCATCATGGATATTGTAGGTTCCAGTGTTTTTGCAGATTGACCAGGATATCTCAGTCTCTACTGATCATCCTTTTCCCTCCTAACTAAACTAAATCACTGGAATATCCCTTTAAGGTGGAGATGAAGTCTTCATTTTGGACAGGAGTGTTTTTCTTCCAACCATAAGGTGTATGTTTCCATGTAACAAGACTGTGTTGTTAAAAGAGATGTAGTAGGAACTTACAGTGTATTAAGGAATTAAACATGGGGGGTTGCACTGGTGGCTCACCTGGTTAAGTGTATATCAATAATGCTGAGTCCTTACTGCAGTGGCCTGAGTTCGACTCCATCCTGGGCCATTTGCTACGTGTTATCTCCTGTTTCCCCTCCCTTCCTGTCTTTCTCCAAACAAAGGCAAAAATTCCATAAATATATAATAAAAAAGAAAGAAATGAAACATTAGGACAAAAGAAGTGTTCCTAAACACAAGAAAAGAAAACAGTGATGCAGTCACATGTCTCAGCAGTTATTTATGAACTTATGATTAATAGCAGATGCTTTTTAAATGTAAGATATAATTGTCAGGAATCCTAATTAGAGTGAAGGAAGAAATTATGAATTATGGTTTAGAAGAACTTTGTTCTGCAGTGATCTCCTGTTTTTTTTTACTTTTAATTTGTTGTACGGGTAAAATATAGTAAATAAAATATGACTTTTTCAAACTACAAACTTTTCAAATCTATAATATCATAAGTTGCACACCGTTGTATTGAAATGTGTAACAACATAGTATGTTGTCTTAGAATTCAGATCCTTGATTGCTAACAATCTTCATGAACAGTGTGAATGTGCTGTGTTTCCAGAAATTATTGAGGTGTGTAATCAGTAACACCTGTGTCCTGTCCTGTCCAGGTGTTTGATGCTACCAACACCACCAGGGAGAGGAGGGCAGTTATCATGGCTTTTGCAAAGGAGAAGGGCTACAAGGTAAGTACAGGCGTGGAAGTGACACAATGATAGTTAAAGGAAGAGTTATGGGAAGGACTAATGCTTGTTCAAGAGTTAGATGGGAAGATTGATACTGCTCTGTCCATTCAATATAAAGCTACAGCTAGTAGCCAGTTAGCTTAGCTTAGCAAAACACCTAGAAGCAGGTTGAAACAGGTAGCCTGGTTCCAAATACATGGTCACAAGAGGTAAATAAAGAATACACTTCGCAGTCATTTAACACATTTTTGAATGATTTCTTTTTCTTACGCAGGTGTTCTTTGTGGAATCAATCTGTGATGACCCAGAGATCATTGCAGAGAACATCAAGGTGGGAATGCACCTTCATGCAGTCCGTCAGGGATGGTTTTGTTTAATGTAAATCTTTACAGAGGGTGGGATGTGGTGTTCTCAGTTAAAATCCAAAACTTTCCTTTCCAGCAAGTAAAATTTGGGAGTCCAGATTACGTTGATCGTGACATAGATGAAGCCATGGAAGACTTCATCCAGCGCATCGATTGTTACAGGGCCAATTACATGCCTATAGATGATGAGAGAGACAGGTGAGGCAGTGGCTGATACAAAACAGCTTTTTCCCCCTTTCATTTCTGATAAATTCATTTTTAAAGTTGGTTTTCCCCATTACCATGACTTTGAACAGGAAGCTCTCCTACATCAAGATCTTCGACGTGGGCAGTAGATACCTGGTGAACCGGGTCCAGGACCACATTCAGAGCAGGATAGTCTACTACCTCATGAACATCCACGTCACACCAAGATCAATCTACCTGAGCCGCCATGGAGAGAGTGAACTCAACCTTTTAGGTCGCATCGGTGGAGATTCAGGCCTCTCCCCCAGAGGACAGAAGGTGAGTGGGCTGAAGCAGAGTTCAAAGGGTTCAAACCTTTTATGCCAACTGTAAAAATAAAAAACGCATAAGAAATAAAAGATGGACACAAACCGTTGTGACTGAATTTTACAATTCACCCTTATTCTCTCCAGTATGCTAATGCCTTGGCAGCCTTCATCAAGGGTCAGAATATCAAAGACCTGAAGGTGTGGACGAGCCACATGAAGAGGACCATTCAGACTGCAGAGGCTCTGGGAGTCCAGTATGAACAGTGGAAGGCTCTCAATGAGATAGATGCTGTGAGTTTATATCTTAGGACTTAATTCAGACCTTTAGATAAAACAGCATAAAAGGCTAGTTTTATATTCCGAGATGATGTTGAATGAATTAAAGGTTGTGTATTTTAGGGTTTATAACCCAAAAAGTATTTACACTCCCAATGATGTGATGATGCAGTGTGGCTTTTTCTCACTAAGGGTGTATGTGAGGAGTTAACCTACGAAGAGATTCAGGAGAATTTCCCAGAAGAGTTTGCACTGAGAGACCAGGACAAGTATCGTTATCGTTACCCCAAGGGTGAGGTAAGCGTCTCTCTGAATATACCGTCACACTGTTTGTTTTTTTAACAGTTTCTTTAACCAGAAAAGTTAAAGAGGGTTTCTTTGGAGCACACTGTTCACATTCACACCTGGAAGCTTCCCAGTACAACCACGTCAGGGTCATGTGCCCAACAACAGTACAGGGACCTAACGTAACCCTTAGTAAAACCATAAATGATCATTTTTATACTTTGGTTTTTGTATAAATGAAACAAGATGTAAGATGGTAATTAGCAGGCTTTGGAGGCATATTTTATATGGTTGATCTTCTCATTCCCAACACCATGAATCAAATAAACATAGTTCTTAAAATGTTGAACTATTCCTTTAAGAGCCTTTGTCATCCTCTCAGACACAAAGTCAGGTAAGGTCAGTTAATAGCGTTACACATTATGCTGTGCACGCCCCGGTCAAATGGGCTGAGGAGGTAAGATAGGATGAGTCTGGTTGTATAATTAATGAACTCTTCTTTTCCAGTCCTATGAGGACCTCGTCCATCGTCTAGAGCCGGTCATCATGGAGCTGGAACGGCAGGAGAATGTCCTGGTCATCTGCCACCAAGCTATAATGCGCTGCCTGTTGGCCTACTTCCTAGACAAACCTGCAGGTACAGACAACCAGACTCAGCCTCTGCACAGACTGGCCTCTTTTCTACTTACAGTACTTTGACACAGTCTTATTTCCCTCCCTCTGAAGATGAGCTGCCTTATCTAAGATGCCCCCTTCACACGGTGCTCAAACTCACACCAATAGCCTACGGTAGGTTGTGTTTTCTTGAGTGTATGACTTCTCCAATCACTGTAAATCTTTCCCTGACAGTCTGGCTTTCTCCTCCAATTGTAGGGTGTAAGATTGAGTCATTTTTCCTCAATATTGAAGCAGTCAACACTCACAGAGACAGGCCAGCGGTAAGTTTCCACAAGCTCATAATTGTCCTAATAGATACTCAGATGTTCCAACTATTAGTCTGTGGTACATTACGTATGTCTGCTGGCAGGCAGTGATGTTTTCTAATTTGTATGTATTGATGAAAAGAATATGGGCAGTGGAGGTCACAAGTTTACATTTTTTAACCACTCCACAGATTTCATATTAGCAAGCTAAAGTCGGTAAGGGCATCTACTTTGTCCATGACACAAGTCATTTTTCCAACAATTGTTTGCCGACAGATTTTTTCACTTTTAATTCACTATATTACATTTCCAGTGGGTCAGAAGTTGACATACACTGAGTGGGCTGTGCTTTTAAACATCTTGGCAAATTCCAGCAAATGCTGTCACGGCTTTAGAAGCTTCTGATAGGCTATTTGAGATAATCTGAGTCAGTTGGAAGTGTACTTGTGGAAGTATTGTAAGGCCTACCTTCAAACTCAGTGCGTCTTTGCTTGACATCATGGGAAAATCTAAAGAAATCTGGCAAGATGTGAGGAAAAAAATGTGGACCCCTACAAGTCTGGTTTGTCCTTGGGAGCAATTTCCTCAAGTTACCAAGTTCAAACAATAGTGTACAAGTGTAAACACCTGCTTATAAGCAAACTTTAAAGCTGATGCTGTGGAAGTGACATCAGTGAGTACATTTGACAACCCTTATGCAGTTATGCTACTCATACGCTTTATTTTAGCGCATCACTATGGAAATTCAATCTCCACTTAATGGCCCCAGTGGCCGCTGTTCAATAAAAGTTGCATTTAAATGGGCTCTCAGTGTTTGTGTTGCTGTTGTTGCAGAATGTCGACGTCAACAGAAACCCAGAGGAAGCTCTGAAGACTGTTCCTGACCACATATAAATGCTGCTTTGCAATACAGATGCAATCCAGTTAAAGGTTGGTTGTGTAAGAGCAGAAAGCAGAGGGGCTTCAAAGCAGAAGGAAGAGGAGATGGTGGAGATGGACTCACCCTGCAGGGACTGAAAAGGACATGAGAACCTGGAACTGGTGCTGGAGGTTCTGTTTTCAGCACGTCTGTGAAATGTTCCTGTTTTATCTGACTAGAGTTTGCTTTTTGTCAACATTTTCAAAGTGTCACATTGTTTACAAATGATTTAGAGAAAAGTAAGTGAAGCAAAACACGCAAAAAGAAGTAGGGAGGTTGACATAATAACCAGGGACTTCATGCACATGTAACTGTGGTACAGATGCATCATTTGTTGTCCATAATCTAATTATTTGGGAGGGAATCAGCACCATGGACAGCACCCAAGCAAACAAAACCTTTTGTTGAAGATTTGGCTTTTAATGTTTGTCATGTAGAGAAAGCTGGCGAAGTTCAGGTGTGAATGAAATAATGTAAATAAACTGTAAAGTAAAGAAAGAGTCACAGTTTTCTGTTATCGCTCAGAAAATAGATCCACATTACAAGTCCTGTTTGTGTGGGTTTGGCAGCTCAGTTGTTTTCATGACTCTCCCACAGCGAAGCAGAGGAGATAAATCTAACAAATGGTTCCGCAACAGACCAACGTGCTGTTCCTCCCAGTCAATAATGGCCCTTTGTGAAAGAGTGAACTCAAGGGAAACTGCGTGTGGGAACAGTTTGAGGAATATAACTGAGTGGAGAATTTCTCGGAGCACTCCTACAGAGTTCAGAGAAGGGGGGGGGGGGGGGGGGGGGGGGGGGGTGCTTTGGTTGCGGGGTACTTTCCTCAGATAGTCGAGCAGGGGTTAATAATCCCTCATTTCTCATGGACCTCGGTGGCAGCAGTGCGTGAAATCTCCAGTACGCATGAACACAAGCTGGGAGCTGCTTTCTTCCACCCAGCGGGACTCACGCAACTTTCTGACCGAACTTTTTTTTGTGTGTGGTCATCTTTGGTGGCGGATGTTTGCCTCTTATCACAAGCTGGTTTTTATTATTATTCTTATTATTATCGCTGCAGCGGAGCCGTTTAAACGAAGCGGAGGTGAGGGAGGGGACAGACTGCCCCTTGGAAAAAACATACCGTGTAAAATGTGAGGTGTGTGCACAGCGTCCTGCTGTCCAGCTGCTCCAACCTGAGGCCACAGCTTCATCCTGGAGCCTGATATCTGAATCACTATGGACGTGATGAACTTCAAAATTCACTGCATTCTAGTTTTCCTCACTTTCTATGTGCAAGATGGATTTTCAGGGGATTATGAAGCACACCTTGGAGAAAATATTCTTTTACAGGTGAGGATTTTATTTTTATTTTGTCAGTGAAGGCTCAAACACACCCCTTTAGATAAGAGGACAGTGGTTCATAATGGTTTTCTTCTTTCTACACCTCTAATAGGTTTTTTTTCTTCTTTTCTTCTTTTATTCGGGTTTATTTAGCTAGTCCACTAAACTTAAATATTTGTTTTTTCTTTCCATGACCCCATTTATATGTCATGACTTTTAAATGCACATTTAAAGGACCCATTGATGTCATGAAGGTCGGATAAAAGAATTCTTTAGTTTTTTCAATAAACATAGTGTCATTTAAGGGATGGGTTGAATTTTCACATTATGAACCTGTTTAAAACTCCACAGGAAATATTGTGTGAGGGGATGGATTGATTCAGTTAATTCAGTATCAGAGCCCCAACAAGAAAAGCTGTTCCTCAATCATTCTTCAGTCACAAGTTGAGCTACTGGTCTGCAAAATGTCGTCAGAGAACATGATCAACAAGTCCGTGTTTCCTAAAGTGAGCTTCTGCAGCTCTAATACAAACCAGTGCAGTGGCTCACACAGGCACAACTTTTCACACAGTCTTATATTTAATGTAAATGACATGATTTGTATAAAGGGTTTCCACTCTTAAAAGTTACTTGTTTATGTTAAATTCCCAGCAATGACCAGGATATGTGGTAATGTATTGACACAGCAGTGACTTGTGTGCAAAATTAACATTTGAGACCAGACCGTGCACCTTCACTGGCCCTGTGTACAGTGAAAGCATTTATTTCCAGTTCCACTTCCCCTTCATTCATGAATGGCTTTGATTCAGACTACTTTGACACAAAATCTCGACCCAACCCTCACATAGTCAGATTGTGGGGACTACTTCAAAAAGGAGGCATTTTGACCAAATAATGGTGTTTTTTAAGCACCATGTCATTACAATGTGCCACTGGCGTCTCTAATCAGACATTTTACATTTCAATTGACTTGTTGACTTGTTTCTTTTCCAGAGAGTAAAACGTCAAAGCAAACCAACAAAACCAGTGGTAAGTTTGTGCAGTTTGTATTAGTGCTGTACGAAAAACGCCAAATGTTTATCAGATTACTGTGTGTTTAATTGGTGTTTACAGGATATCAGCAAAATACTTATATATATGTATGTATGCAAGAAGATGATGAACCGTTAAGGGGAATAAGTGGGTAACAAGTTTGTGTTCAAAATAGAAATAAATTGCACCCTTAGTATTTTTTTTAATTACAGAGTTCCTATTCAATAATTACAGGGTACAGTAGTATTATCACTAACGAGACAAGAGCAATGGGGTAATTGTTTTGAATGAAATTAAATTATTTAAGATATTTCCAAAAAATGTAATTATCTAAATGAAGTTTATAATTATTATCATCAATATTTAAAAAGATTTTTTTATATTGTTGTTGCCTTGGAGCAAAACATTACACATACCTTTATAGCTATAACTATAAAATGGTTTATAATGTTTACTTACCAGTCTAGAAGAAATGTCACGAGTTCAGCATCAAACTTCATTCCTGTACTCACCAACAGCTGTCTCCAGCGGTGGAAAGCAACACCGGTGTTAACTCTTGTCTCTAGCACATCTTTTCTTCTGCTGAAGTTAGCGTGCTAACCAGCTAGCCCTGGGCCTTCACATCACTTTTCGATAGCAGCTCACCGTAGCGTCCAATCAGCCCTAAAGACGCTCAGAGGGCATATTATAACCTCTTGTGTTGTAAACACAATGATGGCTGAAGCCATTTGCGCCTGTACCCTTATTTCATCTTAATACTTCGATAATTATCTTATATGTAAAGCAAATTTAAAAACTACTTAGTTCCCCACTAAAAGCACATTTTGCCCTATGTTACCTGTATGTCTTGACTTGTATCTGTTGGTACCAGTATTATGGCCTTGATAGTCCATATTTACACATCAACCTGTGGACTACAATCTAAAGCTTTACTGTTCTTATTATATCTTTGAATATGTTTGCATGTGATAGTATAAATATGGAATGAGCGTAGCTACTCATACAAAAATAACAGAAATAAATCTGTGTACTTTGTCTGTGGTCTTGCCCTCTGTTACACAAAGTGAACTACAAAACGAACTTCAGACAGGCAAAGAGCCACCAACACCTCTCAGGGTATCATCAGTAGCTCCACTGTGGTTTCCCCTCAGTTTACTTCTGTGTCAACTGTGAAGCAGCTCCCTGAGAACATACAGTAATTCAGTCTGTATAGCACAAACCACAGCTTTCCTAAATACCAGTGCGCCGGAGGGCTGATGTGGCTCTCTTCCTCCTGCCTGTCGCCTCGTCCTGCAGTCATGTGGCCGGCACTGACCAGATTGGTCTCAGCAGGCGCCAGCAGTACCCGAGTAAACAAGAGGAGGGCAGAGACACCATGCAGGGAATTGTTAGGTGTTGCTTCACTGACTCATCAGAGCGACGCGGGACAGAAACAGTCATGTGTGAGGTTTAGGATTTATTTGTCCTACGTCTCAGGGTAGGACTGTGGGTTTAAGTAAAATCCACACCTATCAGTTAAAGTCAGACCTGACAGGCGTCACATCAGTAAATAAATTTGACATGAACCCACAGTTATGATCTGTGGGGGTGATTCCACACCTCTCTGGATCCAAATAAGTTGAATTCAGGTGGCTATGAGATAAAGAATCTCCCATGAATCCTCAACTTAACTGCTTTCTCCTCCAACCTCAAGTGATTTCGTCATGTAGCCTGTTTGTTGTGTCACCAGCTGAAGGTGACAGACTACCATGTCAGGTGCTCAGTGGTGTCCCGCTATGCCGTCACAACGGTCCAGAGTTCAGTGTGGAACCAGCTCCCCACCATCAAGGAAGCTGCCTTCGAGGTGGACCTGCCCTCCTCTGCTTTCATCTCCAACTTCAGCATGTAAGTCAGTCCAACTTTCACTGTTTCTGACTGTCACCTACAGTATTTCCACATCATTCATACTTTCTCCATTTATTTATTAATGTGTTTGAGTGTCTGTCTTCACATTTTCTGTTAAAAACAGAAAACATCCCTGTAAAAGTCAGGAAATGTAACCAATCATCTCACTTACTGTGTTTGGATGATTTGGATTACCTTCAACAGCTCAAATACCCAAACCTACTGTGCACTGAAGTTGGCAGGGAAGTATTATACCTCTCCTAGCAGAAATAATATTTCCCTGCTACAAGGTGAGAAGCTGAAATAAGGAAAAGTAATGTTCTCGTTGATGGTGAGAATCCAGAAATAAAACTTCAGAGGAATTATGTAAGGAGCTAGAAATCCAGTCCGGAGTAGATGCATAATTTGATTACTAAGAGGGTTGGAAACCGCTCTCCTTTAAAATGCTAAATATAAACAAAACAAATAAGTCAACACTGCAGGCCAAACAGCGAACCTGGAGCTGGATTTGGGAGTGGAAGCAGGTCAGGAGGAGGGGGACCCTGAGGGCAGATGAATGCCAGGCTTTGTGAACGCAAGTTAGAAATTTAATAGAGAAAATGACAGGAGTTTGCCCAGTCCCCCTTTTTCTCCCCCGCACAGTTTACTAAGGCACCGTGCCAGTTTAGATACGCTGCACACACACACACGCCTACGTCTACTGTATGTACATGGCTGTGGATGCAGACTTAGATTTTTCAAGTATGTGTGAGCCTTGAACTTGTGCAGGTTTTTACAACCATAATCTGTCACATCTCACACACACACTTACACATACATATTTTCACCCATCAACCGTCTGCACATCACCAAATACCCAGAGGGGGGTGGGGGCAGAGCTGTGGCAAGTTCTTTGGCATATCTGTGTCTGAAACTAAGAACTCTGTGTTCTGTGTGCAGGTCACTGATGTACAGCCTTCCTTCACCCCCTCACCCAGCCACACATATAAGTACAAGCGCCTCCATTTTCCACTCTGCTCTCTCATGCCATTCTGCTCTGTGTCAAACAAGAGCCGGCTTCAAGTCTGTGGGTTTATTTTAGTTAGCCCTTGATGTTTTTTCTCTTTGGATATATTTGTTCAAAGGACTTGACCTTAATTTAGCACCTTGTCACATGACATCAGTGGTCACCAAACCCTGGGACGTGCACTGTGTGAACTGGATCCTTTTCCGAGTGTAGGTTTTGGTTGGGATTTTGGTGGGTGTAGCACGGAGCGGCACTCCCTCCGAGCATCACTGGCATGCAAGATCTCTCTTCATTAACGCTGTTTTCAGAGGGAAATTACTCTTTCCCACTCAACCTGTTTATGACCCCTCCTCCGCCTTTCACATGGTGTGAACTCCATCTGTAAACAAGTGTGATGCGTGTTTGTGAAGCAGCTTTGTGATACCTGTGGAAATACAAGGAGCAAAAATAAAGTCATCATACTTAACAACTCAATGGAGGCCAGGCGTGTTGGTGACTGAAATATAATCTGGCTACTGTGAGTCACACAGAGAGCTATTTCTTTCCTCTATCCCATCAGCACCTCTAATGGCAAGGTGTATGTGGCCCAGGTGAAGGAAAGAGCTGCTGCCAGGAAAATATACGACGCTGCTAAGAAGCAAGGAAAAACAGCTGGACTTGTCGCTACCAAGTCAGTCACAGGCAAAACTCAAGTTTTTTTTTCTTTTCTAAACTTTAGTTTCATTTAAGTTAAGTTTAATTTGAAAGGTTATGTTCTATGTTTTTCTTTCCTTTGACCCACTAATGTTCCAGAGAGAGGGAGATTGAGAAGTTTCGTGTGGCGGTGAGCGTGCCATCAGGGGCTCGGATGTCCTTCTGTCTGACCTACGAAGAGCTGTTGCCACGGAGACTCGGCCGCTACGAGCTCAGTTTGGGTCTGAGGCCTGGACAGGCCGTGCAGAACCTGACTTTAGATGTAGGTATAACAGAGCGGACGGGCCTCAGTTTCATCAAAGTCCTTCCTCTCAAGACAACCCGACTGCTCTCTAACACTGCAAAAGGTAAAATCTGACAGTTATTACAACTCAAAATATAGTGGGGACTGTGTATTAGGATAAGCAGCTTTCAAAAAAGCTAATCACCCTTGAATACTGTTACAGTATTGGGAAGTGTAATTATACTACCAGAAACCCACCACTGGATGTGCAGGGCATTAAGTGAGAAACTCTCAGAAAGACTCAGGAATCACAGGAGACTTCCTGGTGAATAAATGGCTTTATAATGAATCACAATTGATTATACTGACAATAGTGTTTAAAGGAATAGTTTAGCATTAAGGGAAATTCACATAATAACCTTCTTTGAGCTTTTTAGAGGAGAAGATAGATACCACTGTCATGTCTGTTTGGTAAATAAATAACTACAGCCATAAACAAGTTAGCTTAGCTTATCATAAAGACTGGAAACGGGGAGACAGCTGGCCTGGCTCTGTCCAAAAGTACAAAGTCTTGTCATCACCTTGAGGATGCCAGACAACCGGTGAAGACTCCAAGAAGTCAGTGCTTCTGTTCAAGAAGTAGTTTGGCACCTAACCACACTTGTTTTTACACTTTTGTCTCAGATGCAAATTATTGAGCTTCATAGCTGCTGGCAGGCAGATTTTGTTACCAGGCTGCATGTTTCCTATCGTTTCAGACTTAAAGCTAAGCTAAGCCAACCAGCTGCTGGCCATATCATACAGACCTGAAAGCTGTATCAATCTGCTCATCTAACTTTCCTTGACAAGAAGCCCAATCAGCTTATTTCCCAAACTATTCCTTTAATGGAAATGTTTTAGCACCATTTTTTAGATTCTACATGGATTTGATTCATATATTAGCCATCTTGCACTGCAGGTGAGGCAGACCCCCCTCCCTCCACTCATGTCGAGCAGAACGCTGGCTGTGCTCGAGTTCACTACAGTCCCACTGTGCAGCAGCAGAACAGCATCTCCTCCAAGGGTCTTGATGCGGACTTTGTCATTCAGTATGACGTAAACCTCAGGGACCTCATAGGTGATGTCCAGGTCAGCAGCATTTTTCATTTCTTTAAATGCACAAGTGTGCATTTTTTATACCGATACACAGAATTGTGTTTTTGTATGTTTGCCTTTTACCACTCTTTTCTTTTATACTCTTGCTCTTTTAGGTGTATGATGGCTACTTTGTGCATTACTTTGCACCCAGGGGGCTTCCTGTGGTTCCTAAAGATGTTATATTTGTCATTGATGTCAGTGGCTCAATGATAGGCACCAAGATTAAGCAGGTAAAGTGGACAAACACCCTTTTACAAAACCTCATGGACCCCGCAACAACTAGAGCTACATCAAGAAGAGGAAAAAAACTGCTAAAGGTGATGTGGATTTTCTAGGATTAATTATAATCATTTCTGTCAGTAGACCAAGCAGGCCATGAACACCATCCTCGGGGACCTTAGAGAGGGAGACCACTTCAACATCATCACCTTCTCAGACAAGGTTCACACTTGGAAGAAAGGCCGAACAGTGCGGGCAACTCGGCAGAATGTACGAGACGCCAAAGACTTTGTGAAGAGGATTATTGCTGAAGGATGTGAGTTGAAATTATACTGTCTGGGCTGTGGTACTGTACTAAGATGATCTTTAACTTCCTTACTCTTTGGTTGCTCTCCACCTTCAACACTGATTGTCCCTATTGTTCCACTCTTGTCTCAGGGACCAATATCAATGCAGCTCTGCTTTCAGCTGCCCAGCTCGTCAACCCTCCGTCCTCAAGCTCTTCCAAAAACCTCTCATCTCGTCGTGTCCCCCTGGTAATTTTCCTTACTGATGGGGAAGCCACCATCGGAGTAACAGCTGGCGACACCATCCTCAGTAACGCCAAGAAGGCCTTAGGCTCAGCCAGTCTATTTGGTCTTGCCTTTGGCGATGATGCAGACTTCCTCCTCTTGAAACGCCTGGCTCTGGATAACCGAGGTGTAGCCAGGATGGTGTACGAGGACGCAGATGCAGCCTTGCAGCTGAAGGGTTTCTATGATGAAGTAGCCAGCCCTTTGCTATCAGACATCCAGCTGTCCTACCTTGATGATCAGGCTTTTGACGTCACCCGCTCCCTGTTCCCGAACTACTTCCAAGGCTCTGAGTTGGTTGTGGTTGGGCGGGTGAAAGCAGGGCTCAAAGATTTAAAGGTGTCAATGTCTGCCACTGATTCTAAGCAACGTGTCAAGATGGAGAACGATGTGTCGATTTCCCATGCAAAGGGGAATGAGAGTGCAGATTCGCTGGACTGTTCAGGTGGTTTAGAAGGTATCTCCAGCTTTGTGCATCGTCTCTGGGCGTATTTCACCATCAAAGAGCTGCTACTGGCCAAACTGAACGTTACTGACCCTGCAACTCAGAGGCTACTGGCAGAAAAGGCCACAAATCTCTCCCTCAAATATAACTTTGTAACACCAGTCACTTCTTTAGTTGTGGTTAAGCCAGATGCAGATGAAGCAGCTCAAACTCCAACCACTGCAAAACCCACCACAGCCACTATAACCACAACAGCAACGACTACCGCTACCACCAAAATACCAGCTGCCGGTGGTGCAAAGAAGCCCAGCAGACCTTCTAACCCCAGACCTAACAAAACAAAACCAGACCCTCCTCAGCCACCTCCAAACACACCACAAACTAAAAAAGGCTCATCACCAACTTCCACAGCAAAAACAGTGGTTTCACCATCCAAGAAAACAACTACTACCTCAAGTCCCAGCTCTGTCAAATCTGCCCCAGCACCATTATCTGGTAAAAAGTCCAGTCCTTCCCCAAATCATTCAAAAACTACCTCCCCTCCTCCTGCTGGGAAGATATCCACATCTCTGCTCAATGCTCTAAAAACAGCGCCACCACCAGCACCTGGAAAAGTCTCCACCCCCCAGCCCAACGCCATGAAAACCACCACTCCCTCAATACTAACACTGACCACCACGCCTCCGCACAGCTCAGTCAGAACCGACCCTGCACCCCAGCCTGACAGACAACTTACCCCACAGCCCAGCACAGTGAGGACAGCTCTCCCTCCTGTCAAAGTGGCAGTGCCATCCACAGAGGCAGACAACAGCAGCACATCTGCTCCAGATGTTCCTCAGCCTGGAATCACCACCGCTCTGCCTCGGGAGCTGTCATCTCCGCTCACCTCTCCTACCCCGGCGCCGGCACCGGCTCCAGAAGTCAACAATACAAATGCAAACGTTGACACAGACCTCAGAATCGCCACCTTTGTGTCAGCCACCTTCGCTCCCATGCCTGGTGTAACAGATGGGCCTCGACTGTGGGAGGCAGCAGGGCTTCTGGGTAGGATCTGTTCCTAGTTTGCAATCATAGCCTTTCTGTTTCATCAGAAGTTACAAACTGAATATTAAGAGTTCAGATTTTATCCCTAACTGAATGTTTCTTGTCTCTCCACTAGATGTCTCTACTTCCATTCAGATTCAGAGAAAAGGTGAAACTTTACTTCCTCTTTACATCAACAAATGATTTTTTCTGAGGTTTAAATTTGATTTCAGATGGATATCAGCTAGAGATGCATTTAAATGCAACAGAAAAAGTAGTAATCTGATCCTTTGTAAAAATACCAACACCACAATGTAAAAATACTCAATTACAATTAGAAGTCCTGTAATTTTAAATCCTATTTAAGTGAAAATAAATAAAGTAATAATAGCAAAAACAGACCGTTCATGCTGAAGCATCAATGCATAACAAGCATTTTACGGTTGTTTCTAGCTATTTTATTGTATATATCCAAAGGATCACAAAGTAAAACAGAAGAATTCTGAGACGATTACCGGATTATGACCGAAAAAGCACCTGAATTCTGCTACACAAATTTATATTCTTGTTTTTGATTCCCTGAATAATTTTACCTCTTTTATGGCACACCATGATAATCAATTGAATTACAGCATTGGACCCAAATAGTAATCTTATGTTCTGTCTCTTGTCTATTAAATAGATATTGACCTTGTGAAAGGTGAGTATTACCAATAATGCTTCATATCCTCTTGTTGCCTGTAAAATTTAAACTTCTTGATAGAATGTATTGTTACATTTTTGAAACTCTGGCCTCCATTTCCCAGATTACGAAGCTACTTATGACTACGATTACGATCTCAACTATGATGCCTGTAAGTTTTAAATGTTGTTCAGAGGCAGTTCTTTACTCTCGCTGCTTTTCAAGGCCTGAAAACTGAAAAAATTCTCATCAAATATGTTTTCTGACATACTTTCAGGGGATGACACTGCGGAAACAGATTCATTTGGTAAGTTTTTTTATTGGCTGCTGATTACAGCTGCATATCTTCAATAATATGTGATTTATTGTAGAAACACATGCTTGCAATACATGTCTAGTCCTGTCATTGGTTTCAGTGCTTGGGAGTGAGGAGGACTGTCCTTTAGTTGAATGTCTTGTGCTTTTAGAGCCTTCTTCCAGTTTGAGCACTGTGAGGGTCTTCTCCTCATCAGGTGAAGAGCCTCTGCTTTGTTTAATTACACCTTAAAGTCATTTGAATATTTAATGTACTATATATCATATTAATGCTCAGTATTGTCTGTTGTAGTTGACGGAGATCCACACTTTGTGGTTCAGCTGCCGAAGCTGCATCAGAACCTGTGCTTCACAGTAGACGGCAGGGCTAAGGACGTTCTCAGACTGTTAGAGGACCCAGACAGAGGTATGCATTGCAATGATATGTGACATTACATGTCTTTTAGGTGCCTGCATTACTTTTGGGTGCATTATCAATTCTGTCCATGGGTTTCCTTCCTCCTCAAGGGATCATTGTGGATGGCCAACTGATAGGGGCTCCCTCCAAGCATGGCATTGAAGACCGCTCCCGAACCTACTTCAACCGCCTCACCATCTCCACAGCCACAGGCGGAATCATGATCACAGTCTCGTTGGACACTGTTGTATTGGAAGGGGAAGGGCGGGATACCCTTCCCATCAATCAGCAGGGATCAGTGATGAGGCAGGGTGTGACGGTTGCCGTGGACAACCATCGGAGCTGCTGGATTGAGCTGGCCAAGGATGTGCGGTTCCTGGTCCTGTTCCACCACTATAAACACCCCAGTTACCTACAGATGGCTCACCTGGGTTTCTACATCACAGATGGACGAGGGCTGTCTGCCTCTACCCAAGGCCTTCTAGGTACGCACATTCAGTGATTAGAAGTATTCAGATCCTTTACTTTAGCAACAATGTAAAAATACTCCATTACAAGTGAAAGTCCTGGATACAAAATCCTACCTAAGTAAAAATACGCAAGTATTATCAGCATGTACTTAAAGTGGCAGTGTCTTTTAGGTGACTATCTATCGCCTAATGAGGTAACACAATGATGATTGAGCCTATGACCCACTGATGAAATTATATAGTTCTTCCATTTTACAGTTTTATGTGCTGGATGTCTGATATGACTCATCTGCAAAATCACCCACCACCAAGTGCTGCAACACAAATATGGTTCAAAAGCAAACCTGCAATTATCATGTTTGGCTGTAGGAGTCGCCAAAGATTACAAAACAGAGATCTCTGAGAGCGTGACTTTCAAGCATCAAAAGTAAAGCCATTCACTCTACCAGAGGTAAATGAGCAAAAAGAGCAAATATTAGAGATTTGTCCAAAAAAAAAAAAAAACAATACCCCATATACCCCATATGTACCCCATAAATCATCTCCACCTCCACCAGCTGCAATGGTAAAATGCTACTTACACATTGTCACATAATTGTTCAGGATTCTTACATGTAATTGAATATTTTTACATTGATATGTTTACATAAGTAAATGATCTAAGTATTTCTATTTTCTACCACCACTACAAGCCAAACAGGTTGGGTACACTGGTTTAATTTCCAAGTTTTTTAAGTAAAATCAGTGTTAAGTATTTCTTATGTCGTTAATTGGAGATCAATCAATGTTAAGTAACTGTCAAATAACTGAAATTTATTTATTTCCCTAATTTCATGTTATAAAATACCATTTAATTGAAACACTCACCTCAAATTTATACTTAATTCCGGTACTTTATTGAATATACTACATTCCATCATTGCTGCCCTTTATCTGCCTGCAGGCCAGTTTCAACACACTGACATGAGTGTGACGGTGGTGAAGGATCATGTGGGTGGAGGTGCTCACCAAGCTACCAAGGAGGGAGTTTTAGCCAGGGGGATCCTGAGGTGGGGCTCAGAGCACATGTCGGTCACCCTGCAAGACAAGACGCTGAAAGACACGGTGCGGAAACGCCACTTGGGCAAGTGCTGGGTGGTTCCCAAGGCAGAGATCCAGAGACTTCTGGGTCACCCATACGAGAGCTACGTGGTGGATCGTGTGTAATTCTAGCCGAGTCAGCTCCACCTTGGTGCCTGGCTGCAGGTCACAGCAATTATCACGGCGTGGTTATTGGACAAAGGACGAACAAGAAGTGGGACTCCACGAGGCTAAAATGACATGTTGCCACAGTCTCTGAGTGAGGCTGTCATGTTCTGTGAGGAGCAGTGAAACACAGGTGTGGTTGCGGAAGAGGAGACGAGGTGGTGACAGATTAGAGACTACAGTGAGGAGGAGGGGAAAAAAGCTGCAAATGAAGGAATAATGAGGACGTAAAGTTCGACAAGTATAATGAAGGACTGAATGATTCTTTTGTGCCTTCTCCTGAATTTGAATTGGATTCAAGCTCCGTGTTCTGACAGAGACACAATGTTCTTCTGGTCGCATGGCAACCACAACACGTCCATTTGTGCTGCAGCAGTTTTGCGCTCGCTCCGAAATGTCAGGCACACCAACTCAACTTCAAAAGTCTATCTATCAGATTATTCTTATATCTCATCATTGGGTCGTGATTATTAGGCAAAGCCAGATTCTTCTACTTCAGAATAATGTGTAATTATTAAAACTGTATCATTCTGTAAGTTGTATTTTTAGTACAAGTGTATATAAAACACTATTGTATGTATGTATGTATAGACAATCTACCCGCAGGAGGTTCCTCACTCACTCAAAAAGAAGCACAGAACAAAATGAGGGTCTTTTCCAGGTTTGCCATGTGCTTTTATTTTTCTATCATTTCATTCATAGTTTAATTCGTTTTTATTTGTTACACAAGACATTAGGCATTGTTCACATACTAGTGATCAAACAAGGACAGTAAGTTTTCTACTACTCAGTCTGAACTATTTCTTTTGTCAATTTCAAGGGATGTTGTCAATAGTGGTTTTTCAAAGGCCAAACTGGATGGAAATTAAAACAGTACGACCACACATTAGGCTTTTGCTTTCAATAAATAAAAAAGAGAGAGGACAGTATTTGATGCCGGGGAAGGGCAGGGGAAGGGAGGGCTTCAAATATATCTATGTTCAAAGAGTAAACAGTGTTCCAGTTTTTATCCGATAGCATGTTTCCAGGATGAAGACCACACACGATTCTGAACGATGCATGGCTGTGAAACGGTTGTGAATACGCAGCTGTATAGATTTAGATTTCAGCTCCGAGTCAAACTGCTGCTGTTATCCTTCCATCAAAACCTGTTTCTTAGGAATGCTTAAATAATCATATTAAATCATGATGCCACACTGGAATGATGAAGGTAAACATAACACATGAACACAGCAAATAACAAACGAAAACAGGTAATTTCGGTGTGCATCACTTTTAAAATCCGTTTTGTCGGATCATAAACTAACAGCATAGCATATGCGTCTGACATAAAACCTTTTCACAATACATCAGTGAAATTCAAATAAATAGAGCATAACAATAAGACACGTCAACACCCCAAACACGTCGACTCTGTTTAGAGTTGTTAAGGGACCGGTCCTGGTGGGTAAAGTGAAATGCTTCAGTATTTTGAAAGGAAATGCTCAGAGCGTCTCATCTGTTTGTTTGTTGATGTGCAACAAGCCGAGCCACAGATCACAGATCAGTCCGGCTGTGAGCGGGCGTGCGCTGTGCAGAGATGTATGAGGAACTGCCTCCACTCAGGTGTAGAAAACAATATCCCTATTATAGTATTCAGACAGATCTGCACAGCAACAAGCGCTACCAAACTGAGCTTTTAACGTTGCCAGCAAGTTTCGCCAATAACAGCAACACCATTTTTGGCACAAGACTGACCTGCCACTAAGTGTTAGTTAAAACAAAACAGTCATTTTTTTTTTTGGAAAGGGCCCAAACATTTGAATCAGACCCTAAATTAAGGCTGCAACCAAATAAAAGCATCGTGGTTCACTCCTGTGGGGCGGCACTTGTAACTGTGGCTTCATACTTTTGCTACTTTTAAAACGATGGGAGATTCCAGCTTTTCCCTCTATGTTTAACAACTACAGTTCTTCATAGGATTTGGTTTCTAGGGGAATGACTTATCTCAATGACACAGACACAAGGGTTGAAACAACCAAGACACAATCAGGTGCTTTCACTTTGAGCCGAAATTTCAGTCTTCGCCCTCTTTTCACTCGAAGGTGAAACTCTGCAAACGTCAAATCAAAAACATTCTTCCACATACATTCTGTTTCCCCTCCATGGCGCACTTCCTCGCAATCTCAGCCGTGTATAATCAGCTTGTTTTCATCGCTCGTTCCCAATCAGAACCAGAATACTTCATAGAAAGCCTCACCCAGAACCAGACAAATCCCCTTCATGCCTCTTTAGCTCCCGACATTCCCTTTTTTTTTTTTTTTTTAAATGTTCATCTTGAAGACCACAGTTTCAACCTCAGCTCTGTAAACTTCATAACTTCAGCCAGTGAAATGTGCACCAAATATATAGAAATAAAACTCTTCAATAATTTAAAATGTTAGAAAGTAAACTATTGAAATTCAAAATTGACATCACAAAAACAGAGAAAAACAAAGGAAGAGTTGTTGTTGTTTTTTTTGAGGGGGTGACAATTAATAGCCACTGGTTAGCTTGCCTGCTAGCACAGGGAACACAACAGCATTGCAAAGTGAGCACTATCAGTTGACAGAACAGCCCATTTATATGTAACTTTTCATCACATTTTTTTTTTTTTCTTTGCCCGATCAACAGATTTTGCCAAAAGGAGCGGCGCCTATTGAATTAACACAGGTAAAAGACCAAGTAAGAGAAAAGTGAAAGCAGGGTTGACAGGAGCGATGCGTGGAATGGTCCAGCCTTCATACCACAGTGTCATTAGAGTCTATGTACAATACTACTGTGTGTAAAAGATGCATGCATGTCAACTGGAGGTGACCCTTCCAGAGGATTCTACACTAAGCCGTTACAAGGTCTCTCATGTCAGAGCTCGCCACCCGCACCTCCCAATGCCATCGAAACTTCCATCCACGCCAACCTCTGATATGAGGAGAGAGACGTTACAGAAAGAATGAAATGCGTTGAAAATCGCCAACAACAAGTAATAAATTCACCTCTAAAGATAATAGTTAAGACATGATTATACTGTAAAGTCTACAATGGAATGAAAGACCATATCAACCCTGCTTTTCAGTGACAGAGATAGGGAGTGTGAGTATTTGAACAGCGTGTGTGTGTTTGTGTGTGTGTGTGTTTGTGAGCATTTATGTGTTCAAATGCGTGTCAAAGAGAGAGAGGGACGTAAGGAAAAGGAGGCAAATGGCTGAGGGCAGGCAGAGCCCAGAAACGCCCCCCGTCTTCTTCTCCACGCTTCATCCCTCTTTTAATTTTACTCCCAACCCCATTTGTTTGTATTTTTAAAGCACTGCTCAGGCAGCCCCCCCCCACCCACCCTGGCCCTCTCTGCTGCAGGCTCTGCCACCTGTTTCGCCCCTTTTCACCCCACCTCCTCTCCCAGCCCCGCCACCTCTCTCTCTCTCTCTCTCTCTCTCTCTCTCTCGGGAAGCCCCTCACTACCCGCTCACTGCTCATCCTCCCCAAACACGTCGTTCTGTTTGCGTTTCATGTTCTCAAAGTCAAAGTCGCTCCCGGTCATACGTTTGTAGATGTCCTTGATGTCGTTGCAAGTGGTCTCGAAGTGAGTGGTGGCATCGTAGGACCTTGAGGCGAAGACCTGGGGAAGATAAAATAATAATAAGACTCAGGAATCTACAGCCAAGCTAGTGGCTCTGTGTGGCTGTAGCAGCAGGGCTTAAAGCTAACTGCTAACATCAGCAAGCTCACACCCCCTCAGCCCCAACACAGACATGCTGATGTTCTGCAGGTTAAGATGGCAATCCATCCAATAGCTGTCGAGGTATTTCTTAGACACCCCGTCACTAAAATACTGGCCATGAGAACCACATAATTTTTTCTCTGGAAATGGGTTTTAATGTCTGTTTTATGTCTTACCTGGCTCTCAGTACCATCGTCTGTGGGCTCGTAAAGATCACTAATAGCCACAAACCTGTTGGAAAAAAAAACAACTCCCATAAATACACGCAATTATGAAGCACAAGAGTTCTTAAATGCATGAAATATTGAATGACAGAACCAAGCAGAAGTAAATGTGGGGCTGACTTTTGGTCGATGGGCTCCAGCAGCTCCAGGGCTGGTTCGATCTCAGCCTCGGGCTCGCTGGTTTCCACTGTGGTGCTGACTATGGCAATGTACTTCCCCTGGGCCGCCACATTGTGAGCATAGGAGATCATGCACACGTAGATGTCTGGAGAATTGACAAAAGGGTTAAAAGGAGGAAATCGTCAAATCAAAGTTGTTTTTTTTGTCGTTGTCCATTTGGGGGCAGCGGAAACAAGCTGTAAACACAACAGTGACTTATTATAAAGCTGTTACTGTGAACTTAACTAATATATCACTCATTTGCAGTCCTTTTATGTTATGTCCTGCATCTTGAAACACTGAGCCATGAGAATGAACCGAAACATTGAAGTTACAGTTTCAGAAAATCAACACAATGAGCTGGAAGGCACTAAAATATTCTGTAGAGCTCAGGAACACTGCAGAGTTGGAGGATAACTCTCAGTGGGTTTGTTATTTTGAGTGACTTTCATATACAAGTATTCATATGATTCGTGTAAGATCACTGATAACAGCAGCTTTAAGAGTTAAAAATAATGCTTGTATGTCACTACTCAACATGGAGCGTCATTTTCAGTGGTTAGGGATAATCAGCTAAATTAAATAGCTAAAAGCTAATTTCGACATGGGGAACTAAAACTGACTTGTTTCTCTGAAAGGGTGAAAGTTAGAAATATGCATTATGTAATGTGTCTCTATAAGTGAGCTCCATAGCTCCAGGGCTTAAAATCAAATCAACAGAAAGAACATCTTCGTAAATGTCTTTGCTTCAGTTCCTGAGAACTTCACTCTACCATTTAGAGTATTTGCTGAAAAGTGACAATGACCCTCACCTGAGTTGCGGTTAACCTGATTCTGAGGAATGATGATCTGGCAGGAGTTGGCGTCATTAGTGTTTTTGATGGGGTGGCTGAGGATGCAGATCACGCGGATCACCTGACCTGCCTTACGGACGCGGTCCGGGATGTAGCTGGGGTCACAGATGAGCTGCTTACAACGAGCCACCTGCCGCATGAAGGAGACGGCGACACGCGCTCACTCAGGGCTGTGAGTATTTCAGGGGGAACAATCTCCCTGTGTTTCCACTCTAATGTGTGTTATTATTCAATTGTCACATTTGCATAGTAATCAAGAATAAATCAGCCTGGCTGTACCTCGCCCTCAGACTTCACTCCAATCACATGTCCACCCTCCATCACTATCTCGTCCACTGGTTTGTTCAGCATGTAGGTTCCTCCGTAGATTGCACTCAACCTATCGATGACAAGTGAATACGACTTGTTAAATCATGGAGAGATATTTCTGTATTTACCGTTGCAGACAATACATAATCATCAGAAAGGATTAAAATACCTGGCAAATCCCTGTGGCAGCTCTCCCAGTCCATACAGGGGGTAGAGGTAGGGGCTCTTGCCGTACCGTGCCAGTGATTCACTGTACAGTTTGATACGATTGATTGTGTCCAAACAGGGAACATCAAGGTAGCTGACAGAGAACAAAAACAGAGGAAGTTGATTCTGATCTACATAAATGTCTGTTTAAAAACAATGTGCTACTCATTGTGGTTTATTACAAAATGAAATCCTACTACATAACTACATTAAAACTTTATTAGATTTATTTAGAGCATCTATTCCTCAATGAAGACATGTTAGAATAATAAAGGCAGCTGTCAAAGAGTTGCTAATGGGCTGTGAATAACTTTGTTGTTCTTACTCATCTGTCCTGTAGAGGGCCAGGGCGTGGCCGGTGAAGTCAATGACATCCTGGCCGAGGTCAAACTTCTTGTAAACGTCCCTCATCGTTGTGGTTTTGGGGTCAACGCCCTCGAAGGTCTTGGGGTCATTCTCGTCGAAATTGGCCACAAAGACTAAGAACTTACGAAACCTTCGCTTCTCGAACATCCCCATCAGGTCTGGAATTTCAAACAAAGGCTTAATGTTGATTGTTTGGTAGTGCTTTAAATATTCTGCTCCTCGTATTGTTGCTCATAAATTGCGATGAGACATATTTGAGCGGCTTACTTGAAGCTAGCGCCTCAGTCTCGGTTGACGGCACCTTGTAGATCTTTCCTCCTTTGTAGACAAAGCTTCCCTCAACTACTTTAAAGTCAAGGTACCGTGTCACTTCTGTGTATAGCAGCATCTTCACAAGCTGACCTGCAACCACACACAGACATATGTTACATCTTAACATCTAGGTGTGGTCTGATTAGTTAATTCCTTATTTCTGGGCCTAATCGGTAATACATGGGGAGTGTTTGTGGGTTATTTAGTCCCTCTGTACAAACTGACCATTGGCCATGAGAAACTTGGGGATGAGGTCAACGTTCCAGTCTCTTCCTCTGCCCATTGACTCAGGCGGGCTATCTGGGAGAGTGAAGCGCTTGTACAGCTGTGGAAGAGGACAAGAAAGAGAGACATCAGCGACATCCTGTGTGCTGGAAATCTATGGAGCTCACAGAATCTGAAGCATTACGGAGGATAAATGAAGACAGTAAAACTGCAGCTGATGGCACTGGAAGCAAAATGAGATGTACTGAGGAACATAAAAATATATTGATTGGTTTTTATAGATCCCAGGAGTCCTTTACCTCCTCCAGAGGGGTGATGGAGGAGCTCTCACCACCATAGTAGGGGTTCCTGTCCATGTGCAGAACCTTTTTCCCATTCACAGACATGATCCCAGACAGAATGCATTCCTGCAGAAAACAAGATTTAATACCCAGCATTAACTTCTGTAACATAGCATCAATTTTAAAATGAAAACGATACTGAGGGAAGGGGGTCCCTCTGGAGTTAACATGAAGCAATACAATTCAAGATCACAGCGAACTACATCCTCCAAAATGATCAGGAAGCTGAATTAACACTTCTCTAAAACAGGTGCAACAGAATTGAACCTTCATGAAGGGAGGATTGATTTCAGGAGTGTTGTGTTAGACGGCAGTAGTTTTAGCCAGTTGCACCATATAACTGAGGTAAATGAGCGTAAATGCAAGTTTTGACAGGAGGCTGCAGGGAGGACAGAAGGAACGGTCTGCGCATGCGCGTCTGGGTCGTTTCACCCATGTATCCACTGAAGTAATAATAATAATAATAATAATAAATAATAATAAATAATGATTATAATATATTTTTTATTTGTTTTCTTTTGAGTGATGTCCAAATGACATCAGCACGTCATAAATAAGTTATTGTGACTATGCGCTGACGAAAGGACATTTGACACCTTTTACAAAACTACCAAAATGTCGACTTTTACGCACATGAAACCCTCGATTACCATCACACAAAGTGAGCCGGACACGTCTGCGGTGAGAGGATGACAGATGAGAGGAGCTGCAGCGGGAGCGGCGGCGGTGAGAGGCTCGGTCCTTTCACCAGCCCGAGCTCAGGCCTGCGCCAGCCTCAGGATGGAGGCCTGTCTGTGCAACGGGGACCATGACACACTGTGGGGTTACGCCTAAGAGATGCTACAGGGTGTAACACAACACTGAAGCCGGCTGGGAGAATCTACAAACCAATAACTCCTGGAGCTTTGTTTTCTTCCTGTCATGCACAAATAGGTCGAGCGCATCATTTACAGACTTTTTTTTTTTTCTGAGGCGCATCTCTTAACGATGGATTTGTAATGTCACAAACACACAGGGATGCAGGAGGAGGAGGAGGAGGAGGAGGAGGAGGCTTTCACTTCTGGGGCTAAGGAGAGGATAGCGGGCCTGTGGTCTGGATAATGTCATCTTTAAGGAAGCTCACACTATCAATCTGTCCTTTTTCTGCGCGCAGCGAATGAAGCTTGGCCACTTACTGTGAGTCCGGTGCCCAAAACGATCACATCATATTCCTCATCCATGTCGCCTCTCCCGTCTCGCCCTCTTTTTGCCTTGAGAAATGAAGGGTGTTGAAGGAAAGAATGCCAGTGAGTTCACCGACCGGGGAACTGGCTCTCTGTCTCTGCCCGACTGCTTCAAACGGCTCGATCAAAGTTAGATGTTATTTATTAATCATTAGGCATTAATGGCCAATGGAGTATACTGTCCACACTGTCACCGGCGAGGACGACCAAAGATGGCCCTGATCGTGGAGCACTCTAGAACAATGTCATTGCGCGCCGGGAAATAGTGCGCACCCTCCTTCCCTCTTCCCATGTTGCCACACAATGGGCTCAACCCGAGAAGCTGTGTGTGAGCTGGCTTTATTCAGCGGCTGTGCACATGTCCTGTCTCAGTTTGGAGTTTGGCTTGGAGTTTTACTTTTTTTTGTTGTTGTTGTTGACATTTTTAATACATTTTGTCCAAGTCTGTGTGTTCTCTATTTTCTTTTCTGTCCTTCCTTTCCAGTTGTAGGCGCAGCGTTGCGTGGATGATGCAGGCGGTGGTATCCCTCCGCCGCCACAGCTGTGTGGATGGGAGTTGCTTTCACTGACTCAACACACGCACAACGTTTCAATACAAAAACTGTTCAAACTTTACTTGTACTTTCTTACACGTTTCTTTCTTTTCTTTTCTTTCTTTATTTCTTTTTTTTTTTTTTTTTTTTTACAGTGTTTATCAATATCTTATATGGATGGTGGGTTATGATGGTGAAAACTGTGAAATTAGTCCAATTTTTTGTCAGGACCATGGACAGTTGCCTGGTGTACCTGTCATTCATCCAGGAGAGTTTATCTGAATTATACCCATCACATGTCTGTTAATAACACATCCAGTATTGTGAAAGTCACTGTTTTTGGCACCACCATGACAAAAAGGGTTCATAAGCTGTAATGAATGGATGCACGACACCTTGCCTGTATTTTAATTCATTAGGGAGACCTCTCCAATGGACTGACTACTTCTGGAAGGGTACTGCAGAACATCTGGGCCAAAATCCATCCATAAACTGCTAATTAACACTTACAGATGCACATATAATGGATTGTAGACCTCATAAATTATCAGACAGGGTGTAACCTTAAGCGCATATACATGGTTTACCAACATTTATAGCTGCATTTACAAGCATAGGAAATCTGGTGTAAGGTAGTATTATTCCAGCATAGGAGAACTGTAAGTATACAAGCAACAATAATTTTTATTATCAATACATCTGACAATATTTTCTTTGATAATCGCCTCAATGTTCAGTCTAGAAAATATCAGGAAATGGTAAAAAGGTCATTATTTTATACCAATGTCATTATTCCCTGAAGCTTTGTTTTGTCTGACTCATTACAAAGATGTTGAACGTATAGTTAATTAATTGATTATTTGACTGGCAACTATTTTGATAAATAAATAATCATTTTGATCACTTTCTTCAGCAGCAATGCCAAACATTTACTGGTCCAGTTGCTTTTCTGTGTCATAAACAATAGTAAACTGCAATACCAAAGTTATGGCCTGTTGATCAGACAAAACATTTGAAGACATCACCTCTAGGACATTAGGCTCTAGGTAATTATAATTATTTTTATTTTTCACAGTTTTTTGACATTACATATACAAAGTGATTAATCAAGAGAACAGTCAGAAGATTAATTGATAATGGAAACAATCATTAGTTGCAGCCCTTGTTGAGTTTACTCTCAAAGAAAACTGGGAAAATATCAAATTTACGTTTTTTTGGCACTTTTTCTTTAAAAAAAAAAAAAAAGACTTAGATGATTAATCAATTATCAAAATCATTGCCAAATGGGCTAATTTTCTGTCAACCAACTAATCAGTTAATCAGCTGATAAGGGAGACTGGGGAAATTATGAAAAGGTACAGTATGAGCCAACAGGGGCCCAACAATAGGGCTAGTAAGGAGCTTAATGTGGCCATGAGTGTGAGCAACACAGTGAATTTACTGAGCCACAGTCCAGCAGTGGTCGCCAGATGTGTCCAGGCCAGATGTGTCCAGGCTGGGGGCAGGTGAACTGTGGTTGAGTCTGTTTCACAGCAGCCCGTCGCGGTGCAGAGACCCGGGCACTGCGGGCGGAGCGGAGCGGGGCGGGCCGGGGGGGGGCAGCAGCAGGAAGCGCCGTCTCTCTGTAGCTCGACCGCACATGACCGTCAGCTGGTTCGGGTCATGTGACCACAGCTTTGCGGAAAACGAAAATGGCAGGATCGAGGTGCTCGAGTAAAATGCGACAAACGGCTTTTACGGCCGTTTTCTTTGCCCTTTTCGCCACAGGAAGCTCGACCGCTCAAGTGCCACTTCTAATCTGGTCCAGTGACAGGTAACTTTTCATTTCCCGTCTTTATTTGTCAAGTGTGACTCAGTTGTAGTCTCCACTGGCCGGCTGCTAATGCTAACACTTTTAGCTAACGGTGTTTCCGCTGCTAGCCGGACACGACTGTTTTATCTTTTTTGTGTCTGGAAGTGTCAAATAAACATCTAATATCATGTAAATCTTCAAGTACTCAGAAGTGAAGGTCGATTATCAACATGTTCCTCCTCTCAGCGCAAACGATCCCAGTGTCAAACTTAAGTTTAGAGGAGCAACTTGTGCTCTGTCCTTCCTCCACTGTTTACCACAAAGGTGTTGAGGTTGGGTTTTTGCAGTGGTTCAGAGGAGCAGGGAGCTGTTGGCAGAGACAACATGGCGCTCAGACATGGGGAAAATGTGGACATATTCTGCTGTGTGTTGTGGCTGGGGTCAGAGGGAGGACACAGAGCACACAGGGCCCTCGGAAATACTCCAGAGCTTCGCTATGCCAAATGATCTGTGTATTATTAAGAAAATAACACATAGAATAGTTGAAGCAATACAATAGTCTGCAACTCACACAGAGTTGAGACATTTGTCTTGGCTGCACGGTTGTATGACCGCTGTAATTTTTGTATTTTACACAACTGTGACTCTAAAAGTGATTACACCAGAGGTGCAAGGTGCACAGAGACAGTCTGAAACCTGCAAATGTTGGATTTTGTAGAAACATGTTTTATCATTAACCAAACACATTTTCACACATTTGGAGCAAACATCAGGAGGATAACAGCCTGCTCATGTAGAGGCAGGAACTTAAATTTATATGGTGTCTGTGGTGAGGAAGAGACAAAGGGAAGACAAATATATAATAATATAATGAAGCACGTTTATTTAAACCTAGCCTTTGATGACATGGGTTTTGATGGATATCATTCAGTTTTCTGTAGTGGATGTTTAACTTATTGGGTTACTGTAACTAGGTCTGAATGAGAAATGAAATATCTCTTCTTATGTTTGACAATCTTGACTTTAAACAGTGATAAATAGTAGCAGTGAAGCACTGGTTGATGAATTTATTCACTTTTCACACAAGAGAAATGCTTTCAGAGAGTGATGGCCGTTTGCAGGACCATTAAAGTCCTCCGTTGCACAGCATAAACTGATGTGATGATTGTACTGAATGTGTTGCAAACTGTGTTTCGGAAATGAAATGAAATGAAATGAAAAAAACTGTATAAGACATCAGAATTTGTCCTTATCTTACATATAGCTTACCATCACTGGCCTCGCCTGCAGCTGGTCACATCACATCCAATGACCAGCTGACTGCCTACCTCACAACTGCCTTAGGCTCTGGCCCCCACACCATGCTGCTGTTTCTTCAGGACAAGGTCAGTCCCCGAGACATGAAAACTATAGTCCTGCTCTGTAGTAAACATGGTTTCAATAAGTCACTAAACAGATTGGAGCTAAGGGTGAAAAGTGTTGTGGAGGATTCAACCTGTACATTCAAAGATTCTCTGAGATTCTCATAGATTTTCAGACATTAGAGAGCTTGTCCTTGGATTTGTAAGTTGTGTAAAACAGGGCAGTAATGAGTCATTTGTAGCTGCACTGCAGTCCCACGAGACACTGTGTAACAGTCTTTTCATTCTGGTTTGACAATGAGGTTTGGCCTTACTTCCCATATCACAGTTCCTCTATTACACATCCATCACTCCAGTTTGGTCTCTGTGTCTTATGTTCCCGGTCCTGAAATGATTCATGTTTAAGTGTGTGCAATTTTTGCAGTTTTAATATACTGTTTCCACTTGTCTACTGATGTTGGGAATTTTGATATTTTATTGTCTTTACTTGTGTTCAGTTAAGCAAAGACGACTTCACAGTCTTTGGTGGAGCGTTTGGAAACAAACAGGATAGTGCCTTTCAAAACCTGGAGGTAGGTTTTCACAACATACACATTAGTCCCAAATGAAGATCATTGTGTCTGACTAATAAGGCGAATAATTCTTACCACTCGTTCCTTTTTAGGCTGCACTTCAGTCTTCTTCGTCGTCAGTCACGCTTCCAGCCTTAGAGTGGTCGGGCTCCTCTGCCATCCTGGCTCTGCTGCAGGAGAAACTTGGTGCCTCGCCTCTGCTTGTAGACGCAGACACTCTGTCACATCTGAGCATCAACACATCTGTCAGCAATCTATTGCTCATCAATCTTCCTTATTGTACTGGGTGAGACTTTTGTTCTCTGCTGTATATCAGTGAATGGAATCATTGTTCTATTTATAACTAGACGTGAAGGAAATTAACATTTTTTATTGTTTAATAGCTTGCACAAGTCTTGCAAGGAAGTTCTGCGTGACAATGGTAAGTGTTAAAGATTTTCATTGTGTCAAATTATTTTAATTTGATATATTTTTTATACATGGAGTCCATAACTCAAGTGTATTTTGCTTTCAACAGATGAGATAATTGGGAAAGTTCTTAGTGTCATGAAAGCCAAAAATGTCCCATATACTGCGATATACACAGGACTTCAGCCATCACGAGTAAGATATTCTCACTAACACACATAAAAGTCGTCCCATCATGCACCAGAATTATAATAAATACGTTGTTTATTTTTGTAATTGAAATGTAATGTCATGTTTTTGCAGGTAATTGCAGAGACATCTGTGTCCGACCAGTCTGTGGGCCGCTCGTTGCTCCAAGCAGTTGAGCCAGGCAGCAGAATTCCCATCATGTTTAATGTATCTGGTAGTCCCTGCATAATGCTCTGGGCTCAGAATCTCAATGTCAGCCTCTCAACCTCCTCGCCGTGGATCGACCTCGCTGGAGAAATGCCTTCCTTGGATGGATCCATGTGTAACGGCAGTAACTCACTGTAAGAAAGCCTCCCATTATTTCATAAAAAATATCCAGCACGTGAGCATTTTTTCTGTGATTGTTGACAAGAGAATCTCAGTTTAGTGTTACTTATGTGAAGAGGTCAATTTAAATGGTCTCCTCTCTCTTCAGGCTTGTCCTCACTTATTCGTCAGGCTATACACTAAGGTAAGAAACACTCCTACACATACCCCCCCATAAAATCACAAATATCTACACTGCTACTAGAAGTCATCAGTCAGTTAAAATCCTACAGGGGTGCAATTTATTTAACATATAAGACAGAAATTAATTGGTAACAGCAGTAAGCATTTGTCAGAGTTCTGGCCTTTAATACTAGTTGTATACGACGACGTGCTGTTGTCATGATACTCAGCGTTATTTTGTTGATCCCCAGGTTTGCCATGAGTCAGCGGTTCTATCCTGTGTCTGCGCGGAACTGGTTCACCCTGGACTCTGTGCAGCTGCAGTCTAACGGTCAAACTGCGTCTTTCATTGGGAGACGCGGCATCTACGCTCCTGCAGAGTATTCCTTCCACTGCCAGTCTGTCAACAGCTTCCAAGATGCTCTGCTAGTGCCAAACAACAACCAAAACACAACTCAGTGGAGGCTCAACTTTATTGACTTCCAGGTACAATTATTATGCTGTATTTTCCATTCTGCAACTAAAGAATCCTGCAGCAATGCTTCAAGTAATGTTTTGTCAGAGAGTCTTTTTGAATAATTAATTTTTTTAATTGAATGTTTCATGTGTTACATGTGTTTTTTACAATACAGATTCAGGGCTTCGGTTTGGCAAACGGGACAAATTTCTCCTATGCCAGTGACTGTGCAGGGTTCTTCACCCCTGGGATTTGGATGGGGCTGCTGACCTCACTGCTCATGCTGTTAATTTTCGTGTACGGTCTGCAGATGATCATGCAGCTAAATACTATGGATCGATTCGACGACCCCAAAGGTCCAACGATTTCAGTGCCCCAGTCTGAGTGAAGCACTCCTGTGACGTACACACACACACACACACACACACACACACACACACACACACACAACCACAACCACAACCACAAACACACACACACACACACACACAATCACTCCTCAGTCTTTCAGTGCCTTCTGGCAGATGGTTGGAGAGTCCCTCCTCGCCATACAGCTTTTGTATGTTTGGGCCTTTTTCAGATCTCTGTCTTTTCCTGTGACATTTTCTCCTAGAGTTTTCCTTTCTGAATCCTTCCACAGCTGTATTTGGGATACTGTTATTTTGAAAGGCACATTCCATTTCATCTGCCCACATTTACAAGTGCCAAACCGAATGCACCTTTCTCTTCACGAGTTGATTTTGAGTGCCTATGCTAAAAGGTGTTTTTGTGCCACTGTTGGCCAGACACAGTGGATATTCTCCCTAAAATAATTTGCACTCTTATCGGAGAATGCCTTCTGTGCCAACATGAATGTCAGTGCTGCATGCTGTAGGACCTTCTCAGACCTCAATTCCTACTTTTTTATGTTTCCAACTCAACTGTAATTTAAAGACTACTGGTAATGAAAGACGTGCCTGTATATAAAATTTGATCGTTTGTGAAGTGTGTGAAATTCCTGAGATGTTTGCTGTTTTGAAATTGCCTTAAAGAAGTATGCTAATGCTTCCTCTTGGATCTAGTTGTGTTTTCACTCATGGTTAAATCACAGATATACACCACTTAAATCCAAAGTTTTCTTAACAGCTAATTTATTTAATTTGCTTCAGGTTCTTTAACAAATTTAATGACAGTGACTCAGTTCTGCTTTTGTCAAACTTATTGATGTGCAATTGCCATGGCATGTGAGTACATTGTCTTTAATTGAAAATAAAGATATAAATTAATTGTGATTTGTTTAGTTTCACGGCTGCAAGTTTATTTTCATTATTGAATAATCTATTCAAAAATTGATAAAGCAGTTTCTTAATATGGTGAAAAAGCAACTAGCAATTACAAGTTTTTTTTTTTTGTTTTTTTTGTGTTAATGCAAACTGTCCAAAACCCAAAGATATTCACTTCATTGCCGTTTTTCTACATATCAATTAATAGTGTCAGCTGTATTTAACTTTATGTTTTTATGTATAAAACATTTACGTCATCATTTATTTTACGTCAACAAGGAAATGCCATCGATTTGCGTAATTTATGCACCAACTCGGTTGCCATAGTAACAAGTCGAAACAAAGACCGCCATGGCCGGTAGAGGCGACGTTAACTGCGTGCTAGCGTAACTTCTGTTTTTGTTCAGTTCCCGTCACTTACTTGCCCATAAGTTGCTTTCCAAAATGTCAACATCCCCCGTTCAGAGAGTGTTTTTCGGCAGCTCTCAGGAGAGGAAACTCTTCCCCCTCCATTTTGCTCCGGACCGACTGGGAAACCGGATGTCAGGGCAGGGAGCGCCGCACGTCGGGCCTGGCTGCTATGACAACCATGAGGTTCGTCTCTTAACGTCTACACCAAACTACGGAAGTCGCTTCACTTCAGTTTTTATTTATTTATTTACATTTGTGAGGCTGAAATCAATGTTCTTCAAACGTTAATTTACTGGTCGTTTGCTTTGTGATGTTTGTCCATCATGCTTTACAAGAAGACTTATTTTCTTGTCTTTGCGTTTTTCTGCGCAGTTTGGCACCATGCTTTACGACATACAGAAGATACCGCAGAGTAAGAAGGGGTACGGACTGTCTGCGAGGACTGCAGTGCGCTTCCCGCCTTGTAGCAAGGTACAGAAAACACATTTACAACGAAGGAATGCATTTAGTATCATTTTTAAGGGCCATACTGATTTAACACATAAAGTTCAATTTTGAGGGCGTTTTCCAAAGTTAGAAAATATAACCCTGATGAGGTTATATTGGCCTTGGCTTAATTTAATTCTTTAATTCTTTAATAGAAAGTCTGCATTACAATGCAATTTGTAATGTGACTCATACTTTAAAACAATCAATGGTCCAATCTGTCTCTTGTGAGTCCCTAAACCCCCCCAATATAAAACTGCTGGAATATCCCCTTTAACATGTCAGGTGTTTAATTTAAAAACAGCTTTGTAATCTCTATCACCAGACAGTGACCCCTTCGCCACAGCAGTACCAACACGATCAAAGCCAGTTCACAATCTCTCCTGGAAAAACACCTTTCAACTCATCCACACAGAGATTCAAAACCACGTCACGCACAGCTGAGGACAGTCCAGGGTAAGACAGAGAGACACCGGCACACAGCTCCACTGTAACAGCGCTGAACTGAGCTGACAGATGTTATTTTGTGATGCAGCCCTGGGACCTACGCCCACGATGCAGTGACAAACAGGAGAGTGAGCTGGCCGATGTGCTTTGGGACCCCCGACTGGTCCAGACTGCCTCAGCTGGAGAAGAAGTCACTCAGGGTGAAGGTGGGTGTAGCAAGCTGAGCTCTGTGAAAATGGCCCTTAATGTTTTGACTCCCAAATGTGAAACAGAAAACTGAGAGGGACGGCCAGTTCGTACATGCAAACTCATATCCCTTTTTCAAGCTGAAACATAAGGCTGTTTTTTTCTGCTCAGTCAATGTTGAAAAACTGTAGTTAAAACTCTTAAATGCAGGCTTGTTCCATGACTTGATCATGTTAATACCAATTATTATTTTTTTCCTGATTTTCATAGAGACCAGCTGATTGAACATGGCTTTCTCAAAAGAACAGTACATCAGTTTACAAAATATGCTTATTTGCTTTGTTGCAGAGATGTAGACAAGAAGATAAACACCTCTGTCATATTTGTCTGTTAAATATGAAGCTACAGCCAGCGGTCAGTTAGCTTAGCTTAGCTTAGCATTATGACTGGAGGCAAGGGGACTCAGCTACTCTGACTTTTGTCATTTTAAAGGTAAAAAAAAAAATCACCAGCCAGCACCTCTAAAATATACTAATTAACACTTTATATCTTGTTTGTTAATCAAACCAAAGAGTAAAAATTACAACTTTTTTTTGGTTGTACATGGGGTTATGTGTGGGACTGTTGTTTGGCCAGGACCAGTGATTTCCTAGAGTCAGTGTTAGGTTGCCAGACAACCAGCAGAGACTCCTGGAACTCACTGTACCCAGCCAAGAATCAGTCATATATAATTTCCCAGTTAGTATTTGTACAGATTAAACAAACAAGATATATTAATTACAAAGCTTTAGGCTTTAACAGATTAGTCCAGAGTGAAAAAGGTAAGGAGCTGTGATGCCCAGTCAAATACAAGTAAACACACATTCCAGGTAGAATGCTTTGTAATATATAATAATTCCATATTCCTATTGTTTCCCTCACAGTGACTATCTCAGTATGATAGAGATTATAATCAGTTTTTGTTGAAACAGTGTTGGTGTTTTTAGGTTTAGAGATGTTAATTCAATGGCATGATCATTTTGGAGACTGCAGTTTGTGGGTGGTGTTGAACTGTATTGCATTATACTGACAGCTGTTTCTATTATTTTATTTTTTTATTTCTATATTAATGTGGATTGGCCAAATATCAGAAACACCACTGTGTATAATGCAACTGCAGCCACCAAAATGCACCATAAAGGTGAATCAAGACCTTTCTGAAAAAGTTTCAACAAAAACTGAACATTACAACCTTCATGAAGCAGGATTTAGTGCAGGGCTACTGCATTTTACTAGGTGTACCTAATAAACTGGCTGAAACAATGTTGCTTTTGTTGGGCAGTTTTGACCTCATTGCTCATTTAGATAGTTGGAGTCAGGCTGACTATGTCCCGAGTTAAAAGATGAGTGATATCAATCTCTCATATAATGCTGGGCGAGAACTAGGAATGACTGCATGATGCTAATAGGAATTGTATTTGGTGGGATAAATTCGACATGTGTCTTGTTATATAAATCATCATCTAATGCTCTTATTTTTTTTTTTCCTTCAGCTAAACAGTGAAAAGGAGTTCCTGAAGCAGAGGAGCAGAGTGGCCTACCTGAGTTTGTACTATTAACTCTAAATCTGATGGATGAAAACCCATCATGACACAGACGCAGTAATGTTTCTGTCTTATTAATATTTTCCTGAACAAAACGGTGGCATTAGCAGTTTTATCTGCCAGACTGATGTCAACAAAAGTTGTATATCTCAGTTTAAAAAAGAAACTTATTTTTCTTTATTCACAAAATGACTGGATTCTTGTTTTTGTATATTACACTATGATGTTGTTGCTTACAAAAGGATGTCACGCAATTTTTAAACAAAGTGAGTGCTTTGTGGAAAAAAAAAAAAAAAAAAGACTTAGCACAAAAAAAGTCAATAGAAGTCAGTATGCCAAAGTCAACAGCAGTCCTGGTCCCGGCTAACACAGCAGGCGTTGACACCGTGCCGCTCCTCTCTGTGGTGGGAATCGCTGACTGGACTGCTGAAAGCACCAACCACTGTGGCAAATGTGAGTCTGTTGGTTCAGGTAGGTCTTGACTCATTTCTTCCTCCTCACTTTGGGTTTCTTGACCGGTCGGAGGTATGGGTTGTCGATCACGTTGTCCTCGCTGGCCTTTGTGGAAGGTACGACGCCGCTGGGAGGAAGCATGGAGTTCTCTTTGTCGGCTCCTGGATCATCCTGAAAGAGGGAAACAGAAAAAAAGGTGGAAGTGGGTAATCATTATAGTGCACTCTACCAGATACGTTCAAATCACATTTAGGCAAATAGACTTCCTCAACTGATACCACTCTCTGTTTGTGTGTTAAATATGGAGCTAGAGCCAACAGGTGATTAGCTTAGCTTAGCATAAACACTGGAAGTGCATGCCTTAACTGGACAGAAAGAGAAATGAAAGTCACTGCAAAGCTTGTTGTTTTTACATTTATGTTTTGTATGAATTAAACAAATGAGATATAATATTACGCCTAATTTGTTTAATAATTAGCCAACTTCAGAGGTTTTTCCTCCACTTTGGACAAAGACAGGCTAGCCATTTCCCCATTTCCCTGTCTTTATGCTAAGCTATGCTAATTGTCTCCTGGCTCTAGTGCCACACTTGACTAACAGATAAGGGAATGACATCTCATCTAACTCTAAGTGAATAAGTGTTATTTCCCAGAATGTCAATGAAAACTGATAACATATAAATAAGTAACCCTGTTATCGTAAACTCTTGAATAATATAAGCAATATAAGTACATTTATTTTAAAAGGCAAATTATTCTTTAAACTCAGATTTACTTACTAGTTCCAAGTAACAAACCTACCCCTTCAATTTCATGTGGGCCTCCAAAAGCACCAATTAGATTGGATTTGGTTGGAAAATCCCATGTAAAACACACAAAAGCCCCATTATGAACATCTACAGTGGGGCTGAGTGCCAGGAATTTTGATCCCAGTATTTCCCAGTAACTCTCACCAAAAACTGCTGCTGATCTCTGGGACAACTACCCACGGAAACCAAAGATTTTTAGCACGTGTGCACTTGTGTGCATCTTTGTACTGTCACATGTATGGAAAACAAAAACGCCTTCTCCAAACCTCACTGGCACAACCACACAACTGTTGTAGCCAAATAAAATTGGAGGAACCTTTCAGCTGGAGCAATTTCTGCTAATCTGATTTTAAGCGAATGCTTGTTTTGCTTAAAAATATGACCACATAATTTAATTTAATATATATATGAAAGACTTACATCAGAAATATTCTGAAGAAACTGGTTATTTATCTCAAATTCTGTGTATGAAGTTTGATTTATGGTGAGAAATCCCAGGATATATTCCCGACAAGTAATAAAAATAAAATCAAAGGAAACTGAGGAACTGAGAGACTCTAATGGCAGAGAAAATCTGGGCAAGTTCCAGCCTTGAAAAACTTACAGCGATGATGTTTCCTGTGGTGTTCTCGCTGTCTGTCTGGTCGTCCTGCTCTGAGGAATCTGTCTCCTCCAGAGTCTGCAGTTCCAGCTCAGACGGCAGGAGAGCGCTGAGATATGGGATGGTGCTTGGCTGTGCAGCGATCACTGATAAAAAACAGTCAGCAAGGTTAGAACTCATGCTAAAACAACATGCTTCAAGAAGCATAACAGAAATGCACACATCACAGATTACGACCAGTCTTTGAGATACAGGTGATCTTGGTAAGAATCACTCACATGGGAAGGCAGTGATGTCGTCTTTGAAAAGGCTCTGAGTTTCTCCAGTCTTGGCCATGAAGCGTGTGAGTGCTCGCTCCACGTCTCTCCTCTGATTTGCTGCCTTCTCTCTCACCACTTGGTATTCTGACACAGGCTCTCTGAATGTCTGCACAAAGAGAAAACACATTTAGTGATACTGAGGGGTGTCCTTGTCGCTCAGGCAGAGTCAACCCCCTGCACAAAGGATTCTATTCTTCATAAACAACATCTCTGTGATGATCTCAATTAAATGGTAAATGGGCTGTATATAGCACTTTTCTAGTCTTATTTACCACTCAAAGCTCTTGACACTACAAGCCACAGCCACCCATTCACACACATTCATACAGTGCTTCAATGTGGGGGTCAGTATCTTGTCCAAGGACACTTTGACAGAAAGAGCCAGGAACTGAACCTCCAAAACTGCAACCCGCTCTACCTCCTGAACCACAGCCGCCCCACAGTAATGAATACTGAGAAAGGTTCGGACTCACTGGTGTTTTGATGTAGGTGTGAGGGTCAGGGAACTCTGGGAAGTGGCTCGGAATGTGAGACGGATGTGTGCGTTTGTGTCCGGCTGACAGAGCTTTGGGAGTCACAGGTGGGTTCGTCACTGGAGCTGAAATTAATGAATTTCACATTTAAAATCAATAAAGAAATGAACAGCTCACCACTAAGTGAGTCAGTTAATTCTTCAGTCACATTTGCTCATTAACTTTCAGCATGAACGGTGGAGGGTAGAGCGCCTACTTACGGGCAGTTATAACCATGCGCTGGGATCTTTTTGCATACACAGGCAGCGTGTCGACATTGAAACCTGCAGTGACACACACACAGATTAAAGGATGTAATTTGTATTAGGTTGTGTAAGCAATGTGTAATTCATGTGTGTACCTCAGGACTTACCCATTTCGATGAGTGTGACCACTGTATCCGACAGGGTTGGAATACTCCTGGCTGTGTGTTCACAATAAGCTTTAGCAGATCGGCCTATTTCAGTAATATCTGGGGAACAAAATGGACAAAACACTGTTTTAGAAAAGTCTCCGCTTATAAACACTAAACAGTTTGTAGATGGACTAATGGACTGAAGGATGAGATTCAAATTCTGTTTGCGTAAATCATCAACAAATTGGCTTTTTTTTGTTGGTATCAGCAGACATCATTTGAATAATATGTAGAACTACACAGTGTTGATACCAGGTAATAGTTTTCCTCCACCAGAAACAATTCCTGATACTATGTATTTGTAGATGTCTGAACTCAGATTTCCAGTACCAGTGCTTTTTTTCATGACTCCATCTTTTGTCTTAATGAAATGCAAATTCATTCCTCGTTTTCCAAGCCACTCTTCTTCCTCAGACTTTGTTTAACATGTAGGAAAATATTTTAGCCCTTGTAATATCTCAAAATAACTCCCTGATAAAGTGCAGAAAATGCAGTGTTAGAGAAACTATACTGCAGAAGTTTTTGGAAACATTCACGTGTGTCAACACTTGAGGGTTCACAGTAAAGGCCTACTAGTGCTTTCACATTAAAACATATTAATTGTGAACCACATGCAGGAAGTGGTAAATCAGCTGAAGAAGCGAACAATAAAAAAAAAAAGCTGCATTTAATGTGAATCGTTACATCTGGTGTCATGGGGTCAACATTGGGGCCAATCGTACAGATGGGATCAGGAAGTCACTGTCTCTGAAGTTTAACAGAGAATCATCTCTGTGCAGACAGATTAAAGAGCAGGAGATGTGAAGGATTCTAAATAAAAAAATGTATATTTTCTATCTTTGAGAACCCAGACTCAGCAAGGTCAAGTCCATCAAAAATAAAACATATCATACAACTCATCCCCAGTGCTTTCCTGTTTCCATATATACAGTCTATTATCCATTATCAGTCATGTCAATTTTACAGTACATCATAGATACTGCATGCACATAAAAGCATAACCATAATCTTTATAAAATATCTCAGACACCAGCTGATGAAGGTAAGTTGGCTGAAAATATTTGTTGTATAAATTATACTGAACTGGAGAAAAGCTGTGCAACAAGTTTTCACATTGATACACAAAAACATTCAAACACGCAGCTCTACGAAAATTCGCTCCATGAATGCTTCACTTTAAGATTCATACATACAGCTCTGCATCATCTCAGTGAGCGTCTCCACTGCTGCCTTCTCTGCGCTCTCGAAGCCACACTCGGTCAGCAGGGCGCTGACAACAACCTGCAGGGTGCGACGTCTGGCCAGGTGGTAGTTCTCTGCAGGGCTGGTAGCTGCTTTACCACCACCCCCACGCTGAACAAACACATGAGGACACAGATACAGTGGGTGAAGAGACATCAGAAGAGTCATAAGAAAACTTGCCCATCACAGCAACAAGAAACAAACAGAATACTGAGTACAATCGATCTATAATGTTGTCATCCTGGTTGCCCATACCATAAAATTTTGGTCTGTTTTGTTGGTCTGTTCTGTACACATGACATCTACTGCAAGCCTGTCAGTCCTGGAGGAGGGATTCCTCCTCTGTTGCCCTTTCTAGTATTATTTTTAAATAAAGAGTCCAAGGATTGAGGGTCTTGTATGCTTTGCAGCTTTTAAGGCAAATTTGTCAATAGAGATTTTGGGCTATATATATAAAACTAACTGGACTTTATTGGATATACTAAGGTATTACAAATACAGTGAGAATGTAAAAACCTTCTTATATACAGGTGTATGCAGAATTATGGGCGCCACATGTGTCACATATTTTGTTGAGACATTAACATTGAGACTTTCCTCAAATGTTACTACACTACAGCTTTTTATTTCATGAAAACTAGAAAAAATTCACAGACTTTCTTCTATTCTTGTTATAGGAATTCCTTCCTGCAGATCACCTCAGGTCCTGAAATATTTTTAGGCTTTCTCGCAGCAGCATGTTTAAGATCCACCCACAGATTTTCGACATGTTTCAGATCAGAGGATTTTCAAAGCTGTTCTAAAATCACCAGCTTGCATTTCTTGAAGCGGTTCATGGTGGAATTTGAGGTCTGCTTTGGACCAGTGTCCTGTACAAGCCAGCCTCTCCAAAGTCTCACTTCCTTGACTGACTGCAGAACATTTACATTCAAAATTTGCTGATATTTAACAGAATATCTAAGCACAGAGTTAGTGCCAAATTACTGATCAATTTTGTTACACTTTCAGGTTCATAAAACAACAAGTGATAGAGCATTGACATTAGGAGAAGCTCTGTTAATCGTCTTCTTGCTGCAGCTGGTACTTCACACCATAATGTGTGCTTGCCCACACTTCTGCACACACCTGTGTTTGACAGCACTGATTTACAGCACATGTACACATGAGGGGGGACTTTAAAAATAACACACACATGTAAACGAGGCGACGTTTAGAAATGTAGGCGACAGTTCACACTGTGAGACACACACACACACATGTCAGCGTTCATTCATTCATTAGCGTTCACAAACAAATTTAGCCCGATGACCGGAGGCCTAGCTGACCTCACAGCGAGTTCCCGCGGGCTCAACAGGAGTTATTTCAAGGTATAAAGGCATGTTGTTGAAACATTTCAGCCCAGATGAGCCTGACTGCTAGCTTAGCACGGTAAACCCGGGCAGACCCTGCTGGTGTCGGCGAATATAAAACCCTCTCTTACCCCTCCTGCGTTCAGCGACCCTCCCGATACCACCGCTGGATCCGCCATCCGTGAAAATCTGGACTCTGCTCGTCGGATTAAACTGATTTATAGTGAAAACAACTTTATTTTTATGGGGCGACCATTTAGCCGCCGTTAGTAAACACGGTTGCACTGTATGACGTCGTTTCCGTCGCACGGCCGGAAGTTGAAATTACAGCACTGCCGCCCTCTGGTGTTTACATGGGAGGTCACACCCCGCTGAACCCAGCTCTCACTGCAGCATGCAAATAGAGGAATAGCAATAAATAAACATTGCACAGATCTGAATGACAACTTTAGTCTCCTGACTATAAAATGGTCTCACAGAAAATAAAACTAATCAGATGTTCTATGGTTAAATGTAGTTTCACGTAAATGGCTACTTAAATGTCATGTCAACATCAGCCTAAATGGTGTAGGATGCAGGTTGCCTTTGCTTGCAACATAACTCAATTGACAGAACATTAATTGCCAACTAAATTGGAAATCAAATTAAGTCATTTTTGAAACAATATAGTTCCAGCTTGTCATTTGTGAGACTTTTAAGAATTTTGTTTTCCTCTGTTTTTTATCATTGTAAACTGAATATCTAGGGTTTTGAACTGTTGGTCAGACAAAACAAGTAATTTAAGGTTTCGTTGTTATAGACATTTTTCACTATTTTCTGTCATCTTATTGGCCAAACAGTCAAGAAAATAATCAGCTGATGAATCTGTAAAGAAAATTATCTTTAGATGCGACCCTAATTCCCTTTAATCAAAATACACATATTTGTGGCATCCTCTAACATGCACAATACACTAAAATCATGACCTGAATCAATTGCTAGCTGAAAAATAGTTTTATTAGATTTCAAAATGACTTTACTCACACACATTCCATTTTTTTCCAATACATTCATCACATCACATCCGCAAGTATCTGCTGCCCAGCAGCCAGACTTTACTGTGCCCTGCAGTTTTTAGTGTATCCACTCATCTCATTTTGTGCCACTCAACAGGGGCAAATTGCATGTTTAACCAAATCTGAACTAAAAGAATGAGTACAAATGGACCAGTTCAACATGGTGATTTAATTTACCACCATCGCCATCAACATTGTAACTGCAGTGTCCATTTACATCGGTAGAGAAGAGTTTCTTTAAGAAGCATGTAAGCGGTTGCTTGAGTTTCTCCGCCCAGCAGTCACCAGATGTTTGGCCTTGGCCTCGATCGCTACCGTCTCCGGCACATCTATGACTTCAGGGCGAACCAAAGTAGTGTGTGACTTCAGCACCTGCTTCTTCTCTTTCCTCTTCTTCATGATCAGCTCTACTGGTGTGTCCTCAACTGGCTCCTGCTCCACAAATGGCAGGAGGATCGTTTCAACCATTCCACCAATCATTCCGAGCATCGCCAGAGTGGAACCCAGCATGTAGATCTTCACCATGTTCCGGTTGGGTCTCTGGTTCAGCATCTCCTTAGCAAATGGGATAATCTCGCCAATGGTTTCCATATTTGTGTTACTTGATTAGTCTGTTGATAAGAAACAGAAATTGTACAGGGGTGTTTTGTCAGACTTGTTGTTAGAATTGTCCAAGAATCATAGATTTACTTTAAAACAAACTGGTTTAGATAAATTGAAGTCAATACATACACTCTACAAAATACTGACAGTGATAGGCAGATACTCACTCTGAAGCAAACTCCAAATTCTGACTTTTTCTCAGTGTTCGGCCCAGTCAAGCATTTGCAGGCGGAGAGACAAGAAGCAGATCCGGCAATTTAAACACATCTGGAGTCAGGTCAACTCCCACAGTGGCGACAAATTGCATATTCATGAGGCCACTTGCACTGCAATTGCTTTTAGAGATGACAGCTTGTTCGGGTGAAAGGGCATTGGTTTCCAGGGCAAGAAGTGAAGAAAATATTCCATGTAGGTGAAACTGTGCATGTGTCATCACATGAGTTAGATCTATCTATCTAAGAACTCCAACCACACAGTGATCCTAAGTATAGAATAAGGATAAACTGGAGAACACCACGATGAGCTCACACCAGCTGCGATACATGTCAACATGTTGACATTCTACCCCATGAGTAGTACTCAGTCGTCATTACTATTACTATCACTATTATTACAGTACTTAGTACTCATGGGTACCACACTTGGTTTTGAACTCAACCTTCATTTTGATCCCAACTACACACAAGTTTAGTGACTGTATTTTGCACAGTTGCGACAAAATCTGTCCATAGACATATAAACACTTGCCAAAGTATTCAAAACTGGCTATCTGGTAGTTCCTGCTACAGTAGGTGTCTCCAAGATCATATTTTGCCATGATGACACACAAACACCCATGCTCCCAAGGTGAAAACAATACCAGCCACGCTGTTGCGTCTGGTAATACATCATACAAACACTGCATGTTTCTGAACATTGAACAACATGAGTGGTTGGTTTGTGTTGCGTGGCTTGTTACCATACACACTGATCCTCATCATGAGAGCTTGAATAGCGTCCAATCACAGTATGAGAAACTATAGAAAGCCCATCCCATTTATTGGTTGACAGACAGTGCTTGACAACTGTATGGTTATACATGGAATACCCCTTATTGAACGCTGAGAGATAAGGTTCATTAGAAGATAAGGTTCAACAGAATCCCCTAATCATGCAGTCCTCAGCTGCTCTGCCTCACGTACACTGCCTGACAGTGGAGCTGACAATGAAGCAGTGAGACATTGCAGGGGTGCACATGTGTGCATGTGATTGTGTGTGTGTCTTCGTCTGAAACTCTCTGCCCTTTGACCTCATTCTCTCACTGCAGGAGAGCAGGGGGTGAAGTCAGGCAAGTGAGTTGTGAAATGTGTCTGATCTTTGGCACAGAGAGGCATGTGTCATAAGCGCTCAGTGAAAATGACAACTGGCCGACGTTATGAGACATCTGCATGTTGGTTCAACACGTACACAATGAATAATTGCTGCTTTGGACCATAACATATACCAATAATTCAGTTTGATTGTCAGGCATGGTAGTGGCCCTATGGACGGCGATGTCAGTTAGTCTGTCGGGCCACCACCTCTGAAAAACTGAACGTATTTCCATTTTTACAGATATTCATGGTCCCCAGAGGATAAAACCTACTGACTGTGTTGACTAGTTTCTCTCTAGCACCACCAGCAGGTAAAGGTTTCTGACATTTTGCTTTTTATTGACATACCTCAACAACTATGGATTGCTATGAAGTTTGGTACACACATTCATCATCCCCTCGGGTTGAATTGTAATAAGTTTGGTGATCTCCTTACTTTATATTGACTGCCACCATTTGGTAAAACATTTTCATTTGTGCAGTACTTTGGTTTATGACCAAATCCCTGAAAAACTAAAGACATTCCCATCAGCCTTAGCTGCACTTTGTGTTTAGAATATTTAGCAAATGTTGGCATGCTATCGCGCTAAACTAACAAGGTGAACATGGTAAACCTTACACCTGCTAAACATTAGCATGCTAGAGTTATCACTGTTAGCGTGTTAGATAATGATGTTTGAATATAGGTCAGCTTCACAGAACTGCTAGCAAGGCTGTGACTTGACCAGTGCTTGTTTTAGTAACTGATAGCAAGGAATGCCTTATAGTGAGCAGAGAGCCAAAAAGAATGAAAAAAACCCCATGTATGACCAATACTGGAAGAAGCAATTACGAGCATAGACATTATACCCACAATTTTCCATATTAAATTGCAAAATATCCATGATCTCAAAATATGAACAAAAAATACAGAAAGGAAACTAAAAACTAAAAAATACTCCCCCACATCACTTATGGTGCAATTGCTTTTTTGGTGGTTGTTGATCAACATTTGAACTTTTGTTCCGCAGTGATGAAATGAGGCTAAATTCAAGAACAACCTTTCCCCTGTTAATCAGTTTTGGAGCACATGTTCCTCAAACGTTCCTCCTTATATCGCTACAATTAATTCCGTTAATAATGTTCCTCTATGAGCAGCTCAGATTGGATTCTGGGCATCTATGTTTGCCACTGCTGAGACTGTTTGGAGACCTTTGCCCCAAATTTCTGGGTTCTCCTGCTTGAATGGACAGTCTGTCTCTGTACTAGACTGCACCAAGTTGACCATGTTGTGTTTTAGGGGGAGTTGAGGAGAGTTTAAGATGTGAAAACTCTTTCAACAGGAGCTCAGGGGAGTAAAGGGGTAAGTATAACACAGGGTTTTTAATGATAAATGAAAAACAAATAATAAAGAATGAAACACACAACACATTTATGTGACTTCTGACATTTAAGGTGAGAATAGAATTTGGTATTTTTCAAAATATATTATTTGAATTAGAATTGACCCATTTCTTCCAGCTTAGCAAAGGCTAGTGATCCAAGGCTTACAGTAAAATACAGAACAGGGAAAACTTAATATGTGACCTTTGTGGAAACAGAGAGTTCAAAACTTCAGAGAGGATTTCCAGCTTCTGATCCTGATTCATATGTTTAGATAAAAGCTGACACCTTCAGTTTGAATTTGGTTCCTGGGAAATGTTTTGTATCTGCTGGTTTACTGTAATTTACTCTGACTGAAACCAGCTGCTCTAAATACACTGCTCTTAGTAATCCTGGCTGTGCTTGAAGGGCTGATGTGTCACCTAATCTACTGACAAAGTACAGCCTGCTAATTGGTTTGGAGATTAGTTTAATTAGAAATACCTGGTCAGGTATACTATTTATTGTTTTAATTTCTCACAGTTATAAGAGAAAACAAACTAAAAAAGAAATTACATAAATAAAAATAAAAGTCAAGTAATTGATGGCTGGAATCATCACAGCTTAGATTTGCATTATATGACTCAACATAAATACATACTTTTCATTTTTACTTTGTTTAAAAGGCTGTTCTTTGTCTGTAATTTCAGTCTGTAGGTTTGTTTTTTTTAAATTTTTATTTCGTACACTTACTTTAATTCATCCATTCTCTCGTGGAAGATGAGCCAATGTTTTATTGTCCCTTTCCTTGTCGTGACCAAAACAATATTCAGCAAATGTGAATGTTGACAGTCTCCAGGAACCAATATCAGTCTCGTGAGGAAAAATTTTCAAAACCTAATTTTTTAAATGTCATTCTCAACACGTTCCCTGAGCTCAGAATCCCATTTATTTTTAATTTCAATATTACTGCCTTGTGTTGTAGTGCCAACAGCTAATATATTTAATAGACACATACGCAATTTTGCTACTGATTTATCATTCTGTGTATCAATTATATATTTTAATGGGTGTTATTTTTCCAGGAAAAGTCCAAGAGAGTTCTGACATAAAATAGCATCAAAACAAATGCAAATTCTGCACAGGCTTTATTTGTGAACGTACAGGAATCAACATCTGTTGGATGCATCAATACAAAGCCACATACAGCAGTAGAGACAAGAAGCAGACTGTCCAGAATGAACCACTTACAGTAAGTGAAGACACATCTACATTTTATATCCTAACAGGCTGATGGCATGTGAGAGCTATGAGTTGGCAAGTGAAGGATATACTTGTGGCATTTACACTGTTCATGATTTGTTAGAACATATATTATGTTTTTCTTTTAATATTACAGTTGTTTTTTTTTGTTGTATTTTTTGTATTTTTTGTATTTTTTGTATTTTTTATTTTTTAAAAAGGAAGCAAATACTTTAGAAAAAATAAAACAAAACACAACAATTTTACAAGAATACATTTTACAAGTATGGCTTATCTGACGCAGTAAGCATGCAGTTTTTCTATATATTCTACTGCGCTTACAAATGCAGGTTGGCTATAGGATGATGCTTTGCACATGATGAAGTACAATAATTTATCTTATTGCATTGTGAATATTTTCTGTTATGACATGTAACAACAGTATTGTAAATCTGGACACTAAGTGCTCTGATGAATCAAACTATACCTGATCAAAAGTCTTCATCACATCAGAGCCCGGGGACTGCGTCACCATGAATGGGATGGAGCCCACTAAGCCCATCGTGCGCCCTTTTCTGAATACTGTCCCAAATATCCCGTTTAACTGAGGTCTACCCTGTGCGTCTGAATCAAAGTGAGTCTTGTGCATCTGACTGTGTAACTGTGTGTGTTTGTGTGTGTGCAGTTGTGTGCTTATGTGTGGTTGTTGGGAAGCTTCATATAGGCACTCTTTCCAAAATAAGATGTCCCAAAGACTGCGTGGACCTCGAAGACCTATTCAGGTATGTCAGAGGATCATCAACCACTCTTCACTCTCTGTGCCCAGGGGGGGAGCCGCTGACACAAAACAGCTGCATGCTGAGTCAGCACAGCAACACTGACCTGCAGGGGGCGGAGACACACTCAGAGTCAGACACACTGGTAATGTTATGAGCTGAAAATTCAACAAAGGTTGAACAGTAAGTTCTAGATATTATATTTATTTATCCCTTTATTATGTCACCTCATGAACTAAAACACAAAAGGTCCCTTTGAGAAATGTGTGCTCACCTGCTTTATTCATTTTAATTATCATTATTATTTTTATTTATATAGATTTTATTTTTAAGCTATGAGGCTCTATGTCAGGTGCATTGTTCTATAATATAATGTAAAAATGTTTTTTTTTTTAAAAATCAATAATTCAATGACTGTGAATTCAAATACATTATATATGGTGATACATTTCACATTGAATTCAAAACAGCCATAACTGATTATATTCTATAACATGTAAAAGTGATGTGATATGTTCACCAATACATTGCATATTTGTTATTAATATTTCATATTTAAATTATATTTACAGTTACATGGTAACACTTTACATCCCCTTATTTAGCTTATATATTATTTATAAATAATATACATATTACATATCATATCTGCTTACAACCACATTATACTGCGTTATATATACTGTATTATTAAATGTTTATAAATGCAAAATAGGGGGATTTAAAACAGAGTGATGTAAAAATACTAGTTTAAAAAAGATGTAATTCAAATACAATTATTACTTGTGCTTTACTGAATTTGATTGCAACACTGTATGTATGCAAATGCTTTACTTGAACCTACCAAGTAAAATGCTTTTTTCCATGTAAACTTCATGCAGCCTTCACATGACTGAGCAAACTCCAGTCTGCGTAGTCTTGCCATTACGGTTCTTACCGTACCTGAAAGTCAAACAGAAAGGTTTCATCGTCAGTCAGTGCTGCTGCGGTCACAAAGTCAGAACTCGTCATACATCAGGTGAAGCTGATACAAACCCATTTAGGTTGGCGGGCTCTGAGTGGTAGACATGCTTGCCCTGTTCAGCTATAGTGGGTGCGTGGTGTGCGCCGCACTGGCTCTGACTCGCTTTCAGTGGGTGATAATGGCTCTTCAGTTCAGCATGGCTCGTGGGCAGGGACATGTGATTTGTCCCCTGTGCGTTCCCACCGTCCTCCGCCACCTTTGGGTCGAGCTTGTCTGGATCGAGACGTTTGCGGTTTTTTATTGGGGAGGACAGGTCGATCACCTTGATGTCTGGGATGCTGGCCTGTCTCAGGACCAGCTCTGAGTGGGCCTGCTGCAGCTTCTTCATGTGATTGATGGCCACAGCAGCGTTAATGGCTTGCTGTAAAGTGAACATTGACGAGAGGTTGGAAAAGAGACCTGTGATTCATCGAGATTACACAGCTTCACTTTAATGGCTTATCCATGAGGCTGTTTTGGAGAAAGGTCTGTCAGTTTTTTTCAAAATCAAATCTGAGCACTTCATGATTTAGACTCAATTTTACTGCTGAAAATTCAAGTGCACCTCAGTTGCCCTGACAGTAACAGCCCTACATCAACACTCAGTGGCCTTGATTACAGAACATTATCTTATTAAACTGTCCTTAATCAGGAAGGATTTAGGAAGGCACCTGATTAATCTACTATAAACTGCAGGTCCTCAATGAGCTTAAAACATTAAAGCCGAGAAATCAATGACGACTGACCTTCCACTTGGACTTGGCAAAGTTCTTTTGGATCTGAACGCTGACGGAATAGTAGATGTCCTGGCTCCGGGCTGTCTTTCCGATAATCCTGGAAAAGAGATGACAGAATGGAACACTTCAATTTATTTCCAGGTAGAGTTAATCCTATATCTATCTGCGTGACCAGACAGTGTGTGGATAAACTCCTAACTCCTGTACTTCACATCTATTTCTATCATGAATATCACTGTAGTCTCAATTCACTAATATAAATCTAAGGCTTATGCTACATGGTGAAAAGCAATAAGGTTGTAGATTTATATAACTTTCAAAATACGGAAAGATACTTAAATTGGTACAGAAGCCTAAATGGACATTTTTATTGTGAAACTGCATCAAGTGCAACTTAACTGCTCAAGAAATGCGACTGTATTGCAGAAAGTCATTTACTATAAACCATAAAACTAGTTTTTAAGTTAGTTTAGTTTCATGCATTATAAGCCATACTGATGAGGGACACTCACCAGGGATGTCTGAGCGCTTGGTCAGTGCTGTAGCGCATGTTGGGATTCTTCTGCATCATGTTACGGATGAAATCTTTAGCTGCAGGTAGAAAGATGACACATGAGTGCTAAGGCAGCTCTCTGTATGGAGGAATAAATTGGCTGCAACAGGTTATTCAACATGTCTGTGCTAATATTCAGTGTCTTTACCAGATTCGGATATGTCATCCCAGAAGGGCGAGTCAAACTCGTACTGCGCCTTCATGATCTTAGAGAAGAGTCGTGTCTCACTTTCTTCATAAAAAGGGGGATATCCACAGAGTCTGCAATCACAAGATAAGAATTTATCAACATTGGGAAAAAAACAATAAGGTGAATTTCTATGTATTACTGTATGTGTGCAGGCAAACAGTATGAGCAATCTGCATGTCTAATAGATGCTCAGTAGGTGGTGCTGTGGTTCAGTCACTGCATCATTATTCTGTATGTAGGTAACTGTGTCATGTAAAACACAACCACGACCAGCAGTGGCTTTTAATCTGAAAATCCGGCCTTTAACAAAGCAGGAGCAGATTTACAATCTCAGTAGTGTAGGTTTTAGTTAAAATTCCTCTGTCTAGTTTCTACTGATGTTTGCAGTCATTCACCATGGTTTATACTTACAAGATGTAGGTTATGACTCCAATAGACCAGCAGTCCACTGCCTTACTGTAGGGCTTCTGAGCCAAAACTTCAGGAGCTGAAAGTGAGAAGAACAGCTACACCATCAACCTCCTAGTACTTTAATTAGGCCTGTATGCAGAGAAACACAGGTATCATCTTGTCTCTACTCTTATACTCTGTTACACCCCTGTGTGTCTTACATTTCTCTGACCCATTTTGAACCCCCTGCCCTGGAAATACATGCATCATTCATTAGGCAGACGTCCTTACCTACGTATCCCGGAGTGCCACAGGCTGTCGACATGATGCCGTTGTCCACCATCTTTGAGAGGCCAAAGTCACTGATCATGATCTTGGAGTTCTCGTCCTGGCTGTAGTACAGGATGTTCTCCGGCTGCACAGGGACAAACAGACAGGAGAGCTGTTCACACACTGATGTCCTTCTGAAAGAGTTACTTCCCCTGTGGTGAAAAAAGTTCTTAAGTATTTCTCTTAAGATAAAAGAATCAATGATGCAAATGGAGCTGTGCCCGCCATTAAAAGTAAAAGTTTGGACACTCTTATCTACTTTCTTGCCAAGAGTTGGATTAGAAGATTGCTACCGCTCTCATATCTGTGGTAAATATGATGCCACAGCCAGCAGACATAAAGACTGGAAACTGCTCTGGGCTAAGAAATAATCTGGCACACAACCCTCTGTAAAACTACAATTTATAATTTTTACACCTTGATTTTTGAACAGATTAAACAAACAGGATATAATGGTGAGCGTTAGAGATGCTGGTAGGTGAGTTTTGTGAGTACTGGAAACAGCTGTATCCCCCTGTTTCCAGTACTAATGCTAGGCTAAGCCAACTGCATGCTAGCTGTAGCATACTGAATGTAGTAGTATTGCTCCTCTCAGCATGAAAGCAAATAAGCATATTTCTTAAAATGTCAAACAATGTCTTTCAGCATTAAAAGTAGAAGTTATCATTCAGAAGAATGGTCATATTTAAATGACCCCTCTGACCCTGCAAAGGATAAGCAGGTATAGATAACTGATGGATGGAGTTGTACTGGGTGGTCTCTGGGAGCTCAGGGTGCTAGATAAATTAGATCACTCAGAAGAACCAAGTCCTGCAAAGCTGGGTGGGTGGGGCTCGTGGTATGGCTGAGAGCGGTGACTGCTTTGTTGTGACATCACAAAGTTCCAGAAGTCCTGATGGCTCATTTAAGGCTCAGTTTCTGAATACAGGCTGTGTGTATTTCTCTGTGGACTGAGGCTTTGATACTTTCACAGTATTAATATAGAACCTAGACCTGCTTTATAATCACAAACACATGGACATCTACCTTTATACAATATGGGACCTTTAATATTTAATATAAGATTCAGTAATTTGGCTTTATCCCAAAAATGTACTTGAGCAAAAATATCACATTTGGGCAGTATATACTTCAGCCTTGCCTTTATGAGTGTGTATTTTATGATGTTGTTGGGTTTATACCTTGAGATCTCGATGCACTATGCCGTTTTGGTGCAGATAGCTGACCGCCTGCAGCACCTGCTGGATCACCTGGCTGGCATCCTTCTCTGAGTACACCCCCCGGTCCAGAATACGGTCAAAGAGCTCGCCGCCTGAAACCCTGGTAAGAAGAAATCACTAATGTTAGAATTTGTAATCTTGACTCCCATTTCAATTAGCTAACCTGATCATTTAACTAATACGATAATAACTGGAAAACTCACAGCTGCATGATAAGGTAGTAATGGGTCCGACTTTCGTAGAAATCCTCCATCCCCACAACGTTGTCGTGTTTGATTCTGTTTGAGAAAATAACAGAGTACTGTCATTATGATGTTGGTGTCTCAATCCCACAACAGAATTCACAGATCTTCAACATTAACCGGTGGCTAAAAGAGAGAGCAGATCAGTGGGATCACTCCCCACACTGACTACTGAGAGAATATGAAATCAAAGTTGAAGTCTCATATAAATTCACATGTTGAATCACCTTCTCAACACGGCTATCTCGTTCTCCAGATTGAGGTCCCTCTTCTGCTTCTTCTTCACACACTTCATGGCAAACATCTTTCCCGTCTTCTTCTCCTTCACCATGTAAACCTCTGAGAACGCCCCTCTGCTCATTAACACACAAACACACATCGGTCATGACTTATTCATTTGAAACAGCACTGGAAGAAATTACAAGTCTTCCAGTAAGAGAAAATGAGCTTTACCTATGATATCATTACAATAGGCTGTTAAACTACAGGGACCTTAGCAATAAAGAGTATTGGCCTCTTGGGTCTACTTTCCATGAGTGTCAGGGGTAGTGTTTCCATTTCTCCGCAGGTAGGGCTTGTTATTTTTCAGCACTGTTAATTTATTTGCAGGATTGTAATTTAAAATGCATGAGAAGTCATCACTTACAATACAGTAATGTGAGTCTCATGCTTCTTATATGGCTAAATGTTACAGGAATTTGTCCGAATGCTAAATATGAAGCTGGAACCAGCAGACAGTTAGCTTAGCTTAGCATTAAGACTGGAAACAGCTAGCCTGGATCTGTGCAAAAATTATAACAGAGCGGGACTGTTCCTAAGTGCCCTGTTACACCACAAATTCACCTTGTTTTAAATCTTATATTTTGTGCAGACTAAAGAAACGACATATAATGTTGCAGGAAGCAAGAAAAAAGATTTGATGCTCTAAAGCTGTTTAACCAAAGTGTGTAGCTACGATATAATTAACAAAACTTTAATTTTAGACTCTTTAAAGCTGTGTAATTATGAAGATTCTCATTACCTAATTGCATCACACACAAATCAGAATTTTAATAAACACGGAGCGGAAATAGCAATATCAGGGGATTCAATTAAGATCTGCCAAAGATCTCTGTGGCTTAACTATTCACATGTCAGGAGCTCATTATACTCTGTGCTCTGTGTCCATGCTATCTTCAGCGCTGTCTGGGAATAGTTGTTCTACCAGGTGGATTAGGCCCTTTATCCCTGACGCAATGGAAACAGCGGCGGGCCGTGGGCCGTATGTGCACAGGTCAGAAACTGAGCATGTGCGTCAGGGATCCTTGGGAGCAACAAGATCCTACACCCAAGACAGGTCAGGTCAGAGACAGGTGTCAAGGGATGTGGGCACACTGTACCCTGCCCTCTGTCTGTGAGGTGATGACACTGACCCCGAAGGATCAAGGAACGCACACTAATGAAGATCAACACACACGCAGCTGCAGCACAATGAGAGCAACTTTAATCCTGCTTATTTATGGGCCACATGGGAAATAAAAGTCTTTCAGGTTTATTTCCCACACAGCATATTTGATTTGCTAATAAGAGTAGTGTGTCACATTAAGAAGGCGTTGCCTGTAACACGCACTTACACACACTGCATCATCACCCTGCTTCTCATCACATTGCTCGCCTGATTTGTCCCTGGTTAACAAAGCTCATTTTCTTCCTAGCATCTCCTTGAAGCTCATTGTGACTCTTAAGGGAAATCACGAATCAAGCCCTGAGCGTGAAAGCCAGACAGCCTCCTTAAAAAACATAAAAGACATAAGGACAATCAGAAATCACTCACTGACTCGAGTGTCTGCATTTGCAAGGTGTTGGACTAAATTGAAATGGTGAGGGTTGATTTTCCCCCTGAAGAGTCTGCGTCCTGATTGCTAAGTAACCATTAGGATGTTGTTTACGCTGTGTGTGATTAAGGCCCAATGGGAAAGGCTGTATTCAGTGTTTTACGCAATCTCCTGCTCCCTCTGGGTTCTCTTCCTTTTATAGGTGACAGAAAACAGGAAGACAAGAAAAAACCCAAAACACTTAACCATACAAATGAGAACGGGCAGAGCAGCTCCGTGTGTCCTCTCTGTTGACATCTCCAGCAGGAACCGAAGCAATGAAGTCTTTCAACATCCTGTTCATGTGTCTCTTTTGGTTCATCGTGTTTTCTTCTGATTGTTTTGGGAAATAAGTGTAATTGCTGCAGACTAATTGCACCTCACATTAGATCATATTAAACTGTACTGGCCTCACCTACTTCACGCACTCCAGTCACAGCTGATAAAAGCTCCTCGGCCCTCAGCACGGAGCCGCTCTGTGTTTTTTCTAACAACACTCTGATGTCGCTCCGGCAGCGCTCTGACCTTTATTTACTGTTGTTCTCCAGCCGCTCGCTCATTACTCGACTGCGCTAGAGGCTGATCATTAATGCTGACCTCACAAAAAAAATTAGGCCAGCACAAGAGACTGTAAACTGAGTGTGTGCACAGTTTACAGTGATGTATACAGTAACATTAACTTTAGCTGGAGCTGCGGGTGAACTTAAACAGTGCAGACCACCTGGTATCATTAGTTTCCTTCCTTTACGGCTGCAACTAACAGTTGTTTTCATTACTGATTAATCTATCAGTTGCTTTCTTGATTCAGATCAAAGTTGGTTATCAAATGTCTTGTGTGATAACAGTCAAAAACCCAGGGATGTTCAGTTTATTATCACATTAGACAGACAGAAGCAGCAAATCACGAAGACCTAGAGGCTAGAACCATAAAACATATGATTTAAATGTTGACCCAGTTAAGGAAATAGGAAATAAATTGACAAATTTTCTCAGCTCTTGCTTTCTAATCTGATTATTTACATTTTCTTTTCTATTTTTTTGATTAGAAATATCACAATTTTACAGAAGTGATTTTTTTTTCTTTTACTAGAATCATTTTTCAAGTTTCTCATTTTTTTCATCTGTGAAAACAAAGTGATTTTTTTTTTCCTGGGAAGAAAGAAAGAAAGAAAAAACACTTAGAAAAAAATAACAGAGAATATTTTTTCTTTCATTTGTCTCTGGGGGATGGTTTATACAGATGAAAAAAAAACTTGATCCTGGCAACAAAAAAAAATCACCTGCCTTTCAAGGTTTTTGTTCAATTTAAAAATAAAAGAATTAAAGTCTAAATGTTTTTGTGAATGAGCTGCTGAGCTGACACACAGCCAGGCACCATCAGGAAAGTCAGACTAACCCTCTAACAGCCAGAACGTCTTGTTGTCTAAGACTCCAGTAAAGTAGGCTTCCTCATGTTAATCCAATCAAACCAGTAATCTGTCCCGCAACTCAAACAGCATGTTGAGAGTCTGTATGCATGCTATGTCTGTAGTATGTCTATATAAAACAGGTTTTACTGGAGCTGCCCTCAGTATCACCAAAGAAAAACATCCAAATATTCCCAAGTGTCCTAAGAAAAACATAAAAAAAATTGTGCAGTGTTTACAAAAACTCAACAGGAAATTAAAACCCTGAAATCAAAACGCTCTCTGTCAGTAAATGCTGCTGCCTCACACTGAGTTAAATGTACTCACGATCCCAACTCCTCCATGAAGTCAAACACCTCCTGGATGTTGTCAGTGTCCTTCTTCCACACGTGGTCGGCTTCCTGACGACCCATGTCTGCAGACGCTTCTACGGGGATTTCTTTCAGGAGCAAGGAGAAAGAGAAAGCGTAAGAACAGATGTCGCGAAACACAGAAGCTCCACCGTCCCCCTCTTTCCTCAGAGGGTGCGTAACTTCTGCAAGCAGTTGCATCAAGGCGGCAGTAATCCTCCTCTAATGTCCAGACACCTCCATCATCACAAACACAAAGTCCTGTGGGATTACTGAAGAGTCATGAGTGAGCAGGTGTGAAGGTTGGTTTGTCTGTCGCGCTGCTCAGACTGTCTGCAGGAGGACGCAGCAGATGACACAGACATGAGTCTTTGTCTGGCAGACAAAAGGTTAGCGCACTAATCCGCACTCTAACTGGCACACAGGAAGGAACAGAGCAGCGCCAGGCCTGGCCCACGCCGGGGCCAGATCGCACTGAGTGACACTGTTATCTATGAACAAGGCTGAGCAATAATCTATCAGAGGTGTCAGACCAGGGGAAAAGTAACAGGAATTTGTCGCCCTGGTTTGTTTTCTCCTAAATGTGTTTTTTTGAAAATTGAAAATCTGTTGTCAAATAATATTATTAATAAACTTTACTGAAAAAAATCCTGCACAACAACCATGATACTCTGCTCTTATGTTAAGCAAAGTAGCTTAAATCATTTTTTGCTTAAATGCTGTGTTGAAAGTTTTTGCTTAAATAATGACCATCTATGAGGATCAGAAAGTGGAAGAGAATGACTTATCCAATAAAACTCAAGGTACTGAGAAGGATTAGGAGCACTTTAAATGAACAGGTTACCCAGTTTGCTTTCCTGCCCTCTTTTCTCTTATATAAGGGATAAGTAACTCTTCATCTGAGACCTGACCTTGTCACCAGGGAAGACCCTCAGACACACAACTTTTCATGCAACCACCACATAAAGTACTCGTTGATCACACAGTTGAAGCATATAAACATCATGAATAGTCACTATATGGGTCACATGCACATTGACCCAGCAATCAACATCACAGCACAATGCATTTACTGTAAGACGTGACATTTCTTTATTATTGCATGTGTGAAGTTATCTGCAGTGATCAGTGTCTCTTCACACAGTGATGAGCTCTGAGGGTCTGGCGTCTCAGATTAAAGACCCTTTACTTCCCTGTTGTTCCCCTGCAGTGTGTCTGTCTTACACGGAGGCACTAACACACTGAATGCTGGAGAATAAACCACAAAAACCACGCAAAACTAGTTCGCACCTGCAGCATGATCCGCACTTTAACGCACTGCAGTGAGTCAGTGCAGTTACCACTCTCATCCTCTCACACCAGTCTTCCCTCACCTGCAGGTTTACAGTCGAGCTACGCGTTTTCAAACGGACTCAGAAACACCTGTCAAAGCCAGGATAAGACAGATCACTCTGCGGCAAACAGAGGATCCAGCCCGGAGCCCGCAGCGCCCACAGCCGAGCTTCAACACGGTCAGACAGGAGCAGGTTCCGCATCAGACAGCGGCTCATGATGCTGAGGGTTCACTCACAACATTTACTGGCGGAATACAAATGAAGCAGCGGTGACGCTCAGATCCGAGTCCTGGCTGCGACGCGTCCCAGGCTGCAGCCCTGACGATTGGAAACGACGTGGTCCGAGTCTTTCAGATCCAAGTATTTCACCTGATGAAGAAGAGGTTCACTCACAGGCACGATGACTGAGACTCACCTGGAGGCTGTGCGCTGCAGGAGCTCTGCTCTGACCCTCCTGCCAAAAGCTCGCCGCGGTCTGGACAGATTACTTTGTCTGGGACGCGGCAAATACCTGTTGTCAAGTCGGAGATTACATCCATGGAGAGAGAGGCGAGGGGAGGGGGGGGGGGGGCTGGCGGTGTCACAGGTGCTCACTGAGGCTTAAGGCGCAGGCTTCAGCTCAGGCTGCAGCCGCCGCACCGCCCGCCCCTGCGCACGGCGGCAGGTTGGCGGAGAAAACGGCGCGTCTGACGCAGAGAGGAGCAGCTTCACCCAAACAGCGCGATTCATTCACAGGTGCGCGCACACGCACACCCCGCTTTGAAATGCATGGTCAGGCTGTGACAGTGCAGCACTTTCTGATCAGGCTCATAAACAACAGAATGGTTTCTGGGCTGAAAATAATGGATTCATGAATTGCTGTTACAGACAGGTCCTATAAAAAGTCTCTATTTCACTTTTATTATTGTCCATTTAATGTGGCCGTTTTGATACTGAATCTTTAATGTCGATTCAATTCAATTCAATTTTATTTGTATAGCACCAAATCATAATATACATTATCTCAAGGCACCTTACAGGGTAAGGTCAAGACCTGACTTTGTTACAGAGAGAAACCCAACAGTTCCCACAACGAGCAAGTGCTTGGCGACAGGGGGGAGGAAAAACTCCCTTTTAACAGGAAGAAACCTCCAACAGAACCGGGCTCAGGGGGGGGGGGGCCTGCCTCGACCGGTTGGGTTTAGGAGGAGATTTAAAGGGGGGGGGGGGGGGGGGGGGGGGGGGGGGACTAGGAACAGCTGTGTAGGTAATGGTGTTATCAATAATAATGATGACAGGTAACAGTGGTTAATAGTAAAGATGAGTCGTGGTGGATCTGGATCCTGCTGCTCCAGAGGCAGAGAGACCTGCAGAATGAGGACAGAGAGAGAGAGAGAGAGGAGAAGCACAAACTACGGGAGAGAAAAAAATACAAAGTTAATGGCATAAAGTAGTCGAGAGAGAGAGAGAGAGAGAGTGCCCAGTGCATCATGGGAATCCCCCAGCAGTCTAGCTCTATAGCAGCATAACTAAGGGATGGGTCAGGACATACCCGAGCCAGCCCTAACTATAAGCTTTACTAAACAAGACAGTTTTAAGCCTGATCTTAAAGGTAGAGAGGGGGTCTGCCTCCCGAACCCACACTGGGAGCTGGTTCCACAGGAGAGGAGCCTGATAGCTGAAGGCTCTGCCCCCCATTCTACTCTTACAAACTCTGGGAACCACACGTTGACCTGCATTTAGAGAGCGAAGTGTCCTGTTGGGAAAATAGGGAAGTATAAGCTCTCCAAGGTACGATGGTGCCTGACCATTACCATGTCAAAGTAAATACAGATCTCCACAGTAGACCTAATTCATTATTAAAGGTCCCATATTGTATAAAGGCAGATGTCCATGTGTTTTGTGATTATAAAGCAGGTCTAGGTTCTATATTAATACTGTGAAAGTATCAAAGCCTCAGTCCACAGAGAAATGCACACAGCCTGTATTCAGACACTGAGCCTTAAAACCAGCCGACAGGACTTCTGTAACTTTGTGATGTCACAACAAAGTAGTTGGCGATCTCGGCCATGCCCCCAACCCCAGCTGGACCCACCATCCAGTGTTTATGTGAAATCTTTTTTTCCCCTTTTCAAACACTCGGAAAACAGTGAGCCAATCAGGAGAGAGGCTCCTCTCTCCTGATTGGCTCACTGACCTGTTGTTACTAGAGCTCCAGAGAGAAGCCTGAGAGAGGAGATGTAAAACTACACTGAGATGGTTTTTGGTTCTTAAGTCCACAAATATATCTTCTTATGAATATCAAGACTTCGAATAAAACACTGGAATAGTGCAACATACGGGATCTTTAATATAAAATACAAAATAGTCAGGATGAGTATTTACCTCCTCACTATTTAGTAGATGTGCTTTGGCTGCAATTACAGCCTTGACTTCTCTTTAACAAGGCTAATTATCTAATTTAATCAATTTAATGAATGATTTCTGAAACACATTTGCTGCACCAGTGATTATGGGAATAGTTTTCATCAAGGTCTTTTTCTTTCTCTCATTAAATCTCAGTGCTGTAAGACGAAAACATGTGAACACTTCCAAGAGGGACTGATTTTTTTTAGGCACTGTAATTAATACTTTACCAGTGATTTATAAATGTGTTATTACTGTGTTAATAAACTTGTGAAAAGCCTTTCTCTTTGGTAGTAATGCACTCATAAATGCAATGCATTAATAGAATTTTTTTTTTTTTTTTTTTACAATTTTTTTACAATCTGCAGTTGAGGGGTCAAACTGGAATAGTTAACCTGCTGAACCAAAACTCATTGCATCCTATATAACATTAGTAAAGCTGCCATAGGATTAAGTGGTTCCCACACATAAGAAATGTATTTGGAAACTGTGTTCACATGACTTGAGTAGAAATTTTGTACCTGGGTTAGAGACTGTGACTGCAGCATTAAGCATGCAGCAGCGTACACTCCGGTCTTCAGATGCAACCTTTAACAGGCTTATGTAGTAATCTGCATCAGGTATTCATCTCACCTGCCCATACAGTACACAGTGATAAAGGACAGGTCACGTTTATAACACAGATGGCCGTCTCTGTTCGTGTATTTACTGCATACAAACCAATTCTGCTTGTGCTGTGAAAAATAAATTGTCCATAAATATTTCAAATTAAAAGGCACGCCTCAGCTACAGCAATGCAGGCATGTGTTGACGGTCAACAAAAACTTGGTTTATGATTTTTATCTGCCACCGCAGGCTGCAGCGATGATCCGGTGTGACTCCATCTGCCAGGATGAGTTTCATGGCTTTAAATGCAGCGTACCTGAGTTTTAGGCATGTGCTGCAAATAAAGAGCAGGAATATCAATAGCTGGACTTGCTCATCTTGTTGTCATGGATACTGGTTCAAAAGGTTGTCATGGTCATCTTCCATTTCAGGTGTTTTTTTTTTTTTTCCTCCAGCAGCAGAACGAGCTGAAGTCTTCTCCAATCAGGCAAGGAAGCATCAGGCCTGCAGGAAACAACAGCTCCTGTAATGAGAGTGTCAGGTTCGATGATGGATGTTAAACTGCTCGAAGGCAGCACAGTCTCTGGGTCTGACTTAGTACCAGCTGCAGTTAGAGTGTGAGCAGCTTTAAAGTCCAGTAAATAGCTTTTATAATCTGTGCTCTCATGCAAATTATTAAAACATAGACACAGTTTTAAATTTTTATAGCCCTGTGATTAAATATATAAACATCAAAGTGTACAATTCACTATTGTGAACAGAAAGCTGCTGTCCTCCTATTCAGCAGTTGGTTTTACTGTTTTCAGTTTCCTATGGAGCATATCCTCCTCTTTCTGAGCCCCTCATTGGTGATGTTTCACCAAAAATTCTACAGCTGCATTTTTTAAAGCTACCGAATGCATTTTTTCTTTGAGATTTATCTGTATTATTTTACATTAGACTGGTTTTAACACGAAAATGACAAACTGCTTTGTGAATAATACGATAAATTACATTAGTTCTCAAAAGAACCCAATACAGTTAAAATTGTGTATCACAGTATATTGTCTGATTTCATACTATTGTGATATTGTAACATTTCTAGAAAATCAATTGAGAAACTTTATTGTTTCGAGATATAGATGCAAAACATGTTTAGAAGTTGATTTACTTAAAATCTGTACTTTTAAAATTTGGAACTAAATTAAATTAAAATAGAAATGTCTGTATATGGTTCCAGAATAAACTGCTCAACAGTATTTAAAGCAGTTAAAATGAACTACAACAGATAAATGCAACTTACACACTGAAGCATCAGTAATAATAATCTCATACTAGAATAAAAAAGGCCATTATGTATAATTAATACTTTTTTTGAAAATACTTCTGTACTTTTACTTCAATAGAATTCAACAGAATTCAGAATGAAGGACTTTTACTTATATCAGGGAACTGACACTTGTCATGACACACAGGCTTCTACCACCGCTGTACCTTTCACTACAGTATGACACTACACATCTTGATGAACACAGACACCGGGCTGGACTCGTGTGAACCTTACATCATCTGCAAGCTTTCAGGTGAAACAACAGGATCAGTTTGAACTTTTCTGACCCTGGTAAGTGGGATTATCCAGGACTGCAGCTTCAGTTATGTCATGATGTGATGTAAAACAAAGATGTCCATTCTCCTCCGAGGAAAACAATTAACACCACCTCATGCTCTTCAAATCAGTTGTGATTAAATTAATGGTCAAGAGGATTACACTAAAGGGATCAAGAAAACGTTCAGTGCCTTATATAACCTGGTTGACAGCTGAGCGAAAGAACATTTATACTCATCACATCTTCAGACCTTCGATAAATGATTCAGCAAAGATGGACACGATTTAAACCGATCAAACAAAAATCAGCTATTCTGGTGTATAAAGTGTTATGTAAGTTGTTCACTTGTTGCTAAAACTGTTTGAATCGCATAAACTCGCTCACGTAACCTGAGATTAAAATTAAATCAGTGCATGAAACTACTGACCCATGTGTGATATTTGAAAACACAATAAAAAGTTATATAAAGTAATTAATCACTAGTCCAAAAAAAAAAAAAATCACCTTTGTTCATTTCTGTGTGTGAAGTGTGTTAAAATTACTTATAGGTGTGTGGGCTGTGATCATCTACTGTAATTATTCACCTTTATGCTCCATTCAGAGCATCCAGACCTGGTGCTGCTCATCCTCCACAGGTTCTTCCTCCGTACGGTCATAAGGTCTCATAAATGTTTACAATTAGTCAACAAACATGTTTTCCTGAGGTTAAAACAATTAACCCCATTCTACCTGGCTGCTTTGATGGTGCCCACACATTGAGTTTTTTTTTGTTTTGCATTTAAATGGCTATTTTCCAAAATAGCCCTTAAAAAAAAAAGTAATTAACTGAAGTGCATCATCCAATTTCTGAACATTTTGAGGGCAGAATAAGTAAAAGGATTTAAATTTGCTTTCATACAGTATCTTAAAATATTGTGCTATTACACAAGTGCTCTTTGGCTGTTCTTTGTCGGACTTATTATCCTACACTAATTATCCTGTCTGATTCAGAAGAATGGACGTCTTTCAGGCAAACTGAAGAGCTGAGTGAGAAGTGGCTGTGTGAGCTCAAGTAGCATCTTCAACCAGCTTTTTTTTTTTTTTTTTTTTTTTTTTTTTTTTTTTTTTTTTTTGAGAGGTTCATTTTTCAATATCATTAACTTTACTAACTAAGCAGAGTAAAGGGATCAAATCTGGCCCCAACAAACCTCTGCAATGAAATCATTTAATTTTAATGCAATAACTGCATTCACTCAGGTTAGAGGTACTTGTACTTTACTAGAGAATTTCCATTTTAGGCTACTTTCTATTCCAAATACAAACATTTCAGAGTGAAATATTGTACTTTTTACTGCAGATTAAGATTTTACATATAAAACAAAGTATCATCTCATTAAATAAGATTTTTCAGAATAAACCACGTATGTAAAGTTGTGTACATTAGCTCCATCTCGACCATCTATAATACTAAAATGCTGCTTATACATGAATGCATCAATAATAATGATCCAATATTATGATTGTAGGCAGACTGCACTGAATTTATAAATAAGTGCTTTCAACCAAAGCACTTTGACGTTTGCCTACAATTCACCCGTCTCTACGTCTTCAGGGCAGATTGGAGGCTTCAGTGAGTTGCTGTCGGAAAGTGATGAGACAGGCCGGGGCTAACTTGTTAGCGTGCTAATTTCAGGAGAAGAAAAGATATGATAGAAAAAAAGAGTAAACATTGTTGTTGTTTTCTACAGATGGAAACAGCTGTTGACGAGAAAAGGAATGACGCTTGGTGCTAAACTCACAACATTTCTTCTAGACTGGTAAGTAAACAGCTGCTAATGATAACGTTAGCTATGCAGCAATAGCAAAATGTACAAATGGCTCCTTTAAGTACATTTTGCTAACAGTACTTTTACTTAAGTAAAATGAACTAACTTTTACTTGTAGGGGGATTTTATATCGTGGTATTGGTACGTTTACTTCAGTAAATGATGTGAGTATTTACTCCACCTGTGATAAGCTGCAGAGTTTCTCCAGTGTTCATGTTTTCTTGTTTACTGTTATTTAGAGGGACAGGTGTGCAGCCCAGACGTCAGTAAAACTGTACTGCACGGCCAAGGTTAAGGCAACACAGCCACTCGTTTAAAATGCAAAAACCTGAGAATACCAGGCAGGAATCAGTCACACCTCTGAGGACCTCAACGTGTTACCAAAGACATAAAAACTAAAACACCAAAGTGCATGATCTTTATTTGATATACTGTGAAGTGCTGCCTAGGTGGCAGAAAATGGCAGCAGAACAATGAAATTATAAGGCTCCTTTCCACTAACAACATACTGGTCTTCCTCTGAATTTTGGCTAATCTGCCAGCACATGAATAGGAACACCTGCGAATGATAAATGATAGCATTTTATAAATAGATGAACCTGTCCAGTCAGGTCTCTGTTTCCATTCACCCCAGACCCCCTGTCTTCATATAATACACCAGCACTTAAAAAGCAGCCGACTGTTGAAGGCCATCAGTGAACACCCTAACTCTGATCCTAGAGGACTGAACTACCGACCCCTGAGATTAACTATCCAACGTGCTGTCAGGAGAGGACGTGGTGAACAGCAGGAAGTGCTACAAAATTCATCAACATTCAAAACCAAAAAATGGATAAGAAACAAAACTAATGAATAACTGAATTTTACTTTATATAATAATTTAACTATAATAATACTTTAACTACCTCTTATTTTTTTTACCTCCATATTTCTATTCAGTATATAAATACCAAACATAGATTTATGATATTTACTGTAATATTATGTCTTTGTGCACAATAGCACTTATTCATGATGACACAAATAAACAAACAGTTTTCAAAAACGTCCCCAATCATCCAGTGTTTTCAACCTAGATCTCTAAGGCTCCAAATCCAGCGACTGCTCTTTCCCCACTGCTGTAATTTGCTCTTCAGGTTCATGTCTCTGACACCAAACCGGGCCACGTCTGAGGCTGGGTAATGATTACCTGCTATGTGGTGGTTGTTCACACTGTAGATCCTTTTTCACGTGGGGTCTGTTGCTGTTACTCCACTATCACAGCAGCAAGAGAGTTGTTAGACGCGTCAACACAAAGCCTCACATCTCAAGGTTTATGTCTCCCTCTAGAGGCTGGTTTCTCATATTCATTCAGCCTTTAGCCCGTAAGCCTGCACTCTTTCACCCAACCGCAGAGGGGCCACTCGTGTTGGGTGGCCCTCCACAACGATGCTGTGTCATCTTTGGCTTTGCAAAAGTTTCAGGTTCCAAGTCTGAAAGCAGCGAGTCTCAAACAGCAGATGTGGGAGCATCTACTGTGCAGTACATATAGGTCCATGCTGAGTATGTGTGTGTGCGTGTGTGTGTGTGTGAGTGAAAGCCTTATGCCCAGTGAACCTGGGCTCCTGCCTTCGAGTGCCGTTTGGCCTCCTTAATGGAGAAGGCCTCTTGCTCCTCGCTGATCTCCTTCAGCCTCTTCTCCTCCAGGAACGACACCAGTGAGTCCCTCATGTCCACCACCTCGATCATCTCCTGAAGGACTCGCTCCTCTTCTGCCTGCTGCTCTGGTGTCTTGTCTGCCAGACAAACACATGAGCACAATTTAAAGCAGATGTAATCAATATGTTTACAATAACAATGTTATTAATGACAATGTGAAAGGGCTCGCTCCATCGCCTGAATCTGCAGCTCCTTCCAGCTTTACTGAGCTTTACAGAGTTTCAGTTCATTGTTTATCTGTCCGACACACAACTTTACGACTTTGGTTCACTCGCTAAAAACCAACTGTACACTACCTCAGTACCAAATACCTGTATTTCCCTCAGGAGTTGGTAGAGATAAAAAAAAAAAAAAAACAGAGCTAAAAGAGATTCTAATGAACGCTAATGTTGCTCCTGATGTGTAAATAATCAACAATTTTCAAACAAGTCCACCTTATGATCTTCAAAAGGTGATGATAAAGTCTGTCAATGTGTTCACAGCTTGTTTTTGCTGCCCCCATGTGGCCAAAACAATCAGTTGTTAAAGGTTTGAATTAAAAAGGAAATGAAACCCGACCATAACACAACCCCACATTTCCCAACACCTCTTATGCAAAAATACTTTTTGAAGATACAGAGCAATTTCAGACTGGTCCTGTTGGGAGAGTCTCCCACAGATACTTGTTTTTACTTGTCAGAAATTAATTTCCTCCATAGCAGCAAAACCCCTTAAAATAAGTCATCAGTCTGTATTAACCCTTAGGCCCATATGTACACTGAAACTACTAATGATGGCCTTAATTGTTCCTCCTGGCCACAAAGAGGTAAAAAAAATTGCAAAAATAAATTTCAATAGCTTTGGAAAATACCCATTTGTTTCAAATGCTAAGTCATATATTAGCTTTACAATGTGTTTTTGAAAACTAAGTCACTTCAGAGAGGCCAGTTTAAAAGGAACAATTACAACGACCAGCAATGCTTTAAATATACACACAGTCATGTGAGTATTGAAGAAGAAATAGAATAGTTGATGTTGGGAATCAATAATTGTCTCGTCCTTGAGATAATACAACCCTGACTAAAATGTAATTTCCATAAACAAATACTGTCTTATATTCAGGGAATTACTGTGTGTTTTTAAACTGCACCGATTGTATTCAGTCACTCTCTTTCACTGCATCAAAATCAATAGGCCTGTTCAAGACACATCCACAACAAATGTTTCCACGTGTGCACACCATTCAGCTCCATGTATTTCCTGAGCTCCAACTCCAACATGCTCTGCTTGTCCTCCAGTTCCAGCTGTCGAGACCTAAGAGAAAAAACAAACATCAGCTGAGCAATGTCAACATTGCGTCTTGCTTTAGCTGCAGGTCACTATGAGGCCATCTGACCAATAGAGTGTGACTGTAAGGAAGAAGACTGGTGGGAACAAGCAGCTCAGTGTTTTGAGGTGGAAGTCTGATGTTATGGACCTTTTGACTACTGTGTACGTTCTACTATGCACAAAAGCTGTGTTGTATCCCCAGTGTGACCACATGGGTTTTTACTGTGTGTCACTATTTGAATTTATAACCGAGCCGGTATAAGGTGCACACTCACGCCACCATGAGGTCGGACTCCTCAGACACCAGTGCGTTCTTCTCGTGGACGAGTTGGATCCACTGCTCGATAGTGTCAGGAGAACCGCTGCTGTCTGCAAGAGGAAGAATACAGTGTTTGGGTGTCTGAGTGTGATGGTACATTAGTGTGTAAACATTTAAAAAAAGAAAGAGGAAGAGGGTTTTTTTTGGAAATTCTGGATACAGTGTTAGGGAACAAGATGTTATGTGCTGCATGTGATATAACATCCAGTGTCTGAAGAGAAACCGGGAGCCCTCAGGCTAATATGCATCTGAAGGATTCCTGGAGGCTGTTTCCCATAAATTCACTAAAATCAGCAGCAGCTCATTTTGGCTTTCTGTCCATTGTTGTCTTGATATTTTTTTTTTTTTTTTTTTTTTTTTTTTTTGAGATAATCAGTTTAAACAGATCTGCTCCTAAAAAACATGAAGGTATTTTTCATTAAAAAAATAAAACAAGCCTTTATTATATCAGGAATTACAAATCATGCTGTTAATATTATATAGACTGATATATAAACTTACCGGCCTCTCCTCGCAGGCTTTGCTCCAGCACTACACCTTTCTCCTCCAGGTCCTTGAAATTCACCTCAATCTCCTCCAGTCTCCTCTGGATGGACTTTAACCCACAAAAACAAGACAGAGTTAGAGAGGCACTCGAGCAAACTTTGATTAACAAATTTAAATTATAATCTGTAAGATTTTTGACACCATTTATGATCTGTATTTGTTCCGCAGCAGTGATTCAGTGCATCTACATTCGATAATTGTAGTTTCCAGTATTCCAGAGTCTGCCATTCCCACACAGTTATTGACTGCACATGCACAAAGGGTTGCAGCATGTAATCCATCCTCACTGTTTGCTAATTGATATCATTGATATCAGCCTCACTGTTCACTCCCTTCACACCATATCAGAACCGAACCTTTCCTACTGCTGCTGCTTCAAATTAAAAGCATTCACCTGGTGAAAAACAAAAAGGCTTTTATTGTGACGCAGCGACACATGTGCTGTAGTTACTGTATTTCTTTTATGTTGGAAATTTTTCTGTCAGAGGATCAAGTTTAAATGTTGCAAAGAGTAATGGGACAAGAAGTAACGAGCTGTTTTCACTGCGGCCTGTGGCTGCATGAAATCAGACCACGGCGGCTGATGATGGAAAAAGGCTGATTATTGATCGACTCCAGTTTGTTTGTTTGTGCTGTAAACTGACACCACAGCTGCTCCTCTGTTGCATTTCTGACAAACTAGCTGCTGGAGTAGCGTTTGCTGCTCCCTGAGTGCTGGGGGCCTGAAGTAATAACCAAACTTGTTGTTACCATGGCAACCCCGGGTGTCTCCAAATCAACGAGGAGAGAAATCACAAGGATTATAACTCCAGAAATACAATAAATATTCTGGAAGCGGATGAAACTGTGATATTTTACCTTTATGTGTTCACAAATTTAAGAGCATTACAATTTTATATTTATATCCAAGTTTATTGCTTCACTGAGTGAAGTGATTCAGTGAGAGAGGCACCGACCTGTGCTTTGCGCAGTCGCTGTAATTCACTCATCTTGGCTCGTCGCTCCAGGGTCCTCATCTTCATCAGCTCCAGCTTCTCAGCCTCCACAGGGTCTGATGGCACCGTCTGAAACTACAGGTGATGCATCATTATTGAGACTGTACTGCAGGTGGATAAGTAGCAGCTCAACATCATATGTATATTAGTATTGTACATAGTTTTTCTATTTTATCTTACCATAGATTCTGTTTCTATTCTTATTTGTTACATTTCTCCCCTCTTATCTTATCTATCATGTAAAATGAAAACATTCCTCTCCTTACTTTCTCATCATACAAGTCAATATCATCTTGTTCAAACATCTCATCGTCGTCATCGTCATCATCGTTGTCTCCATCAGCACCTTCTTCTGAGGTGTTGTGAACGTGTCTGAATGTTGTTTCTGTGGTTACAATACATAAAAATAAAGTTTGTTAGTGTCACAACAAACTCAGACTGACTCAGAAAACACCACGGCAAACTTTTTCTTCTCTGCATTTATTTTTCTTCATTTAAGATCAAAGAGGAGATGAGTCCTTACCCACTCTCCCTGGATGATTAATGAGGACACTGAGCCGGGTGTCTCTGCTGATCCTCGGGGAAGAGAGATTCCAGGGGGAAAACTTGGATCGCACCCTGGTCTGTCCGCTTGGCATCTCTTTCCTCCTGAAGCAGCGTCGATTCCTCTTCTCCCGCATGTGACTGGCGGTGCTGCCGCTCCAGTAGCCCTCCTCCTCTTGCCCATCCAGGCCTCCCTCTGGCTTGGGGGGGCTCGGACCTCCTGCTGTGGCTGAGGAAGACGAGCAGGATGAGGATCCACCGGGGGTCTCAGAGTCCGAGTCGGCGCTGAAACTCTGAAGATTGACCAGCTGGCTTTTCTCCTCGTCGGTCAGCTGAAGCTTCCGCAGCGACTGCTTGGGACGGGAGTCGGGCGCTGCCTTAGAGATCTCATCCGGAGGAGTTGGAGATGGGTGATGTTCTGGAGTTGAGGGGTTAAACAGGTGGACTGTGCGAGGTTTTGCTATTGGAGGGGAGGGCTGAGGGCTGGGAGTGGTCTGCCGAGAAAGGCGGGGCTTGGGGACAGGGTAGGGTATTGTGGGAGGAAGCTCCTCCAACTCCTCCTTAGCGGGAGCAGCTACCTTGGTCTTAGATGGAGGATCTGTTGGAGTTTCTGGTTCTTGGGACTCCTCTTTAAATTCATTCATGTGCTGGTCCTGGTCCTTTTCTGGACTGTGTGACTTTAAGTGCGAAGAGGGACCGCAGTCCAAAGTGTGCTCATACTCCTCATCCGACGGAGACAGTGTGTAATCGTCACTGGAATGCCCATTCTCCTCTTTGTGAATTTCTTTACTATCCTGAACAGATAAAAAGCAAAAACACAAATCACTGTTTAATATGAACTCATCCACAGACTGCATATGCTCTTAAACAAACACAGTGGTGCCTAACTGCCGCGATCGTGCAAGCCCTGCAGGCTGCTGACATCGGACCAGGCACCAGAAGGATGATGCATCATGCAACAGAAGATTGTGTAACATGAGAAAACACAAGGACTCAACATGGATTCTGGAGCAGGAGGCAACAGAATGCAGAAGTACATCTGTTCTGCTCAGTGACCCACCTCACAAGATGTTTCAGCCCCGTTTCCCAGCTCCAGCTCCTCAGAGTGCAGCTCGCAGTAAAATCTCCCTGAGGGGACGTCACAGACGCAAACAATTAAAGGAGATGAAAAATCAGAACAAGTCAGTGTTGATGTGAAGAAGAAGAAGAAATGGAAGAAGAAAAATCCTGCTGTTTTCTTAAATGATTAATCTCCTCTCAGTCTAAATGGAAACCCCCTTTAAAATAAAAAAAAAAAGAGTCTGAGTGCAAATTATTAATTGCACGAATAAATAAAGAAATAAATAAATAGTGATGCTTCATGTGCTGCAGCAAAGTCTTATCCTGGCTTTGAGAGATTATACCACAGGTGTGATGGCTGTTGAAAGCAGAAACACAGGTGCTTCACACTCAACAACACAGCATCAAGTGTTTCAACTGAGGACGCAGCGATTAGCAAACAAGAGGCGGCTAGATAAAAAGGATCTAATCTACAACAGTTCCCTTATTATTGTGACCTATGAGGTACACGGACAGTACTCACCTGTGGTCTGGTTGAAGGTGTATCCCCCCAGTCTGAGCGTGATGCTGCACTGGTGGCAGGTGAAGCAGCTCCGATGGAAGAACTTGCCCTCGGCACTGATGCGCTCCACCGCGTAGACCCTCTGACCGCAAAAGTAACACTCCTCGCTGTGTGTCATCGACCCACCAGCAGCAGCACCAGGTTCAGGTTCAGGTTCAGGTTCAGACTGAGGCTCAGGCTCAGGCTCAGTCTTGTTAGAAGATTTAGGTATAACACTGAGCTCAGGGGACACAGGAGCTGCTGCCGTCTGAGGGAAAAGGTCATGAGGCAGAATTATACTCTGTTAAATAACTACGACCACGTAGAGAGAGCTTCAGAAAGCAGAACACAACTCACACTGTCCTCATCTCCCATCCTCGTCTCTCTTTCTCTTGCTTGTTTCTCCGCTGCCAACTTTTCCTTCAGAGAAAAGAAAAAGAAAAAAAAAAATCAACTATCATGTGACCTGATTATGTTGATTATGTGGAGGAAAACGATTCTAATCACTACCTAGAAATGTGTCTAACATTTTGCCCAGAAAGAGAGAAATAAAAGACGAGCGATAATCACTGACTGAAGGCCCAGACACGAACTCCAGCCAACACCACGCCGTGCGTGTTTGAAAATATCTTTATCAAACATTTCTTGGTGCTGTGTAAACAGTGGACTTCAGTCACAGTGGGCGTACCTTGCGTCTTTGCAGAGAGTTGTGCTTCAGCTTGTTCAGGAAGAAGACAGCTGACTGTGTCCCGGAGAGACTCAGAGACTTGGACGACGGCAGGAAGCCTGCAGGGTCTGTAGCCGAGAGAAAAATGTCACACACACACACAATGAATTCAGTTTACACATCACAGAAAACCTAAAGACATATGAACATTATCGTTGTGCCTTTGCACACAGCTGTGTAAATTATTCTGATTGTAACTTTTTTAATATCTCCCTCCTATATTTATGTTGAATACTCTGTCAGACGTGAATAATCTCTTACTTGTATTTTCTGTAGCGTCACAGCAGCCAAAGCTGAATCTAACTTGTCAATCCACATAAAAACTCTTCAGCTCCTGCTCTGACTACCACTCCCACTCTTTCATCATTAAGATAAGGTTACCGGGGAGTGACGGCTCCCTCCTGCTGCCTGCACATCAGTCAGCGGATCCTCAAGCCGCAGCAGCAGCAGCAGCACAGCATCACAGACACGGAGAGCGTATGTATCACACCCACTTCAGCTCATTTAGTGCCTCCAAACGCTGGACTCACATCTACGCTGCACAAACTCCTCATGCCACAAAGACTGTCAGAAATACCTGAGCCGAGAGAAAATCCTCCTCCGGTGCAGGAATAGTAGATCCCCTTCAGGAGACTAGTCCCATCAGACCCTGATAAGCCTGCTCCACACCATGTCTGTTAGCTCTGCCTGCTGCTGGTGCTGGTTTAGTGCAGGAGAGCAGCTCGACCAGTAGAGGCTGGCTCTGAGCACCAGCACTGGCCACTTAAGCCCAATGAATTCTGGGTAACATGCTCTTAAAGAGACAGCAGTGATTTGATCACCTCTCAACACCAAACACATTTCAGTGGGAGGACACCTGACCCTTTTAAGGTGATGGTAATGCTTTGCAGTGTCTAAGCAACCAAGTTATGTAAGATTGATGCAGCCGTCTCTAAAAGATATACATCAGAATATAAATAGCTATAAAATGATATAATTAATTAAACCATTAACGGTTGTGTGCTGCGAAGTACTTTTTTGGCTTTTCAATTTTGTTTTTGTTCTTTTTTAACCCAAAGAAATAACACATGTACGGTGGCCCTGAGAGCTCAAAGCACTGCAACTTAGACATAAGTTCAGACATGCTCATACACAAAACACAAACAAATTCAGGAAACATCTTCAGCAATTTGGCAACACATATGCTGCAAATACACATAACACAACACAAGTGTTTCCAGGGGACACAAAAAAAGTGTCTATTTCTAAGTTGCAGTGTGTTGACCTCTCAGGGCCACCGTACACAGGCACAAACTTTTACCTTTTGCTGGCACAGTGAAGGCTTTCTGGACCTGGGTGAGGTAGAGAACCATGGACAACTTGTCTATCTGACCACTGTTGGCCAAGTCAGTGGCAGACATGACGGGTGGGATGCCCAGCTCCTTCTCCAAGATGCTGAAGGCCAGTTGGTTGTTGTGAACTGCGCTGGACTCATCCAGGGAGGACATGTCACTGTGGAGGAAACAGAAAGCAGTGATTGTTCTACAGCCTCCCCTCAGACAAACCTTGGACAAAGGCGCTGCTCTTCCCCACCTTAGGTTACTTGTTTTGTTTTTCTCAATTCCTGGATGCCTATGGAGTCATAATTATGTTATTTGATCCCATAGACACTCGACAGTTGAGCCAAGACAGCCTAATACTGCTGTTTGACAAAACTTGAGACGCAACCAAATCCATAGAAAAGCTCTGTCCTGGGGCTTTTATCAGTTTCTGACTCTGGAAAAGTGGGAAAACTGTAAAATTCCCCAAAACTACTGTATCTCTGAATCATCTCTTTAACTAAATCACACACATTTACACAAAATTACATGATCTTCTTTTGATAAATAATGTAATAGCTTGTAATATTTTTCCCTTTCATTCACTGAGCTTCCCCTGAAACTGCCTGTAGCCCCCCTGGTGGGGCCAGTCTGTTCTACACTAGTAATTGTAGAGGTGATCATTACATTAGCCTTTGGTTGCTGTTTGCTTAACTGTGGATTTTACTTGTTAAAATGAGTAAAATGTAAATTCCCGATGCTAATTTCTCTCCAAGAACTGGTTCAAATTAACTCCACAAAATAATCATACAGCATCCTGTCTCATTAGTGGTGGTTGTCAGGTGAAAACCAAGCGAACATCAACGCAGCCACTCACATCAGCTGAGGTCTGAAGTGGTGGATCAGAGCGCACAGAGCCAGCCCGGACCTCCAGGACTGGGTAAAATCTTTCACGTTGACATTCGCATAACCTGCAGTGTGCGTCTGACACCATCTCAACAGCTCGTCAAACCCACCAATCGAATCTGAGAAGACAAACACAGACAGTTGTGGTTTCACACTCATTAAAATGTCCGCCTGTAATGTGTAAATAAGCTGCACATTCATTTCTTTTTTTTATGTGTCAACGTTGGCCACAAAGTGCTGTTTACGTCACTTAACACACAGCAGAAACTAAAGTGAAAGAATAACCCAGTAACCACCACACAGGCCCGACCGGCTGACCTTGACGCATGTGAGTCCACTTGTCTTTCAGTTTCTTGCTCAGTGGGCGGGATTTATCGACATCATACAGGTGCTGCACCTGAATGAAGTGACAGGTGGATTAGTCAATACAGTCAGAGATCTCAGATGAAATAAATTAACCCTTGAGGAGCTCACAGAGTTCATTAAACAGCAGGGTTTTCTAAATCATCTCATTTATTGTTATAATGTGTGTGGAAATTACTGCAAAGCCCAGAACTGATAAACAAATATATACAAAAGCTACAACTAAAGGAAGCAGGAATATTCTGACCAATATTTATTCCCTTACAACAGACTTTAGAGTCTGTATTGTTCACCCTGCTTCACTTTCATGAGACTCTTATCTGCATCTCTGAATGACCTCTGTGACTATTGAAATGACTCTGATTCAAATCTCTGTTGCGTAAATAAAGGATAACAGTCCTGACCTGGTTGCTGTGGATGGATGAGAGGTTGACTCTCTGGTACCGTGTTTTGGGGTCGATGCTGTAACCGGCATAGTTTTTGCTGGTGTTTTCCGGTGTGGTCTGGGACAGGAGCTGGTAGACGCTTTCTCTGTAAATTTGTGAAAAAGTGAGGGATGAGTAATTCAGAGCTGAGTGATTCAGAACAAACCAGAATCAGCACGGAATCAATCAACACAAGGAAACAGAGATGCACTGAAACGTCAAACAGTACTGAAAAGGAAACTGACACCAATAAGGAAAGATTATGGTGATGCTATTGGGTGAGTTTTGAGATTACTCAGTAAGTTCTTGACTTCACTCTAGATGAATAGAAACAGAACTGAAATAAAAATCAAATTAATCTGCAGGTTCACCCTCTTTATTTGAACATTGTGAAAAATTACCACTGTTTATGAATGAAAATAAAAAGATAATTTACTGTATGTCTGTGAGGTTTCCCCATAACAGTTTGTCTAAAATTCAACTACTTTTAAGTCTTGTCTTATAAATATCAAAAGAATCAGAACTGGGATGTTTTTATGGGTAAATTGTGACTTTTTTTTTAAACACCAGAATCCTCATTGTTTTATTCTGGTCACATTAAGGAATCATTCTGAAATGATTTTAACACCTCTGCAATCAACACAACTATCCATCATATTAATTATCTCAGGTTGGAAGGTGTTTCTGATGAGGGGATCCACAGGCAAACTGATCAGTCTTAATTCTTAATTTTATTACTTTCAGGGTCAGCCATAAAAAAATCTACATGTCTAAATCCTTATTTTAGTTTAAATAAAACCAAATTGTATTAATATTAATAGTAGAACTTTTAACTGTTTTTCGCTCTATAGGAAACTGAAGGTTTTCCTGCAAAGTGGTGAGAAGTAATTCAGACAGTGAAGAAAGAGAAAACAGGCGTGTTCCTCATGTTATTGCTCATAATGAAAGCATGAAATTGGCTCATCTATATTGTGAACTGCTTAGTGAAATTCGCTCACCGCTCAGCCAGGACCTTGAGATGTGGGATCCCCATGCCCCAGCTTCTCACCATCCACGCTGTGTCAAAGGCAGCTAGAAACCCGCGGGCGATGCCTGTTCCCAGAGGCCAGAACGGCTGCAGAGAACGGAGCACAACAACTCACTGCGGCACATTAAGATAATTTGACATTTAAATGGAGCATTTCATACTGTGAGTGGTTATCACACCAAGATGGAAAATGTCCAGGACTGAAAAAGAAACAGCTGCCTGGACGTCCTCACAAACTCTACTTAGCTTAGTTTATCCAGTTTTTAAACTCTCATCATCTTTTTGTAAACAAAGCTAAAAGTCTACAGCCATGCTAGCAAGCTTTGAGCTGAATGCTAACAATGTTATCATTGTGAACAAGTTAGCATTCTGATGCTAATGTTTAGCGGGTATCATGTTTTTCCTGTTCACTGTCTTAGTTTAGTGTGTTAGTATGCTAACATTTGCTAATTAAACAAAGCTTAACTGAGGCTAACGGGAATGTCATTAGCTTTACAGGCGTTTAGCCTCAGCTAAAGTATTGCACAAATTAATATTTAGACCAAATGATGTTGCAAGTCATTACGGTTCATCCTGAGAGGAGCATGAATGTCTATACCTGACCAAATTTCCTGACAATTCATTAGAAAATTGTCCAGACATTTCAATGCAAACCACAACCTCATGAGGTCAGAAATGAAAAGAAAGTGAAAGCCTGTAGGATACTTTATCTGGGAAGCATGAATTTGCAAAGGTCAGTGCCAATTTCACTGGTCAGATGAAATAACTGATCAACTGGTGGCACTACATGAAAAGTCAGGGAATCATTATAAGTCAAGTTTTTAGATTCACTTCCTCTGGGCACCATGAATATCTGGACTAAACTTCATGGCGATCCATCCAGTAAATGTTGAGATATATCAGTCTGGACCGACTGACGTCGCCATCCCTTGCACGGCTCTTTGTGAACTAGATGATAAGCTCTGTCCCCTACCTCCACCAGGCAATCTCCAACCAGACCCATCAACAATTTCTTCCCCCTCCTCTCCCTGACAAGTGAGGCGTTCTCAGCGCGTTGCATGCAGGTGAAGTCGAACATGGCCACGTCTGGCCGACCGGATTGGTTCACAGCAAACTGGAGGTCGGGCAGATTGCCGCCCGTGGAGAAGTCGGCAGCATCGTGGGCATAGCGGTGCAAAGCTTCATGGTCCACATTTGCTGGAGCCAGCAGCTCCTCTGCATCACTGTAGTCCTGTAGAGACACAGGGAGAGGTGCCTTCTTATCTGATGAGTCATGGCACCTTTTCTGATGCTGAGTGACATGTCTTATATTTGGTTTGCTGCATTAGCTTATGTGACAGGCTGCAGAGAAAGAGCAGGTGACTGACAGCTTATGTTGTTTGACTGGAGAACCTGCACAGCCGACTCATCCATCCGGTTTGTTTCTTTTTCTCTACTGGCCAGAAATGCAGCTGGTGCCAGTAAGAATCACTCTTTTCCCTCTGTAATGGATGTGTTGTTCTCACCTGTTTAATGACCCCCTTCTTCAGCAAGCTCTTCTTCTTGGCAGTCATGACAAAGTAGTGGGTTTCGTCTTTATAGTAGACAATGTTCTCTAAATCGATACCTGGAATGGAAAAAGGGAGAGAGAGCATGGTGGGCATACAGAGACTGAGAGAGAGAGAGACCAGAGTAGGTGAGTGGGAGAATCAGGAAAGCTGACAGTAAGTGTGATATTTTCCTGTATTATTAGCTTGTTTTCTTTTATATTTCGACCGGTTTTACTGGTTTTAGGATGGGGAAGTAGGCAAGGATTTACATAGGCAGGTGAGTGAAAAAAAGAGCCATTGAAATGAGCATGGCCAGGGTTATAAAGGTGGCTCATAATTCCTGTAACATTTGATCAGTAGATGAAAGGTTGATCAGAGAGGAAGGGTGGATCATCAGTTAATGGTGGCACAGGAAATGAACCAAGGTTTGGAAAACAGATGAACAGCAATGCTGCTTTTTTTCACGCTTCATGTTGAACCCAGTCTGACAGTATGAAAGTGCATTTTAAAGCCTTGAGGGTTGTGTTTACTGAGAAAAAAAAAACATATAAATGAAAGCACTCATCTTCCTATTAGAAATGTTATGATTCAGTGACGTTACTTCATAATTTATGGTCTCACTTCAGTGTGAGTTCATCTGAGGCAACTCATTTCCTCTTGCTTCATGTTTTAAACAGTAAACTGAAATACAGCAAACAGCTGCATCACTGCAAACCAGCTTGTCCTCTTCCGTCCAGATGAACCTCATGTAGATGTTATATGGATTCCTACCGGTCTCAGTGAGCAGGTCTTGGAAAAACTTCTGGTTGTAGATGCGCGCAACGCCGCTGATCTCCGCTACTTGGGCCTCAGCGGCCGTGTTTCTGTTGATGAAGTTGGCTGTGATGCCAATTGCCAGCTTGCCTCTCAGCTCCTTATGCTTAAAACCTGAGAGGTTTTCAAAGAAAATAAAAGAGGAAACTGGGCTGATGAAAGCTCACGTATTGAACAAGACTACCACAGGAAGTTTGTGTTCTGTGATATCTAGGCCTTCTTGCAAAATGTGTAACTACAGATGACTGTGCCCACTATTGCAACAGTGATGTGTGTTTGTCTTACCATCAGGGACAAACCTGCCTCCTCCAGCAGAGATGAAGACATCAAACTGGAAGGTGGCAGCAGGATGAGAGCTGGGCTGCAGCTTGGCCATCCAACCTGCCAGAAACACATCAAACTTTTATGCGCAGCAGGTTTCATCATAACTTTTATTGCTTTACACACCGTTGGTTCGTACAAACAGCAACTGATGATGAGCAAAACTAGTGGGGAGAGCGATGTAAATGTGAGTACCGTTGTCTCCTGAGGGCTCAATCAGGCCCTGGAACTCCACTCCAGTGTGAACCTCCACCCCGAGAAGAAGAGACACTTTCAATAAAATCAGCTGCAGCTGACGAATGCCTGCAAGCACACATGTATATTTCATTGTGAAAATGTGTGTGAGATAACCAAGACACCAGACGTGCAGTCAGTCATGCACACGGGGGGGAGGGGGGCGGTTGCAATGGGATTATTTTCATGTGGCAACACTTGACTTTAAACACACAGTACGTAATTGTCTGTCTCTAGGGGTCTCTCAGTCAAAACAATAACAAAAGACAGACATTGTTGACGTTGTGAAGTAGCGTGGGATCATGGGAGATGATGTCTTTGCCATCACTGCAGTCAGCTTCTCCTGGTTAGGATCCCTTCAATGTTAACCCCTCAGGAGGTTTTTACCAGCAGTAGAACCACCTCCCCCCAAAAAATGGACCCGCTGATTAAGTCGAGTAAAAACACTGAATAAAGCAGTTTCACCCTAAAAATCAGTGTTTGTCTGTTGATGTTCAGCAGACATAGGATGTCTTGGAGGTGGTGGGAGCAAAGCTACTGCTAACAATTACTTGGCTTGTTTCTCTGATAACTTAAGGTCCAATTACTAAAATCCTTCATCTGGTTAAAATATAATAATAATAATATAAATAATAATATAGTTTAAAATGACCAAGTGTGTTTAAACTGGCTTAAACTGGATAAAAAGTCAATTTTGAGCAATATACCTTAAAATGTTCTTATGTGTCATTATAAATACATTATAATGTGTTGTAAACATGTATTAAATGTTTACATACTGCTTACAGTTGCTAAATAGGGAGACTTACAGCAAAGTGTTGATGGCAGAAAACAGAGAACAGAAGAGTCCAAAATTCAAAGATATTAAATTCACAAATATCTAAATCAAATATAAGCATAAAGAGAAAATGTGACATTTGAGAAGCCATGTTATTAATCAATCAGTTATTGATAATGTTGTTGAGTCTCATGCTCAAAGTTACGTAAAGTTTGGAGGTATGTGTTTGATTGCACATTCACAAAGTAGTTGTGTTTGTGTAATTGCAGAAGGCCTTGAGGAAAGGGTTAAAATCTATGTGTTACCACCCCTCTTTGGGCCCCTGGGTGCATCACAATCAGGTGGTTGAAACCTGAGTCTTTGTCATACAACATATCATATGTGCACTAAGGCTTCAAAAGCCCAAATTCACAAAGAAGTGGGAGGCTTTGTTCATGCAATCATGTTATTGAATCTATTTCATACTCTCTCAAATTTACAAATATTAAAATAAAACATCAGTTGCAGAGAAGTTGTAGATACATTTTCTGATGATCTGGAGCTGTGGATTACACTACAGCTGTCTGACAGTAAAGGGCCATCACCACTGGTCACTCACTGATGTGATCCAGAGAGCCTGTGCAGAATTTGCCGTAGAACTTCTTGGCTCCGAGGCTGCGGAGGTCGTAGATGGTGAAGGGCCACAGGTGGAGGACGTTGTTCCTGGTGAAGGCGTCTCTCTTCTCCAACACCACCACCTGAGCCCCCAGCAGGGACAGCTCGATGGCCGTTCTCAGCCCACATGGTCCAGCACCCAGCACAAGACACTGAGGGAGAGGAGGAGGAAATCAGAAACACAGCCAGCGTGGATGATATGATGCCAGTCGAAGAATGAGGACATCTACTAAAGCTAAATGTTTTATATCCTCCAGTCATCAACCAGCCAAGTTGCAGGAAATATGATCACAATCTCCCCTTCATAAGTTACAGTGTTCAATAATGGCCAGAAGTGTTTTTGCGGAACATTATAATGTCACAGTGAAGTTGATCTTTGACCTTTTCGATATAAATGAACATCTACAATCTCATGACAACTGGTCAAACTCCATCTGTTGATGAAGATCATGTGATCTGACTGAAAATTCCAGAACAGCAACTAAAAGGGCCTTGTGGTGAGTTTAATGCTCCTGTGATCAAAGGGGAACTTTCAGCATTGATACAATACTGCCTCTGACATGATGCCCTGTGTGTCTAATTATCATAAAATAATAATAATGTCAAACATTTTAAACTAAAAAGGCAAAAGTAAAAAGTCAAAACCTACCAACCAAATCCTTTGAAAATAAATAAAAAGGGAGTCACTGGTTGTTGGTACCTTGTTTTTGCTGCAGGCTTTTCCTTGCTGGTAATCTGCGTGAGATGCTCTTTTGTCCAGCTTTGTCCACAACGCTTTGGCCTTCCAGTAGTTCAGTCTCTCCTTTAACTTGGTGTAGAAGGTCCTGAAATCCTTTGGGTCTATGTCCAGTTGCCTGCTGAGCTCCACAAAGTGGTGCTTCACATCCTTACAGGTCTGGGCTTGGATGAAGTGGTCGAACGTCGCATGTGAAGGATTGACGGGGTCCTGGCTCGCCATAGTGGAGGATGACGGGTGGACTGGGTCCTGTGGTCGCTGGGTTAGACAGGTAACTGTGAGAGAGGAGGTTATATCATGGTATTAGCACTTTCTATCTGGAAACGACTGAGCTGTGGGGATAGGTTTACTGCAAACGATCAAAGGGTTTAAAGGTCTGTGTTGCTCTTGTTGTTTTCATTTATAGACGTGGTCCAGTCTTCTACCTACTGCGCCCTCGTCATGCTCTCTAATTATAGTCCAGATGTTTAAATGTTGTTGCTTCTTGTCACCTGAGTCATTACTCACTTCCCCATTGTGGTTTCTGCGGGTTTCCATACATCTTTTCTTTTTACGACCTCTTCACAGTGAACAACCCGCCCACAGCTGATGTGTCATTCTCACACACAGCCTCAGGACGTGTGTCTGTCATTAGTCTCAGCAGGCAACGTTTGACGGTTTAACACAAACATATGGCTGAAACGCAAAGTGAGACAGCTACTTTCCATATGTCTGAACTGAAAGAGCTGTTGTTTATCACCTCAAGTGAACAAAAGAAAACTGCATGCATGCTACCTAGGGCTGAATGAAATTCATGTTTTGTCCAGCCAACAGGCCACAGACCAAAGATATTCAGTTTATTATAAAGAAAGACCAGAAAAAGCAGCAGATTCTCACATTTGAGAACCTGGACCCATCAATGTCTGTACAGACTAAAACAGCTATAGATTCACTTCCTGTCCATTCACTTTCCATCACAGCTCTAAACACAAGTGCAGGATAAAGTCTTCTTTTACTCATTGGTTAGTTTGAATTAGGGATGCAACTAACGATTATTTGTAGTATCAATTAAGCTGCTGATTATTTTCTCCATTAATCAATAAGTCTAGAAAATGTCAAAAAAAAAAAAAAAATTAATTGCTGTTATAATTTCTCATAGACCAAGATGATGTGTTCATGTGGCTTTACCATCATATACGACACATCTGAGAAGCTGGAACAAGGGATTGTTTGGGGATTTTTGGTTAAAAAAAAAAATTAAAAAACTAAATAGATTAATACACGTATGCATGAGTTTCCTCTCAGTACTCCGGCTTCCTCCCAAGACGAGCGGGTTCAGGTTAACTGCCGACCCTAAAATTTAGGTGTGAATGTGAGCGTGAATGGCTGTTTGTCTCTGTAAGTCAGCCCTGTGATAGACTGGTGACCTGTCTGGTCTGTGAATGAAGGGATAAGCGATATGGCTCAAGAATGAAAGAATAAAGACACTTATCAAAATAACTGCTCATTAATGTTCTATCAATCAGCTAATCAATTAATCAACTAACTGTTGCAGCCCAGTTTCTGTAAAGCAACAGCAAAAGCTGATGCTCAGCCCTAACGCTCACTGACACTGTCTCAAACATCCTCAGAAACAAATACAACATTGTTTTCCTCAAGTAATCACATTAGAAATGTCTCATTATTAGAAACATTCGCTACACAATGTCAACATTTACTTAAGGTGGGTTACTTTCAAAAATGACAGGCACCACAGGTAAGATGCTAATCTTTTGAGTCAATATCATGTTCAAACAAGAAAAGTAGTGTTTAAAACACTGTTCACACAGTGCACATTTACCACAGTTTAACACTTATCTTGCAACAATGTGAAAAGCTCAAACTCTACTTACAGTATGGTCACACGGTTGACTGAGTGTGAAATAGATGTGTTGTCGCTGACATTTCCTGTAACAAACGCTCATGCATCACTTCCTGATAACATTAACCTCACAGCAACTCCCCTCTGCTGCTAAATCTGCAGCTTTTGCCCTCCACCTGAGGCACAGAGTCTATAATTACAGCCAGAGACCACTGCAACATGTGTGTGCATGACTCAGCTTGAGCGTGTGTGTGTGTGAAGTGGCTGTCAAATAGTCAAATATTCCTCCTGCACATTTTTTTACCACTGACTGACAGTAGATATTCTGATAGAAAAGAGCATCACGGTGACATAGCTCTTAAACCAGTATGACAAGAAGCTGAAAATCTTCCCTCTCTTCCTGTTTGTATTACTGCTTTACATCCTGTTGTATATGGTCACAATCACTCAAAGTACAAACCTGCAATAAATCCAGAGGAGTGTTTAACAGACCTCCATGGAGACCCAGATGACACTGAGCCAACACAATGGCTTCAACATGAAAGCTGCAGCTCAGGTGAACATAAACCAGCTTTGGTAATTTCTAATGAGCGTCCAGAGGAAGGATAATTACATGTAAAATGATTAAAGTTCCACTTTTGTCCCATCTGCTGTTTCCCTATTCATTTACTGCAGCGTGAACACTGTGAGAGATAGCAGACGGATACGCATCCTGGCATGCTGAGCTACCTTTGGTCTGAAATGATTAAACAAACTCGCATCAAGGTAAAAGTCTACAGGCTGTAAATGGAGCCAGTGTGCCCGTGGAACAAAAAAGAAAAAAAAGGAGGCCTGTGAACACAACACAGCCTGTCAAAACTAAAAATAACTCAGACGATCGTCTTGACACTTTTATCTAATTCTCGAGAAGGTTGCTGTATTTTTACTCCTCTGTATTTATACTCTGTGCTATTTTTTCTGTGTTAACCAGCTTGAAAGCTGTAGCCCCACAAACAAAAACATTAATGCACAAACTAGTTTCCCATGTTTAAAATATACCCTTTGTGGCACTGCTGAATACAGTTTGAGGATGGTCATGCTGAATTAGGTGTCATCTGTGGCAAAGGTAGACACACACACAAACACACACACACACAGAGAATCATCATCATCTGACTTGTGTTAAGCAATTCTAGGGGGAGAGTTAAAGCAGGAATGCATTGGACAGGATGAGACAGAAACAAGCAGGATTTAATGGTGAATTGACCTGATTTTCCTCAGAGCCAGTGGATTGGATTGGATTAGATTGACCCACCTTATTACATGTGTAAGCTCTGCGTAGTGCGCCTGGCAACACTGGGTGAATCAGGATGTTGGATCAAACACTGATCTCCAGGCCGGCATGTTTTGGACAAGGACACACAAACACAGAGAGAAAGAGAGGGAGAATGAGGGGAGGAGAGAGGAGAGGGGGAAAAAAAGAGAAATACATGTCATTTCCTGAACTTATCTACCCTCTACAGACATCCATGGTTTGTACTGAGACATTAAAACATGGTCTAAGAGCTCACAATAATAGGAAGTTGATACATTAGGAGGAAGGTGTGGCACTGCCAGCCGCCAGATTTATAGCTATAGGAGAGAGCTGACAGAAAATACAGAGCTGCAAAATAAAAACTAATTCATGCACTCATTCATGTTTTCCACATTGGAAGTAAACAACACTTTAAAAAAAGACAGCACACTGAATGTTCCCAGAGAGCAGCCACAGCGGGCTCACATCAGGCTACACCAACTTTAAAGCACAGAAAAGAAGGAAAAGACACGACACATAAAGATCCTCCGCCGCAGGGCAAAGAAGAGCGGGGATACCGGGTGAGAAGTCGCGCTGAGCGGGCGTCCGTGGAGCTGCGTCCCGGGGCTCGCTTCCATGTCAGCGCTTCTTTCTTCTTCTTCTTCTTCTTTGTTCACAGGTGAAGCGCTGGCTCACCTGGGCCCCGCGCTCACTGCGCGAGCTTCTTCCGGTACCTTCTGGTACACAGACACAGCGCGAGCAGCTGCGCACGTGATGGGGGGGGGGGGGGGGGGGGGGGGGGGGCGGTAGTTGTGTATGTTTGTATGTGTGTGTGTGTGTGTGTGTGTGTGTGTGTGGGGGGGGGGGGGGGGGGGGGGGGTATCTGAGGGCAACGTGTAGGGTGTGGTAGAATCACTGAATAGAACTAGAACTAGAACTAGAATCACATAATAATGATGATGATGATGATGATGATGATGATGATGATGATGATGATAATGACAATAATAATAATGATGATAATAATGATGATGATTATGATAATAATAATAATAATAATAATAATAACGTGCATGTAGCCTACTTTACAATGGTGGAAAGTGACTAAGTACGTTTATTCAAGTTACTCACCTTTACTTACTTACAGTAGTATTAGACTTAGTATTAGTATATAGACTTTTGGCTCTCCACATGAGAATGATGATAATAATTATAATAATAAGAAGAAGAATAATGATTATGCTAATAATAATTATTATTATTATGGTAATAATATTGATGATGATGATGATGATGATGATGATAATAATAATAATAATAATAATAACAATAATAATAATAATAATAACATGCATCTAGCCTACATTACACCAATGGTGGAAAGTGACTAAGTACAAATGCAAATCACAGACTGTGACATGTGACCCAGGTGTCAACCACACACTTTTTTTGTTTATTTTGTGAGGAGTCACAAAAAAGATGCAGGCATAATCATGTGTGATATGGTCATGTGATCATATGTGATCAACAAAAACTAATAAACGCTCAGTTTTAAAGTTAATAATACAATATTTCTGTGTGCATGTCCTCTTATGTCTGTTAAAAAATACATATTTTCTTTAATTCTCTATACATTATGGTTCCTTAGTGGATGTAGTTGAGTTGTGAGAATTACAACGTTGTCTTCAACATCTTATTTTGAGATTACTGTGGATTTTGTTCAGAATATCAATGATAGGCTATTGAAACTGAATCTCATCCTCACTGAGATTTTTTTTTTTGCAACTGGTGTAGCAATAAAATGAAAGTAAAAGTGTGTCTAGCATTGGCGGTGACCTTCAATCACAGTCTTATTGACTCACCTCAACAACAAACACAGTGAGGCGAGCTCAGTGAGTGGTTCCTAATCACAGAGACGCCACCAGTCATTCAGTTAAAAAACAAGACAGGAAACATCTGGCAATATACAAATTTTATTCAAACAAACTTTCAAATTTGAACAGTATTCAGTAGGATTTAACAAAGAGTGTTTTATCTGAAAAATCCCCATTGAACACAGTAGAAAAGAGTATATATAGTAAAATATCTGCATAGCCAGAGAGTAGACCCACACAACCCCACAGGAAATGTCCTTGGCTTGTAAGCAAACCTGCACACACACAATATGACCCTTTATGTGCACTTTTTCCATATTTCTGCCCCTTAACGTTTACGGGCACCGGTCTGGGGGAAAAGAAAAAAAAAAAAAAAAAAAAAAAAAAAAGGAGGAGTGATGCAGACGACCTGACTGCACCCACGTCCATGGGACACAGTCGACACCACACACACATCGAGCTCCTTCCATGTGTGACAGTCACATGATCTTCTGCAGGGAAGTTATTGAATCGAATCCAAGCTGGGGAGGCTGATTGTAATGTCGAATGATCATGGAAGTACAGAGGATGGTACACATACACACACACACACACACACACACACACACCATGCTGGTTCAGGTGTACCCAGAAAAAAAACAGACAAGAACACTTGATTACCTGCTCATTTCCCCCACCTCTGAAGCAGCACCAACATGTTCTGCAGATTATCACTGTGTAAACATCTGAGGTTTTGATTGCATTATGGGAAGGTGTGACGCTGGTATTTGATCAGTATCCAGCAGCTTCTTCAAACAGGTGAGTCAGGAAGTGTGGAGCAAGCTCACCAGTTCTGTCAGTCATATTGAAAACGTACAACCAAGATAGGTTTCACAGAAATACATGCACAAAAAAACATACTCGTAATGTAAAAGTGTTTCTATAATATATATATATATTCATTTAAAATATAATCACTGTCAGATGTTGTTTAACCCATGAAAAGTACCATGAACATTAAAGTTTGAACGAAAAATAAACAATTGGGTTATTTTAAAAGGAATAAATTATAAAGGTGATATATACAAAAAAAAAGATATTTACAATTAAGTTTCAAGATGCCAATTTATTTGCTATACATGCTGTTTAAGGGAAAGCTCGTAGTCTGCCCCTACAGGCTAGAAGGGGACACAACCAGAACAGAAACAAGATCTCCAGTGTAAGATTGTGGTCACAGATGCACTAATTATTAGGGAAGCACTGATGCTGATTACAAATAGATTCATATTGAATGAGGAGGCGAGAAAGAAAATTCACCTGATCTTAATTTCAATCATTTGAAAAAACAAAATCGACATCTTGAAACCACGGCGGCGAGCCAGTCAGTGCTGTACACAGGTGCACAGGATCTGAAAACAGTGGATATCCTTTGAGGAGAACAACAAATCCTCCACTCACGTGACTCAGAATTCATTGTAAGAAAAGTTCAGAGTAGTAAAATACACTTTTAAAGAGAAGTACAAAAGAGATTTTTCATTGGCACAAAAATCCTTGCAGCAGAATCCAAGTCCATCTCCGTCCTGAGACGACCGTTGGTGATCAGTAGCATTTCGTTTGTAAGAAAAGTCACGATGAGAAAATAGAGAGACAAACTCAGCCTCGCCTCTTCTTTGTGTCGAGCTGTATGTTGGTGTGTGAGACTAAACACACACACACACACATGCGCACACATGCACACACACACGCACTGGTGGGAATCAAGGGTGTTAGCCTCATTCAGAATCTCGCAACTTGAAACTGAATGTCGCGCAGGTGGAAGTGTGGTTGTAAAGTAAAATTTTCCAGTTGATCCAGGTCTAATAACAAAGTAAAAAAAAGAAAATTAAGATATCATAGCAATATCCTGGAAATTTATCATACATCCCCAGCTTTCATACAACCCCAACAAGACAAAGTCTGAGCATGTGTGTTTCAAATTGGATCCCACAGAAAGTGCAGTAAAAATAGAAATCCTGTGGTGGGGCTTTCAGCAGGACAAGAATCGTGTCAAAAGTTACAAGTCTTTTAGTCTTTTATTCTGGTGTCATTCGCAGTGTTGAAGCTGAAAAACTACAGGATCAGTCAGGTGAGTTAATACAGGAAGAGCGTTGGGGGATTTATAATATAAGGGCACCTTACAAACACAAAGAAGGTAGAAAAACCTGCTTGGCTGTGTAGACTGTTGATCTGATTGACAAACAAAGCACGGTATAACAAATAATAGTCTCTTCCTTTGAAAATAGTCCCTCTCTGACTGGCTGACGCGGTGGCAAGTGTGACGATGACTTTGGAAAGAGGCAGGAAGTGAATGTCGCTGATTGTTTGATTGATGTCCCGCTGACGATCCCTGACGACGCCAGAGAGTTACTGATTGTACCCAGATTGCTGTCGGCTTTCTGCCCCTTTACACTGTACACACATACTGGTCCATGCACTCTCAAGCAGATGCACATGCTCAGTTTTATTGCACATGCGTAACTCATGCACATATCCACGTTCAGCCCGGTTACAGGTTCTCTCCAGGCTGGTACTGAGGCTCCGTGGAGGTGAAGTAATCCTCCAGGAAGCCCTGCAGGTACTCGAAGGTGGGCCTCTCCTCGGGCTCTTTCCTCCAGCAGGTCAGCATCAGCTCGTGCAGGGATTCAGGGCACTCTGCTGGGCATGGCATCCGGTAACCACGCTCTACCTGGTCCAGCACCTCCCGGTTCACCATGCCTGGGAGGGCAAAACAGAAATACGATAAACCTGTACCTGACTCTAATGATAAAAGCACTGTATGTTCTCAATCTAAGATAAACAGACTAATTCCCTGCACTGTCACAAGGCCTGGAAAAAAAAAAAGTTCCTTACCTGGATAGGGCACTCTGCCTTTGGTGGCCAGCTCAGTGAGCAGGATCCCAAACGACCAGACGTCAGATTTAATGGTGAAGCGGCCGTACAGAGCAGCCTCAGGAGCTGTCCACTTGATGGGAAACTTGGCCCCTGCAAGATGACGGGTTTATCAGCAGGTTATAATTAGATCATTGTGGCCCAGACTGAGACAAAATCTCACATCTACTGCATAAATCATAACGTGTCCTGAGGTGTAACCCCATATAACCACAGTAGCTACATCAGTGGTTCCCAAATCTGAGGTGAGAAATACAAAGATATTTGCTTCTGTTAAACAAAATTATATATATTCTTAAAGCTTTTTCAATGTTTTGCTTTTTTTACCTTGAAAACAATGGATACTACCTCTTGAGGCTAATAAAAAGCCTTTAAAGGTCCCATATTGTATAAAGGTAGATGTCCATTAGTTTTTCGATTATAAAGCAGGTCTAGGTTCTATATTAATACTGTGAAAGTATCAAAGCCTGTATTCATAAACTGAGCCTTAAAACAAGCCATAAGGACTTCTGTAACTTTGTGATGTCACAACAAAGTTGCCACCGCTCTCAGCCATGTCCTGAGCCTAACCCACCAAAAACCACCACCCAATGTTGCAGGATTTGCTTTCTCTGAGCATTTACCAGAAATCTGCCATAATTTTATTTGATTACTCAGAAAACAGACAGCCAATAAGAGAGATTCAGATCCTCTCTTCTGATTGGCCCCCCAACCTGTTGTTACTAAAGCTCCAGAGAGAAGCCTGAGAGAGGAGATGTAAAACTACACTGAGATGGTTTTTGGTTCTTAAAACACAAATATATGGATATCGTCACTTCAAATAAGCCCCCTTGTGCTCTTACCTTGTCTGGCAGTGTATTCATTATCCTCAATGAGGCGAGCCAGACCAAAATCAGCCACTTTGCAAACAAGGTTATCTCCCACCAGGATGTTAGCAGCTCGGAGGTCTCTGTGCACATAGTTCATCCTCTCCACATACGCCATCCCCGAAGCAATCTGAGAAAGAATTGAAATATTTTGTCACAGTCAACACTAAACGAAGATGACTCCAGATATACAGTATTTCTTAATGGATTTAAGTGACACAGTAGGGAATTTTTTTTTGCTGACCTGTGAGGCCATGTCAACCAGCTGGGGGAGGCGGAGCATCTTACCCATGTCACCTTTCAGGAAATCCAGTAAGCTACCTGTAGGCAGCAACACACACAGAAGGTTAATATAACACTGTTGGAGCTGTTACGTTTCCTGATGTGCAACCTCATGACAGTTTTTTAAAAAATTTATTAGAAAATTCTTCTATTTTTGTAGATACATGAAGCGAATTTAATTAAATATTTTTGTCATTTTGTTTAATTAAATAGTCGCATTTTCAATATAACTTCATCAGAGAGGATGGAGTTCTCTGCCTTTTGCTGCCTCAGGAACACCAGAACTCATCACGCCACACCGACCTTGCCCCATGTACTCTGTGACGATGTAGATGGGCTCCTCAGATACCACCGCGTACAGCTGCACCAGCTTCTCGTGTCTCAGTTTCTTCATGACCTGAGCTTCCTGGAGGAACGCCTCGGGGGACATGGTGCCGGGCTTCAAGGTCTTGATCGCCACACGTGTTGTACCGTTCCATGTTCCTGATAAAAGAAAAGAGTCATCACTTTTGATTGTTGCAACTAAATCAGTTAACTACCATCATAGAGAATCAATAACATGTCTACATAAAGAACATTTGCTTTCCTTGTAAATTTTCAAGAGTTTCATGAAATGGATCAAAACACAGCTTACCCATCCAGACCTCTCCAAAGCAGCCCTGTCCGAGCTTGAGGTCAAGACGGAGGGACTCTCTGGGGATCTCCCAGGCATCCTTGGCTAGTCCCTGTGTCTGGGGCTTCAGTACGGGACAAATTTCTGTCAGACTGTGACACAGCCCATCAGCATGCTCTGGAGACACAAGTCAGGGTATGGTGTTAAAAAAAATCCATCTTCCTTCTTAAAGACAGAATAATCTTCTGAGTGTACAAGAAACGGAAGAAGTGTTTAACTAAATACACAAATGACCAGTTTAAAGCCAATAGAAGCAGTGGATGTGTAGTGAACTTACTGCGATAGTGATTGACAAGCTGCTGCAGGGTGCTGAACTGTGTGCGTGATGTGATGTAGAAGCCGCCGCTGTCCAGCTTCCTGATCTTGTAGTGCTTCACATTCAGCCCTTTGGTGTTATCATAGTCCAACACAGACAGACAGTAGGCACCTGGAAAGATAAAACATGACAAAGCACGATGTGAAGAAGTGTATCACAATAATGTCTGATTGGGTTGAAAGTATTATGTTTTTAATTTAACATAAAATCACAAAAAATGGGAGCAAATGAAATCATGATAAAAGTGTTTTTGTGTTTTGGGACAGTTTGCTTCTTACGCCAGCAGAGGGCAGTGTCAGTCAAATGGAAAAGCAGTCTGAGTCACAGGGCAGCCCCAGGCGATGCCTCTCCCTCCTCTTAATGTTTGAACTGGGTGATATGGCCTGTGGTTGTACACTCCTCAGCCTCAGCTCCACATTGACCTAATTCTGTCTGGCTCACCCCCCCAGTACCCCCGCTTACCCATCTCCTTAATATGTGTCCATCCCTCACCACCTCCCTTTTCTCATGCTATACAGAGCTTATATACATATCCCATAACAGGAACCCTGTAACCTACATGTGTATGCACATCACACACAAAGGATCCCATAAGGGCTGTGTTCACTGCAGCAGCAGCAGCTGCCTATCAGAACTATCTCCAGACCGAGTCCCACAGGCGTCACAGCCAACCTTTTTCCATCTGCCTGATTCGTCTCTCTTCTGTACCCACACTGCAACACCGCCGTCACGGTGCAGTGGGGCGAACAGTGAACAGCAGGGTGTCACGTCTTACTGCTAGAGAGAGTTTGCTTTCTTCTCCTCCGTGCATTTTTAGTGAGACATGTCACAGAATTCAAACTGTGCTTCATGTTGAGATCTGAATATTTTACAAGTTCAGTAAAAAAGAACACGAAGAAACCTATGAAAACACGACTATATTTGAAAAAATACCTACGATATACTAAGTAATTTTGCTTACTTTGCCCAGGTCCTGAGAGTTTTCACCTTTACGAACTCACTTTCTCATACTGTTATAAAGAAAAACTCAACAATGACATTTTAAAAATCCCCTGGGCTATTGTTGGAAGAACAAAAGTCAGAACACTCCTTACTTCCTCTGTTTAATATGGCTGGGTATCATTTTACATTTTATGATATGGTTGTGATATGATACCTGAGTTTTGGCAAAATATTAAGAATTTGAATCAGAACAAGGTATTTGTCTTAGTTTGAGGAATGTTAACATTAACACTTTAAAACCCTAAAGTTCACACATATTTTACACTTTTCCAAAGCCTCTCTTCTGATTGGCTGAGTGTTTTCTGAGAGATCTAAAAAAAAAAAAAATTTGGCAGATTTCAGGTAAACTATCAGAGAAACCAAATCCTGGAAGGTTAGATGGTGCATGCTGGTGGGCTGGTCTTGGGGCATGGCTGAGAGCGGTGACTGCTTTGACAATTTTCTCTACTCAATTCTATGAACAGGTTTTGGTTGGGACTTAATAAGTTCCGAGGTTTGACAAGTCCTGCCGTTGTGAGAGGCAGAGTTAGAAATGAGTTTGTGTTTCTGTATAAGGGTCCACACACTTACCTTTGGTGGTTTCACTCTCTCTCACCAGGAAAGTCCCTCTCCTGTTCTCTAAACTTAGCAGCAGCCTCTCAGAATCACGGCGTGTGATTTTTCCAAAGTACCACCTGGTGATGTTGAGAGAGAAACAGGGGGGCAGGTTGGTGAAGGGGAGAAGATGTACGTGGGTGGAAGAGACAGAATGACAAAGCGAGGGTGAGCTGTTGTTTTCAGTTTGCATGATGCCAGTTCAGATGCAAAGCACATTAATGCAACAGTACAACAGCTGCTTACCTGGACTCTAGAGTCAGTCTGAGATGACTGGTAGTGCAGGAGGCAAAGATGAGAAGTGAAGGTGTTAGAAGAAGTTAGTTTGTCAGTTATAAAAGCAAGCATATTAGCATGTGAAGATCAGCAGCGCATACCCTCAAGGACTAGAAAGCAGTAAATGATAAAGACTGTACTCTCTACCGTAAATATGATGCTACAGCTAGCAGTTGGTTAGCTTATCTTAGCATAGATACTAGAAACAGCTTGTCTGGCTCTGTCCCAAAAAGATCTGCCCACCAGCTGGGGGTTTACGTGCAGGACTATTTCTCAGCCGGGCGCAGTGACTTTCATGTGTCTTGTTGTCACAGTCAGGTTGCCAGACATCCGGCTGAGTCTCTACGAAGTTGCCATGGCTGGCCAAAAAATAGTCCCACACATAATCCCCCATGAACCCACAAACTGTAATTTTTATATTTCAGGTTTTTTATTGATTAAACATCATTCCATCATTAGCGATACTGCTTATCCTTTGAGGGCCGCTGGGGGGCCAATCCTGGCTGACACTGGGAAAGAGGTGGGATACACCATGAACAGGTTGTCAGTCTGTTACAGAGATGACAACCATTCACACTCACATTCACACCTAGAGGCGCCAATGAGGCGACAGTGCCTCTTTTGATTTTGTTGCCTTTGGACAGAGCCCCCCTTGTTTATGCTAAGCTAAGCTAGTCAGCTGCTGGATGTAGCCTTAGGTATAGGTGTGGTGCTGATGTTCTCATCTCACTCTTGACAAGAAAACTACTAAGTGTATTTTTTTCTCTGGGATAGATCCAGGCTAATTATTTTCTCCTGTTTCTTTATGCTAAACTAAATGACTGCTAGCTATAGCTCCATATTTACCGAGAGTGGTGTTGATCTTCTCATCTAACTCTAATAAGCATATTTCCCAACATGTCAAATAATTCCTTTAAGAGCTCACTTTAAAAATTCACATAGAGAAAAAAAGCTAGAGAAAATGTAAAAGAACCCAACATTTGATTGTTAATTCTTTTGTGCACTTGGTGAAAAACAGATAAAAGAGACAGAGCAAGAAAAAAAAAAATTGAGGGATTTACTCTTCTGCCTGGATGGAGTCAGATGGAGCCACATAATTGCTGGGGATATAACCGCTCTCTCCAGTGGTCAGGGAGCGTGCCAGCCACCAGTCCCCTTCTCTGCAACGATGAAAGGATAACACAGCTTCACAGAGGCTCATCACACATCCAGAACACAAATAAAACACTCCTCATGACTTTTAGGGCTGGTGTTTATCAAGTGTCTCTGAGCGTAGACAGAGTGATACAGACCTAACATCCACTTTGTGTTTTTGACTGAAACTACCACAACAATTCAAATCAAGTAGTTCCTGCAGTAACTCATAGAGAAGCTTGATAAATATAAGCCCAAGTGTCTCTACTGTTAAAAAATAATAAATAAATAAATAATAATCGGAAGTTACATAATTATATAGATACATGCATTCATGGGGGTATGGCAACAGGGAGGGATGGTGCTCCTATCCTAGACATTACCAGGAAGTGAGCTGCTATAGCTTTGCAGCACTAGATACACTTAAAATTTAAAGGTCCCATGTTGTATAAAGTGAGATTTCCATGTCTTTTTTTATTATAAAGCAGGTCTAGGTTCTACATTAACACTGTGTAGGCATCAAAGCGCTCAGGCCGACTGACCTGTTGTTGCTAGAGCACCAGCGAGAAGCCCGACAGAGGAAATATAAAACTACACTGAGATTGTTTTAGGTTCTTAATACATTTGGTACTTGGTGGTGGTTGGTTTGGTAATGGTATTGGTAATTAAAGCCACAAATATGTCTTCATATAGATATCAACATTTCAAATAAAACACCAAAACATTGTAAAATATTGGACCTTTAAAGTAAACATGAATTGCCTCTATCAGACCTGCATCAATTATAGTGCTGCAAGGCTTCGCACTGACTCCCCTACTGTACTAAAGGATCATGGGGCATGAGCAGAGTTATGTGGTTTGTGCCTTTCTAGCAAGGTGGTATTACAGTGCAAAAGTGTACGCTTTAGGTGATACAAACACACAGGCAGACAAACGGCGCGGTTCAAATACAACTCCAGAGAAGCTTCAACAAACCTGCAGTTCACCTTCCTCCTGTAAAAAATGTGATGGTTTGTGACGGAGAGATGGAAAAGATGAGAGATGAGAGGGAAGCAGTGAAAAAGAGGGAGGTTAAAGAAATACACAGAGCATGTTATGAGCAGTGGCAGAATAGCAGAGTACACAGAACAGACTCATAAATCGACCAATATAGTGCACAAGATAAAGATATGAATCTAAAATATTTAAACCTTTACATAACCTGGAGACGATGGAGGAACAATAATGAAGTAAAAAAGGGAAAAACTTGCAGCGGGCACAATATTATCATAACAGCCTATCAGATAACTGCTAGATTATTACATTTAGCTGCACCAATCAGAACTGTGATAACCAGTTAACTGATCTTAGTTTTGGTTCATAGATTCTGAGTGTACTTGACCCAATAATGAACCAGTTCTTTGGCTTAAGGGGCCAGATGCAGCGATAATCCACCATTGTCCCCAGCTCCTGCCTTCTAGGTCAGTAGTTTGTAACTAGGCAAGCAGCACTGGGGGTGCACCACTGTAGTATATGGTTCACTGCACCTCTATTGATTCATAGAGCAAGCACCCTGTTTTGGAAACAAGCATGTCTCCCCTTAAACAGGTTAGATTTGTATTATCTAGTCTCAGTAGTCACATCTTTCCAGTGTTGGGGAGTAGTGAATTATACGTAATTGAACTAGTAGTTTAACTACATTTTGCAGTAGCTTGCTGGTAGTTCAACTACAATCTTATGTGCATAGTGATTCAAGTAGTTAAATTACTTTTTTGACCTTTTTGTGTAGTTAGCTACTGAAATGGCTTTAGACTATAAAAGGAAAAAAAAGTTTTTTTATTTTATTTTTTTGTCAGAACTGTAATTGAACCCCTGTTATCAAGCCCCACCCCCATTTTCTTTTATCCTGACCACTGTGAAGGTTTCCCATAGACTGTATATAAAAATGGATGTAGACTCAGCGTATGAAAAGTGAAGCAGATGCTGAAGTGTCTTAACCCTGCATTCTGTCTAATGACCATCAGGGGGCAACTGCACTGGTTGCGAAAAGAAGTCAGATTGCATTGAAGTCTATGGGAAAATGTCTCTACTTCTCACTTGATTTATTACCTCAGTAAACATTTTCCTGATGAGTTTACAATCTCAATCACCAGTTTCAAGTCTTCTTCAATACACATGATGTTATTTTTTAAATCATGGTCCCATTTACAGGAAAATAGATGGTAAAGCAGGGTATGCATTAGGGCGGGGCTACCTTGTGATTCACATCACACAGCATCATTGTGGACAAACCTCCTGAATCTCAGCCTGAGGAAGAATCACCATGGCCATACTTGACGATTATTGTATAAGAAGTATTTTAAATTTCTTTTTCTAAGTAGCTTTAGTTAAACAAACAAGATCTAAATACTGGTAGCTTTGTTGTAGTTCACAAGCTTGGAGTAATTGGTAGCTTGAAAAGCTATGCTCTCAAAGCAGCTTCACCAGCACTGCATGTAGCAGTGAACACAGCCATGACCTCAGTGAGGTGGACTGAGCAATGAGACATACTCAGTCTCAGTGAAGCTTTTGGTGAATGAAGCAAAGTTTGTGCAGAAATGTGTCAGTTGACACAAAAATCAAGCCTTGCTGAGGCATTTCTATGGCAATGGGAGGTTTCAGAGAGATGGGGTGACATTTCGAGGAGCAGAGCAGCCAGTCCAAGAACTGAGGACGTGTCTATATGCAGTTACTCTTCATCATTCACATGCTGTATGTGTATGAAAGAAGTGACTATTCTTGACTTAATTTGTGTTTAGAGAAAACACAGAATACGGGGTGATAAAAAAAAGGGATGTGTGATTGTTTTCTGTATTTTCCTTACGTGTTGTTGACTATCTGGAGGCGTTCGCCCTTCCTGAAAGACAGATCTGAGGCTGTTCGAGACTCATAGTCATACAACGCCACGAAGGTCGTCACACCTCCTGGAAGAAGAAAAAAGTTTGGCTTTTATCAAAGAACTGCACATGCAGGGCAAACAGTCTAAACAGCCCACACAATAAAGCACTACATGTAAAAAAAATGAAGACTGAGTCACTGAGCTGAGGTCCTCACCTGCTAGTGTGATTCTGTTAGGAGAGGTGACGCTGTTGTTGTCCACGCCTCCAAACAGGGCCAGCTCTGCATTATTGGCCATAGACTGATTGCCACTGAGACCTCCATCCATAGTAGGGCTGCGGTTGGGTGTTAAGGACTGTTGATTGGAGTTGAGGTGGTGGCCACCGACCCCTCCTCCAGAGCTGAGGTTGCCATCGAGGCTGCGGGTTCGCGAGCTTGATTCCTTGGGCTTACTCTTGGATCCCCCCATGGCCAAGGCCTGTACAGGAAGGGACAGAGAGAAAAGTCTATGAGACAGCAGTTGAAGAAGAAACTTAAACAAATTCCATTTCATTGCACTGTAAGAGATAAATTACATCATCATTTCCCATCAGATAGACTTGCTTTCTTATGTCATTTCCTTAGAAAACATTCTCTGGAAAAATTCCTCCAACTGCCACAAGGCCAGATGCAGAAACCAGAGATAGACCAGAGACGATGACTCTAAACCCACTGAGACACGCTGCTATGTAGACCACGAGAAGCAAAACGTCCCCATGGACAGTGGAGCAGCTGCTACGCTTCGGTTTCAACACGGACATGAGATCCACTTCACCACACTGCCACCAGCAGAGCGCACACTCACACACACACACACACACACACACACACACACACACACAGAGCCACACCCACACACAGCAGACATGTGGCACATGCCTGCATGCACATGTGTCAGACACAGATGCACAGACAGAGAGATATGCCGGCATTTTGTGGCGTCGTTCTTTTGGTTTTATTCACACTGATCATTTGCAGATGAGTTAGTTTATTTATTTAGTGACGCTCCCACCAAACCCCACTGACATCCAGCTCAGTTAGGTCACTACCTGGGAATGAAACTGGGCCTGTTTATCTTTACAGCAGTGCTGAATTGTATATTCTTTCAAAAAAAACCTTAATCAAGAACTTTTTATGATCAATTAATTGTTTATGTCATTTATTAAGGAAAAATGCATTCAGTGGTTGTAGCTTCTAGCTTGAACTCTGTGGGTTTTAGATTGCTGGTTGGACGATATAATAATAACAATAATAATAACAATAATAACTTAATTTATATATTTACACATTGCACTTTTCTTAACAAAGTTACAAAGTGCTTCTCAGAATAATAAAACAGCATAAATAAAAAACATATCATATATCAAACATTATGCAAAATGACTGACAATAAGTGAAGAGAGACACTAAAATATGTAAAATAATAATTAGGGTAAAACAATATAAATTAAACACATATCAAACAACAGTCATATAATTAAATTGGAGACCTTAAATCGTAACTTAAACAAATCATCTATTAAAGCAGGATTAATTACTTTTCAGGCCATTTGGAGATGAGAGCTGATGAGTCTGAATCTGTTCATTCCTCCTTTTAACGTTTTTGTTCTCCACCAACTCCTGAGGGAAACATCTGGCTCTTTAGCGGCAAAATGTTTGTTTACCAGCTTGTTGCTAACTTTGTCAGTCTGCCATTTGGTGCCGGGGAGGCAGTGAACATTAGTTTTATCAGAGCTTGTTTGCTGAAGACAGCTCCCTGCTGTGTCTGGGAACACGGCTGATGAGAATGAACCAAAACATTAGAGTTGTTGCCGGGGAAATCAAAACAAAGCACTGAAAGATGCTAAAATGCTCCACAAAGATGACTGAGAACTGCAGAGTCAGGTGATAATTTTCTGAGGTTTCTTAACTACAAGAAACCACATTCACAGCTTTAATGGTAAAAATAATCAGCACATTAACTGATAATGAATCATTAGTTGCAACTGATCCACATGGAGCAATTAACTGCACGAAGCTTGAACACAGCTTTTATTTTTTTTTCATGCTGCTCATTGCAGTGTCAGTGAAGTGTTTACAGACTAATAAGGAATCAGTTAAAACTGTGCTCAACATCAGTGAGTTTTCAGCAGCGGGCAATATTTAAGATACTGAGCCAAGACCTGATGAGAACAGGCCAAGGTCAAGAGGGCGGCTTTGGATTTTTTGTCTCTCTGTGCCTCTTCATTTCTGAAGCTTCCCCGCCTACTCAGGCTCATGAAGTAGCTCTAATCACAGCTTAGTGCAGCAAATTCATTATACTAAGCGAAGTATAATTTAGGGACTCAAGCCCGTGCTATCATGGGTAGATATAGCCACAGGGAGTCCACTAGGAAATGCTAATTTACAGAAAACACTAAGGTGGGGGTGGCTCGGGAGTGCTCGTGATAAACAGATAAGGGTCAGAGAGGATGTGGGTGAGTGTCAGGCCTCTGAGATCCACTGTCTGACTGTTGCTATTTAGGAGGCCTGTGGATCTGCTGGATCTGACACTGGAGTGAGCCCCGGTCTCATTCACAAGCAAAGAGTCTAATCCTTAACAAGAGACAAGCTACGGTACACAGGCTAGCAGGCACGTTTGCAGTCAGTGACATATGGTGGAAAATGTGTGGCACAAAGAGGAACACAGTTCGCTAACCACACAAGGGAAATTAGTGAAGCTGTCACTGGTTCTTGTCGGTCATTTTGGATGCTTGCTCAGCCACCCTCCACCCTCCACCCTCCGCCCTGCACTTTTCAACCGAATCTGCCAGGGGAGGGGAAGCAGAAGCAACACACAGAGATTAGAGTTTACTGGTGTCAGTTTCTGTGATTCCTGTTGATTTAGAGTGCGTGCACGTGCACATGTGAGCTCATCCGCAGGAGCAGAGATGCAGCTCAGAAATAAATATTAAAACAGACAGAAAGAGGCAGCAACGAAATGAGATGAGGAGAGCAGCGAGGGAGGGAGGGGAACATAACATGGGGGTTCATTTTTTGGTTGGCATCATGAATGGGCGAGCTGGGGGAGGAGGGCGAGGAAGGGGAGAGGGGTCAACGGGGCCGGACAGTCGATATCTCCCCCCTCAGGGCATGTCTGCATAAAGGGGGTCGCATCCCAGTGAGTGTAACAGTGCAGGGAGGCAGGTTGACACACACAGACACAAGAGAGCAGACACAAAGATGACGGGTGGCTCAGGGAGTCGCTCTTTGTGTGTTTTGTGTTCTCCCCGAGCATGGTGAGCGGTTGCATGGTTAATAAGCCATCTGAGGCAGAGCACAGCAGAGACGCAACCTCTCTCATCTCCAGTCATCAGCGGTTTTAAAAGACATTAACCAATCCACAAAGATGATGCTTTCACTTCAGAGATGTCGCCTCACATAGAGCTTAAATAACACATTATGTGGACACACCATTCCTCCATCATGTTGACTGACTTGTAGATCAGTAGCTGTGCATCTGATGTGCTGAACAGAAGAAACAAACCCATTTCACCCTCCTACACATTTTAAGGTTAAATAGAGCCGACAGTGTCCTGATACTGATACTGAGACTTTGTACCCAGACAAATACACTAAAAACTCCCAGTAAGGGAAGACTGGACCAAGTAAACACGAAGCCAGAGCATTAATTGAGTCTTTGCTCTTTCTTCATTCTCGGTTTCCAACAAAGCCATCTTTTGTCAGCTCCCGGCGGGTGGCACAATCAAGACACAGAAGTGGCCTGTGGCTCGCAGGCTGCCAGATCCTTGCGTGTTTTAGCTCGAACAGCCAGTAGAAATATGGAAATGAAGGACGTCATGAAGCCAAACAATGTTGTGTTTTGCAAGAGAGTTTGTGGAATCATGTCTGTGTGTGTGTGTGTGTGTGTATCATCTGCAGTAACTAATGATAATGAGAGGCTGATTCTGGCCTAATAGCACTGAGGTACTGTAACAAGCACCTACTGTCTGGAGAGGCAGAGCTGCACGAAAATCCTTCTGGCGAGGTGGGGGTGTGGCTGGGTAGGTGGGTGGGGGATTTGCTTAATTATGCATAAGATCTGGCAATGAATTCCAAATCCTTTAAGTCTCCTGGGCTTTTGGTAAATGGGAATAGTCTTTTAATATTGCTGCTGGGGTTGCCCCCCCCCCCCTCCTCACAGGATGCTGCATATCCCTGATTTGCTTTTTCATTTCACGTGAAAAGAAAACAATTACTATTTCTGAATAGTATAATAGTGTTCTCTCATTGAAATAATAGAAAAGAGGTGGTGCCATTCACTGATGGAGTCTTTGTCAGGGCAGGATCATGACACTGGTCCTTTTCCTCCTCAAAATAAAAAAAAATAATAATAAAAAAAGGCTTTGCAATGAATTGTGCTTTGCTCTGGCTCATTTAAAAAAAATCTTTTCATCTTTGGGGAAGGATCAAACAGTCATGAACATCAAAATTGAACAAGCGTCAGATGTTCTATGTGCAGTCTTAATGAGAGACGCTGAAGCAAACCCAAAGTAATACTGAGGGCGAGGAGAGGAGAGGGTGAAACTCTGCTATGTGAAGAGGCACGTTAGGACTTGTATGTTGCGATGACAGCTACAGCAGACCCCTCACTTCTGCCTCACAGTGCCTGCTGCTAAAGGCCTGTGGTCTAATACAAAGATTGAACATGTTCTGACAATCTACCTTCCCTAAAGGACCAGAGTCTCTAAAACCTCAGGCAACAGATTAAAGGTCACAATTGAGCTTTTGCTGTAATGCTATCATTACAACAATGAAAGTGTTGTATTAACACCGTATGTGTGTCACACTGTAGGGATAACAAGTGTTCCTCACGTTCACCTTTTATGATTGATCACTGAGGGCAAGCAACATGGGATTAGACAGAAAGCGCTCTGCATTTGTCCTCGGACGCCACCTGAGTACGATGAAATACATACAGAAGACTGTGCAGCCAAGAGTTTAAAAGGAAATAAAAGATGTTTATTTAATCGTGACCTTGGAATTATAAAGTTAGATCCCAATTTTTTTTACACTTGGTTTATTTCTGCATTAATCGCCCTATAATTTCTTTATCGTGTCACCTCATTGCTCTGTACCTGAGATTAAAGATTAATGAACTACAATGTTAAAATGCAGTGACTCTACATATTTGGTTAAGACTAAGTTGTGCTAAGAATCTGACATGTGCTTTAAAAAGAAATTGGCATAAAAATATTAGCATATTTGCAAGACCCAGAAAACAGAGGTTAACCACTGTGATGGACACACCTGCAGCCACACAGGAATAAGAGTTGGTAACCCCCATGCACTGACACACTTTTCTTTATCTTAGATTGCCTTATTTCATATACATGCAAACTCATGATGATGACACATCATTATTTCATGCAACATAGTTGGAAATATATTAGTTCTATTTATGCACATTTAGTTAATTATTGTATATTCAACATTTAAGGGGTCGTCTGGCCAGGACTGGACAAAAGGATGGGTCTCAGTGCCTGTAACATCACAGTTTTTTTATTTAGATTATTTTTGTTATTTCTTTAGACTTAAGTTTGGTATTTCAATATTTCTTTTTGCAGAATTAACAGGACCTTTATTTCACTGTTAGGTCAGTTGGTTTGTCCAGTTACTTTATTATCACAGCCCGAGTTTAGTTCTATTCATTTGTGCTTTTTTAATGGGTCCAGAACCTTATTGCTTGTTTTTGTAAATTCGTTTTCTTATTTTGGGTAAATCACAACCATCATGCAGTGACTGGACCTCGGCTAGTTACGGTTAGCGAGTGATGTAGCCTGAGCTAAAGCTAATCTACAAAACTTTTCCTGTTTTCTTATGATTGAAAAATCTATGTTGACGCTCCAACATCATGGAAGTTGGGTTTGTTATGCCACATAAATAAAACAGCAGCGAAAATCAAATCAGGCTTCAGGGAAAGGGCTGACATAAACTAGTCTAGCTTAGCAGAGTAGCAGCAACTGCCTTCTCTGCAGCATCTCAGTGCTGAGTGCAATTTGAAGTTTTTTTGGGAAAAAACTACCCAATATTTGAAGATGAACTCAATTAGCTCATTAGGTCAAACTGACAAGAAAGCTGATGAAATTTGCATTTGTAGATAGTGTGTTTGATTATCCAAACAGACTGCATCAAAGCGCCTTAGCTAGCTGAAAAGAACTATATACCATACTAAAACAATTACTTGATATTAACGTTTTATTTAGTTTGTTAGCAAGAATTAATGTTAGCTATTAGCAGCGACTCTACTGTGACTACTTAAGAGATGACAGTAATAAAACCGTCTCAGGAAAATTTGGGGTTGAAGCTACAAGACGCTGAAACATTTTGGTGATGTGATGCTAACTCAACAATGCTGCTTACTGAACCTGCGTCTATTTAGCAGTGACACAAACTTACCATGACTAGTTTAGACATGATGAAAACCAACATTTTTATTTGCAGGAATCTGAGATGAACACAAGCTGCAAGCTGCAAGCACTTTATTGGTCTGATGCTAACACTACCATGCTAATAAGGCTTATTTTTAAATTAGAAATAAATAACTGACTGTATAAGCCGTACATTTCATGACACAGGTAAAAGGTAAAAGAGCAGAAAAGCTAGGTGATGTAATCCTGAATGTGCCGGACATGGTTGCATCACATAACAAAGGCAGATTAACATTTAGTCTCAATAGGCCTCCTCTGCACACCCTCTTTCCTTCTTGCTGAGTGAACAACAGGTGCCAGACTGTAGGGAGATAACATCTGTTTTTATTGCATTTGCATAAGCAGACATCAAACGTTTAATGTTACGTGTGTGTGTGTGTGTGTGTGTGTGTGTGTGTGTGCGTTGGGCACGTGTGTGGGAGAGCATGAACTCGAGTGGATAAATGGACAGGCTGTACTCATAGTCAAAATCAGAGTAGAGCAAACAAACTCACACTTGACCGATTACAACCTCATTCCAAAAGGGTTTTACATACAACAGCAACTGATTTAGCACAGGGGATAGGAAGTGTGTGTGTGTGTGTGTGTGTGTGTGTGTGTGTGTGTCTACAGGGAATGCATGCACGTGTCTGCAAGTGCATGTGATCCTAATGTCAGCCTGGTGGATGTATTCCTTCATCTTAACGCTCTATGTAATTACTATGGGGAGGGGACCGTGGGGAGGCTTTGGCTCCTGCGTCAACAGCCACCAGTCGTGGCATAATCCAGTCCTGCTTGTTCTGTCCAGATTATCAACATCTATTCCCTAATCGTATTCGCCAAACGCTGTGATGACATTCCATCTGGGGGCCTGCAAACAACACGGGTGCTGCGATGACAAGACAGGGCAGACCGGTCAAACCACAACTAATGCTGCTGTTGCTGCTAGTCCTCCAAGCGGTTCTCTCATCATGTCTCAACAAATCCATGAGCTGTGGGAAAACACTGAAAAACAAAACCTTCATGAGAGCACCTACAACCGTTTACAAGCTGGTGACACAGTTTGATTAAGTAACTTCATAAATACCATGTGCCACAGCAGGTGGGCTGGCTCCTGACTCTGAGCAAACATTGGGTGTAGCTGAATGTCATTTTGTTTCTGTTCTCCTTCAACAAACATGAATAGAGGAAATGGGTGCTTGGATGTGTTTGCACACCATTTGTTCTCCCACAACGGTTTCTGCAGCTAACTAATATTCATCCACACTTCCCATTTTGTTACCAATTAGGTTGATCACTGCAAAGAGCTAAGATGAAGTAACACAGCAGAGCAATGTCATAAAGCCGCTGCCATTTCCCCTACTTTGCACTGTAAGTGCACGCACAGAATCTGACTGTGAACCACCCAGACCCAGAACACTGCTCTGAGTTTGGAGGTCTGAAGGTAAACACACGCCCCCGATGGCAGGACTTTGCTGAGTCCTGGATAAAGCGTGTGTACCGATCCCCCTCCTGTGCTCCTGTCACGGACAGACACAGGGATGGGGAGGTGGTGAAGTCAATATTTACCGCTCCACACACACACACACACACACACACACACACACACACACACACACACACACACACACACACACACACACACACACACAGCCCGGCCGTTGCCATGGAGGCGATTCCGAGCATTCCACAAACCAACAAACTGCACAGATAGTTGCACACACATTTTCTGGGCCAAAACACTCAAGAGAACACTGCATGCCTATCTGATGAAGAATTTGATGAAGAAAAAGGCAAGATTAGCAGAGGCTCCGTCTCTCTGAACTGTGTTTATCGCTTCCTGAAAACATTTGGGAGAAAGAGAAAGGGGGGGTGACACCTGAAAAAAAACAAAAAAAAAAAACCTCTTTCCATTATGATGTTTTTGGTTCTACGACAGGAAGATTCCCATAAAAACATCATGTTTACCCATTTCCCAGCCTCTCAGGAGCCTGCAGTGCTTTGGCTTCTATAATAGGATCAGAGGCTATGAGCCCTTATCCCTTTCACTGCGTGCTTGCGTCTGTGTGCATTTCTCACAACTGGTATTTTTTTGCTAAAAAAGAGAACTACAGTGTGCTCACGTCACCTTTTGTTTGCCAAGCGCTACAGCCAACCCAACTTTAAAAATCATATGACATCCCTGGGCTCACAGAGCTGAGCAGCTGGCCGCTCCATCTTAAACCCCGTGCTTACAGAGGAATTTTTTTTGTCCACTTCCAAACAACAAACACTGCTGGCAGCAACTGCAGGTTCATGGATTTTCTGTTATCCCCTGCTCCTAATCTGAGTATGACATACATCAAATTATTTTGGGATTGAGGCTCAGTAAGAAAATATCTCGGCCATTTCAGATGAAGTGATCTTAGGACCGGTCTATTAAAGGGATAGTTCAATATTTAGGGAAATAGTTTTCTTTTCGAGAGTTAGATGAGAAGATCGATACCACTCTTATATCTGACTGTTCAATATAAGACTACATCCTAAACGAGGGGAAAACAGCTAGCCTGGCTGTGTCCAAAGGCAACAAAATCCACCTCTAAAGCTCCCTAATTAACATTTTATATCTCCTTTGTTTAATCTGTACAAAAATCCAAAGGTAAAAATAACAATGTGTGGTTTTATGGCAGTGACTTTGACAACTTGTCGTTTTGACCCTTCGGTTTCTTTGTGCATTAAACAAACTATATATAACTTGTTAAATTAATGAGCTGTAGAAGTGCTGGTAGGTGGGTTTTGTTGCATTTGGACAGGGCCAGGCTAGCTCTTTTCCCATTTCCAGTCTTTATGCTAAGCTAACTGCTAACCAGCTGCTGGCTGTGGTCGTGTATTTAATGGAAATGTATGATATTGGTACCTATCTTCTCGTCTAACTCTCACCAAGATCAGGAAAAAGAGTATTTATCAAATTGTCAAGCTATTTCTTTGAGAACAGGAAGAGATGTGGACTCTACCGAGACATTTTCCACCTCATTTTAATTCATCTCCAGCAGCCTAATCTCCTGCTTCTTTCCGTCTTCTAGCTTCTCAGTCACTTCCCAGTTCCACAGGCAGCACTGTGATTAAAACAGGAGGAGAGGCCACGTCACTGTGGGACACATCTAAACACGTAATACAAACATCCACCCTCCACAGTGACACACAGAGAACGTCTGGAGCGCAGACCTGTCCAGTCACATGACTAAACCGAATCACACAGAGACTACCTGTGAGCATTTCAGGTGAGTTTACTCACACAGGGGACGTCTGCGTCCTACAGTCACTTCTCATGAAACAACATCCCCACAGTGCACCTTGTGTCCTGCTTTGAAGCCCTTAGCTCTGAGATTCTTGAAACTCCTGTCACCATGATATCTTTAACTGCAGCTCTCTGGATGTAAAACTCACACTCACTTGCACTATTTAACTGAGACCTTTGACTAACCTTCCTAGACTGGGTGTGACAGGGACGGCTTAGACAGAGAGAGGACATTGCTGTAATTTCCCCTGCTTAGCTCACCAGGTTTGTTACAAAACGGCAGATAAATTCCAGTACATTAAGCTCACAATTGCGCAATTAAACATTTCACAGTTTCATTTTTACGAGGAGGAGAGAGCATAATGTCAAACGGCACGTGAACCAATTGTGAGCGAATGAACCTCATGTTAAAACACATGCGTTGTTTTATGGCCCAGGGTCTTCCAGCTGTTCCCCCTGTCACTAGTGATGGATACGGACACGCAAGCAGCAACAACAGCAGCAGCAACAGCAGCAGTGGCTATCTCTCCCTCTCAAAGCTATGAGCTTTGAGGCATCTGTGGCATGCACAGTAGTGTGACTGTGGTGAATGGACCCTCAGGTATTCACTGTATTGTGCTGATAGTGTGAGAATCCACCTATTGTTCCTCTGGGGTGTATCAAATACCAAGAATAGACTGAATTCTTGACTACTGTACTGATGAAATCTGCTCTACTGTTCTTGACTTACATCCAGGTTTATGTTGCTTCTGGGCTTCGCTACAACATCGGCCTCACATCCTTCTCTCTCCGCACCCCTGCCCCGCTGCTCTCATCTAAATATGGTCATTATGTGAACTGAGGCTGATGAGCTGTGGTCATGTGTTCAAACAAGAAACGGAGAAGAAGAAGGAGAGGGAGCGAGATGGAGGAAGTGAGGAGAAGAAAAAAGATAATCCTCAAGGGCTTTGCCGCCCCCCCCAAGTCTTATTCCCTCACACTCACAATCTACCACCACCACCCCCCCCCTCTCTTTTTCTTGCTTTTTCCCCCATTCTTTCTCCAATCCTTTCAGGAGATTTCCAGAGGGAAATGGTAGAAATAAAGGATTTCAATTCCTCAGATGTGTCAGCCATCGTCACGTGAGGAGGAAGAACATCATTTTTCTGCTTTCTAAATATTAGTGAACTGGCTGTCAACTCAAAGAGGTGGGGAGGCATTCCTGCTGAGAGAAACATCTGACACGGGAAAACAGAGGGATCCAATAGCCTTTGGCTGGTAATGCTATGACAGATATATTAGAGATGCAGCTTCATAGAGCACTTCAGAGAGGACGTGCAGTGTCACACAGGCCTGTGTTTTAATGCTTATACGTTGCCTACAGTGAAGACAAACCCTTAAATTCACCTTCTCTCATCACATTTCAAAGAGACAGCATTTGATCTGCCGAGTCCACAGAGACTTATGTTTCAGTAACCGAGGGCTTTCACCGTTTAACTTCTCATCAGCCTTACAGTCAGGCAGCAAGACAAATCTGTGCAGCCCTCAAATCCATGGTGGCCCAACCCAAAGGGAATATATATATATATATATATATATATATATATAAATAAATGTATGGTATGTATGGTAGAGCAGTATGTACACTGCCTGTAAAGCACTTGGTGATATTATACATACTATATAAATACTATATAATTTTTAATTAATTTAATTCACCAAAAACTGATTTTTTTTTTTAAGGAATCAAGTAATGATGCAGAAAAATTACAGCTGTTCTGCAGCAGTGAAAGAAAATGAAACCTTGAAAGTCACTTCTTTGACAGCACTGTACATTCCTGTCATACTGGAAAGAAAAAAGGCAGTTAAGAGAGGAAGACAGACTGGTTGTTCAGGGGCTCATCCTACAGGAAGATAATGACCTGAAACATTAGAGGAAGAGAACTTCACATGATGGAAGAGCAGCAGATTCTACCTTTGGGACGAACCTTCTGAACAATATTTGATTTCCATTGCAGAGAGAAAATCCCAAGTTTGTTCAGCTGCTGACTCAACAAAATGATTTAATTCTTGCTTTAATTTCAGATCTTATTGGAACTGTGAAATTAAACTGTGTAAATTTCAAGAACAAGTGGAAAAATGGAGGGGCTCTAAAACTTTTGACTGGTAGCACATGACACTAAACATAACCATGAAAACATCTTCAACGATGAGAAAGTGGGCCAGGTGTGTGTGTGTGTGTGTGTGTGTGTGTGTGTGTGTGTGCTGTGGTATTCCCAGGTTAGTTGCAGCAGCGCGACTGAGCCGACTCACGGCTGAGGAATGCAGAGTGGAGGACAAGGCGAGTTCCAACTCCTCTCCTGCTCACTCAGCCCGGAGCAGGAATGTACGGGGAGCAGGTAGAGACACCGTCCATCCAGGATGTTCAGATGCGCGGGCTGCCCCCGAGCGACACATGCCACCCACCCCAGCACATTCCCTTTACCATCTGTCAGGGAAAGGGAACGCGGCGTCAAGCGGCCAAGTTCCACACAATGTTAGAACAAGAATGCGAGTCAAGGTCGCAACACACACAGTGGCCGCTCATCACGCCATGAAAACGCCATAGACCTTATTGTGTTTGTTGTCAACACACAATGAATCGCACACTGAGGGCGTCACGTGCTGTGACTGATCCTCAGCCAATTCTAGTATTTTTAAAGATCTCTACTATCCTTAAATATGTGACTGTAAACAACGACAGAGGCTGTCTTCACTGACTAAACAGAATATCTAAGTGTGAAAAAGAAAGTCTGCAAATGCTACAAAGCATTTTAAGAGCAGGGGAACAGCAGGACCTCTGTGCCTATGTGCAGATGCATAAATAAAGCCCGCTGTTCTGACATTTCTATAGCTGCTTTGGCTGATTCCAAAGTGAAAACAAGACACAAAGATCCCAGTATTGGGGCCTTGCTTCCTTGGAGATAGACAAATAAGAGCAACAGAGAAGCAGAAACACCCACCAGGGTTTGCCATTAAAATTTTTAAAATGTTCCCATGTCACGCTTCATCATCAAAACATAACTGCTCCCTGCCACGACATTTCCATAACAGATTGGAGGGCAAGGCTTCCCAACACTGGAGTGATTTCCTCCATCTCTTTTAAACCACCCCTTTGTTCAGCAGGGCCTGATTTCAATATTCAAATGCGGCTCAGTGGGGCGGTGAGGCAGCAAACGAGACGCTGGCTGTGAGGCAATCAGTGGAGAGCGGAGAGCTGCTGGTTCGGCTGGAGCTTCCATAAGACACAGAGGGGTGGGTTCACCAAACTGAGGAAGGTGACCCCGCTTTGTACCTTATCCATGCATCAGGACAGAAAGGGGCGACACCAGGGGGACAACTAATATTGCACTTCCTGCAAGCTCCGTCACACACACTGACAGAGAGATCAGTAAGTTAACTCCACAATAAAAGCTGCTGCAAAAACGTGATACACCACGATGAATCAATACAGGAATAATAACACAGTTGCTCACTGTCCGTCAGTCCAGCTAAAAATACAACTGGGTGGAAAGTGAGCGTATCTTTAAACACCAGCGAGCGTAGAACTGTTGCTCCAACAGGCTCTGAGCTGCAGAGCTAAATTTGAAAGTGAGAAATCACAGTGATTGGAAAAAAAGTAATGAGTGAGTCATTGTTTAGTTATTGTTTAGCAACCTCCCACAGATATTTTATATCCATTCTGTGATTTCAGACAGAAAAAATATAACTTACGGCACCTTTAATACCCATGCAAGACCATGAGTCTCAGCTACTTTCATGTACGGCTGCAACTAATGATTGTTTTCATTATAGATTGATCCACCAATTATTTTCTCAATTAATCATATTTGTTCTATAAAAAGTGAAAACTGCCAACTGCACTTCTTGAACCCTACATGTACGTCTTTTAAAATTGCTTTGCTGCTGCAACCAACAGTCCAAAACCCAAAGATATTCAGTTTACGATCACATAAGACAGAGAAAAGGAGAGAATCCTGACTAATGTTTGACATTTTATCTTGAAAAATGACTTGAAAAACAGTTACTACATTATCAAAATAGCTGCAGATTAACTTTAAAAAAAACTGATTAATTGACTGTTTGTGTAGAGACAAATCTATGGTGACTACAGTAACCTTTTTTTTCTTAGGGAACTCCACTCAGGCATATTTGTGTTGTCAGGTTTCAGTCAGAATATAAGATCCGACAGGGTTGATCATCTCTGCGAGTGCGCAATCTGCATAAAAAGTCCCATGTCGACGTGTACGGCAGCGATTCTCCGAGGATGGAGAGCCTCACGTTTTAAGAGCTGGGAGAAGCAGCACGAGCTCTTCCCAGCATCTCATCATCATCCTGACCGGGCTCGCACAGCTGCGCCCACACAAAGCCACACATAGAGGCATCTTTCTAAATGCCAAAGACGCTTTTCCTGTCGCAAGAAATGTGCAGGGAGTGATGGGAATGAGGGTGTGAGAGTGATCGCTTTTCCACAGAGGCAACAGTGGGTGGATTGAGTGGAGATGCATGGCCTGTGTCACCCTGGCCCATTCCCAGAGCAGAGGGACAGGAAGTGGCCGGGGATCCTGGGAGGATACAAGCCCTCCTCTGTTTGTCTGTATCAAACCACCATCAGATACTTCATTCAAATGGCCAGCAAGCACAGGCCCCTCTGACACAGAACTGGGAGAGATCTGTCACAGAGCTTCACTTCTGCATCCTTATCGTTCAACTGCCTTTACTGGCTTTATGGCTTCATGTTTGTACAACATGTCCTCAATTTCTCCCCTGTGGTCACTAATTCAGCCAGTAACACAATACAGCATGAGGCCTTAAAGCAGATCTTGCGCAGAAGTGAAACACACAACCTTTAGGTTAGTGGCTGCATTGAAAATTAGACAACAATGACCGACACAAAACTGGGCCACTCACTCACATACAAAGCCTAAAACAGACAGATAGAGCCTGACAGGATGCTGGAGACGTGAGACCGAAAGAAAGAGCGAGAGAACAGGTGGCACTGGCATTCCCATGCTAAACCGTATGTCCTTGAACGTCGCTGGGCACTAATTAGCACCGAATCTGGGCCAGAGCGACAGAAGTTTAGTATCTGCCACATGAAAAATTCAAAGGCGTTTGTCAGCGGGAAGCCATCACAAATCTCATGCCCCCCTTTCGTGTGTACAATCCCTCTCTCTTTCTCTCCCTTTGGAGCCTATCGCACATCTCATTTGCTAACTGAAGAGGGGCCGACGCTGGCATCACACAAATGTTTTGTTTGTTAAGTACTCCAAAGCCAAAGGGGAATAGTGTGCTATTCCAACAAAGAAGTGGCACACTACGACTACAACTACTACGACTATTAGAGCCCCGACTAACTTACTGACATCCTCCATCGTCACCATTTTTTTTACTACTGTTCTTCTGGCCAATAAGCTCTTTGTAATATCATAAGCAATTACAATATGTCCTCACTGCTCAATGCCAATTAATCCTCATCTGACCTAAAAGAAAGTGGGACACAAATGATCAAATGATGAACTCAGCAAACCTCCAGCCACAGTGGAGTGTTTAATGCAGCTGCTCGGTTCACTTCTGTGCAGCGAAGTACAGAGGCAAATACACACATCACTATCAAGAATCAAGATGGTGGGCTGGCACGCTTTACAGACCCCCCAGCCTCCCCTAAATGATTCCTTTCCATCTTTCTGAATAGGTACACAAAGGCAATTTTTTTTTTTTTTTTTTTCTTGAAAGTGGAAGTGACTTGTCTTGAAGCTGCTGATTCTCCGGGGGCCGGATAGCTGCGGAAACAAGCAGTTCATTGATGCCAAGCTCAGTGTATCACCCTGACAGACAGAACGCTCCAGTATGGGGTAGGGGTGGGGGGGTGGCGGTGGTCAGGGGGGGTGGGGGGGGACAAAGGGGCCAGTCCACAGCCACGTTGCCAATTAGCAGGAATTTCAGCCTCAACAGCCACTTTCCACCAATCTCATTGGAGCTGACACAAACATCTACAGCTCTCACTAGAAGGCATTCATGGGATTCCAAGGAGCATTAGGTTCCCTCTGTGGAGCCTGAAATCTGGCAGTTGGAGGAGCAGCACAATGAACCATCTCGTACCACTTTAAGAAACACTCCTCACTCACTGGTTGGCCGCGTCACCTGATGCAGGGTGAATGCTGATAGCCTGGGTGAAACTGGCAGCATTTGTCTTTGGCTTTAACAATAGGTGAAAGCATTTACTGTGAATCCATAAATCCCCCCTGAGATGATGCGTGAATGGAGCAGGAGAGCATGCATGGCAAAGACGAGCAAAAATGGGCGTCACGCCTGCCCTGGGGTGTTTATACGCACCAGGGCTTCATCCCCAGCATCAGTTTGCATGTCACTGGCCCAATATTCAATTTAAGGATATTGAATCCACGGGATAATGTGTTTTCGCCTGTCTGCTACCAAATATCCTAATTCCTTCAGGAAAACAGGCAAAAATCTGTGGAGGATTAGTCTAATGCACAGCTGATAATCAAATGTAATAGCAATTTTATTTTCATAAAAAAATAAAAATAAAAAAAATATTGATGCCTCTCTGAAATGTGTCTTTGGAGAAATGCTTCAGATTTCACAAAGGATTACTGAGATGGAAAAAAAACAGCCCGTGGGTTTATATACACAATATTTAGGTTTTAGGCAGATCAAAAAGCTGCGATGACACACTGCAAATAGTGGTTCAGCTGGTTCAAGTGTGTGTGTGTGTATGTGTGTGTGTGTGTGTGTGTGTGTGTGTCGAGAGCACAAGGGCTGTAAGAAGAGTTATATTTCAACTACCCTGATAGAAAAAGTGTCACACAGTGCTGATGCAGGCCAGTGAGTACACAAACAATATGGATGGAGATGGACTGAGTGTGTATGTTCAAGGACGTGGCTCGCCAAAATAAATTACAGACTATACACTCACGTTGAGGTCTATGCATACCTAGTCTTTTCTATTATTAGTTTCCACCACATTTAAGTCAATATTTGGGCTTTTGAGTCATGTGGAGTGGGAGAGACTAATCTCAAGCATATGACAGCCGTGTCTTTAAAGTGTGTGGGCTCCTGGGCAGGAAACTCTGTGGCCTGCAGAGTGAAAGCAAACTATGTCCTGTTAAAAGGTACATACAGCATATACCTTCATCTTCTCCACTGATCTCCTCATTTACACACACACACACACACAGCAGAACAGTAAAGTGCAGCAGGTAGCCAATAAAAACTCTCCACTGCAGAGCTGCTCCGGCTGCCAACTCTCAGTTTGTCTTGTGAGGACTTCCACCCAGGGAGACCTTTCTCCTCAAATCGGGGGTGTGCTCAGTGGGAAGTGCTGTGTGATTGAGCTCTACGTGTCCCCGAGAGTGGGACAGACAGGTGACTGTGCGTAATGTCTTTCCCAAAAGCTCTGATGAGTCACTGCAACTCTCAGGCTGTTGCAACCGGCGATTTTAGTGAATGAGAAACTACAGAAGCAAGTATATGAGCAAATATTCCACATGCGGAGCAATAAGGTGAAACAGATGCAAATGTGATGCTTTAACAACAACAACAACACAGTGATCCATTCATCTTTCATGAGCCCCTGTCTGCCCTGCATTGCTCAACAAGTTCAGGCTACTCACCCTGACGCGCGGGTTACCGGAGGTTTGGCGTCGCCTCTTCTCTTCAGATCAGATCACACAGGCGGATTTCGCATCAAACCATTAATGAGCTGATCGCAGAGACCGAGAGCTCACAGATCCTGAAATCGCGGATTTGCAGCAGCAGCAGCGGCGGAGACAGTCGGTGCCAAGGCGAGCGGCAGAGAAGCGAGGACGGATCCCATTCAGCTGCAGGGGCGGCCCGCTGAGGTCAGGACGGGGAAAACCACCGACGCTAAGAGGACATGTTTGGTCTTCATTTACCTACAGACATAAATCAGCTGCATCAAAGCAGAGAGAGCCGAGTGTGTGTGGCTGTACAGACAGGCAGCTGCTGTGCAGGAACAGCAAATCACCACCAAAACACAGGGATATGAGAGAGGCGAGGAGGGGCGGGGCCTCCAGCCCACTGTCAAACTCTGATTGGTGGGATTTTTTCATGCATAATTGAACTCTGATTTAGTTGAATGGCGTTTCATGGAGGCCCCGCCCAGCCCGAGAGCGCAGTTTCAAACGTGGCTCAGTGTGGAGTTATTTATATGGCAGCTTATGATTCTGTTTTTGCAGATGTACATTTTTTTTTCCCCTTGTTCTCAGTTTTGAGCTGAAAGTCAAAGCCCAGTCTCTGATTCTTTGATTAAAATTCAGACTCAAGTCTTCACCTCTGATCATCCTGCCCACTGTCACCACACTGTAGACAAATTCATCTGAATTAAACAACTGAAACCAAAAGGAACATGACTGCTTCTTAATATTCATGTATGTGAGTGTGAGACAGGACGAAAAAATGTACTAAAAAGCAAAGCTCATGTGGGCCGTGATAAGCCTCCCTTTCTGACACAATGCTGCCACCTACTGTTCAAATGAGGTAACACATCCATAACACATGAAACATCAAGCAGCACCCAGTGGTGGAAGAAGTTTTCACATCCTTTACTCAAGTACGATGTAAAACTGCCTTCCAGTAAAAATTCAAAATTTAAAATATGCAAATTCGGTCTGCAAAATATACTTTTAAGTATCAAAGGGGAAAGTAGTTATTCTGCAGTCAAACTGCTCTTGTCAAAATTATATAATCATTTTCAATATTATTGGATCTGTAGTGTGGATGCATAAACATGTAAGCATTGTAATATTGTAGCTGATTTAGGTGGAGGTGGTTTTAACTACCTGATGCTGTTGGGTCTTTTCATCTGTAACAATATTTTGTATGTAAAATGTTGATATTAAATCAGCTATTGGCTTTAGCTTTCAGATGAATGTCGTTGAACACAGTAAGTCCCTCTGAACTGAGTGAAGCAGAAGCATAAAGTAGCAGAAAAAGAAAATACTCTGGTAAAGAAGTAGTACTTTAAAGTTGTACTGATGTAAAGTATTTGAGTAAATGGACTTAGCTACATTCCACCACTGGCTGAATCATGTGCTGCTGCTTTAAACCCCAGTTTCTCTCTCGAGCTCAACTCTTATATTCACGTCACACAGGGCTGATCTGATTTCTGGAAAAATAAATACCTGGAGAACTTTGAAAAATCAAGAAGGTGATTTAAAAAACCCTTCTAACAATCAACATGAAAAACATATTCTGTCTGTTGCAGGACATGCAGCAGGACCAGACCACTTTCCTATTGGGCAAAAGCTCTCAGACTTAACTCGCTATTTAGTATGAAAATATAAAATACTGGAAAGAAACATGGACACAGTATACACCAATATAACTTATAATAAAATGGTTAATCTTTGTTCAGCTTGTACAAATTGAGTAAGGAGACATGTCACCTTTGTATTTTAGGAAACAGAGGCACAGTTTAGAAAATGGCTAAATTTCATTGAGCAGCAGACAGAATATTTTTTCACCCAGATGTTTAGAAGAGTCAGAACAGCAGAATGTGCACTTATTCGTGTATAAACACTGCAGCATGGTGCTGTGCAGTGTTGTGTATGGTTTATTGCTGTATTATTTCCCTCCTGGCTGTGTGGTATGACAACATATATGCTGTCTGTCACTGGTGTTGTTCAGTTGTGCCGACACTGCGAACCATTGTCCCTCTGGGACAATACAGTCAAAGTTAAAATGAGAAGCAACAATGAAACAATGATTTGCACAAAAGACAGATTTCAGTTTAAATCCACTTTAAGGGAAGAAATAAATTATAAACAGCTATGCACAGCAACTGCAGTAATTACAAGTACATTAATGCAAAATGTCCAGAAGTTTTTAAAAACTGCATATGGAAGGACAATTAACACGTCATAATTAACATGTGGGTGCTGGCCGTGCCAGAGGGGAGGGGGGGTATTAAGAGCTTTCGCAGTCATTTAGAAAATAATCAGTGGACTAAGGGTCACATTTTTAGCTTAGATAGAAATTCCATTTAACCTTTGGGACTTAACAAAAGCAGAGAGCGTCTTCTTTAAAGAGACGCTGCTGAACTTGCACGACATCAACAAATCCACGACAACATTGAATCAGAGGTGAGAAACAGCACTGTGTTGTGTTGTTGGATCATGAGGACGCCGTGCTTGTGCTCTGCGGGTATTTCTTGTGTCAATTCACATATTTCACATCTGAATTACAATGTATCCCAATATACGGCTATTATAACATAGATGATGAGGTTATAATGACTATTATGGTTATGATTAGTTTGAGAATTATAGTTCTAATGAGTTTTTGTAAATTTGACTTGTATTTGATATTTTGTGACCATGGTATGATGCATTTTATTCAGAGATCTTTTCTTTTTAAATAAAAACTGTTATTTCTGAGCCTCTTTTCATCGTCTTTTTTTTTCTCTGTGGATTCTTCATGTTGAATCAAAAGTACACTGCTACACAGCAAGGCTGCATTTCTGGGAAGAAACAAAAAATCCCTTTTCTCTCCTGTAGCTTGTTTATAGAGACGTCTCTCTCCACCCTCTTATCCACAGTGGGGTCCAAAAGTCTGAAAGGTTGTCTCAGACTTTTGGACCTGACTGTATTTGTTCTTGGTTTTCTCAGATACTTCCTTTGTCAGATCGTCTCCCTCTGCTCGTCAGGTCTTCTGTCTCTTTTGTAACCTCACTCTTCTCCGTCTGTCCTAACCCCGGTCTTTACTGTCCACTCCTGTCCAACAGTCTCAGTCGTCCATGTCTCTGGTGTCAGATGACCCAATGGGGAAGAGCATGTCGCTCTCTAAGGAGAGGTTGCTGCCCAGGCCGGCCATGCGGCTGCGCAGCAGAAAGTGTGTCCTTCTCTGCAGCAGCCTCTGCTGCTCCTGCTTCAGCTCCACGTAGGAGCGAGAGAAGGTGTGGAAGATGGAGGTGACAGGGAAGGCCATGAGGAGGATCCCGCTCAGGATGCTGCTCAGAGCCACCACCTGCCCTGGGATGCTCCTTGGCACCATGTCCCCATAGCCCACTGTTGTCATGGTGATGACAGCCCACCAGTACGTAGCAGGGATGCTGGTGAACTCCTGCGTGGTGGCCATTTCGTTCTCAATCAAGTACAGCAAGGGGGAATACAGTGCGATGGCCACGCACAGGAAGAGGAGGAGCAGTCCAAACTCCCGTGTGCAGCGGCGTGCCGTCAGGCCCAGAGTCTGCAGGCCCAGCGAATGGCGAGCCAGCCGCATCACGTAGAGGATACGCAGAGCTCTCAGGACACGCAGCACCAAACCCACTTTGTCCAAGTAGCTGCTGCCAGAGCCCAGCCGCTTCTCCCCTTTGGAGGTGCTGTCTACCAGCAGGGTGATGTAGTAGGGCAGGATGGCCACCACATCGATCAGGTTCAGGGGCTGTCTGAGGAAGGTCAGCTTGCTGCGATCCTGAATGAAGCGCAGGGTGAACTCCAGGGAGAACCAGGCCACACACACCGTCTCCACAATGAAGATGTTGTAGCACATCTGGGAGCACGTACCCTTGTGAGGAGAGAAACACAGCATGTGTGAGTGGTAAGCGTGATCACTAGAGGGAGCCACTGCAATGTGAAACTGAAATCCAGGACTGTGCTGCAAAATGAAACACTTGAGGTTGCAGAATATTTCTACAACCAACAAAATGAGGACATGAAAAATAAATATTTGCCAGAGGTCAAACTTGAACCCAAATTATGGATAAACATGAAAGTTAGTGATATATTAGGGAGTTTCATTTATGATACCTATGCCATAAAAATATTAACTTTTAATTTAAAACCTATAAAATTATCTTCTTCATGAAGCATATTTTTTTCTTTAAATAGTAATGATGCTGATTCAGTGCACGTTGAGGATGCTCGAAGCGTTTCAAACCCCACTGCACATGGCCCAGAGCCTTTGAAAGCACCATATCAGGGAAAAGTATAATTATGAAACACACTCTCACAGAGGAGGAAACTGCACAAGCACCTGAGAACTCCAGTGAACCTGTGCTCAGTCAGAGACAGGAACACTTACACACTTTTAATGCAACACTTTGTTGTCTGGCAGCAAGATATTTGAGGTGGAGGAGCTGCTGAGGATGAGAATATTGACACTTTTAATGAAACAGCTTAATTCAGACAGGCTGGGATGAGCGGAGTGTGAATACAAAACAAGTGTGTACCCACATATTGTGTTTGGTTTAGCACTGTGACTTTGTAAGTGTATGAGAGACGATGTTCAACTGAAGAAGCCACATGACTAAATGAGACATACTGAGTTAGAACAAAAGGCCTACTGGACTGAAACTTTAGTCAGCAGCATGAGATGTGGTTCGCAGCTACTTTCAAATAAAAACAGTTGAAATTTTGGTTTCCCCATCCACCCACTACCACACATGCAGTATCTATACTTGATTTCCTGAAGCTCCAGTGAAAGTAGACAATGTGAAAACCACTACAACAAAGTCTACTCAAATATGGAAAGTAAAGTGGTTGCACTAACTCTCCATTTCCATCCAAAGGGGAATTTTTGCTTCTAAATGAATAAATTCATTAAAAACATTTTACTTTACAAAAAAAAAGATGTGTATGGCTGAAATATTACATTTTCCTTTAATATGACTTAAGAGGCCAGGGTGCTAATTATGGTTGTGAGTGAAGTCAGACATAATAATGAAAGCATTTCACGAAAGCAGCCTGAGACTTCAAATATTTTTTTCTAATCTGGCAAAACAACTGGTTAACACCGCGGCTCTCTCAGCAGTCTCCCTCTAACAGACATGACAGAGGAGATGTGCCATTATTAGAATTTTAATCACTGCTTTTCCAAATAACACGTCAATTTACTTCAGTTTTGCTTTTGAATACAATTCAATTCAAATCTGCTGAGAAACACAGACAAACAGTCTTGCCACCATGTTGGGTTCAAATGCTCATTGTCTTCTTATAGGGGATGACTGTAGAAACCAAGAGCAATTCTCTACAGACAATGGAGTTGTGTTGTGTCATGTCTCCATTTTCAAGGTCCCATATCGTATAATGTGAGAAGTCCTTGTGTTTTTTGATTACAAAGCAGGTCTAGGTTCTATATTAATACTGTGAAAGTATCAAAGCCTCAGTCCACAGAGAAATACACACAGCCTGTATTCAGAAACTGAGCCTTAAAAACAGCCGTCAGGACTTTATGTGAGTGTTTACCTGAAATCTGCTATATTTTTATTTAATTACTCAGAAAACAGTCAGCCAATCACAATCGAGGCGCAGAGCCTCTCTTCTGATTGGCTGACTGACCTGTTGCTACTAGAGCTCCAGAGAGAAGCCTGAGAGAGGAGATGTAAAACTACACAGAGATGTTTTTTGGTTCTTCAAACCACACATATACCTTCTTATGGATATCAACACTTCAAATAAAACACAGGAAGTGTAAAATATGGGACCTTGACATTTTCTAACATGAGCACATTTCTGTGCTTCATTGCATCTTGGTAACAGGTTTCTGTAGGCAGCGACTTTTTTCACCTCTCTTTGATATGTTAAATGTCATTATACTCACCGCCTCCTCCTCCTCCCTCATGGCAGGCATGGTGCTGATTGACAGGTTGATGGCAGTGATGGTGACAAACAACACTGACAGACAAGCAAAGATCTTCCCTGGGAGGCCCGAGTGAGGCCTCTCCACCATGTCCCTTAGCTTGCCCATGCACCGGCTGACTCTGGACTCGGCTGCATGCTCCCTGTGGCCACTGTCTGAATCCAACAGATCCTCCAGGAGCTCCTCCTCCTCCTCTGCCCTCTCCATCGCTTCAAACTCCTCCACGCGCTGCAGCAGACGCCGGCGACAGCACCACTCCAGGTTCTCCTCGGGCACCCCCCAGTAGAGCAGCTCCTCCCTGAAGGAGAGGGCGCACATCTCCCTGAGGGACCGCAGCTTACCCGCCCGCAGGAAGGTCAGGATGGTCCGGAAGGCACAGGGGCTGCGGTCGAAGAAGAACTCGTTGTGCGTAACATCATAGTCATCACAGACGCGCATGATCTCATCAAAGCTGCTGCAGAGGTGCAGCTGGCCCAGACGAGACAGGGGGAAGTCCTCTAAGGTGGTCCAAGGCAGCTGGTAACGCAGGCCGCCCACATTGATGATGGCGTGGAGTTTGCGGGCGCTGGAGAGAGAGGAGTCGTCGTGGATGGCACCGAGCTCAGGAGCACGCTGCGCTCTCTTGTAGAAAGCCCCCTTTCGAGCCTCCTCCTCTTGTATGGGAGGTGGGTTGAGGGAGGTGTCGGAGGCACAGCTCAGGGCACTGTAGTCGTAGTCGGAGCCATCGCCCGCCAACAGGGTCATCTTTAATGGTCCGCTCACATTCCTGTGCTCAATCTCGCACCAGCACACTGTCGCCTTCAGAGAGAAGAATGAACACATTAGCCTCTTTCAGATCATATTTTCCAAAGTTGACTCTTTAAGAGGAAGTTAATGGATCCATTCATAGGTTAATGTGAGGCTCCTGAAACTCATAAAGACTGCAGGAGTTACGTTGGAGCAATGCTGTCACTGTTTCTTCATGCCATTATGCCACTTTGCTTTACCACTGAAAACACAGAGTGGTTATCCTTTTACCCAAGAGTGAGTTATACCACAATGCAACATTATTGCAGCAGGAGGCACTTGCAGATTATTTCCATTATGAGAAAGTCTAGCCCTATGTAAACAACCCACCCACTGAAGAAACATAATGAAAGCATGAAACCTGCTGGAAATGTTCCACTGTAAACACAGTTTCTGATATTAGCACAGACACTGAAATAAGCTACAGATTTAATATGAGAGCTAAAGCGACGTTAAAACTTAGAGCATTCATTAACCAACATAAAAGTCTTCATTTAAACATTCTGAATGATAAATATGCTGATTTGTGTTGCTGCCAATAAGAATTTGATGAAAAGATTGATGGCGCTCTCCTGTCATCTCTAAGTATCTAGCTACAGCCAGGTGGCAATTAGCTTAGCTTAGCATAAACAACCTCCCACTGATGAAAAGAAGTGCAGCCGACTGCTGGTCAGAAAAAGAAAACCGTTACAGCACGTAATTCCACTCGAATCAACAACTTGACTTGTTAACTTTTCTGTTTTTGTTCAGTTCAAACAAATTAGATGGAACATGTTTTGTGAGCTTTGATGTTTTTGGCGGTTTTGGCCCCTGTTTCCAGTTAATGCTAAGCTAAGCTAATCAACTCCAGGCTGTAAAATATTCATCAGCGCACAGACCTGAGAGCATGGTGGACAGTTCTTTAAAATGTCAAACTGCTCCTTTACTCATGTCAAACCTCACAAGCAGGACCACCGGCTGACAGAAGAGATTACACAGCTCCGTGTAAACAAGAAGGTTGTAAATATTTTCAGTTATACGGCCGTGAACCTCTTGTGATAGAGGAAGCAGATCAGAATTATCTGTCCAACAACTCCTATGACAGCATCAAGACAAAATGAAATAAAGCGTCTTCGCCTGCAACCATTACCCACATATTATGAAAAAAACAGCACGTCTGCGTCGTTATCTTAACAGTATGAATATGTCATTTATGCATCATCAAACACAGTGAGTGATCTGCATACATCGGGCATTACGGGATAACAGTTTCACTCCCCACAGTGTGCATGAACATCTGTTATCCACAGCAGCCTGGGAATTATAAATAATGGCCTGATGTTCCACTGGCTGCTGTTAGATAATTCACTGATGTAACTGTTTAGTGTTATATTTAAACACAGAAAAATATGTCTCTGGGTGTGTTTTTTTTTTTTTTTTCACTCAAATGTTAGATTGGCTTTATAAATTTAATGATTTCAGTTCGGCGTTTGTTGAGGTGTGTGTACTGACTTGCAGTCACACTGTTAGAGCAAACACACTGGCACCAATATTCCCACTGTTTGTCCCACTTCTTCCTCTTCAAGCAAAACTAGACGGATAGATCAACAGAAAGAGAGAAAGAAAAATATCAATAAATGAGAAAGGAAAGAGAAAAATGTTTACTGTATGTCACCAGTGCAGTGAGGACCTCGTGGCCTGTGTCCAAACTAATTTAATCAATTACAGTAATTTAGGGGGCGGCAGGTTAGGCAGTCAGGAATTAAAATGTCACTGGCTGGATTCGCTGCACCACCAATTCTGGTTCAGGAAGGAGGCTTCTGCTTCTAAAACGGGGATGTGAATGTGTCACTGAATGGTTATTAGGCACCTGCACTGTCAGCCTCTGTGAGCCACTGATTACAGTCAGCACCATCCTCCACCCATGAAATTAGAGCAAACCCCCCCCCTGAGCTCCTCTCTCTAACACTCTGCCTGGTTGTGTTAACCTACACTACTTCCTGATGGTGTTTCAATTCAGGCGTTAGTAAATAGTTGACGTGTGGACCAACCTCGGAGGCATCACTTGAAAAAAAAAAGGCATCCAGAAAAATCGTCTAGATTATTTTCCATACTTATAGTACAAACATTGAATCAACACATGTGCTGTTTAACAGAACCACAACACAAGAATGAAAATCATTTCTCTAAACAGTGTCAAATTCCTCCTTTTTGCTGCTACGAATCTGTAAATTCTCACTTTCTCCCTCTCCCATGCGGCGGAGGTTATCGATACGCCTACAAAGCATCACCAGTGTTGATGTGCACAGGCCTACGCCACTCTCCTACTAGATTAAATCACACTTAACCCCTTGAGGCTGTTTGATTTCTCACTTTGCCTTTAAACCGATTGTGCTTTTGCCTCTCCACAGTCACAGGAGCGTTTTTTTAAACTCTTGTTGTTTTTTTTTTTTTTTTTGGGGTTTTTTTTCTCTTCTCTGCTCTGTTGTGCCTCAGATGCCTCCTCTAGGGGATGGAGTCTATCTCGGAAGGAGAGATGAAACACTGCAAAGACAGCGAAGGCTGTTCTCCCCACCAGATCGGCTGAGGTCTGGCCTCTCTCTGTGCCAGCGTTATCACAGCTAAGCCACAGGGCATGTTCTCCAGATTGCCTGGTGAGTCACTGGGTTGCGAGTCTGACTGTTGCCTGACTGCATTGTGCATGCATTCCCCACTGTGCCCTCTTCAAGAGTCTTTGGAGAGCTTCAATACCACAAGTATTGATCGAGAAGATTTTAATGAGCATAATAATGATAACGATCACTGCATGGTCACAGCAGAGCAGTTTATTTTAAAGAGGTTTGAACCCTTTTAGAAGTTGAGTAATTACTGAGATGTAATTTCTTTTTTATCAGGCTGGAGAGAAACGTGTGCAGCATTGCTGGCTCGCTCTGATTGGTGGAAATCTACTATCTAAAATGAGCATGTGTAGAGTAGCAAGGTATCCTACAAATAGACATGAATAGCTCATTTATTAATGACTACTATTTATGGCTGCGTTGAAGTGCTGAAGACTTGGACAGATTTGTTTCCAATATGTCACTGAATCAAAGACTTGCAATTCAACTTGACTCAGTCTGTGAAACACAAACACATGGTAATGAAATGAGTGATCATTATTTCTGATGAAGATCTGAAACTTTAAACTTTAAAGTCAAACACATCCAACAGTGGGTTATCCCTCTGGTCACAGTCTTATTTTCTTACATGTATCCTAACTATATTTATTCCTGCTGCCATAACAATAATGTATCTTTATAAAATAATGCTTGATCAGGATGTTTCTGAATGCTAGCTGTCCCCCTGTTCTCTGTCTCTCAGGCTTAATGACCAGTCAGACCATATGATGTCCCTTTGTTCTCCCGAACAACCAACTCTCTTCCTATTCCCTTAGTGCTCGCAGTTCTCTAATGGACTGTAAGAGCCTGGTGTTTCCCGAAATGGACTTGAAACCACAAGAGCTGCCAAGGCCCAACTCTCTCTCTCCCTCCCTCTCTCTCTCTCTCTCTCTCTCTCTCTGAAATCTGGTTAAATGCTGAAACAGTCAGGCATGCCAGGAGCAGTTCTCCCCCAGAAGACCTTTCCTTACAGTAATTCCAGCAGGAATAGTTGTAAACAAAGATGTCTCTTTTTTTTGTTGCAAGTGGGCGGTATTAATGCATACAGAAAACCCTGGAAGAAGCTGTACCTCCAGGGCAATAATTGTCTCCCCAACTCTTGTCTGTGGTCCACCACAATGCGCTGCACTCTGTTTCTGGGGTACAGAGAAGTATGCTGTGGAATAATACGCATCAATAATGAGCTATGTTAGCACTAATGGCTGTTTATTTCGTATCCTGTTAACCATTCGAGTTCAGCTGGAATGCAAACCTCACATGCCTTAAAACGTGCAACAGAGATGATGCATCTACCTAACACACAGAGTCTTTTTTCTATATTAAAGTAACAGGCAGGCAATAGGCAGATTTTCACTGTACGCTTATCGTGGCCAAAATAATTCACGGTAATCTATAGAAAATGTGACTTTGAGACTGTCCTGTGAAAAACAAGCCCACAGGTCGTTTGTGCAGCAGGTTATTATCACCTATAGTTGTGTTTTGTTGTTAGGCGACATCTAGTGGCCGTAGTTAATTATAACAGAAGCACAGGGAAAAGTGTGGTGATGTAGTTTATCGAGACAAAGTCCACGTCAGGAGGAGCACTGTGACATTTGACCACCAAAATCTAATCAGAACTTTCCTCTTCGAGTCCAAGTGGACATTTGTACCGAATTTGAAGAAAATCCCTCAAGGCATATCATGTTCACAAGGCCAAAACGGTGTTTTGTGAGGTCACCGTGACCTTGACCTTTGACCACCAATATCTAATCAGTTCATCCTTGAGTCCTAGCAAATGTTTGCGCTAAATTTGAAGAAGTTCCATCAAGTTACTGAGAAAACGCGTGCACGAGAATGGGATGGACGGACAACCTGAAAACTAAACCTACCTAACAATAATAAGTTGTTCCATAAATGTACAAAAAAGACAATTATACTGAATTGTTATTTTCATGATATTATCAAATATAGTATTATTAACATGACAGCAATCAGTTGTCATCGATATATCGCAACACCCCTTCCCCACAGTCGCATTTTAAATGCTAAAAAGACCGTAACCTTTTGAAATGTCATTCAAGTTTTTTTTTTTCATCGCTCCCTTTGAGTAAAATGTCTCCTTAACAATGAGAAAATGAGAAGCATAACACCTCTGTCATTTGCAGTCTTCAGTTTATTTCCCAGCTCGTCCCCTGTCTGTCCCTCCTCTTAAAGCACTCTATCCCCCAGACAGGGTCTGAGCCGGCCCAACAAATCCCCACATTTCTGCATCACTGCTCCACATTATGCCTCAGCGCTCCTCATCCTCTGAGCCCCAGAAAACTGTGACGTACAACATTTACTAAGCCCACAATGCATCTCACCGCTACGTCCGCTTTACACCTATACAAACACAATCAGTATTTAACTACTTTTTCTATTTTCTTTTCATCCTAGGTATTTTTCTTGCTTGAGTGGATGATTGTACGCTCTCACCGTTTATGAGTGCTCAACTAACTGGATTATATAAAGATTGCATAACATTAAGTTCTCTGCTTTGTCTGTATGCATTAACCAGCACTCACTTTTCATCTTTTGATGGCCTTTTCCTGCTGAGCTGCAGTCATTTGACCACCTTATCGCTGTGGGCGATGTAAACAATGTCTTTTTCATAGGCAGCTGATAACAGTGCCGGTGAGGCCGGGCATGTGTGCAGGCAGATACGACCTCATACCGGTGAAGACCTGACTGTCTGTCACTCTAGACCGAGCGTTTCAAAGGATCTCAGGTCCCGGTGGGACGAAGTGATGGAAAGTACAAGCAATGGCCGATCAAAGAAAAAAAAAAAACTCCACTCTTAACACTATTACACTGTGAGTGAAAAAGTACTTTAGCTGATGAGATGGAATAAATGGAGCAGACAAACAGCCACATGGGGCTTTCTTTTTGGCAAGGTTGATGGATGTGAGGTGAGGTTGCATGACGAGGGAGGAAATAAGATACACTGGTCAGTACTTAAAATGTGTGGTGTTGAGTGCAGAGAATAACAGCTTTACTGTCACAGAGTATAACAGGCCATGGCTTCCAAACAAGGCGCAAGTGACAGTGGGAATTTGGTGTATTCTTATTCTTTTAGAGCTCAGTTTAGACAGGATATGAAGGAAGCAAGAGCTGCAATCTCGTTCAAAATTGAAACCAAATTCACAGCCTCCAAAGTCTTTACCTGCAACTGCAGAAAGAGAGAATATACTTTATCCTCCTTACACCTTCAAAGCACATCCATCACTTGATGTGTGTTGAGCCGGAGCCCTGACTGAAGATCTCTTTGGGAAATAGTGTCACTGATGGGACCGTGACTCTTCGATCTGCTTTAATGACACTTCAGGATATCTATCTCAGATACCTTACACATAAAGACACCTGGGAATAGCAGGTTATAATTACTTTGTGGGCCTTTCTTTGTGGAGGAGAATCAGACAGCCACTATTAGCTATTAGAACAGGAAAAAAGTCATTAGTTCATCTCATTATAGTCACAATTACCTGGAGGAGGGAGAGAGGATGATCTATTACATATCATATATCACTGATCCAAAGTCGGAGAGAGGCATTTGCATTGTGGACTCATAATGACATTATGGGCCATAATCTAACATCATCTTCAAAGTGAGACCATGTGCAGTTCTGAAAACACAACATCAGCCATGAGTCATCGTTCGAGGACTTAAAGTGGCTCCCGGATTCAAAAGTTTCTCTAACCTCAGTTTTCATTTTAAATTAAAACATTTTGAAAAGCGGCAAATGCTTTTGCAAACAAATAATACGTACTTGTGTGTATCCCCGCCTGTAGAGCATGACAGAGAAACTGTCTCTTTGTAGCACTGAACCTTGTCTCTGATGAGATATCAGTAAATGTTGACAGATCATAACACACTAATGTAGCTGCAGCCTTGTTACCATGGTGTACACGCAGCGTATCCAGTATGCAAATCACTGTCATCTGTTAGAGACATATTGTAGATGGGCTGATAAGAAATAAAATATCTAAAACAAAGTAATGGTCACTTTAAATCAAAAGCTGACTTCAGAGCCAACATTTAATGATCTTTCAAGTTGGTTGGTTGGTTGAGCTGCATACTTTGTACAGATCTGATTATTTATTTTTTACAACATCATGGGCTGAGATGTACAGTAACCCTCACTAAGTAAATACATGATCAAACAACGCTCCCGATGTCAACCGTGGAAAATCAGCTGCAAATAAAGTCAGAGTCAGCCCTCTCATTTCCAGCTGCATGTGACAAACTCTCAAAGTGTGACCTACAACTAATGAAGTGTGGCTCGCTGTGCAAGGAACCTCAAGTTTGAAAGCATGAATATTGTAAAAGAAACAAATCAAAAAAATACTCACTGCACCTCCTGAATCACTTCGCTGGCAGCTGTTAGTTTGCTGAAGGCGCTGAGAAGAACGCACATGAAGGGAAATATGAAAATGCTCCTGCTGCCGCCTCGTTTAACTCTGCTCCATCTATGCACAGGCGCAAGGCTTGTGGAGTACGAGGAGGTTATTTGATGATCATGAGCAACAGGCTGCCTCCCCTCCCTCCTCTCCCCTCCCTCCCTTGTTCCCTCCTTCCCTTCCCTTCCTTTCCCTTCCCTTTGCCCTCGCCTCTCCCTCCCTCCCTCTCTCAACTCCTTCCTCCCCCCACCCCCTTCCTCCAGCGCTGACATCAGAGGTGGGATGTGCCATTATACAAAAAGCGTTTGAGAGAAATCCATGGCAACCACCGTGCAGAAAGCCGTGCTTCCCTTCCTCCTTTAAATGGGAATAATCTCTCAGTCTTTTGATTGTAGAGTCACAAAAAGCTTTAGATTTGTCCAGCCGGGTTACCCCGCTGAGGTAGGAGGGGAGGAGGGCCGCTGTAGGCTGGCTCAGACTCACCAGGGTGTCCAATTTTAGACAAGTGGTGGGAAATGCTATCATGAGGTATGATGATGATGAGGAGGAAGGCATGGCTCATACAGAGGATGTTTATCACCACTAGAACAAATGCTGCCGTTCCCCTTCTTCCCTTATGCTTTTAATAATCACTCGTTCCCAGCTGCCCCTGAAGTGATGTCTTGTCTTTAGATTATATAATATTTCATTACAGTCTACCACCACTGGAAACTCTGTGTTTGTCTAAAAGAGAAAAATTATTTTAAACCAATTTAATATGGATTCTTAACAAAATATATGTGTTTCAGTATGCGTGGCACATCTGTGTTCAGTCCACTGAGCATCATCTCAAAACTGTGTTGCCTGTGTTCAGGTCTGTTATCCTTTTATTGATCTACCTGGGTCGGACTGAATGGGAGCTGCGAAGTAAACACGCATGACGAGTCAATCTCAAGTGTATTATTTTCATTTCAGTGCCTGTTTTAAGCTGTAATGTGCGTCATGTGTATCAAAAAAAAAAAATTATTATTTTATGGCTGTGGACCGAGCCCTGAGTATGTGTTTTCAAAAAGAGAAACACTGAGAAAAGATAAAGCATATGATTCCTGAGAGCTATTATGTTTTCAGAGCGTTAGTCACAGGTTGGGTGACTAACGGCAACAGAAGATAATGATACAGAGCGAGCATGAGATACAACTATCACCACTTTTGCTAGAAACGGGGAAAGAAACAGGATCATCATAATAACCCTGCTCAGGGGTTTCACTTCTAAAATGCTAATTCTATATTCATGGATATGAGAGATATGGTCTTTGTCAAATCAAACAAAGTTAAAGTATTATCAACTGAGCATGCTCTGTTGCATCCTCTAGACTGCATGTCGATTTTGTTTTGACTGAGCTTACACAGCACAGAGCCAGGCCGACATGACAAACCAGGCTCCTGTATGATTTATGGTGATCCAAGAACAGCTGAATCGAGGCCAGCTGGACTCGGCTGTAGATACTTGAAGACGTTTCACTTCTCATCCAAGAGGCTTCTTCAGTTCTGACTGACTGGTCCTAAAACGCTATGCTAATGTCAGCATGCAAGCATGCTCGCAATAATGATGTTAAGTATAATGTTAATTATCTTAGTTTACTTTTAGCCATTTTACCTTCTCCCTGACTTTGACAAAATACAATACTCTCCCCTAGATATCTCAGAATAAGATATTCATAACAAGCAAAAATGAGAAAATAATCCACCATCTATTTTCAAATAAAGAGCTTCTAAACAATCAGGCCTACTAGTGAACCAACCCAAGCTCTGTTGGTGCAGAAGGACTTGGAGCGTGAGTACAAAGGAGGATCATCCTTTGCTTTTCCCTCCAAAAAAATGTTAATGACACCTTTTTTGAAAAAATAAATAAATAAAGATACATAACCGTCTCCTTTCTTTGATCCTGCATCTACCTTATTCATTTTCATACGCTCCTTAAATTCTAAATTCAGCGGGATTCATCCTCCCTTATGAATTTCTGCATAAAATTTCATGGCATATCATCAATAGTTGTTGAGATATTCTTCTTCAGTTTGGACCAACCCAAAAAATCCAAAGCAGCAGTCTGACAGACCAATACTGCCATCCACAGAACCATGGATTACCACTACAGCCTCAGCCCTGTGCAGTCTTACTTTCATATTAAACCTGGCCTGTTGTTGTTCGTGACTAAATCCTAATATATGCTAATTTTGACTTGAGTGGGCCAGTTTATGGCTGGTATGTGAGCTTCAGTTAGACTGCACTGCACAAACAATGGCTCTAAATATATGCATAAATCATATCAGTGACAAATCCACCTCTTATGTATTTGCAAATCACAACTATTAATCACAGTACAGTGGGATTCAGACTCGCTGTGCCTCCTGATACAAATCAGGAAGAATGACTGTGACATGGAATAAAAAAAACATTAAAAAGTTAGAAAACAAGGGTGAAATACATATTTAAGAAGCAAGAACTAGATGTTTTTTTCATCAAGTCAACACCAGCGGTGATTGTACCTCCAGGTGTTCACCTGCTGACTGTTGATTGCTAATTATTGATACAGTTTTAACCTTTTCTGTTCAGAGCAATGATGCAGACTCTAACTAACACTGCAGCCTTTTCTCCACCAGTTTCTTTTTTTTTTTCTGTGGTGAATTGCTGACTTTCCACGGCTCCTTTAAAAAGGCCAGACGTGAAGGTTCTTTGCTCCCCCGGTGCTTAACAATCAAATGCCAATTTCAAAGGCACCTTTTATCTCTAAAACTCCACAGATTATAAAAGAAGACAGCTTTTGAACAACCTCAGCCAGGGTCCTGGCTTCCTGACAGTGTGAAAACTTCCTCACACTTCTCAAGGTTTCAAATTAAGAATTCAGATGTGGCTCAGTGTTGGCTGGTTTTATTGATCATGTTAATGGAGAACTGTTTATCTATTTTTTCTTGTTTTCTGGATTCACTGGTTTGTATGTGTGCGCGTTTCAAGGCTGAATTGTTTTTGGTTATTGATTGTTACAGTCAATCTCTTAAAGAAAGGAGTAGGTTTTCATCTTGAGGGAACATGCTTATTCAGAGTTAGATGAAAAGATCAATACTTCTGTCATGTCTGTAGTGTAAAGTCAGTGAAGCTGCAGCCAGCAGCTAGCTGGTTAGCTTAGCTTAGAAACCGAAATAAGTAGCTCGCTGGGCTCTGTCGAAAGGCGACAAAATGTTATTTCCAGCAAAGAGAAAGTCCTGCACATTAAAAAAAAAGGTTCATAAGGTGTCATACTTCCTGTACAGACACAGATACAGAGATTGGATGTGCTGGTGGTGGATTTTTTTATTTTTGGTTTCGTGCTAAGCTAATCTAACTCTCGGCAAGAAAGTGAGTGAATACATTTCCCACAACTATTCCTTTAACTCAGGTCATTTTATAGAGGTTTATGCAATTAATTACTTGTTGTAAATTCACATATGAATATTGCAGATCCATTCTTTTTTTGTTGTTCAGTTATGTCGACATTAGTGAGACCAATGCTCTCCTGTATTTCCACGACTCTGAACAACTGTTTGTTCAGAGTCGTCTTCACTTGATGTTTGTGTCCCTCATATCTTACTGCACATCCCACATCCACTGAAAATGAGACTTGGGCAAAAACAGTGACTGAGTTGAAAAGCACTCAGAAGTAAATCTGGACTGTAATCATTTTTGCAAAGTGCATACACTGCTCAATGAAATGAACTCAGTGACTTGTGTTGAGACGATCCCAAAGGACAACGACTTCCTTGGATTTTTTCAAGAACTGAGGACCTCAGAGTTATTGCTTCTATCATTAGTCTGGAAATAGGACAATAAGATAGAACAAAGCTGTGCCACTATTTCACTTAATATTCATTGATCTGGAAGACGAGATCAGTCCTATTCTCCCGTTTGAAGAAACTGACTTCAAATCACAATAACGAAACCTGCTGATAATCATTTGAATACTTCCAGTGTGCATGCACTGACATTTTAACATTTAACTGGGACAGACTGAGCTCTCATTCGATGCCTCTGAGTAATAAGAGCAATCCAGCCACAGTTTAGCTCTACTGTTTCAACCACAGAGAGAGAATGAGGTGAATACTTTGTGGGAGGCGTTCTCTCAATAAAAATGGTCATATCCTTTATTTCCATGCAAATGCACAAACAAGCTCTCTTACATTATTGCTTGAGCTGAACAGCTGCTGTTTCCTGCCATTGTCCTCACACTAACATAAATGGCTTTGTTTGTTATTAGCAGATCCTGGTTACAAGCATAGTTGATGCTGGTAATGCAGCGGTCCTGATGACATTAATTAGAAAACATCACCTGTGCCAGAAGAAAGACAAAAGCCCTGAAGTTAATGAGAATCTCACTCATTATCCCTTTCTTTTTACCAGTGTTTGACGAGGGGGCAACATATTCTACGAGTTACTGCTCGGAGCTCTCAAAATTGACGTTCAGCGTGTCCTATCCAGGCTCTGATGAATTAAGAAACTGAGCGAGTGTGGGTGGAGTAAATGAGATTGATCATCTAATTTTCTCATAAGACGACCAGTTGTGGCAGAAGAAGTATGTTACTCTGCCAGGAGCAGGACAGAGGTCGATACAACAGCAACCAGGTAATGTGCAGCCTGCAGCGATGATTACATGGGACCAGAATTACAGTGGCTTTGCTTCTGTGATGTGTGTTGGAAGACGTTAAAATCTGCAATACAACACAGCAAAAATACTCCCTTGTAGTTACTTTCAAAGGTAGTCATTCTGCAGACAAATGGCCCCCATGATTGATACTGTATATTATTACAGGCCTATATTAGATTGTTGATTATGCATCATTGTAGTGTACTGAAACAGTTGTACCTGGTGAAGGTGGAGGTTTCTATACAGTTTGTATGTAGGTATAAGCCTGCCATTGGACACCTATACTCCTCCCTTTCAGATTGCACAATCGTACAGCCGACACATGTCTTTACTGTTTTTTGTAGCGTTGTAGTTGCAAGGAATCTACCATTTTAATGAGAGTGCTCTCCTCAAGATGATTGTGATTGGTTTAAAGAAATGCAAACAAGCCAGAGCATTTTTACCCCTGTAGCAACGCGACAACGGTGCAACCAGACCTTTCTGCAGCAGTGAAACAGCACTGTGGAGACTAACGTGGAGAGGAATCTGTGAGGTTATGAGATGATTGATGGGGTTTGAAAGAAAAAAAAGTTCTGCCACAAAAACTCTCTTTAAACTTTTTCCTAATCTTTGCTTATTGGGTGAAATATTGGGTTATTTGGTCTATTTTGTCTCAAAAAGTTATTTAAATAAAACCACTTGAGACATCTCACATCTGAAATGTGGTAAGGAGCTTCAGCTTAATACTTAGCTTTTTTTTTTGTGAACCAAAAAAACACTGTTTTACTCTGAGAATTGGTTTTATTTCACAAGCTTTTCACATATATTTGAGTATAAAATTATAATCTGTAAAGTAACTTGTAATAAAACTGCAGCAGAGTGGTGTTAGTTACTGTCTATCACTGATGACTACCACACACTCTTTGTACCACACATTACATAATGTCTGCTGATAATGGGTAATGCAGTCAGAGATGATTTTCACCATCTGTCAAACTCCAAACCAAAGTGAGGTTCAGGTGTCGAAGAGGCACAGCTGTGTCTGTGTCTCGGATCAGTCGTAATCTCAACTTCGCCTCTCAGGAGGACAACTGAGTTGATTTGGCATTTTAAGAGTCAATATTGTACATTCTCAGAGTGTGAGCGGATGGTAAAGATAACGTTGGTGTGCGCTGGAATCAAACAAGAGGAGAGTGAGTATACAGTAAAGCGAGACCTGCAATCACAGAGCAGAAGAGTAAGAACACAATGTATGACAGTGTGGAAATGTGTGGGAGGTGTCTGTGACCTCAGCCTATTTCTGACAGCTGCCAGCTCTTCACATTCACACATGCTATTCACATGGCGATTGCAAAGGTATGTATCTTTGATTACCCGTGGCCCCATACAATCAGTGCCGAACACTATGATGAATTACAAATTAAAGCTTCGAGATATTAAATGATCAGAATTTTTTCAAAATTTGGTGAGACCTTTTTTGCTGGAATGACGTCAACCCCAACTCCTCCTACTCACCTACGGCATCATGAAATGTTAAGTCGTCCACCTGGATGCTCTAAAAATTGCATTTTCCAGAAGTAGCCCAGGGATCTATTTCAAACCCCTTTTTGGCAGGTAATAGGAGTCCATCTGCTGCATGAACCAGTTTGGGTAGTTTCTAAAATATGAGCTCATTTCTCCTCTTGAAATAATGGGTTATTAAGCAGCATTACAAAGACTCTGGTGAACGCACAGTGGGCTCAAAAGGCTTAAAAGCAGCCAGATCACACTGGCTGAAGAGGTAGATGGTGGAACTACCACCATTCATCTGATTCAAGTGCAGGCTTTCAAATTAATGTGATCAGTAGTAAAGCTGTGTGTTATACTAGAAAGCACAAAAACATGACACCCCCCCTCCAGACACAGACGTGAGGACCACAGCTACCTTTTACACAAGTGATTTAAAATTTCTAAAATTCCCAGTTATCAGAGTGGAACATTGCTCATTTTTACCCAGTTATTTCACAGTCCATATTTAACATTTATCAACACTTCGGCAGACTGAATGGTGCCTCCAGTGCAATACCTTTTTTTAACATAAAAGATGTGCAGAGTGAAAACTGGGAAGCAACGAGCATTTTCATGTAAGAGGAAAGTGAGATTAGTTACATATATACTGAGAGTGAAGGCAGGTGTCATAATCTCAGTGTAAAATCACTGCAACCATACAGCTTCCCATTGAGTCATTACAAGCGTTACTTTTCTGGAGCCATATACAGTAATATAGGCACTTTTTATTGGGGTTTGGTACCTGGCAGCAGCTTAACGTTTCAGGAGCAGAAATTATTCACATATAGACACATTAGAGAAACTACAAAAATATTATAATAATATTTCAGTGCCTTACAAACACTGAAACAAGCTGTGAGCTGATATGTCGAACGTGTTGGCAAACTGTTGCCTATTTACACATCCAGCAGATGGGGAGCAACATTAGCATTAGGAGTTGTGTTTCTGGCCACCTGGTGAATATAAATCCAATATTTACTCTCCTTGTAGCTCTGTTTTTGGTCTTCACCAACGCCTGAGACCTGCCTGCCTCCTGCAGCTGAAAGCAATACCATGAGAGCAATGAGAGTGAAACAAAACAGTAAAGTTTCAGGCTAGAAAACCAAAACAATGAGCTGAAAGAGGCAATAAAGCGACATAGAGCTGAGGAGAACTGCAGAGTGGAGTGATAATTCTCTGTGGGTTCATACTACTGACTAAACCCTTTCACATTACACAGTCATTTCCTCCATTATTGTGACAAAAGTATGCAACCTGCCTGCAACAATCAATGTGTACATATTTGTGTGAGCTGCACTCTCATCCACACAAGCTTTGTTATTGCCCTCTGACACTGTAGTGGGCACCGTGGAGCAGCAAACACACAGGAAGGCTGCTGTAGAAGAAGAAAGTAGGGAAAGCCAAACATGACAGTTGTTTTTTAAAACTTTTACAGTTTCTCTATGTCAACTCTTGGTGCAACTGCAAACCTTTATGTTTCACATTTTGAGAAGTTACGTAATTGTGTAAATTCTTCTATTCTGTACTTCCAGCAAAATATATCCTTTGTCTTAATGGAGTAAGATAATCTCAATGTAATACTTTATACTGTGTAAACTTTTCACTTCCATTCTTAATATACAGTATTTTAGCCTGGTCTCCTATTCTATAAAACTAAAATTGCAACAGCAATTAAATAAATAAATAAATGAAAACAGCAAATATGTTTTATGTTGAAACATAACTGCTGGTTAACGAAGATCCTTGTAGGGCTGCATATTTACTATTCTTACACCCCACTAAAAGACAAAAAATACTCTTTTTACATCAAAATTAGCAGGTTCAATTGGTTTTATAAACACAGGTAAACCCACTAATATATGCCGATTGACTCCTTCTCCACTACCGGTTGAAAGTGACTCAGTCAGTGACTGCGTGTTTTTAAAACTTATTTTGGGGCTGCAGCTCACTTTTTCATCAGTGCAGTGTAGCTGTGGTGTTTCTAGTTTAACAGCACCGTGCTGGGCAGGTGACAGGTCTGTCTACAATGTGTGTGCTCTGAAAGAGTTACAGCAGGAAAAGGATGAAAATGAGCATGCTAACCCTGGTGTTGTGTTTACATTAATGCCGGAGCTGATAATACCCCAGTCATTTGACACGGGTGTGAATGCCCTTTTCCATTGCCAACAAAAGCTGGATGTTTGTGAGTTTTAGTGTGGCCGTTGCTGTCTCGATTTTTAAATCTAAATTGCACAAATGACAAAGTTCATGAAAATCAAAAAACAAATCAAAATCAAAAGTGAAGTAACTTTCACTTAACAGGAAACAATCTATTACACAGCATCACCTACAGTACCATATGACCCTGTCCATCTACCCTTCCCACTCTGCAGAGGTAAGAGTTGTATGTAATTTAGCTGTCATTTCTTACATGACGACCTACAATAACTGCAGCACGGCACAGGTCTTTTTTTTTTTTGTGGGTGTTTCTGCAAAGCAAGATGAGACTTTTGCTGTCATTCAGAGAGGACAGCAAAGAACAACCTGCTCATGGTGCAGATGACAGTTTGATCGTGTTCCTGCCCATTACCTGCCGCCCCAAGCAGACATTGTTCTGTGTCATGTATTTGCAGTGCACACCATATATGACAGGCAGCTTTCTTAGTTGAGTCTAAACTCAAGTCTATTGTATCTGTATTATATATTACAGCTCTCCAACGGCCATTACAAGGAGAGAAAATTACAGGTTGTGAAAAAGAGAGAACGAGTGTTGTGCTTGTGCACAGTGGAAGTTGTCATAAACATTGCAAATAAAATTTCCCAGTTAAAGTGCTTACTGTAATTGATAGTGAGGCTTACATCTTTAACCTTCCTTACCCCCAAATTAATTTATTTAGTGTATTGCTCTATACTAATTTTCAATATTTAATTTAATTAATGTTATTCTTCTACTGTCTACTGTACATTTATTAAGTTAGATTTAGTGGAAAAGGTTCTGCTCTTTAAGGAAAGTGTCACCAGTCGTCACCAGGGTAAAACTCCAGGACGTCACTGTGCCTTAAACATAACCCTGTGAAAAACCACAGTGTGTTGTATTTTTTTCTTAGTGTTAGAGGTGCTGGAAGGAGGTTTTTGTTACCTTAAGCTAGCTGTTTCTGCCCGTTTCCAGTCCTTGCGCTGAGCTGTTAGCTTCAGATATTTACCATACAAACATAAATATGGTATCTACACATCTTCTTATATTCACTTAATTTAGACTGTGACAGGAATTAAACTGTGGTCTGCCTAAAACTCAAATGTGCCACATATCCATCCACCATCCTGACCTGCATACGCAACTTTTCAAATCACTACATAAACGTCACAGTTTCCTGGTTCAGTCGTCAGCTGGTCGCCACACAGACGGTCGATAATGAAGACAGAATGAAACAACCGATAACAGTCAGATAATACGACCTGACTTCAGTGCTGTGTCTGAGTTAACACTATGTTTCATTTGTTTCTGAGCACATGGGGAACTTCACAGCTAAAGCTCCTATTTTTTGAGACAGAACCATATATTTAGGTTCAACTAAGAAAACCTTGTAACTATGACTCTTGTCTGTAGGAAGCAAAGAGAGTCACGTGACGCTCTAATGGAGCCACAAAGTCCACAGAGAGAGGAGGCCGGAGTGATGACGGAGACCCCTGTTAGCCTTCCCACCGACAGTGAACTTTGTTATTTCTTGTAACCATAATTGTTCCTTGCTACGTAGTTATTACTGTAACCATGATGACGAAGGTCCTCTAACCTTAACGAAAAAACCACAGTGCTTCCCTAACCTTAACCAAACAGTTATTTTTTACCCAAACCGTGATCTTTCCTTAACCTTGTTGTTTTTGTGTCTTAACCTAATTAAAAACTTTACCATAGCTGTGCAAGATCAGAAAACTGCTGATTGTGTCAGATCAGAAAATTACTTTAAAACTGTATGTGTTATTCTGTAAAGTTGCAAATTTGGAACTTGTGGTGCTGGGTTATAAATTCACAGATTAAACAAATATTTCAAATCAGTAAATTTCTTAAACACATTTTCCTTGATTCCAGTCCTCAAAACAGGAAAATTAGCTAACAGGTGTTTCGTTCAAAAATATTAAAGCCCTCCAGTGATTGAAGTTCCCTCCTTCCTGTAGTAATGTCAAAGTAAATCCATGGTATGAGACAATTTTTACTTAATTTTTAGTTACTTAAAAAAAATATTCATACACTGGAGCACAAACAAGAAATAAACAAGTTCCTCTGCAGAAACTGCTATAGTACAAAATTCAGCAAGACCAACACAACAAAATTATGTGTTGGATGATAATTAGTGCTTCATGTGTTTAATGAACAGAGACTATAATTATAATATAATCCCATTGTGTGTGTTTTGTGCTCCTCACTTCCAGAAGAATAATACACAATTTAAATACATTGTCCTGCATTCATAAGTCCTGTAAAACCCTCTGGCCGACGTTACAGCATGAGAATTAGTCTAAATGCACCATGTTGGATTTACAACAGAAGGCAATTATTTCACTGCCTTACAAAAAAAAAAAAAAACACAGCTGGCATGGTAATATCATAACCTCAGTATCTGGAGCTTCAGTATCACACGTTCATATGTCAGGAGTTCACATGACTTGATACCAAAAATAGCATAAGGTCTTACGGTTTGGTCAAGATGATGCTGCTGCAGCAGAATAATGATTTCTGTGTTCATCACTGTGGTATTAGTTGCGTTGTTGCCATGGACTAAAATGTGTTCTTTCCACCCAGCTTCCTCCCAAGAGACTGCAGGTTCAGTTTGACCTGCATGACTTCATCCTTAATTCCCCTAGCAGGTTAATCTTAGCACTTACATCACCATTAAAACGCACAATAGCATTAGCGGGCTGGTATGCAGATAGAGATTACAGACCTGCGGCTAGGGTTTATGTCCATATTGTTTCCCAAGAGTTCATCTTAGATTTTGGTTGTATCATGAGGAAATGCTGGCGGCTCAGTCAGAGATAATGATGATAATCAGCAGGTTTTGGATGTCGAGCAGTTGGCCAAACTGTTACAACTGCAATCCTTCTTTCTGTGTTGATGTAAAAGCTGCCTCTGGGCTGTTTTCATCCACTATTCACTACTCAGGAAAAATAACTTTCTTGTGAAGAAACTGATTTACACAGGAAAGTGAGGAACTCCAACTGTGCATCCGGCTTTTCAGGCTCTCATCCTGCTGACAGTGAGCAGCTGATGACCTTTGGCTTCGCAGACAGCAGAAGGACTCATCCCTGTGGAAATGCTGTCATCTGATCACTGAGGGAGTTGTGAAAATTAGAAACACTCTTGAAAATGGCACGACAGGTCACCCTGGTGCGGAGGTCGATGACCAGAATGAGAGAGTTCGAGTGTTCATCAAAATACTTGAGGAGTTCCTCTGAAGATCCAGTTGCTGAAAGACACATCCAGCGAAATGCAGCACGAGGTGCACTTGACATTCTCTGTCTCTGTCAGACGCAAGCAACATAATGAAGCTCGGTGGTGTCTGAGGAAAGGCGGTTTCAGAATGACATGGATTGATATTGAATTATGACACTTTTCTTTGATGCAATTATGCAAATATTACTCGTCATTTACATGATCCATGCAGGATCAGCCCAATCTTTCGCTGGATTCCAGCGGCGGCTCCCAGGACTCAGGGCCCTGCTGACCTTCATCCTAACCATCTAATCACAGAGCATTTTACACCCAGGATGCAAAGTGGATGTAATTATCGAGCTGCTGGGATAGAAAACAGCGATATCATGAATTCGGTGGATCAGAGCTGGGTTAAAGGAACTTCATTTATTCAGGCTGTGGAGATTAAAGTGTCTGTGTGAAGGGACGACTGTGAGCAGCAGCATTCAGGTGCAGAGTGCAGCCCCACGTCTATCTACTTAATTCTTGTGAATTTCTTTTCAGTAATTAACTTTTAATCCCAAATATTAAGTCAACCCAAGAGGACCTTACAGCAGCGACAATCCATATTTTTGTAAGAAGAATGACAATGTGAAAATAATGTGACGACGTGAAAGTGACTGCAGTGATGAACCTGCAGATAATTAACAGATGAATTCAGCTCCCTCTGCTTTACAGAGCTTTAAAGTAACTACCGGCCCCAGCAGGTCAACCCCATAGACTGTAAATAAAGATGGACGTAGCCTCAGTGACATCACCCACAGGGTCGGCGGGGGTGGATGATGGGTGAACAAAGCACATGACACCAGAGGGAGAGTGTGTGGTTAGGTTCAGGCAACAAAAGCATTTTAAAGGTTAAGGTTTGGGAAAGATTGTGGTTTCTGTTCAATGACTAATACAGACTTTTTCTGCAGTAAACCAGACCACCATCTTCCCCAAACCTTAACCGAGAGCTCTTGTTACTACAAGCAGATAATGTATTGCAAGATTTGATATTTTGGTGGAAAACAAATGAGTTACTCTGATGTTACATTCAGAGCAGGCAGCTGTTCAGAGAGAAAAGCTCTACAAACACACTAATCACTACCTAAGAGCCAGATGTTTCCCTCAAGAGCTGATAGAACTCTGAAATAGACCTAAAAGAGAGTGATTGTTGTCCAGATCTACAACTTGAAATGAATGCTAATGTTTCTCCGTGACTGCTGGATGAGTAAATAACCAAATGTAAGCCAACTAGTTCACCATATCAACCGGTTTCAATGGAAACTTCAGAATTACACCAATCCAGTGACAACTGACAAACATCTGTGTGATACGATCAAAAGCTCCAGGATGGCTCCTGAACAGCTGGATCATTGGGTTAAGATCATTTAGTCAAAACTGTTTCCAAAGACACCAATAAACTATATTCTTGTATGTGTTGCAGGAACACAGGCCTCCGTTAATCCTCTTTATATATATATATATATATATATATATATTTATTTATACATTAATATCACTGTCACGTCAAGTAGAACATGAGTGCAAATCTGAGTGCAAATGCAAACACAGGGAATTAGCTTTGCAAAAATATCCACTCCTATTTACAGAATTATTGTCGCAGAAGATAAGATAAAAATACCCTTTGTTTTAAGTTTAATTCAGTTTCTATGGATACTCACATTGTTGCTATGTGACGGAGTTGAAAGATGAGTTGGAGAGTGTATGTTGTAAAGACATGCATACGATTTATATATATTCATGACGAAGGGGAACCCATTGCTTTTTCCAACAGAAGCTCATTCATTCTGTTACCTTAGTGTTTTTAATGTTCTGTTAAAATGCAGATCAGTTTCTATCACTGCTGCCAAGTCATTCCAGTAAATTATTAGAGACTAAATGCAAACGTGTGTGCAAATATTTCACACCTCAGAACTAATTTCTAATTAGACTGAAGTTCCCTTTAGGCTGAACACTGAATATGACCTGTTTGTCAAAGGGTTGAGATTAGCTGAACACCTAATTAGTCCGGGTTCATTAATTCAGTCAAGCCGATTCCTGCTTTCCTCTTTGTTTTCAGCATCATTTGGAGCCTCTTTGTTTTTGTGATTAGGCTTTACACACACACACATAGTGATTAAAGAAAAGAGAGAGAGAAAAAAAACTTGAATTGCAGGCGAAAAAACAAGTGAATAAGCCAAAATATTTTTTTCTCTCTTTCTTTCCTTCTGTTCTGCCTCTGCGTTTGTAAGTCTACTTCAAGCGTGAGAAGCCACCGTCTGCTGCCAGTGTTAAGGACATGTCAGCTTATAACTCAGCAGGTCTGTTGATCACCATGTCTTTGATTATAGCTGTGCAAAATAACAGCTCCTCTCTCTGTGCAATCTGTGCAGGCCTTCCTCTATCTGCTCCTCTGTGTGCCATTTAATGGGGTCTTTAGTTACTGTGTGTTGTCTCTGTGATAATGGTTATTATTAGCAATGTATCACTGGCATAACAAATGCCTTTCTTCAGGCTGCCTGGTTGGCAAATAAAAAAAATAAAAAATACTCATCAATGAACAGTATTTTACTTTTTGCTTTCTCCTATTTGAGTTCTGTTTGTTTTCTGTGTGGAAGTATATTCAAATAAATAATATTCTCAACACCATTTCTGTAACTGCCGAGCTCATAAAAACATTTTCAAAAGGACTCAAGATGATGCTGCAGAAAACTACCTGAGAAACAAGGTTTTAACTCCACAGCGACCACATGTCATTATTTTATCTCACGACTAGTCTAAATGTGACTCTAAACTAACAAGGTGTCCGGTGAGTTTGCTTTGCTGCTTGTTATCTGACCCACCGAGACCTCTCATTAGAAGTAAACCACAAGTCATTGGATTTCTGCCCAAACTCGGGGGCTCTGACTGTCATTAAAATGTGCTAGCTCCTCGTGCTCAAGGTTACACTGAGATCCGTGCTATTAGACACAGTCTCTGCTGGATGTAAATGAGGGCTTGGACCTGATGTATAAGTGAAGGAAGGAACAGGAGGCCTCTGGCATCTGGTGCTCTCAACTCGGCAGATGGATTTTTTTTTTCTTTTCAGTCTTTTCTAAAAGACAATATGGACATTCAGAAAAATCTAACATGAGCAGTTGGATTCATGATGAGACAAGGTTGCAATATGACGGATACAAAGATGGTACATCGATAAATATTTGGTTTACCGCATTACATGATTTCTTGTGAGGAAATTCTGAGAAAATGGAAGTCTAGAAAACACCAAGAGATTTTTTTCCAGTTTCCAGACTGCGCTGGAAAGCCATGCTGCAAACTGTTCATTACAGCCCTACCAGTTTAGTGGTCATTCAGTTGTTGTATCAGATTCTCCAGATGCTAAGGAACATACTTGTTTGGTGCAGACACAAACAAATATCCCATCATCATCATTATTTTTATGTCTTTTTAGTGAAAATAACCATTCCCACTGAGATCATATGCAATGTCTGCCAAAATAATCACAATATCACAAAAAAATCACAAATGTCACAAATTTCAGTAGCTTTCAGTAGCGATTAGATAAAGTCTGCAGCAGCAGCAGCAGTCTGGATCAAAGTGCTGGACTGAGCAGCCACAGCTAATGTTGTGTTTATGATTTGAATTTATATTCAACAAGATTTTGCCTGTTTGAGGAAAATTGAAAACCCAGCACTCTTTAAAATAGAGAGGCTGTCAGAGAGGATATAAAAAAACTGAAGGTGGATTGAATCTGAATGAGAGAGGAATTTAAAATGGGGGACTTTACATTGTTATAAAAGTTGGAGCCTACAAAAAAACACAAGAAAGAAAGTCCAAATTATCTTCAGCTTATAGCAGTTTTCTCTTTAAATCTGAATTACACCTGTGTATGTGTTGACAGTGTGTCCTGACTGTGTATGAGGCAGAGAGAGACAGGCACCACTGCTGGTCTGCGGAGCGGGAAGAGAGTAGTTGGTAAATGGTTTTATTTCTGCGATGAAACCACTGATGCCACTTCCACTCTCCGCCGAGACGCTGCTGCAGCTGAGTGCATGTGAAATATGAGAGGCCATCATCAGGACAGAGTGCCATGTGATTTGACTTACTGGCAGCACTTCATGACATGACACTGAAAACAGTCTCTGTGTGTGTCAACAATTACAAGGTAACAAGAGACACATGAAAAACACTCTATTGTGAGCAAACGCCTTCGCACCATTAACGTGCTACTGCTTCTATCTACGGAAACAAACTGTACACAGATACAAATACACTGTCTACAGATAAGACGCAATAGATTTACAGCTGCACAGGCCACAGCACTCATTTGATGACCTTTAACAGAAGAGTCGCTCCCACCCCTCCCACAGCAATTATATCTGAAGTGTTTGTTGAACCTCCAGCTGACCTTGTGACTCTGTTCAGTGACATTCAGGGTTCTTGGCAGATCTGTTCAAAATCAACATATTCAGTGAGCGCATAAGTCACAGGATCATTTAAGGAAGCCTTCGAGGCACTTTTACAAATGAACTCTTGATGTGCGGTGCAGCACATTTATTGGATCGTTGTGTTGTTTTATAGATAAACTGCACATCATTGCTCCTCTTTACAGCTACACTGGCATTTGATATTTGTAGCCACCAGGGAAATCAACTTTAACCTGCATGAAAAAAAAAAGTGAGACAAGTCTACAGCCATCTGAGCAAGAGCTTCTGCAACGACTGATCTGAGCAAAACCCAAAACAGCATGAAGGTGCATTCACTTATTAAACTACACATAACTGGAATAAAACTGCACCTCCAGCCCCTCAGACCAAAACAAACGCTTCTCGGCCGCCCCCATCCCGCCCCTCCCTGTGCCTCATCAGGCAGTTAGGGGTTAGGAAGGCCAGAAAAGCGACCGCTGAACAAGCAACAACAGACACAAACAAATAAAGTTTCCCTGTGTACAAAAGAGCCAACAAAAAGCAATCCGGCCACAGCTGTTAGCCGGCTAGCGATAGCAACAAACACAGTGACAACATAACAGCAAGTTAGCTCCGTTATCGTTCCTACTGTGGCCTCTCACTGAGGAAAACAGACCACAGACCAGTTACTTACCCACCAGGAGAAGAAAAGCCAGTTCTGAGTCAAGCTGGAGCCTCTCCTGCTGGTGAAACCACACCAGTGTTTCCTCCATGGTCGAACTGGGAAAGAAATCGGACTCAACTTATGGGACCGGGCCACACGAATGACACTGATGGAGCCGAGAAGACAGTGACTTCAAAAACTTTTTGGGTGTTTTGATGGTCCGCTGGTCGACCGGGACTTGAGTCCACATGTGATCTGGTTTTAGCTCTTTCTCTCTCGGAGGCCTTCTTCAGTGGAGGAAACCCTGGAAGGTCACTGTCACCTGAACTACATGCTGGACTGTGCCATCTCAGGTGTGGGCGGTCCCTGAGTGTTTAGACAGTAAAGGTAGGGAGGGCCAATGGTTTAACAGGAGGGACTCACCTGGACGATCACTCACATGCTGCTCTGCTCAGGACACCATTACTCCACTATATCATAGAAAAAGATTTTTTTGCTGCTATATTGTTGTTTTTTTTATTTTATTATTATTTTATTGTTATTTATTCTTATCTGCATTTACACTTCCTAATCTTTCTTTTTCTATGGTCTGTTTTTTTTTTAATCTTTTTTTTTAAATGTAAATCACTTATCACGTAATGAAATAAATAAACTTGCCTCGCTTTGCTCTATTATTGTCATATTTAACAGTTAAACAGAAATCCATCATGGAACAATGCAACAATGCAGTGCAACTATAGGACACCGTATGTATTGAGCGAGTGGTAAGGCCGACATCATACACACTGTATGGCACAGTGTTCACAAACTATACCATGCCTGCACCCACGCATACGCCCACCTTTGACTGAAACCAACAAGTTCACACTCACTGGTGGTTTCTGAGAGTCGTTGTGGGAAACACAGGAAATTACAGTACAAAGTGAGGCACTGATATGAGGCAGTTTAGGGGAACTCTATACAACAAAAGAAGGACGATTTATGATAACTGAGTCTGAGCGTTTCATTGTCACTACAATAAAACATCACAGTGTAGTAGTCTAATTGCAAAAAATCTGCCAATGCAGCAGCTTTATGAATTCTAATATTCACCTCTACCATACAAACAGATGAGCATCTATTTGCTTTAAAATGGTTCTTATATAAATCCAGAGATTTGCGATGAATATCCTGCCAATTACTCCCCTGTCAGGAGTGGATTGCAGCGAGAAGGAAAGCATTATGTAAACGCAGGAACTCTGACACTGGTGCCAGTGGAGGGAACTATAGAAATGAACTATGGAGCAGTGTATTGCTTTTGTTGTTGGTGGTGGGTGGCAGCTGTATTTACCACTGGAGCCTGTTGTTTCCTCTGATTTAATGAGCATCGCGGCCACTTCAGAGCTGATGTCACCGTTCACCTCAGAGCAGGAGTGGGATTCTACCAACTGCTGATAATAGATAATAATAAACCAGTTTGGCTCTGCACACTTTTGTCAGAGTGAGATGTAAATGGGAAAGTTTGATCTGCATGGGGACATTTTATCATTAGACATTTGGATATTTGTATAGAGGAACCAGGGCTGCTACAGTGACGGGTTGTGAGTTGATGTTGTTGTATTATAGTCCAGATACATGTCTGGGTCATATCATAGGTTGGGTTGTACTTCCTCATGTCATGGGTGATGTCCACAGTAGTCATCTACAGGCTACACCGTCTTGTCAGTGTTCCTGTCTGTCTTAGTTTTGGTCCTGTTTGTTGTTGCAGTTCGGCCACAGGTATTGACATTCAGGTATATTACAGTTGGTGCAATTCATCAGAATCACCTTGCTCGGGTTTATAGGGGGAGCCCAAAACTTGAGCCATTATTTATTCTACTTTTTAAAAAATGATTCTTTAATTCTTCTTTTTCACTTTTGTGTACCCTGGCTGGTCACACATGTATAAATGTTTCCTGCTGTTTTCCTGTGTATCAGTCAGTTATTGCAGCGTTCGCTGATCAGGCCTGTAGCTCACTTTCTGCTTTGAACCTCATATGGAGGCGAGAGGAAGCTGCTTTACTTTGTTGTGCTGACTGTAAAATGTGTTCACATTCACCTTCTCTCACATTCACATTCTCTCATGGACATTGAACTTATTAAAACCCTTAATTTACACAGTGTCACCTCATTTACCAGTGTTTCCTCAAAGGGCTTTACATTCTGTACAACATATAATCGACACTGCTGTCATAGCTAGTCCTGGCTGATGCTTTTAGTTTCAAGTCAAGAGAATCAATCATCAAATGCACCATTAAGTTTATACAGTGAGATTAACTCACTACAGATGCACGTTTTGATGCATTCAAAACTGATAAAGAGCCTCTACAGTGTTTGTCAGATCTTTTCTGCTCCTTTCCATAATTTTCCTGCTTCTTCCTGATCCAGAAGAAGCTGCTCCTCTGAGCCGGTGTGATTCAGGTTTTCTATTCAATGCGTCTGCTTTAACCAGACCCATTATGCGCTTACTTAAAGGAAATGTATTTTTCGAATTTCATTTCAGCTTATTAAATAGTTGAAGTAGTCACTTGTTGTCATGTTAAAGTGTCTTTAGAAAACTAAATAAAGCTGCAGCTGTTTTGGCAAAGAAGCTTTTGTAAGCTGCTGATATGCGCTTCATTAGACTCAATTCAGTGTCAAAAAAAAAACACAGTGTTGAAGTATTCTCCTCACCCCACAGAGGGGGCACTTGTGTTTTATAAGGTACCTCAGTAATTGTCTCTTCAGTCCGTCAGAGGGCTCTTTGTGTCAAGCTCTTTGTGTCTGTGATTTACATTCACAGGTTCTTGTCTCCCTCTGCAGGACGCCAGCAGAGCTCGCCACTCACTGTGAGTTTCCTCTCACTGCACTAGTTGTCACTGTAACACAGGGTATGAACATGCAGTTGTGTAACTGCGCATACAGTGTTTCCCTGTCTGGCTTTTCATCTTTTCATACACATTATATGGAGTGATCATCACACTGAGAGCTGCATTTTAACCAAGCTGTGCTCTTTTGTGAAAATCTTTGAAGTTTTCTGCTCCACTAATTAAATACTAACCTGGTTGCATATTATTTAAAATAAAGGGAACAATAACATCATTCATCTCGAAGACTGACACATTTCATCACTGCTTTTATGTGGATGATGTTTTCATGCAAATTTCATCCATCTGTGCAGCAGCATTTGCTCACCTGAAGCCCAGGAAACTGACTCACGTCTCAGAGAAAATGATGCTGAGTTTTCAGAGTTGTCTGCAAACACACAATGTCATCTTTATTCCACACAAACAGCCCATTATACTGTCGCCCTGCAGCCAACCCTGTCACTTTTTCTTCTTTTAACATCATATCAAGACACTTGATTGATGGAATAAACAGCTGGTAGTGAAGTAAATCCAACCGCTCGGGCTTTGAACGTGTTCATTTTAAACCTGGATTCATGTGTGGGGATTTAATTCATTTACACAGAAATGCTAATGTGGTGACTTAAGCTTGATGCCCTTTGTGTGAGGATGAGCTCATGAGTCATTCGTTTTTTTTCCTGTTTTTGGGAAAACACAAAAGTGAGCTGAATGAAATGCCAAGCTCATCATGTAGTTCATTCTTGTTGGATTTCACACAGTAAATCTGAACGCGGTCCTAACTCATTACACCATCGGCTGCTAAAGGCCGCATGAGTCATCGTGGCATATCTGTATGAGTGGGCTGGAGACGGCTCATGCAGAGGAGCCCACGTGCTGCTTTTTTTCACCAGCGGTGATGTCATAACTAGAGACTTCCTGAACACAAGGTTCATTCAGAGAGGCCTTCCCAACTCGCGGACCAAGCACCAAACAAGCTGTCTCCATGGCAACTTGCAGCCTCCGGGCATGTGAGTCCTCTTTCTTGTTGTTATTTGTTATTTGAGGGAGGATTTGGGTTTGAAACTGTGTGTGCACTGTCCACAGTCACGTGCGGCTGTGTAAACAGTGCAATATTACCAGGTTCAACTTTTAAGTGAATATTTTTGTGCTGCATAAAGTAAAAACAAACACACTGGGCCTCCCGGGGGGGGGGTCTCTTTTCCTGGCTCAGGACAGGAGGGGAGCATTTGATGAGTCACTGTCTGCTGTGAGTCTACTAATTTTCAATTTTCCTCTCATAATAGGCACCACAGAGAGTCACCTCCGAGCTGTGTCTGCTGTGCACATTGACAGTACACAGCCCACTTAAAAGACTGTTAATGAAATGTAATATTTGATTAATTTGTTTATCAATTCATAAGAGTAACAGCAGAAGTTGAAGCATTAAAAACAAGGACAATCTGGATGTATATGGTTATTATTTATTTCTATTTTTAAGGATACAAAAATAGCATGAAACAGAGACTTTTTAGGAGGCACAAAGACTCAAAATGGAACAAATACAAGACAACTATCAACACAGAAAATAAAATAAGACAGTTTTAATAACCCTTTCATTAACAACAATTTCTTTAAGGATTGTGAAATAACAATACCAAATGCATAAACAAAAATATAACCTATTAAGGGGATACTTTAACAAGTTTAAGGTAATGTATCATAATTCCCAAAGTTTTACATTGGAATAGAACATGAAAGATATAATGATAACTAAATCATTGTGTAAATTATAAACAGATAAAAGATACATAACAGACAACAACTTGTTTGTATTTTAGTCTATTCAAAGTTTATCGTAACAAACAGACAGTCACACTCAGTATCTAATATTTACATAAAAGGGGAAAAAAGTATTTCATTAGATTACATTCAAGAAATGTCAAATGCACTTGTGCTGTACTGGCTCAATGAAAAATATCATTAATAGATCAATATTAGCTTTACTAATATTGCTAAATATAATCTTATAATCAATTATAAAATATGAAACATTGAGATTCAGATTATGTTTTTACCACTTGCAACATTTGGTTTTCTTTACAATCATATAAATGGCACTTGGCACTTTTCAGGTACTCCAATTCACTCAGTGAAATATTAACATATTACAAAAATATGAATATTATATATAACTGCTTTTTCTTCATCAAAGCAGAGCTGTGTTAGCACATCAGTAAACCATACTGTAACTCCACTGCTGTGTTTACAGTATGACGGCAGGAACAGGAAATAAGACGTCGGCTCTTTACATTGGTAAGCATGAAGCTTCTGCATAGGCAGGCACTTAGCTTTGAGTATACTGATTGTCATTACGGGTATACACAAAACACGCAATATGCAAAACAATACACACAGTATAAGCTTTGGATATTTTGTGTTAGACTGTGGAAACAGCCACAGATGTTATTACAATCAACCAATAAAATAGAGAAAAATTTTGATTAAAAAAAAAAAAAAAAAAAAAAGCAAGAAAACCACCTTTAAATCAGAGTGTACGAAACCCCTCACTTCAGCTTTAATCACTTCAGATCCATTTTAAAATGATGTTAAATGCAAGATTGAAAACAAAAATCAACTCAAGCACAGAATTCATTTCAAACAAATGCAGACTCATGATATCACTGTTGCATCACAGGCCCCTGTGAAGCCACCTGCAATATATATTTTACTAATATAAAAATGGTACATTATTCACATGACTCAATATTATATAAAACGCAATAACATTAACCCCCTGTTATTGAAAACAGTGCATATTAGGAGGGATCACAATAGTTCATTTGTATATGGTTATAAGGCAGTGTGCGTTTCACTTTGATTAGAAAAACTGCACTAAAGATGAGATGATCAGCATGTGACACAAAGACAACAAACACATTTTGTGCAAGAAGAATTAAACAAAAAGATGACAAGTTTTTGACCACGTGTTGTATTTAGGGTGTTTTCTTTTTGGTGTGATATTAACCCTTTGACCAATCAGTTTTCTTCACAAAGACATTTCATCTTCACTAGTCAGAGGCAGACAGGTGTGATTTTATTGCTGCTGCTATTCTGGGGATTTTATTTGCCCTGATTTTATCTTTTTTCTTCCTGAAGAGAAAATAAACAAAATAAGGCACATTGGTCTGATTTTTGTTTCTGGTTCTGTGGAAACCTGCTGGGTGTGTTTGTGGCAAACGTTATGGGTCGAATGAATTCTTCTTTTTGGCGTATGTTTATTGCAGGAAAAGATCCAAAGCAAACAGTCCGGAGCTGGTATTTCTATCTCTACAGGCAAAGGAAACGAGGAAGTGCATCATCTTGGAAGGTTGAAGACTGTTGGTGTGTGTGTTTGTGTGTGTGTGTGTGTGTGTGTGTGTGTGTGTGTGTGTGTGTGTTGGGGGGTGGGGTATGTTGTAATTTCCTGCTTGAGTCCGTCCTCTATGTCTGCCCTCTGGCCTGAACGCCTGTCAGATCCTTTCTTATGATCTCATTCACTGTAAAGAAAAGAAAGAGAGGAGCTGTTAGACGATGACAATAAAACCCCAAATTCCAAAACAGAAATGCATCATGGTCCGACTGACATTTCCGTGCAGGGCCCTGGTGGAAGGCCGATAAATGCTGCATTAATCCTGAGTCACCACTAGAGGTAGAGATATTCAAGAGCATATAAGATGATTACTTCCTGTTGCTCACATCACTACAAGTTTGTGCACACACATCAACAGAAGAGGAAGTGTGTTGAAATGGAAACTTTCACAGTGTCATGTTTCTAAAAATAGAGGCAAAAAGAGCAGACAGGTGGTGGGCATTAAACCTTTCAAAATAAAATGAAATTCTGGATTTGTGGCTTGAATAAAAGATGTTATTTTGCACCTGCTAACATAAAAAACTACAGGTTTGGAGAATTTGGAGGTTTGTTGCGTACATGCTGATAACATAACGACTAAAGTGTGGAGGAAGTGCAGCTACCGACCAGTACACCAGTTCACACACACACACACACTGAAAGGTTTGACTGTCAGCAGGTAGTTCTGCGTTAAGCAGGAGGGAATGCCAACAATGTGTAATATGTCATCTCTCCAGATATGCCACGCCGTCTGTGTTTAGCTCTGGTGTTTGGGAGTCTAGGCCTGCAGGCCTCCAGTGTGTCTGACTGTGTACACTGGCACTTGGAGACATTATAGGCTGGTGCCACTGCTCCCACTCTGCCCTGGGGGAGCTCATTAGGACTGATGAGTAATATGAGTATTTCAAAGTGGGCCAAAAAAGCTTTTTGCCTGCAAACCACACCATTCGAGAGCATATCGTGTCTGTGAGTTTGCAGCCATGGTAACAGGCAACGCTTTGGGATTGGACTATTTCACTAAAGTTAAAATGTATACATTAGAATGTGATTATTAACAAATACAAAAGGTCGAATGAATGAAGGAAGGATATTGAGATGATTTAGGAAACAATACTACATGTCTTATTTTAGAGGTGGAGGGACTTTCTTCAGCTGCCTTGTGCACCCTCTATTTAAAGCTTCGATTTGCATAGCAGCGAGCCCAATGGTGCAACTATTAAAACACACGTAAAATGAAATCAGATGCCAGCTCACCCACACAACAGCCTCTGTGAGCAGATAACAGGCTGTAAAGGGCAGAACGGCTCACCGCAAAAAAAGTAACCAAGTAACCGTTGCCTTGTTGGAGACCAGCAGTCAAGAGGTTTAAATAAAATCAGAAAGAAAATGTTATTTCTAACTGAAAATTATTAAGTAGCACCACAACTGCAGTGAAGTGTCTCGACTATCCGACAAACTGATCTTTGTGTGTCTCTGTCTCTCCCGCTGCCTTTCTATCTGATCACTTGCAGATGTGAAAGAGCAACGGCCCGTTTGCAGCGGCTCGACACTGAGCACACTTTATGCCCTGGGCAGCATCTGAGAGTTGCGAGACTGAAGGAGCAGCCAAACCGGGGTGCTCTGCTGTCGTCACAACATCAGCGTCCATGTTTATTTTAGTCTGTAGTGGAATTCCCTCTGACACCTAATGCCTTAAAGAAACTTTCATCTCCCCAGAGCTGCCACAGGATTTTTTCCTGAGCATAAAAACGAGCTCAGAGAAGCAGCAGGAGCGCCGCAGCGGGGCAACATACAGTGGGGCTTTACTGAGTCTAATGAAGGGTTGGCACGGACTGGCCATTTGAGGCTGGCTGGGGGAACAGTCAGGCTAGTATCTTCAATAGGTGAGTGTCTGGCTCCTGAGTTCTGCACCAATGAGCTGCACTGTTTACCAACCCGACTGTGGGAGGAGAGAGAGAGAGAGAGAGAGAGAGAGAGAGAGAGAGAGAGAGAGAGAGAGAGAGAGAGAGAGAGAGAGAGAGAGACCTCGTACAGTAGCTGACTCAGTCGCTGCCTGCTGCCTGCTGCGAGCTGGAATGTGTGTGTTGTTTGTGTGTCCTTGAGTATTTGCATGTTCATACAGTGTGCGTGTGTTTGTGTGCGGAGTGGCTGCGCAGGACGTTCTCAGGTTGTGTTTGACTGGATCAAATTGAGCGAGGCTGGTGTGTGATTGTGATGAAAACCACAGAGAGAGAGTGGAGTGACTGGACTGACAGCTTACCACCAGGCTAACCACAGATCCGGTGTGACAGCGCTCACATTAACAAGTCTGCACTGAAACAATGCTCACACACACACACACACATGCACATGCACAGTTACTGGTTGCTGTCATTGTTCCTTCTCAATATACTGGATATAGTAGAGGAAATGGAGGATAAGTCTAATTCCTGTATTCAGCCACAGTTAATATGGGTATTTTAATGAGGGTTATCTGGGTAATGTAATGATACACAGTCCTTTCAGTACAAAGTCCCTCTTTTTGTTACTGTCCCTTCACCTGATCAGTGAGGGAAACACAAAGGGAACATTTCACACTAGAAGAAGTGACTCTGGAAAACACCCACTTGACTCAGACTGCTGAAGTCTCATATTAGCTTCAGATGAACTTAAGAATACATCATTAGCGATGCTGCACTTGGCTCCAGGGATAATGATGAATGATAAAGATAATGTCACTCAGATGGCCAGTCACTAAAATGGGCTGAGTAATCATTCGCAAAACAGTAAAATTTTGGTAAAAAGATGTAACACAAATAATGTTTTGAAATGAAATTATCTTTAAAACAATGAAAATGTTGGAAAACTCCTTTGATTGTTTTTTTTGTTTTTTTTTCCTTGTATTAAGGCCTATCAGTGTGATAAGCCAATGATAGGAACTTTTAAGTTGTTGCTGCCGGACCACATTATATTTATTATTTGATCTTCATGATGTTGTGGGCTGCCATTATTTTTGAGATTTTCAAGTGGCCCATGAGTCGGAACAGGTTGTGAACCACTGGTAGTGGGTGAGATTTTTGGTTTTGAGTGAAATGCCACACATTGCACACATTGATGTTGCCCTCAGAATGAACTGTCTTAACTTTGGTGATCAAATGATTTTCATATGGTGCCAACAGCAGGTCACAAATTTAATTTGTGTTCATAATTAAATACCTGTGTGTAAGTGTTAGCATGCTAACACACTAAAGTGAGAATATGAACTTTGCAAACATTATATTATCTTACCAACAATACGCTAGCAGTGTCATTGTGAACATGAAGGCATGCTGATGTTAGCATGTTAGCTCAGAGCACCGCTGTGCATAGCCTCACAGAGTCAGTACTGGGCTATAGACTCAGAATGAGGACTGTGGATTTTGACCCAATTGTCTTCCAGAGTAGTTGCATTTGGAAGATTAATCATGATACTAAGTAGAGAAAGAACCAGTCCAGCAACCAAAGACATTGTGCATAAGAGTGTGTAAGTGTTGTTTAAAATAAAATCTCCATACATGAACAAACTTGCTCAGATATCTTGTGCAGGGTAAATTAAACAATGATAAGTGTCTTCTAGGAGCTGTTATGCACTCATCACTGCGGCTAAGTCTAAGCTGTGCATTCGATCAAGCCTTTCAAATGGGATGGAAGTGAGCTGAAACTAATGCGTGTCCACCAGGCTGTTGCTATGTGCTTTATCTCTCCTGCCCTGATCTCTACCTGCTGGAACAATTTCACCTGCTCCACTGCCTCTGGGCTTTATTCCACACCCACTAAATCTGTCACTCTCAGCCTTTGTAGGCTGCGCCAGTGGCTCTTTTTCTGTTTTCACAAACTATGTGGCATGGAGTGAGCTATGCCAGACATTCTTGACCTCCACGGTCCAAAGGTAAGGCAGGTTTCTACAGGTTTTGTTTTTTTTTTTCATTTTCAATTCAAAAGAACAAATAAATGTAAATAATACTCAACAACCTCGGTCTTGTCTGAGCAGCAACAGGAGGCATAACAACCTGTATGAGGGCTGAAGATACAAATCTTGTGTGTGGGAGAGATTATGAGCCAAGTTTGGATACAAAATGAAAGAGACTTTCATTTAACAGGTTGACACAGTTCAGGCATCTCAGAGATGTGACGGTTATCGACCACAACACTGTGACGATACCAGGATGTGGCATCACCTCTTTTTCCAAAAATGAAATACAGACTGAAGCACATGTCTCGATGAGTAATGTTGACAATCTCGCTTTGATGAAGACGTGCTTGATGGTCCTGACTTAAATGATTGTTTTGTGGTCAGGGTTACACTTTATCACCTTTGCAGTCGTACACCAGAGGGATTTTTCTGACCTTATTTTTCTTCTCACCCTTTGTTTGAGAAAAAAATGTTTTGAATATTGGGAAGTCCCCCATTTGTTTTCCTCATTAAAGGTGACGACTAGACCTGCAGTGGTGGTGGTCTGTTGATTTTCACCTGTAGGAGTGATAAGAGTGGGGCAAGCAATCCCACTGCACCTGTAGCCATACGCAAACATATATATATACATATACTGAATGTATTAAATGAATTAAATATATTTTGTTAACATATATGGTCACAGCAGGTCTTACCATATAAAAAGTTATCATATAGGTATTTTTAACATGTGTACATATATATATACATTTTACGATGGGTATTTCATATATGTTATGAACTTATATCTTCATATATCCAGAGGACGTATATATGTGATTAAATATATCCCCTCATAGGTGACATATATGGCAACATGTTACAGGTACATTCATGTCATATATTACTTGTCTGTTAAGTACATGCATTGATGAATATGGTTTTTCGTTTGTATTGCAGTTACAGAATAAAAAAAGAAGGGAATTAAATCCAAGTCCCTCTTTTTATAGGATTTCCAGGGAGAGGTAATGTGCATTTTGGATTAAAAAAAAAAAAACTGAACAAAGATGCAGAGGCACCTTGGGAAACTGACTGGCCGTCGTCACCTTTTGATGATGGGAGGATCAAACTAGAGGCCCAGCGTGACTGTTCCTCAAACTGCTTGTTAATTCACAAACTTACAGCCCCGTTGCTGTTTACTGCGGAGGGAAACCCTGCAAGTTCCATCCAAAAAACACAAATTCCATCGCTGGCCTTTTTTCTTCGTTTCATTTTTTCCATTGAAACACACACACACAGACACACACACAGACACACAGCGCCTTTCCTTTTCCTGCAAACCACCCTCCACCCTGCTGCTATCTTACAGGGATCAGGCTGGATTTCTGGAGGAGAGCAGCTGCAAATAGGAATTTCTTGTGCCAGATTGGCAGAATCCGGCGGTCGGAAAAAAGCTAATCCTCTGGTGGGTTCCCCAACAGAATCAAGGGGCGTAAGGCCAAAGAGGAGCCCCAGCCAACTACAACAAACAAAGAGGCTTTCCCCAGCTCTCCCAGGCAGCTCGTTCCACTGTTTGACAATGGTTGCCATGGAAGTTGTTTTTCACTTCATAACAGTGTCAACATGTTGAGGCGCTCAGGAGAGTGACACTTTTTTCTCCCTCCCTCACCGTCTTCAATGCCAGCGAGAGAGAGAGAGAGAAAAAAAAGCTCATTTCCTGAAGTGAGGCGGTGCCAGACAAAACCCCTGCGTCCAGCAGAAAGGACGTCGCTGAGCGAACCTCAAACTGCCTTTAAACCTCACCTGACTGACACGGGCTGAAGACAAGAAAAATATTGCATCACTTTCTCTTCTGTTATAAAACATAATATAATTGTAGAACCTTTAACTCCAGAATAATGAAGAGGTTCAACCTGTTGCCTGTTGCTGGATGTGGCCTGACATTAATTCTGTCAGAGGGTAATGAGGCTGACAAGCTTAAGTATAAACATATGACTCATAATCGCTGTTATTTCCACCTTTGGCATGGATTGTTTTAACAGTGTGAGCTTGTTCTGTTGACTTTGTTCAGAGGGATACTATGGCACGTGGATTGGACCAGGATATGCGAAAAGGAGACGGCGCAGATTTTGTAAATATCCTTGAATTGTTCTGAGGAAAACTCGTATCTCTGTGGCCGTGTCTTATCATCAATCTCTTTCACATAGGAGAAATTGCACATATCCATCACTTTGTCTGTCTGTTTATTTTCACCTCATTACTCCTAGCTGATAAAGGCACAACAGGCAATCCCACTCACACAGAGTATAAAAGCTATAACTTACACTCACCATCATCTAGGTAGGCCTGGTCCAAGTTCTCCTCTTTGACGGTCACCCTCCTCTGTCCGTCCCCCGGAGCCTCCATCTGCCCCGTGCCTGGGGGAGCCCGGCTCTTCTGCTGCCCCTTCTGTGCGTAGGGCTGCTGCTGGATCACGGTGGGATAGTGCTGAGGGTGGGTCACCGCTGCCTGAGCCTGGGGCGGTGTGGGTGAGTGGGAGGTGGCTCCCTGAGGGGAGTAGCCATCGCAGTAGATGATCTGCTGGGTGTCGGGGTGCGGAGCAGCGAGAGGCTGGGGGTCTCCTGCCCGAAGTAGGTGGTGATTGGTGGGGGAGAACTGGATGATAGAAGGGTGCTGGCCTGCGCTGATGGGACCTCCAGACTGAGCCGGGGAGCCCGTGTGGACCAGGACCGACCGGTGAGGGTCGGGCATCATCCCTCCAGTCTGATACAGGCTAGGGCTGCCACTCAGACTCTTGCCCACGCGAGAGCACACGATGGCCGGGCTCTGCTGCTGGAAACGTGCATCTTGACTGGGAAGGCTGGAGCTGAGGCGCTGGCAGGAAGCCATGCCCGACACCAGGCCGTTGTCTGGGTGGAGGATGCCACGTGGGTTGTGGTAGTAGGAATGAGGGGATAAGCCTAGGATCTGAGGCATAGCAAAGCCCATGTGGTCTGCTTCATACTCATCGATAGGCTCTGTCTTAATGGATGGAGCTGTGAGGAGACGAAATATCAAACAGAGGCTGAGAGGAAGAAGTGTGCAAATCATGTTCTGTGTAATTCTTATAATATTGATAATAATCTCAGTGTGTGACATCACCATACCACAAAGAGGTTGACTGGCATTCTTACATGCCAGTGGTGTGTAGGTGAAATGTTGGGGCTGGCTGCGCTTCCTCTTGCCGTTGATGACATAGAAGTTCACTTTGACAGAATGGCAGACAGATGTGTTTCTGTAGGACGGCACCTCCACAAACAGCATACTCTGCAAGACAGCACAGTGTGATGAACTGAAACTGATCTGTTCCTTTGAACTGAGCTACTAATTCATGACAACTGATATGTTTTGTGTGTAATACAGGCCTTATATGGAGTCTGATGTATAATCATACTTACAGGCTGGCTCTTATCTTTGTCCACTGTTGCTTCCATTTCCCAAATTTGCTGCCCGTCTAAGAAAGAAGCAAACAGAAAGAGAAAACCCTAAGTCAAACAATGCGGTAATTAACTCAGCAGAAAAGTAAGTAAGCTTGATTGTTTCAAGATGTAGAAGACAGTGGTAAAATTCTGCAAATCCTAACCACAGGAGAAATGAGCTTATTCTGTTATATAAAGAAGATACGCAGAAGGTCTGTCTGGCTACATTTATTTTAAAATTCACATGGACAGAAAAAGGCTCCTTGTGCACGTAGATTATATCATTTTTTGAGCCACTTCCTCTTAAGTCCCCGAGCGCAGCTAAAGTTAGCGATGACCTGTAGTTTTTGCCCCAAACAGAGGAAGAAATGTGTCTGATGAAGACACACCTGTCTTCTCCTGAATGCAGCGCTGACTGAATGTTAATGTAGGAAGCAGAAACACAACACTGGCAGGGATGTGATGAGAACTGCGAGCATCTGGACTGTGTGCGGCGATGATGGCCCATGTCATGTTACATCACACTCGATCAGATTACATTTAAGCTGTCGTTTGGGTGAAAAGGTTAAAAACTAAATGTGGAACGTAAACTCCATGTGGCCCTAACACATGATCTGACATGTGCTGCACTGAGTTTGTTACTGTAGGTGGGAAACCCTCTCTCAAATTGCAAATGAAAAACACATGGCTTAAATGAGTCAGCAGGAAGAAGGGGGATTCCACACATCTTGCCAACTTTTGTTTGAAATTGTATTTTTATGATCAACTCTCTCCACTTCTGTTACAGAACGTGATTGCTGCTTTCTTGGCGTTTGTATTTGTTTGCGTTTCTACTCTAAGGGATACCCCGAATCTGGAGATAACTGTGTGTGGAGGTGGAAAGGGGGGGGGGGGGGGGGGGGGGGCTGGAGAGAGAGAGGAGAGCCTGAGCAGGCAAGACCTGGCTGGGGAAGCTTTCCTTCCCTCTGTACAACCCTCCTTGTCCAAGCACATGAGCCAGGCGAGCTCCAGCCAGGGGCAGCTGTCTCTCATTCTGAGGGATTTCACAGCTGCAGCTGTCCAGAACTTTGTGTCATACAGAATCTCTCCAAAACAATGGCAATCCCTCTTCGTAAGGTTTCTTTTTCCGTCTCTGTCTTACTAACGATTACTGTTGTGTGTCGTAACACAACGGCAGGGAACCCCGGACAAAAAAAAAAAAAGCCTGGGATCCAACTTTTAGTTGAGGTCCAGGCATCTAAAAGGCCAAGCTCTCTGCTCTCAGACAGCTGTGGAGTCAGTGAGTCACAATATCGGACAGGAAAAAAAGACAATGCTATCTATAAAAAAAGAAAGTATTTTTACACAACCAGCTATCCCAAAGAATATTCCATGATTTACAACACAAAGCTACCTGAAATACTCCCTTAATAGACACACTTACTATTACTTTTTAAAGGTCCCATATTGTATAAAGTGAGATTTCCATGTCTTTTTTGGTTATAAAGCAGGTCTAGGTTCTATATTAATACTGTGAAAGTATCAAAGCCTCAGTCCACAGAGAAATGCTCACAGTCTGTATTCAGAAACTGAACCTTAAAATGAGCTGTCAGGACTTCTGTCATTTTGTGATGTCACAACAAAGCAGCCACCACTCTCAGCCATGCTCCAAGCCCAGCCCACCTGAACCCACCATCCAACCTTGCAGGATTTGGTCTCTTTGAGTGTTTACCTGAAATCAGCTATATTTTTATTTGATCACTCAGAAAACAGTCAGCCAATCAGAAGAGAGGCTGTTTTCTGTTGCTACTCGAGCTCCAGAGAGAAGCCTGAGAGAGGAGATGGTTTTTGGTTCTTAAAACCACAAATATATCATCTTATGGATATTGACACTTCAAATAAAACTCAGGAAAAGTGGAAAATATGGGACCTTTAAATGAGTTGATCCCACATCCCAGAGCCAACATTGCTCATAGTTAAATAATTCCATTTTAGCAAAAGATTAGAAGAGAGCACCATTATTTCCATTACTGTGCTAACATTACATATTAGGAGTGTTTCATTTCCATGAAGGGACATAAAAGCAAATCCTTCAGTCCCATCCAGATGCAGTCAAGTGCCAACAAATGTGCATGAAACAACATTTCATGTGACACACAGAACCATTAATCACGCAACAAAAGGCCCATCTGAGCAGTGATAAGACATCATGGAAGTCAGTGAGGAAGAAAAGGGCAAAAGGAAGTCAGGCAGCAGTGCTATCATTTGGATCATGCAAATAAACTCATGTGGCTCCATCTATACAATCAAGGTGGTGAAATATGAAAGCTACAAACTTGTTACACAGACATAGCTGCATATGAGTCATCGGTTATCACTCATGTTGTTGTGACACTGTGTAGTGTAACATCAGAACCAACAGATGCACAGACCACAGAGATTGTATAGGTTTAGTCATAGGTTCGGTTTCCTGGCAGTATGTGTCTCCATAGGTGACCTAAATGCTGGGGTGGGTGTGTGTGTGTGTGTGTGTGTGTGTGTGTGTGTTGATGCTGCTCACCCTGGGTTTTCTCCATAAAAATGACCTTGGAATCGGAGCTGAAGTTCTGCCCAGTCAGGATCATCTGCTGGCCGCCCAGAACTGAGCAGCTGTCCATGTCCTGCTTCTCCACCATGGGAAGCTCGTGTGCTGAACGCTGGGCTGCGGGGACACAAAGAGGGGCAGTGTGTTAGATTTACAGACAGTAAACACTTACTACATAAACCAGCATCCCACTACAGTAGAGCTGAAACCATTGAAACCAACCAAACGCAACTGTTTCAGTAACCGATTAATCATTTTTTGAGTAAAAAATGAAAAAGTTTCAGTTTCTCTGAAGTGATCATATCCTGCTTTTCTCTGATTTATTTTACTCTAAACTGAATATCTTTGAGTTTTGTATTATTGGTCTGAAGATGTCACCTTTGACTTTAGGCATTTGAATTTTGTCAGTGCTTTTTGACATTTCACAAATGAAAATTGAAATACTCGTCAACCGCAGCTGTCAACAGTCTCCGGTCTGCAACAACAATCTACTCTACAGTGGGAAAACATTTAACACTTCGTATGAAAGCTCTGTATTGGTTTCTGCACAACTACTTTTTACCAAGAAGTGACACTGCTTCACAATAAAAGGAGGTGAAGCTGAGTCATTCAACAATCAAAACCCTCGCTCTCAGTTTTAATAAGCAGAAACATAAATCTGTCAAATCACAATGCAGGAGAGGTTGAGAGAGAGAACCTGAAATTTTAATTGTGTACAGGAAGGAGAAAAACAAAGAGAAACAACTAACAGTCTGATGCAATCTGATGAAACAGCCCTGCAATAAATAAATTCTTCTTACTTTATCTAAAGCTTTAAATGTGAAATCTGGTAAAACTGATTTGCAGCTAAACACTGCACAATCTCACAGGAGTTTGGTTAAAAATCTAGCACAGATCCCAAAGCGTCCAAAGATACCAGGTTACATATGTCAGGCTGGATTTTTGTCAAATGTGCACAGAGTGCTGCACAGGGTCTGCACGTCTCACATAGTGTAAACATCATACAGCTTCGATGAAGAGCTGGAATAATCTGATACAGCACAGAAACGTATATATGACACTAGTCAGTGCAGAATAAGACGCTACTTGAGGGGAGAGAAAAGGGGAAAAGGTTTATGTTAAAGGCTTAACGTCACTGATGTTATTACTGCAGCTCTCAGCTCTGCACTGGACAGTAACAGTCCTACGCTGTGTCAAGTGCTGCTTCCTCTTCTTATGGTGTATTATCACCTGTTCGTTCAGCTGAAACTCCACACTCACCGAGGTGTCGACAAACGGCGCTCTGACCTTTGAACAGGTTTGCTGGATACAACAAAGAGGATGACACCAGGGGAGACCGATCACCGACACGGCCTGCTTATCAACATGCCTGACAGATGCACCGTAGGTGTCATTGTGAGCAACTTTACGCATGATTGGTTTTCACTGACAGCGATTGTTCTTAATGTTCATCTTACAGCTGACAGGCAGCGATTGCTATTTCTGACTTTTCTGTGACGGGAAAACAGATGGGAGACGACCATTATAAAATGAAATTATATTGTGCGTCATGAATTTTTACAATGACAGGAGCATATTGCATCCAGCCTGTGTCACATTAATATGATGAATGTTATGTCTTGGCCAGGGTGTTGGCCAAAGCCAGATAAAGGGACCTTCTTGTTTGAGTTTTGATTACACCAGGTGCTTTAATAACACTGTGTACACATGCGCTGATGTACTCAAACACTGACTTTACTACTGCACACATACAAACAGGTACACAGACACTGAAACTTGCAGCACCCACCTACTGGATGGACGCCCTGGTTGCATAAAGACATCTTTGTGCACAGGACTCTGGACTATCAGTCAAGCTCCAAGCTCATTTGAATGTGGGTTCCTTTTTTTATGATGTTTATTTTGTATACAGTTTTGTTAACTGATGAAAACATCAGCAGTTTGAAGCACACTTAGGGAATTCATAAAGCCTGCACTGTATCAGGACTTAAAACCATTTTAAAGGTCTCATGTTGTACAAAATGGAATTTACATGTCTTTTTTAATTACAAAGCAGGACTAGGTTCTATATTAATACTGTGAAAGTATCAAAACAGAGAAATCCAAACAGCCTGTATTCAGAAACTGAGCCTTAAAACGAGCCGTCAGGATTTCTGTAACTTTGTGATGTCAAAACAAAGTCACCGCCCCAAGCCTGGCCCAACCGGTCCCACCACACAGCACTGGAGGATTTGGTTTCTCTGAGTGTTTACATGAAATCTTCTATAATTTTATTAAATCATTCAGAAAACACTCAATCACTCAGTCAGCCAGTCAGAAGAAAGGCTCAGAGCCTCTCTTCTGATTGGCTCACCAACCTGGTGTTGCTGGAGCTCTGGAGAGAAGCTTGACAGAGGAGATGTAAAACTACACTGAGATGGTTTTTGGTTCTTAAAACCACAAATATCAACACTTCAAAAAAAAACTCTAGAAAAGTGGAAAATATGGGACCTTTAAGAGGAGTTAAAATTTTATGTGTAGTTTTCTTACAGCACTCGATGGGATGCGAGGCCACTTGGAGAGAGACGTGCTGTCCTCCAGGCTGAGGTATGTGCACACGAAACACGAGACGAACTCTGGTGTTTTTCCGGCCGACATCTGTCTCGCCCTTCCTCAGCTCGATGTCGGCGTTCCTGAGCTTCAGGATCCCAGCGCAGTCGATTCTACAAGGAAAGAATAAATATGTAAGCAACAATAGATATGGCAAAATTTATATTCAAAAAATTTTAAAAAGTTATGATATTCTCACATTGCTTTCATGTTGTTCTTTGGCTCCAGGGGGATCTCAAGGACTTTGGTGCCGTTGATAATCTTCTCAAAGCTGGTGGTCGTAACCGTCTTGCCAGTGATGCGGTGGACTTGATAAAAGGCGTGGGGCTTGAGGATGCGCTCGTCTGCTGTACCGATGAAGATCTGCAGGCCGAGTGGCTCCTTGCCTCTGTAGCCATGAAGCTGCAGCCACAAAAAGTCACAAGAAACTTTACTTCTTCCATTAAAATCTCCTGCTGTCAGGCGACTAAACAGTGCTGTATGAGGGAAATGTTTGAGTCACTTTAAACTGCTTGTGTTTCTCCATAGCCTCTTTCCAGATGTTGTTTCCCCCTGAGGTGGCTAATCAGTGTCAGACCCACGTGTAAAAGCACGAGTCTTCCATCTACAGCCTTGAACAGAAGCCAACAGAGAGCTCACATCCCTTACAGCCTTGTACCAGCTCTTTCATAACTGGATGAAGAATTTAGCAGGGATCCTGTCTTTCACTAAGGGAACTGAAAATGACATAAACAGCCCTGACTGCCAACTTTTTAATGTCCTGCTGCAGAAATGAAAAACCATAGGGAGGTGAAACTGGAGATAGATAGTGAAGGAAAGAGATGTTACTTTTAACCTGAGAGTGCCTCCTGAGGAAACCTGCAAAAACCACAAAGCATCAACTTGCATCTAAATGCTGTTTTTGTTCAAACACTGTAGTGCATAACCTTTATCACTGAATAAAGTGGTTGCAGAATGATGGAGCAAACACTGCAGGTATCACTTTCAAAAACAACTATGGGGGATGCCACTGCAGTGAGCCTGATTGCCTTTGAAATCTAGTGTATTTAAAACAGGGGCACAGAGAGACTTTCTCTCCAGAACAGGAAAAAAACGACTTGAGTCCATCAGTCATGTGTACGACATGATGATCTACGTGGATGTAACTGTCAGACTTCGCAGCAGCTGCTGAATGTAAGCAGAAACTATGGCAACGTGAATGAGCACGCTGGGTCCATTTCCAGGTAGCTGACACACACAGAGTGAAACAGAGGAAGCTGACTGCAAACACTCAACAGGCCATGTGAGCAGTCGGGCCGGTTGTCATGGCAGTGGCAGGAGCAGTGAGTCATGACAGAGAGCAGCGTAGGAAAAGTAAAGTGGAGGGTACAGGGCTCAGAGAAAGAGAGAAAGTGTTGAGGAGAGGAGAGAGGGAAAAACATAGAGAGCAAAGGAGGAGAGGAGGAAGGGAAAGACGAGGTGAAGGAGTGCAGCCGTGGCTAGCCAGGCCTGACCATCTGATTGGCCAGGCAAACCAGGCAGAACTGACCTCAGGGTGAGGCCTGTGGGGATGGGCAGAGAATGGAAAAGGAGCGAGAGGAGCTTTACTTGCAACGAGTGCCTACTATCACCAACAAACACAGCTTGGAAATGTTGCCATGGTGACGCAAAGAAAGGGAAGTTTCTATTCTCGGACAATACGGCCAAACCATAACTGTGTCAGAGCTAATTTCGACATGCTGTGTTTGAATTCGATACTGTGACTGTGAGAGAAATTATGTCAGCAAACTTAATTTCAAGACACAATCTACAATTATCTTAACCGCAGGCACTAATTTCTACATACGTCTAGAGAGGCTGAGTGTTTCAGCACTTTAAGTCAGCTTCCTAATGTGACTCGCACACAGTCAACAAACCAAGTGTGTAAGAGGAAGTGGGGGACAACATGAACACAGATCTGTTTGTGTGGTCGGGGCACACAGCAGTGGACTATTTTAAGCTGGAAGGCAGAAAGATTTTTTTTTAAAAATTTAAAAAATCAGGGCGTCTGTGTTGCTCACTGACCTGGGTTCAGTTCTGAGGGTTTCATGAGGCCACAGGGTGGTTACAGTGTGTCATATGTCTGGGGTTTGTTAGGTGGTCCTTTATCATTTGTTTCCAAAAGCGAGAAAAGGGAAAGGTGCTATGAGAGTAACTCATCCAGAGTCATTTTCATACGACTGGCCCCCGGGGCAATAACACCACCACTACCGAGTGCATAATGAGTAGGAAATACCATTACACGCAAGCCCTCCCATCTGGGCTGCCTGAGGCTCCCAAACTAGAAAGATAATCCAGTGGACTAACCAAGCTCTGCTAAATGAATCACTTTCTGCCGAGCTGTTTGTTTGTTTCATATTGTTGTGGGTGTACCTGTACAACAGGATGTCCTCCTGTGGGGGCTTTGACTGCACCCCTGCTCCCCTCTGTCTCATAGTGGGCTCTGTGGTGCGGTTTGGGCTGCACCTCGATGTGGAGTTCATACTGGTCTGTGCGACTGGGGATCGGCCATTCCAGCGGGGGGAGAGAAGCCACGGGGATGCTACAGAAACGTGAAGGATGGAAATCATAAAAATCATTAAGCTCATGAGTAAAATGCTGCTTTATCTTCTCTGCATGTGTAAACCACAAGCAATACGCTCTGGTTTCCTGTCAAATTTACCTGCAGATGCTTGAAACCAGCGGCTTGGACCAGATTGGGGGGATAACAAAGAAAGGCTCTGCAGCAGGTTTGGTTTTTAAGTCCTGGTCGCAGGACACCAAGTAGTTCCCCTCTCCATGGTTCTCTGGGTACAGAGTGTAAACCTGGTTGGACGTCTTGACTATTTTGGTGGGCACCAGGCCTGGCTGAACGGTGCCAAAACCATTCATGGCATCAGCGAGGCTGCTGTGGGTATAGTGGGCACCTATGTTGTGATCTTCATGGCCGCTGTGGGGGGAGGGACTGCGGGACCGGTGTCCAGGGACTAAGTTTGGATTCCTGTACATGTCGTAGGTGCGTTTTCCCTGTGGGGAGGTGGAACGGGAGCCGGGTCTGGGGGAGGGTGAGCGGTGCCCCAGGCCGTCCTCACCTAGGCTGGTGCGAGGAGAGGTGCCCGGAGAGGTGCGCGGGGAGCCAGTGTGGATGTTCTGTAATCGGGGACAGAGGTCTCCTGGGTTCTGGCCGCTGCTGGGGGACACGCAGGGAGACGCCCAGGGGGAGTAGCTCTCCGAGTGCCAGCTGGTGGAGGAGTTGCTGCTGGCAGGACTCAGGCACTGGGGCTCACGGTAGGGGAGGTTTTCATGGCCGGGCACGGTGAGGGTGGGTCTGGGGCTAATGTTCAGGTGGTGGTTCTGCAGGGAGTCCCGACCATGGTTGTAGTGCTCACGGGAGGGAGTGATTTCAATGCGTGGGCTCAGAGCCAGGCCTGGAGGCCGGGTACTGTCCAGGTAGTTTCTGGCCTCCTGGTTGTCATATCCTGAGAGAACCTCAGTGTTGTGGTCACTGTAGGGGGGGCTGCAGGACTTGATGCCGTATGGGGAGGCCTCCTCCAGAGGGAAAGCCTGCTCAGACTCAGGGCTGAGGACTTTGTGAGATGCAAGGTTGGGGTCATCTGCAGGGGAGCAGAGAGTAAAATTCATCACAATGCACATAATTGCAAAACATAAATGTCGTCAGAGCCAGAGATATTTCCTACAATTCCCACACTAACAGTAATTTAATGTGCACAGGCAAAGATCCACGTTCATTTTTAACTTTCAGCTGAAAAAGCTTCCTCATGTTGACATATTCTCACGTGGCTATTAGTTGTCAGAACCCACATCAAAAAACCTGTCAAACTTACTTCCTGTTTTTATTTTTCATTAATAAGAATAACGCCTACAGGGCATATAGTAATTATTAGACAACAAATAAGCGAGAGAGGGAGCGGCGTCAGCTCAGGCTGCCAAATAGCCTCGGACAAACCTGGATCTCCCGCAGCAAAGTCGCTGCAAGGTGGCTCATATTCAAACAAGTACTCAAACTCCAAATCCTCATCAGGGTAGTGGACTCGACTGAGCTCTTCCTCCAAGTCTTTCTCGTCGTAAAAAGAGGTCATCTGTCTAAATTTCTCCTGACGGCTCCTCTGGGTGCGGGCGAAGCGACGGGAGACGCGGCGGAGGAGCTGCGGCGCTGACACGGGTCCGGGGAACCTGCTCAAGTGTCAAATGATGCATCGGTGGAGCTGCAGGAGGTGAAGCGCACAAGTTTCCTGTTTCAGCTCGCCGCTGCAGTTATTCTCAGATGAAGGCGGGTCTATTTTCACACCGAATGCAGAGTTTTGGAGTTCACCTCTCGGGTCTGATCGCGCCTCCCCCGTTCGTCGATGAGGTGGGGGGGGGGGGTGAAAGTGAACTGAAGTGAATTAACTGCCCCATTCAATCAGGTGACTGCGGGTGTTTTGACAGACTGCGCAGCCTGGTGCTGCCCCCGGGTGTCTGACATGCTGCAGTGACACAGCAGGGTGCTGACCGGGCCCTTCACCTGCTTAACTACCGACGTGCATCTGTCAATTAAAAGGTGAATGGACGGAACATTTCCTTGCACCACCACCACAGAGCCACGTCAAACAGCCCCCCCTCCCTCTCTGTCTCTGTCTTGGATGGACCTCATGTTGTTTTACAGGCGCTGAGGACGCACAGGTTGTGCCGAGGGAACCCCCAGATTTACGCACAGCGCAGCCACACGCACCAGCAGGGCGTTCCGAGCAGCCACTGGGACAACAGCCTGTATGCCCTGTCAGCAAAAACGACAGATGTGCATCATGGAGCCCGCTGCCAATTTTTTTTTTTTTTTTTTTTTTTTTTGGCGGTGTGATATACTACTTTTATTATTTAAGTTGATAATGGCTTTATTTCGACATCCAGCGCGAATGAACCAGAACCAACGGCAATAATTAGAGAAGAAACACATCTGAGACAGTGTCCGAGCTGTTCAAGTTCTTACAAAAACATCATCTGCACCGTATTTGACTCCTTGTGTGGTTGTAACAGAGGACAAATCGGTCAAGGGCTTGATTATAGTTGCAGTACAGTACCTATATACACAGCCAGGTGGGCTCACCTGACTTGAAAACACACACGTCGCTCTCCTTGTTGTTAATCTGTAAACTCAAGTCATCAAATATAAATTCAAAGCTTGACAGACTCTCATATCTTAGACGACAACACTGTTTGTGTTTTACGGATCCAAAATGTCTCTGAAAATAAAAACTGTTTTAATGACACATCACTATAACATTACTCTGATGTGTCTAATGAGCTCCAGATTCTCCCCGGTGCCAAGACGCGCGGATCTACTCCAGCATGTCTCTGCCCAGACATCAACATCCCGGCTATCTCTGACAAATCCCTTCACTCCCACACACTCCCCAGGCTAACACTGCTCTATCAATTGAAAATCAAATGGGTTGATTACCAGATAATCACAACACTTCAGCAGTACCTTGATCCATCGACCTCATGGTGTGGTACTGTGCCAGCCTCCAAGTATCTCTAAACATCTGGAGAGAAAAAAAAAAGTGGAAAAATAAATAAAAAAAATGTAAAAACAACAACAAAAAAAAATCACTCGCCTCTAACAACCATAGCAGAAGAAGCGCTCTTCGGTTTTAAATGTTGAAAAGAGTCGAAACAGGGAAGCAAAAAAAAAAAAAAAAAAAAAAAACTGTTCACGTTCAAAAAGTTCAAGCTGCGACACAGCAGCTGCGCGCAAACTCCCCTTCTGTTCAGAAACATGCGGCCGCATCCGCGACTGCAGCGGGTCTGGTATGAAGTCCCCCTTCCTAGAGCTCTATAAGGATTACTTGAGCATCAAGAGCGGCTTCCTTCCCCGCTCTGGGTGTTTATAATGGTCCAATGCTGTAAAATAACGGGATTCCCTCAGTGTTTCCTCCTGTTTGTGCGCCTTTGCCATGGAAACCTGGAGCCGGTCCATGTCGGAGACTCAGGGCTTTCCTGCAAAGCCCCACACTCAGGAATCCATGACGTCTCCGGCTCCTGCGCCAAGGCATTTCTGCGGCTTCTCTCAGACAGTAGCACACAAGAACTTCATTGTGGGGATGAAGAAATTACTGTAGGACACTGAGAGAGGGAGAGAGAGAAAAAAAGAAAGAATACCTCTGAAGTTTGATTACAGGATATACTACATTAAATTTACTTAACACACTTTACCAGACTTTCTCATTTGTAAATGTAACAGACCAGACAGCTGTAAATAAGTTGACTTAGAGTACATTTAAAGGGTCATGGCTCGTTTTGAACATGGAATATAGAGAATTCCATTGTCCCCATCGAGGGAAGAAGCTGCCATCCATTTCCATGTCCTAATGGAAATCTGCAGCATCTTCTAATACTTGACTGAGGGGAAAAAAAGGCTGAACAAGACCTATACATAGACTGACCCCAGTCGTCACGTGTACAAATTCTCCATTGCAATAAAAGTTACATAAGGTAGCATCCAAAGGGGGAAAAAAGGAATATTTATAGTTTATTTTGGATTAATCTAGCTTCACGTGCAAGTATGTCGTTTCCTGCGGGACACCGAGAGAGGAAGACTCACCTTTTGATTTCTACATGAAACTTCATTAGGTGCTTGACATTTAAACTGGAGTCCCAGACCAGGACCTCTTTGAATACATCTCTGTGATGATGAGGATGGTTTTTTTTTGCAGTGAACTTTAAATCCCACCACTTCTCCACTGTTGGCAAACACATTCTGTGTACATGTCTGAGTCATGTGTCTGTTTAGGTGCTGTCAGGTATATTAACAGTGAGTCCACGATGATTTGGGAGGGAGGGGGGCAAGAGCTCAGCTGTCTCACATCTGTTGAGGTTCCCTTTTCATTTCTAAACTGATAATGAGTGAACGCTGTGAGGAATGAGTTTGACATAAACAGGTAAGAAACAAAAAAACAGGTGTCTTTGTGCTTCACCTGGGCAGAAAATCCAAGGTTTATATATGACTGCCTCTGGGACGGTAAACTGCCACCGTTTTACAATAGGCTGAGGTGTCTTCAGGTGGTCAGAAACACACAGGTAAAGTTAATTATCCCCAGTACATTTGCTTAAGTCAAGAAACAGGTTGTTGAAACTGTTTCAAGAGAAGCTGTGTTTAACATTAACAAGTCCACCGACTGCCCAGAAGAGGAAGCTGTAGAAGAAGCCATCCCGAGGAGCCAAGTTAAACTATACATTGCTATTTCAATGCCATGAATCACTGCCTGTGCTGGTGCTTTCACTGCTGTGCCATGCTGAGCTCTGAGACTCCAAAATACATTTAGAAAAATGTGCGGAGTCAGCCAAAGCATTTCTCCCTCTGAACCGACCCAGCCGAGAATCAACAGTTTCAATTATATAATACTGGTTACGTTTAAATGAATACTTTTCTTTTATATTTTCATACCAATATGCCTAATTGTTTTAAAGCTGAGAGTTAGAGGAGGAGATTGTGACCGGCTCATATTTTTTTGCTTAAATGTTAAGCTACATCCTGATAGATTAGCATAATGACGCAGAGGGAAACAGATACCCCTCCTCTACTGGCCCTAAAACTCATGAATTAATACTTTATATCTTAATTCACACAATATATGGTGTTTGTTGTTAATGAGTGAGTTTTAGGTTTGATGGTAGGGGTATTTTTCAAACCTCCGGCCACAGCTAAGCTAGCTGTTTCCAGACTTTCTATGCTGAGCTAAGCTAACCGCCTCCTCACTGTAGCTGCCATACAAATATTAAAGTGGTATGTTAGCTGTTCCCCCCTGTTTCCAGTCTTTATGCTAAGCTAAGCTAACTGCCTCCTGGCTGTAGCTAGCATACAGATATTAAAGTGGTATGTTAGCTGTTCCCCCCTGTATCCAGTCTTTATGCTAAGCTACGCTAACTGCCTCTTGGCTGTAGCTAGCATACAAATATGAGAATGGTATGCTAGCTGTTCCCCCTCTGTTTCCAGTCTCTTTATGTTGAGCTAAGCTAACCACCTCCTGGCTGTAGCTAGCATACAGATATTAAAGTGGTATGTTAGCTGTTCCCCCTCTGTTTCCAGTCTTTATGCTAAGCTACGCTAACTGCCTCAAGGCTGTAGCTAGCATACAGATATGAGAGTGGTATGAATCATCTAAGCTAACTCTCAGCAAGTAAGTAAATAAACACATTTCTCAAGATGTCAAACTTTTAACTAAAGTACACCAAGTACTTCACATGTGCACTCGATAATCAACGTAGTATAAATACACACCTTTCCGTAATTTGATACAAATCAGGACAAGCCAGAAGTCTGGTGTGAAACATCCTCACTCTATTTCATGTGCTAAGCCTTCTACATAGCCTCAGTGACTGATCCTGGGCTTACATCAGTCATGTCAGACCCAAGGCCATTCATTGGAAAAAGTGTGTACTTGTGAGAGGGAAGGGGGGGGGGGTAATCAGAGGCTCTGTTTTGGACTGAGACATGGATTAGTCTGAGCGAGGGTGTCTGTGCTAGACTGCTGGGCGAACAAGTGACTGCGATGAGTCTGTAAACCGCAGTGGACGGAGCCGACGTTCTGGGGGTAACCAACCCAGCAGCCTCGTCTACCAGATGTAGATTCCTCCACTGTAATGGAACACTTGTGCAATTCAAATCATGAATGAGTAAATTAATAGGGCACACGCTTAAGAAAGGAAAAGTGCCCCTGTCCAGACGGCCGAGTTTGCTCTTCCGGTTTTTTTTTTGGTTTTGTTTTGTTTTTTTGTTTTTTTTCTCAGAGAACCCACTTTTTCCAAGTTCATGCAGTATTTTCCATCACCGTAAAACAGCTCATTGAGGTAGAGTTGTCTGGGTGAGAGCGTTGCCCAGTTTGAGTTTTCCAACTGTAACATATGTGATTGAGCTTTTAAATCCAAGCAGTGGAACTTTGATATGGAAATGCTACATGGTATGGTCTCATGGAAATCTGTCGATGGAAATTCAGGGGGCAAAGGGAAGCATGGACTTTTGCCTCCTCTTGAGTCTTTTGATCCGCTCTCTTATACGCCAGGTTTACTGTACTTTTCTCCTTTGCATTAACACTCGTTAAACTTCTTACATCTTGATGACATTTGGGGTAAACCTTCCATCCAGTTATCCACTGATTATTCCACTCAGGATTGCAGTGACCTGGGACCTGTCCCAGCATGCACTAGGTGCACTGCAGGGTACACTTGGACAGGTGTGTCACGTAAACCATTTTGGGAAATATGTTTATTCACTTTCTTGCCGAGAGTTAGAAGAGAAGCTCAAATCCACTATCATGTCTGTACACTCTAAACATGACGCTACAGCTAGCAGCTGGCTAATGTAGCTTGGCACAGATGACAGCTAGCCTGGGTCTATCCACAGGTACCTATAGCTCATTAATATGTCGTATCATGTGTCTTTTAATCTATACAAAAAACAAAATCCATTAAAAAGGTGTAAAGAATGACAAACTATTCCATTTGTCATTCTTACACTTGGCCCTGTGATAGACTGCTGACCTGTTCAGGGTCTACCACGCCCGACCCCTCCACCAGTGTCAGCTTGACCCCATCCCCCTGTGACCCTCACAAAGGATGAGCTGTATAGCAAATGGATGGTTGGATTTTTACATTTGACAGAGCCAGGCCAGTCATTTCCCCTGTTTCCAGTCTTTGTGGTGAGCTACGTTAGCAGGCTGCTGGGTTTAGCTTTACATCCAGCCTACATACAAGAGAAAGGTATCAATCTTTAAGAAATTAAATACATAGATTTTCCAAAATGTCAAACTTTTCCTTGTCTGATTTTTTTCCCCCTCAAAAAAAAAAAGGTCAATGAAAAGGTTAAAATGTCTCAAAAGCTCATCTACTCCCATGAATATGCAAATGTTTCATTTTAAAATTTGGACACATGATGTTTCCTACTTCACCGAAGTCTTTTCTCAGCGTTAGAGCACTTTCCACATCACACTAAGATTTCTGTTGGGCCGTGATTGGCTAACTCAGATAAACTTTCCCTTCTCAGGTGATGAATGTGAAAACAGCCCTGTGAGGGCCAAACACCCGAGTTAAGTAACAACAATCAAAACATATTTCATAGTGGAGGTTGGACTTTTCTATTACAGCACGAGTGCTAAAAAGAGGCTGTTTCAGGTGACCGGAGGAGACCATCCAAGAATTTGTGGACTGCTGTTTAAAGCTGTAGCAGCCTCATGAAATTAGGTCATGTTTCATAATTAACAGTGGATGTTAAGTAAGTTGCGCTGTGGCTGCTGAGACCACTGCTGACAGGATCTCAGTTTGGGCAGTGCTGGCATGTCATTGTGCAATAAGGAATCTTATTTCCTTCCTGCCACAACTTGAGATCCCTGGAAAACATTCGGCTCCTTTTTCCGAATTGTCTGAATGAACTAATATGTTCCATCAACATGGAAACTACATACATCCACCGCGCTGGACCAAACCGCCTCCTTATGTAACAGGATTCTGATCGATACTCGAATGTTTGTTGAAAGAATTCAAGTGTCTTAAGTCCAGTGGAAAAGTGGTGGACTAGCTCATGGATTTTTCCCTTCTCAGCGCAGCAGTATGAAATTCCCAGAAACTATATCACCCCCCCTTGTCAACACTATTTTCTGTCTTATCCAGGTTTCCAATCCTATCCTACAGTATGTCTTTACTTTGAACATCTCTTTGTATCTATTCTAAAGTTCAGTATGGATGACTAATATTTGGTAGTCAAAACAAAAGAACAACCTTATTCTGCATTTCAGCTCATTCCTCCCATCACAACTTCATTCATAACAACAACTGAGTGAATTTCACAATTAATCACACGCTGCTCCGGTTAAAAAAAACTTTTTATCCATTCAGTTTGGTTTTGTTCAGTTGTTGTGGGAGGCATTAACCGCTGTCATTAGAGATCACAGAGGGAGGCAGGCAAACACATCTGCAGCCTGTCTTTTACATCCGTGGGTGTTAAGACAAATCAAAGCTTTCCAGGCCCAGAGAGCTATATATAGTGCCAGAGGAGGGTGTGTGTTCATGCTTTGCAATATTTCAGTTAGGGGCCTGTCATTGCCAAAATCCAGTGTTTACACAGAGCAAAAACAGTGTGTAGTAAACAGTTCATCTGCACTGGCTTGTTCATTATTTGGTGTCATTCCAATTGGTCCATCGAGAGTTTCTGTTATTTCAAAACAGCTCGTTGCATCTAAGCAGATGAGCCTAACGTGACATGTAATCCTGGGAGCGTTATGCAAATCAGAGTTGTTGCAAGTGAGTTCATTCGCATGTTAACCAATCAGATAAGACACAGAAGCACAGCTGACCTCAGACCTAAACTGTGCAGCAGGAGTTCAGTGTTCTCTCCAGGAAACTGGCGAAGTCCCAGCAGCCTGGTTGATGTGGTCTTCTTGGCCTGAAGGCTGGATATGGTTCCCACATGGTTCCATGCTATCATCTGTATGAAGCGCTCCAGTCAGGACCCTGTGACAGTTTGTGTTGTATATACATGGTAGTGTCTCCCTTTCTCTCTCTCTCTCTCTCTCTCTCTCTCTGTCTTGCACTGTTCCATTGGGAGCAGCGTGTAAGATGTTTCCAAGCTGGAAACAAATTCCTGTCTTGAAGTGCCAAAGATAAAATGTGTGGTGATAATTAGCCTGGATTTCTTATGTAACAGTTGTAAGCTACCTCTTTTTTTCAAAGGCTGAAAATCCGAACCTTGTAAAATGCAAAGTTAATTTAAACATTTACTCAGACTCTGATTGGATTGTGGATTTGGCAGCGAACCAGCCGGGGGGCTCTGGAGCTTCAAGAGAGGAGGAAAGACCACAAATGTTAAGGTTAGCAGGCAGCTCTGTTGACTCTGGAGTGGAATTTCAGTTTTCATGGGACTGATTAAGTTAAATGGTTTCTTTTAATGGTATAACTTACGCATTTGGGCAGTGGAATAAGAGAAAAAAAAGTTGGACATACACTGTAGTTTTAATTTGAACATGCAGTACTGAGGTGCTTGACTGCATGTTATAAAAAGGAAAAGATTTTACGGCAGAGAATCAGGTCCAACTAAAACCCTCTCTGGGCTGAAACATCATGTAAGGTTCAATGCTTTTACAACCTGTAACCTACATGGATAATTAACAACATTCCTTCTAAAAACTCAAACTAAGTGTGGACGCTGATCTCAAAGAAAAATGAAGAGACGTAGTGGCAGTTTGTATAATTTCCAATGACTTAATACATTATTCTGTTCTAAAGCGCTTTGCTTTATTCACTCGTAATTAGGTTTAATGTCAAAGTTTAAGACAGTGGATAACCTGGAACATGGAGGATGTGAAAACCCAAGTGTCTCCAGGCATCAGGGACTCCCTCCTCTGGTGAGAGAGTGCCAAACATCCGGCCCCCTCAGCCTGCCTGTGTGTCCTGTGTAACTCGCACTTCATCAGACGCTGAGGTGGATCTCCACCAGAACGACCATGATTGTTTCTGCACACAAACTGTGGATGTTAGTTTCGGTCCAAACTCAGTTTCCAAGCATGGACAATTACCCTGGGAAAAATAATATGCGTGTATTTTTATTTCTTACTTACTATTCTGATCGTAGACTGTCCAAGGCCACATGACAGCGCCGCCTTGGTTTTAATCATCGTGACGTAGTTTGAGGCCACCAAGTCACGTTAGGCCACATTGACCTAAATTGGTTCCACTTTTATAATTCCTGAAAAGGTCATTAAGCCATAGTTAAGCTCCATTATTACATTGTGTGGCTTTCTCCATTTCTACCTCAAAAAGACATCTGAGTCCTCAAGAACCTTTGAAAAACCTCATAATACCTGTCATGTGGATATATTTTTAAAACTGTGTTTGCTCCGTTAAAGGATATGGCTTGTCACATGATGTATTCTACTTATTGCCTGTGTAATTTAAGCCTCATATGACTTCTTCCTGTGTGGCATAGAGCTCCAAAAACTATTATCAACATAAATGAGACATACACCTTTGCACTGAGAGACATTTTCCTTCATTATGATCAACATAGGCACCTCATCAAACCATAAAAGTGTTGGTAAACAGAATAACTCACTTATATTTTGCCTGACATATGTTGACAATAAGAAAAATCTCCAGTCTGATCTTTTAACATTAAACCTGTTAGATTATCACATCGACTACTACCATGCGCACAACACACACATAATATTGTGTTTATTGTTTTGTCTCCTGGTTATTTATGTCATGTTTTGTTCAATAAAACAACCAAAAAATAGATTATCACATGTAAGAAAAAAGTGACACAAGAAAAGAAAACATGAGATTTATTAATCATCACAACATTGACATCAACACAATTCTCCCTTTGTTCTGCTCATTTGAGTGCAATCAACACCATTAAATAAAATAGGTTAATAAATAAAAAAAGAAAAAACAGGTTATTTACAAGCAACCAAATTATTTTAGCATCATTTATGTTTTGCAGTTCCATCGCAACAGAAAAATATAATAGTTAGTGATACAAAAGCAGAGTCTGTGCAAACAAGTTGCTGAACTCGAAGTTTAAAGATAAGAGAAATGATAAGTTATGGCACCCTGCACCTGTCGGACACAGGAAGATTCATCTCCGAAATGTTTCATGATTCACATGAGAATCTCTTTAACAACTAAAATAAGTGAAATGTGGCCATGTCGTTCTGTTAGTTGTTCATTATTTACAGTATCTTCGTCACAAGAGTCAGATGAAATGTGAGGAGTGGATTTACAGTAGTAAACGTACCGTTTCTTTTTCTGAATGTGCAGTAGTAATACTTATTGACAATATTCACATTGTATTTGACTGACTAGTGGTGATTTGTTCCCTTTTTTCTTTCACAGCTGAACTGTGGAGGTTAGTAGCAGTGAGAAGTGAGGGGGCCCTACATTAGACGATGTGAAATGAAATGGGGCAGCCGGACGCCGGTCACACGGGTATTTTCAGTTATGGCTTTAGGTCACTGTTACAGTGAGTCATCATGCAATGCTGAAGCGTGGCTGGAGCTGGCCTGCCTGAGCGGCCACATGAGAGGCTGCACATTCCCCTGTGGACGCACAGCCTGTCGGGAGCCCCGGCGGAAGGTTCGGGCCGCAAATAACCAACGCTCCTTTGTGGCTGTTTTGACCGCGCTCCACAAACACTAACAACTCAGGGTCCATACAAAGAGACAAAGACAAATTTAACATCAGACATCACAGGTCACGCTAAAATAAACAACCACACCACCTCCGCCGTGCTGTGGCTGCAACATCGGGGTGACGCATAAACAAATACACAAACTTGCAGACGTGTGTTTTATGCAAAGTCTGGCCAGTAAACTTTTTTTTAACCATGTAATTCTCAAACTCTATTTGGAAATCAGTGTTTAAGGAGAGTGTGAATCAAGTCCTGAGTGAGAATGCTACGTGAAGTTCAGTGTCTAATAATAAAAACAGCTTTACTCTTTCAGATGCAACTAGAAATGAGAGAAAATTAGCTTCCAGCCGAAATGACGTTCCACGTTTCCAGCTGCTTTTCCTGATGTGATTTTTGACATTAAAAAACTGCATAATTTACTCAGTTTGTGTCTTAATTGATTACATACAGGCAACAGCCACGTGTTATTATATTACATGAGACATTTTTATGTCTATAATGCTGCAGTAAATAAGTCAAACTGACCTAACTCAGCAGCCATGAGTTAGACTTCACATCAGACACATGTAGCAAGTAACACTGCTTTTTAACTCAGACTCCCCCCTCAGTAAACAACCTGTCCCTGACACAACTCTTTTACATTTCCAAGGAGAACATTTCAGAACAAATTAAAGGGGATGAATCCATGTTTGATTCTCTGGTCTAAGCGCAGGCTCTGCTGAATGAAGACAGGGACGACTTTCTGTGCCCTCCCCCTACCCCCCATGAACGAGGCCCGAGGCTCCTCTTGCTCTTTAAGAGGTCAGTTTGGAGTAGCTGGGTGGAGAGAAGCGTCTTCGCAGGTACTTGAGGATGTAAAGAGGCAGACAGCTCACCAGCGTGATGACGGTCACCTTCCACAGGAACGACACCGTGGTGATGAAGTATATATCTGGCGCAGAAGAAGAGTCAAAGGTCAGAGTGAGGTCGTAGGATTGACTGAATGTTTGTGAGTGGAAGTCATATCAGTTTAGTCTGCTTTGAATGCGGGAGACAGAAAAAAATTAACGTTTAACGGTTTCATGCAAATTTGCTCTGATCAAATGTCAGATTAAATGTGTGAGCTGCACATGCAGCACAAGAAGAGCCTTTAAAGTCTATTCCAGTCTGAAATCAGGACAGAGGAAAAGTGTCCAAAAAGGGTACGCTCCACCACACACCAGTCATGATCCTCAGTGGTCGAGATTGTAGGCTGAAAGTGGAGCTCCACACCCCACATAAAGCTGAAAATAAAGGCCTGCAAAGCTCTCTGCCACAGTATTGTATATGTCACAAGTCTTAATATGGCACAACTAAAAATGGCTTTTTTTATTTTTTTTTTAGAAGGCTCAAGTAAATAAATAACCAATAGCCTGGCAACAAGCATGGCTGTGATGGAGTGATAAAAACACCAACAAGACTGTCCCCTCTGCTGTAAAAGCTGTTTATGTTTCAGGTGTCTAATGGCTATGAATCTGTTCTATCTAGCACCAGGGGGGATAATGTTTCTGAGGGTAGTGTTTTCTACCAAACACACCTTTTCTGTGATAAACACATGAGCCATGGCAGTCCACAGGAAACTAACAGCACTGTTGGCATTTCCTCTTTGATACTACGGTATGCCTGAGTCTGGTCCACACCAGGACTATTTGTCAATGCATTCACCTTTAGACTTCCTATTATCCAGCAGCTTATTGTACACCAGAGGCATTATATGAATGAGCAGGTCCCTGTTACTGCTGAATGCTGACGTACTATTTCAAGGTCGCCCGAAGCACAACAACAATCAATCAGGCTGCAGTGAAATAAATGCAGACTGCGTTTGTTTTCTCGTCTCTATGAAATACAGCGCCGCGGGCTCTGAGTCACCTTCTGTGAGGGTGAAATATGAGTTTACGAGTGCACGTGTTTGTGTTCGCTCACCTATGAACTCGTGCAGGAAGACGAGCGAGGCGACGTAACAGGACAAGCTCAGGAGCTCGCCGACGATCATGAGCCAGTGCCACGTCTGAATGGTCAGGGCCACCATCAGCAGCTCAGTCAGGATGAGAGAGGTGAAGGAAATGGCGACGATATGGACGAACTCTGACTCGAACAGCAGCAGGGCCCCATACATGATGATGCTCCCTGTGGAGGAAAGAGAGGCCACAGATGTATGGAGAGCAGCATTAAAAGATGTAATTCATAAGTCAAGCTTTAGTCTGAAAACAGAGTGATTCAAATACTATCGTGCAGGACCTGAGCTATGGAGGCCTGAACAGTTATCGGAAGAGTGAAAAATACAGGAAATACCAACCTTTATTCTTTATTTTAATCTCCAGTCAGTTACTGAAATAAGTGTAGAGTATATGATAATGCAGTGAGCGTGTACAAATCAGGGACTGGTGCAAGGTGTGAGTGTGTGCATTGACAGAGGCTAACACAAACTGGAGCAGCCACTAGCCTGGCTAGCCTAGCTCACACAAAAACATTAGTATCTGAACACACTGAGCACCAGCCATTAGCAGCTGCGGCTAACACTCAGCAGTTAGCTTAGCTTACTTTATTAGCTTTGTTTTGCGGGCTACAAAACTTAAGCAAATGCTACATGAGTTTATATAGTGATGCTACAGCAGCACAGTGTACAGATGATTAACATTATCAGCTGATGTAGTTATATCAGTGTATAATATTTTACATTTTCTATATTTTGCACTACGTCCCCTACATCTTTATTATTGTAAATATTCCGCATCTTGTAAATATTTTATTTTAATTTTCAACTTTTAATTTCACTCTTAGTTTATTTATGTTACTGTTTTGCACCAAACACCAGCACAAATTCCTTGTATGTGAAAACATACTTGCCAATAAAACTGATTCTGATTCTGATACACAGCCCTCTCAGCTGCTCTAGACTGTATTCACCGTAGATGTTGACCACACACACACACAAACACACACACACACACACACACACACACACACACACACACACACACACACACACACACACACAAACACAGACATACACACAGTGTCAGTCTGGACGTACGTGGGCAGGCCCATCTCACTGTCACTCCCTCACAGGAGGGAAAAAAGGAAATCTGGGAGGAAAACTGGAAATGTCACATGGGGAAAACTGTGGACTGACAAATAATCAAATATGTGCAAAGCTACTGAAAACTACTGAGCTGAGAAATAAAGTTAACTTGTGAAGAACTGAGTGAAGAAAACAGACGAGTGAAGCAAATCATTTTCTATTTTCCTTTTTTTAACCAATTCATTTTAGGTTCAGGGGAATGTAAACAGATAAATTCCATTTTAATTCTTCAACAAACTGTATTGTTTATTGATGCGTTGACCTCTCTCATGACCTTTCACAGCCTTTTGTCAGGTTCAGGTCCCCATGCAGAACATGATTCATTGTTTTGGCTTTAAAAATAAACTGGATTATTTTCCATTTGCGTTGAAAATGACATCAGTTAAAAACGTTTGAAACAATCTTGTAGCTGAAAGTATTTCATCTATACAGAGCTGCTGTTTCGAAACCAGGGCGCATTACTTGGAAATATACAGAGTCTTAAGATGAGCTATAAAAAGCAACATTCATGTTCTGACAGAAACAGGTAAAAGGCTCTGGGTGTAGCTTAGCATTCCCCCGCATAGCTTTTCACTGCAAATGGCCCATGTGGGAAACAGATCTTGGGTTTTTGACAAACAAAGTCCTCAGACATAAATAAACCGTAGAAATTAAGAAGAAAGTGTGTGGGCTGCTGAAGAGAAATGTGTCACAAAGAAGAGCCAGACACTTTCTTTTATCTTTGTCTGGGTGCTGAAATCAAACATCTGATCCTCATCTCTGTGTCTGATCTGATGCATCGTTCGTCTGCATTTGACCGGCCAACCTCCGAAAATAGATGAGTGTGTGTATGGAAAGTGATGACTCTGTGATTCACTGTATGTTGACCTCACAAGTCAAGTCTGTGTGTGCTCTGATCATTTTTTTAAGTTTAAGGTTATGGGCATCTCTCTCTCCAGCAGCTGTAGTTACTGACTCTGATTGTATGAAGTCTTTCTTACCTTGATAGATACTTATTAGGACCCATATTAGAAATGTCTTGAAAGACAGCGGTCGACCCTGTGAGGTAGAGGAAAACATCATATCAACCCCTTTTTCATATTTTAGGCCCCACTCTAACATTTAGGAGGTGAACTCTCATTTTATACCTTCAGCAGATCTTTGTATAACTCTGGGTACAACATGGCAACCTCTGACTTCACATCCTTGTCCAACACCAGGGAGAAGACAGGGAACATGGTGTAAACAGTGGAGTAGCTGAAACAGACAAAATCATGTGAGGCGAACATGATACAGAGAAAAATGGCACATGGACAAAAAAAAAAGTTTCACACATTTCATTGTTGGATTCATTAGAGATGCATCAGTGAAGTAGTCAATACTTTCACATTTTCCCCTTCTCGTGTTTCAACAGTGCCTTAACACAGAGGAAATGCCATGGAGACCAGGCAGCCAAATGCTCTGTTGATAAGTCATCGTCATTCTTACCCGACAGTCAGAAATCCTTGGTAGAGTGGGACTGAAGCAAAGTAGAAAACAGAGGAGAAAACAGCCTGCGGACAGAGAAGAACCAAGAAAGTGTTTTATTCTTCTTTTCATATTAAAACTCTGATGACATTACAGATGATAATGGGAGGAATGAGGGGCATCGCTTCTCAAATGTTACAGCGTCCATTTAAAGGTCCCATATTTTACACTTTTCCAGTGTTTTAACTGAGTTGTTGACATCCATAAGAAGATATATTTGTGGTTTTAACCCTAACCCAAAACCCTTGAAAATGTAGTGTAATGTAATGCTCTAGTAACCACAGGTTGGTGAGCCAATCAGAAAAGAGGCTCTGAGCCCCTTTCCTGATTGGCTGGCTGTTTTCTGAGTGATCAAATAAAAATATAGCAGATTTCATGTAAGCACTCATAAACCAAACCCTGCAAGGTTGGATGGTGGGTCCAGGTGAGCCGTGCTGGGGGCATGGCTGAGAGTGGTAACTGTACAGTTGTGACATCACAAAGTTCCAGAAGTCCTGACGGCTCGTTTTAAGGCTCAGTTTCTGAATACAGGCTGTGTGCATTTCTCTGTGGACTGAGGCTTTGATACTTTCACAGTATTAACATAGAACCTAGACCTGCTTTATAATCACAAACACATGGAAGTCACTTTATATAACATGGGACCTTTAAATTAGAGGAATAGGAGGAAACGAAAGTTATTACATTAAACATTAACCTGTCATGGTAAAGCACAAATGAAAAGGTAACCACACTCTGACTAATCAATTAGCTAAATCACCGCAATAACCTTCTTTCTACCGCAGGGCTGCTGCCGGAGAAAACTTCCCTAACTAACTCTGGCATGTGTCTTCGACATATGGATGATGCCAGTATTGAGCTGTCAGCGAGTCAGCCTGCCATCCAGGCAGCCCTGAGGCAGACAGGTCACAGCTGCGGCTGTGGTTGTGTGTTAATGTGAGACATGTGGAGGAGGGCCTCCCTAAAATCTCAAAAGTCCATGATGCGGTGAGTCACGGGCTGTCCCTCCACGGCGGGGGCTGAGGTTGGATCGGGACATGGGAATTGGACTGGGGACAGTGTCGGGTGTTTTTGTGTATGGGGGGGCGGCTCTGAAGGGCACCACGGGCCCACTCCTCTGAGTCATTGTGCACCCCGCCCTTCCATGACCACCCCTGAAACTTCTCCCTGCCTGGTCCCAATCATGTCCTCCTCACATTTGGATTTTAGGTGTTGTGGATAAACATCCCTCGCGTTACACATATATTCTCTTTCAGATGTTTTACAGTATTTTACATTTAGTTTAACTCGTAAAGCAAAAAGCCAAATTATACATTTTTCGCTTTTAACACAAAACTCCTTAAACATGGACTCTACAGCCTGAAGACTCAAATAATTTCCAGTGATGAATACTAAACATACAGATCACTGAATCAAATGAGTAAATGTAAATGTAAATACAACATGTGTTTGCCTGCATTTTTCCTTACATTATTAGCACAGCAATGCAAACCAGCTTTCCTGATAATGCGCATGTCAAATGTACGGCAGCAGTGAGGAACAAAACTGCATTTTCTCTCAAGTGTCAGTTATAGTCGTGTAAATTGTGGTTTAATGCTTTCCAGCATTACAGTATCACTGTATCACTATTGCTGTATTTTAGATAATTAAACTTACAAGTGACTGAACCATCTGTGACTTGATTAAAAACAAACCCTGGCAAGGTTAATTGATGCCATGAAGTAAAATCATAATTTTGCCTTTGAATGAATGTAGGATTTTATTGTAAAGTCAGACTGTGAACTTCAGGATCTACAGTATATTTACAGTGACACAGAATATTAAATTAATTAAATGAAAGCTTTCTAAATCCGTTGCCTTGATTGTACTTTTTTCTATAATTTCTATTTATATTATCTTGAGCAAAAGACTATTGCAGACATTGTTTTCATAAAAAGTTATTGAGTCATTCAGTTATTGTTTGACAGAACTATTTGCTATTATAAAATGAAACAATAATAAATTTCATGAATTAACATCTACTGTTTCTGTTCCGCTGCTCTGATAAACACAGTAAGTGATGTATTATATAATTTAATACAGATGTTTTCATTTTGTGTGTGATGTGGAACTTGGAGGCAAAAATAAGGAGCACAAAATTCTGTGGTCATAGTTTTATAAATTCAAACTCACTGTTGTGAAAACTGAGCCAAAGCTGCTGTAAAATAGTTATGTAGTTAGATTCAATGCGGCTGCAGAACACAAACCTAAATGGCACCATGTTTCAGCTGCACTCTACCTGCATGGTGCTGATGCACAGGCTCCTGTGGATGACGAACTGGCTGAGGGCTGCAGACCTTTTGTAGCTGTTCCGACCGTGGACCATGAGGAGACGGCCCAAATGTTTAAACTGAGTCACAGAGAAGTCGGCGGCCAAGGAGGCCTGCTTTCCTTCCTGTCAAACACACAGCACAGAGGGCAGTGAGGACACGCTACAGCAAGTCTTTGCTGACCTGAAGAGAAGGCCTTTGAGCGCATACTGTGAAATGAACTGATTGCACAGTGACAGATATACGGCTCTGTTATTTGGAAACGAAATGAGGCTAAAAGGACAAATACTGCAAAAACATGAAATAAGTCAGATTCAGGAGGTTGAAGATTTGGATAAATCCTGGGAACACAAATACACTGAGCAATTAATATGTCAAAGGAATCCATGATAGACAACAAGCGGGGCAGCAACTAATCATCCTCTTGATTATGAATTCATCTGCTCATTATTTTCTCAATCATTTGTTTGGTCTGTAAAATATCAGGAAATAGTGAAAAATGCTCATCAAAATTTCCAAAAGCCTAAGATGACATGTTTAGTTCAAAACCCCAAAATATTCAATTTACTGACAAAGAATACCAGCAAATATTCCCATGTGAGAACAAAGAACTGAGAATTTACAGTTTTTGCTTAAAAAAAAAACAAAAAAAAAAACTCACTTCAATTATTAAATTATCAGTCTAAAAATGGGGCTTTATCACTCTGACAGGTATCACAATTGTTTAATTTTTTATATAAAAAAAATAATAAATAAGAAAATGAATAAAAATAAATAAAATCTAAAAAAAAGAGAAATTTGAAATATATGTATACAAACAAATAGTAAATCATATAAATAATAATATAAATATAAATAACACAAGTAAAACATATAAATAAAAAATAAATAGAATGAAATAAAGAGAATTTTGAGTGTGAAAGCTTCCTTTTTGTTTCCCTTACAGAACACATCTGTCCAGTACCTGGAGCACAGCTGCTTTGAACATTAATTATTCAATTAGCAAAACTGTTTCCCTCAGTTTGCCAATAACTGATTCATCAACTAACTGTTTCACCACTACTAACCAGTTCAGTGCTATGTGTCCATGTGTGTTTGAGGGTGAATAGTTGTCTCTGTAGCTTTTCATCATGCTGAATTTGTGAGGTACCTCTGCACAGAAAACATGTTCTCGCTCTCACAGCTTCTCCTGTTTCCTCCCACATGTCAAATACAGGTTTTTAAGGTGAATAGGAAACTCTAAATTCCCTGTAGCTGTGAAGGTGATTGTGAATGTGTTCGTCTTTATGCGTGACGCTTAACCTCGGACTTGCGACCGGTCCAGGCTGCAGCCCACTTTTTGCCCGGTGCATGCTGGTATAAGCTCCAGCTGCACAGCTGGCTCCAGCGGCAGATGTGAGAGTGGTATCAAGTTTCGGCAAAAAAGCCAATAAGAGAATTTTCCAAAATGTTGTAATAACACTGCAGGCACAGGCACTGTATGAGGTCCATGTCAGAGCAAACCAGCCATCTTAACAGGAAACATACAGAGAGAGAGGTACAAGAGGCTGATGAGAGACTCTTACTTTTACTTGAGCACAAAAGCATCCTGTCATCCTTATTTCCTCTACTCAGACAATAGATCCTCATAAAGAGGAATCATCTGTGTGCACGTTCCTCTACATGTATCTGGACGTGAGAGAAATCTTGACAGGAAACGCAAAGAGAAAATCTGTGAGAGCAGCACGTCAATGTGAGGCGATGAGATGGAGCAAATCTTACTTTTCCCTCCACTCCCACGCCACAGTCCGCTTCCTGGATCATGCTGACATCGTTTCCTCCATCCCCTAAGAGAAAACAAAAGCCACGGAGGTGTCAGAATTCACATCAGTGACTCAACAATACAAACTGTTAAGAGAGCGTAATGTGTTTGCGTATTTCAGGAGACACTCCCTTAATTTGGCTTGATTACGAGATCAGGACCACAGCCAAGGAAACACGAAATGCGTGTTTGGAATTTGCCAGATAAAGGAGCTGAGTGATATACAGTAGCTGGAATTCATTCATGTTGATGAAAATATCTTCCAAATAACACAATGAAATCACATATGAAACGTTCACACAAATGAGCTGTGTTCCACTCTTACGCATTAGTAAATTCTTCATGTGTTAAAAAAGAAGCACAACTGATTTAATCACTAACTAATTACATAACATGATATGATCTTATCATCATAATATGATTCTGTTGAAAGGAAATAACAACAATATGAATTGTCGCCCTTCTCTAGGTGACATCATCATCTAGTGATACAGTGAACAGCAGCTTTAATGCGCACTTAACCATCAGATGTGGTTATGGTATTTTATGGAGGCTCATACTGGGAGAGTTGCTGAGATGAGCAGACAACAGATAAATAGGTTCTGAGGAAAGAAGTTGTTTAACGTTAAAAACCCACAGTAAAAAAAAAAAAAAAAAGCAGTTTCTATTTTCTACTCACCTACAGCGCAGGTGAGCTTGCCTGTGCGCTCCTGCAGCAGCCGCACTATCTGGGCCTTCTGAGTGGGGGTGCATCGGCAGCAAACCACAGCAGGACACTGACACGCAAGCTCCATAAACTCGTACTCATAGTATTTCAGACAAACCTGCAAAGAGACACCATCAAAACAAACGGGTGAACTACTCAGACCACCACATATAACTGATCTCCGTTGTGGATCCTCAACACCTACAGTTTAACCCCTGCTGCAGCTTAGAAAATGACTCTAACCACAGATACCACTTCCAGAGATGCTTCAGTGGCAGCGATATTATCATGCATCACACAGAGATCGTGTCCGAGTTTCATAAAGACAGATAAATCAGTGGGAGGATGGTTAGACACACACACATAAACGCACACATAAACACACACACACACACACTCAGAGTTTACCTCAAGTGAGTCCCCAGATATCACCAGAGCGCAGTCGTGTTTTCTCCTGAAAGCGTTGAGCTCCAGGTGGGCTTCCCCTCGTGTCGTCACCTATGGCAATGGTAACCACATTTATAAATGCACGAACATGGAGGCACACACACACACACACACACACACACAAACAAAGAACAAAGTAACTAAGAAAAATTATCAAGGATGACAATCTGTCAGTCTCTGCATCCTGATTGTTATCAGACAGAGAAATGGCAGCGTGTTTCACTCCAGCTGCACTGATGACAAATGTAGAGCAACTGAATATCTGCCACACATCCAACTAACTCATGATAAAATATTCAGATAATCCATTCATCATTTTAGACATTTTCAATCAATTTGTTGGCACTTTTTTCTGGTTGACCAAAATGAGAGATTTGAAAACAGACATTTGAATTTCATTGCTCTGTGGTAAATTGTAAAAGACATTTTTCACAACTTATAGATGAAAATAACTTTTAGTTGCAGCCCTATATTGTTCTAGTGTTGTTATAATGGATCAAATGCAGTTACGTTTTTAGCTCAATAAAGCAGAACAGAAAACTAAATTAATGTAATAACAGTAGTGTCTGGATGTTACTCAGGTCACTTAACAAACTGGATCAGTGAGGCCTTATTTGCAGTATATGGGGAATGTCAATGGCAAAATCATAAATAAATGTATTTCACTGTTGTTCAGTACAGTGAACTGTGGTCCCATGTTATGCATTTTCATATTTTCCAAACAAAAAAAGTTTAACCACTAACTGTGTTTGTTTTTGATTCCAATTTGCCAGGAGACATTACTCCAAATAACAGCATGTTGTAAAACAAATTCACGAGATAATATCATTGTCAGGATTCTAGTGAAAGTCAAGAAGACAATAAAATTGAATTACCGCCCTTCTGTCTGAGCAATGAACCCAAAAGTGGACTATTAAATTCTCTGCATTTGTATGCAGATAATAGTGTTTATTACTATAACTCCTCCTGTGGGCAGCTTATGTGTAAACATCATGAATGACAATATAATAATAACCAGATGTATCAATGTAAAATATGTCTTCACAAAGGAAGTTGTAATTGTTGACAAATGCATTAAAAAACATTACAAAATGACATTTTAACTGCGTACAAACACATTACAGTGTAATGAAGCGTGTTTCTAGTATATTGTGAGTGAAAGAAAAGAAAAGTGGTACTGAAATCTTAATTAGGAAGGGAAACTGGGAAGTGGGAAAATATAAAATCAAATGAGTTTCCTCACAATTGTGTCAGGTTCAAATATAGATTTAAAAATTCTCCAAAAATGCAGCACTGACAGGGCAGGGTGTTAATCTGTCAACAGGAGCTATGCTCCGGTATGAATATCCTTCAACCGCTGACTATTCATACGTCAATCCAGATCAGGCCATTGGTGGCCACAAGGAAACTAATCCAGATGTATGTGTTGCAGGCCCAGTCAGCACTCCCCCGTCCACTGGGACAGAGGTTTTCAAGCTGTGCCAACCATTGTTATTCTCTTCCAGTAACCGCAGTTGTACGCAAGTTGTAACCTTCCTATATGGCAGGCGCTCCTTCAGCTCTGGCACGGCTCCAGAGGGGAAGGCAGAAGGGGGACTATCAAAGTGGCGAGAGAGCCTGAAACCTGCAAAACAAATTAGGAAGTGAGCCCTCTGCATGTTCCCTCTGGGAGTGGTTCAGCTGGTTTCTCCTCTCTGGCTGAGCGAAGGCCTGTTTGTTCTCTCTGACAGTGGCTTGGATGCTTTCGCTGGTGGGAGGTGATTTATTCAGCTGTGGATGCTGGCCTGGGCTGCATGCGTAGTTGTGTGGGGCTGTATGACCACGAGCAAATGGGCCTTGGTCTCACAGAGGATGGATGCCCGTGGGTCGACAGAGTCAGGAAACTGTCAGTGCTGCGCTGAACTGGGATGAACCCTGTGGTACTAAAATCAACTATTCACCACTTCATATGCAAACAAAGAGGAAGACGAGACTTTGTCCTGCACTTACGGGTCTGAAGATGTGGATGTCCTGGCTGCGGGTGATCAGATGGGCGTTTTTAGCCGTGCATGTGGCTGTTTCTAGCTTGTCTCCTGTCAGCATCCAAACCTACACAAAAACCAAAGAATAACATTTAGTGAAGATAATTTATGGGTTTATAAGAGGCACTGAGGTCTGAAGAGAAATTCCACTCAAACGTATAAATAAATCAAAGAAGAATGTGAGTTTCAATAATCTGTTAGTGAAATCAGTAAACAAAAGCTAAATTCCAGAGATCAAAGGCTCTAATCACTGGCTTGATCAAGCAACCTGTGACTGTGGACCTATCTTACTTTATTGTAGCACTTATGCTTCAAACAGGAGACAAACACCAGTCATCACACAGATTGGTATCACAGTATCCAACTTCTGTCTCAGACTGATTCTTAATCTTTTGGATGTTGCTTATAGAAGCTTACAGCAGAAAATTTAAAAGGACGATTAATTTAAATGATCAAAAAAAAACCCCAAAAAACTGAATTGGTTTTGGGTTGTTTTTTTTTTTTATTTATTTACTTGGGTTTTGAGATATTCATCACACAGACTTCTGGCTCCACTCAGATTAATTAAAAATGACATTTCAAAAACATCAGTAGGAACATGACTTTTCTGTTAGTCTGACAGTTCACTGAAAACTGTGTCAAAAGTTTTCACTGTAACAAGAGAGTTACTGTTTCTGGAAGATACTATTGATTTTTTTTTTAATTGTCCTTTTTTAAATGCTGCGAGAGGCTGAAATGTAATTCTATTCACCTCCACTGTACTGAGGGTGAGGATGAAATCCTCAGAACTATCTGCACAGCTAGATACTAGAGCCAAGTGAGGAAATCTTATTTCTGGGTGAACTAATTCCTTTGAATAAAGAGCAAAGAGAACTATCAGCCCCACTTTTACCACAGTGACTAATCAGCTTCCTGGTTCTCTTGCACAAAACCAAATGCTTGTTTCCATAAAAATGTGGTCGAGCATTTTACATCAACCATGTGAAGTGCCAACCAGTAGCCACTTAACATTTCCATGTAATTAATTTAAATTTACTATAGTCTTGTTTTTTATACTTAAAGAGGCTTAATCATGTGGGTAGATATGAAAAACATATTTGTACTTGTTTCTATGTTTTGTTTTTCTAATTTGTTGCTATTGTGAGCTATGAGGCCGTGCCACCCCAACCCGCCCTCCAGCTCCCCAGACCTTGATGCCTGCATTGCGGAGGATCTCCAGGGTGGGCCTGACGTCAGTCTGGAGCTGGTCCTCCACCCCAGTCAGACACAGCAGCTCCATCTCCATCTCCAGACTCTCAATCACTGTGGCCACCTTCAGAGAGCGGTCATGGACGCTGAGCTTGGCCTGGACATACCGTGCCTGCAGAGCAGCAGAGGGATGGGAAGATGATGAGTGGGAGAGGATGAAATTAGCATAAATAAGGTGGAATCATTGCAGATGGGAGACAGCCAGGAATAGAAGGAGAAAATATCAACATGGACACCAGCTGTGGAAGACATGACAAACACATGGAGAAAAACTTACAGGGAAGCCTCACACAGTCTGCATACATTAGCAGAATTTTACATCCTCCACAGAGATTAATCTGTGTGCAGTACGAACATGATATTCAACACACACGGAAACTTTCATATTAGATATTCAAGTTTCATTTTTAAGTATCAACTTCCCAGTATTTGTTTGCAGGCAGCCCTGAAAGCCACTGTGTTTTAAACAGCTTAATACACAGAAGAGACATGATCAATGGGTTAACGCCCATCTTCAGTGCTCCAAGCTCCATGGCAATTTGTGAGTGAGATAAAGCAAAAATAATCTGAGTGTGACTCATACAGGAACACAAACTGTGTGTGACTCAGTTGTTGAGTGACTCACTGCTGCCCACCAGCTCTGCTCACACAATTATACACTTCAGCGATGGGCCTGGGGCTGAAAACTGCAGGGGAGACGGCCCTGCCCTGCTCAAACAATGAGTGAGGGCTGGGTGTGTGCGTGGGAAGGTGGGGTATACGGTCTAGAGGAGGAGGGGGGTCAGAGGTTAGCCCAATTACCCCGGGAAACACACTTTGACATTTAGAAATACAGAGCATGTCTGCATAGAATATTGTTTGACAGTCAACAGACTTTGGGTGTAATTTGAGCGTAATAGATGTGTAACACATGGTTGATATTTCTGTGGTTTACAAGCTGCAAAGGCTTCAACTTGACAAAAGCCAAAGAGAGTGAATGTGTAATGTTGCTAATGAAGCTAAGTCCCTCAGCTCAGCCTCAGTTCACGGTGGGCTGAACGCTTACCTCAAAGTCTTGATACTGCTCCTCCGTCAGGGACTTCTTCGAGACCACAAGGACCCTCAGACCTTCCCTCGCCATGTTTCCACACTAGAAAACAGAGACAACAACATTTGGTTTCAGCATGTTATAAAGTCTATTGAGTCTGTGAATTATTTATAACGGGAATAAAATCACTGTCACTGCATCATGATTTGGGAAAAGAGGAAAAATCTACCTCCTCTTCCAGCCAGTCGTTATATTGGACAATGCCTGCCATCACCACATCAGCACCCTTCATGTAGAACGTGATCTCTCCTGTTGATTCATCCTGGGTTAAAAATAATAGGATATTTACACCCGATACACCCGACACGAAATACACCAGCAATGCGTCACTCAGAGGATATTTCCAGTTCACAGCTGCGTGAGCCGATGTGAACGTGCGCCACTATTTTATGATTTTGTGTTGCCTAGAAATACATCATTTATTTTGGTATTCACAAAGTGTTTGAAAATGTTATCACAAGGAAGTCCAGCCTCAGAATCCCAGGCTTCCTGAGCTACAGCCCAGCCAACAAAAATAAAGTTAGTCATCAGACTTAGTCAGAGGTTGTTATAAGGTAAGGTTTGTCCTCAGATAATACGCTATAAAATAATCTGTTGTTTTCTTATGTGTCTTGAAAAAGCAAGTGTCAGCTTCTGAGCAAAAACCACTGACCCACACTGACTGTGACTGGTTTTAAAATCAATGCAGCTCCTTTGAAGCACACAATGAAGCAACATGCACAACATCTACAGCTAACAGAGGAGAACATTAATTAATAAGTGGCACTCACTCGCACTATGATGCCCATCCTCTTGCTTTCATAAGTGAAGGGGAATATCTGCAGGATGGTGAAGTTCAGGATTTGGCCAGTAGGGGTCCGCAGCTGCATGGAGGACTGGTCCCTTCCCACCAGTGTCAGCCCGACACTCTCAGTCCACTGCACCAGCGACACCTATCAACGCCACATTGTAAAGACTGTAGTGGGTGGTCATTAAACTACACCACAGAAAAAGATGCAATGTTAATCAAGTAGACAATATTTGATGTTTTTTTTAATAAATAATAAAACATTGTCATCACATAGCAAAAGAGAAAAGTGAACACTGCTTGGGTTTTTTAAAATTATTATTCTCGTGGTAAAGCCATTATGTCAATATGATGTTCCATTACTTGGATTACAAAGAAAACAGCGGAGGACACTTTAGAGAGAGGAGCCTGTCAGAAAGCACAGTAACCATTTAGCTGTGATCAATAGCTCAAGCATTTTCAGCACTCAAGACTATTGATTGATAAACTAGGGAGATGTGCATTTCAGAACTGAAACTATTGTTTTCGTTTGATGCTTTCTGAAGGACACAACAGATGACATCCATTAATACGATGGTAATGTGTGTGTGTGTGTGTGTGTGTGTGTGTGTGTGTGTGTGTGTGTGTGTGTGTGTGTGTGTGTGTGTGTTTGGGGAGAAAAAAAGGGGAGATGACATTGCCCAATAACTTCCAGACCAGAAGCCAGATCACATACCCAATTCATCATCCATCTTCTGACAGCACTAATAGCAGAGTGGCCAAATGGACACAGATGAGAGAAACCAACAAAGATCTCCACGTTCTGACTCCGCAGATTTTTGTGGTTCCCAAAATTACTTATTTTGGAAATACATGACCACGTAGTCTGACAATGCCTGGCCAGGAGCACGTTAACGTCAGAACAGCTCCGACTACCGTAATGTTTGTCATCCAGGTTGGGAAATATGAAGTTTGTGCTGAGTCACAGTCTAGAAATATTCACTGTGGAGGCATTCGTGGATCTGGTGTCTGCCACAGCAGCAGCACCACCTTGTAACAGCAGCAGCATCTGGCTTGGCTGTCGATTTTTTAGCCGGGCTGAAATGGCCAGATGGTTTGACTCAGACTCAACCACGTAGCTGACAAGTTTGTTATGAGCTGAAAAGCAAAGTGATTCAGATATCAGCTCTCCTCTGTGAGTAACTCATGATACAAGTCAGACTCTTGGTTATAATCACATATATAATAAGATGATTCAGATATTAATACATTAGGAGGATATCTACAGTGTATATCTGCTGTAGTAAAAACCATGTATTCAACAGTCACCGACACTGCATCTATAGTGCTAACAGCCAAAACCAGATCTATGTTAAGACTTCCTGAAAGCTGTAGTGGAGCAAACTGAATCTGAGTCTAGATCGTATCAAACTGATACAGTTCAACTTTCAGGGCTCAGCCGCTCACAGACAGAGACAGTTTCAATTGTTTTCCAGAACAATAGAACAGCTGCTGTCTCTACCAACAATACAAACCACAGCAGATATGCAGCGCTCTGTTAAAGTGTGCTATCAAAGAGGAAATTCAAAATAAGTGCAATGGGCTGGGGAGCACATTAAGGAAATCCGTATTTACACAGCAGGAAATGGATCGAGTCGAATTCCGCAGCCCTCTTCCTGACGTTCAAAGAATTCATACTGATCAAGGACATAAATGTGAGATGCCATTTGGCTTTCTGAATGTTCCCCTTTAAGGAAGAAAGTAGTGAAGAAGCTCATTATAATGGCTTCTACTGACAAAGACCAACAACTGTCCATCTTGACATCGGAAGTCTGATCTCCCGTCAGGCCTTTGCTGTTTGGCCTCAAGTAGATGAAGTGTACATTTCCCAACAGGTCAGGTTGAAATACATCAGCATAAAAGTATCTGCCGGTGTTTACAGTTTTTTTTTTTTTTTTTTACCTCCTTCCTCTTGTTAAATGTCTTTTAATATTCTAAGTGCTGTTTATGTACTTATCAGAGTGGACACTTTTTTTTTTTTTTTAATTAAAATTTATTTTATTTTTCTTATGTTGTTTTTTGCTTAATACTTGAATATATGTAAAAACGTTTATGTACAGCTGTCAAACAGAAAAGAAAAGAAAGTAAAAAAAAAAAAAAAAAAAAAAAGGTTTTACAAGTATATAAATTATTCCTTCTATTATCATGACCAGTCAAGTAACATGTGTTCTGCTCTCCTTCTTGCTGTCACATTTACTAACACAGAGCACTGAGCTCTCTGAATTTAGTTGCTAAATGATGATTAGATGTCAGATAATAAAAAGTTAAAGGTTCCCTCCCTCACTCTCTCCTATGAATAATAAGCTCAATTAGATCGTTAAAATCGTTTAAAATGACGTCTACTCATCCCAGCTCTTTGAAAAATCCAGGATCTTTAAAAATGTGACTCTTTTTAATTTCAAAAGTTTTTCAACTAGACAAAAGATGTCTCTACAAAAAAAGTGTTTTTTTTTTATATTTGTGCACTGGAGGCTTCGAGTTTCCACATCACATTTGCTTCAGCTGCATATTGGACCAGGATATCCTATCACACTTGTGCAAACATGTCTTAAACTCAGATTTGAGGTGAGCATGGAAAAACTTTTCTCCTTCAGCAGATTAATTTTCAAACAGCTCTGATATCAAACATAAATCATTCTCCACAGTGAAGGTCAAACTGAGAAACAAAAAGAAAAACATATTTTGGTATTTTTGACAGGAACTTTGAATTACTTTATGATTACTTTATATTATTTCATTATCATTTAATACTCTTTATGATACATTTTAGGATTTAAAAAGTAGGAGTAGTGTTTTGTTCAAATTCAAGGCAAGATGATTAAATAATTAAAGATTAATAACATTTAGAGCACTTGCCCTGAAGGTTTTGAAAAGCAGAATTTTCTCAGTCTATGAAGGAGCATATCATCACTCTGTTGGTGAAAAATAACATCAATAATAAAACTAGAGTAATGTGAAAAGGTTCTGTGTGAATATACCTCATCTGGGCTGGAGGCCTGGTAGACTCTGCATGTGTCTTCATAGTGCTGCTCAGCCTCGGCCTGGTCTGTCACCCCGTTGGACTCGTACACGGGTGTCACGTTGTGAACCAGGGCGATGGCCTTCACAGCCTCATGAACTCTGCTGCTGATGGTCTTACGGACCTTAGTGGCTGCCAGAGCCCTGGATGTTTGAAGGTCGTGGGTGGGCTGAGAAAAATTACAGAAGGTGCAGTGATCAAACAGAAGGACATACAGGAATCTGAAAAGAGTTATAACCCTAGATTCTAATACGAGTCTTTCATTGTGGTCAAGGCTCCTCTGAGAGAGGGCAGATACAGTATTGTAGCCAATCTGGACTGTCAAAATCAAAAAGAAGCTGCATGAGTGAGTGAAAAATAAACAAGCTGTGTGAACACTTGAACTCCTGCACACAACAATACACAAGGCTAACTAGAAAACAGAGATTACTAACTGGAGATGTTTAGATTTAAGTCGGAGAAACTAGTTTCTCAACCAGCCCAGCTTCAATCCTGACTGTGATAGTGATCTATAACCATAACCAGATGTGTAAAGAAAATATGAACAATTTGCTTTTGCATTTGTGGCCTTGCTATTTTTAGACAGCTGTGAGTTCCAGGGGTTAATGGTGGCGTCATTAAAGAAGTCCGGTCAGTGCTTCGCTTGTGGGCTAATCCTGTTTCCTGCTTCACTAACCTCTGGTGTCAAGGGGGACAAAGAGTGTCATCAGAGGTCAGGAAGCATTCAACCAAACAATAATCACAAACTGATATGTTTCTTAAAACAATGTTCGTGTCTGTTTGTTTTACTCTTTCCCAAGCCTTTGGAATTTCAATCTTTTCTTCTCTGTTTGTTTTCTAAATGTTCATGTCTTCTCTGGGACAGACAGAGAGTGTTTCAAGTTTTTTTTTTGTTTTTTTTTACCTGCGTGTAGGCGCTGAACACATGGCTCTGTACTTCATCCATTGAGTCCATCCCATATGCCACAGTACCGAGATGGAGCCGTCGGAACACCATTTCATTCTGGGTGAGAGTCCCTGGTAGAGATTACATTACAGACATTCAGACTGAGAAATTCCTCCAAAATAATAGTTAATGTCTGGCAGCACAGACATATGAAATAGTGTTTGGCTGTTAAATATAATTTTGGAAACTAACACTTGTAGTGTCAGTGTCTATGAAAGTATTTTATTTTACAGCTATTAATCAGTTACTTAAGACAGAGTTTGCAGGTCACCTGTTGTGATTGGAAAATAAATGGTAAGAAAGCAAGAAGCCTTCTCTTTGGCACTACACCCAACCTCTGTATCCTCACATTCACTTTAAAAGCATTTTCCGCTAGTATATCAAAAAGACCTCAGGGGCCTCACATGTACATTAGTCTGACCTGCAGCCCCCCCCCCTCCCAGCCTTATCACGCTCTGGATGGGGAAACGGCTGATCATTTTATTGGGCATGAGGGCTGTAAATCTGACGTGCAACACCTCGCGCCTAAGGAAGTGCACTGGTGGAGGTGTTGTGCTCTGAAGGTGTGTATGGATGAGAGACTTCAGGCTTTTTTTTTATGATTTAAGGGTCCAATAAGTAGCAGGTCGCTGGGAGCAGAAACCCCACCACAGAGCAAAGCCCCCAGGGAAGGAAACGACTTAAGTCTGTCCAACTACCATACTTCCTTGGCAAATCCTCAGCACTATAACCTCTCATTTTAGCACTCCACACAGTGGTCTCAGTGCTTCTTTTGGCCACACAATCAAAGCTGCCTTAAAGCTATGCTTCTTTCCATGACTATGTCCCGCAGTCTAACCTGTTTTGTCAGTCAGCAGGTAAGAGATGCGTCCCAGCTGCTCAGGTATGGTGCTGGCCCTCACCACCGTCCCAGGGATCTTGGAGTCTTTCTTAATCATCCAACTGAAAACCATCTTTCCCATATCTAGGTTCACACGCAAACTGCATCAAATAAGAAAAAAGTAAGTAAAAGTGAAAAGCGCTCTTTATCTCCTTATATAAATACAAAAATAAAATACAACACATTTTGAATCTTGAATCTCACCTAATGGGCACAATGTGAGAGAAGAGTAGCAGGAAGCGAAAGATCTGGAGGTACCAACGTCCAGCGAAGTGCTGGAGTGCCACCATGACCAGTGACACAACAACCAGGGCCCCAAACAGGATCTTAGTCAAACAGTTCACTTCCAAGTCAAACAAACCCACCTATCAGCAACAGAGACAAGCATTATGCATCAAATTGCATATGTACAAATATGTAAGTCTAGTATAAATAAATGAATTAATGTTAAATAAATCACAAAATGAATCTATTAAGGATAAATTCAACGTATCCATGAAAATCTGCCAAATAAAAACATCTTTGTGCAAAGTACATGACCTAATGTGGGTCTTCAGGCTCTGGTTCACACTACTGTACCTTGTGTCGTGGGTTGGAGGTGTTCATGACACTGCGCAGCTCCTTGCCTGTGTAAATCACAACCCCCACCACTGTGCCTGAGAGAGGGAGAGAAAATCCGCCTCAGGCCGACATAATAAAGGAACAACATAAAGCATAATATGTCATGAGGATGTTTCCCAGACTTATTATCTTGACTTGTATAGACATTTTCAAATGAAGAATGTCATTTGGAATATAGGATGCAGATTTCCAGTGGCTTAACAGATAACATATGTGTGCATTGGGTCAAAGTGGATTCCATCTCCTGAAGAAGAAGAGCTCTTTCTTTATGATTTGGTTTAGCTGTGGAACTGTATATGAATGAGCAAAAATGTCTGACTGCGTCATTATTTTTTCTGTTTGTTTAGACGAGTCATCAGATCAACAGTTGTGAGGGAAGAGGCACCGCAGCACAGCTCTGTGAGGCTAAGAGCAAAGGCTGGTCCCGGTTACTTCCTGGGGAACCACCAGTCAGATATTTACCAGAGGCGACGACAGTGCTGGCCCACAGGGTGTTCTCAATGCTGAGGCTTTCGTTGACAGGGGGATCGCCATCCTCCTGTAACAGTTGACACAACATGCAAATAGAGAATGAAAGGGGGTAGACAGAAACTGGTCAAATAATTGCTACGTTTGTTAAACAGAGGTTTTGTAAACATAAAGTATTCAAATGACACTAAAGCCATTTTCAAACACAGATGTTTAGTCGTTCAGACGTAAATGTCCTTCACACTGATGCTTATCAATGCTAATCCTTATGGCTTTATTCAGACATGAGAGCACATTCACTGAATGAGCCACAATGTTGTACAATATTTGGCATATTTGGCATGAGAGGGAGCAGAGAGAGAGAGAGAGAGAGAGAGAGAGAGAGAGTGGTGGAGGAAAATATTATGATTACAAGGAAGAAGACTGTTTTCTGCATCACTGATGGATTTTTTAAGTCTTGATTAATGACCATCGTAAGCATGAGTGAATGCACCGATACATTAAGAATCTGTTTATTACAGAGCGAATCTGCTGCTGTTGTATAACATCCAACACGAACAGGAACTTGTTACATCCCTGTTTGCTAAAGAAAACGTTATGACGTCTGACCTAGCCGGATTGCTTTCATTGCTTGAACTTTAAAATGACTCCGGCACACTCAGACAAGTTCAAGTGCCATCAGATTTACATAAAGAGGCACATGGCTCAGCAGAGCAGTAATGTAAGCACTCACCCTGGTAAAAGTTCCAATAAAGTTATGGATATCAATGTTTGGCTCTTCTGCGTACACGTATGATCTGATTTGGAGAAGGTCCTGTGAGACATCAGAAGCATGGTTTAGGATCAGTGACAAGAAGATGACAAGAACACGCAAAGCTTCGCCTAACTTGTTCGTCAATCATGAAAAATGATTTAACTATCTCAGATAACATTTTACTCACTTAATGAAAATAATCACTTACAGTTTGTTGACCAGTGTTTGCTCTGTAGTTTTGCATTTTACAGAACCTTTGCTCGAGGCTTCATTGGCTGACAAACTGTTATGACAAATAAATATCCCTGGACTTGTTTGACAAATATGACGGTTATGTTATTTTCACCCTGAGGCTCTTATTGTTTACTCTCAATAAAACTGTTACCAGGACTCAGAGAGCAGGACATGACAAGCAGCGAAGCATCAATAATTTTTTTTTTGTACTTACTTAACTTAAAACTGACTTGAATAAATAGTTTGATTTTATCTAGATTATCAAAATAGTCACCAACTAATTTTGTGTTGATGGACTTTCTGCTTATTCAACAAACTGTTTCAGCTCTTGACCAATATATCAGTCTGCCAAAAAACAGACAATATTAGCTTTTATTAAATATCAAAGATCAGTAATGCCAGGTCTGATTAGATGGGGGTTTCTTTCTGACACCAGCTACAGGACAACAGATCTAAATTATAAATTTCAAAAGCAAAAATCCATGAATTTATTCATTTTTGTTGGTCGATTATTGTAAAATAATTATTCAGCCCAGAATGATTACGCCTCATTAAGTTGTCAATAGTCCAGGTTTCAGTGTAAAGTTGTAGTGTCAGGACCAAATCAAATTCAGGTTGAAAATAAATGAAGTTGAGTAAGTAGAATAGTTATTTTATGTATTTTATCTTTAAAATACTGAATTTTACTGTATCATACTGAAAACTGACAAACTCTAAATTATGAACATGAATATTTGCCTCTAAAATCCTAAATTCGTCAAAAACTGACTGACTAACCTTTGACCTTTTAGTCAGGACGTTGTTTGATGACGAGGTCGTCCTACACTCTGGTTAAATGACTACTCTGTCCTAATGAAAGACTTGCTCGTCTTAGACCACAGTTGACGTGCAATTACTCCTGACTTCATGAGCTTTTATTGCACAAAAATGACATAAACGCAGTGTTGCAACATTCACTTCTCTCCTGCATCCTCTCTACATCTCCATCTCCATTTTCAGACTCACAGCAGCAGTTGGCAGCCTCTGCGTGCAGGCCACTGGGAGGCGTAGTTTCCAGTCCGTCTCTCCGTCCAGTTGGTCGGTCCGCAGGAAGCAGGAGCCTGGAAAGGAGAGAGAGACGAGAGCTGCCACCGATGCCAGATTTTAACACACTTACCCCTAGAGGGCCACAACAGGCTTTTAGTAAAAGAATGAACCTCACTTTCTTTATTCTGGATGATGGCAGTGAATATACACACTTACACTCACTGTTTCTGCCTTATTTATTCTAACACACATTCATTTTCCAAGTTTGAGTAAATACCTGAGAAGAGGCCGTAAAACAATTTCAGCCTGGAGTCACAAATGACACAGTCACAACCTCTGAGAATGGGACTGAGCAGATTATTACTTTTGGGATGAAGCTGGGGCAAAAGTGGAGGCAGCCAAGCCCACCCCCCCTCTGTTGGCCTGCATGCGTCATCCTGCCCTCACTCCCAATCCTGGCCTAGGCTCTTCATAATTGACCTAATGGCCTCCACATGGAAGAGAGATAACCAAGTACTATTTCCAGTAAAACAAAGCTGTTGTTTTTCTTCCCTCAACAGGAAGACGCAACAAAAACATGCATCTAGCTTCTCTTACACAGTCACATTTGGCTGAAAATAAAACTTGTCCCTGCAATGAGATTTTTGCCAGTACTTATTTTGAATAGACCTGTGTGTATTTTGTATATTTGCAAATAAACAATGCAATGCAATTCACTAAGTTGTTGCTGTCAAATCTTAACCTAATCCATATTTGATTATTCAGATGAGGCAGCCTCCTCTCGTGTCCATTGTTTTCTCTTTACATCTGATTTTTGTGTGAGCCTCGATTTTCCTTTTCATTATCTTCTCATTTGAAAGACAAAATTAGTCATAGGCGAAGATGAACAGAGAACATGAAGGAGAAATTCTCCACCACGCTGCACTTTGAGTAGTAGTTTAGTACTGGACCTAATTACAATTTAGACATTGTCGGGACTTCCTGTCCCGGCTCAGGGCTAATCCCTGCACCTCAGCGCCTTTTTTAAACAAGTCATTTCCCCAGTCAGCCAAGGCCAGGCAGCCGCTCTGTTGTGGAGATCTGGATGAATGACCAGCAGATGTTTACCATTTCTTTCAGAGGTCCTTAAAAAGATCATGTCAGCAGGAACACGCTGGTTCTACAAAGAAAGGCAGAAAGAAAAACATGACTTCAACATCAGTTCCTGATCCTGCACTTTTTCCTACTCCCTCCTCTGCTCTTAAACCGCAGCAAAGTTTAGACTTTTTGCTTTTCATGTGCCACATTACCAGCAGCCAGGTCGGTCAAAATAATAAGTTCCTGCAGCACAAATCATCCTGTCGTGGCCTGAACAGGACCCTGACCAGGTTTTACACTCTGTCTGACCTGGTCCCTCCACTGCACTACACAAAGACCCCGAGCTGTGCATGGATTATTGCTAAGTGGTCGATAGTCTAATAAAGATCTATTATGGCTTTTTAGACGGATGTTAATTTAAAAAAAAAATTCCTTTGTCAGCTACTGGTTTCACTTCTGCTGAAGTGTCTCTCTGAATTGTCCCACACATAACTCTGAGTCACTCAGTCATATTAGTGAAATGTGTAGAACAACATGTGTGACCTTTCCTTCAGCTGCGTTGAAATGAGTGATTCAGAGAGAAGTCCTGGGTTGGAAACAGAAGACAGGACTCGCTTCTCATGTTTCATGTTGAAAAAAAACCTGAGAGAATTCACTCAGAGCAACACAACAGATTCCCCTGCAAGCTGAAACTAACTCAAACAACTACAAACTATAAACGTGACTTCAAAATGGGGAAAAAAAATAATATCAATAAATAGCACTTAATTGAATTTGTGTCTAAGATCTAATTAAAGGCATTTTAGGCTCATGTCTGCTGTGTGTGAATTGGGTTTGACAAGCTGAAGCTCAGCATTGATCACAAGATTACAAAATCTTTACTAACTCCTTTCACCTCAGTCACCACCGGAGCACAGGAGATTAACAGCCCCCTCATTACTCACTCTCATATAAAGGGTAACTTGACAGTCTTAAAAACACAAAACTATTCACAGATGTGGATGAAACAATCTTCAACAAACCTTCTCCACGATTATAAGATCTCCCACTTGAATGCCACTGCTTTTAACCTTCACTGTGCCTGAAATACACAACAAAGGTTCAAGTTAATGAAGTGTTTAAGTAAGTTAGAGCATTGGAAGTTCTCCTGGCTATAAATACATTTCAAAACATGTTTCTTTTTTTTTTTTTAAATCAAATATGATTCTAAATGTAAACGTCTCCTCTCAGTGAACTGTTGTTGTGCATGCCTCACCAGTCACCCCAGTGAATTTAGGAAAGAATGCTGGGGGAGTTGAGCCTTTTCTCTCATTCCAGTTGGAATGAACAGGCAAAATTGTTTGGAAGAGATCACTGACCCCTGACCTTTGTCGTGACCTCTGGGCTTTGCATATGTAAGACATTAAAGCACATTAATATTGCTATGCATTAGGGTTCGTGGGGCTTCACAACAGTGCTCTGCTCTACTAGTGCAATAACGTTTTACACATCTCTTTACAAAAGAAAGATCAACAAAGAAAAGTCTACAGAACAGCTTTCATAAACAAAATGCATCTTAAAAAAAAGATGAAGAGATTAGAGGTTTTGACTTCGTCACCATACAGTTACTGCAAACCCTCAGATACGCACAGGGGGCCGCTATCATGGAGGCAACCAGCCCTTGTGTTTATGGGTAAAACAAGCTGCCACATCAAAGGGGCAAAGTGATGGAAACCACAAGAGGTCTCCTGCTTTTTATTGCTGGTAGCACTTTATACCAAGGCCTCTTATGTACACTTTTACATCTCTGCTTTGAATTACCAACCATTTCCCCTAGCCCCAATAAGTTTTAATAGGACCAACCTCCTACAGTTAATAGATGCTGATGCTGAGAAATAAGCAACATGGTTCACATATCAACTGAGACAAAACACAACCAGAGCTGTCCCGTGTTTGTAATCCTCACCTCTTGTTGAAAGCTTGCTGTAAATCTGAGAGTTCACTTCTTTGTCTCGAAGGTAGCATCTTATTTCCTCCACTGCTTCTCTCATGATGGTGATAATCAAAACGAGACCCTGGAGAGTGACAAGTCATTGTTAAAAGAGCCATTTTCTCCAAAACAAACTGAAATTGAAACAAACTTTTGTGGGAAATATGAGAAAAAAATGATGCATTGAGCATGATTTCAGTACGGAAATTGCTACTGATTGATTAATAATTAACAATTGTGGGGGGGGGGGCTTTGCAAAAATGTCACATACCAAAGGCACCCAGTAGGTGTAGAGGGCACCTAAGCGCAGCTCCTCGACAAATTGAGAGCAGGCCAGTAGCAAAAAGTACAAGTTGAAGAAGTACTTGAACTGATTGAACAGCACCTGTGAACAGAAAACAAACAAACAAGACTCTATCTAGCATTTACTGATACACATTATTTTTGAAAGCCATGACTGATTTTGATAGAAGACGTATTTGACACAACTGGTCTCTGTGTGCTCTGTTTTGATGACCTGTAGATTAAAAGTCATGTAAGCATATAAATAAATGGCTTCAGGCCTGAATAAAATATTTTTTTCAACACTATTTCAATGTTTTGTGTGAAACCAAGTGACACAGCAAACATACAGTGTCTGTATGTGAATCCTCTGGTATGACCTGGTTTTCTGCTTTAACTGGTCATAAAACTCAGTGTTCTTAAGATAATATCACAGGGTAATTATAATCTTGTATAGCTTTACTGAACACACCCATTAAACATTCACAGCGCTGGTGGAAATGTAAGCAAACCCTTGAATTTAATAACTAGTCAAACCTGCTGTAGCACCAATAAACTCAAACAAGAGCTTCCAGTAGCTGCTGATCAGATCTGCTAAATGTTCAGGAGGAATTCTGGCCCAACTGCTTCAGCTCAGACATATTCTCAGGACGTCTGGTGTGAACAGCTCTCTGAGCTCCTTCCACAGTATTTCCATTGTATTAAGGTCTGCTCTCTGACTCCACATAGTGGATTTTCTTAGTTTGAAGTCGTTCTGTAGTAGAGTTACTTCAGTGTCGAGGGTCATTGTCCTGCTGAGTCACCAGCTTCTACTGATCAGCTGGTGGACAGACACCCCGACATTATCCTGTAAGAGACTTTGATAAAATTGATTTTGCCCTTGAGCTTTCCAGACCCAGAGGCAGCAAAGCCCCAAATCGTGATGGTCCCTCCACTGTGCTTCACCTCTGGGATGATGGTTTCATGTCAGTATACAGTGGCTTCTTTACACCATACATACTACTGCATGTTCTTCTAAAACAAATCAAACTTAAATTAATCCGTCCATAAAACATTTTCCCAGTAGTGTTGTGAAGAGTCAAGCTGCTCAAACTTCAGGACAAGTCTTTTTTTTTTTCTTGGAGAGCAGCAGCTTCCTCTGTGGAGTCTGTGGCAGGATACCATGCTCTATGCAACCAAGCATGGTGGTCTACGTATGGTCATGAACACAGATATGAACCAGCTCCATCGATTCCTTTAAGCCTTTAGCTGTTCCTCTGCAGCTAAAGTGACATTACTGATAATTCTGCATTGTGCTTTTCTTAGCTGGATGCCCACTTCTATGGAGAGTAACCACAGAACTGAATCATCTGATTTGTAGACAGTTTGTCTGACTGTGAACTCATGAAGATCTAAAGCTTTAAGTGTTGTTTATTTGTAAAAGTAGCTCTAACCCACCTCCAATCTGATTTCAATGACTTCATCTGTTAAAGCCATTAGCCAAGGTTCACATACTGTTCCCAACCTACACTGTGAATCTTTGAATGTTGTTTTCAAGAACAGAATGATCTGTGTGTAATTAGCTAAAATAGATTGTGTTTGTTGGTAACTGTGACTTAGATGAAGATCTGACCTTATTTTAGGGCTAATTTATACATAAATGGAGATAATTCCAAAAGGTTCACTTTACATTTTCTTGCCACTGTGAGCGATATGGATAAAATCCTTTTTCACATCATATGTAATTTTATATCCTGATAGAAATATATCAAAAATAGAGCTGAAAGAATTAGAATTAGTCTGTTGACTAAATATGAAATGGCAGTTTTACCACTTTAATACTCCATTAATCATTGTTGAGCATAAAGGCCAAAAATTCACTGGTTGTTGCCATTTTCTGCCATTTTCTGAACCAAATTAGTTGCAGTCCTATTCATAATACAGTACATTTTCTGGAAAAATCAAATAAGTAATTTATGGATAAAATCCACTGAATTAAAAACTGGACAAATTAAGAAACCTCCTCTGTGATAGATGCAAAAATTATACTAAAATCCAACATTACCCACAATGATTCACATAATTGTCTACACTGGCCTTGTACACCTAGACATATTAAAAGGGATAGCTGCTACAATATATATTACTGCAAAGTCACATAATTCTCTGGTATATATCAACATATGAGTCATTTTTACTAAAATATTTAGCCCAGGTTTAGCCTACAAATCTTTTCACTATGGAACAATGCAAACACACACAGTAGTTTTTCCTCCACCAGTGTCATTCTTAAATATAACACACACACTACAACTTTGCTCGATTTCATTACCACCAGTGTGCAAGATTACAACCAAGGGAAAAGCTTGTGTCTTCACATTGTCAGCGTATGTCATTTCCAAAACCGCTGCCAGGAGAAGAGCAGCACAGAAGAAACCATGCACAGAAACATAAAGATTACAACATGTCCTGGTCAGAAGACCTTCTTGACATCAACCAAGGTAAACAATTAGCAACACAATTTGCAATGCAAAAAGGCTTTGCTCTTGTCTTTTGCTTTCCAAACAAATTTGAGCTACTTTCAATGTCTGCCTTCATATACAAAAATAAGATCTTAAGAGAACTGAATGTCTGGAAAACAAATGCATATGTAAATCCAGTCAGGAAAATACACACAGTCAAAAACACACAGCTTAGTATCTGCTGCCCATGTAAGAAATATCCAACCAATGTCACATCTGTCACTTCTGTCACTTCTAAGAATCTCTACGTGAACAAGATCCGGTGCTGTGGGATTGTGTCACTGTTTGTGCAAATGTAGCTGAAACTAACCACCATGCTTCTCTTGACTCCATCTAAAGAGCTTCATGTGAATATCTGACATTTCATTATTTAAAAAACGCTAATGATCTTATGATGGTGCCATGTGAACTAAAGACGGTACAAACCAAGCCTGATCAGGCCTGTACATTCCTATGACAGTGCAAACCGCATCTGTCAGAAAATGCCCTCTGGCATTAGTCATATCAGTAAAAATTTAACCAGTGTCTGTGTGTCTAAGCATCCAGGGGCATGCAAATATGTAGTCACCTGGGATTAGGCTGACTATAAGCAAACAAGACTAAAGTATTCTTAGATTAAACTAAAGAGACATAAGATGCACATATAATGTTCACACAGATCTGATCTAGTGGTGATTTTGATAATTGAGTAATTGTTTGGGCAACTTTTCAATCAGAAATGCAGAAAACTTGCTGGTATCAGCTTCTTATATTAGTATTTTCTTTTTATTATTTTACACTGAATATCTTCGGACTGTTGACTGGGCAAAATGAGGGATTTACAGACACCACTTCAGGTTCAAGGATGTTCTACTGAGCAATTTCCAGTATTTTTTGACCATTTAAAGACTAAAATATTATTTGATTAATGAAGAAAACAATAGATTGGTCACCAATTAAAATAATTATTAGTTGCAGCGCTAATCTGATCCTCTGATTCATAGTGATTCAAAATGAGTCAAACATTACAATGAGGGGGTGGGGGGGTTAAGAAGGAGGGAAGGCGGAGGAGTGACCTTTGGCTGACACTTACCCCAGGCAGGAAGGTGAAGAAGTTGTACTTCTGGTTGTTAATGACATTCCTGGGGTACCTCTGCTCCCTCTTTTCTGGGTGGCCGAGCCACACGGTGCGGGGACGGAAGTCGCCCATGCCACAGCATCTCGACCACGGGCAGCACCTGAGAGGAGGAGACAGTTAAACATTAAAGAAGTTCACATGAAATCACACCATTTAGTTTAAGTGGCAGACATGCTAAAAAAAAAACAGACATTTAAGTGAAAAAAATTGATGAAAGTTTGATCTATTTCAATTTAAACTGCATCCTGTGGTTTGATTCATAAGCCTGTGTTGTATTGTGTGAAGCCGTGGAGGTGGCTGATCTATTTTTAATGAATTTCTTCTCACATCTCTTTGTTAATATGTTGCTTATTGTATCTACAAACCCAGACAACAGACAAGGCTGAGCTAAAGGTCCATGACCACAGAGTCAAGAGAGATTTTGCCTTACGAAATAAATATTAACTCTGGACGCCTGGAAAACAGCGGCCGCTCCCTTCACTCCACCAAAACAAAACATTCCAAATCAATCAACCTAGAGCCCAGTGACCTCACTACTAACAGCTCACTGTGTAGGCAAAAAAACACTGACATGAACAAAATACAGATGTGACAAATATACAGCCTCTACCAGCTGCAGACAAAGTGATTTCATTCAGGGAAAGGACAGAAAGGAAGCAATACGCGTGTGACAGATGACTCAGTTTTCTAATGCCATAACAATATTCACAGTTCAAAGTCTGTCTGACTGGCCTGACGACTATTTCTACTGCACTTCATTTTTAAAGTTTTACTGTGAGGTAACTCTGCAGTGCATTCATGGGACAGCAGACACAAGGTTCTTTTACCCCTTTATACGGTAGAGCTGGGGTTCCTTATAGCTCACATTCAGGGAGAGCCCACCCTGAACATGAAGATATATTTTTGTTAGAGAATAACAAAGACAAGAATTAGCTCTGTCACTGTAAAGCCACTCCTGGTCTCTGTTATCCTGAGTGGGCTCATGTTGCTCTTTTTAGACCCCGAGAGTCTCTCAAAGACACAGCTAGTGCTTCCTACTGTATATTGGGGGTGTGTCCAATGACAGGACTTTTGGACAGAAGGCCTCTTGACATGTCGCAGTAAGAAAAGCTCAGGTGTAAATTATAATCTAAATGATGGCTGAAGTCCATTTAGCTTCTTCAGTTTCAGGGTCCTGGCACTACTGGCTCACTGTCACAATGTCACAGCTGACTGGAACATCTGAACAGCTTGGAGCCATCATTAATGTTATTGGTAACACCCACACTTTTCCTACTATGACAAGTCAAAATTTCTGCCACTGTAGCTGCTCATTCCGCACAATAGTTTCTCAGTTAATCAAGCAATTGCATGAGTATGAGCCCAACATAGTGAGGAATCACTGCACTGACCATTAAAATTTCCCAGAACCCAAGCTGATGCATTTAAATGCCTTCGTTTGTGCACCGAGCAGTTAGAAACTAAAATATGTTCTTGTTGCACTGATATAAAACTGAGAAAATCCTGCAAATCCTCACATTTGAGAGGCCAGAACCAGTAAAACTTTGATATTTACACAAAAATGACAAGTGGAGATCTCCAAGGGTCCATCCCTGGGGCTCCTTTACTCCATATTTACATCCTCCCATTAGCTCAGATTAAGTAAAACAACAAAATAACAATATCACCGAAACCTGATCTGCTGCTATTATGAACCGCCCTGATCTCTCAGATCATCTGGGGCAGGTCTGCTCACCCTTCACAGAATCAAAACTAAAGACTTTCCTGTTTACCACTACCTATTATTATTATTACTAATTTGGGACTATTCTTTCACACACTGTTATCCAGCTAACAGCAAAAGATAAAAATAAAAACATTTAACAATTAAAAAAATACACTGAGCAGCTGTGTGTGGCCTCATTGACACATTTCTGCATTGCAACATCTTATTTTTTTATTTTTCTTTGACCACTGTGTTTATTACAGGAGGGGACATCACCATCATAGCTGACCAGTCTGTTGGCTGCATTTCAGCACTGTCTCTGTCCTCTCCATCATCATTCAGGAGGCCTTCCCCTTTCATGCACTCGTCAAAATAACACAGCAAAGTATCATTTAGCCAGAAAGTGAATTAAAAATGCAGTATTTTGGAGTCAGGGCCTGCATTTCTGCCTGGTTTCTTCCGGAGACTGAGCTCCGGTCCACCGAGCAAATATTGACATGGGCGTGAAATGCACTTGCTCCAACTGCACCCCGGAACAAGGATGTCTCCTAAAGCTCTAGCTAGCTGTTTTAAAGCTACTATGAATGGCAACATCATTTTATTAGCATGAATATCTCTGCTAGCTATTTCCCCCCTCCCTCGCTAATTGCTATTTTCTCCCGCTTTGCTAGTTATTGAGCTGTAAACAATCTAACGGCTACACTGGCGCTAGCTAAACAAGCTAGCAGGCGGCTTCGTGTTAATATGTCCGTGCTGAACAACGCCCTTACCCATTCCTGTGTTTACTGTCGTGTCTTTTCGGCCGTCTCACGGGTTGCAGAGGGATATTGTCGGTCATTCCTGCGGCCCCCTGGTAAGCGGGTGGGAAGCTGTGGGCAGCCGGACGGGCTGGAGCGGTTCTGGGCGGAGGCTTCCCAGCTGTCAGTCAGTCAGCAGGTTAGCACTGCCGGGGCAGAGCCTGCAGCACCGCGCCGAGCAAACCTAACCAAACCCCGCCAGACATGAGTCACTGACCCATAAATATATACCCTCCTAAGACCCCAACTCTTGCATGGCATGCACTTTTAATTTCTCTTTGCTATTTGGGCTGATTGGCACCCGATGAGTGTAAAAACAAAGAATTATCTTTTTGCATGATGTCCACATATGAGGACACAGTGAAGTCACAATTAAGTAATGATGTGCAAAACTTTAATTTTGTTTATTTTTCTGAACACAGCAGCAAAACAAAAGTAGAAACAGCCCCTTTGAGCAATATGGCTCATTTGAAGTGCTGCTTCAACAGTTGCACGAAGACATAACAAAGTAAAAAAACATGAACATTTTGTATTGTTACTGTTCATTTACATTTCTGAACATTGCATGAACATTGCATGAAGTGGACACCAGGCCCTTGTAGAGCAAAATTTACTGTTGCGGTCTAGACATGTGGTCCTAGGAGGATATATATGCAATGATATGACATTTTGACTTAATGACTCTTTATTATCACATTGCTTGGGGGAGAAATATTAGTAGGAAGTTGTATTTCTCATCACTTTTTTTTTCTGTGCAGTGTCACTATATGAAATGAATACCAGGTTATAGTTTAACTATAGAGATAATTATTTACATGACTGGAGCCATCAGGAGCAACATGGGAGCATGTTTTTTTCAAAATACATCTATATAATTGGTTACACTTGAGTACAATCTGAGGTATTTGTACTTTACTTGAGTATTTCTAATTTATAGCACTTTATATATTTTTTGTATTTCTATGCAACTACATTTATTATTTGATTTTAGACTAAAATGATCAATTTACAGAATATGACGTATAGATTCAAGGTTTTGTGCAACTGTGGCAGATTAGACCTGCTCAGGTTTGACTTGCTGAGATTTGAGGTCACCACAGTCCGTGTACTGGTGAAAATTATACATTTTGTTATACCTTGCCAGTTTATGGCGCTGTATTAGACTGAATTACATTGTACTTTAATCTATAATTTGAGTTATTTGTATATGTTAAGTGTGGTGGACAAACTATCAGAAACATCTTACAATATACAGTCCAGTGGTGCAGACTAAAGGCTGTTTACAAGTGTTTGAGGATAGAGACCAGCAGAGCTACAGTAAAGGCATAAGCATAATTGACAATTTTGTCACAATTCATAGACATGGCTCTTTTTTAACAGTTAACAGTTTAACAGATTAGGCTACACAAGCTAATAAAAACAGACATATGAACTTTTTACTACAGGAAATGGAAAGAGGTGCGTGTACACTACTGTAGCAAAAAATGAACTATTTGTATCATGTGAAATGCCCACAATAATTAAATTTGCATGCCACAACTTTGACCTCAGTCTCTAATGTAGCAGAGGCTCATTGTGGGTGGTCACCATTATGAAAATAAGTTACAAAAACTTTTTCAATCCTGTATCATGCCTCAATTTCATGCATAAAATTTGTAGTTTGGTTTATTTGATTTATATGTTTTGTTATTTGATGTTCAGGACTTTTATTTTTTTTAACATTTGGACAAATGAGTTATGTTATGACTGAATCAAATCAAATTGTCTGATACAACACTACCACAAAGGATGGCATCAAAAGGCATCACTGAATTGAGTAAACACATGAAAAACATAAGTAGCCTCAACAAAAACTAATTGGTTGGATTGATTGCAGAGCTGCTGTACTGCAGTACAGGTGTTTCTGTATTTCTGTTTACTGACTGTATGCCCACTACCAGTCTGACTGCCTTGTAATGACAATCAGGCTGAGTATTATATCATGTCAAATGTGTAAAGGAAAAGGTCACTGTATAATTGACTTAAAATGGATTGTTGGCGTGCATGGCTGGAGAACATGCTTCAGTTGTGGATGCAAATAGTTTTTCGTTGAGGATGCAAAATGGCATGGGATTGATGGCTACTGTGGGTCACAAGTGTAGAAAAACAATACTTGACTTGAGTCATCTTAAGGTGAGCCGATATAAATTTTATGTACGTTCACACTGGCCTGTGCTGGCAGAGAAATTAGTGTAAGGGTAGGGCACATTTCAGTGGCTCGAGCAACACTGGAGTAATGACAGGAGAATTATTGAAAAAGTCACCCTGATTTTATTTTTCAAAATCAGAAAACATTTAGGAGAAGGAAACATTTGAAAAAACAAAAAAAACACATTTACATTGTAAACAGGCCAAATTGGCTCAACATTACTTGAATTGTAGAGACAACTTGAAAGCAGTTTTGACATGGTTTGCTAAAGAAAGGCACAACTTGGCAAATGCATATCGATAAGGAATGTACAGCAGGGGCCTACAAAGTACTCGGACCGTTCTGAGTTGTGTAAAGTGTCCAGTGATACATTCAGTACTGTTCAACTCAGCAGGTTGAGAATGAAAACTCTTATCGCATGCTCACGAATGTATCGGAAAAATATACAGAGCATTGCATTGAGAGTAGGGGGCATGGCGGACAACTAAAAATCTAAAAAACGAGGTAGAACTTACCCCCTAAACTCAAGCATTTTGTGTATTATAAATAAATTAATGATGCTACAAGCTGATAAGTCTGACAGTAATTGGTTGTTTCAAACTAAATCTGACAGGAAGGAAAAGTTGACAAAATTGTTGATTTGCCATTTTCCCTGTTTAACCATCACAATAAAAGCAGTGAAACTGAAATGCAACTATAAAAAGTAGATCTACCTAAAACTGAAATAAAGTGCAGGCATGAGAACATTAAGCATCTAACAGCTTTCAGAGCTCAGCCAACTAAATTTGACTCTGCAGATTTACAAGTGGAATATGAAGGTTGAACAATTGACTTTTGTAAACTGAAAATATGAAATGCATGCCATGCTACACTGTACAACACACTAATTTAATCAGTCCAACAGAGCCTTCATAGCAACCTAATGGTGCGGCGAAAGACAACAGCAACACTAAAGTTCAGATTAGGCACTTGGCAAAAGGGTTGAGTCATTAACAATTGTCTCTTGGCGCCATTGCAACAAAGACAAACATCTGCATTATTCAAAACTGATGACTCAACTGTTGCGACTTGCTTTAATAGACAAGACACAGGAATAATCTGCCAGTCTGATCAAAAGTCCCTTCAACATGAGACATAATGACATTTACCACTACAAAAATGTACAATGTCATAAAACCTGTGGCACACAATAGGAGGGAAAGTAGTCATTATAGACACATACGGTTAACTACACCATTGTTTCTGAACACAGACATTGTGTCATGCCCTGAAACTTTTCCTAGTAAAGTCAAAATCCTTCAGTATCAAGGAGACAGTCTGAATTAAAGCAGTTTCAAGTAAGTTATACATTCAAACTTCTGGATAGACAGCAAAAAACAAACAAAAAAAAAAAGTCACAGGAAAAAAATACCCGCATATATATTTATATAAAATAAAATACAACTACAGTAGTTATATCAAGTTCAACTAAAAATAACACTTGAGTCGTTCAGATCAGGAGGAGAGAGACAGACATACTGAAGTTACTAGAAAAATTCAACCAATCTAAGCAGAATTCTACAAGGTTTTCTCTGAAAATTGATTGTACCTCATTCAATAAAAAGGAGACATTCAAAAACTGATAAACTGGCAGATGGCTAAAAAGCCTAATTAACTGCAATTTTACCCTCCTCCATGAAATGTGGGAACTGTGATTTTGGCACACTGTCGGAGCTGTTCTTCTCAATTTCAGCCACTGTGGCCGGCAAACCAGAGTGGGACCCATCCATCTTCATGAGACCTCCAGTGGATCCGATAAGGGGCCCACCAGCAGGGCTCCCGGGGAGTGGTATGCCACCACCCTGGATGACAGATATTTCATTGGTCTTCATTGTCAGGCCACCACTGAAGGCAGCGGCGTACTGGTTCCACAGAGATGTGTCGAAGTTTATTGGTGGTGCACCCAGTTCTTTGGGCGCCTGCATAATTTCCGGCAACATCTTGGCCTCGGCGCTCATTGCCATCAGTGCCATGGGATTATCCAGAGACATACGCTGACCACGCCGTGACGAGTTGTTCCACATGTGAGTGCCGATGTGCACCTGAAAAACAAGATGCCTGGTCAATTACAATTCAGGTACACACTTAAAATCAACTGAAATGGCCTGTTCAACACTTTGTGAGACGGGTTTCTTACCTTTAGATTTCCCTTGGTGGTGAAAGCCCTGCCGCAGATATTGCAGGCAAAAGGCTTCTCCCCTGTGTGAGTGCGCTCATGGATCTGCAAGGCACTAGCAGATGAGAAGTTCTTGCCACAGGCATTACACACGTGCTGTTTGGTTGATCGTCGAGGTGCGGTGGAGATGGATGAGGCCACAGCTGTTCCCTGAGGCATGTGGGAGCTGAACAAACCATGGGGCCCCAAAGGATTCTCTGGAGGAATCTTCATCTCCAAACTCGCCAGACTTGATGGTATCCTCATGAAAGGCATGTTACCAGGGACTGTTGATGCAAGAAGTGAAAAATTAGATCCAGGCATTCAACATGACAGCCTTTAAAATACTTTTCTTGAACTATTAAAACTCACCATAGTCTCCATTTGTGAATGGCATGCCAGGTTCTTCTTTAATGGCTTTGGGAGTGAAGCTGCTGGAAGCTGTGAGGTCAAGAGCTCCGCTTGACTCATTGCCATCTTGAGTGGCACCCTCAGACTCTGGTTTTGACCCACTACTGGCAAATTCATCAACGGCTGACTCAGGAGACTTGCTGCTCAGGTTGTTGTTTATAGGCGAGGATGAATGAAAAGACGTGGCCGAGTCAGAAATGGCAGGACTACGGCTGTTCTGATATTCCTGATCTCGAGGAGCCAATGGGGACTCTTTGGACGTTCCCTCGCTCTCTGAAGCAGTGCTACTTTGTCGTTTCAGTGCAAGAGCAGAGGTGAGGTTTTTCAAAACATCCAGGCTGGAGAATGCGACGGGGGCAGCATGCTTCTTTGGTTGCCCCTCAGAGGCAGATGGGAGGGAATCTAAGGTCTCGTTTGTCTTCTGTGTGTTCAACTCTGGCTCATGATCCTCCATGCTTGCTTCAAACCCATTGGTATCCATGGGCTTCTCTTCAGGTAGAGATGGTTCCATTGCTTCAGCTGCTTCAAACTGGTTTTCTGGCATGGGGGTGTTGGGGATCTGCCCGCCCATGTGCATGCGGATGTGCTGCTGCAGAACCACAGCGTTGGTGAACTTCTTCTGGCAGATGGGGCATGAGTGCTGCATTTTAAGAGGCGTGTTAGCCCTGTGCACTCCATAATGGGCCTTGAGGTTACCCTTGGTGGAGAATGCACGGCCACAGATTTTACACTTGTAGGGCCTCTCGCCAGTGTGTGTACGGTAATGCATCTTGAGTGAGCTCTGGCAACTGAGAACCCTGTGGCAGATTACACACTCGTTGGGGTCATTGGTCCTCTTTTCCAGGCCATCCACCATTTGCTGAAGTTTTGCGGTTCCAGAGCTTTGTTCTCCTGGGAGGCCATTACCATTCATATGATGCAGCGCTCCAAGAAGTTCTTTGGCATCCTTCTGATTCGGATCCAGCCCTGTCTCTTGGCCAAACACATTAGAGGAAACAGAGGGAGAGCCATCGCTTGCTGATGGGGAGGCTCTCTGGGAAAACGGGTCCCCTCCAAAGCTGTCAAATGTCTTGAATCCTGGTATGGCTGATGGGTGGAACCCAGCAGCAGGATGGCCAAGTATAGGCTTAATTTCAGTCATGTTTGACTCTTCCATGGGCACAGACATGCCAAATGGAATGCCACTGCTGGTGGGAATGTTATCAAGGTGCTCTGGCACAGGATGGGGGTTCATGCTGATGTTCGGATACTTGTCTTTATGCCGCTGGAAATGCACTTTGAGGTTTCCTTTGGTTGTGAAGCGGTTTCCGCAAATGTTACACTTGAAGGGCCTCTCGCCGGTGTGAGAACGCAAGTGAATCTGCAGAGCACTGTCATTGCCAAAGGTCTTTCCGCAGTATTTACACTTGTGCTTGTATAATGAGTCACCATTCTTTGACTCTGATGGGAGGTTCACCATCTTCGTCTTCACTTTTTTGGAGGACTCAATCCCTGCTTGGATCCCACTGAAGGTGCTTGGGAAACCCATGACACCTGGTGACTGGGGCAGCAATGCTGGTAAACGACTGGCCAGATCTGGAATGCCTTTCAAAATGTCTGTTTTAGAGGTGACTGAACCCAGTCCTCCAGTCAGAGAGGTAGGGATGCCAGTGGGCAGAGGTAGTTTACCTTGCTTCATTGTCTCCATAGAAAGACTCTGACTGCCGGTCCTTTTTCCTATCAGAGCTGCTGCAGCAGACAGTTGTTGAGAGAGATGTGCACCAAGGGCTTTCAGAGGGTCCATTGCTGCCCCGACTGATGACTGGAGACCCTGTGGAGTCATCATAGCTACTTGGATTCGAATCTGCTCGGTGAGCTGGATTTGCTGTAGCTGCTGTTGCTGGAGGCACACTAACTGTTCCAAGATCATCGGGATGGCCTGCAGGGCATCCTCTGATGTGGTCAGAGATGTATTATTTGAAGAATGTTGAGAGACGGCAACTTTAGTGTCTGCCATGGTTTCAAGAGTGACATTTGAATCTTGCATTTTGGGTGAAGGGTGGAAAGTCATCTCAGGGCTTGCAGACATCTCTGTGTGATCTTGTTGTCCCAAATCATCTGCATTCATGCTAGAATCTTCCTCTGTTCTTTCCAGATGGTCTGTGTTGACATTGGATAGGGAATGACTACTGGACTGGCTATCATCGTGGTCACTGGTAAGGCCTTCTGGAGAACCATGTGAATATTCCTCAGGTACTTCATTGCCATCTCCGTCTTTCATGATGACCACTTGCTGACTTTTAGTGCAATTTTTCTCATGCTCAAGATATTCTGCTTCGTCAAAGAATTCAGCACAACACTTGTTGCAGACCCTGGTCTCATCCATTCTGAACCTCTTCATTTCATTTCCAGTCTCCTCAGCTTGATCATCTCGAAGAATTCCTGAAATGAGAGGATAACAGGATTTAAATCAATGCTCTTCATACAATTATGATATCTGACAAGTTAAAATGAATTAATCAAAAATAAAATAATTCAAAATGAATCATTCAAAAAGAAAATCAATAATATACAGACTTGCAAGTTTAGAACAGCATCTCTGCTACTGTGTCAAAATAAGTACAATTGTGGAAATTGATAAAAAAATAAGATTATATCTTACTTTAACATGAGACTCAATGTTAAACTATATTGCAAGGCTGGTGGAACCGATCTGATGTTTAGCAAGTGGTTGGGGGGCTTATTTAAAAAAAAAAAAAAAAAAAAATGCAGTAATTTAATGCCCAGTGGCTCTTGTTCTGGGTAATGTCAACCATCTTTGCAATATAGTTTAACATTATGAGTCTCATGTTGAACTTTTTCCCCCCATTGTGACGAGGTGTTGATTTGATTCTGTGGAAACGTTAGATACTTTAGTTTGTTGGATTACATAATCTTGTAATATGCCTCTCTTAATTTGCCCACTCCCTCTAGGCCACTGCTCTTGGCTGTAACAGACTTTGAATATGCCTATTGTCCAAAGGACCAGCAGAGGGCAATCATCTACTTTTGACATTACCCAGAACAATGTCCAGAAAGACAAAGAGCCACTGGGCATTAAATTACTGTCTTTCTGAAACAACCCCCCCAACCACTTGCTAAACATCAGATCTGTTTCCAGCACCGCATGTGGGGTAATACTTGTGACCAATCCAAACTAAAATCCGGTAAAAGGTTTGTTCCTGAATCAAAAATGGTTAACTATAAACTTTTATACTGATTTTGATTCCCCAGCTTACACAAGAAAATAAAAGACAACATTTTCTATGCAGATAAGGCCTAAAAAAGAAAATAAAGGGGTAATTTCATGTTGATTAACCTTCAAGTATTTTCACAGCCTGCGAAAACCTGATAAGTGCTCCAAATGTGCATTTTAATTTGTCTGCTAACCAAGAGGCCATTTCACAACTGGGTGTATTGTTAAATGCTAATGCCCCCGAGAGTGGGGGAAGACCACCTGTTTGCATTTGCCCAAGGAAACTGTTGGACTTGTTAATTGCTCACCAGGAGGCACTGAAGCAGTGTCATGAAACAAAGAAAAAAAAAAAAGAAAGCTGCAAACTCCATCACATTTTGATCCAGGAGGAAACATTGAGCAGGGCTCAGCCACCCACATCTGCGCACTGTAGCCTACAATGCAGCCGCTCTCATCTCGACAGAGTCAGCTTCCACAGACACGGTGCGCACAACTGGAGGAAATACAACAATGCTCCTCAAATAAAATCACAACGTGTCGATTACTGGGTAAACACAAGGAAGCAACGCGCCAGTTTACCACTTGACGGCGCAGGGCCTGAATCCGATCACCTGGAGTGGGGTACACGACACGAGGTCAGACTCAGCACTCAGTCCACGGGCGCTTGTGTGGTGCATGAAAGTCATCTTCATTCACAGGCATATTCTAAGTGGCAGATACAAGTCAAAATACCCCGCGGCTTGGAGAGCCGCGGGGTATCTGAGGTTTCCTAATTATAAGGTGAGGTCTGTCCACTACAGGGCTGGAGCTTGCATATGGCAACACCAAAACGCACCCCCACCCAGCCTCCACAGAAAGGCCACTGCTCCATCCCCCACCCCTCCACATATGTACGAAAGGAAACAGTCATGCATTAAACTGGGGGATTTATTGCCTTTAGGTCAGCTTACTCCAGAGTCACATTTCATACAGTTTTTGGTACCTTTTGTTAAAAAATAAACAAAAAACATTGACGCACACTAGCAAATAAGATTCCTTCAATATGTGTATATACACCGATACACTAGATACAAGAAATTTATCATTTGCATCATCAAAACTGCCACAGTGGCGACTGTAACAACACCGAACCAGAACTGAGTCAAAAGAGCAAAAAAAAAAAAAAAAAAAAGTACATACGCACTAATATTCACCACCAATTAAAGGTGATGTTTCATTAAACGAGGCCAATTAATAATATCTAAATGAAATAAAAGAAAAAAAGAGATACACATGAAAGAAACCCTGGTCCGCCGACTCGGCCACTCTTCGGCCACAATGTAACAAAACCAGCGACAGGTAGAAACACAGGCGGGAGAGGTGGAAAAGTTCAAAGCGACTCACCGACTTACTTCACCGCGGAGCTACAGCACGAACCCCGCGGGAGGGGTCGACTTGGGACGGAACTGGTCTAATTAGCTCGACACTAAAACCATGTAAGAAGTTACAGATAAAAAGATGCGACTGGGTCCACGGTGAGAGCAGAAGCTGGTGTTTTGAAGCGAGCCCGGCGGGGGCACCTGTACCGGGTTTAAAATCATTTAATGCCCGCGTCGCTCCGCGGCTCCTGGAGCTAACTTTAACTCCCGGTCATCCAGAGGGACAGCAGCAGGTCAGAGTGCGGGGGGAGCAGTGCGTAAAGTCAAGCCCCAGCTTCAGCCATCGAATATCGATAGTTAGAAACATAGCATGGTGGGGCAACACGTTTTCAACAAGTTTTCTTTTTCTTTTCTTTTTTTTGGGGGGGGGTAACTAACTCCCTCATTCGTGTGTGTGTGTGTGTGTATAAACTTACCATTTTCCAGCGAGCCGGGCTCGTCTGAGTTGATGTGCTGCGGTTTGGCTTGCTTGCGCCTCGACATGCTGCAACCATCAGGAGCAAAGAGTTACAAACAATTTTCCTCTCCTTCTTCAACAAATTCTTCTGCTGGGAAAATTAGCCCCTCAAGTAGGCCAGAAATGCGCATGTCAACGTAATTATTATTATCAATAATGCATTGCGATTTATCACGGTCCTCTGACAGCTGATTGGCTCCAGTCCAAGCGCTCACACATTATTCAAATGTGCTCCCTATTGATGAGCGGACGGAGTGCCAGGAGGGGGCGGGAGGAGCCATGCGAGTGGATGGACTGCGGGATGGAGGCAGGGTTAATAACACCCAACTCATCGCTCTTTTCCTTGTTCATGAAAAAAAAAAAAAAAAATTATTGTCACCCACATACACAAGCGAGCAAAAGATCAATCACATATCTTTGATCAATAAATCGATAGACTCCTTTAAGTTTTCACTCAAATATTATAATGATATGCTCAGAATAGTTTCAATGGTAACCTGAAGTACTTGAAATTTATTTTTAGGCTTTTCCGACCAAATTCTCTCACATATAAAGGATGTTTTGGTCTTGTTTTGGTATGTTTCTGGGAGCAGGAAACTAATTTTATCCTCCTGCAGCATCACTTTCTTACATAGCATGTTACTGTAAGCAAATGTGGTGCATCTGTGCAAATGGAAAAGTCAGTTTATGGCAGTTTAGTCATATTGCACACAGGCATGCTGTCCTCATAACATTTTTTGAGACATTTATAGATTTGCTGGGTCATTTTTCTGAAAAATGTCATGGGATCATTGTTTATCGGTGTCAAGGGTACGAATGTTTGTCTGAATACTTCCAAAAACAGTCAAAAGTTAATGCTGTTTTGTATATGGAATGCACATAATGGAGGGTACACACACACACACACACACACACACACACACACACACACACACACTCACATTCACTCTGTTTGTATCCTACACGTGTTTTAGGCTGATATAAGTATGTTTACAGACATTATAGAAAATACAATGTATATTTAGTATTATAGACAGAGATCAACAAGCTACTCTCAGGAACTTAGAACTTATCATTCATTCATCCAGATGAAGAAATTATACATTTTGCCATGGTGCATGTTTAATAATGAGGCTGAATTTGTCATATAGCTCGTCCAGTTATTCCCACACATCAGTCGGCTGAGCCCTAATGTCCCAAAATATACAGTTGTATGAGGAAATATGACAAACAAACATTACAGGTTTTGGTGCTGGTGCAGCACTAATGGGAAACTAAAATGTTTGTGTTGATATAAAGAAGATGCTGGAATGATGATTCTTATTAACATTCGGCTTGTGGGTTTAGTTCATGTACCAGAAACCCTTCCAGGAAGTCAACTACACACGACTGAAGAGACTTCACCTTTATTAAAGCAGCACACAGTGATCACCTCCTGCATGTTTACACTGAACCCTGTGTTTTAGACAGGTGGAGTAGAACGAGTGAACGGATTATCAGATAATCAATAACCCAATAACCCATCTTCTGATGATGCTAATATCACACAATCATATGTAGCTTATTCTTTTAAATGCTGTGAGGGTAAAGATCTTGACATGTTCAATGAAAATAATCAATGTATGTCACTTTGGCTCAACTAGGCAGGTTTGAAATTTTCCCAGCGCAAAAATATGAAGAATATTTGTAATTATTCAGGATAAATAACCTGTGTTACTTACTTTTGGAATATGATATACTGAAGGCATCAAGGGTTCAGGGGTTTATTCCATTTCAATAAACGGAATAAACTTGCTGTGGGTCAGAGAAAGTCATTCATTGGCTCTGATAACTCGTGATGAACATTTGCTCTAATTTTGGTAGTTTCTATTTTTTTTAGAAACAACACATTGATGTATAAGTAATTCATACATTACCTTAAAATGAAAATAGTCATTAGTTGCAAGGTTAACTGTACAATTGTCATTTAAAGGAGCTCTGGAATATACAGAAATAAACTGAAGTATGCAATAACCTTACATTATACATGATATTGACCTTTTTATGGATCTATTTCAGTGTAAAATGTCTCAGCATGTGTTATATAATCCCACAGCTGATAAGTGTGAGACAAAGGCAAGCCAATATATTCAGATAAACAAATGCCCTTTAAGGGCCTGGCTGAAGGTGAAAAAGAGGGGAGTTCTGTCTAGACGGTTTATTGCCCCAATAAGAAACTATGCTTGAATACGCTGTTTCTTCCACGTTCAATCTAAACAAGTCAAACTGTGTGCAGTTGTAAAAATGCAGTTGTGGGAACCAGAGGAGTATCAGCTGTATGACCTATCTCTGGTGAAAATTAAATAATAACACACACATACAGTGAAGTTGAAATAACATAAAAACTGCAGTGGAAAATAAATAAATAAGTGATTAAATTTAAAAAAAAAATTTGAATAACTTACGTTGGCCCACAAATCTTTGAAAGCAGAAATCTCTCTTGCTCCTCTGTAAAAAAGCAACACACCATATAAATTGATGGGTCCTTGGCTTTGCTCTACCTTTTGTTCAAGTGATCTATTGTGATCGTTTTATTCTGGTCAATGTCAGTTATGTCATTTTTTGGGGAAAAAAAAGTACGAACAGCTGCTGAAGTGGCATGTTGAACTGAGCACAGAAAATAAACATAATGCTGTGTCCATGACCTGACAATAGTGGATCTACACTGGTCACATGTGAAAGAACTCATAAATGGCCAACAGAGCAGTTTGAAAGCAGTCTGTTACTATTTACTGAGTATTTTTATCTATTTATTTATTTTACTTTTGACCTTTTGCGAATGCCTTTTGCAGTTTCCACTAGAAAATGCTGCGAGATGGAGAGACATTAAGTTTCGCAGATGAGTCATTTGCCGAGCTTTACGATGACCTTGCAGTGGACAAACAATAACAGCCCCAACACTTGCTGAGGAATTGTGAATTGAACATGTGTTTTTTAGGACTCAGTAAAAGATGAAAGGCACAGACCAGCTTGGGAAGAGGAGCTATTTCACATTGGTGTGATAATCAGCACTGTTGTTATGAAAAGTGTCTGCTTTACTCATCCTTATGTTTGTATGAGAACACCGAATAAGTCCTGAGCAAAACTGAAAAAACTTAAAGGGCCCCTCCTTAAAGGGCCCCTCCTCTCAGAAATGTGTTGTGCTTATTGTTCCCTCATTTAGATGTTTGACCTTCACGGTGCAAAATTCAGTATTTCTAGTTAGTTTTCACATCGAAAAGTTTAAGAAAGTTCTCTGTTGTTACCTTAAACTTAAAGTTTAAGATTGACTGACATGGTTTTGTGACATCACAATGCAATTTACACGAATGTGGAAACCTTAAATCTGCATATACACTAAAAAATTGACTTTTCAGTGAAGAAAAGAACTATAAGATATTTGCATACAGTATTTTTCTTTTAGAGCGAAACTAGCTTATTGCCTTTTTGTTGATAAACCACATCAGACATAAACCATTATTAAAACCAGAGTGTCTTTATATGCCTTCAAACATTTCTTAATTAGTTATGAATCCTTTTGAATCCTCAGCTTCTTACAAGTGTTAGATTGCAAATAATTAACTGCGCACTGGAGAGACACAATGAAAAGCAACATTTTTGCTATGGAAAGACCTGAAAACACAGGCGGCCGGTTCATTTGTCACCATCTCAGATGTGTTCTCTTCAGCAGTGGGACACCACACACTTTTAATGGTTGACCAGTTTCTTAGTCATTGACATCAGGATTTCTTCTGAGTGTATTTCCTAGATCATGTTTTATTATTTTATCCTCCGCTGGTTTTCTTCAGGTGGCCCTTAAAACATTTCCTTCCTCGCAGTCATAAATAACGTCATTAAACTCACACAAAGGACAAAGGGAGAAGTTTTGTTTTTCATGCAGGACTTGATTCCCATGGAAAGGGTAAGTAATGCTGGGGACAGGCGAGCACAAATGAAAACAGTCCGGGTGACCTTTTGTTGTTACTTGGACTACCTATGTCCTGTATTTATTTATTTATTTTTTCCATTCATATTAGTCATATCACACAAGCGTTGCTCGTAGGCAATCAATGCACCTTTTTTTTTTTTTCTATGAGGACACTGTTAAGACTATTCAGTAATTCTCCCTGCCGCCCTTTGTTTTCAGTGATTGCATCATCTAAACATGGCATTATCTAGCAAATACAAGTATGGAGGCTCACTGCAATTACTATAGTGTCAGACTGTTTTCATTATTGATCAGCAAACACCCTTTCAAATGTCCTCCTTTTCATGAACACATGTATTTAGTCTTTTGTTTGGTAACATCAGCCTAGAAAAGAGACCGAGGGCATTGAGGTGAAAGGTATTGGATGTTTGTCTGCTGCACCAATATTGTTTTTCCAGCCATTGAATGTTGCTGTTTTGAAAAGAATTACACATATCAGTCATACTGCATGTCACATATACCCAGTGGTCAACCAGCCATGTAGGGGTAGACACACAGCACATATATAATGGATTTCTTGTGATAATTTATCATTTTAAAGTGCTCCTCCATTCAACAATGTGTTTGCCTATTTTTGCTTCACTGGGCTGTTTGACCTTCACTGTGCACAATAATAATCACGCAGGCTGTTTTCACAATCATCTACTGAAGGGGGAAAGTCTCATGTGCTCACCGTAACTGTGAATTTAAGACGTGATCATGTGATTCTGATTTTCTGACGTCACAACATCTGAACATGTGTTTTATAGGACAACATCACAGATTGTGGATTTTTCGATGAGAAGAAGGAGCAGATTTCACTTTAAAGATGAAAAAAAAAGTTACTTTTTGTAGTAAAACCACATCAAACCAAATTTATTATTCAAAACAAGCTATTTTTTTAGACATCTAAAATATGTCTAAAGGGGGCCTTTAACTGTAAAATGTGATAACAACAAACACAAAATCAAATCAACAGGACCATTTTCATGTTAAGAGTTTAACTGGAAATGGTTTTAACACCTGGGTGAAACAGGAAGTATAAATGGCTCTGTCTTTAAACTAGATCTGTGTCTTTAGAGATAACACGATGACTGCTTATTTGTCTCACACCGTTGACTGAAAAGGGTTGGGGGGTTGGGGCAGAAGGAAATTGTGTGCCACAGCATTCCACAAACAACTTCTGCTCTGGTCATGAATTCTTTGAATTTAGTTTTGGGTAAAAATTGTTGTCAAGTTTTGCTGTAAATACTGATTATATCTCATGCTTTTCTGACCTTTTCTCACAGATGGTGATGTGACGAAACCAGTGTTGTTGTTTTTTTTTTTTTTTCAAGGTTTTGGTTTATGGTGATGGTAAGAGTCTAATATCCTTCTCTGCCCTGAGTGTGTGATCTGTGTGAGTGTGTGTGTCTCTGGTGCAGGAGTTGGCCGGTGAGGGGGAGGGATCAGTGGCCCACACATGGCTGTAATTTAATGGAGAATTGCCCAGTGGTTCCTGTGCAGAGGTAAACACGGCAATAGTCAGGCTTTTGTTATTGCACGACTATGACAACTGCCTCCATCAATAAACAATAGAGTGTTGGGGTGTTGTGAGGGGAGGGGGACAAGGACTCAGTGTATGAAGAAAATCCCACTGTGTGTACTTCTCACTCTCCCCTCCAATCAGCCAGTGTGACGACATGAACTTTATAGAGAAAGCAAAACATAACAACAGATATATTGGGTTTTTTTTTATTTTTTAGAAATGAACGCCCCACAACTCTTTACACATTTCTGTACCTTTATCAACAGGAATCACAGTTTTTGGGGACGGAGGGGTCAAACTTGAAGAATTTGAGACACAATAAACAAAGAGATAGGGAGAGCTTAGCAGTCACCATCAAGCTGTGAGTCAACAGGGGGGCCAATCCTTCAAATCTGAGATTCAATCTGGGCCAGGGTCATAAACATTTACAGGGTGGGAAGTGCTGAGCAGAGGGGCTGCAGGATATCAGTCCTCTCTCACTTCTAATTACCTTATGAGAATGCGACGCAAGTACAACAGCATACTGCCAGCTCCTGGTTTTGGTGATTTCCATGTGTTGATTTCAGTAGTCGGGTGGGGTGGGGGGGTGGGGGGGTGGGGGGGGGGTGATAATAGAAAAAATTAAAATGATAGAATAAATTCAAAATGCATCAAAGGGAAACAATGAATTTGAATGTTTCTCTGAAGTGTTTTCTCTTTTGGGAGATAAAACACCAGAAAACATGACTGTAAAACTTCAGGTGGACAGATTTTCATGTAAATTATGGCTATGAAACAATCAAACAGGTCAACTTTGTTTTTGTTTCTGCTTTCACTTTTCAAACCAAATGTAAGCAGGTCGGTTGAAGGTGCAGCGGGACACGTGTTATGCTCATTCACAATGATGGATTAAGTTTTGTGGAAAGTGCACCCAGATGGCAAAGTGACCGGAGCAAAACGTATGATGCTGATGAAACATTAATGACTGTAACACACCCATGTTACCATGATCTCACACTCACACACCCATCAGCATACACACACACACACACACACACACACAGGAAAGTGTCTCTGGTATTTTGATTGATCATATTCAGGTCAAAATAATTTAAACACAAAAAATGCAATAACACACATCAAAGTCTTGACATGTTCCAGTTACTTTGAATTTTTTTTCCTGATTTAACCTTTGACCCATTTTCTCGAATAAAGCAGTGAAATAATTTTAATGCAATTTTAAACTGGTCACTTTAGCATAAGCAAAAGGCTCCCAGAGGTGCCCCTGGGTGCAGAAGGAGAAAAACTTCCCCGAACACAAAAGAAACACGCAACATAAAGCACTTGACAGTGAATGTGGTCGTTCTTCGGGGGCTCGGAGACTATAAAGACACCTGGTGGGTTTTCAGGCTCTTCAATGTAGTTTTACAGCAGCCATTGACAAAGACAGCTGCGGACCTCAGAGGTATTGACTGCCTTCTGTGACTGCTGAAAGAAACTCTTAATCCCCGTGGCCTCTGCCTACTGTATTCAACAGCACTCATTCACAGCCACTTAAAATCTGCTCCCACTTCCTACAAGATGAGCAAAATATCATGCAGGTTGTGTTGCTTTGTGCTCGTGAAAACACTGTGGTTGCCTTTGCTTGTTGATAAAGGTCAGATATGTATTTTTTCCGGATGAAGAAAAAGCATTAAAAAGACATGCGTGTGTGTGTGTGTGTGTGTTATGGCTCCTTCTTGTCGATTAAGTTGGAAAAAATCAGAGCTCATGCTACCACGAGTGCTGTGCAAGGACGTGGATAAGAGTGTATTATGGTTGTTATAGCAACCACAGAAATGGCTCCTCTGCCGAACAATGGTCAGATGGGCCTTGGGGAGGCCCAGTGGCTACCCCCTCCGACACCCACATCTGCTGCCCCCGCACTCAGACTTATAGGATGTTCTGCCGATTATTTTCTGTCCTGCTTCTCCCTTTCAGAACTGACAGGCTGAGAGAATGAGAATGAAATTAGGAATTCTGCCAACATCTGTCCAAGAACTGTTGATGTGGTAAGCTCCGGTAGGAAGTAAGAGAGAGAGAGAGAGAGAGAGAGAGAGGGAGAAAAAAAAGAGAGAGAGAGAGGGAGAGATGAGGGTTATTCAACTCAGTAGGGTTGAAAAGTGTGTGACAAAAGTTCTTATGTGCTGTGCAGGGTTTGTCATGGCAAACAATTCCAGAGGAAGAGCCAGAAACATCCAGCTGGATGGGCTGCAGATAATAACTGGACATAGCAACCAGGAAGTTATGCAGAATACAATATGTTTGCTTCCAGGACTTTCTTGTGCATTATAGTTTTAGCTTGCAGCATATTTAGTTTTTTTTTTTTGTGCTTTTAGTGGTGAAACGTGACAGGAAATGAATGCAACAGGTGGATAAACAGAGACAGACACAGCAGAACGTGCAAATATTAAGACTAAATGAGAACAAAGAGCAGGGCTTATGTGTGAGCTATGAAGATACAATACATTAATATTATGGTGTGGTGTCATAATGTGTGTTTGTGTGTCTATTTAATTGTCTGAAATGCCATAATAAGTGGCTGTTGTTGCTAACCGTTCTGATTTTCATCAATCTCCTTTCATGGCGAGAACACGCAAAGCAAAAACTTTGTGTGAGATTGTGTGTGTGAGAGGGAAGGAGGTTTACTTTATGGGAGGCACAACTGTAAATCACCGGCTGGACAAAAAGGAGAGAACCCTATAGAGCCTTTGTCCTTTGGTTCCTCGCGGACAGCAGCCACGGTAGAATCGGATTGAAGCCACCTGCTTGTCTGCAAAGCCACCGTGCACACTGTGAGTGGAGCAGAGCTGCTTTCTTAAATGATGGAAGAAAACATTCACATATATGACGTTAAAAACTCGGCATGTTTACGGTATTTCCTCCCAACTTGACGTCACAAACAATCTATCAAACTCTCAAAAGTTGTGATAATATGGGAAAAAAGTAACTAAAAGGAGGTTTCTGAACTCATGGAAGCCAAAATATGACACCCTCCAACTTTAGACTGTTGATTAAGAAGAGGAAAAAAGACCCTCAGACATGCAACAGATGTAAAGAACAAGTCTTTATTATGAAGTGTCCAAACTTGTATGACTTGTTTGAACCCCTGTGCTGTTTGTCGAGTCCTCCGCTGATCAATAACGTCTCTCCTCTCAGGTATGCATCCCCCTTATTGCACTCACAGTCACACACAGAGACAAACAAAAGTTAACCCTGGGTTTTCTTATTACATTGTGACCGCTGAAGCATTTACAAGCAAGAAAAAAAAAGGAGGGGAGGAAGAAAGACTTCTGTCTGGAGGAGGGTATCCAAACCCCCACATCCATATTGATTAAACAAATTTGCCACAAATCATTTTACAAATGCCCAGTGGGGGGTTATAGAGTTTGGTGGAAATACCCCATTCATGCTCTGTCCTCCCCCGCAGGGCTGAAGCCTCGACTCTTGGCTCGTTTAAGCGTGCTGACAGCCTCTGATCCTCCAGCCATCTGCAGGGTGGGCTGGCCAGCGCTGAGGGGTCTTTGTATTCTAAACTTTAGGAGATTTAACAGTGAAACTGAAAAAAAAGGCATCTTAAGGTGAAGGATCCCCCTCATAACTCTGGTTCTACCTCATTTGCAAGACACACAAATCAAAGTGTGAAGTGAAAAATGATATGCAGCAGACTACTCATAAAGGGAACACCACTGATAAGCAACTCTACGTTAAACTTTTTCCTCAGAAATTCAGTGGAATTTCACAGTAACAATATGAGTTGGGCAAACATGTGAGTCTCTCTGCAGCAGGCAGCAGATGCCCGTTGTGCTCTTTCAGTGACTCACACATTTTCGGGTAAGCACCAGCTCCGCCTCCCTCACCACGCTGCTCTTTGTGAATGAAAATGGGCGGAGACAGCTTTGTGGAGTGTATGTACGTGTGTGTCAGTGAGTATTTTGTGAAAGCAGGGCTGTGTGTGTGTGTGTGTGTATATGTGCATGTGTGTGCTCATGTGCTGGCCCGTTGCCCTGCAGGGGAGAGTAAACAGGCGGTCTGTGCAGATGTGCACACTGCAACATGAATTACTAAGGTTAGTTATGGAAGCTTTTAATAATGAACGAATCTGTAGCCTACAGTTCCAGGCGTTCCAGCTAAGACCAGGCTTTAAATCTGGATTGTGGTGACTGTCTTAGATTTGCATCTGGAGTATCTTTCCTTAAAAATGACATCATATGCACTAATCTAAGACAGCTAATTAAAATGTGTTACATAACAATGGCAACCAACACCCACAGGAGAGAATTCAGTCATAACAACACCCAAAATCACTCGTGCCCGCCCACAGCTTTGACCTGTAACTGATGAAAACCTCATCATAACTGATGTTTCATCATCTTCTTTTCTCCAGGTTGAGTTTAAACTGCTGCAGCCATGACTGTTTTGGGTCTGAGTGTAAAGGGGGTTGGGGTGGGGGGGTGGGGGGGTGCATCCCTCCCCTTTGTATAACCTCAAACACATGGTCAGCTCCTATTATTTTAACTGCTTCCAGTGACTTCAGATCTCACTCGACCTCTGAGTGCAATCAAGGGAAGGAATGGCCACATTAAAACAACCAGGCCGACGACAGCTTAGGTTACCCCACTTATATTAAGGGTTGGATGCTGCTTTTAAAGCTAAATGATTGATCAGTGTCTCTGCTTTGCATCAGGTAATCGTTCTGGATGGTCACAAACATCAAAACAGTAAAAAAATGTTTTATTGAAATTAAAATCAAATGTCATTTAAACACTGGACTCTATTACATATACAGTACAAACACGATGAAGCTGGTGCGTCAGAGACTTTAAACCTCCTGTGTATCCTCTTCCAACTTATGTGGAATACATCTCTGCAGATGATCAGGCTCCTGTTCATACAGAAGTCAAAAGAGCCATGATGAGTGGGCACAGAGGGAGACGCTGAGTTGCTTTCTGAGGAGGACAACAAACAGGTAATGCTTGCAACAGCTGTGTGAGTGTTCTTGTACTTCCTGCTGAGTGGGGTTTTCACCAGTGTGGCTGCACAGCCTTGTTATCAATAGCTCATTTGAAAAAAAGATTCATGCAAATGCACAAATACAAACGTGCGCCAGTTCATATGCACATCAAACATCTACTGGGGTCTTGAATCTTGTTCCTGTATCGCCCTTTGCTTATAAACCAACCCTGAATGCTTCCCCAGAAACCTAATCCAACAAAACAGCCCATCGCTCATAAAGACGCCACATGAGTGATGTGAGCAGAGCGAGTTATAGTGACCCTGGGACACACAACTCTTCCCTTTCCCCAAACACAAATTCCACTGATTTGCACTCATCTGTGATCTCCGGCCACTGTCACATCAGTTTCAGGGGAGCATTTATTAAAATCTTTTCAAACGCTGGCCTTAGGAAAAAAAAAAAAAGAAAAAGAAGAGCAGCAAATTTATTCAACAACAGGCTGCTCATTTCATTCTACTGTCTGATTGCTGCTATTGACAAGCAGCTGATTATGAGTTGCAAAGACATAAAATCAATATCTTTTTTTTCTTCGTCTTTGCCGGCGTTGGCTGGGGATGGAGGGCTGAGTCAATAGTACGCTGCTGATAATGGAGATACACAAAGAAAAAAAAATCCTTTGAAGATAGCTAATCCAAACTATTGTGAACAGTATCTTACAATTATATGACACTGTTAAAATCAGTGGTTGTGGTTATGAATGCTGTTGTGGTGTTTGAGATAAATAAAAAAAAGCAAAAATTGAAAAGTATGGAGGTCAATAGGTTTAATGAAACGGCGTCCATCCTTGAAAAACTGGGATGAAGCTAATACTATTTATGAAAAAGAACTAATTTCTTTTGGATAAAACTTGATAAATAAAAGACTATTCATCAGATGCAGGGGTGTCACTCTGTGGAGCCAACTCTTTCTCAACTCACCTATACTCGGAAGTCACAGAGGCTTCGTCCTGCACACAGTGAGATAAATATACTACTCCGCTCTTGCCTGCAGATTTTTCTCATAAAAAAACCCTTTGATAGTTTAGCCATCTGGCCGGAGCCTAAAAAAGTCCTCATAAAAGAGGCCCAAATAAGGTCAGGGGTCACTCCCTCCCTAGGTCAGGGGCCCTGGAAGGTTGTTATAGTGGACTTTACTAAAGTTGTCAGCTCAGATCCCCTTGACAAATTAAAGCACATTCTTCTCTTTTTAACAAGTATTCCATTACAGTGGGACTTCTCACAAGGAAATGTTGTTCATACTTGGTTTCTTTGTGGGGAGAGGGGAGACGTTGGCTGCACAGAAATGAAATATGAACTCACCCTGGTGGTGTGGGATGGAAAATAAATTCATAATGAATCAAAAAGACTTGTTTTAATAAATGTACTGTCTCAATTATTGTAAAATTCAGTGAAAATTTATAGAGAATGTGCAGTTTTTCATTTTTATTTTGACTTGTCTCTTTTCATTAGAAAACCATTATCAGTATGTGGACAAGTAAACAGCCTTTACTCAGCACGTTGTACATTAAAGGTGCAATGACAGGCTGTCATTAACCCTGACCTGTCTGTGTCTCCGTCCGAACGTCCAGAGGATGAAAGGCTCGGGCCGGACTTATCACACAGACACATCGAGCTGGCTGCTGTCTGCGTAGAATCTGCCTGCTAACACGATACAGACTCTGTGAAGTTTGGTATGAGACACTGACTGCACAGAGTTTAAGCTAACGCCTAGCTCCAACTGCTAACATGTTGAACAGCTCCTCATTGTGGAGTTAAGGAGTAGTTTGACATTTTTGAAAATACATCTTATTTGTTTTCTTTCTGAGGATTAGATGAGAAGATTGATACCACACTCATGTATGTGTGGAAAAAACAGAGCTACAGCTGGTTAGCCTAGCTTAGCTTATCTTAGCACAAAGAGTGGAAATGGGGAAACAGATGTCCAACAGTAACGGTAATCTTAATTTGCAGGGGGTGGGACACCACAACAAAAATACAACTTGTTCTACACAAATTAAACAAACAATATATAACATGTTGATTAGTGAGAGGGCACAGCGATGCTAGCTGTTCTCCCCTGTCTCCTGTCTTTGTGCTAAGAGAAGCTAACCAGCTAATGGTATGTAGCATACAGATATGACAGTACCATCAGTCCTCTCATCTAACTCTTGGCAATAAAGCGAATAAAAACATTCTCAAAGCGTCAAACTATTGCTTTAACAAAATAACATTTGATGAATTATTAAAAAAGCATAGGTCCTTATATGAAGAGCAAAATCTGAACCTGGTTTAGTTGCTTATTCTCCTCAGTAATATCACAGATGACGTAGGAGAACAGGAACTGAGCAATGCTACATCTGTCTTTATACCTTTTGACTTTCACACACATGAGAATGTGTTTGGTTCCACCCCACATGCTTTCAAAAACCCATCTGAAACAGTCAAACAAACGCGGAGCATATGACAGCCCCTATGTGACTGGTGGGAAGGACTGCACAAAGGCAAGTGTTTCCCACCACACAGCTGCTCGGCTGGAAATTTGTCTTGCGCTCATTGTCTTACTCTTTAAAAAAAAAGAAGTGCTAAAGCTCTCACTCCATGCTCCAGTCGCTTCCTAAGAAAGGTGCTGCTGGATGATACATGGGCAGAAGTGTCCAGTTTCAGAGGAAATGGTGAGAGAATTGGTAGGAGACGATGAGCTCCATTAAACACACCTCTGAGGAAGTGCAACTCGCTCTCTGGAGCAATCAATACTGCACACGCTACAGGTGGGATATGGGGAATGAGACCACACAACAATAAAATCACATTTATTCTATCATAATAAAATAAGGAAGTGTATAATATATTTAAGTTTTTAGTTTTTAAGTGCAAAATCGGTCATTTAATTGATCATGAATTATGATTTTGAGCAAATAAAAGATCCACATAATTAAAAGATATTGTATAAATGTATTCACGATATTCAAACATTAAAGTTAAGTCAAGTCAAATTTTATTTACATAGTCCATTGTATATAGTATATGTACATATATTGAATTGCTTTATATGACATATATGTACATATATGTATATGTGTAAATTAAACCTATTAGAAACTGAAACAATTGTATATATTGACATACATGTCCAGCCCATACAAAAACGTATGTTTGTGTATGTATTCTTACATTACAGACATATGTTATATAAATATAGATCCGTTCCAAAGCTGCTGATACATGTTGATATTATATATTGTAGGGACCAAAAGTCTGAGACCACTTTCCCTGAATGGAAACATAGACATGTTTCAAATTAATGAGAAATTAAAAAGAAAAACATGAATAAACATATTAATTTTTTATCTGTATGTTGTTTGCATATATAAATTAAATATATATTTTTAACACACTGCATATACACCAAATAAAAATTCATCATAAAGATATTTTTCAATATATGTAGATGTTCAATTTTTTTGTTATTAACTTATATCTTCATATATCCAGAGGATGTATATATGTGATCATAATATAGGACTAAGTGACATACTGTATGAACAGTTCAGCATGAAAAACAATCTCAGGCAGAGCAACAGAGGAGGATCCCTCCCCCAGGACAGACAGACCTGCAGTAGATAGTCGTGTGTACAGAATAGAGCACATAGTAGATTTACAATATGGATAACGAGAAATATCATAGATTACAACCATATATAAAGAATATACTCCACCATGGAGACCTGAAGAGAGGACAGACTACACCAACAAACAACATGCAAAACCAAGCACATCAATCACAAGCCTTCAACGTTCAAAATTGCATTCAGAGTGTCCTGATCATTCTTCTTTTCTTCCATTTTCAATGAACTGATGATGAAAGGTGTCAGAGGGGAAAAAAACCACTTCAAATTCCACGCAGACAAGAATGCAACGTCTCCAGTTTCTTATAATCAGCATAACTATGAGGAGTGAAAACAAACAAACACTTTTTTCTTTTTTCTAGAACTTTTGCCTGAGGGGCCAAGTATGAGGAGGAGCTTCATCCCAGCACACTCTTATTAATCTTTGTTAATTGTACATTTCTCCATTCAAATGTCCCCACAGCTGTATTTCTATCATTAAGCCTGTGTTTAATTATAGAGCTGGGAAACTGATCTATAACATAAGATGATCAAATCTCAAAGCGGCAGTTTTGTTTTTTGTTTTTTGTTTTTTTTTTTTACATTTCATTAAAGTACTGTTTATCTACACAAATACCTTCAGAATATGTGTGAAACACATTCTGTTTATAAATTATTCTATTGAATACATTTGTGAGTTTTGAACGACTGTACATTCAAGTTGCAGTTTATATATAAATCATTTTTACTTTGAAATGACAGTTAAAACATACATCCCTTTTATATAGTGAGCACATCGTAAACAGCAGTGAAAAGTGTCCCAGTATATTTACTGTAAAGCTGAAATTAAGTAGGTTTTGAAGTATTTGTACTGAATTTTTCCTTTTTCGTTTACTTTATACTTCTACTGCTGTACTTTTCAGAGTGAAATAGTGTATTTTTTACTTCCACAGCAACAGTATATAAAGTTAGACTGTGCAATACCTCAACCAACTACATTATTAAAATTCTCACACATTAAGGATAAGTTAAAAATGTTTAGTAATATATGTTATAGGTAGGATGACTACTCATCATACTACTTTTGATACTTTCAGTATTTCTAGTGCTTTAGCTCTGAATTCAGGGCATTAACTTGTAATTAATCATTTAAGTGTGGTAATTATATACTTTTAATCATATAAAGCTTATGAACACATCCGCCTGTATCGTCTCTCCCACTGTGCACGCAGCGCTTTGTGCCTTTGTCAGCACCTGTTTTGCTGTTTCTGATGCACACCTCTGGTTTATCGGTGTCGGCCGGAGGATGTGACATGCCTGCAGTGCCCATAACACAGCTCACATTCCATGTGTTGAACAGTGATGGTATCCTCTTTTGAAAAGGAATGCATCATGGTGGAATAATTGCCCTTACTCCTCTCTGGCCACTTAGTCAAAAGGGATTCAGATGGTTTTGGATCTCTCTCTCCCTCTCTCTATCTCTCTCTCTCTCTCCACCACCCCTCCTCCCAAGGGGCAGGGAGAGGAGGACAACACGAGGGGGATGGGTGTGTTTGACTTGGGAGAGCTGAATTTGGAAGGGGGTGAGAGCATTTACATAAAAGGCCAAAGGAAGTTGGGTTTTTTTGCCTCCATTTTGTCAGTTCCTGTGTTGCTATTTAAAAACCGTAAGTCTGAGTTACAGCTGTCCCTCCTTCTGTGGGTGCTGATATTTTGACTGGCATTCCACAGAGATTCCTTGAATTAAAAGTGACCTGCACAACAGACACGGATACTGGATTATAGTGGCGTTGTAGAAGTCACATGATCCCCTTGGATCACGTAACGACTTGGCTTCTTGTCACCTCTTGTTGGCAGGGCTGGCTGGCTGCTGCTGCTGGGAGGTCCATGCTGCAAGTGTGGTGGTGGTGGCGGGACAAGCGATTGCATGTGGCTGTGGCTTATCTAACCCTACATATGCATGTACACACACACACACACACACACACACACACACACACACACACACACACACACAAACATACAACTATATTGCATTTGCTTAGTGAATCATCGACCAACAAGCATAACAGGTTTAAGAGTTTTGCATTTAGTGCTGCAAGAAACATGAGGAAAATTTGTTTTGGGGGCTGAGTTTTTGCAGCAGGTTTTTCAGGTAGGAAATATTCATTAATACATTTTTAGATTCCTCACTGGTTGTTCAGCTTCACTACACTGCTGGAATAGGACACACAGACACAAGTGTTTTGTCTTGATTTAGGGAAATCAGTTCATTAAAGCTCTGAATAATTAGACTGTTATGACATAATCTATTATTCAAACATATTCTGTCATAACTTTACGGATCCAAATATAGAGATTTCTTAAGTTATTCATACATTTTGATATTTTTCACACTGAGCTGAGATCCAAGGTTAATTGGAGTCATTCATTGATATTCAACAGTCGCGATGAGTCACTTTTACCCATTTTATCACCGATCGTCTGTTCCCAACACATGTCTGTCATCTCCAAGTCTGTGGTATCATGCGCCTGTGATTTTGCCATTCCCAATGAGTCAGTCTTATGTTTGCAACCCCCAGCCCCCACCGTGGGGCTAATTAAAACAATTTCAAGGACAAAGGAGGGGAGCCTATTGTATCACACAACCAGCAGTGCAACGGATATGGTGCCTGAGGGGCACAGTTGTCAAGGATTAGCGCCCCTTCGCAGGCGCAGATGGATAAATCAGCCTCCCACTGCTGGTGATGAGCGTCTGAGGGGGGCAACTGCCTCAAATGAACTTTAAGTGGGAATGAAGATGCAGCCAGAAGCATGAGAGCAGGATGACTGGGTCAGTTTCTGGTTTACCTGTTGCTCTGCAGAACTCTGACACCAGACAAAACCAGTTGTTCAAGACACATGTGAAGCACATTTAGGTCTTGAACAAAGTTTTATGAGGCATTATGTTGTGTTTCAGACATAACTGTGGTGAAGTAAAAAAATAAAAATAAATAAATAAAATTTAATTACAAATAATATCCTTTGTATCATTTTTTTTTAAATCTGGTGACTAGTTAGACAAGTTTGTCGAACCTTCCAACACTCAGGTCTTTTCTCCACATTCCTGAGCTGTGCAGTACCCACCCCTTTCCTAAAACAGAGTAATCTACAAACTGACTTCCCCTCCTTTCTTTCAACTCCAGTTATGCCCAATGAGCTGGCTTCTCTCTGTCCTGACTCACATCCTCTGTGCCATAATATTTATACTGCCTATTCAGAGGCTGTCCTCATCAGATTGCTAAGTGAATCACACCACAGGCACCGGCTCGCCTCATTATATCCTGACTAATTGTCTGAATATTAGTCTGGGATAATATGATATTAAAAACAAGCGGCTTACTGGAGGGTCACTGCAGCTATTGTAACTTTCCACATACACACAAAACTGCCATTTATAGTGATATTTTTCTTTCCACTTTTATGTCCTGGGCTGCACCACTGAGCTGAGCTACGGTACGTTGAACTGGGCGAGGATATCACAAACTGAGGTGTTGACAGTGAACGTCTCATCTGTGCTTTTAAGGCATTGTTGTTATCTCCGAGGCCAGGCCGCACTTATCTCACAGAGGGAACTGTATGTTAGTAGAAACAATAGGCTTGATTGAGTGCATTCCCTAAAAGGTGTTGGGTTACACGGGCCTGGTCTGTTTAATAGATGATATCTTTTCTGAAGGGACTTTGGCACATGATCTTTATCAGTCAGCTTATTTTGAGAAATGGTGCATCATTCATAAGCTAATTAATTATCTGACATGTGGGAAATAGCCTGAAGCTGCATGTTGCAGGTCGACGGGGAAGAGTTTGAGAGAATATATTTTCTTATTGCTCATAAAAATAAGCAGCTAATCATTTATCAATTTGAATTTTATAACTATTTCATTTCCACTCGAAGAAAATACAACTCACCCATAAGTCGTTGTACATTCATACAAAAGCTCTCATACCCCCTACTTGATTTTTTTTTTAAGGCACAATAATGTAATTAGCCTAACAAAGAAAATGGTAATCCATGAGCCAGTATGAGTGCATGGGTGGGATGCATCTGTAATGACCCAGGAATGACTCTGAGAGAATGCATCTGAGGAATTTTCACACCAATAAGCTCCAGGAGAGCCAGACTAAAACTTAACTGCAGCAACACACATTCATACAGTGCTAATCTCTGTGTGGTGCAATTGAAAAAAACAAAACAAAAACCCAACTTTTTGCATTCAAAACATGCACCTAACAAAGCTGACTTCCTCTGTTTGAGACGATGGAAATTTTTAAACGTGACTTAAAAAAAAAAAGTGCAGCTCATTCATGAAGTTGTGGTAATTCATTCACACAGTCTGTATTTACAGATATCAGTAACAGTATGACACGTTATCAGACCACCAGCAGTTTCATAGCTGGGGGTGGAATCACATATGCTAATAAAGCAGATGTCTGCGGTCCTCAACACATTCCAGGCAGCCTATAAAAACAAAGCGTCTTTCTTTTTCAAGGAGCAACAGCCCCATCTCTGACTGTCTCCAACGGCCACAAAGCTTCATATAAACATTTAGTGTTAAACCGTGATGATCTCAGACCCTCCCTTGCCACTGTGTCAGCAATTTGATCCATTCAGACCACAGCTTCCCTCGTTTTGGGTGCACTCTATGTGTTTGGCCAAGGTGTGGGTCCTTGTCCGAAAACTTTCCATGACACTGGAAGTTTCGGGCCACGTCTCTTGTGTCTCTGCCGTCCACTGTGCCCGACTCCCACTGAATTCATCAGCCATTGTTTTCCCTGCACAGGCATTTATTATGTCACTGCAAACATAAGCTTTGTCCTCAGATGAAGGATCAGCCAGGGTTCGTGCCCTCAAGGGGTCAAACAAACAGCAAATATGGACAGGCTATGACTCAGATCCCGCGGTTGGCTGGACATCATGGTAGGATGGAGGAACATTTTCTTTTCTTTTCTTTTTTTATTACAGGTTTAGCAAAAGAAAAATAAAAGTGTCTCCTTGCACAATCACATTACTTATGGAAATGCTGGTGCTAGAAAAAGCACAGCCTTAATCTTATCTTCTCTCTCTGCCCCCAACACCATCACCGTCCCCTTTCTTCAAACCATATCAAAATGAAAACAAGAACATTTCCTGTGTCGGTCACTTTACTGAGTCATCACCAGTAATGAAAAACATATACAGGCAGGATACATTTAAAGTACCTCAGATCATCCTGATCAACCTCAACCACAGTAGAAGAGATGAAAATGAAATATTTCTTGAACGTTTGTTGGAGAAAAAAAAAATCTTTTCTCAGGCAGTTTATGACTTGAAATTTAGAAACAAACATGATGAAAAGACTCTCAACAGACACTGAATGTCAGCAGTGATCCACATTACTTACACTACTTATTGAATTGCTTCATATCCATTTCTTACTTTTTTCCAAACTGCATAAGAATGAATGTGGCAGCAGCAGCAGCAGCTCTGTGCGCATTAAAAGCTCTGAAAGCCGGCAAGGTAAACACAGACCTAAGTATATACACATGCATCTGCACACACACGCACGCACACGCACGCACACACACGCACACACACACACACACACACACACACACACACACACACACACACACAACAATGGCTTGTATGTGTAAAGATCAGATTTCCATCATGTTTGTTTTCTTAGGATAAGGCATGTGTGAACAAAGAAAATATGCTGCTGGCTCGTAGCCGTCTGCTGAAACCGGTGGAATTTCTAAAATTGTAAAAAGATTTGTTTGGTTATTCATCAAGTTGAACTGGCACCATATTCCAACACTGACATAACACACAGGTGTGAATTTAAAAGTTAAATGTTAAAATGTTAAATCCCGCCACCTCTTTTGGCCTTAAAATGAAATAAAACCAATTATGACTAACTCCATTTAGTTACCGGTCCAGTTCTTTGCAAGAATAACTTGGATTATTGGATGCTTAAAAACAATCTAATCACTCCATAATGACAGGCTGGCAATGCAAACAAATGCTCAACCGCACAAAAAAAACTGACCGTCCTGCTCTACAAACTGTGAGAATGCGGACAGAGGAAACACAAAGCAACATGCTGACAAGTGAGAATGATCAGAGGTTGTCACAAAACCGAGCATAAAAAACAAATCCTGTATCCACGCCGAGCTTAAACCTGATGGCCCAAGACTAACACTTGTTAGCCAGTTCCTCCCAGTTCCCAACTTGCATCCCACAAAAATATGGAATAAAAGAAAACAATTCAGTGATTGTTCCCCCCTTTCAATGCATGGCACCATGCGCACGGTCAAAACCATGCAAACACTCATTTGTGTAGGGTTAGTGGCACAGAAACAGGACAGGGAAACAATGGCTAAATGTCTTTGTTAGTGAATCACAAAAGCTGATAGCTGGTTATTTGCATTCACGAGATCACACTCAGTGCTCATAGCTAAATGGTGAAACCCATGTCGTTATAAAGGACATTGTTATAAAAGCCACTGGCTCTGTGTTGCAGAGCAGGAGATACTGTAGCATTCCTTTGTCCATTAAAGGACATTTATGGGCTTTTGTGCTCTCACTCCAGCCATGACTACTGCCTCAAAATTACACTTATTTTCCTGCCCTCTGAGGACTGTTTTTACACTGCTGCTTTCAATCTTAAAGAAAGATCCTTTCAGGGTAATGCTTCCCGACAACCCAAGATAGACAAAAAAAAGACAAAATCAACACCATGAATGCTCGACTGCCAAATGAATACCACAAAATGTGAAAAAGAAAATTAACGTGTAGATTTTAGCTTTAAATTGTGCATTAAAATAAAAAAACATGTAATATAAAACATACAACCACCAGCAGAGACAAAAAATAATCTCACAACCAGAATTTGCCCTTAAGTGATGCTATTGATTCCACTCTTAGACACAAAAGCCTAATAATGTCTTAACAAATAATCACATTGCATTCAGAAAAGCAAATGAAGGTGTCTTGTTGTTGCTCGGCTGTAAAAGGCCTGATCAAATCATCTCGCTCTATCGTCTTGTATTTCTAACACCACAGACAAAAAGAAGTGAACAAAGACAAGATAAAAGCCTCCAGTGTACTGAGAAATCAAAACTCACTTAAGATGTCAATAGTATGAGGGTGAAAAAAAAAGATGCTTGGATTGGAAAACAAATCCATATCAATACTTTACCAATCAGTTAATTTCATTAAGGCATTCAATGCCATTTACTCTTGGGATTGCAAATTGTGTGCAAACAAAGCAAAGGTCAGAAATGTATTGTTGAGCTGAGTGACAGATTGTGTCTGAAAGAACAGTTTGCACTGGCTGTCTGAGCGATTTATAACCACCTCTGATGAGAGAAATTAACCAGAATACTAAATTCACTTAAAGCCCTTTGACATTTTCACACTATTTTAAAGTAGCTGCTCTCTTGTACTCGTGCTCATGTGTGATCCAGCTCTGCTTGTTGTCCCCCTTATCACCTGGCGCTCTCTGGATCTGTTTATGTCCAGAAGGAATGCATCACAACTTACGATTTCTTTAAGCAGCTGTGAGTGGAAATTGCTTTTTGGGGAGACGTTTATGACCCCATTCAAAGGCTGACATCTCCAACACAGGAAGGAAGGAACTGAGAAGTGCCATACAGTATCAAGAGATCCCTTTAAAACTCCTGCTAGCTGTCTGAAACAGAAAGCTAGCAGGAGCAATTCTTCAGAGCTTACGATAGGATTGCTGAAATTTCTAATCAGAAAATAACACATGCTTCAAATAAGGTATGACCTATATCCCATCATTTATTTATTATTCACCCCGAAACCCAACACACGTCAAAATAAATTAAGCTTCCAACAGTTCAAACTCTTCCCTCAAGAAAATCTCTAAAGATGTTGTAGGCCATAGAAAAAGCACTTAACCCAGCCATGATGTCACATATGGAACAAGGGAAGGAGGGGAAAAAAATGTGCTCTCCTCCTTGAGAGTGCTCAGGATTAGGGCCTGGAAGTCTGTTAGATAATAGATCAAAGACATACACCAGAGAGCACTTCTTGCTTTTTCCCACATAACGCTCATCTTCATACATAATGGAATTTCAGGAGCTTTTTAGCAATTCCACCTGAAGATCAGGCGACAGACTCTGAAATCACACAAAATGTTCAAAAGGGTCACCAGTGACACCACAGATCATTGGTGTGATTATAATATAAATGTGAGCGCAAGACCGTAACCCGAAGAAGACTCAGAACAAGGTGCTGGTTATGAATGGAGCACATTTCTCATTATAAACTGGTTGTTTTATGTCCTGAAGCTGTGAAGTATTTGTTAGTTATTAATTGTGAGCAGCAGAACAAACTAAATCTCTACTGAGTCTATGCTAAGTTAGATTTCCCAACTTTTCTTTCAGACTTGAAAAGGTCATGTTTTCATGTATCCCAGACTGGGGATTATGATTGCTGACATGTAGCAGACATTCAAGCAGAAGATGTATTCAAATCAGTTACTTAAGCAAAAGAGCAGAAACAAGAATTTAAAAATATAACATTACAAGTAAAATCTGCATCTTCACAAGTTTACTGAAGTAAAAGTACACATAGTGAGTAAAATATAGGGTGCTACAAGTATCAAAGGTGAAAGTACTCACTATACAACAGAGTGGCCCCTTGAGTGACGTATTATATTATTAAAGTACTGTTAGTGATGCAGTAAACAACATTTTATCTTGTAGTTTGATGAAAATTTGCTAAATTGAACTACTTCATATGCTTTGGATGTTTCAGTCTTTAACAATAATTATTTAAACTGTTTGTCATTTCAGGGAACACATTTATTCTCCTTCTTGCTTAGGGTTAGATGAGAGTACGACACCAGTCTTTTATCCGTCTCATAAAGTACTTAAATATGAGGTTTCTCCAGTAGTAACACACCTTTGCCTACTGGCAGCACTAAAGCTCACCATTAACATGTCATATTTCATTTGTTTAAAAACTTAAAGTTGCTATTTTACAGGAGTTTATGTCGACTATTTCTCTACTAGAAAGCCGGATGTTCACTGTGTCTTTGGACAGAAGCAAGCTAGCTGTTTCCAGTATTTATGCTAAGCTAAGCTAACTGACTGCTAGCTGTAGCTTCATATTTGACAGTGCTATTGATTTTCTCATCTAATTTTTGACAAGAGCAAATTAAATATGTGTATTTCTGAAAATGTCCAACCATTCTTTTAACCTGTTGTGGCAACTACTATTTAGTTGCCACAACTGGAGTGGAATAAAAAATACATTATTTATCACATAAATGTAGTGAAGTAGCATAAAATAGAAGCACTAAAGTAATGTACAGCCTGATTGTACTTAAGTATAATACTTACAGTAGTAAATGTACTGTTTCACATTACTAAAATGTAAAATTTAAATGTATTGCCACTCACTGGCAATTCATGTAAGGCATCATTAATTAAAATGTATATGAGGTAAAAAATTAGTTATCTGATATATCACACCATTTTAAGTGTATGACAAAAGGGGTATTGTCATTATATTTCTTTGGTATTTCTTGTGAGTCCCACTTTCCTTACCGGCAGAAGACAGTTCACCTTTACAAACTCAAACCAACGCTGAGTAGTGAAAAAAGAGTCATTCATCAAACAACTTCATCTGAGTTTGTGGCCATGCTGAGCCACAAAATGTAGGAGTGTGCATCAGGAGAGCCATTAGTGCTGAGGGACGACAGAGAAATCAATGGTCAACTGTTCTCAGGAGGCTCCTATTCAGGTTCAGCCTTCACTCTCTGCAAATACTAAGTGCTGAAGTCTGAGGCTAAATATGGCCAGAATAATAGATAGCTGGGAGCAAAACAGGCACTTTATTGAAAAATCTATTGGGAGAGCAACTTGGCTTTTAGGAAATAAGACCTTGATATGTGGCCTAATGTTTTCTACAATTGACATCTACTTTGTAGATTCAGAATGAGAACTTGGAAATATTCATGTCCAGAAAAAAGCTACATATACAGATCTGTAGAATCAATACTGCAAGACTCCAAGAGGCCACAGTTTCAGAGTTGACTTCACCCTTCACTCCAATTGCTCTGCTGCCACCTTCTGGACAAACAGGAGAAAACCATTGCACAAAGAAATTCCATTTCAGCTTGTATCCATTTGTTTCAGATTTTATTGTTTTGCACTTCAGAATTTCTTCTAAGATGTTTGCTGAAAATAAACATGATTTTAATTTAGATGCCTCCAAAAATTACACTTGAAAATAGAGTGTTAGAAATCATGTCCTAATGATTAACTTTCATATTCAACAGTTATTCAGTGTTAAACATGACAACTTTCTGGACTGAACTAATGTGCTAAGACAACAATTCATTATTCTAATATCTGAAAATTAGAACAACTATAGCTCCAACGGTAACGGTATTGTTACTTTGCGGTTAATGATTAAAACTGCTAGAGACAAAAACTGTTATATGTTAATGGCCTGCACATACATAACCTTAAGGAGTAAAACCTGGTTTATGCTTATGCATTAAATTGACACCATAGGTAAAGCACAGCTGCGTACCCTACACTGCAGCCTGACATGCACCTCCCTAGAAAGGTAACTACACGTTGCAGTGAGAGGAGACCGCAACAACTGTGACTGGTCCACTTGGTAGCATGTCCTGTCCCTGTCTCTCAGTGGTTGGACAAAGACCGGAAACTCCCCTCCCTCAGCCTCTATCAGTTCACTGGTCGTTCACACCACCTCCCCCGACGTCTTCTCTCTTTTACTGCGTTGCAGTAATTTCCATAAAAGTAAATGTTCAACATTCGTTATCTCCAACCCCAACAACATGATCCGCTCAGTTTCATTTTCATTTCATTGTTTGGAGTACATAAAACCCCACCGCCAACTTGCGATTTGGCGGTGTATCAAGTATAAATGCTTACAACGGCATAGGCCACTTGTGTAGGGTACAGCGTCGGCTCTGCGTCGATCCTACGCAGAAGTATAAACCAGGCTTAAGAGTTCTTACCTGCAAAGAAATAGCTTATGATGCAGTTACAGTTATTTCATTTTCAGAAAACACACCGAACCTTCAACTCATTGTGGGATTCCTTCCAGTGTGTGTGAATCTGAGTAGAGTGTGTGAGAAGAGAGCTGCTCTATTGCACTCTGCTGTGGCTGAGTGGACACAATCAGTGGAACGCCGTGGATGACCACATTCTGGCTGCCCAGGCCGATGTTTGGCACCAGTAATGCACTTTCCTCACAGGGTAAGGCACTCTCCTCAACTGTAACTGTCCCTCCTGGTTTGGACATGTCCTCCGATGGACCACACACCATGTTGGTTGGTGCTGGTGTGGTCACCATGGCCGTGTTCCCTTCTGTCACGACTGTAACCTCCGTCCCACCTTCCTGGATCAAGGCGTTGAGGCCCTCCAGCTCGGAGCAGGTGGTGATGAAGGTCTGAGTGCCGCTGCTGGAGTCCTGAGCGGTTATGGCTGTCTGCAGCAGGGCCTGGTGGAGCGGGTTGTTAGTGTCTTCATGGCTGAGCTGTGTCAAGAGGACCGTCTGGGATTCAAGGGTGGCCTCTGCAGTCTGAGACGCCCCGAGGGGTTGCATAGGCGCTAGCAAGTTGACCTGTTGGATCATGGAGTTCACTACCATGTCCTGGCTTTCTGGGCTCAGCAGGACCATGTTGGTCTTACTCTGACTATCCACACCAGCTGGGATTAAGGGGTTCTCCTGGCCCAGAGGGTGAGATACGATGATTTTGAGCTGTGCATTGCTGTAAGGAGCAATTGAGTCAGATGGGATCGGAACTTCAAGCCGGTTGTTGCTCTGCGATGCAACAGGAACCAAACTGACTGCATCGGCTGGAGCAGAGAGCTGGAGCTGCAACACATTCTGAGTGTCTCTGTGTTGCTTTTTATGGCTGCGCAGGGAGTCCTCCCTGACAAAAGACGCATCGCATGAGTCGCAGCAGAAGGCTCGAGCTGCATCTAGCTTGGCCCGATACCGGGAGCTGACCGGCTTCGGAGAGTCACCTCCTCCACTTTTACCTCCACCTCTGCCACCTTTCCCACTGCCGCCTTTCTCGGGCTTATCTGAGTGGCACTTCTTTTTGTGAATGACAAGGTTGCTGCGCTGCTTGGAGGCAAAGTTGCAGAAGTCACATCTAAAAGGTCGCTCCTCTGAGTGGATCCTCTCGTGGACTTTGAGCGCCCCCCTGCTGGAGCAGGAGTAAGTGCACTTGGAACACTGGATGGGCTGAGTGGGTTGGTGTTCCCGCGAGTGCTGCCGCAGAGCAGTCTTGTTGGAACACTTGAAATCACAGTGCACGCAGTGGAAGGAGTTCTCGGTGCCGTGTTTGATCTGAATGTGAGATTTCAGGTTGCCTTTCATAGCGCAGCGGTATTCGCAAAAGTCACATTTGTAAGGCTTTTCACCAGAGTGAATCCGGATGTGCCTCTTCAGGTCTGAGTTGATTTTGAACTTTGCATCACACTGTTGGCACTGGAAAGGTGCATCCCCTTGCAAAAATAAAATAGAAATAAAATATAATGTGAAACAACACACAATGAAATTCACACAATGAATTCAGATGTTTTGACTCCCTACCAGTGTGGGAGCGGAGGTGCACGGTGAGCTGGCTGGAGTTGCGGCTGGCATAAGGACAGATCTGGCATTTAAACGGCCGTTCATCATAGTGGATACGCAGGTGCTTCTTCAAACTGCTGCTGTCCGCTGCAGCGTAGGGACAGTGTTTACACTTGTGCGGCTTCTCGCCTGTGTGCAAGCGGCTGTGCATGTTGAGCTTGTCCCGCCGACTGAAGCGCTTGTGGCACAGCTCACATTCAAATGGCTTCTCACCTGGATGATGGATGGTTAAAAACAACTTGTGTCAATATCTAATTCTGAAGGGCTCTAGCAACAGAGTATCACGTGTGCAGGGCACTGACATACCGGTGTGGGTTTTGAGATGGCGCTCCATGTCTTTTTGGCCATACTGGGTTTTGAAAGTGCAACCTGCGGATCAAGAGACATTGTGCTTTTACAAGGTGTGTGACGCCTGGTGTACTTGTGGAAAGTTAATCTAACTTTGACCGGCAGGAAGTACAGGTCTCCCTGCTTGGAACGTGTTACAGTCATAAACGGCGAGAGGCACCAACCTGAGAAACAGCAGCTGTGTCTCTTTGAAGTCAGGGTAGGTTTTAATTTTTTGGAAGGTGTTTTCTGTGCCTTGGTCAGGATCTTTTTGACACCTCTCATAACACAGGTCTGGTAGGTTTCCTCGAAAACAAACTCAGTGCTGGAATCTGAGCAGGACACAAGCACAGCAGATAACCAGTGCATACAACGAGCAGACAGTAAATCAAGTTTGCATGCAAATTATTAACGATTAAAACCAAAGCTACAGCATTTTACCTGGGAGAGTGGCTGTTGCAGCGGTGGCTGATGGGTCAGAGGTGGGTAGGGAACAACCATTTTGCTTGTGGGCGAGGAAGACATCAAAATTATTGTACTGCTGCTTGCAGAAGCCACAGATATGAATATCTGGGCTCACCTCCACCACAACAGAGTGTCCCGCAGCGACTTCAGAGGGCAGAGGACACAAAACACGAACCCATGATTATAATAGGAAGCTGTATGATGTACGTATGTGGAAATGACAACGAGAAATCTGCAATATTACAGCTGAGATGCTAGACATGTGGTGCATTTAGGATTCTTGCTAACAACTGTTTTCCTTTACCTTCGCCGTTGTATGTTGTCATTTTCGTGCCTGTTTTTGCTGGAGATCAGCTCATCTTCCGGCTCCTCAAAGCCTACGCGACGTCCACCATGATGCCAAACTGCACCGGCTCGGCTGTACACGAAGCCAGCGCCTCTACTACATGTTTCACAATGTGAAATCTACCGCGGCGTGTATATCAACGGCAATGACAGTTTACTTCTGCAACAACACTGACACAGATCGGTTTTACGACATTGTACGTGGGGTTTGCGGCAGCGGGGATAAGCATGCGTTTATGTCCGGGTGACGTCATGCGTTGCTTTTAAAGCAGTGGGAAAAATCTAAATTACATTCCGACAGGAATTCTTACCCTCGGTTTCACTGAATGAATGTGTTTCTTATTTTGTCCGAGTTTCATATTCACGAATCAAGACGTACAAGCTGTCAGTTATATTAAAGTTTCAAAAATCTTTTTTTTTTTACATTATTTTTCTTTCACTGTATTAGTCCCCCTAGGTATATTTGTATACAAAAGTTGTCTAAACAAGATGTTTTTTTTAAACTTACATTATGGGTTTCTTCCAATACCGCATTTAATATAGAAAAAGAAAGAATTCTAGGAAAACATCACAAACAAAAACAACAACAGAAAACAAAATGAAAAAAAAAGCAGAGCATGGAAAATAACAATAAAGGTAATGGATTCTTATTATTTTTTACTGTAAGTACTGTTGTCATAATTAATATGTTTGCTGTTTGATTCATTTTTTAATTATCAAGTACATACAGTATATAGTCATATATCAGAACACCATTCACAACCCTGAAGTCTTCCCATTTGTATATATGTTTTCTCTTGGCTGTGTGAAGCAAAGTAACAAGTCTAACTTTTGTTTTTTAAAGAATCCTACTTGCTGTGTGTAATGCAGACTGTTGTAGCCTCACATTAACTTCAGACCTCCAATACAGTCTATGCTTCAGACACACTGGGATGTAATCTTGTACAGAACAAATACTGGACTTTATTGAATCAGATCAGTTTTACAGAGCAAAGCCTTTTTCAGTGTTTATATTGGCATTTGACGAGTGACACACTTAAACAGACGCAGGGCTAATTCATTTGTAAACAGCACTCGGATTTATGGCGTTTGGTATTTACGAGCCCCTGAAAGCAGCATTACCGTTGTTGTAGAGTTGGACTCAGCAACGGACCATAAAATGTCCATAAAATGATTTTTTAGCAACAGAATATCTCCTCCTAGAAAACTCTAACTGATTAACTCCAACATTTGCCTCGGTGAGATAAATTTTTAAGCTAAGTGTTCATCTTCTCTGGCTAATACACAGATGTGTTAAGGCTAATGTCGCCTAGCAAGGCCATTACTGCCACCTGTCGTATCGGAAGTTATATTAAATGACCCACTACAACAAAGTGTTTGTTTGTTGGAGTCACTTAAAAAAAACAAACAAAAAAAAAACCAAAAAAAAAAACCAAAAACAAACATTTGAATTCAACTGAAGTTTTTCTCAGAGTTAAACGACTGCGGCGTTAGCACATTTCAGAAATTAGCCTTAGCACTAGCTGCGATAGCAACACCGACTTCCTCCTGAGAGAGGTGAGCTTCCTGGTGCGGGACACTAAAATATACATACTCTACCATCTTTCAAATAAGGGCAATTTACTGGGTTGTTGGGGTGAGTGAATGAGAATACCTCTTTTTTTTATGCCAGAGCAGTTGTGCTGGTGTGAATAAGCCATGAAAGTGACTGACGTGCAGCTCCATTTTCAGTGGCAGGTCCTTAACTGCCTGATTGCCACTGTGAAGCTCAGGAATTTCCTTACGCTGACTTTCCTGCATGGCAAAGGCACAGGACTGATTCCTTCCCTGCTGAAACAGCAAATCCTAGAGTCAGACATGAGGTACACACACACACAAACACACACACACACACACACACACACACACACACACACACACACACACACACACACACACACACAGTTGCAGGGCCTTTCATGGCCTGCCCACATGAATGTGACTAGCTGATTACCTTCGTCTTTGAATTTGATATTGTCAGGATTGTCCACACAGATTCACATGCTGGCATGGTAACTGTTTGTGTCACGTAAGAGGAGAAAGCACTGTTTTCTTTGGGCGTTTTGAAATGTGAAAGACATGAAAAGGAGATAATTAAATAAATAATTATTTCTGACCGAGAGGCGTGCAAATCATATGCACATAAATCCCCCCACAAACCTAGTACAGTTAAATGTACATCAAAAGACCACATTTACATGAGACACACAAATGACTCAAACATGTGGTAATCAAAGAAAGACTAATGTCACTCCCCCAGCACCAGAGACCGGACCAGTACGCTGGCTGCTTTGATCGAGACGTCATTTTTACAGTCAAAAGAATTGTAAATTTGTTTTTTTTTCTTCTAACTTTTCACACCTGCAGCTCAGGATTTCCTTGTTCTTGTTATGATTGAGCAGTTTGGTCACTTCATTATTAGGCCTTATTTATGAGGAAACACTGTGTATTGTTACACATTATTCAGTCAATCAATCAACCAATCGTTTGATATCTAAAATATCAGAAAATGGTGAAAAATGCCCATCAATGCAAGTTTACCTACTTGTATTGCTTTATTTTTATCCAACCAACAATCCAAAGCCCTAAAATATTCAGGTTATAATCTTATTTTGTATTTATTTATTATTCCATTTTTGACAAAACAAGGCAAAAAATGACAAAAACAAATATAAATCGGGATTAGGTGGTGATCAAAGATGAGGCCACAGGCCTGAGGTCCATAGTCCAGCACCATCATCCCTAAAACAACCCAGTGCAGAGTGTACAGATCAGACCTAGGTACTGCATTTTGACAGAGTACCAACTGACAAACAGCTGTAAGAACATCAACACATAATATCATTTCTTTGTTGTTGCATCTCAACTTTAAATTTAAGTGACGCTAAAATGAGCTGGACTGAGTGAAAAAAACCCTCTGGCATTTGTGACTAAATGAGATCTGGTGTGTTCAGCAATGATCTAATTGAAGTTCAAGGACCTTCAAGTCCATTGCCCAACGTTTGTTCTTCTTCTTATTATTATTATTATTACCATCTTAGAAAACAAAGAAAAGCTTTAAATTTTCACATTTAAAAAGCTGGAGCTTCTATATTTTTGCCATGTAGCTTGAAGAATTGCCAATAAATTTTCTGTCAACTGACTAATAAGTCGACTAATTGCTAAAGGTCTAATTTAGAGTAATACCGATCTCACGCAGCATGCTAGTGACTGCTTTTACACTAGGCGTCCCCCTGTCCTTTAAAACAATGAACTCTTATTCAGTTGTTGTTGTTCAGAAACAAAGTCTTATTTGGACATCCAGCTGTGCCAGTTCTAATTTGTAGACGTGCCCCTTTCTCATTCATTGAGACGCCCGAGTATTCAGTGAGTGATGTAATGTCCCTCTTTTCCCCAATGAGACAAGGGCAACAATAGGGGGGAGTGCCTCTGTCACATTATTTTCCCCCACCGAGGCACGCCAGCTGCTTACAGTTGCTTAATGGCTACGAGCTGTCACAAGGCATCACAGCCCGCTGCCACACAGGAGCGGCAGATGCTTTAATTGCACAATGACTTGTAGGTTGTCAACAGCAATTATACCAGGCTTCCACCTGAGGGCACCCAAAGAACACCGTCTACCCACTTCACTGGCAAGACGCAAGGCTCAGACGCTGGCTGCTACACATAAACCTGATCCCTGAGTTTTGCTTCTGTCCAGACAAGAGCTGCAGAGGGATTCCAGGACTCTTTTTTAGCTTAATGGTTTAGCCATGTGCTGCAAAGACCTGGGCAGGATTGTCAGACAGCAGGCTCCGGACCCCAAAATCATATTTAGACATAAAATATTTATCCAGCTTTGTCACCTTAGGGCCCGCTGCTCACCGTGCTGCGGCAGGTCGTGGTGTGCAGAGTTTGAGTAATTTTCCTCATTATTAATTCATGTCTTTTTTTCTATGTGATTCAGGGGAGGCTCATTCGCCGTTGCCAGTCCTGAGATTATTATCATCATTAAGAGGAAACAAATAAAATGGTGAGTTCAAAGCTGTGCTGCAGCGTGCCTCCGCCAAACATTTGTTCAAGTATCTTGATGGTTTGTTGTATATATGTATACAGCTCAGAGAAAATACTGTGTAATGTGCTTAGATTTGTGGTCCATTCTATTTATAGGAACACCTAAAATTATAATCAAGCAGCTCAGAAACCAAACGCACACAGTGACCTTCTGTTTGTGTCATGTCAAATTGAATGGGTAAAAGATGTCCCAAGTCCCGTGTTTGTTTTGAGCCACAAGACAAATTATACACACATGTATGAATTCCTTTGGTCAACAGCTGCCATCGCAGCATCAGATAAAACAGAGCCAAAGTCTGGGAACCATCAGATGCCTCCAACACTCCCACTTTATCATATAAAAAGACAGTGTACACAAATGCACACAGCACGCACACGCACACACATACACACACACACACACACACAGACTTGCACACACAAGCAAGTGCAGCCGTGCTACACATAAAAGGTGCACATGCTCACACGCAAATCAGCGCTATGCTCTTTGTATCTGCCAACTGATGCAGATGATAGGGCTGCAGATGAGTGCAGGCTAACCAGAGACTAGAGGGTACATGTGGCTTCACAGACAATAGCAGCTCTAAGGAGGAGAGTATTCAAGCCTGAGAAACATGCTGGGATATAAATGAAGACATTTCTTTTTTAAATGTAGTATGAAATTTTATATATTTTAAAGAGTGAAGTTATTGTTGATGTAGAGGCTTGTACAAATGTTAATGTGGCCATAGTGGCAGGTATATAAAATGTGAATGTTACCTAGAGGTAGAAAAGGCGCTTTCTTGTCTCCCAATTAAAAACGCATCTCTATCAAAACAGAGTCATTTTTTAGTGGAGTCCACTGTGACTGGATGGCACTGTGGGTGCCTTGTATTTTGCTGTAGTGTCAGCAGGGGGTGTCCAAAATCAGGCTAGGGAAGGAGACCCTGTGCTTGTTTGAAGCAGCTTACACGGCAGTGCTCCAGTTTGTAGCAGCTGACATTTTGGAACCAGTGGGTCAGCAAAATGGAGAAGCCAAGGAGATGCATCAAAACCAGTGAGACTTTTGACCGCAGGATAGTTGTGTGTAATTTATTGTGGCTCTTTTGGTTTTTCTTCATAGAGAGTCCTAATTATCGTCGCCGGGCGGCAACCGACCATTAACATTATTGCACAAGTAGGTTTCAGGTGTTGCTTCCTACTCCCAAGTAGAACAGAGCAGGAAATGAGGCCATGGACTGAGATGTGCGTGTATGATATGTGAATGTGTGTGCGCTCACATGCAATTTTTTATTTATTTTTTTTCTTTGTGTGAAGTTGTCAATGATGTCATGATGGAGGAGGGAATCTTGATAGTTAGACAGATAACAATGAAGCTGGCTTATTCATACCCTGCACACACACACACACACACACACACACACACACACATACACACACACCTACAGACACATGGGCACACACACACACGGCGGCATCATCATCGTCACAGAGGGAGCAAGGCTCATAATTGGACAGAGGTGTCTGTAGATAATGAAGCCAGACCTCACACCTGCCAAACCTTGGGGATTTCACTTGACTGGCCACTTAAATCTTCCTCACTCTGCGGGTCTGGAGGGCAAGAGAGTGAGTAAGGAACTAATGGAAAAAAAAGCACGCGCTACAGGGAGGATCCCTGTCAGCATGAGTGTAGCGTGGACCCCCACCCCAGCTAACTCAGCCCCCACAGCTCGTTCCATACAGCACCCACCTCACTGCACTTCACTGTAAATCCTCTGGTGTCAAGGATTTCAGACGGAAATGGGGAAATGCTGCACCAGCTATTTTGTTTCAAACTCTCAAAACACTCGCTTCTCCCAAGTTGTCTTTGGTGACAGCGTTGTGTGCGGGAAGCGTATTGTGCCAGCTTTTAGTGGGGTGTCATTCGAGGTGCTGAAAGGGAAATCAGATAGACGCTTCAACGGAGAAATACTTCTATATAGAAAGTTTACCTGACAGTCATCAGTGAAGGGGTGACACTGTATCAGTGGTAGCAAAAAGCTACACCAATTAGGGACTGAGTTTACTCTGGCAAAACCTTAACAATTTATGAGAAACAAAGTGGAATTTCACTCTGTTTTTTTGAAGTGTTAATCCATAAATGAGGCTCGGGAATCATTGTCATTCTTGATACAAATATGGCTTAGATATAACTCTATTCTATTCTATTCTATTCTATTCTATTCTATAAATACACAGACAGGAGTGAGAGACAGCAGGGGGGTATCACTCTGTGTTAGCTCGTCACGAAGTCAGCCATGTCAGCTTTTACATACGAGGTTGTGTCTGCTTTCAAAAGGTTGTGGTGGTTAATGGTGAAAATCAATACCGTTGTTGTGCTAACAGACACAAATAGAGACTGGTAGCTTTGCTCGTGGGTTGGCTGTATCCAGATGGTCTGGGTATATCTGTCATATTTTATCCTTTTTATTCTGCTAGATATTGGATAAAAAGGATAAACGTGTGCTTGTCAAACTCTGCTGTCTTGCGGAAGTTGCTTCGTGCCTCCACTGCAGCCAGCAAGTGGAGCCGTGCATTAATGCGTCGAGTTTAAGATAACCTGGAGAACCTCAGTCATATTTCTGAGTGCTGAGAAATACCGATGCGGAGACGATGGTGATTCCTGATGGAGATTTACATGCACGTCTGTAAATGCTACAGCAGCACACACAGTCACTTAGAGAAGTTGTTAGGTGTCAGTGAAACTGCACATGATGCATACAAGCTGGCAGATTTATAGCCGGATAATGACAGAACTACACAATATTCAATTGTGTGCAAAATCTGAATGGATTCTAAAATCATCCCCCTTTGACTGGGGCTTTCATTCAGCATGAAAGGAGCCAGAAGCCCCAGCCCAGGGTAGTAATCTTGGATACTTTCAGTGTAATTTTCCAGTGTCCAGGCCAGGTGGGAAGGTAAATGAGCCCAGGTGGCTCGCCCGGCCTGCGATACCCAGGAGGGAAACCTCGCAATCAACAGCAACAACAAAAAAAACAAAAACCAAAACACAGCGTCCGTGGTGATGGATGGCGTCACATGTCCGTAGAGTGTTTGTGCTCTAAGTGCTGTGCATACTGAGGTGATGGCTCCTGCTCGCTCATAGATTATAGATAAACAAAAAGCTGTGCGAGCAGAGCCAGGTTTGGGAAATGTGCTGTAACCGTAGACCCCGGATCATCATCATCACCATCTTTGCCGTCCCATCTCTTACCAGCTTGAACTGCCACACGAAGGCACTCACAGTAGTTGGGCGACATGGGCTAATGTGGATCCTCTTTCCGAACTGCGACGATAAGCAACGCCGAAATGTGCCCTGAAATGAAATCACACGGAAACCGAAAGCTTATCAAGATGAAAGTGTGCAATAATACAAGAATTATCCATCACCATCCGTCATGTATTTGTTTGCAGGAAACAGATTACATGGATCTTAATTGAAATATTATTTTACCTTCATTTGAATTATTTATGGGGTAGCTGACTAGATTCATACCTCAGAGAAAAACATGAACACATTATGTGATGCAAGAATGTGTGTGTTTGTGTGTGTTTGTGTGGGTGTTTGTGTGTGTGTTTGTGTGTGTGTGTGTGTGTGTGTGTGTATTTGTGAGCATTTCTCATATATTATTCAAAGTGTAGAGTCAGAATGTGGTCCTACGTAGCCATATGAAGGATATCAAAGGGCCTGTCTTTGATACAATTTACTTGAGATCCAGTGGCCAGAGCCGAGCTGTCCGTTGGCCTACCATTGCTAATGAGATCGGGGGGTAAAATTGAGAGTGGTGGGCTGGCTGTCATCGGCTAGGTGATGGTTTTAAGACTAAGCAGTGATACTTCATTAATTAACCTTCACATTCTATGTAGATCTGCTCATCAAGATGCAGTTAATTAAAGAAAGGTCATTCCAAGGGCTGCTGGGAAGCGGCATTATTACAATGGAGGGATGGCACTGCTTTGAGCGAGATAACACAGGGGAGGAGGGGCGGGGGTGGAGGTGGTGGGGGGGGCAGGGAGGAGGCGATCACCCCAGTCACCACTTAAATGGCAGACGACTTGCCAAAGCCAGTTTCTGAACTCCTGACTGTGGACCAGCTTAGTTTGAGGAAAAAAAAATGTTGCTTTTCTTTTAGCGGTTTTTGTTTTTTTTATTATTTCTATCATTCCCTCTTTTTTTGTATTGAGAGATACTGTTGAAAAGCTCTAATGGAGAAAGTCTCAGTAAAATATTCATTACACTCAATCGACAGCATCAATCTTTTAGCATCTCAGTATAGTTTCTCTCTCCTCTCTTTGGAGCCCTGTGTCTTTGCTGCCAATTTCTTGGGCGAATCCTACTCTCTCTGACCTTGCAGAAAAAAAAAAGCCATCTTGAGTAAATAAAAGGCCTGAAACTCAGCGGGATATAAAATAGTTATGCGTCATCTGTAAGTGAAATCCATTTCTGTGTGGTAACTTATTCATTTTGATTTCTGTCTATCTATCTATATATTTATCTTTGTCGCTGTCGGCTAAAGCACGACTTAAAAAATAGTCTTGTTTTGGGGAAGTGGATCAAGTGGATGCTGTGGTTTGTCATAAAAACACCAGTAAATAAAACAATGTCCCTATTAGGGTCTTATCAATCAGGAAGTGATTGCTTTTGTGCAGGCCTGCGGTATGACATAAGGACAGAGACAGTTAGAGGCAGCTCAGTATGAAGTAATGTGTCTGTAGATTCGCCTCCTGGCCAATCACACAAGTGAGATCAGACTTAGTGTTACAAATGGCTTTCTATAATGTTTTTGCCAAGCTTTGTATTTTGATAATGGTGCCACCCCCTCTCTCAGTGCTTGTCTTGTTTGGGAGCGTGGCATCGGTTTTTCAAAATGTTGCTCTACTGCAAAATTGCAGCGAGACATCAGCGCCTCCCCTGTGTCCACTCAGTCCTCCTGTAGTCATCCCTGAGTGTCTTTTGGCATTGCTTCCAATGGCAGGTGTAAAGACAAACGAGAGGCTGTGCACAAGCGTATGCACGCGCATGCATTCAAGCGTGCGTGTGTGTGTGTGTGTATATATATATATATATATATATATATATATATATATGTGTGTGTGTGTGTGTGTGTGTGTGTGTGTGTGTGTATCCCTCCCACCCCGCTACGATACAGTAACTGCTGACCCTGGACACAGTGCCATTATGGCAGACGAGGCAGGGCTCCCCTGGCAGCGGCTGGGGCGGCTGGTTGCTAGGTGGAGAGACATTACCGCGGGCCTCTGCAATAATTTATCCTAAGAGCGCGGCGAGCCGTCATGTAGCCCCTGACAGAGAGCTGCAGTACTTTATCAGCCTGCCTGTAAATCAGCCATGTGTGGGTGCAGACGGCAACATTGTTTGATCTCTTTCAGACACTCTAATAATCTGCTCCCCTCTGATTGATACCTCCACACAACAAAGCACATTACACCAGCAAACCACAGCAGCCATCAGCGTGTGTGTGTGCATGTGCGTGCATGTGCTGATGTCTGTGTGCGTGTCTGTGCGTGCGTGTGTCTTTCTGGTGGTCATCAGTATTGCCAGTGGCCTGGGGAGGGAGGGAGGGAGAGGGAAGGAGGGAGGGGATGAATGAGTCTTCTGCAGAAACACAGGGTCATTTGGAGTCTCTAAACCAATGACAGGCTAACGGGTTCACAAAACGATCACTGGATGAAGGGAGGGGCAGGGAGAGAGAGGGAGGGAGAGAGAGAGACAGCACCACCAACCTCAACACAAGAAATCCAGCAAACAGATAAAGATCTACTGAAGCAGTTATTCTTTTCTTAAATGGCTGCGGTTTTGTAAATGTGAATTGTATAAAATTCCTGCCACATCAGGAGGATTATTGTCTCCCTTTTGATACAGATGCCTGTAAACATCACATTTTATATGAATTAGAATTTTTGTACTCACAGAAAACCTTCCTGTAAAATTGTACAAAAATAGTTGCAACAAGAATTTATCCCCGTTTCAAATTTCAGTGTAGCCTGATATTTTTGGAAATTAATGTGCAGTCCGCACTTTGACAGGTACAACAAATGCAACTACACAGCCGAATGCTTGTATCTTTTCTCTAAAATGCTGATATTTATTTTTTTATTTTTTTATTCCATTCATGGCTTTCTATCAAATCAAAGCGAATTGCATCCTTTTCCAAATTGCCTTCCAACCCCTTTCGCTTGATATGGCTCATATACAAAGGAGAGCAATGTCCCATCCAACAATACCCATACCATTTGTGCCGCTCAGCTTCAGAATGTCATTGGTTTGAGTGTGACAGTAAAACATAACTCTACCTTTTTATTTTTTTTCTAGTGGGGTTGCATTGGAACATGGCTTCCAATTATTCAGCTCCAAATTCAATAGCAATTTTCTGCTCAATGAAATAGTGGTTTCAATCTCTAGAGTAATGTCACTTTAGAGAGATTTTCAAAATGGCATGTCTGTGAGTGAATAGATGGACACGGGAGGATTCATTTTGCTTGAGGAAATGATACTTGTCTGCTCAAGCTTGTCATTTATTGATGAAGAGAGCACCTCTTCAGATACTATAGAATCTACAGTATGGCTGTAGATGTAGTGTTTTTACTCCCTTATTAAATATATCAAATTTTTAGCTTTTAGTCAGAATTTCTAAAAGGATAAAAATGCCAAGCAGATGCATAACCTTATGAATGTGTTTGGTCAGATGGAGCCTATTTTGCTTCAGTGCAGCATTAAAAGTAGCACTGAACAATAAAAAAAAAAAATGCAATTATAAGTGTGTTTGTGTGTAATGTATCAGTAGCCCATCCAGGGCCCCATAATGAATGCAATGCAACGTGCGATCACTGAGCCGTGCGTATGCCCCGCTCAATGCATCTCTGAAAATAAACAGAGCAATGGAAATGGTTCTCATTAGTGTTGTTTTCATATTAAGTCCCTCAGACAAGGTTGACAAACCCAGCTCCCTGTGCCAGGCTCCTCAGGGACCATCGCTTCAATACAGCTAGGGCAAACAACACCAGCCGATACCAACACCATTACCACCTCCTATAGTTACTTATCCTCTCCTCCCTCCCTCCCTCCCTGCTGCCCTCCCTCCCTCCCTGCGGTGTGCTCTGTCTACACAGACCAGGGGAAAACGCATTAAGATCTTCCAGCAGCATAGAGAAAGAGTCCTGCTTTCATTCATCACCATTCCTATTGGCCCTAAAAGGGACAAATGTCTGTTCTACATCTCCGTGCTATTAGAATAGGAGAAATGTGTGCTGTGCTGTGCTGTGCTGTCTGTGTGAGATGGAAGTTATTTCGTGCTCCAGAGACGATCCGCTGCGAGGCTGTTTAGCAGGGAGGGAACAGGTGTGCTGAGCTTCTGGCTTCCACCATGTGTTCCAGTTGTTTCATCTGCACCTGTTTCCCCAGTCCTATATATGATGATCAAAACACTTTATTAACCATAAAGTGTTTCTTGTTTGTGTGCCGCACTCTCTCTTGCCTCCTAAATGTTTCTTTTAACAGTCACATATCATCATGAAGTAATTAATTTCATTCAGTGGAGGTTATTGTGTCAAACGTTGTGTATATTTACCAGGAAAATGTGTCCTGCTTAAAAGATAAAGTTTCATTTGCTGCTTTGCAAATTGATGAATAGTGATTACTAAACTACAGTAAAACCAGCTCATGAAAGCAATGATTAATTTATAATGATGCCTTAAATGCCTTAAAATGTAAATCATAAAGCCTAAAGTCAGAGAAGCACATTTGAATTTTTAAATATTTTTTTATTGTGAACCAAAAAGTTGTTTAATGCTTAAAGCTGAAATCTTTCCACACACGATCAACCCTGAACTGCAACAACGATTCCCAAACATCAATTAAAAGGCTGTAACTAAAGATTATTTTCATTATCGATGAATCTGTCCATTATTTTCTCTTATTAATCAGTTGAACATGCTGCAGAAAAAACGCCCACCACAGTTTCCCAAAGTCCAGAGTGACATCTTCAAACACAAAGTTATACAGTTTACTGTCATATAACTTAAAGAAAAGCTGCTAATCCACACAGACCAGGAGCTGAAACTGAGGGTTGTTTGATGATGTTATCAAAATAGTTATTTTACTGTCCAACTTTTTGGTTCTAATCGCTTGTTACGTCTTCTTCATAAGTCACTGACCTGCCTCAACTCAATATGTCACTGTACTGATGGTGAATAAGATATATTAATGTATTATTTTATTATTATTAAATATATTAATTTCAGAAGACATGAGAGGTTTCAGCTTTGTCTTTATGGACAAAGTTGGGTTATTCTGTATAGTGGAGAAACACAATCTTCACATTGTTTGCTTCCTCAAGACTTTATCTGAAATTCAGATTTTTTTTTTTTTTGTTTGCTGCATTTGTTGTTTTCTCAGCTTCCTTCCTGGGAAAAGTGACCTCTCTTCAGCAGCAGCCACAGTGGTTTAACAGCGATAGTCACCACGGCGAAACTGACAAACAAAAAAACCTCCTGTACTGAAATCTAATTGGGCTTTTTTCACAGCACAGATTTTGACCTGTCATAGCAGGAAGAGCACAGGTGTTACTAATAACATGAACAATGGCCGTGTTCTAGTTCAGTGTCCCAGTAAGCTGTGACAGCGTGACAGTGAGCCAGCGTGCACATGCAGCACCAGGGCCCAGAAACGGAGGCAGCTAAATGGAATTCAGCCATCGCTGATTTTATGATTCACTTCTGTGTTTTTCTTGCTGTTGCATGTCAAAATGTCTTAAATGAAAACAGCCAAGAAAACAAATAATGTACAGGTCACATTTTGACTTACCAGTCGTTGATGTTTGGGCAGGATTACACAAATCACTCTTTACAGTTTGTAGACGTGAGTGTGTCTCCGTGTGTGTTTGTGTGTCACAGTCTGGTCCTCTTCCTGACACGGAGGAGCTCCTTGGCCCACCTGAGTTGTGCCTTGGCAGGGCACATCACACTGCTTCAGGCCACTGTAAATATCACCTTTCTTGCTATCTTCAAGACCTGCTTTTCCAGTAAATGGGAGAACATGTAATTCAATATACTGTGTCAGGGCCATTTGCTTTTCAGAGGACATCAAGGTGACATGACTTAGTGGCCCCGGAATGAACATAAAGATTAATAAGTAATGTCCATATAAAGATGATATTTGCACTCGGATATCCTCTTTGTTTTAGATTAATGCTTTTGATCACAGGGGAAGTGGTAACACAAACCGAGCCGCAGACAGCAGGAGGTATGACATCCTAACACAGCCTGGCACATCAGGATCCTGGAGGGCCTTGCGTGGTTGGACTTTTAAGCTGTTGATTTTTTTAATTTCTCTTCATTATAATGAGTAATTTTGCTGGTGTTGCATGATACTTCTGACTGTGCACAGTTCTGATTTAGCCAAGCTGATCCTACATTTCATATATGACAGCAGCGGTGATGACTCCAATGAGCTTGCATGTTACAATTTATTGACAATAACGATAGTATTGAACTCCCACACTCTAAAATGAAATGGTATTTGGCCGTCCTCTTGTAATACTGTTGTTGGTCCCCCTGGCATTTTGTAATTTGTTGCAGTGTTTGTGTTCTCTTTCACACTTTAATATCACGGTATTGCTTCAATTTGAGCTGCAAGATAAAGTTCTATTTCATTTTGTGGGATTAACTTACTGGGTAGCACATGTCTCAAGGTATTTGTTGTGTTTTGTTTTATCTATGAATTATTTAGGAGCTTCAAAAATAGAGAATGGGTTAGACGAGTGAACGTCCTGTCTCTCTTGGCAATCTCGGTGAGATGTTTAATTTGGACCTGCTAGCGTGGAATAGCGCTCGCCACGACTGGGATTAGGTGGTTGGTATGTAATTTCCCTGAAGGAGGAGCATGTTGAATTGGAGAATAATGATAAAGGAAGAACTGAACATTTTCAAGGAAGGAAATATGACCTCGTGACTGCTACATGCGCCAAAAGTTGTCATGGATTTCAGCTCCAATATGAAACACTTTGCAGAAATAGATATGGTGTTATACAATAGAAATAAAACCACAGTATTCAGCTTGTTAGTCAGTAGACGGTCCTTTAAAGTTGAGCCTGTAGCAATGCTATAATCATCCTTTCATCAGGTCATTTATCATAATTTACCGAACATGCTAAAGTTCACCAGGCCTATTAATGAAAGATTCCCTGTTTTTCTTTACACTCCCTAGCACTTTTTAAAAATGCTAATGGACTCCAACAAGCACCTGAGCAAGGATGAAAGTGCCCTAATTCCTGCTCAAAGGTCACTGAGATGAGTTATAGTGGTATAAGCACCTGAAAGCTATTCCCTTGTTAGACTTGACAAAGGGAGGCTGCCATTTCCCCCCTTTAAAAATAGTGTTGGGTAATAAATGATCATTTGTGGAATGTGGTCGCTACCAGCAGTGACTTTTTTCCCTCTGACATAACTTTACTGCCGGCTGATTTACATCCTGAAAGTTGTCCCCAAAATATTTAAAATGAGCGTTTTATTCATGACGTGCAGCAGACGGCAGTGACACACACACACACACACACACACACACACACACACAAGAGCTCTTGTTGTGCTTCTTGGGGGAAATGGCTAATTAGCTGGCCATGAAAAATGCAGACGTGCGTGTTTTAGTATCATCCTCTGTTTGACTCAACAACACTTTAGTAACAGATTTGCAGTTATAATACACCCAGAATCAGCACAATGTGGAGGATCTGGACGGCCACGCTTTTCCTTCAGAGTTACTGACACATGGCATGCTACTATCAATTATGAAACACACTGGTCTCTGGGTAAGCATGCCTTCTGTACAGTAGGTGCTGTGTGCACCTCAGCATATGTGATAGTCCTCCTCAGCAGCCCTTCACAGGTCCCTGAAAGGTGCTCCTGGTGTGGATGCGGGGCGGTAGAGCAGGGATCACAGTGACAGTTTCAGGTGGAGGAGTCTATTAATAGTTTACCTCTCAGCCAAAGCATTTCATCATTTTTGGTGTCTGAGGGCTTCCTGCTTCAAAAAAAGGGGGTGAAGTTATGCATCTCAATCTACCCCTTCATATTTCATGCTGTTGAGGATTATAAATAAAAGGACAGACTCTGACCTGGGCTATTAGTTACCCGAGATCCTGTGGGTGGATAGTGCTTTGTCTTCTGTCGGCTTGTGGTGTTTTTCCTTCAGAAAAGCAACAGGATTACAATCAAAGTCTTTGGGATACAATATGAGATATGATACCTGCTGCCTAGCAGTGAAAAGAAGGAGGATGGAAGGGGATGAGGAGCAACAAAAGGCAAGGCAAAACAAAACCAATCAGTCAAAATCAGCCAAAAGGGAGAATCTGAATGGAACACGGTGGAGAATTTGACAGTAGGTCAAGCTATGGGTCAGTCTAAAGTACCACTGTGGTGATTGCTGTTTTCCCCTTAGTGTGACTCTCTTGTTTTGACCACACAAACCGGCCGGACGTCTCCAGAGATGAGCCTCTCTGACAGAGTGATGAGGAAAATAGTAAGCTCGAAAGCTCTCACTCTCTCACCTTCCCCGTGGTCCAATGGTCGGGCCCAGCTTATGCCAAAGCAGCCTGTCAGTGCTTCTTGTTGTTGGACGGACCTTTGATCTTGAACAAATAGAGAGAAGAGTCTCAGAGCGGCTGCCTCAGGGTGTGAGGAAATATGGGCATCGCGAAGGGTCAAATTCTTGAGGAAGGCAGTAAAATTAAAACCTTTATCGCCATCTTTATGGCTTCATTCCCTATGGCAATTACATTATCTATGGAAAATGACAGAGCTTTGTTCCCATTATCACTGAAATCTCCAGCAAGGAGTGTCTGATGTGCTGAAAATGAAAGTGATGTATGTCAGTCTGAATAAATCACAGCTGATGTGGACCTATTGTACTGTGTCAAGGTGGCTACTTTCAGTGACTTCAGAAGCTGAGATTTGTCTGTTTTCTGCAAACAAACACAGGTGCTCAGACATTAAACTAATCAAAGATAAATAAATAAAACTTTCTTCACATCAGAGTGTTTCCATCAAATCCAGATTGACAACCCTCACTTGAAATTAATGATTTTATTTTTCTGCGACCACTCAGTCGCTAACCACCCGAAACCTCACACATTGACTTTTCTCCACAGATTGCAACTCATCCATTTTTTAATTGTGTTCATTTTTACCTGGGTCCCACCGGACCGGCAGCAGCGGTGGTCGTTGTCATCCGTCTGCTCTGACAGGGAAGAGGGAGAGAGAGGCGCCACGCCACTTCCCACCCCTAGCTGATGTGTCAGGCTTATCACACAGCCGAGCGATCCTGAGGTGACATCCTCCACTGAATCGGTGACATTTCACGGACGGTGCAAATCTATCCATCTTTGTCAAGCATCCGCCTCGATTTTAGCATTCCCCGAGTTAGCATATTGATCAGTGAGAAACGCATGAGTGAGGACTTCTTGTTTTCTGCTCCTTAAAATGGGCATGGTGAGTCCACTGGACTCCTCTGTCAAAGTCTGCTGCTCTGGGCCTTAATCTGCCCTCTTCAAAGTTGCATAAAATATGGAGGGATTTTGTCATTCAGGGCCAAGAGCTCACCAAAGACTTTCTTTGCCAATTTGTGTCAAAAACTTCTCTGGAGGAAAGTTTCAACAAAGTTCATGTCTACAGCATATTTCATGATATTAACCATTATGTCTAGTGTCTCAAACCAGCTCTTCATGCTACTTATTTAACCACAGACATGTATGTAGTATGTAACTTGTATTGTTGGCTCATTTTTGTGCCCATGTGCAGGCCACAGTCACAGTTATGTTTTCTGTTTGTCCGTCTGGATGTCCATCCCTTTCTCAGGAACGTGATAATCTCAGTAACGCCATGAAGGAACGTTTTCAAATTTGGCACAAACATTCATTTGGACTGATTAGATTTTGGTGGTCAAAGGTCAAGGTCATTGTGACCTCACAAAACACAGTTTTGGCCTCTTGAATTTGATATCTCAAGACCACTTTGAGGGAATTTGTTTAGATTGGGCATAAACATTCACTTGGACTCAAAGATGAACTGATTAGATTTTGGTGATCAAAGGTCAAAGGTCAAGGTCACTGTGATCTCACAAAACACATTTTTGGCCTTAACTCACAAATTCATACACTAATTATGACACAATTTAACTCAAATGTCTATAAATATAAAATGATGTGAACATTTTATATCCAAATGGTCAAAGGTCAACTTCACTGTGACATCATAATGTTCTGCAAAAATACCTCTGGCCATTATTCAGTGCTGTAACTCAGGAAGGAGAGATTGAGACCATAATTCCTGCGACTTGGCTGGTTGGCGGAGGCGAACAACCGCTAATTCTAGTTTCTCCTTTGCTTTTACGGTTTCATTATGGAACGAGCAGTTTACTGGCGACCATATCAAAGGACGGTTTGCTAACTTGTCAAAATGCTGTATGTGTTCAGGCACATATGTGTTCAATAAACCAAGGAGCTATGCTTCCTTGAGCTGCTTTACTTAACAACAATAGAGCTTTGTTTCCATCAGTTAAATTGCTGTGATGCATCTCGTAAAAAAACAAAAAAACCCCCAACAAACACAGAAGAAAGAACCCTGTGTATGATAGAGAAAGTCCTATCCACCTGGGTCCCGCAGTGTGTAAACTACAGCAGCTTCTGTTATTTGTGTTAGGGCGTGCAATGTAATAATTGATTAATAATGCAAAGCTTTAGGGAAAACTATAACTCCTAAAATGAGGGCGATGATTGTGCTTGCGCCGAAGCAAATCAACAGCGACAGAATAGCACCGGGGATTACAACATCTGCAGTATGTGGTGTCGAGGTTAACTTGTCCTGTGATTACAAAACGCATTTCCCAGGAGCAGGTGTTACATTGACACCGTTGCGATCATGTATGTGCAAATGCTGGTGCAAACTGAGGCGCACACACACACATACACACACACACACAGAAGTGAAGCACCCAATCTCACAAAGAAGGTGAGAGAGAGCAGAAGAGAAAAGAAAGGAATGGCTGCTTCCTCAACCATATGCTTCTGGCCTCTATGCCTGTGAGACCCGTGTGAAAACATGAATGAGCAGCCTGCAAATCGATAGGGACAAGAGATCTAGTGTCTAGCAAATCCAGTGCAGACTGACATGTTCTCCATGTAATCTCTCGCATTGTGCTGTGAGGGGAAAGATTATCCTTCTCTGACTGGCTGGTAAAAGGTTGCTTTGCTGTAGTTCATGTCTGTGTGAAGGGAGGGAGCATATGCCTCTCTGTAAACGATGCTGGCTCCCCCTCCTCCTCTGTCAGAGGCTGGATTATGTCCAACATTATCCACCCCCCCACCCCCCCCCCCGCCTTCACACTCTCACACACACACACACACCCGACTCTCCAATAAAAGGCTTTCTCTCTCTCTCCCCTTCTCCTTTCAAAAAATCATCGGATTTATGACAGTGGATTTCGGAAAAGTTCTCCGCCAATTCTGATGCCTGCTAAGTACCCCGGCAGGATTAGAAGAGGCCTCTTGATGTGTGCACTCCAGTGTGTTGAGCAGTGCATTGTGGTCAGGTTTATCAACTGAGGGGAGGGGGGGAGAGGCAGCGGTACATAGTGCATAATGATAAGGCTCGTTATACACATCAAGTGCTAAAAGCAGAGAGTGAGAAAGAGCATGTGTGTTTGTTTAGAATCAATAGAGAACACTATCACATTTAATTTGTCTCGTGCTGCCTTTTCCACCTCTTTTGCTTTACATTCATAAGCAGCAGATTGGAGGAGATGGCTAGCTGCACTGTAGCAGTACCGTTATGGCAGATGTAAGGGGGGGGGGGGGGGGGGGCAGCGCAGGGCCTACTTGAATGAAATGGACGCTTACATTGACAGTAAATTGAAACTTAACACTGCGGCACAATTTACAAAGGCGTAATAAAAGGCAGCGACTAGCTCAGGATAGACTTATAAAAAAAAAACCCCAAAAAAAACCCAGTATACATGTTGTAAATTGTAATGAAATACAGCAATGACTTTCCTCTGATCTAGAAATAAACTGGAAAAAAAGTTGTGTGATATCTGATGCAAGATTTATTGCGCCACGCTTGTATTGGCATGTGTGTGTGTTTCTACAAGTCTAGACACAGGAGGCAGACAGTCACCTTCACAGCCAGCTATTCCTCCGAACAGTCTGCTTTCCTTTCTGTCTGTGATGATGCTGGGTGGCCCGTGTGTGTGCAGCTATAAATTCAGAGTCTCTGAAGCAGATTTGACTGACCGGGCTGCCCGCAGTCTGACTGTCTGACAGGAGGTCTGGCTTTGGGCAGGTGTGAGACGAGAAAGAGCCAGGTTAGACTCAGTTAATAAAGCCTCCACCAGTTCCTCAGTGTGCCCTTGGAGATCACTTACATCAAAGCACCAATCAAAAACTGGTGCAGATATAATTTGTCATCAGGGATTTCCTGCTGGAGAATTATAGAGAAGATACAGGCCGATCAATACTATGGATTTTCACTGCAGTGGCTGATTGTCCAATTGCCGTGAAACATGTACCGAGATAAAAGGGCACGCCTGCCATTTTGTAACAGACTGCCGAGTCAGCATTGGGCTTGTCAGATACTTATAGGCTGCTGTGATAGAAAATTATCATGCTGCAGTGTCCAAGTACTATTTAACACATTTTCCCTCCATGGGACGTGATTCATCACAGATCCTCTCTCTCTCTCTCTCTCTCTCTGCTTTTGAGGAGGCATCACTCTGCGTCATTGTCAAGTGCAGCTCCGGCCACACATGGATGGTGTTTAAAAGGAGCAGACATACACAGATGCCAGCGCAATGCAATCCCTCCGCTAGAAGATGTCGACTAGAATTAGGAAGGACGTTGGAGGAATATGTTAAATCCCCCAAACACCATTCGCTGCTGACCACTTCAAGCATTTACAGCTGACTTTAAAGAAAACCTAATCATTAATAATGTCCCAAAAACATTTACAAGTAGGACAGGGTACTGCAGAAGAATCTGGGCTTTTGGGGACCTGTTGCACCTGTTGGCACAGGTATGGTGCAACACTATATGGGCAGAACCAATCCTCTCAAATGACATTAACAAAGGTGTGTCACAGCACTTTGTTATGGAGCCTCTTGTCTCCTTTCTCTAAATCCTGCTCTGCTCTGGTCTGATCATAAAAACCGATGGACCGCAACCAAATTACAGCCATGTGGTCAGTGCAGCACAGGGGCGGCAGGGTGGCACAGTGAGTAGCAACACCCCAGGTTCACGGCCCCAGCATCTACCGGTTCTTGTTCAAGCAGCGAGGTCAGCAAAAAGTCACATCTCTCTTTCAGGGATGAGTGGAGCACCTCAGGCAGGTACATAAGGACTGGGCTTAGCTGGGTGGTCTCAGCTTCATACAGTCAGTTATTTATCTCTGCCAGTAGCAGTGTTGGTGTGTCAGTCAGTCAGTTGTTGGTTGGTCCACTGCCTTGATCCAGACTGAACAGATGGTCAGATTGCCATGAAATTTCCTACAGATATTCACGGTCCCCAGAGGATAAATTCCACTGACTTCAGTGATCTCCTGATTCTTCCTCTATTGCCACACTGAGGTTCACTACAGTTCATGGTAGCTTTGAGTGAAATTTCTCAGCAGTTATTGGATGAGTTGCCTCAATGTGTCCACTACTTTGTTTTATCATCAAATACCTGCAAACTACTAACATTTCAATTAGCCTCAGCTGTACTTTGTGTTTATTGCTAGTTAGCAAATGTTAGCATGCTAACATGCTAAACTAAGATGGTGAACATAGTAGCATTTAGCTCAAAGCACCGCTGTGCCCCAGTACAGCCTCACAGAGCTGTAAGCATGGATGTCGTAAAGTAAACTGTCCCAAGCCAGTCTTAAGGATTGGTATCAGGGCTGATCTGGGCATATTTTAATTCATTAAACCTTGATCCTTTCTTTAATGTTCTCCACTGGACTTTGTTCACATCATCTCTGTGACAGCCTGGTGTGAATGTGAAACATTATTTGGGAGCACCAGTGACACAGAATTCATAAATCAAGGTGGTAAAAATACATGGAGTTGCTAAACACTAACAAATGTGTTGTCTCTCCTCTGGTTCTTATTAGCAGAGAGCAGCGTGCAAAAGTCTCTTGTTATTTCAAGAGTGTAACATGATGGCAGGCCAAAATTAAAGTTTGTTGTCGTCTGGTTAAAATGGTCTCTGCAAGGAGTGTGTGTACTCCACGATATCATTTGTGAGGGAAGCACCTCCACTCTGTAACACCAGTGAATATTTTTGTAGTTTTGTAGATACGTCTTCTCTCCAGCTGATTCCATCATGTGAATGTCAGGCGTCGCATTGTCCCATTTAAACTTTTACTCAACTCATATCAATGATTTAACTTCATAAATGTGATAGTTTGGAATGGGGACCTTCAGAATTGGGGTCAAAGTAGATTTTGAGAAATAAGGTGGTTAAACTTGTTATTTTATTGTGTCAGATACAGATTTAGATAAATGTGAGTACTGGATTTGACTCAGTGTGGGCATGTGTCCAATATTATTACTGGGATCAGGATTGAGGCTAAAAAACCTGATTGACATCTGTGATATCTCTTGGAGCGGAAGAGAATGAATGGAAAGGTTAGAAGTACAGATAGAAAGATAGAAACTTGGTGAACAGGTTAATGTTTCCACTGAAATAACTTTTTTGGGGAAATTTCTGTCAGATGGACAGTTCCTCACTGCTCATATCATAGCATGAAAAGCACTTCAGAGTGGGTGGGCCTTGTACGATGGAGCGCTGAGCAGAGCCCAGACATGTCTCTGTTTGTTGTATATGCCAAGCCAGTCTCCAGACTGAGGGCAGCGACTTATAGGGCTAGATGCCAGACAGAGAAAATGAGAGGCTGCAGCTCAGTGACAGAAGCAATGACCCTCAACTCGGCCATCTTTTACTGTTTACGGATGTCCTGTTGCTATAATGACCCACTTTTAAAGCTGCTCAGCCAGTGTAGAACATTATATTTTCATGTATTAAGAGAGAGTTGGCAGCATTTCCCATAGGTATGAACGAAGGGTTGAGTCCACAAGAGTTTGTGTTGATACAATTGATTGTGCAGGTCCACGTTGAGACTTTAGATACAGTTTAGGGCAAACACAAAATTAAAACTAATCAAACAAATTAAGAACAATGGCTTTTTTTAGACATTTGCCTTTTATACTGGCACCACCAATCACTAGAATAATTCCCTGCTCTAATTCTAATTCTCAAATAATTAAATAAAGGTTTACTGGGCCACTTCAGACTCTGGCACCCCTAAGTCAAAGAATATCACAGCAGTTGGGTTTTAAAGGACTTAATTACCCAAGTCGTATAATGTGAGTACGCGGCACACTTCTTTTTGCTTAATTACTTGCTTAATCACTGAAGTCGAACTGAAAAGCAAATTCCTCTAATTTTTGTTTAAAGAAATATAACTTATAATGATACTGCAGCCATTGTGCGTATTTTTCAGTTTTTCAGAATAAAACAGGTTGTTAACTGCCTGTGGTGCTGTTGGAATTGAAGCTAAATTACAAACATTTTTAAATCCCACCTACACAGAGATCAAGAGTTCAAATTACAGTAACAACGATATCAGTTTGACCCAAGAAATTCATGCTCCCTTGACAACACCAATGTAGGGGGGGCTGTCACTCTGGAGAAGTAAATAAGACTTTAAGGACATTTCTAAGAAAACAATGAACGCTAATTTCAGTTCAACTGTTTGATGTTCAGCTAAAGCAGAAATTACCAGTGTTATGAAGTCAGCCACAAAATATCAGACCATTGTAGTTTTTTAATGCAAAATCCAAAAGCTGAATTGGTTTGAACTGATTGAATTTCTGCAGTAACTTTTATCTGGTTGTTGCATTGCGCTGAAAATGTTTTTCAATTGATTGAATAGTCACTAGACAAAATATTTGCTGCAGGTTTTGTTTTTCCAGCTTCTCCACTGTCACAATTTGCTGCTTTTTTATGTGTTTTCATATTATATGAAATTATGTTTTTGACTTTTGATCAGATAATTAATTTTCATCCATATTTGTTTATTCACATATTTATCACTGGAGCTGTTCAGTAGCCTTGCCCTCTGACAAAGCAAAACTGCTGATACAGCTGACACAGTGTGGCTGTTGACAAGCTGAATTCACGCCATTTATTTGCAACCTGTGAAGTTGTTGTTTCAAACTTCACTGGAGACTCTTGCTTGGAATAACGTCAGTACCGTCCCTTACAGCATATAATCTAGAAATGTTTTCAGAAATGCGTTGCATATATGTGTCTGTGTATGTAGATTCAAAAGCTTCACCGCATCTTCTGTGTTATGCAAATTCCACTGCTAAGAGCCTGAAAATCTTTGTGGTTGATCTCCGCATGCATAAAACAGCCATTACTGGCATGTTGCAAAGATGCTGAAATAAAGATTTAGGTTCTAATTGTTTTTTTATGATTTGGATTGGTGAACAGAATAGCTTAAAGGTGTTGAGGATACAGCGAGTTCTCAAGCAGCCAAAGCGAATCAGAGGCTGCTCTGGCTGCACTGATTCTTCTCAAAGTCAAAGGTCAACAACAACAAAGTTTACCGTTTTGTTTTCCGTCCTCTGTCGTCCTGCCTGCTGTCTGCCTGTCTGTCTCAGATGACGGGCGTGGGGATGAGTGTTTTGGGAAATATGCGCAGCAAAATGAATTCATACTGTAAGGTAATGAGGACTTGCATGAGCTGTAATTGTTATTATTGCCAGACACAAATTGAAAAGCATAACCTGTCTGACACCAGCTATCAGTTGTCATTATGTGGGAAAACATGCCCTCATTGCAGATAGCTGTCTGTTGACACCCAAAGTAATTGAGGAGGTAGTCGAGCTGTTGAAGGCTCTCAAAGGGGAGGACGAACACTTGATCAGAGCATCTTTATGTCTTCTGAGATGATTTGATTTCACATAATGTCTATTTTACAGCCAGATATGCCATTAATTTGCATGATAGCGAGCCAAAATGTGACATTTTTATTTAGACGTCCCCACAATGTTTGGAGAACAATTGGGTGGTGTTTTTTCTTCTGTCAGTCTTTCAGAGCGGTGGCGTCTCATTATATCATATCTAACAGAGCAGTGAATAGCTGCCTCTCTCCTCACATTGCTGTGTCAGGTCAATGTGCCATTTTTTAAGTGGTGACGGGAGGGAGGAGGTGGGGGTACATCGTTGACAGCCAGATGATGATTTCACATTTAACTCTTGTTGTTTACTCGCAGCAGAAACTATCATAAGAAACAAAGAAATTACTTTAGCCTGCATATTATGCTACAGCTGATTTTATCTGGCCCAAAAATTGAATGTTTATTGCAGTTTTGCAGTGGACATCCCGACAGGAAGTACTTCAATGTGACTTAGTTTGATATATTTTCACATTTTGATGTGGAAATGTGTCTCTGGGTACAATGTAAAGGCAGAGTTTTTCAGCAGTACATCCACAGCTCAGGCCGACGCTCTCTCCTCCTCTCTCCTGTTAGCTCAGGCTGGCAAACCGGGCAAGTCTGCATTTGGCGCCTGAAGCGCTGAAGCGAGAACAAGGGGCTTCTTTCCCATGAACTGGAGCCAAGTGCCAGCACTTAAGGTGAAGGGCCGAGGCGCTGGAGAAGTAATTTAATCTGAGGCTCTGCCCAATTCCCTGGGCGGCCGAGTTTAAGAAAGGTCACACAGAGAAACAGGCACTGGTGACCCCTTCCCAATTACGGGCGCTACAGCAGAACATATCACAGCACCGTCCAAAGTGACAGTCATTTAGCAGCAACTCATCTGAGGGGAGGAAGTGGGAGATGGATGATAAGGAAATAAAAAATGATTTGCCAGGACCTGTTAGCCACTTCTCTACACAGGCCTGCTGCTCCCCCAGCTCCTCCCTGTCTTAGTCACACACACTCATACACTCCCTTTCTCCCCCTTCCCTCTCTCTCTCTCTCTCTCTCTCTCTCTCTCTCTCTCTCTCTCTCTCTCTCTCTCTCTCTGTCTTTCTCCCTCTCCTCTCTTGCTCTGTCTCTTCCCACCCCCTGCCACCCCTGCTGCCCATCTCCCTCCTGCTCCACAGACACGTGACAACTCCGCATGATTATTGGCGCAATCACTCATGTAACAGCCTGCCCAGCTTTCCGTGGGGGCTCCAGTATTTGTCACTGTCACTTCCCCAAGTGCTCCGCCATTGTCTTGGAAATTGTATGTGTAAGGCAAGAGATGCCTGTGACCCACTTCGACAAGGGAGCCAGCGATGTGAGGGCGCTCATCACACAAAAAAACAGCAGTTTGATGTGTCCTATTATGTGTCCCAGCAAGAGCCATAAATAATTGTGACAAGTTTTTTGTTGCGCGTGAAAGTCCTTGACTCTGCCTCCTGTTCCAGCACCTCCTCTCTCGTATGGAGACGCTGCCAAGCACCCCCGATGATAGATGGCACGGTGCAGCAAATGACAACGGGATAGATTTTTAGTTTGTGCTTTGGAAAGGATCAGTAATGGTGCTTTGCTGTACAAAGCAATAAAAGAGAAGGACAAGAGACAGAGGGGGAGAATGAGGGGAAAACAAAAAAAAACAAAAAAAAGATCTATGCATGCTGGAGAGGGAAGAATGATGGTCGGTGACGCATGATTTCGAGCACTTAGATATATGAAATCAGGGTTTGTCAAGATGGAACGGTGGTGGCCGCTCACTGCAAAAACATACATAAAAATACATGAAATACACTTGGTGGTATTATATTGTCCACTACTACAGGAAAAAAAAGAACAATCTTTTCTTTCTTTCCAACAATATAACAACAAATTGATATACCCCACTACAGCTGCATTGTGTTTTCTTGACAAACAGAAGCCGTATGCAGTTGTTCAACTATTCATTTGAGCACATTGTTTCTCCTCTTTTGTTCCTTGCCAAGCTGTGATTTCAAACTGCTTAGCAAGAAGAAAATTTTTTCCATGAGAAATCGACACGGACATTAGATAAAGTACCACCTGCAGGTCCTGGGTGCCAGGCGGGCAGGATACTGGTAGACAGTATGATCAGTCATGGTAATGAGTGCAAGGCCGGCGTTGCATGCTTTGAATTATATGACTTTGAGGCCTAGGCACCCTCGAAACCGGGCCTCGGCCATTAGTTCAGCCACTCTCTCCTTATCTCACAGTCAAGCTGTGAAGTTTTAACAGTGCCATCATTCCACCTTTTTTCCTGTTTAAATTGTTCCACCTCCAGAGTGCAGTGCAGAGTGGGAACTCTCATAGAGGTAAATTAAGATTATTTATGATCTTTAGTTGAAATAATATAGGGAGCTTCTTTTCAAGTCAACAATGACATGAAATCTGTTGATATAAGCAGCTTAAAGTGATGCAACAGCAATGGGAGAGCGTTTGTGTTTGTCTTCTTGAGTTAACCGCAGATGCATTTGCTAATTGTATTCTGCTTCCTCTATCACAATTATTAATTTATCTCTTAAGACCACTGCGGCAGTGATGATCATTCACGCCGCCGCATCCGATAGTTAAGAAGTGGGCTTCCGTAAAAATCCATCATGTACATCAATGCACATTACTGAGGTAATTAAACAGGAGGTAATACCGCCAGATATCGTAAAATATCAGAGGGTGATCATACACCCCTCAGCACTGCACAGCCTCAGCACATGGAGATGATGCAGTAGATGAGGGATCAGCTGCACAAACTCCAACACACAAATGTAAATGTAATTTGTCTATTTTAGAGTGTCTGTACCTTACCCTACGAAAAATACTAATTATTTGAAATATACTGATTACAGCTAGCCGAGAAAGTGGCATTAAAATAATTACTTGTGAGCCCTCTCAGAGTTTGTACATTTAGCACTGTACCACCATTAGGAATAATCTGTCCAATTAAAGGTTGTGTAATTAATTAAGTGCACATTCTGTGAAGAGGAGAGGGGAGAGAATTTATCAACCTGCTGAAATATGACCTATCTTGTCCAAAAGACTAATATGTTTAAACAAAAGATGAAAATTGATGACAACATTATTTGTAACAAAATGCTCACTGTGCAACTATGATGCATCTGTGCTTGGATCCGGCTTCGGAGCATTGTCCTCACAAAAGCTGTGATGTATTACCCCCGGCTGCCTGGCAGTAACTTTCAATGAAGGGCGCTTGAGTCTGTGACTTTATCCCACTTCACATCTCAGGCCTTCACTGGAAGCATCGTCTGGCAGATTAACACGTGTTTTCACATGTACAATTGCACATATGATGATATGATTTCTGTTGAAGCCCGAGTAGTAAGATGTAGCCGTGGCATATGATGTTGTGAGGAGCTAAGGAAGTGTTGGCGCTGAGCGGACATCCTGATACCACCACCCAAAAGTGTAGTAGAGCAGAAAACATCTTGCTGTGCAAAACCTGTCGGGTCATTTCTGTTATAGCAGGAAATTTTTGAGCCAATGTCCTGTGTGTGTGTGTGTGTGTGTGTGTGTGTGTGTGTCTGTCTGTGTGTGTGTTTATGTGTATGTGCATCTGAGTGAGAGTGAGCGAGATGCCAAGTGCACATTCTTTCACCTGCCATTACAGTCTGCTGCCAACTCTACATATGGCCTGGATCAACACTTCAGGGAACAGGCATCATGGCTCAACATTTAGCAAAGTAGTGTACAAACATGTCTAATGCAAGCATGACCGAGACATGTATTTATAGTGGACACACTGCAGTGACAGGAGCCACTTCTGACCCAAGCATTTAGTGACCTTTGAAGCCAATAACAGCAATAACTTAAAAAAAACAGCTACTGAATTTAACTCAAGCGCTGAAACTATGGGTCCTTCCACACCCAGGCACCAACGTGTGGGAGCATGCAGTCGGAGCCAAATTTCCATACATTTGATAACAAACTCCAGGTTGGTGCTAGGTTGGATCAGCCGTAGAGACTAAGCTGCTGTGGTTGTTTCGCTGTCAGGCCCCTGCCCCTAACCATAACCACCAATCACAAAGGTCCCCTCCGATTGATCCAATCTAGCACATTCCACACATGCTGCATGTACATGGCACTGCTTTATCCTTGTTTCATGTTGTGTATCATTAAAATTTTTCATCTCCTTTCATCTTTCCTACGGTGCTGAAATGTGTGCATTTGACTTGTAAGTCATGTAGGCTGTGGTTCTTGCAGAAGGTTTTTATTGGGTGTTTGGGTGGGATGTTCAACTGTTAAGAGCACCCACCGGCAGAAACATAAATCGTGTCTGTGGACTCACATACATACTGTCTCAGACAATAAGGTCTCAGACATGCACAGTAAACATCCCCACACCCAGATGAATAGTGAAGAATTTGAGAGAACAATGTCTAATCTGTCAAGTGACACTGATCTGAGCTCTGATGTGAACTGAAAAGTTGGACAAGGTGACCATGAGTAGTCTTCTGCAATGATCCCCAGCTAACATTAATATAAGTAGGCCTGCGGCAGTAGCAACAGTAGAATTGCAGTTCCAGCTGGCGCCACCTATAGGTCAAGATAAGATAAGATAAGATAGCCTTTGTTAGTCCCACAGTGGGGAAATTCACAGTGTTACAGCAGCAAAGTGGCAGTGCAGAGAAAAGAAAGCTGCAAAGAAACTGCAATAACAGATATAAAGACAGTAACAGCAGCAGCAGGTTTGACACATCTACTACCTGCAGGCAGTGAGAGTTTTTTTTTGGCCAGTTTATACCTTTATTGATAGAACCAGTGGAGACAGACAGGGGATTCAGAGAGAGAGTAGGGGAGTGACCTGCAAAAGGTGGTCAGCAAATGGTCTTTGAATTTTAAAGGGGCTATTTGTAAGTTTTCTCTGCCACCAAACAGTTACTTACCAAGAACGGGTGGTGGTGATTGTTGATAAGAACTTAGGCCATCGTTGCATTTACAAGAGAAGAGGTAACTAGCGTGCTAACTAGCGTGCTAACTGGGTGAGTAAAGCAATAAAATTTGATGCTGAACTTGCAACTTTTCTTCTAGACAGTAAACAGCTGTTAATGCTAATGTTTGCTCTGTAGCAATAGCAAATCTTACAAATACAGCAGCTCCTTTAATCTTACATATGTAGCAAAAAGTTTTTAAAGTTGTTTTGTTACCTGAATAGTGGGAGAGTGAAGAGGTCACACTCCTCTCAGTGTGGAAAGCAGCAGCCTACATTGACTTAGCGCTGCTTATTATAACCTTGTACACTATTAAATATAAATGTAAAGACTCAAGTGTTGTTAAAATAATGAGTTAATTAGTGGAATAGTAGAAAAGTGACTAGTTCCCCAGGTTCAACACTTACATCATGTTCAGTCCAACATTATACCTGCAAGAAAATAGCAATGCAACAGGGGGTAGCAACCGGTTCCAACAGAAAGAGCTCTGGCAAAAAACAAACAAACAAACATAGAGGGTTGCCTGGCAACAAAGTTTAACTGGGCTGAACTCAGTGCAACGTCATCCAGCAAGGAGGGGCATAGGCCAATCAAATACATGCAAGCCCACGTTTGCGACCAAAAATAAATCGATTGACACTGTGATAACTTTGAGTCAAACCCTGTCCCTCAGTTCTATAAGCTGCTGTGCAGAGTTCTGATAAATCTTCAAACTCATGGATCTGCAGAAGCTAATGATACAGACACTGTTCGGTCCTATAAGATCAGTTACCTTTAGAGTGGAGGGGGCAGGTCAAGGCTGATGCTGGGTCCTCTTTACAGTCTGGAGCTGCTGATTTCCAGCTTTCAGAGATTTTAATTCCCAAACCCATAATTGTGTTCTGTTAAACTGACACAATATGATTTTGTTGAGTTTGTTTAACAACTGAAAAGTGTTTCACGTCCTCTGCTGGCGACACCCTCTGTAAAGAACAGAAAGAAGGACAGGGCTATATTATAGACACATTTTCTGTTGTGTAAGTGATTTCACAAAGGCAGGTTATAGTGTGAGCTTCATGAGCCCAGTGTGCTGGGTGGTGGAGGGCAGTGCAACACTGCACCTTCCCCAACTGCCATCCAGCTGACAGCTCCCAGCCAGGGGAGAGAGGCAGAGAGGAGAGGGAGACATAAATCCTATGTCCTATATAAAAAGAAATACTATCCGTGTCAGAGAAAGGTGGGATGCCCTAAAATGAATGATAACAGACTCATTAAAAATAACGGCTGCCTAAATGATAAATAGCTCGCCTCCTGAAAGGAGCTCAGGACAATGGCTTTAACAAATTAAGTCTGCGGTACTCTGCCTAAAGGTGTTATTGCCCCTCTTCTCTTTCACCAAAATATCACCAGGTAATAACGCTGTGTCCAGTTTTCCATTGTGGTCATCACATTCACTTATGGATAACTTAAACCGTTAATGTACTGTACTACCTACCAGTTCATTTTGTTGTACTGTAATTCAACAAAACTGAATTTGAGTTTTTGTGGTTGCAGGAAAAAAAAAGCTTTAAGAAAGTTATTCATGTGTGAAATAAAAAAACAAACTATAAACCATCTAATTTATTCCACATCAGTTGGCATTTGCAAACGAGAGCCTAACAAGGACGCTGCTGGGTCTGGCACTACAAACAGACCACTATTAAACATGTAAACCTGGCACTGTGCTTTAAAACCAATAGCGCAGTGTCTGAGACAGATCTCACATTCCTAATGATGACAGTAAATTAAGCCAAACTATCTCCGCACATTCAAAACTGTACACATCTTTTTCAGACTGTAAAAACTCAGCCAGCGTTCGTCAAGTATAAACATTTACATCTGTGTGACATAAACAGATTCCTCTGCTGTAAATACTGCGGAGAAGAGACAGAGCCGCGGCCTGTCAGGGGGAATGAGAGTGAGGAATGGATGACTTGTGCGAGTTGCTGACTTCTGAACTGATAGACGTCCACTCCCAAGCAGGCTTGATGGGGGCAGACGTGTCCATGAGTGCACCCTCTCCCCGTCTCTTCTGTAAACACTGGGCATTCCACACGCATGAGAACATTATTTAGCAAAAGCTTTGTCAAGAATTCAAAGACCTGCAATGACAAGAGTTATGTGGCTCACCCAGAATGGTGTGTTTTTACGTCGCTCTATGAATCATGAGAACTCCTTTGTTTAGAATAGAGATACATGTAGATCAGATTTGGGGGGGGGGGGGGGGGGGGGGGGCATGGACAGATGTTAAATGGGCTCTGAGCTCAGGTTGAGTGTTGTGTGGTATTGACAACTTTTACTTAAAAATCTTCTAGTAGACAAACCCCTGGTATACATGGGAAGGCATGTTCATGGTGTTTTAATTCCAGTCTGAGTTCTAGCAGAGCCCCGTACATCCCAACTCTGATGTCTTTATGTATAAAACCACCTCTAAGGACAGATACAGAAAACAAGGCTTTGATCCAGCTGACAGCATGTCCCAGTACATCTGGTCTGGTTAAAACAAATCACACACACACTGTGTAAATGTCAGCACAATTTAGATTTAAATTTTTACTAAATTTGTGAAGAACTTTATGTAGTTTCTCTGTCTCCTGTGCTTTCATATTTATATCTTGATGTCCAAAAACTGATCTAATCCGGCCTGTAGGGATTCACTCAGTGTGTGTTCAGACAAGGGGAGGGGATGCGGGGACTTTTCACAAAACCAAACACAGGGTTTCTGCAGGTCATTTAAAAAGTTTTAAAAAGTCAAAAATCCAATAATCTGAATCTAAAATGTCTTAATGGTCCCCTATTGTATAAAGGTAAATATCCATGTCTTTTTTGATTATAAAGCAGGTCTAGGTTCTATATTAATACTGTGAAAATATCAAAACCTCAGTCCTCAGAGAAATGCACACAGCCTGTATTCAGAAACTGAGCCTTAAAACCAGCCGTCAGGACTTCTGGAACTTTGTGATGTCACAACAAAGCAGTCACCGCTCTCAGCCATGCTCCAAGCCCCACCTACCTGGACCTACCATCCAACCCAGGATGTGGTTTCTCTGAGTGTTTACCTTAAATCTGCTATATTTTATACAATGACTCAGAAAACATAAGAGAGGCTCTGATCCTCTCTTCTGATTGGCTCACTGACCTGTTGTTACAAGAGCTCCAGAGAGAAGCCTGAGAGAGGAGATGTAAAACTGAGATGGTTTTTGGTTCTTGAAACCACAAATATATCTTCTTATGGATGTCAACACTTTAAATAAAACACAGGAAAGGTATAAAGTATGGGACCTTTAAAAAATCTTAAAAAGTCTAAGATCCAAATTATCTGAAATTTAGGCCTTAAAATGTCCAAAATATGAGTTTGGCTCTCTTCAAATTTGATTGGATCATAAAGTTAAAGAATAACCACTAATGCAAACTGTGCAGCCCGGCCAGAATTTACCTGAGCACACCTAGCTGCTGTGTCATGATGTGGTGTGAGGGCTAATGTGGCATCTCCTCTCATCAAAACATAGTGACTTCTAGAAGTTGTAAGTTTGTTGTTCAATGCAGATTTCATTGAACAGCTCGGGAACAGCTCATTTAGTGCTTGGTTGAAAGTAAAGAATTTGAGGCCTGCTGCACCTTGTTCAAGAAAATGCTCAAATCAGGAACTTTGGGTATAAAGTCGTTAGAGTCGAATGTGAAGTCAGAAAAACATAAAGAGCCCCCCATAAAAAGCCATCAGCAAACGCCTGCCATCACCCAATATTGCTCAGTATTCACATGGGGAGCATCACGTAAGGCCTCACTCGGCACTAACAACATTAACTCCTGCAACTCCAGTAACACCCACACACATGTTGGTTGCTCTGTAGTAGTGAGGACAGTTATTGACCCTAACCTTAACCATCACAAATAAATACTTCATCCTAACTCTATCTCTAAACCTAACCTTAACCTAATTGTAACATGAACCTTAAACCAGTCTTCATGCTCAAACAGCCCTTTGAAGTCAGTGTGGTCTTAAAAAGGTCTTAAGGAGTCTCAAATCTACCATGTTGAAACCTGCAGAAACCCTGAAACAACAAACAAATCCAGCTGAGGTAGGCCATCGCCTCAGACCTCTGAATGATTGTTAGGTATAATATAGTACACCAAAGAGCTCGGTGACTACTAATTAACTGCTTCGTGGTGTGTAAAACTCACCAGATTGTTTTTAAATGTAGCTTCCTTCATCTGGGTTGTGTCAGTTTGCATCTTCAGAAAATGACTGCAGCATTTCACTTAGTCTGGAAAAGTCACTTTTAAATGGACACTAAGGTTTTTGGTTGAATCAGATATCATGTACTGTGCTGTGTTCATTTAAATGTGCTTGCTTTGCTAACAAACAATGACCCTGTAATCTCTGTAATGATTCCAAACCAAAGCCGTTTAAAGTAATGGTAGTTTTTTAGTGAAGTTGTGGACAAGAGTAGCGAGGGGAGGGTAATATGAGGTGGGGTGGGGGGTTTGTAGACAATCTGAGCATTTGTACGGCTTGATTATACATAGCGACGCTGTGATAAGGCTTCATTGAAATTTACAACAAGCAATCTCTACCATATGGACTCACCAAATGGAGATCACAGACTAGCAAAAGCAATCAGCTTTTTAATTAACAGAATTAACAGTGCGATGTTAAACCATAATGACAGCAATAAAAACAGTTGATGTGACAATCAAAGTGCACCAAAAACATTCATAACCATTATTTTCATTAGTCTGAGAGGAAGACAATAGCAGTGAGTGGGGTTATATTGGAGAGGGATCTCAGACCCCCCCCTGTAATCACACTTGAATTAGCTGCAGATACTTCAAATACTCCAACAGGCTGTAAAACACAGGGTCACACAACACTCACTTGGGCTTATCTCGGACACTTCATTTGACGTCGGCCCCATTCTCTGAAGAAGTGAGTGGTGTCAGAGGCAATAAACATCTTGCATTGTGAAACGTTTCCGAACGCGAGACCTGGCTCAGATCTACAAGAAGTTGGCCGATCCGCCGAGATTTGTCTTCAAAACAGCCTCTGCTGCACCGCGACCGCAGGTCTGATCAGCAGGCTGAGAGACTTTGGCAGAAAAGAGCAGTTTATTGACTGTAAAAACGTGCACGTGTACACATAAAAGCACAAACGCACGTCCTGACACGCGTCCATACGCACGAATACAAGTGCACACATAAACACAAACACAAACACCTACACATACAGAGATAAACCGTAGCACCACAGCACAGGCCATACCCCCGGCAACAGCACACAAAAGAAAGTCAAATTATTAGAAATAATGAAAAGCCATCAATAAGAATTCTGCAGAGACTCATTTCATTCTGTTTTCAACAGCGCTTTTCAGCCCATTATTTTCTGTAAATGTTAACATCGCCAAGCCTGCCTATTGATTCTATTATTTTTGACCTTGCATTAGTGTCGGCTAATCTCGCATGCTATAAAATTTCATTTCATAGTGAAAAATACTCCAAGGCCCTAAGGGTGAGTTATACACAGGTTGCGGCACCCCTGGGATTCATAAGTGCACATGCGGGTAAACAAACCGTACATTTAATGTTTCTTAGATGAGTGAGCAGCGCTGGGGGTTTCATTTCTTCCTAAACCTCCAGGATTTTTTTCTTTCTTCTCTGTGAGGTGGCTCAAAGTGAGGGTTAGGTTAGAGAGGCTCATTCAAAGATGAATGTGAGGAATCTTCCAAAACGATATTGTATTTTCACTCCCGCACACAGGCCTGAGAAGAATGCTGATCCAGGGAAGCCAAATAACTTTTTTTTTCTTTACAATGCATGTATGAAGCATCACTGAAGATTGTTACATTTTTCAGATCACATTCAGGAATGACCCAAGCTTGACCTGGATGGGAGAACAATGAAGCAGCACCCACTCTGCACAGACTATTATTCAATTGACACATAATAACACCCCGGAGTAGTCGAATAAATAAAAGAGAAAGTTTAGAGAAATCATAAAATGTGCGATGAGAGCTGGTACCTTGATAGAAAAGCTAAGAAAAATGCTGGTATGGTTCTTAGATAATACTGTTATAAAGCTGTGACTGTCGACGCTTCAGGCCAGGAATAGTAAGTTAACATATGTCACTCTATCTGATAAATACATTTGAGGGAATACATTTGAATTCACATTTTTTTTTCATTGATTTTTCTTTTGCCCTTTGCCTTTATTTCATTAAATAAAGCACATCAGACAACTTCGTTCTACTTTATCCATAATATTTTGGAAACCACTTTGGAAATCATCTCTCAAAAGCTGCCAGTTTGTTTTGAAATCTTAAATTACAGAAGTGTAAGTTAGAAACTGTCTTTCAGACCTTGTGTTGTAAAAAATTGCGAATATGACAACTTAAATATGCAGAGTTATTGCAGGTGGTAAAACATCTCTGAGACTACAATGTTTACAAAACTGTGTTATATTGTAGGTTAAGTGTAAGAAATATTTTGTTTGTTGTAACTGACCTCCATCAGATTATTCTGGAACTAAGCAAAACTCAGATGACAGGAAGAGGAAGTGGTAGTCAAGTTGAACAATTTGAACAACAGCGAAGCAATATCAAAATGTTTGTAAGGATTTATACTACATCAGCACACTTCAAGCTTCAGGTGTGTCTGCTCATCCTCTAAACCATGATGTGAGGATTTTTGAGGATGTGAGGATTATTTTAGTAAACCTGGATTCACATGTTTATACATTGACGGGTTCCATCCTTTGAGATATAATATATAAAAGGCTTTCTTTACCCCCCTTACAAGCAGCTGCAGTGCTGTAGAGAGAAGGTGACAAGTTGTATGTTGCAGAAATGTATGCAACTTCTCTTTACCTTAATATCTTCAAAGCAAGTGCAGGTGAATTTGCTGAGTTTGGTCAATGAGAGCTTATTTCAATATGGGGCCAACCTAACATACAAGTGGTTGCATGAAATTTGGATTGGGGCTGTACAAGTAGTTAACAGTGTTTTTACAGACGTTTTATCTTCCTGGTTTCTGGTTAGCTTCCTTGTAGCCGCCACTTGGAGAAAACTTTGTTCCCCATGAAATATAAATTTGCTCATTCAGAATTCCTGGAGGATGAACAAGTGATAAAAATGGTTGAGGTATTAACTTTCTTTTGGGTATAATCACTCCAATCCTTTCACCTCAGAGACTGCTAACAGAACACTAACTCAAATGTCTACTTGGAGCTCTTCAGAGAATCAAGCGAAAGAAATATTAACTTTGGGTTAACTTATAAATCTGCAGGTGGTTATGACATCGTGAGAGGCTAAAACCATTTCACCATCTGTTATAAAGGTCTGAATGCTCAGGTCTATAAATACCGATAATACAAATAAACACAAAGACTGTTTTTAATTGCACAAAAATGTAATTATCGGCTAAATACAGTTAAATAACTGGTTTATTTTCAGATGGTAAACCTGATGCACAACATTTTCTTTTACTGGAGACCAGATCTGGCCAGACAGTCTGGGTTTATGTGTCTGAATAAATCTGGAATCATACAGTCATGTCATGACATCAATCTGTCGGCCCAATCATAGATCTAATCTTTGCTTTCATTCTCAAATCATTTGATAAGCAGGGCTGTGATTATCATCCCGCCTTGTTCATTGTTTTTTTTCTTTTTTTTTGGTCCAGATTAGTCCACAGATGTGTGTTTATCTATTTTTAATGTTCCTCCTACCTTATCACACTTTTCAATTTGGAACTTTTGACGAAAACATGCTGGAGCACTTTGCTGCAGTTCCAAAATTAGAGAGCGAGAAAGAGAGAGGCAGAGGGAATGAGAGGGAGGGAGAGAGAGAGAGAGAGAGAGAGAGAGAGAGAGAGAGAGAGAGAGAGGGACCCAGTGAATTTCCAACACTGGATGCCTGTGTTCTGGGTGTCACTTTGGTTAATAATCTCCTACCAATCCTTCAACTTGGGTGCACGTTCAGGACGCTTCAAACCATGAAAACAGCTGGCTTTGTGCAGCCCAACTGTCAGAGTCTCCTTTGCTGTCGATGATGGAAATATCAAACCAGTGAGCCGTGAGTGGACATCTCAATCTGAATCTCTTCAGCTCAGCTAAACCACAGCCGTGCCGTCCTCCCACTGATAATTCATGCAACATACACTCACATTAGGAGCATGCTGAACTGTCCCTATGCTGCGTTCTTGCAATGATGCACAGGCAACATCAAGCTCAGTAATTCTGTTAAACTTGAAATGAAATGGATTTTTTTTTTTTTTACTTTTCTTCTTGGCTATCACTTTGATACACAATTGTCCAATGAACATCAATTCAATATCTGTTCAGGCTCCTGCACTGGCTTCAAATATTGAACAAAAAAATGAATTTAATGAAGAGTTCAGTGAGAAACATAAGACACAGCATTTTCTCCACAAAGGACATATAGTTCCAGAAATGATCTCCATTTAGGGGATGAGCAGTTTAATGTTGATACCATCAGGTGAACACAACATCAGTCCTTTTTCAGCTGTTACTATATTATCATGGTGCTCTCAGTTGCTTTGCCAGCATGTACTCAACCTCCCCATTTGTTTTAATCATCACATCAAACCAAAAAAAAGGGCTAGAATTACTGCCTTGTGGTTGTTCGCCTCCACCAACCAGCCAAGTTGCAGGAAATATGGTCACAATCTCTCCTTCCTGAGTTACATCAATGAATAACGGCCAGAAGTGTTTTTGCAGAACATTATGATGTCACAGTGAAGTTGACCTTTGACCATTTGATTATAAAATGTCATCGCTTAATTTTATCCTTATAGACATTTGAGTTAAATTGTGTCATAATTACTGTTTGATATTTCACCTTTAACCTTTGATCACCAGAATCTAATCAGTTCATCTTTGAGTCCAAGTGAATGTTTGAGCCAAATCTTAACAAAGTCCCTCAAGGTGGTCTTGAGATATCACATTCAAGAGGCCAAAACCATGTTTTCTGAGGTGACACTGACCTTGAACTTTGACCTTTGACCACTGAAATCTAATCAGTTCATCCTTGAGTCCAAGTGGACATTTGTGCAAAATTTGAAGGAATTCCCTTGAGGACAAACAACTTGAAAACTTAACACCTCCGGCTCTGTCTGTCACTATTGCAGAGACATAAAAAAACAAGGAGTAATGGGTTTGGTGTTCCATGGGAATCACAATCAACACACATCTAAACATTTCCGAGTCAATCGTCAAATAAAAACATAGGATGTATCAGTATCTATTTACAATACCTGGATCTTAGATTTATTAACAACCAGATAAGATGGAAATTAAAACATTGAAGTGGGCTCAGCAGATTGCAGTCGGATGTTCAGAGGAGAGGAGGAAGGAATGCCGTGTTTGTTTTCCTTCTCCAGACCACCATTATGTGTTTTCAATACGATGTGAGTCGGAGATAAAATTATAGAAGTCCCCTGGGCTCATCCAAGTTTAACAAAGCACCAAGGACAGACAACCTTAAGCCCGCACAGCGCTACAATGCTCCTCTCATGGAGAATGTAATAAATAAATGAGCAGATGAGTTTGGTTCTGACAAGTGAGGGACATGGTGCTCCCTGTGCATTTTTGATAGTGATCTAATTCATCTGGCAGGCGTGGATGTTGATTAAATCAGAATGTCAGCCACTTGACAGGACAAGATGCAAGCCGGCGTGGAACCTGTTTGAACAGCGTGAGCCGTGCAAGATGGCTAGGGAGATTTGCAGCGCTGCGTGGCCGCTGAACTCCACGCGCCGCCCTGTTATCATCGCTTCCCATAACACGTCCGGAGAGATAGACAGACAGACAGAGAGAGCGACAGAGAGAGAGACGTGGAGAAATCCACCGAGGCCCACCTCTTCTGTTTTCTCTCAGGCTGACATCCGCCCTCTGACACCTTGGGTAAACAGAAGGGTGTGATGGCACGACCATGTTCCCCTTCACTCACATGTGCTTGATGCCTCCATCAAATCTCCTTGACAATCACAGGGCTGGCGGCGAGACACACGTATGTGCTGAAATCACGGGCCCTGTAATTACGGGGGACCAAATCCTCTCTGAGCAGACTCACTATATGAAAGACCATCAATGGAAAATCAGAGCAAAGAATGCTTAGGGTTGGTCTGTCGGCAGCGGCACACAATGGGAGTATGATAAAGGGGGAGTTTCAGAGACAGAAATCGTTGAGGCAGGTTGCTATTTAACTGATGAGTGCCTCTCCAGGATCACTATATCCGTGGAAAACTATTGCTTTCACCCAAATTCAGCACAATACCCCGACCATCTGCCAAAATATGACAACAGACTGATATAAACACACTTTGGGGAAAGATACACACGAGCTTGAGATTCCTTAAGAAATACTCTGCGTCAGACCACTGTTGTCTAACCAGTATCTTTTTTTTCACAAATTAACATCACTTTATCTGCGAGTCTTAATGTATTTATCTCAATGGTTGAATTGACATTGGGCACAAAATGAAACGGAGTCAAGTCCTCCGCGGCTCCTCTCCCACCTCCCGCTCACCTTCCTGCATGCACAGCTCCAAGGAGGTCAAAGTTACATGTACAAAGTCACTCTACTAATCTCCTTTGTCACTCATAAAATTTACACAACATCTCCCTCATGGAGGCCTGTCAGTTTGCTGCTGCCTGTGGCTGTCAGAGAACACAGATAATTACTCGGAGGGATCAGAGAAGGCCTTGATTATTTATAGGGCTGGATGTCTGAAAAGAAAAATATACTATATGCTGCTTTGAATGATTTCTTGTTAGTAATAATACAAGATTATTATTGCTCTTGAGATCTTCTTTTGTTTTAACAATGTAAGGATTTTATTTATTACTCATAAAATGAAGATTTTTTTTTGTATAAAGTCTGAAGTGTGAGATACAACTTTTCTAAAATCTCAAACGACCCTAATATATTGAGACTGAACAGTCAGAGAAATGTGTTACATTCTCTGTAAGTGAGAGTTTCTACTGCTGCATGACAAGCTGTCTGTCAGGCTGGACATGACACACTGGACATACATCATGCCCTGTCCGTGGCGTACGAGCAATGCTGGTCAGATGAATGACATGAGGATGAAACAAGTCAAAAACATAGTGTTTTTGTTCACTTTGCTGTTATGATCTCACCTGCTGTTTGTGTTTAATTCTCTCCCGTGATAGCAGCATGAAAAGCCCATAAATTATACTAAGCCTTGCGTGAGAAAAGAAGAAAAACAAACAGCTCTTCAAGCAGAAATGACGATCGTGTTACAGTGATGACTGCTTTTGATTTACCTCACCTTCAGATCATGAGCAACTCCTTTTGTTTTCTGTAGAAAATGGTGCTGTAATGTACCGGTTTAATTTCCCAGTAATATTTGGGAGTTAAAGTCCCTGAAAACTTGCTTGGCTTTAAATCTTAAATATCTCTCCATAAAACTGGATTTTCATGGGTAAATAAGCAACAATCAAAGTCACAGGTCAATAATTGTTCTGTCAACCAAAACTATGATAAAGAATATTCTTTGTTGACTTTATTTACACGACAAAAATTTAACAAAACCTGAACAAAACGTAACCTATGAACGTGAAAGATGGATTACTAAATCAGTCGTTCTCTTTTTCACTTTAGGGATTTACATCACAGACACCCATTTGATAGGATTTCTGCTTTTACATGTTTAATTTCAGAAAGAGTTTTAAACCCGTGATCAAAATAGTCATACATTATGTTTTTGTTTTACTTATGGATGGAATTATAAAATGATTCCCCAGGAACCCCTTCGAGGACCCCTGGGTGTCCCCAGAACCCACTTTGAGAAACATTGGACTAAGGAATTAATATATTGGTTATAAAAAGGTAAGCTAATGTAACATTATCAAATGCTAAGGATGTAATGTTTGTATTAATTTAGGCATCTTGTGTGTAGCTGTTGGAAGGACTAAGTAAATTCCAGGATTAATGTCGACAGTCAACCATCGACTTGCTAAAGAAATATCTTAATGTCAACCAGCGTTCTCCTCTCAAGCTAAACACAGATAGCGAGATAAAAAGAAAAAGGGTAGCTATGCTAATGCTAATGCTACGGGTAGGTGAGCAGGAATGATGCACAGTGAGCATTTCTGTTCAAACTGTGTGAGTGTCAAATTAAAAATCGGTTCACTGAGGAGCAGAGCAGTGTGACATGGATGCTGTGTACAACAACCACAACAACTACAACAGCATCCGCCAACATTTGTGATTGACAAGAATGAGACAGGTATCCATGGTAACACAATAAAGATGGTGACAACTGTAAAATGCTACTACTTACTACTACATTGAGACAAAAATGTCACAGACAAAAACTAATACACATTTTCATAAAGACTAAATCTAGATCAGCTGCCAAAACAAACACTGCTTAAGGTACAACTTATTCAAAGGTAGACACTGAAAAATTCAGCTAATCTGCTTCATCTGGACTCTGTGGTTGGGGTCGAGACCCTAAAACGAAGAAATTTGGAAACGCTGCGGTTTTAGTTTGAAAACTCCAAGGTTGTGTTATAGTCTGGATGGGTAAAAATGGAGACCTTGGGAAATGATGACGTAGTCACAGCAGGTCGCTCTCTGATTGGGTCTTACCAGCCTCAACTACCAGTGGTGAAGCAACATGGATAAAGAGTTAAAAGCATTGTTGACCTTGTTGTCTTTGCTAGCAGCAGTTGTTCAGTTAAATTCTGCATTTTAACGCTACAACTGTCTCTGCTGTTCCTTGTTCTTACTATTTTGTGCAACTAATTAACTGCATTAACTGAATAGACGATCTGCTTCCTTATTACACCGGCTCGCACATGCCCAGTATGTGAATGGTCATGTATGTATGCAGTTTCAGGTGTGTTAGTATGGATGTTTCTGATACAGAGCGAAAATGGTCATTTGTTGATTGGTTTCATTTTAAAACGCCATTTGGATGTAGCCTAGACCAACAAGGATCAGGATCAAGCATGTTTTCAGGGGCTTTAAAGCCTGGTTAAAACCATCTCACAGCTGGTCATACCTCCAAATACATGTGCCTGTTTAAATCTAATACGCCATTTAAATGCCAGCTTAATAAGAGATGGCAATTCCATGTGCAAATCAATTTGATATCTACAGGGACTGAAAAGTGCACATCACACATTACGAGCCCGGATCAAGCTGGGGGTAGGTGCCTCTCCTCTCAGAATTACAAGGAGAGTTTGCAGACGGATATGAATTTACAATTAGTCTCATTCTGGCGACTTCTTAAGGTTTGTGACAGTGTCTGGGGTTCCACTAAAGGCCATGTGTGTGAAGCCATGAATTTCTTGCGACAGGCTATGATACCAGAGAGGCTATATTTAGGGAGGATAACTAGTACTGCACGGTATAATCTGACATTTGTACCACAAGGGAGTCATACTGCATTGCTCACAAATGACAGTGTCACTGTTGGTTTGTGTCCCCAGTGGAATAGGTTAAAGAGAACAAAACATGTTTTTGCAGTGGAGTGCCGCTCTGCAAGACAGATCTAATAAAACTGTATTTGATTGTGGGGGTATGATCTGACTGTGGCTGTCACTGGTGAGTGAGCCCCCTGAGCGCGGAGACAGCGGCAGTCTGGTTGAAAAGGAACAAAGAGTCCCTGGGAGCGGTCTCAGTAGACTCTGAAACAGGAGTCTGCATGACTGGCCTGCTTTTGATGGCTGACTTCAGCAGGGCATTTCAACTTCCCCTCTCCTTCTCTGGCCCTCTAACAGGGGACAAAGAGAACAAGTAGAGGCCACCGTTGTTGTGGCATTAATAGCTGTAGATTTTCCTTAAATTTCAAGCGTATCAAGTTAAAGCACATCACTTAATAAGAGCAAATAATGAATAAACATGCAGCACATCCTGGGCAGCGTAACATTTTATCAATCTACAGTAACACTTTGCATCTGATCCCTCATGTGGTGTCGTAGTTTAAATTATAACATCAACAGGCGTATTTGAACACCTGTCAAATCCTTTTAAAGAAAACAAGCATGATGTAATTCTGTTCAACCAGGCAATTCATTAGCCCAAGTCAAACACTCGTCCTTCAGTTGGCTGCTGTTGTCTACCCCCGGAGGTGGGGAGGGGGGGTGCGGAGAAGCCACTTGCGTCCACATTCACCAAGGTGATCAAACCTGCGTCAGCCTACACCTGCCTCCCCTCTCAGGAGGAACCAGGACAAGCTGCACAACAAAGCTGCGGCAGCACACTTGGGGAGTTCGGCTAACTGTGTCTTCAATCACTACATCTCAGAGCCATCCAAGGATTGCGGGCATTTAGGGGGGGGGGGGGGGCAGGAGTGTACATGGAGGAGTTTGTTTAGGATGCATACTGCACCGGCTGATTGATGCACGAGGAATATTCCAGCCACTTAGCTACTGTAGTGCTCTAGCAGTTATATGACACCTTGCATTTTTCTATACAGCCTCTGCATACTCTTCCAAAGCACCCTGCAGATGGAGAAACAGTATTGCTAATAAATAGACATATGGAATATGAGTGTTCAAGACATCTTTACTAGGAGACAGTAAAGCCATGTTAGCAGAGGCAGTAGAATATTATACTAGCTAGATGCTCAGTGGAGATTTGGGGATCAGCAATGTGCAGGCTGTTTTTTTTCAATGATATGTTTGAATTATTTCTTATGGGTGTGCATAATGGCAATATAAATCTTTCTGGGTGTGCAATTACAAAGACTGGCATGGTCTATTCCCCGCTGGGTGATCGCCTGCGAACAATGACATATTACTGGCTGGCCGGCAGTGGTCATTAAGAACTGATATGGGATTTATGGCCAGTCTTTAAACATGAGATGGCATTAAAGAGATTTGAATACAGTCAAAATGGCACAAAGAATCCTGCCTGAGCAAGATGAAGCTAATGAAGTGTGTTGGAAAGCAGGGGAATATAAAGTTATTTTGGGTAAAGCCAATTTCTCATCAAGCAAAATGAGTCTGATTTTAATCACGGGTTGTCAGAGTCCATAACAAGCTGGCTGTGTTATTATGGTATTGTATTGGTGCGGTTTTATAGGGCTGTAATGAGCAAAAGTTTAACAATTAATATATTAGCACACGGTTCAATTTGTAATGATAAAATGCACGTTGAAAAGCAGATGACAGAATGTGACACGGTAACGTGAGGTATGGAAGGCACGGGGCGATTATATTACACAAATTTCTAAATGACGCAGACCTCGAGAGACGGCGCAGTATCACCGCAGTCAGTGTTTCTGCATGGCGACAAAAGCCCTCCATATAATGCTGCTAATTTCCAGTGGCAATTAAGGAGTCTTACATTCCACATGATACCTGCTGAGTGAGTATAAGGAGCTTAAACATCAAGATGTGTTCATTGGAAAGTGAGAAATAAAGACTTTGCCTCATCATATTAGTGCCAGCCCTTAAAGTGACTGTTTATCATGAGGTAGTGCTCAAGGTTTTAATGAGCTCCCTGCCTGTTCTAGTATAATTCCAATTAGTCCCTCCGTCTCATATAATGGCATGATTACCTTGTGAAGCCTCCATTGTTTTCTGTACAAGCCTTGAAAGGAACCCTGACTATTTTAATCTGTTTCCCAGTGGCAGCGCACCTGCCAAGCCAGTTACACCTCCTGCAGAATGATCACAGGTATTGGTTCATTAATACAGAGAATGGCAGTGTATGAATCCCCCCCCAGTCACACCTAGTGGATAGATGAGAAAATGAATGTTAAAACCTGATTTTTTTTTTTTTTTTTGACTGCATTTCTCTCTCAATATTAAATTCACACCAGATTTACAGATTTAGATCCTATGAGGAGTAGGTGGAGTTTATTTAGATAAGAGACCTGCAAAATAGCAACAGTGCTTTGCATATTTTATTTTTTGTTTCGGTTGTACTCAAACTGCTTGTGTAAGAGTTCAGTATTTCATGAATATCTCAGCCCACTTATTATAAAGCAAGACTGATCTCAGTCAAAGTGAGGACAAATCCTGCAGCGGTGTCAGCCTCTAACGTAAGGGCCATTACCTCAATTTCGGTCGCTGCCATTTCAGAGAGAGGGAGAGAGAAAAGAGAAGGGGGTGGGTGGGGGGTATTTTTGATCAAAACCCAGGCAAGAGGAGAATCAGTCATTAGCAGCAGACATTTGCACTGTCATCTTGTTTGGACAGCCTGTGGCTTCCACTTGAAGACAGTTTGTCCCTCACAGCCTCTCCACATAACAGCTGATTTACCAAGAAACCCACCTCACCATACAACCAAAGCCTCGTGTCACTGATGTATTTGCATAACCAGAGAAAAAAAAGTGCAGTAACTTCACTTCAAATGAATAATTGAGCTTTTGTTGTTGAGCCAATCTTTTTTTTGTTTTTTTTTTGCAACCTGAAGTGCAGCATGCTCCAACCCACAGCACATTGTTCTTAGTATCTTGGTAACTGATACAGGGCTCTGAGGACACTGTCTTGCACAAGAAACGTTTCATTCAAATCACACTTTAACAGGGTATCAGCAACAACGAGCACAATAGAAGAGGGTGGTAATAACCAGAACCTAAAACTGAATTTAGATTTTTTTTTTTTCTTCTCAGATTTGACACTCGTGCAGAATAAGAGACAGGAGGAGAAGAAATGGTAATCTGCAAGAAAACCCTTAAAAGAATCAATTTGGCAAGGTGTCTGCGAATGTGACTTTATCCGGCACTGTGATTCCGACTGTCTCCTGTAAGAGTGGGATGACTGTCTTTCTTCCCCGCTGACAGGCAGACCCAGGCCAAATTGACAGTTCTTTAAAGCGCCTGACAGAAAGCCGCATTAATTAAGTCATTGCTGGACTTTAATTGTGTTAAGAAGTTGAAAAAAAAAATCTAATATGAGAAAAGGTTACCAAGTCCTCCGTGGTGTCAGATTTTCTACTTTCTATGAATATTAATGTGCCTAATGAAGACAATCTTCGCTTCATCTCCCCATTGTTCTGTATTCAGGTGCCAAGCTTTCACAGCCATTGATTTGTTGTTAAAGAACAAATATGTCATGGGAGAAAATGACTGCCATGTCTTTTATCTTAAATTTATCAAGGAAAACGCCTCTCTCTTCAGTTGAAGTGTGTTTTTTTTTTTTGTTTTTTTTTCTGTTATTCTAAAAAAGATTTTAGCTGAGTGAGTGTCATGCAAAAGTTGTCAAGGTGTGTTTGGGTGTTAATTAAATGTGGTAAGCCAATTTTGCTGCTCTGCTGTGTACAGGGAACAAAAGGAAATTCAGATTTCCCGAGGTGTGGTGGACAACAAGTTAATACAAAAACCAGCAAAGCAAACCAAATCTTTGTCTTTAGCCAGCGGCGTGAAATTATTTATCTTCTAGCAACATATCCGTTCAAAAATACAACGCAGATCACGTTGAATGCTATCAGGTCAGAGTAAATGTGTGGAGGATCATGATTTTTCCGAGGTGGAGAGCTGCTGAGGTGCAACTGTCTGCCCTCGCTGGCAGATAAAGTCATGCGATAAGATATTTGATGGCAAGTTACAAGTTCTTTATGCCTGAGGAGGGAGAGAACAACACCAAGCGTTCCCCCATACTTCAATATTAACCGGGCATCATGATTGCCAGCCTTATTGAAGAGACAAGAAATTCAAATGAACCTCTCCCTCCCCGTGATAAGGCGACCTGAGTCCTTGTGAAAGATGAGCTATGGCTATTTCTGGAGAACGAAGTGCTCGGTCTCGCCACAGGGCAAACCCTGAATAGCCAGGGTTGGAATTACTTGAAAAGAAGGACTGGCTGATGTACTTGGCACTTGTCATTGAAGGAGTGTCTTTTGTTCACAATGCCATAGATCTCCATCTGAAGGAACTGTACAAAAGAAGTCGTGTATTTGTGAATCCTTTTGTGAAAAATTAACACAGGCATGTAACAGAGGGGGAAACTGGAGACTGTCAGAGAATTCATTTTGCAGTATCGCATCTGAATTTACTGTTTAAATTTTGGGAAGTGGGGGGGGGGGCTGGCTTGTATCACGTACACCCCCAACCCCCCAGTGCATCATTTTTTCTCTCTCCAAAGGTCCACGTCTTGAATGGCTGTGGAAAAGAGAGTAGTCACCATAGCTAATTTATGTTGTGGGTTGGGTGTACACAAAGTGTGAAGGATGGGGAACTATGCACATGTGGACGTCCCTTTATTGCATCTGACAGAGACGACTTCTTTCTGATGTCATCCCTCTGCGCATGTGGGAGTCAGTGAAGTTCACATTGTTTCCCAGCAGAGGAGACACACACACACACACACACACACACACACACACACACACACACACACACGCACACACACACTGAGACATCATCAGTTTAATACTTCCTTCAAGGGGAGCTGTGGTTTTATGTCTTAAAAGAGGATATGGTAATTCAGGCCAAGATTTTTACTCAGGTGATTTGATAAATGTGTTAGTATTAGCATTATGTTTATATCTTTTGATGCCTTTAAAGGTTGTTTACATCAGTAAAGTTTGGAAAATGTCTGTTATTGAAATGATGATAAGCCAATTTTTGATCTATAAATTAAATTCCTCAGTTATTTCTGAGAATATACATTAGTGTGAGCTCAAAAAAAAAAAAAGATAGGTTGTTGCTTTAATGGCCCTTCCCCGTCACAATTTATGTTACATGAAGCAGATTTCTCAAAGGTAACTCGGCAGGGGGAAGTTCTGGCTCAGATTTACTTTAGTTCCTATGTGCTGTGAACCAGACAGACTTTTTATTTATGGGCAAAGTTTTGAGCTGCAATTATTATGATTTTGACACTGAGCCATAATCTAGTTTTGAAATGAATCAAATCTAATGGTTAGTCAATGTTTTACATTTCCTTTTGATACATCTGATCCTGTGGAAGTACAATAATGATAATAATAATAACAATTAATATCATTATTGTTATTATTGCTTTGTTTTCTTCCCTAATTGTGACTAGGCTGACCCAAAAAAAGACACAGGGGAACAAATGAGGAGGGAGCATCAGAGGGAAAGTAATGAAACGTCTTTCAACAACACTTTGTCTCTGTTCCTTTGGCCAAGTCTGGGATACCTATTAACACTCCCTTTAAATTATTCATTCTGATGGATAAAACACCTCCACAATTAATTGCATGTGAGCCACCCAACCCCCTTAAATCCCGTTGAAGAGGCTGAATCTCACAGTGTGTACTCGTTAAATGTATAATTTCCTTACGCTGGACTTTTAAATATGGTGCTGACTGCAAAAATAATAACTTCTACTGTGCTGTAATGTATGTAAATACGCTAAACTGGACAGCTGCTGATTAATGGGCATATATATGAAATATCCTCTCCTCATCAGACCCCCCTTCTGTAATAATACATCTTGAGGAGAAAGAAAGGAAAAGAGAGACGCCCCTCTGATATGAAACTTTCCTATCGTTTGTATATTCTGTTTCATGGGCATCACTTCAGAGCAAATGAGCACCACACTTCTCGCACGCTCATGTAAATTACATCAGATTTCCAACCTTGCGCCATCCACTGTGAAAACGACATTCAATGTTATGTATTAATCATAAATACCATCAATATATGCAGTGTTAATTGTCCTACTTCTTTAAGAACAGAAAGATCTGGGGATCATGTTTCAGTTTGGGGAGGTCTTCTCTGTCTCACTTGTTAATTTGTAGACAATGTGTACCATCATTTCCTTTACCAGCTACTCATTCATGTTTGATTTTATATGAAGTCTTAGTCCTAACTTGCTGTGCTGCACTGTTGTTTCCACCCGGAGAGGAATGGGTAACACGTCTGTGCCTCACAGTCAAGGATTAAGTGGTTAGAAACTGCAGTATTGATGCAGGATGCAAACATAAAGGCAGACTGATGGCTGCTACAAAACTGATGTTAGTGGCAGTATTGACGTTTGTGGACAATGCCGTTTTAAAAAAGAAAGAAAAGCAAACTCTTAGGCAAAACAAAATAAGTTCTATATATAAAAAAAGTCATGCTGTAAGCAGAGAGGGTAAATAAGCATTGTGTTTTTGCAAAAGTCTTCTGTGCAGAAGCTCATCCAGGAAGAAGAGTGTGCTGCCCAGCTATTTATTGCTGTGCTGCTGAATGCAACGCCAGCTCAAAAGGCTTCAAATCATCGGGGAGATTGTTAGGCTTCTGTGAAAATTACGGAAATGCAGGGGAAATGGATGAGCAACACTTCATAACAATTAATCAGAGGCCGCTGATTAATAAAGTTCATTTTTTATTCTCGATGATTCAGGGGATTATCAAAAGGACACTGTCCTTGTCATTTTGATTAACAAACCCATCCTCGCTCTGGAGGAGGACGCGCTGAAGGGAGACGCTTTCTTTCGCCCATAAAATAAATATTGAATGAGAATATTAACTCGTTAACCTTGACAAGTATTTGTAATTTTCATAAGGGGGTAAACTAGCAGATTCAGCACAAAAAATGCTGTGGGGGTTTGAGAAAAGGCACGGGAAGAGGGGCGGGGGGACGACAACGCACAACAAATTAGAGAGAATGAAGAATGCTACTGCATGAATCCTGTCATTTTTATGGGCTGCAATGATTAATTTGTTTGTTCAAATTCTCAATTAAGCCAGGAGGAACTGGCAGAATTAGAAAAAGGAGAGCAGTGCAGTGTTGTCTTGGCTTTGCAAGCACCCTGGGGAGATATAGCCCCTACCTGATCTCAGGTCATCAGGCTATTCCGCAGACAGATCACACAGCCTGGAGCAGGGGTGTGGTGTGCTGTGCTGTGTGTCTTCAGGATTCATTTCAAACGGCACAGAAAAAAAAAAAATGTAAATCAAAATATTTCCTCAGCCCCCCTCCTGATAAATCATTCTGCCTTTTCCTTTCATTTGTCCAGGTCGCCTTGTCAAGGGTAATGCCCTTAAAATGTCAATTGTCAGTGTGAGCATGCATCGCATTAGATATAAAGTACAGTTCACCACACACAAAAACAGCAGTCAGTCGCAGTGTTATACAGAAAGAAATAAAATATGGAGCTTGCACTTCCCTTTTCCCTGGAGGCCCCGTGCACTTATTATTTGTCAGAGTGACAGATGTTTTTCAAATGACGGTGTCTCATGTGTGCTGAACTTCTACCAATGCCCCACCGTGAGAGACTGCGGGACGCTGTACACCATCTGATGGTGGAAACCTCCATGGACTGAATCCCTGCGCTGCGAGGATTTCTGCAGAGGAAGTCTTAGCAGCAGAGGAGGAGGTTGTCAGGGGTGGTCTGCAGAGGTGATGGCACCACTTTACTTAGCAACAGTAAACCTTGGACCTGGGCCTGACTTACAGCAGCAAAATACGCAGCGCCACACAACTCAGAACCCAGAGTTGGATTTGCTTATTGAATCTGCCGAGTGCTGTGAATTTGTTTTGGTGGCTGCAGCAACAAATATTATTTACAGCACAGACATGAATATTAATATAGACAGAAAACAAATTTGCAAGTAACTCTTGCGACTGCTCAGTTCCAGGAACTGAAGCAGAGAGAACCAGGTCATTTTATGATGGAGGAAAAGCTCTCAGGTGGCATCATAGAGGTGTAACAGAGTGGTCAGACGAGGGTCAGTGATCTCTCACTTTTATACGGTGGCCCTGAGAGCTCAGTGATCAGTTTGACAACACACATGCTGCAAATTCTCTCAACACAACAGAAGTGTTTCCAGGGGACACAAAAAAGTGATGAACCCGCATTTAGTTGTATTGTGAGTATTTGCAGCGCATGTGTTGTCAAATTGATGATGTTTTCTGAATTTATTTGAGTTTTGTCTGTTTGCATGCTGTGTTTTCTTAAGTTGCAGTATGTTGAGCTCTCAGGGCCACCGTACCTTTATCTCAAACCACAAGGGTCAACATGAAACAGACTCTACGTGCATTTATTTTCAGATATTTGTGAGAGTTTTACCCATCAGTCAGAGACGCTGCATTGTTGCTTTAACATTACATAACCTCTGAAATGCAGGACCACTCGTGTTTTAAAATACACGTACTTAACTCGAGGATATCCCAGAGCAAACATGCTATTTTTGTTCCACTACATTTATGTAACATCTGCAGCACGTTGTAAAGATACATTTTCTAAATGGAAATGAAAATACATGTAAAGCAGCACACTTAGAAAGAGAGTAATCACAGCAAGTGCAGCTGGATCACTGCCTCTTAGCTGACCCACTGGTGTGTGGACAAAGTGTTGGGCCTTATGACACAATGCATTTAAAATCAAGTACTACTCTGTGTTTATATTATCTCTGTATTAGATGGATTCCACTTTTGCTCAGTAAAGTGTTTGTTTACCTCTATAACCGTTTTTTAATATTGAAATCAAACAAAAGGACATATCTTGCATATTCAAGTGTAACTTGTCAAAAAAAAATTAATAATTTGGAGAGAGGGCTGTTCTACATACACTGCAAATTCTCCAAGCGAAAGTGCAACTCTTTATTGTGTTTACAACCATTATATGATTTTTGTAATGAAATCACAGTGTGTTTTCCGGACCAGTGGGTGCTTTTAATAGTGTTGGCCACCTTTCTTTTTCCAATTCAAGGTGTCCTCTATAGAGTATGTATATCCAGAGCAGCAGCATTGACTAGAGCCAGCACTTGTGAAGCGAAAATGCTTATTAGTCAAACAGTCCCCATCGGAATAATGCCACGGTCAGCCAGTGGTGAGGGATAACTCTGTGCGGATGACACTCTGGAGCCTATTCTGTAGGGGATCTGCTTTAGTACAGCACGCACAAACATGATGTATGGACACACAAGCAGAGAAGCATCATGGGAGCACACAGTGGAAGAGCTGCGGATGAGTTACTGTAGCAAGAGAAGTGCTTGCGTCGAACGTGCTCTTCAAAACAATGACAGTATGTTCTAGTTTCTGTTTAACGATCCATTTGCCCCCGCAACCTTGATCAAAACCTGTCGGCAAAAATAAAGCAGTTAAAAATGAATGTGAAATGGTTACAGATGATGTTAAAGCCGGCGGCCTTCACACAATCCCTTGAATTCTTATGGTCAGAAAAAAAAGAACATAAAAACATGCAAAGTCATTTTGCTCCTTTTAACTGTGTCTAAATGGCCTAAGGTCTGATTATACAGGACCACAGCAACATTCATCATGGCCTCCTATAAAAAAATACTACCTCTAGAAGCTAGAAGCTGCTACTTGTAGGGCTTGTACCGCAGCTGTTGAGCTAATGGCTAACATGCTAGCATTAGTCAGTCAAAACAGTTCTCTGAGTTTGTTTCCATTTTCTCCACACTGGACTGTCTACTCCCATATTTTGTTCTCAGCATTGTTTATTTATCTGTTGTTATTTGCATACACACACACACACACACACACACATATATATATGTATATACAGCATAAAACCAAATAACAGATAAGATGGACCAACCCTCAAGCAAAATAAAGAAATACTGAAAAATAAATATGAAAAAAATAAGAAGAAAATAAATGATAATAAAATAATGAAATACACAAAATGAATGTAAGAGTTATCAGACAACAATCATATTAAATTAAAATAAATACATACATAAAGGTTAAAAGAGGTACACACATTGCACATGTGTGCGACTCAGTATCTGAATACTATGCTTTGTTTTGTAAAAGGGAAGATAAACACATTCAACCTGTCTTTTATTGTGAAAATCTGCATCATTTCATTCAATAAAGAGTCATTTAAGGTAGCTAAAGCTCTGTGCTAGCTAGCTTACTTAGCTAGCATCATCTGTCATTTAGCAAGCTTGTTAGCTGGGTTGCTAGCGAAGCAGTAATTTCACACATTATATTAAAAAAAGGTGCGTTCGTACCAACGACTCCTCTGTCAGCTTAAACCATGCCTCTTTTGAGGAGAAGCTCGTACTCTGACGGTTTATACTCCAGCAGTTTGAGTGGGTGAGGCATTGCATTCATTTCAGTGGGTGAAGCAGCACAGCTAACAAGCTAACATAGCCTCCTTCCTTTTGGACTCTCAGTTCCCTCAAAGGTCAGCACTGTCAGGATGACTTGCTATTGGTCAACGGGGCAAATGTTTGCCAAACTTAACAAAAAAATGACACAGCTTTACTTTCGCCTTATGACTGAATCCACAGATTGTAGTGATTCCAGTGAATTGAATTGATTCAACTACAAAATGTTGCTGTTTTTACATGCTGGTGTGAACGGGCCTTAACAGAGTTATATTTAGTCTGACTTTCATTGCCAGGGCCCTTCAGGTTTAATACAGAGAGGTTTGTCAAAGTATCATATATTTATGTGGAACATTTGCTGTGTAGGATGGAAGGGGAAAATCAATTTCCGCCCCTCTTTATAATTGATCGTTTTTTCTGAGTGTACTGGGAAGATGACATGCCAGGTCTATCATATTTTGAATGGTTGTAAAGCAGTCAACACCTGCTTATCTATCTATCTATCTATATATCTATCTATCTATCTATCTATCTATCTATCTATCTATCTATCTGATAACTATAACTTAAATATATAAATGTAAATTAACACTAAAGTGAATTCAGCTGCTTTCTGCATCACTACAATAAAATATGGTGATGTATGAAACAATAGAAAACATTAACCAGACACAGGGCTGTACACTTTACTGATTTAATTCCTCATCTGCACTTAACAGTCTCTAAGACACCTTATCATTAGCCAGTAAACCTTCTCAAAATAAATCCAATCCCATAAATCTACCTCTGAAGGAATCTGATACTTTTAAAAAGTGACAGCGACTGACCTTGAGATTTATTTTTGTCACACCAGAAACTGTCTCCCTCAGCAACGAGAGATGTGCCTGTCCAGATGGTTTTGTGTGGCATCGTCTTGCTAATTGTCAGTGATGCCATCAAAGGGATGTAGCAGACCTGACAACTTAGCTGATGAGCAATAAGATGAGTATGAGGGGGGAAATTAGAGCCAAAAACATGTGACAGTTATTCTGTGCAGCCTACCTATGCTTTTAAGCACTTTAAATCATTTTAGCTTCCTTTGTTTCCTGCATTTGTGTCAGACTAGAATAGAGTAGGAAAGAAAGCTATTATTATTAAACTGGGGTTCAAAATAGTCATTACTGTGTAATTATTATGTCTAACTACATTATGCAAATTATAAATATCTCTGAAAATATAATAATGCAAAAGGAATAGGTGCATAATAGCATGCTGTATTAAATAGGCTTCTGAACACTGTCTCTATGGTAATGATATGTTACATGTTTTTTGCAGCTATCACCTGTCTAAGTCCACTTTAAAGTTGAATGGGCTGCAGCACAGCAGCACAGTGGTACGTCCCTGGTGACTGTAAAACATGCAAGACAAAACATATGACACAGGGGATGATCCTGACCTGAGACTGACATGTGCTAAAGTACATTATAGTCATTGCCAGGATAAAGGTCACATTGACTCCTGTTATAAATTGGACAGGACAGCTCCAGCATACATGGAGTGTCAAGTGTGAGGAGGTCTGAAAGAAAATCCCTCGGATGTTTCAGGACACACACATACACACACACTTACACAGGCGGACAGATAAAAGTGTCTACGTCTCGCTCTCACTTGTGATTAGCACACTTAATCATCACATTAAAGGAGAAGTCTGCGCTAAGTTCATCATATAATGGAGATGCAGGGGAGTGAGATGCAGTCTGAGGTTTTTTTCCATCTTTGCTTCAAAACCTGCTTGTGGTCATCAAAATAATGCAGAGAGGTGGGAAAGAAGTTCACGTTCAGGGTTTATTGTTGCTGCTGTTTATGCAGTTAATGATTAAATTCACAGTTTCCACTGTTCTGTTGCAGGAAGAAAAAAATATATATTTACATGTTCATTTGAGGCGTAATAGTCTTTTGACTAAGAATACCCTGCCTGGAACAGCAGCAAGCTCGAGAACAGACTTTTGCTCTGAGATACAAAGGGAAACAACTTGAAAGGAAATAAGCAAATGAATGCAATGCCTCATTAGGCGGGTTTTATTTGACCGTAGCCAATTAGAGAGCATCTGTAATTTAAAACAGTCAACCTAAAAAAAGACTCAACCAAGAACACGTTGCTCTCATGGGACTGAATCCTTTGCCTTGTTTTCATTCAAATTATTATTTTTTTTTTCACCAGTGACATTTTTCTATTTGACCGAATATAAATATTCCACAGAGGACACTCGAGTTCAGAGACATGCAGATAGTAGGAGTTTATAAGTTGGGATGAAAGAACAGGGTCTAAGGGATCTCATGGAGGTCAAGGTCATGTGCTGACGTGCTTCGGCCTCGCTCTCGGCTGGCTGCTGCTGACTTGTTTTGCCTTTGCTTTTGTGATCAATATTTCTCCCTCTGTCTTAATCAACGACCCGCTGAGGTATTTGCGGGCTGTTACCTTAATGACACAAAGGCACAGTCTGAAAACAGAGCTGCAGCCCGGGCAAGACTGACAGCTGGTTTAGCTATGAATCACACCTGAGTGCAGATTAACGCTGCGCTTCTCACAAAACAGAGACAGCGCCGAAATACTGATAGGGAAAGGTAGATACTGAGGCTCGTGCGAGCGATTCGCATCAAAAGATATGACCGAAAACAAGAACCCGACTGCTTACTTTGCAGGGGGAGCCTCGTGAAAAATAGTAACACCTGTATTGCTTATACTGGTTGTTAAGCATTGGAATAAAATTTTGTGCAATATGCATAACCAAATGCTGGAATAATGAGCCATCTGTATGTGTGGTCCCTTCCTTGGAGATGCCAAGAACGGCACCATCTGTGATGCAGCTACCAGCTGTTTTCCTTCTTATTACATGTTTATTAAAAGCTGAAGTTGTCCTCTTCAAGAAGAGGAAAAGAGAGCATGGGTGGCAGTGTTGGTTATCTGATTGCCTCCATCTCCATTAGAAACAGACTTGAGCTCTGTTCCTGGTCCTATAAAAATACACTAACTGTTTCAACAGAACAGAGGGAGTGCTAATTAAATACTCCTTCTTTTTCATCAGCGACTCACAGGAAATTAAGAGAACAAACACAAGATTGACTGGCAGCAAAGCAACAAACATGAAAGGAGGATGAATGAATCTAATCCACCGGGACTGGAAATAAATAAATAAATGATGTCACTTACCCCACCTTCACTTAGCCCTTTGGGTTTGTGTTTCAAAAATCCCTCAGCAGGGTTTACGCATCTTTTCTATTTGCATTGTTTTCAATTTTCAAAACCTATTAGCAAGATATCGATCGACCACAATTGAGCATTTATGCACAGCAGGCAACCTACATCCCTCCAGTCAGAATCAGATCACATCTCCCATAATTGAGGGTGGCAGAACTGCAGACCACCCTCTGCAACTGTCAACAAATTTCAGGAGCTCAAACTAAGATGCGTCAGGGATGCATCCTGCATCGAGTGATGGACACTGAGAAGGAGAACTGGAAATGTCCATCAGCATCCTCTGCCATGTGCTGAACAAGACAGGTCAGGTCTGAATAGACACTGACAAACCCAGGGTGGACACACTGTCGACACAGACTAAAGCAATACCAAGGGACAAGTGACAGGCTGCTCTGATGCCTTACCTAACTGCAGAACATGCACGCGGGTGAAGGCAAAAAAGTGTAGCGTGTGGTGGTTTGGACGCCCACGTGCACGCGCGTCCATATGGACAGACGGGCTTCACAAGCTTGAAAAGGAGATTTAGCAAAAAACAAAACAAAAAAACAAAAAGCAAAACTTCACAGGTAGCGTTTAGCCTAATTTGAGATTGTCAAACTGCAGAAGACTGCTCTCTGTGTCAATGTGTGATGATATTTGCAAGTGTAAAATGTAGTTTAAAATAGCAAATTGATATTTCTGACAGTGCATCTGTTTCTGAGGATAGCATGTTCGCTCTGCTCAGTGCTCAATAAAACAAACAAAATGCCCTCTATTTCTGTATAAACAATTACCTGCCATAGTTTCTAACCTTATTGGATCGAGTGAAATGTTTGAAATAAATCATTAAAGGCGCTGACAGGGCATTTATCTTCACTCTTGCTTTAATGCTCTGTGCACAACACACTGGATGAAGTCAGTCAAGGGTGTGTTTTTTTTTTTTGAGTAAGCCAGGCCCCATTGTGCCTCAGTGTGTGTGCTTGTAAGAGCACCGTTGCGTGTGTCAATCCTCCTGTGGAGCCATGTTCTCAAAGCTCTTCATTTTGAAATCAAGCATGAATAATTAAGCCATTTCACAAGGCTGCTTTAACGATATATTACATGAGAGGAAATAGGTCAAGCAGCAGTGTTAGAAGGATTGTTTGAATGGGTGTTATTGGGTTAAAAAACATAGTGAACAATACTTCCCTCCCTTCATGCCCCACATACTGTACTTACTCTGCAGAATGACTGACGGCTCCAGCCTTAGACTAATTTTTCTACAGATATGAAAACCTTTTCTGATAAGTTGTGTATTTGCAGTGACAGCCGGGGTTACATCTGGGTTATAGAGTCATTCCACCTTAGATAATCCATCAGCTTTAACCCTTCCACTGGATGAGATGTTCACTTGCACACAAAACTTTGATAAGCAAAACAGACAATTACACTATTTAGATGTGTATTTTTACGTTTTTATGCATTTTTTGTGCTTTTTCAAAAGTTATATATATAATTTTTGACAGACAAGAGCTGATATTAAGAGAATAAATTATCTGAAAAGAGCCTGTGAAAATGCAGCAAATATTTACATTATAATTGTTGTAAAGAAATGTCTATGGGCCATAGTATAGGGAAATATAAGATTCTTATGATATCAAACCATTGCACACACCAAATCTTACAAATACAAAGTTCCAGTTTTATTTGTCAGCAAAAGGCTTTAAATATACAGTGTATTTAAAGAGCCTCAGAGGTTTTTTTCAGACAGGTTTCTTATAGTGGAGGTTTTCCATTGCACCTGAAATAAAGAACAGTTCTGCTAACATGAGAGGAAATTGTTACACTTACCACCTTTACTAACCAATTTTCCTTTATTTTGATTTTTATGGCACCTAATAATTGCACTAATAATAATTGCACATAATTACACATCAGAGATTTGTGTACATAAAAGAAAACACAGTGTCTTCAGTAAAGATGTGACCTGAGAACAATCTCAACTCTGTAGGTCCAGCATGTATGATATTCATATTGATATGATACTGATATTATTGAATCTATGATTAAAATCTACTCTGATTTTGAACAAGAACCCACAACAAACATGTTTTACCAGACACAGGACAGATACAGATACATACTTAAACCTGTTTTTAATTGATTTTTTTTTTTCCTCTTGGGCGCAGCACAACAAGCTGCAGGCACAACACTGATACTTCAATAAACGTCATATAGCTGGTTAGCTAAGAGTAGCTTATTTACACATCTAGCTGACATGGAGCAATGTTAGTGTTCATTTGTGGTCGTGTTCGAGTCTACCTCAAATGAAAGTTCAATATTTGCTTTGTTTTTTAGTTATATTTAGCTCTCCACCAACTCCTGAGGAAAATACCTGCCTCTTTAGCTGCTAACTTCTCCACTATGTTCACTAGCCAATTGCTAACTGTGTCTGTCAGCCATGTGATGCTGGGAATAGGGCTGGGTATCGAACTTTGATTTGATACTATTGGGGACTGAAAAGTGTCTCCAAAAGTTAATAATGCTGGTGATTGGCTGTCTATCTATACGAGCATGTTTAAGTGTGTAAAGGGACCGAGCTTAAAAATAAAATTAAGACTAAAATTTGTACCAAAATATATATTGTAGTTTTCTTTGTGCTTAAAATGGATTTGAAAAAATTTGGCATTAGAATAGGAATCAAAGTCAAGATATCGTATCAGAACCAAATTGAAAAGTTTTGAGGGATACCCAGACCTAGTTGGGAAGGTAGTTTTTACTGGATTTAGAACTTTTTCGCTGAAATCAACATTGATGAAAGAGGTGGGAGTGAACGAAAACAGCAAAAGTTGCCTATAAAACCAAAACATTTAGCTGAAAGATGCTAAAATGCTCTCTGTGGTTTCATCACTGAGAGCGAGCCCTTTCATTTTACACACAGTCATCTCACCCACTGTTTATATGAAATATTGATTAGGACAGTTTTAATAAAACAACATCAAAAAATCTATTACTGCTTTGATAAAAAATACACTACACTCACTGTACAGTCTGACACTGATTGCAACCAACTTGCACAGTTTGACTCACAATGAACCTATAAGATCACTGTTACTGCACAGTGTGTCGGGGCCTGTACACACATTATATACACAAACTGTACACACTAAATATAGCCTTTATTTTTCAGATTGTGATGTACAAAAAGCCTGCGGCAGCACCAAATCAAAAGTAAGTCACTATAATAATGGAGTAAGAGAGCAGGAAGTGTGAGGTATTAACACCTGTCAAGACCAGAACGACAAGTACTCACTTGTCAACTACCAGCACTAGGTACAAACAGTGCAACAATATCACAATGGTGTCTGTGTCTCTATAGTACACTATAAAATTGTGAAAAGGAGTAAGTTCTGACTGATGTGAAAAAAATGCTCCAATGATCTCTGTCATCTGTTACATTCAGCCCCGAGGACAAACACGCGGAGTCCCACAAAGCTCCTTTAACTGTGCTTTCAACAACAACAACAACAACAACACTCACATCAGCTTGTTCAGCCTCACCTACTTTCAACTAAACTGTTCTCCTCACACAGGATGGGACCACATGCTATTGTGTTTAGAACCGTGGATACCCTCTGTGTCTCGATGTTGTCGAATGAACTGAAGTCGTTTCTAAAAACCTGTAAAAATTAGAGTCTGTTTCCGGGAACATCTCAGTGCCATCATGAAAAATCTACAACCGAGGCATCATATGAAAACGTGTTAAATGAGGTTTGTATTTGTTTACATGATCACAGATGACTCACATCCTGTTTCATGTAATGTGTTTTATTCCCCAACCTTGAAACAAGCTCATATTAACTTGGATTATTATACTCCTGCACTGTCGTCCTGCTCTGTGGGAAAATATTATTTTTAACCACTTGTCAATCACACAACTGGAAACTTCAGATTTTTTTTTTTTTTTTTAGACATCCTCTGAATTTGTAATCGCTCTTTGTTTTTAGCTTTGGTAAGTTTTCACAAGCATTACATGAGTTACATCTTAAAATCAAGCATCTGCTTTTGACTGTATGCATATGTTGTTGTTCCACTTTGAAAATTATGAAACCAGACTTCAATCACAGGCTGTCCATTGTACATGAAATTTCATCTTCGAATTAAAGACAGGTTTGGATTTCTGAGCCCGTCCTCCTTTTATCATAACTACAGCATTATAATTAGACTCCCTTTTGTTGAACGGCTGTGTAACTAAATGGTTCGACCACATGATATGAATGAGGCCAGTGTTGTGATATTGGAAACAGTCTAAGGTTGGGTCCAGATTTTTGCACAAATGGATAATTGTCCAGTGTAGATCCACAAAAAAAAAAAAAAAAAAAAGCTTGTGTGTTTTTAAATGTTCTGGATCCACAGAGAGTTTGTAAATCTCATGATGTGAGCAGGTCTGTGAAGTCTGTGAGCCTGTGTTTGTTTGAGTTCACTTTGAACTCACTCTGCTCTTGAACATCGCTGTCTGTCAGTAGTTTGCTGGAGTCTATCGCCTTGTCAGAAAATTGAAAGAGTCTAAGGTTTCTTTTCCTTGATAATGTTTGTATGGCAAAGAGCTATAGAGTAATTATTTTGGTGTTTCTAGAGTAACAGTTCTGACCTGTGAATGAAATCAGCCTTAAATCTTGTTAGAGAGTTAACGTTAACTCAACCATGGAGTTATGATGAAGAAGAAAAAGAAAATCTTAAGACGTTTCTCATTCACTTCTTCAGTTTTTAATCACTTGACCTGTGTAGGCTCAGATTCAACCAATTAGATGCGTTTGAAATGTTAGAGTTGTAGAAGACCGACACAAATGTCAGAGATGAGTAAAAATAATAAATAAATAAATAAAACGGCTTAATTTCACTGGCTGAAAACACACTGAGCTTCCAGGTCTATTTAGTCTTCAGGCCGGTTGTTTAGTATGGAAACAAAGAGGAATTTGAAGGCTCCTGAAGAGAACATGAAGAGACGGAGAGAAACAGTGTTTTTTCAGCATTAATAAATTTATTTGGCCAATAGGCTGCAAACTCAACATAATAACTAGGGCTGAACGCTATGCAAAATCAAATTGCAATTATTTGAGCAGATGTTGCGATATGAGTCCTGATTTCAGTTGGAATGACTGCATTTCATTTTCACTGAAAACATTTAAAAAGAGGATGATGATGATGATGTGATTTTTGTAGGCCGGGACATCTCTGCAGCACCACAACACTTATGGTGCTAACAGTGCACAACAATGTTGTGTTATCAAAAAATGTGTAGCTCCTGCGATTTGGATATTGAATTTGGCCTTTTTGTGATTTCAGTTATATTTCGATTAATTGTGCAGCCGTCATATTGACACCTCTTGAAGATGCTGTGACTGACATTAGCTAATTGTTTCGTGTTTACACACCCAGCAGAAACGGTGCAGCATTCATTGCTGTTGTGTCCGACATATGTAACTCCAATGTGCACTGTTATTTTTCTTCTTCACCAACTCTTGATGAAGAAAATCTGGCTCTTTAGCTGCTAAATGCTCCACTACGTTCACTGGCCTTTTGGCTGGTTGTTAACTTGGCTTGTCTGCCATCTGGTGCAGGACAGACATCGTACAGTGTGTTGTCAGGGTATGTTTGCCTGCAGTGTGTGGACAGGACACTGATGAGAGCAGTGACACTGAGTGAAAACATAAAAGCTGCAGCTTGTAAAACCAAAACAGTAAGTTGAAAGTTTCTGAAATGTTGAGAAAAATAGAGCTGAGGGGAACAAGCGATCATTCTCTGTGAGTTGTTTTCTACTGACTTTAACGTTACAAGACAAAAATACAGTAAATAAGTTTAGCTGTAATGAAGCCTGCAGGCCTTTATCAGCAGCCATGATTTCCTAATAATGTAGATAATAGACTCTTAAGGTTATATTTAGACACTGAAACCAGAGCTTGAGACACTGGCATCACACTGTCTGAATCAACTTTCTGTTTTGTCTGTCCTGTGCCCCCCCCCCCCCAGGTTACAACACTGACTCTGTGCGACATAACACTCAAGGTTAAGCAGTGTCTCCACCTCTGAACAGCACAGAATAGACTGCGAAGATGAATCGAACTCTCTGAAAGCTTAAAAAAATGATGAGGTCAAAACTCTGGCTGCCGTCAAAAGACACTTTCTGGAGCCTCTTAGTTGACAATAAATAATAAGGCTGATTTTGTCGACACTCCAGAAGTGCCATGGGTGACTTCCAAGGAATGTGGGCATATTTTCTGTGTTTCTGAGCTGACTGGAAATTGAGATTACATGGGTGTAAAAGCTCAAACAAACATTCAAAGAATGCACAAACTCTGCTTCCTGTTCTTTGTCAGAGCAGCAGCTCTGGTTCTTGATGAAATGTGAGATAAAAAAAAAAAAAAAAATCACTTATCTGATTGCAGGCTTTGGGAAACATCTGCTTGTGTGGGAAGATTTTCAAATCCTTTTTTTGTTTTTTTGTTTTTAATCAAATATATGATTTCAGTTTCATTTCAAGTTTATATGCCTGTCGTCACACTCAGTTCAAAGGTCACAGACATTAATTAAATTTCGTCGTCTACTTTCTCAGCATATGTGCTGCATATTTCCTTAAAGCCACAGGTGGCTTTAAAAAAAAAAAAAAAAAAAAATCTCTAACAAGACATATGTTTGTCACATTTTGTTACAGCAAAGCGCACTTAAGTGAGCCAGGTAGAGAACCGCAACCATGTGATGGAGGAAAAAACTCATCAAGACTGACACTGATGCATGAACAGGTAGGTAAAAAGTTTGAAATGCAAACCAAAGTTTGGCAGAAGCGGTTTGGTGCTGGTGAGTCAGTGTGGAGATGCAGATGATGCAAGGACACGGTGGGTGTGGGCAGCAGCGGAGGAAGGCCATTCTAGGTGGTGGGCGCCGGTGTAACGCCTGTCACCGTGCACGCATGCTTTGTGTACACACGGGGTGTTAAGAGCTGTCAGACAGGTATGGCTCAGGCTTGATCCGAGCTGTGATTGATCGCACAGGTTCAGGTGGAGTTCACAGGAGGTCTCCGGTATCATTGGCAAAATGAGTGACAGACACAAAATGGGGTGATGGAATATTATCAGGAAGCCATTTGTAATGCGGGGCGAGCCTGGATCTCTAAGGGGTGTTGTCTCTCTGAAATGAAGTCATCCATCACCTCAACTTCATATTTGATTAGGTCATGAGTAGCTTTTAAAGAGAAAGAGAGGCTTTAGTATTGTGCCCCACGATATGATAGAGGCTGCAGTGTAGAAATACTTTATTGTAAAAGTATTCCATTAAAAGTAAAAATATATTTCAGGAGCAAGTGTCAGTCTGATAGAATTGTTTCACTAAAGCAGGGTCAGTTCATCCAACATTTTATCATGTTGGCGTTTCACAAAATCTTATTCTGTACACAAAACTGTTCTGCACTTCAAATTGTACCTTTGAGGAATAAAATGAACATGAAATAATTAGTCGATGAGTCAATCAACAGAAAAAATAACTATGTTGTTAATGTCAAACATTCTCAGTTCTCCGCTCTGAGGATTTGCTGCTTTTCTTTGGTTGATTCAACAGTAAAGACAAGATTTGAAGATATTTGACACGTTTGTTAGAGAAAACAGTCAATTTGACGACGTCACCTTGAGCCTAAGAAAATTGTTATTTCACTACTTCCTGACGTCTTATAGACTAAACCATTTATCAGTGGTGGAAAGTAACAAAGCACATTTCACTCCACTACATTTCAAAGGTAAGTGTTGTTCTTGTTACTGCTCTGAAGCTTTAGTTACAAGTTATTTTTCAGATTCGTATTAATACAAACTAGAATCAGCAAATAGACAATGATGTATTATTACACACTGAGCTGCCCACCAATTAAATTAGCCCCACCTTCACCAGCTACAACATTAAAATGATTCTGTACACTAATCCAATAATGATTATAATTCAATAATATATATTATTCTGAAATGGACCATCCTGCATAATGAGTACTCTCTGTACCTCTGACAGAGTATTTATTGTGGTGATGCTGTTTTTAATGAAGTTCTGAGTGATTCTTCCACCTCTGATATGACCTGATTAATCCAGAACACAATTGGCAGGTTTGTTAATAATGAAAATAAGCATTATGTGCACACTTACATTAAATAGTTAATAGTATATTTTCAGTGGGAGTAATGCTTTTAATTTGAAACAATGTGAAACCAGTGAGAAAGAGGATGAACTGAGTGAGACTTAATGAGCTCTGGTGGTTATGATGAGCATAAATAAAGGTGCATGCAGCATCTTTAAAAGGTATTCTAACCTAATCGTTTCCATTGCAATTATATATTCAAATACCAGATTGTAATTCCAATGAATTTGGAACAGATATCTTATATTTATTCCATCAAAAGATAATTGAATAGTCACATAAATGTAATCAGATTACACCACTGGTTAGGTTTAAGTAATCAATTTCATTTTCAAACTAACTTAATCAAGCTTGAGCATATTTATCAGGCCTCCCATGATACATTCATCGTGGGGAAAAAAAATCATTGTATCTTCTTTTGTGTATCAAAGCGGCTCAACAGCGGAGTAATGAACAGATCAAATCTGTTTTTAGAACTAACATGTTCAGATAAGTAGGATTTTCCTCACATTAATCACGCTGTTAAGCAATAACCAATATTCGTGAGTACAGCGGTTCATTCATATCTGTTGGAAATCTTACAAACTTTATGTCTTTCTCCCAGCGAGCAAAGCGGAAGCTGCAGGAAAGGCTCTAAAAACAAAACCAAAAAAAAAAAGGAAAAACAGCCGCATGAAAAGACACCGAGCAGAGGGTGATAGAAAGCAGCAGCTCCCAGCCGAGCTCCCGTCTCTTTCCCTGGCCTCTGTTCCTTTAATAAACTCATGGTTATCTAGTGTAACAAATGTCTCGCTGCCATCATCAAGTCCAGGCGAGGAGGGAGGAGTTTTTAATGTTCAGTTTGTTCTATGGATCGATGTCTGCTGGCATCGCCTCTCCTCTCGCCTGCACCGTGCGTAATATACCGTACCATTACCAAACGCTTTTTACGCGCATTCCCTCCACATATGATCCACCGAAAACAGCCTGAAGGGACTGACTGACACACGTCGATCAACGTATGTTACACTGATGGACGAAAACGGATGGTGAAAGGAGACGATTCGCCCCCCGTAGGAGGAGGAAGAAGAAGAAGAAGGAGAAGAAGGAGAAGAAGGTGAAAGAATAAGCCCGATTCAACATCTGTTTCCCCCTCAAAACGATTCCTGACTGGATTTTTTTTTTTTTTTTTTTTTTTTTGAATAGTGAGAGAGACCGAACTACTTCGAGAGCCAAAATAAAGACTCACACTCTCTCTGTGTCTATGCATGGACTATCGTAGACCGCATTCAGATTTCACCTGGGCACAGTAGTGAACTGCGACTCCCAAAAAAAAAAAAAAAAAAAGAAAAAGAAAGAAATGCCACGGAGGAAACAGCAGGCGCCCAAACGGGCTGCGGGTAAGCGATTTTTTCTATTTTCAGAGAATCTGGTTAATATGAGCGTAAGATTTGTGGGTTATTATTTTTCTCATGCTTGTGCGGACAGCGAGCCTCCAACACAGGGTTCCCCACTCAAACTTTTATCATGCGGGACCCTCCGGACAGATCCGAGTCAGACCCTTGTGTTTAGTGAGATCTCATGGAGGTTTTTGTAGTTGGTTGGAGTTATATAACTATAGTGTGTCTAGGCTACTGTAGTGAAGAATATGGACAATGATAGCTTTTGTGCCGTTTGTGAATTTAATAATATTGAAATTCAGCTGATTCTCATTTCACTGGGGACCCTCTGAAGCCCACTCATGGCTTCAAAAAGGGGCCCCCAGACCCCAGTGTGGGTACTGCACTGCTCTAATAAAGTCAAATGTTAAAACAATAGGGGGGCGGGAGGTGTGTGTGTGTGTGTGTGTGTGTGTGTGTGTGTGTGTGTGTGTGGGGGGGGGGGGGGGGCATCACAAGCTGCAGTTGAAATTAATAAGATTAATAGTTAGTGTTATTAGGATTTAGTGAGACAACACAGACCTGATTTTTCCCCTGAAAAAACTACAGCTCGTTTGGAGCCATTTGAGCATCCACTGATCATCAGAAAGTTTTTCCTTCCTCGCTCACATTTCTGCAAAACCTCCCTGACTGTGTTTGATTTGACCTGCATGAGTGTGTGGAGAGGGGCTGAAAGATGTGGAGCCGCTGTATCCGTAGCAGATGAACTCTGCGTGAACTCTTCATAATCTTATGGACAAATGGAGAATGGGTTACACTCACTCTCTCTCTATCTCTCTCTCTCTCTCCTTCTCTCTCTCTCTCTCTCTCTCTCTCTCTCTCTCTCTCTCTCTCACACACACACATACATACACACATACATGCTTACACACACATGCACTCCATCCATGCTGCTGGTAGGAAGAGAGGGGATACACACACACACACACACACACACACAAACCTGCACGACAACACAATTTTAATTTCTGTGCAGCAGGTCTGATGTGGTGCATATGTGCAGTCTGATGTTTGTGTGTGAGATGTTCAGACAGTTTGTGGAAGCAGCGGATAAATTAACAGTCCTGTCTTCGAGGAGGCCCCTCGTGCAGTCCAGGCCAGCGTGTCAGTCGTGTGAATGTGTGTGTTTACTTTGTCTCGTCGTGATGTAATCCTGTAAGATTTTGCCCTTTTGCAACACTGAATCACAGCATTTCCTCCCTCCCAGAGGACACCCAAATATCCCACTAACCCCTTATTCTCTGTCTCAAAAATCCACAACTTCTCTTTCAGAAAAAAAAAAATCCAAATTCACAAGGTCACAAAATCAACATTACCCGTGACCTTATTTCCTGCAGTCGTAGCCTCTTTCTTGTGTCATGTGAATTATAATGTTCGCTATAACTGCCTCATTATGATGGAGTTGGTGGATTAAAACTAGATTGATCAAGGGTGTTCCAGCGTTTGAGGATGCAATTACTTGGTTGTGGTGTGTTGAGAAGTTATCAGTCTTTATTATGGTTGCGGATGTAGCAACCAGATGGCGATTGTTCTCTGCCAATAATAGCGTCTCTTTATACCCGCTTAAGATACTGAGACCCTTATCTGCCCGGCACACTCTCAGTTCACACATACATACACATGTACGCACACACACACACACACACAGAGGCACTCATTGCCATACAGGCGCACACTAAATATTTTTCCCACATTTCAGCCTCCAAAAGCCCCCTTTTCTTAAAAACAATGCCCCCAGTTTTTATTCAGAGAACTTTTGAGAAGATGCCTAAGTGATCCCTTTACACGCTCTCAGCTGCCTCGCCTGTACTCTGGTAAATGTGTCAGCCCTATAGAGAAATAAGCCTTCCAGAAGAGTTTCTTCATTGTTGAGGTAATTGTCTCCTCTTTGACAGGCACATTCATCAGTGGCTTAATGGTCAATCAAAAGTTGGCAGGCAGAGTGTTTTCATTCTTTCCTATCCACTACATTAGGAATACTTAATCAAAATGTCTCCCGGTAATGGCTGTGAAGAGTTCATGACTGACTGATCCGTTGTCTGTGCCGATAGAAAATTAACAGCTCGGCACTGGAGAGATGTGGGCCTGCAGATAAACAAATTGTGCATTAATATTTCATCTTCAAGACCTGGGATGTGCTATCAAGCGGTGGAATATTCCTGGGCTGTGTTGTCATTTTTCTCGCGTTCATTTTTTTTTTTTTTTTTTTTCTTCTCCTGTATTCTTGAAGGCTCTTTGCAGCTGTAACTCATTTCACTTGATGACTTTACTGGGGTTACAGAGAGTGACGACAAATTGATTACCTGGCAGAGCAAGAATGGAGCGAAGAGAGACGCAGGCTGACAGTCATGTTATAATAATATGTTTAATGATGTGTGGAGGGGGAACAAGGAGAGAGGAGTATTGAAATAAGAGCATGGAAGATGCAAAGGAATAGGTTTCCTTTTTTTATTTTTTATTTTTTTTGCAGGGCTCTTAAAGATGCAGTCTCCCTCCTGGTGGAAATAGTATTTTGCAAGGTGTTGTAAAAAAAAAAACAAAAAAAAAACACACACACACGCACACACACACCATTCCCAGCTCAAGCATTAATTCAGAGGACATTCAGCATCCAGGGTGCTTGTATCCTCCTCTGGGGATTGTATTATTAATAGGCATATTTGTAAACGTGAGACCACAGACGCACTAGTAAAGGGTAGTTGTTTTTGATTTACTTCCTCTGCATACATAGCTTGTATGGTAATGTAAAATGCCAATTACTCACCGGTCCAGAATAGGAGGCACTAAACCTTTGCTTTATCACTGAGAAAGACAGAGCGCTATCAGGCTACAGATTCCAGGAGGAAATTTGTGTATCACTTTTATATATGATGTAAACGTAAAAGTCCTATAAGTGCACGGGATTGCATTTTTGAGTGAAGGGGACCATATGTTATTTTGCGGGCCGTGGGAGTGCTCTTCTTGCTGTTTTTTTTTTTTTTTTTTTTTTTTTTTTTAACAATAGCTCTGTGCCTCAAACCGTTAGCCCAATTTGCTGTTAACAAGATAAATTGGAGAACAGACAAAGGCATTAAGTGTTGCAGTGCCAGCTAGTGACTGACAGCAGCTTGTGGGAATTGGCTAGCAGAAATTCCTCCTAAGTGGTTTGTTCAGAAAACATCCTACGATCAAGGCAGATGTTGTTTATCCAGTTTAGGTAGAAAAAGGGAAGTCCATTTTGAATGACAAAAGCTGGGAGGAAAATGGCAGTGAATACAAGGGTGTCTTATCTATTTTTTTTTTTTTAATACCAGATTACCACACTCTTGGATTTTTTCCCTGTATTCACTGTCCTTTTGTCTGCAGCCTTTGTAACAACATTTCCATTCGATTTGCTTAAATTCATTTAACCATTGTTCTGAATTGAGATCAAAGGGAGAATGAAACTCTCTCTGGACTCAATATCTGACCCTGATAAACACACAATGTTTATAAGGAGGGTGATTTGAACAATTCTGGCAACCATGTGTGCATGATAGCTCTTATTTTGACATTTGTAGTTTTTCTGCATACTTCAGGATTTGATTAATTGCAGGAAGTGAGAATTCCTATTTGCTGCAGCATTATAGGTTTAGTATCTAAGAAATCAAGTTGACTCTTTATCAGTGACATGTACAGTTGTGTGAGAGAGTGGAGCACATAATCTACTGGTACTCCTGAGCAAAGAAACAATACATGAAAACAATGAGGCAAACATTTTTTTTCTCGACCTTGGTAATCATGTGATTGTAGCTGAACGAATAGTTTCAGCCATTTTTGATCATTTTGGCACTTGAATCGTAATCTTGCTGGAGCATCGGCTGCTGTGAAGCTCTTGTTCATGTGCTTTTCAAGCCTGAAATAGGACTTGTGCATATTCAACAGCTCACAACCCCTACAATAAAAAGTGAAAAGCTGCACTTCACAGCAGATACCGTATTTTTTTGGGAGCGTGGAGCCTCTTTTGAGCTCATCCTGAGTGCAAAAACCCTGCCTCAAATAAAGTTTCCAAGTGATATTATCATTAGTGGGCATTAAATATCTGCGTTTCTTTTCTCTGCAGTGTATTTGTGGATTGATGTCAGCAAGGCAAATGTTTTGTTTTGATCAAATCCAGCCTTGAAATTTTCGTTGGCTTATGAGCACACCAAACCATATACTTACACTTTGTTGCAACGCTTGCAATTTTCTAACTTGCCTGCGCTCCCCATAGAGATACCCTTTAATAACTTTCTCCTCATCAGCTAGTTTTCATGCTGGATATTCTTACTACAGTTTTTTTTTAAAAAAGAAAAAGGTAATGTTATGTCAGGTGGTTTTAGTGTGATCTTATTGCATTTCCTCCTGCACGCCACTTCGGTGACAGGTGTAGATAGCTAATAGTTTGCGAAGGCTTTTGTTTGCATGAGAGGCAGACAGGGTGGTGCACTGTCTAGGTGATAAGAACCAAGACTCCTGTGCCCTCCAGCACAGTGATCTCTCTCCTCCGCTCTGCGCTCTCCTGTGTGGAAAAAACAGCCTGTTATGATTGGTCTCAAGGCAAGTGCCTGTGCAGTGTTGCACCTCTCTACAGCAACTGCTCATTCACCTTGCCTTCCCTCTGAGACCTGCACTAGTTTCCAGGCAAATGACACAATTTGATATGCCGTTGGGGTGATTCATGTGGATAATGTTTCCATGTGATCATCACTGCAGAAAAGAGACTATTTCTTGTTATGATTTTTTTTTTTTACTCATTAAGTCTGACAATAACTAGAATATTGGGAGAGTTTATTGCGAGCAGGCTAAAACTCATTATTTCTGCTAGACATCCCAAGTACAAAAGAAATTATGTTATGGTATTTTGTCCAGGTCCCTACAGATATAATGATTTACAGAGGAAAATTTAAAGGGGGTGGGGGCTGGGGTGGGGGGGCCTTTATAGCTTTGGTTGCGGATTTAGAGGATAAGAATGCAAGGCAAGCTTACAGTTAATACAGTAGCACTGTGGGCCTGGTATTGATTACACGGAGGTGGTATGGCATGTTTCTATGGTTTATGGCAAAATGCACTTCACCTCATGTGCTTTGTATTATTGTAATGATAGACATTCCCACCATAGTTTATATCTTTGTAATTTATATCATGTGCGGTTTTGTCAAGAGCATGTCATCTCTTTTTTTTTCCTTACACACTCAAGAAGATTTAAGTGAGGACATTCATCTTGTAGTTGTTGACCTACATGTATAGCATACATGTCGGCCATATGGTTAGCTGGTCTTTAAAAACAATCACAGCCGGATCAGGTTAGCATAACCTGAGATGATATTCTGTCCAAAAAGTCCTACTCTGATTTCAGAGGTGCAGACCAGCCGAGGTGCATGTGCTGCCTTCATTCAAAGTAAAACTGTGAAGAAACAGATCTTGATATTCACGGTTCACATGTTCAAGTTGAATTTAAATCGCATCATACACCGAATGAGGCAAAATGCCGAGTAATAAATGACTATGACATTTCCCTTCAATATGTGAGGGCCACAAAAACAGAGAAAACATTAATCTTAAGTTATCCGCGGTGTACCTGATTTGCTTCTTATCAAATCCTTAATGAGCTTCAATTAAGATTTATTATGCAAATTAACCCTCAGCTGCTACTGACTGCAGGAGCAGGAGCTATGACAATATTGTGCTAATGGTGTGATCTGTAACAATTACAAAGGTAAACTGCCTTCACACCGCATGGTCGGTGAGTCTCCGAGAGGTCAGTCTGCTAAATATGCACTCAGGTGTTGTGGCGATTTGGAAAATTGTTTATTAACTCACCTTTTTTTTTTTTTTTTTTAAGTGCTATGGTGTCTTTTACACAACAGCTCATATAACTGATTTTTCTTCAGTGTTTTTCAGCATTTCTACTGATTAGAGATATTTTTTTTTTTTTTACTAAAATGCTAAAAATTCTCACCGTTTACTCATGAAAAATGCATTAAAAATACTTAGTGGTAGGTAAAATCCTAATGTTTTGCGAAATTAAGCGAAGGTGAAACACGTTTCAATTCACATAAAAAAAGCAACAACTATAACTTATTCTCATTCTCATTTAATCAATCAACTCACGTGAAACACACCTTTCACTGAGCGCTGGATTATAAACAAATCTCAACATTTAGGCGTAAAGCCAGGCTCAGTTTTCTGGTCACCACGGTTACAGCAGACAGCAAGGTTATGACCAGAGGAAGTGCTGCTGGACACTTTACTCTTGCACTGTATGAAGTTGTGAACCTTGCACCTTTTGTAACTTCATTTAGCACAAGGCTGATGGCTTCCTGACAGCTTTATAGCGCACATGTTTTATGAGTCGTCATGCAGCGCAATTACACAGGACCTAATTTGATGAATCAAGTCAATGTTCCACCGGCTCCGTTGACCTTGCTGGCCCTGTGATCCTCTGTCTCTCCACCCGGGTCAAAGAGAGGCTTTCACACTTTGTACAATTCAGTCACACTCCGGTAGAGAGAGAGAAAGAGGGAGAGGGGGGAAAAAATAATAAAAAAAAAAATCTTCAACATGCATCTCTTATTACAACCAATCAAGAATGCATTGATTTGAAATGAGCAATTGTCGGTTTAATTTTAATATCTTTGGCAAACCATCAGTCCAAATGAATCAGTTAATCAACCAGTCAAAGCAAAAAATAATGCATCTCCAAATTCCACCATATTGCAGCGCAGAATGATTCTTGTGTTTCTCATCTTTGTTTACGATTATAATACATGTTATATAGCCTCCGTGTCTGAAAATACACAAGCGAGAGTAATCACAGTTGAAGGTATTTAACCAACATCGCGCCGCAATTAAGTCCATCTAAACACCTTTAACTCATGAAATTGAAAGTGGTGTTTTTGAGAGGCACGGCCATAGAGACAGCACGCATGAGTAATAAACAGCAGACCACATCAAGGATGGTGGAGAACTTCAAATGGGGAACTATTAACGTCTTCTGTATCTTTTTCTGACATCTAATGATTTTCTGAATCATCACAACATATATATATATATATATATATATATATATATAAATATATATATATATATATATATATATATATATATAAATACTATTAATTTTACATATTGCTTGAAACAGCTACTTAAATCTTCATTTACAAATGAAACACACACAACAGTTTAGCAACAGTTTGAATTGGTACAATTGAATTAGAAACCAAGTAGCACTGTTGGCTGGTTGCTGGCTAATTGTTCCATGTATTGTTAATGCTTTCAGCGCCGTTATCTTCAATAGAAACACTGATTTGGGGGATAGAAACTCCAGCTTTCTAATTAGTGGCGCTTTCAAATACTGAATGGCTCATTTGATAATTTTTGTGAGCAGCAAACAAGTTTTAATGTCAGACCGAATGTACAGTGACAAGAATAAAGAGTTTGTTTTTCCTCGTGGCGGGCGGTCCAGTGGATCATGCACCCTATTAAACACATTAACATTCGGCCCCCCTGACACCTCGAGGTGCAGTTTTGTTGAGGCTAAAATATGGGCTTGAATAAAGACTCATAATATAGGTGCCACTTTAGCATATGACTTTTTATTTACTGAGTTTTATTATTATTATTTTTATGCTTGTAGAGAGAAATGTGATTGCACAGTAATGTTTTCACAAATGATTTATCTACTTTTTTTGAAATTACATTACCAACAAATGTGGATAAGGAACATTTAAAAGATAAAATACTTAATTTAAAATTTACCATACATTTTTTCAGTGTATGCAACCACCACACATTAAATCTTTCCATACTACAGCATAGGGACATGCTGAACCTATCTAGTCATGAATTATAACTCATGCAAAAATAAATCCATTTGGATTTAAGATAAAGCAATATTTAAAAAAAAAAAAAAAGGCTAATTTTTAAGCGTTTAAAAAAAAAAAGGTGTGCTGTATTTTCCTGTGTTAGGAACTAAAACACACTGGACTTTCTTTAATTGTCGTCTTAAGAAAAATGCCCAACATCTGCTTTGTTTTGACCTTAATCCTGTACCTAAAGTACCTCAGAGACTCTGCACCGCGTTGTGTTTAGAGCCTGTTCCTGAGGGCTGTGCCTGCCTGTTTGTGTCTACAGTATGTGCTGAGCTAGTCTGTTGAAACAGCTTAATTGATACTCATTAAACAGCAGTGACAGCTTAGGTGTCCGTGATGAATGTAGAATAATTCGGTTGTACTTACAACTTGATTAAGGAGAAGCACACAACATGTCAGTGTTGTAGCCTATGGCTCGGTCTGCATGCACTTACCAGCTACTTAAAATTATCAGTCTTATTGGTTGTGCTACCTGCGAGCCGCCCTTTGAGTTAATCTGTTGCAATTGTGCGTCCCCGAGATAAACAACTTCTCCAACTCTAAATGAAGAAGTATCACAAATTCCGACGAGGATTAAAAATAGCTTACGGTTTATTTGACTTTCATTTTGATAACTTGGCGAGTGTAACACCTAGCAATAAACTTCATCTAAAAATGTGAATCATGTTGACTTTTCCTTGTGTTTATTCAGCCACAGTCTGGCATTTCCATACAATAATAAAGTCAATGGATGTCAGGCAGATGAAAAATGTGCATCTTGTATTATTTCAGTTAGAAATTAGAGGCAATTGGAATTGGTTCAAAATTGACTGTCTTTGTAATGAGTGCATGACGAATGGTATAATTTAGAGGAGAAAATGAATGCTGGGAAACCAAAAATATTATTCTGCAGTATTTTATATGCCATGATATTCCATGAAGATGAACTAATTTCACTAAATATCCCATAAAATCTACTCATAATATTTTTCTACATTGTCATAGAAACATAGTTCACTCAGTGCAGATCAGGTCATGAGGGCATGTGGTAGATACTGAAGTTATCATAGTGATCAGATTTGGTGTTTTTTTTATTTTTTTTGACGGACTCAGAGAAAACACTACGTTAAAATCCTTATCACTTAGAGATTTCAAGGCCCACGTAGCTTCTCGCATTGCTGACATCTGATTACAGTGATGCTCCTCGCCATAACAGAAAGAGCCCTTTTCTCCGTTTCGAGAACAACTTGAAAGACCGGGGAATTTCCGCAGAGGATGGATTTACAACTTTATCCTCACATGATTAATATTACACAGGGAGGTCCTTGTACAGGAAGCAGCATGTCTAATTATGGTCCAACTGTGTCTGACTGAGAGCAAACACGATGCCAAAGGCTGCCTGTAGGAACTGCAGCTACACATCACACAAGCGATTCATGCGGGTGCCGGGCTGATGTCATCGTCACCCAGATTTCATGACGCTAAGACCACAACTGATTGAGCAATGGCAGGAGTCAGGCTTTCATAGCGTAGCAGGTCCAGCTGGCAGAGACCTACGAGAAACACTGTGGCCATATGGGATTTGGCTTCAATAGAACCCAGCGGGGAAGTGAACTCGCTTCTTCTCCCTCGTCTCTTTCAAGGTTACACATTTCTAGCAAACACGTAATGATACCCATGACCTCACTACTGATGATAACTACAGTATGTCCACATTTGCTGTACTGTTAAGAGCAGATGCAGATTCATCACCCTCACCCCCCCTTTTACAAGAATTTCATGGATTCCATGTCCTCCCACGTTTGCCTGTTCATCATATATCTCAGCCCAGACATTCAAGAGGTTGCTCGCCAGGCCAGCCATAAGTCATCCTGTCCATCAAGACGACGAGACCGCGTTCTCTCTGCTCGATTTTCAGCTGTTGCTTGTAAACCAGAACAGCATTCGTAAGATTAACTGACTGACAGGAGGTCTCTAAAAGCAAACTGTAATAGTACAATATGTTACAGTCATATTTTATGGCGTTTAGTGTGTGAGGCCAAGTATGCGTATGTGTGTAGATGGATCAGCTGAGGGGTCTAATAGGCCTGCATTGCACCTCAGGGAGTGCAGAAAATAATGGTGTTGTGTTACCACTGTTTTTCATTAGGCTGATAATAATGACTCGAGTGCACACGTCACAGGAAACCTGGTTGGACCTGGTCATCCTCACAAGTGCACATCAGATGTGACAAGGTTATTGTTCATCCTTTTTTTTTCCTCAAAGCTTGTTTTCAATACATTGAGTATTCCTTTGAAGAATATGTTTTTGTCTTGAAGTGTGTGTGTGTGTGTGTGTACGTCTGTGCGTCTGTGTCTGCTTGCGAAAAGTCATTGATATAGAACTAACTGTCAAAATAAGTCGTGTTCAATCCAAAACCGTTTAAGTTGTCAAGGACACATTTTCCTCCCTCCCATATCCTGACAAACATTGAGTCAGCAATTGTCTGTTGTATTTTCTGCGCTGGTATCTCGTGCTCCCCCCCAGGCCATTTTAAAGTTGTAGAAAGTGGTCATTTTCTCTGTGTCAGTAGGAGGTCAGTGTTGTGGCAGTCAGCAAAGCTCTTCAGTCTGGTGAAACAGAGTCTATTGGGAACCCTAAAGACATTTTGTCCGGCGTAGTCGCCTCTCGCTGTCTGTCTTCATGCCTGTCTCCCTGCGCTCACTGCGCTCGTAGAAAGTGTAGAAAAGCTTGAAACATTTGTCGGATTACTTCCAGATCTCCAAGCTTTTATTCAGACCTGACACACTGAAAACTACTCAGCTGTCAATTTTAAACTCCCTCCATGAAATTGACGTATAGGAGCTCTGTTGAATATTTGTATCTGCAGACCCGTCCTCACTGTGTGGTCAAAACTAGCTCCAGTTATATTAAGGTTCTTCTCCAGTCTGAATATCTACCTGTCCCTCTAGCTCTCTGTCTCCCTTGCTGTGTTAGTGACTGACACGTCCTCCCTGTGCTGTGTAGTGTATCCCTGGTAACTGTCGCCTGGGGCCCTCTCATCCCTAAAATGTAACAGAGGTCACACACAGATCATTGCTTTTGCCAAAGGCCCTGACTTTAACAGAGAGTCAGCCACACAGGACAGTGGCGCAGCGGCTGGTCAGTGATGGATCTGGAAATAACATGAATATAATCTGCTCTATCATCACTGTTACAGAGAGTCTAGCTGTTTTCACTTGTGTGTAGAGACCTGGTTTGGATGAGAGGGAGAGATGAGATTGGGGGATTAAGAGTAGTTGAATCGTAACCTTATAACCTGCGCCCACTATAGGTGTATTACATTCAGTGGTTGAGCCAAGATTGTTTGGGTCACATGGGCCCAGAACTGATTAGACATATTAAATTCAATTACATTTGTTTTGATTATACTTTACAAATGACAGCTTTTAGGAAAAGTATAAAATCATACAGATGAAATGAAAGAGAGGACATTTGTTTGAGCTGCTTACTAATATTTTAATTAACAATTTGAAGTCAACTTAAAAGAATTAAAAAAATTAACCATATGGAAACAATTAGACTAATTTATTGTATAGTGATAATAACTGCATTAAAATTACTCTTTCATATTTTTATAATCATGACATCTATGTATTACATTTAGTTGATAACAACATAGCAACCTCTAAATAGAGATGACTGCTATGTTGTTATCTGTTTAATGTTATAACGGCAAGCAGACAATTAAAATTGAAAATATAAAAAAATAATCTGAATTATATTAAGATTCATGTATACATAGATATGCATTTATATTTTGATTATATGTTACCAGCTCTCAATTTCACCTGCTAGCTGTTAGCTGATGTTAGCTAATGGTAGCTAATACTAGCTAATGTTAGCTAACATTTTAACTGCACAGGCAGGACAAGCTGCTGCTAAGCCTTCAATGTCTAGAGATACTGATCAAGATTATTAAAGTTTAAGTGCTTAGAGGTTGTTTACTATCTGCTAGCATTAGCTGTCAGTCAGGATCTTAGGGCTAATTAGCTGTAACATGCGCAACTGTAAAATTACTTTCACAGTCAGCTAACGCTAGATTGTTTTTTGGTCTACAGACTCAACACTTTCTTATGAAAAGTAAAAAGGTTTCTTTTTGCTAACTTTTTAAATAACACAGTGAAACAGTGTTTCCAACAAACTATCTCTGGCTGAGCGTACAGACGCTGGTTTGCATGCACGTTAACCATAACAGTGAGCAGTCTCATTCTGTAGTTCTATAGTCTCACAAACAAGACGTTACAGCTTATAAAATCTAAAAATGAGAAGCTTGCTAACAGCTCTTATTCTGTCCTTGATTTTATGGTGAACATGTTATATTTTAAAGGGGTCATTGTCGCAAAAGCTTCCCGTGGCTGAAACCCTGAACATTGCTTCAAATGATTTCTAATCTTACTGTTGGTCTCTAACAGCAGGATAATGAGGCATCTGATCTTGCAGAGCAACCAGTAACCTCAACGATGGGAAATTGGTGTATCGGTATCACAATCCACTTCATATGTCATAATATACACTTCCTCTTTTGGAGTGTGGTTTGTCTCTTTCCTTTCGGTGCCACCTTGAAGAGCTTCCTTTGAAGCCTGCTAAAAATCCCTAACCAGGAATTCCTCACTCCCTTAGTGAATTAGATGTTGATGTGGTGGATCCGTTGTTGCACCCAACTTCCAGGAGGGCATCCTCGCTCTCTGGTCTCGCAGTTCATCCCTGGGCTGCTGGCTCAGTGCATCTGACCACTCTTTTTTTCTTATGCCTCATCTGCCACATCCTCACATGCCACAATGAAGCGTGCAGCACCCATTGGTGCCATACAACCACTTGGAGAGTGTGATAACCAAATTTATCCCTTCATTCTAGGACTGAGGATGGCTTAACAAGTGTCTGTATTCTGGTTCATAAGGACACTTTGATATTGTCCTGTTGAAACAGGAGAAGAGAATTAAACTTGGGTAACAAATGGACACATTTCTCCTTTAGTTAAGAGCTTGTTGACATGGTAGGTACATCTTTACTCTGGTTTGTGTCTTTTAAAGATGCAGCATGAGCATCAGTCTCATTCTCTTCACCTACTCTCCCCATTTCTGTTAGTTACAATAAAAAAGAAGGGTTGAAAGCCCTTTAGCTAATCAGTCAGTGTGCACATGGCTGTGTGTTGATGTGCCCTTGTAAACGTTAGCTGTTTGTGGGTTTGTGTGTGTGTGTTTGCATGTGGCAGTGCCTTTATGTTTGCATGTGTTTCCTACATGTTCCATGGCAGCCCTCACACCCTGGCAGCGACCCAGCTGAAAAGTTCCGGTACTGTCCAGACGCATCCTTCAGGGACCTCATCAGCCCCTGAATTTCCTTCCCCTCACGCCTGAGGGCATCCATATTCATTTCCTCCTCTGATTTGGGGAAAATGATGAAAGGCTGGCTTTTTTCCAATCTCCTATTTCCTGCCAAGGTTGCCTGCATTTCAATGCAATGTAAATCTGCAAAGACCTGCAAACATGCTCCCATTTGGACATGACCAGTTCCATGTTATTAGTATCATGCATTATCAAAAAAAAAGAAAGAGAACGAGAAAGAGAGGACCAAGGTTGTTGTTGTCAGAATTCTTGTGTGGATAATTTCACAGCACTGTATGATAGTCCTTTAGTCATAAAACTGACTCATTGTTAAATTACTCAAGTTTCACTATTGTCTGTATTTGCTTCATGCACAATGCTTCCTGTGTGTCTGCTTCTCATAAAATAAATATCTCATCCACTGTCAAGTTATGAGGGCTTGATGATATCATGGAGGTAACTGCATTGGTTTGAAATAAACCTGTGATTAAACTGGTGGGTGGGTATTTACTCTTACCGGAGACGGGAAATGAATGTTAATGAAAATAACAGTCACATACAGTAATAACCCTTCTCTGTAATTATTGGCATGCTTTGATGATGCCATATATACTCAACACACACATGCGCCTACTTAGCTAAACCTCAGGTAGACTTCGCTCCGCTAGCAGGATCCTACCCTCTGCTATGCACAACAGCGCTTAAGGCGGGGCAGCCCGGCCCCAATGAGGGAGCGGGCTCGCAGTTGCCGAGACAACCCTAAACACACATGTACACAAAGGGAAGGCCCCACTGTGAGAGAGGATCATCTCCACCTCTGGCTGGATAAAGAGCGGTGTCGCTGCACTCACTGGAATGCAGTCCTGCCCTCCAGGCGTATACAGCAGAGTGTGTATACAGTTTGCAAGCATCCCACACTAATCATTATTGATGACACACCATTTAAGGAGGTTTATACTTTAAGTACCTTACCTAGGACACATTGTTCGTGGTGCTGTGTCTGTGCATTTAGTATGGAGGGTCATACATATACAGTCATTACAAAAGCTACACTATGTTTTGTTTGAAATAAGAAGTGAGATTATTTGTTCCTAATAAGAGATTACTCTAACAAAGCTGAGATTTGTACCAAACATGGGAATTCAGATGATTGCAAAATAATAAATAGAAAAATGGTGATAAATGAAATCTGACTGGATGATTTTCAGTCTGCTTTTCATTCCATAATTGAAGGTTGAAATGTGAAAACTGTGATGTGGTGATCTGGGCAACTTCATATCACGTTCTTGCTGTTTTGTCTCTTGTAGTCAGCGTGACGGCTCACTCTCACAAATGGCACTTGATAGTTTTTTTTTTTACCAGTGGAATTATGGAGCTCAGAACTTAGTCTGTATTGTTGGGCTTCAGATCTGGGCCACATATGATAACAGTATTATCCTTCTGTAGAGTAAGAGCGTGGATACTCATGCAACTGTCTGTCATCTGAGGCCTGCGAGATGCAAAATAGCTGGTGGCTGTGGGTGTCTGATAGACCCCAGCTTCTTTTATAGTTCAGCTTACACAGAGGATGTGTGGGCATGTATCACCCTGACCCAAACACACTTTTCCTGCTGACCAATGCAGCAAAGTAGTTTGTGTACAGCAGCCAATGTGTCACTTGTCATGAGGGGTTATATTTTGGTGGGCGTGGTGTCACCTGTGTATTTATACAATGCAATCCTCAACAATCTCAAAATGAACACAGTTTGTGTAACTGTAGAGGCTGAGCTTTGTGCTGATCATCCGTAAACTAAACCATATAGACCAGTAAGTCCAGTAACTTATTCCATTACGTTGTTTTAAAATGAATTAAATATGTATTAGGGGCTGCAGAGGTCCAGTTGCATTGGGCTCCACATAAGCAGCTTCAATGTTTGGCCATATGGAAAAAAACAGATTTTAAAGAGGGTGAGTAAAACTTAAGTACCGCTACGGGACACAATTCAGCTAATTGTAAACAGCTGCAGGTGATATCACCCTTCAGACTACAGACAGGGCAGGAGCAAAAGTCCCACTGAAAAAGCTTAGGATTTAAAGGAACACAAGAATTCAGTCTGACCTACCGAAGAAAATATAAAATGTCTGTTTTAACAATAAATGATACCAATTTGCTCTGTCCCCAAGTGACAAATGTTTTTTTGTGAACAGTCATGCGTTTGCACTGCAGCATCCTACAGGCGAAAAACCCCCACTGAAAAGCCCATTAGAATCAAATGAATGTCAAATTCAGCTAAGTGTTTGCACATGGCAAACATCTAACATGGCTAATTGCAGATAAGTGTCAGGGTGAAATGTTTTCTTGAGTTTAAGATGGTGCAAAATGGCATCAGTTTTTTTTCTGTTTTGTTTTAGCACAATTGTGATAAAGCCTTGGTTTCTGGTAAATGTGCCGAAAACACACAATTTCATTTAGAAACTGAGAAATGTTTGTCTGCATTCTCGGTATTTGTCAGCACTGAATCACGGTGGTTGTTAAGGTCGGTTTAAGGAAAGAGCAAAGTTAAACGTAGCTCATTTCTCAAGACAAACATCTGCATGTCACGTCAAAACAAAAAGACACACACTACACAGACTATTTATAAAGAGAAATAAACATCCTGGATTTATTGTCCTTACCCGTTCAGCAGATTATGAATCAGGGGATGAGCAGGTGTTGAAAAGTCAAAAGTGTTACACTTACAAAGGTCTTGAATGTTGTTTCCTCCCTGATGCTACTGCTAGCTACAGTAGGAGGGAAGTTCATCCATCGATCTTTTTTTTGTAAAAAACCTTAAACTTCAATTAGTTAATTTTCTGACTCTTCTCTGAGCCCAGGTTGTATTAATAGATTCATTATAATTAACTAGGAATTATAGTTATACAGCTGGGAGGTACTGACAAAAAATTGACATAAAAAAATCTCATGTACTTAAGAAATAATAATAGAAGGCCTTGTTGTCCCAACCCTTTGACTGGTATGGTCTTGAAAGAGCTGTTAAATTTCATTCTTTATGGTGGTCTTAAAAAATCTTATATTTAAATTAACACCAAAGAAAAATAAAACTAATCGATCAGTTGATCATCAGAAAATGAATCACGGACTATTTTGATTTTTGATTTATGAATCATTTCAGTCAAAATGTCTCTTGTTCTTGTTTTCAAATTTGATTATTTGATGATTTTTTGTTCTGTGTGATAATAAACAGATTGTATATTTTGGTTTAGGACTTTTAAAGATAAAACAACACATTTGAATATGTTAAGTTGGGAAATCATGGCAGCCATTTTTCACTTTTTCTGACATTTTACAGACAAAACAATTAATGGATTAATCAAAAAATACTCAAAAAAAAATCAATAGTGAAATAATCATTAGCTGCAGTCCTGTCAAAGTTAGTTTCCATCTCTTCAGTTGGTATTTGTGGTGACTTGTCCGGTGTATCAGATCGTGTTCATGTCTCTGCTTGTCCTGGAGCTGCTCAGCTCCCAGCGTTGCCATGTAGTAGTGTGACTGGGCACCATCTTGTGTCCTGAGCAATAGCAGCAGGCTGTTCCATGGCAGCACACCAGCTGCCTGTAGCAGAGAGGGAGAGGAGCTGGGGCCGGCCTATCTCAGATTTGGGTCTGTGAGTTATTGACCCTCTTTGATAAACCCCTCTGAATGACACTGGCATAATTCAGCCTAAAAGTTTGCACTGTCACCGGGATGAGCTAACTGTCTTCGCTGAATATATGGGTGCAATTTTCGAAATAGGTTTATAGCAATTCTTGGGAGAGGAGGGCGAGATAGTGATATTACTGACTTTATCACTGCAGCTGAGCAGCATCGAGCACCTCTCCCCTCTGTATCTCTCTATTCCTCCTCTGTAGAGCAGTGAGGGATCACACAGCACAGACATTGTAGATAGCACTAAAGAGAAAAGAGTCCAGCTCCTAATGGGAGACAGGAAAATGATATGTCATTATTACAGTAATGCTGTATTATCCACTCTTATTGTAAGCTTATGTGTTTCTTCTTCTCTCTGGTTGCCTTTTACATCAAGTTTAGTTGTATCTTAACTCAGCGTTTGTCGCATTGTTTGTCCTCTTGTACACAAGCTTTCTTCATAAGCGTTTATTGTGTTTTTCTTTTTTATCTGAATTAGTATTCAAGCGCAGTTTGTGTAGTGACTATGAAGACGTCTCAATTTACTGTTTTCCCCCTCTAATAATATAATCCATGTTCCAATATGTAATTTAAGGACATTATCAAAATTTGCCAAAAACTTTTCAGTCCAATTTCTGATGATTATCTCTCTATATTTAGCCAGCTTGAATTGAGCGAAATAGAATCACAGTGAATGTAATTTAATAATAATAGCCCTGTTAAGTGATAGGCAAAATAATGAGTCATCCTGTCTATAAACTGCACCTTTAATCCCATCTGAATTTTTTTTTTTCGCAGTCAGTCTGCATTCTTAATGTATTTTCGTCAGTGTAATACGAACAGCTCGTTGTTGAAATCTCACTGAATCTATTTTGTCTTCCTTCCTTTCAAGTGTCAGGACAGAATCTGAACCCATAAGAATCTAATATACTGAGCCCAGTATAGTGCATCCTATAAATTGATTTTGACCCAGCCTTTGAACAAAAGGAACACTGTTGCATTGCCATCCACGGCTGATGCCACTCCCTCTTTGGCTCACACTGAATACTCTCCTTTAATAGTGTGATGGGTGGTAGCTGGCTGCAAAAAAAAAAAAAAGTGCCTTATTTAGTGGGTTGAGGAGAGGTAGGCAGAGCGAGGATGGGGTTTCTGTGACTGGCACCGATCAATCACTCAGTGAGGGGAGGCTAATGAAGCAGGCTATGGTTTATTAAAGGGTTAGCAGAGAAAAGATTACTGCGGGGCCTCAGCTTCCCAGAAGCCCAGGGAAGGAGGATACAGTGCACCTCTAATGGTTAGGGGCTAGCCATAAAGCAATCAAGGTGTTTACTCTAAGCTTGCTGCTATTATGTGGGCTGGGTGTGAATACAGATAGTTTTAAAATCTGTTTTTGGGGCTAAAGTAAAGAATAAACACTAGTAAAGGATGTTTGGATGTTGCAGCTTTGGAACCAGTTTTCACAGTTTGCACGGTTTGAGAATTTACTCAGGATAATGGTCCCAACAAGTACACAAACTGCACTTTTTCATAATATGTGACCGCTGCAAATTAGCCCTCAGTTTGGCACCTCCAAAATACAGTCCAGGTTTTAGGCAAATGCTCATCGGACGAGGTCTGTAAAATAACCTTATTCTGAAAAAATATGAGCGCATTGAAGCCGAGGCACTCTCTCAGATAGTTTGAAAGACAAATGAGTAGCAGGGGAGTGAAAAATGCAAAGCAGATGTTTTTCTCACCGTTTTTAATGGCAGCAAGACATTACTGATGCCATTACAGAGACCTTTTATGGCTTCTTTTAATCCCCTGGCCTGCCTGAGGAAAGAAACCCCTTGTGGTGCAAAGTAGCCTCTTAACTTCAGAACGACAATTTGAACCCATTTCCAACTCACTTCCCTAATCTGCCACAGGGTTTTACGTGGCTTCCTCTGTAATTATTCTGCTCTGAAATCAAAGGTAAAGAGGCATTAAAATACACCTTTTAGGTAAACATATGCTGCTCATCACATAGGGCTTGACTCAAAAGGGTCTTTTGTAACAAATAGTGCCAAAATAGTGCAGCTCGTGCATTTTTTTTTTCTTCCTTGCTGCAACTTATTTTGCTCATTTGCTTCACATTTTTTAAACAAAGCAATCTTTGACAATGAGATCCAATAACTACCTTCTAACTCCACTTTCACATTCACACTCGGAGTAGCAGATTTACATGCGGCGTTCGCTGTCTGCTTCCCGCATCAGACCCAACCTGTAAAGCTCAGAGGAGCACTTACAGGGGTCTGGTTAGGGGCTAAAAATGAGGAGGAGATGAACTATATGGCTCCATCCCACAGTCCAGCCGACAGTATATCAGCGGAATCGCAGCCGCATGGGCGTGTATGTGAACGCTGTACTCATAAATATCCCTCCCAACCCCCCCACCCTCCCTCACACCACCCCAAAGGGGCCTCTCTGATGGTGATGGCGAAAGGATGTCGCTGTCTGGGTGATTGAGTGCTGCTGGTCCTGGCCCTGGGCACATCCCTGCGCTCTGAGCCCGAGTGGGAGGCCTACCGCTGAGCGGCTGGCCTGAAGGGGCTAGCCTGAAGGCGAGCAGCCGCACAGCAGCAGGATGTGCCTCTCCGTCTGTCTCTGACACAAGAGAACCAACTTGATGCGACTGCTTCGCTGCCTATTAGCAGAACAGACAGTAGAAGACGTTAAAATGGTTGAATTTTGTATTTATTTCATTCATACAGTCATTTTTATATGTTACATCTGTGTGTACTCGCCTTATCTGAACTTGAACCCCATCTCTCGAAGTCATTGTCATTCTCACTCACTCAGAAATCTGAAATAATCAAGGCGCAGTAATTAGCCTTGCTTGCTGCATTGTAATTGGGGGCAGGCGGAGGTTGCTCATTCTATATATATTTTTTTTTTCCTGTTTGATAATTGCAGACTTTACCGTGCCCTCCGTTTAATTTTTTTGATCCTCCTAAGCTCATTCCCATAGATGCTGCTGTTATTTTAATTCAGTGGCTCTTGCGCCTTTCATCAGTCATCAGGAGCTCCAGCGTTTTGAGAGGGAGAGAGGGAGAGAGAGGGGGAAGAGTTCATTTTGGAAACCCACTGTCTATTCCCTTTTTGGGTTTCAGCGCCGTCAGCCTTCCCACTGCCTCCACCATGAGAGCCTTGACACTGTCCAGGTCCGTCCTACTTGGCAAGAGGCAGAGCTACAGAGAAAGGCAGAGTTTATTTCCTGTTCTTGTGAATCATATATCAGTACAATTCCCCTCTGTGCTGTTTGGCAACGGCGGAATGACGGGTGTCATTTATCATACGGACTGAAAGAGGCTGTGGGAAAAGGGATTTGAATTCTTCTGGAAGTGTGTGGACTCTCCTTAGTGGTGAATCATTAAACGGAGGAGTTTTTCAACAGGGATATGAGTAACTCCTCACGCTGGTACTTTGTTCACCCGTTTCACTGGCTGGCTCAATCATTAAGTGTCTCAAAAATAAGATTTACTAGTTTTATATAAATTGTGAAGGGACATAGCATTTAACTTGTAATTGAGGGATTTTTGTCCTGCTGAATCCATTAAGTCGCTCTTCACTCTTTGGTTTGATGCAGGCTCCCTTGGTCATGCTTTGCAAGAATTATATTTAAGCTAATTTGAATTTACAAATTTGATTAGCTTTGCATTTGTCAGTTTCTTGTTGTCCTGCTAAGTGATGACATTTTCATCTTCACCATACAGTTATTCTCTGCTCTCAGTTATGTTGACTGGTATTTAAGATTGTGCTTTATAAACATTTTGTGTTCCTTTGGATTTCTTCTTTTCACTTGTCAGGGACGGTTACTATTTCCCACATTTTGAGTCGGGTGATCAAAGAAAACGACTTTTGATAGGCTGTCACCAGCTGTTCAGCTGCACTGGCAGAAATAAACGTGTCAAGCTTTAACTTATCCTCAGAAAAACATACTTCTAACCCCTGCTGCTCTAATTGAGTGTAACTCCCACAAACCTGTGAACACACATGCAAAACTGAGTAGATCATAAATCAGGCTTCTATAGACAGCCACGCCCCCCCCCCCCCCCCCCCCCCCCCCCCCCCCCCTCCACCACCTCCAGTCCAACCCCTCCCAGAGCCTCCCCAAAGGAACTACTGGTTTCCATGAGCTGGCTGGAAACCAACATTTTCTTTATGATATATCTGCACCCAACCAACTTTTTTTTTCATTTTTTTTATGTGAAAGTTACTTGAAGTCCTCATCAAATGAGACGTGTCAATAAGGTATTGTATAGGGAAATGGGGGCTCGGTGTGTTTCAGCTGTCAGCAACTGTTAGCTGTCTCTCATGTGCAGATCACAAAGTTAAATGTGCTGTCAGCAAGTCCTCAGCTAGAAATAGACGTGTTGAGGTTAGCCTGAGAAGCACCGCCACCCCCTGCTGCCCAGTAGAATGTAGATTCATCAAACAATGTGAACACATTTCAGATCCGAGCATGGAGGTGTAATGAAGCACATTTTCAGGTTTCAAGGTGTCAGAATCAAAATGAACCAGAGCTGCTTTTGCTCTGTCTTTATCTCTGCAATAACAACACATCTGCTGTTGATGTTGTTTTGGTGATATTAAGCTTCAAGGCTGCAGCAGGAAGCAGTGCAGAGGTCTGAGCTGCCTCTCTTCTTGTATCTTGATGTTTTGTGAACCCGAGCTCTGAGTGCGTGACCTCTCCCAGAGGCCCAGAGTCCCGGGCCGGTATCTTGACATGTTAGCCTGCCACCGCCTACTAAAGAAGAGTGTAGATGCCCCTGAGGTAAATGAAAACATTTGGTTCTTGCCAGACCTGTTCACATCTCAGCTGGGCCGCATGAGCTGGCAGGTGACGCGTGTACTGAGGAGAATCGGAGACCGCAGCGGTGGCCTACTTCTTTTCTCTCCACACAGGCCATGCAGGCCACAACCCAGAAACACAGATGAACACGTTGTTGGCTCAGAAAACACCCCAGTGAAAGTGACAAAGACTGACCTGCATCCAGGTGAAATTCAGCCTTTTTAATGCTGAGGTATCTATTTCATTCACTACCGGTGTGTAATAGCATGGTGCTTGTTTGGATTGATTGTATGTATGAATCTTCTGGGTCAGTCATTTTTCACTGCAGTGTCTTAACTTCATAAAAATCCCCCTTTATAGTGAATTTCGGGGGTTCACTCCCGGTAGCTGTGCATTCCTCATCATCCTCCTATTTTGTTCAGTAATTTTCTGAAACAGACTTGACATTGTGTCACCATCTCGCATCAACATCTGCAATTACCAGACAATTCACATTCAGGTCCCATAGGGAAGTATGATTGCAATTAAAAGCGCGGGGCAAATGTTAATTAAGTTAACTACTTGAAACTGGAAACAGCAACTGTTTTAAATGTTTTTACTTTTAACCTTGCACTTCTTCTTCACTTTCATTTATTTTTGCAGCCTGGTGAAAATTACAGTAGTAGAAATAATCAAGTTTGTTTGTTTTTTTGGTTAAGCACTGAAATATTTCATAACATCAACAACTGATTAAAATACAAAATAATGATAATATTAATAATTGCCTCTGTGAGGACGTGTAATTCACACTTTGAGCTTCTCTGCTGTTGGTAAACGTTGGGATGTTCTCCAGTTGACTTGAAGACTCGCAGTGGATAACACTGCAGTTCATCGGGTTATTAAATCAGAGGGAATAACAGGCCAACTTCTGGCCATTCTAGTGATTGATGAGGCAAGCTTTATTTGCTGAGGCGGTGTGTTTGTTCCTGTGTAATTGTCTACCAGATGGCTAAGTTAACTGTTTTTAAATGCCTTCAGACCTGCAGGGGTCCTGGGTCTTAACATTTTCCCTGCTAATGACATTATGCCTTGAAACATCTTATTGTTTTTTTTTCTTCCTCTTTACTTTTCTGATCTCTAATGTTCAGGATCAAAATGGCTTTGAAAGGCATTTAGTTCAAATTATTTCCTCTGTATGATTCTGTTTTTAATTTGTTCAAAGTAGGTGTTTTGAAGTCACTCTGTTGGTAAACTCCTTTGCAAAAATGAGCCCACTCGAATTTGAACAGATGAGAGAGAGAGTGGGAGGGAGGGAGGGAGGGAGGGAGGGGGAGAGAGAGAGAGAGATAGAGAGAGAGAAGCAGGACTCCACTCTACCTGTGAGGAGTCAGATTGGAGGAGAAAATGGATCTAGGTGGCAGTGCGAGTCATCAATCACAGCCCCTCAAGGGGAGCTGCAGCTAAAGCTGCTCTGAAGTGCTATCTGTCAGCTGCTCCGATCCAGTCGGGGGGACCAGAGAAGGGGCCATATCGCCACCCATCAGCTCATACTCAGCACACAACTGCCATGTAAACATGTGCAGGTGCTCCTGTGAAAATAACCCCCTTCCCAGTTCACAAGGTCGCGCATATTTTCACAAACGGTCAGTCGGCCCTCTGATTGTGAGGACGTGTCCTCCTCCTCTGTGTTTTTCAGACAAATATCTCCGGATGCTGCACTTCCTGTAATGGGGTTTTGATTGTTACCAGTGTTGGGTGGTTTATTGTAATATAAAAGTGAGCGTACTGTTTCTCCGGCTTCCCTCCGTCCCTCCCATCCCAATCCTGAATAGAGCCACCAAGTGCTTCTCTGCCGATGTCAAGCCACGTCTGTCGATACCTCTCAAGATGGATAGTTGTTCTGCATGCTTATTGATTCGGCGCAGGCCAGAGATATAAGTATCATTTGTCATTTCTGGAATTATTTGGAGTCCTAGTTAAAACCTAGAGTGTGTGGGGGGGTGGGGGGATGGCCATGCCTTGGGGGGGTTGGTAGTTGGTGGGGGAGTAGCAAGTTGTCTGAGCTTTGATGAATGACTGCACGGGTTTTTGGTTTTTACTGCGAGCGCCGGGGCCCTTTAGCTGCTATTTGCTTTCACCATGGTCCAAGAAAAACAATGCGATGGGTCCAAGGACTGAGCAGCATCGTCCTGTCATGTAGTGTAACACAGCGAGCAGGGTGGTCCCGGCAGAAGAGTCAGGAGGAGGGTGGGCCTTGGACACTACACGCTGCTTTTTCCAAAAGACCCAGTAGGTTGTAAGCCGTCCTGCTGCTCTGTGGTCCCAGCTGACGGGCCCCCGAAACACATGCTATGAATTTGAATATTTAGCGTTCAGAATTTACAGCATAACGACAAACAGATTTCTCTTGTTTTTAATTTCAAAACAGCAACACAACAGGGAAGTGGAGGGATGTTGTTTGGTAACAGTAGCTCCGGCGTATCCCCTGTGACTTTGATTATGTCCTGTTACGGGCGCCAGGCCAGAGGCAGAGCTGGCTTCATTACTGTATGGATCATCTTTTAAGTCCATTTAAGATCAACGAAAGCTATCGCAGCTAATGACAGAGACTCCGAGAAGTTCATTACACTCAAACCCTTTGATTCATTCAGCTGAGCAGTCAGTTATCAGAAACGTGAAGCTCACATGTTTCTGTCCATCTTTGGTGATTTCAATGAAATAGTTTAGTTTTTTATTCCAAGAGTTCGACTTGAAAGTTGAATCGGAGCGTTTTGCGGAGTTTGGTGAGGGGAAAAAAGTGTTTAACAGAGGAACATGTTTAACAGCAACAAAAGAGGAGAGAAGAGGAACCTCAGACACATGAATGACAAGTAATTATTTCCCTTGTCCATCAAACTGTGTTTTGATGCGAGGATGCGATCAAACATGATATGAACAACTTCAAGCCTTCAAGTGAAAATGATTCTCAAATCGTGCAAAGCCTGCGAGTGTGAGCTTTTGTGTTGTGCTGCAGCATGAATCTTTCATAAACACGCACACACATATGAACACACACACACACACACACATTGGGCAGGGCAGCCTTTTGCCTGACCAATATTATTGCTACAGCTTTTCAGCGCTAGATGACCATTGTGTATTCATTTCCATTTTAGCTTGCCAAAATGTCTTCTCACAGCAGGACAGGGGATGGAGAGAGAGAGAGAGCGACAGCTTTGTGTGTCTTTCAGTTTTGTTTTTTGTTATTTTTTTTATGTCGGTGAATACCCCCATATGCAGCGGGCTGACCGGCTGCCCCTCAGCCTCCCCGCACAGCCGTCAAACAGGACAGTGCACCGGGCAGAACATGTGGGCAGAGCAGGCTTCCAGGAGGCCTCGGGAAACACTGCATCCCTGAAACACAAAGATTAGTTTTATTATTAGCAGCTTTACATCGTGCTGTGGTTTCTGCAGAAGCCTCATAATCTGAGCTATAAAAAATATCAAGTTTAAATAATTAAAAACAATCATGGTGGTATACTGTAGTTTTAAGTATTCTTCCAAACATGCTTGCTACAGTATGTCATGAAAGCGGCTATTTGCATTAGTAGGGCAGCTTCTCCATTTTGTTTGCCAGAGCAGTGAGAGGACAGACAACAGAGGCCCTGCTTAATCCCTTTGGAGAACTAGTGCATGAATTGATATATCCTCCTCTCTCCATCTCTCCCTCTCTCTCTCCCCTCTTGCTAATGTCTTTCCTAGAACTTGAACAAACAGCCTGTGCGTGTAGGACATATAAGACAGATGTTTAGGATTACTTTCACCTCATTGCTCTATTGTGTGCACTTTAAGGGAGCTCAGCTGATGTGGAATGCCACTCATTCAGGGCTCTCTGCTCCTACAGGGCTCCTCCTGTTTATCAAAGTGCCATCTGCACTCAAGACAGAACAACACAATTTTTAAGAGGCGGGATGTTAAGGGGGATAGATTCAGTGGGACTTGGAGAAATCTGATATTTTGAATGTTGTTTTGTAGGTTAAAACATGGCAACGTATGTAACTGAGGAGTATTAGTGTTTGGTTTTTGTCATGTGTGCTTAACCCCAGAATCCCTGTTTGTTTTCTCCTTTAAAGACAACAGAGCTAACCTCCCCCTCCCTGCCTCCCCACTCATCTCAGCATGTGTGTGTGTGTGTGTTTTACAGATGTAGAAACAAACTGGCTGGACCCACATTGATATTGTTGAGGGGTGACATTATCTTTTAGCAGAGTACTTATCTAATCTGGCTGCTGTGGGAAGCTGGAGGAAGTGGCTGTGGGACAGGGGCCGGGGATGCTGCATCTTTAATTACCATTGATATCGCAATAGAGAAGAGAGGAGCGTAGCCGGCGGGGGTTGGTGGTGGTGGTGGGGTGGGGGCGGGAGGAGGGGGGGTATAAGGAGGGGGGAGTTGAGAGAGGGAGAAGACCCGTGTTCACTTTTTAATTAAGGCTCCGTAGTGTAACTCGTCAATGTACATTATTGGAAGAATGAACGTCAATGCCATTGCTTTTTCTCCCCCTCCTTTATCTCTGTCAATGATTCAAAGACATGATTTATGGTTCGTCTCCGTCTTTCAGGATCATCCATCAAGCGCTGGCTCTGCCGCAGCGCCACCCGTTGTAAATCATTCTGAAAGCCTGTCACTCATTTCCATTAACCGTTCCTCTGTCGCTCTGGTCTCCACCTCCCTCAACCTCCTTTTTTTTTTTTCTCCTCCTCTCATCCCCCCTCCTCCCTGCTTCCACCTCTCTCTCCTCCCCCTCGGTGCACAACCTACAGCCACGCAGGGTATCAGTTCCGTTCTGCTGCCTCGTCCGCCTACCTTCTTTTCAATAAATTAACCACTTTCTCCCATGCAATGAATAAAACGGCTGCGCGCTCGTCTTGCAGTCGGCACCTACTCCTCCTCCATTACAGCTGAACACCTTAGAAATGTCACGCCGCTGACTCGTGGGCTAAATGAGGATATAGCACAAAGAAAATATTTTTGTTGCACTGACTTTTCCAGTGGCAGTATTTGAACAGCTTTGAAATGTTTGCAGTGTGGTATTAATGAACATATATCCTACACGCGCAGGGCACTACATCTGCTTTTATTATGTTTCTTTTACTGTAGTTGACTTGAGGATAATTTGGCAATATGTGAGCACACGATAATAACCCATATACCTGGAGTAGACTGGGTTTTTTTTATGCATTCATTTCTGAGAAGGACTGTATTCAACAGTTAATGGAAACAACATTATGTCTGTAATTATTACATGTAGTAAAAGCAGCACTAAGTGGGCAGTCCTGCCATTAAATACTGTTGGTTTTCTGTAAATCCTACCAGTAGTTTAATTCAGATGCTCACACAATGACTGTAGTCTTTAACCAGTTTTTATTGAAACAGGTCTTATGAACAGAAATAATTGGCTCAATGGAGAGACTGTCAATCTCTTACAATGGTTGATGTGCCTGCTCTGGGGAGAGCAATTCACTGGCGTCTTTTTTCATTCTAATCAACATCTAGATATCAACACAGCAGAATACCCACAAACAGCAGAAAGCCTGTTTCAAGGGGAAACTTTCAACTATTGGGTGCCAACACATTTCACTATTTGGGCAGCCATTGTTCTCAGAATGGGCTGTCAAAGTGACAATGCACACCAGGCAAATCCAGAAGTTTGCACTTTTCAGAAAACAGCGGGCCCTAATCATTTTGTGGAGGACACTTGACAACAAATTTGCCATTAAAATGAATCTGAATAGGAGGGAGCGGGATGTTTTGAAGCATTTCTGCCTCTCTTACTGTTGCTCGTCTTGTCCCACAGAGCTCCAGGTTTGGCGGGCTCGCTTCCCTCCCTTTATGCTTGCCATGAAGCAGCCTTTGGTCCTGCTAGAAACTGACAGTACCACGCTTCAGCTGCAAATTCACTCTGTAGCCTCATTGTATTTAATGAAGGGAAAAAGTGGCAATCTACTATTAATGAACTTGGAATGTAAAAAAAAAATGCCTCCCTTTGCTGAAAACTGCATAAAACTGCTTGTACAAGGAAAGCTTTGGCTGGAACCCGTCCAGAATCTAATGAAAGATCCATACAGGGACAGAGGAGCGGGAAGAGTTAGTGAAATGCAGAATGTTTTAATAGAATACACAGAGTCTCTTCCAGCTGCACTATCAGATTCATCAAGGCCTGACCTTGATGGAGGGCTGCTGTTGTTTGGGAGGGCCCGTGTTTAGGGTTCATGCAAAGTTTATGATGCAGGGACTGTACAGTATGTACCATATACACAACTACTGATCTCAGGGGAACACCAAATGCAATCCATTCCATGGAGGAAAGAGTGAGGCTGCTGTTTTTGATACTGTAATATTATTATCATGAAATCACACATGAGATCACAAGGAAATAAAAGATCAATTTAATATTAAAGACAATTAAATCCTAGATATTGCCCCACAGACGCAAAATAAAACAGAATCATATGATGATTACAAAAAACCAGACAATGACTGAACTGGAATGGAAAAGCTCTTTATTTAGTCGGGCTAGTGGGCATGAAAAACAAACAACGCGTTAGGTACGTCGGAGTGTAGGCCATCATACCTTTCACTCAGTATCTCATAAAACTAGAACAAAGGCCTTATGTGTGCAAGGCAGTGGTCCTTTAAACGATGTCCCACTTTCCTCCCTGCTGCCACGCAAACATTCCTGACTGACATTCAATCAGGGAAATTTGAACCGAAGCAAGATGGTCTTTTATTAGTACCGCCCTGTTTGCTCGACTGGTCAGCTCCAATATGCGAAGCGGTTTGAGTGGCGTACTGTAAGATGATGGGTTCCCTCTCTGATAAGGGTGAATGAGGGGTAAACTGCTATTCTGCAGAAAGGAACCATCAGACCTCATCATGTCGCTCCTGGAGAGCCGTGTCACGGGCTCTTCAGAAACCAAGTGACAGAGCGGCACGAGGCTGCCCCCCCCCCCCTCCCTTGCTGAAAGTAGAAAATACACTGGAGCTGAAGCCGCCCCGCTTCTGCTCTGCCAACTGGAACTTTGTATCAGTCAGGGCAGAAAAGATCATCTATAATCTGACAAATATACACTGAGGCTTTTAAGCCTCTTCAGTTGTAACGTTACCCTACACACGCTCGCCAAATTGTTTATATTTACCTCCGCTTGTTAGCAGAAGAGGACGAATAGAAGGCAGTGGCGCTGTGTGCAGTATATTTTTTTTACTGTTTACACAAAACAGCACATTACAGCTTATTCAGCAGCCAGTAATTTAAAGAGTTGGTACATCTAAATTACAAAACAACATATTTTCTCACTTACCTCTGGTGGCATCTGGCCAGGCAGACAGTTTTGGATTTTATTTATTTATTTTTGCTCAGGTTTGCAGATGTCTCTCTCTGAGATTTCAGATTATTGATTTCAGTAAAAGCAGCAACATGACACAAAAAAAAATACTCCATTACCATTTAAATTGCTATATTAGAAATTTTACTCAGTAAAAATTCTTATATTAGAAATTTTAGTTGGTAAAAGTACAGAAAACTTAGTTTTGGCTCCTCTCAGTGTCATAATATTGTATTATTACATCATTATTATTGATGCATTCACTTGCAAATTATACTTCTAATCCTGTAGTTGACTGAAGTGGAGCTAATTTTAACTGGTACATATACAATACTTTGATTTGTTTAATTCATAACAAAGCATCATATTTTACAAACTGATCACATGTTTTAATCTGAAAGTAACCTTTAGCTGCAGCTGTCAAATAAATGTTGTAAAAAGCACAATGTCTCTCTCTGCAAGAAGAGGAGTTTAAGTGTAAAGTAGCATGAAAAGGAAATACTTAAGTACCTGAGAAATGTACTGCAGTATTTGAGTAATATATACTTCCGCAGATTTGAAAAATCTCAAAGACTCAAAACCTGAGCAAATGAAACCAAAAGTATTTGCATGTTTCTAATCAAGATGAACCCTTTAAAAACGTCTAACCTCAGAGCAGTTCTCTCCATGTACATCATTATATATTACATACAAATAGAATACATCCACCTGACTGTGTGATGCTGGTTTGGTAAAGACCTATGAGACCGGGTGGGAGTGTTATGTGTGTGTAATTGTCTCTGCCGGTGCTGATAGGAGACCCTTTGGTTAGATGCAACACCAGGCAGCTGCATGTGATGCGGCGGCTGTGGCACGTTTAAAGTGATGACTTAGGTGCTGGAGTGCAGATTGCAATGCTCTCCCACCGCTCACTTCCAATTAGGCAGCGGGCCGACTGATGCGTCTCGGAGCAGAAGCTTCTAGTAGGCATCAAAAGGAGCAGCTCTGCTCCGTGACATCATGGAGGGAAGGGAGCTCCTGGAGCTAATCAGGGCAATCTGATGTGGCTCAGTAAATATCATGATTAGCCTCCATGCAACATACAAGGACAGAGTTTTAGAAATTCCCTCATTTGTATCATTCAATAAAAAAACACCCTTATAACCCAAACTAAACAGGCTCCAAACCTGAGCAGCTCAGAGCTTCAGATATTTTTTGTGTGTTGGCTGTGCATTGCAGACTTCTCTGTATTTTTAGTTAACAGAATGTTGGTTGTGAAAACATTTTTGATTAATTGCCATAATTATTGTGATCATTTTTGCCCAAATGAACAGCCAGATGGCAGGATATGGTGTCATATTTGCGATCCTATCATATTAATCTGGCTCTGGGTCCATCTGAGCACATTGTGCCATTTGCTGTGTTCACAATCTGTCCTCAAGTCGTCCATGTCTTTTTTTTTTTTTTTTCCTTTTTGAGCTGTGAGTTTTTATTTGATTATATTAGACTATTAAATATTAAAGTTGAGTGTGTATTAAAGCAAGGCATTTATCTGCATGAATAGCTTGTGTTTAGTGAAGTAAGTAATGCGCTTTAAGTAACATCTCCATCATGCATACAAAAATTAACACAAGTGTTTCTGTCTCATGGTTTTGTAGTCGCAGCCTCAGAGAGATCCAACAAAACCACTTTGTGGGGGTTCATGGCTGCTTTTAACCCACTTTTCATTATCTAATCTACGTTTTGTCCCCTTTATCTTGACCATAATGTGTACCACAAAACGGTTAATAACCATTTCCTTCTAAACACAGCACAATATAGACTCAGCTACAGTGTGTCTGCATAGTTTTGAATAGCTTTTCAGGACATCATTGGAGTAATTTAACACCAAAGTGTTGAAATGAAATAATGGGTCAGATGGGAACTAATGACACATTCCTGTTTAAAAAGCAAGTCAAAAACTATTTCGTTCTGTGATATCAATTAACCTCCAGACACAATTTTTGTCAAAGAGAGTAGACTGAGTGTGATTGTTCTCTCTTTACTCTGCAGTGTCCTTGGGCTCGGGGAGACTGTTTCCTGACAGGGAACAATGAAGAGAGAGGTGTTTACAGATCTTTTACAGATGGCTCCGGGGCTCAGAATTAGCTCTTCACCATTTCTCATGTGATTCGGTTCAGAATTAACTTCAGATGTGTCATCAAGACTATCATCAGGATGTCTGACAATGTGTCTGTTTGATCTTGACGTGCGCTGCTCACTGAGTTAGTCAGATATCACTGTCAAATATTAAACCTTGTGGCATGTGTGTCTCATTCTAATGATAGCTCACATCATGGTGACTTTTATAAAACGCACCATCCTGTTTCTGACGCTACAGTCACAAAAGAGCCTCATAACTTTGGAATTGTGTTTTGAACGTCGAGTACTTTTTGACTGACATTTCACACCTATTTATAACAGCAGACGAGTACAGTTGCTTAAGTGTTGTTAAATGTACAGACACAATTAACTGGGCACATTTGCTTACATGTGAAAGGAGAAGCTGATGATAGTTACCGAGCCAGCCTGGGGATTTTATCAGTGATCCTGACCTGCGTTGTTAGCGTGTGCTCTGCCAATCCAGCAGAAGGCCTTCTTCTCTTTTTTTTTCTCCTCTTTTTTTTTTTCTTTACACGGCATAAATCCGGGAGATGAAAATGTCATGGAGCAGGTTCATTTTGCAAAGAGGTTTTGATTGCCATGCGCGTGTAATTGATTGTTCCAAGGACAGGGGGAAATCTAGAAATGTCATAACAGTCCTGCTTAGGTTGGTCCCACCGCTAGGCAATCAATGAGAAGTAAAAAGAGATATTGATTTGTGAGCAGCAAAAACTGTAGCTTGAGACAACCAGAGAGCACTGGGGAAAGTGGCACAGACATGCAGACCTGTCACTGGCACCTATGAATTACCCAATCTTCTCTGAAGATAGTGTTACCTCGGATACTCACAAAGTCCTGCGCTGGGTATTGCAGCTGTCCATTAGCTAAGCTCCTCAGGCTGCTAACTCTCTGCGGCTTGTCAGATTAATGAAGGAAATGTTGACCTTCCAAGGGATAAATGTTGATGTTCTCACCATTACAAAAGTTTCTACTGGCGTGTTGATATTGGAAACAGAATGCCCTTTTACAGCTGGCGCACGCATTTCTAAGATGATTGACACATTTTGAATAGACTCACTTAGACGCACAGGAGGAGGGATTGTGCTCTATGAAGACGTTGGTTAAAGTTGAGTTGTAAATATGTAAGCCTCAGCACCGAACCAGTTGGGCAGCACGAATATAGCAGTTAATGTAATGTACTATTTCCTATGCAGTTCGCTGGTTTTTCTAGATGTAGTGAAAAAGCCTTTTGGCTCAGAAACAGGCTGCTGCTTCTGTAAATCCAGGCCCTGCTATGCCAAGAGTCTGTTCTAACGGATAAAGGTTATAAACACTTCAACTGCCTGATTTATGATGGACACCTCAGGTTTTTTGACCTTTGCATATCTCTGTCTGAAGATATAAATTTGTAGTGACACAGATTGGAAGCTTTACAGCAGTTTATGACATGCTAAATCTCAGGCAAGGCATGCCAGCCTCTTGTTTTGTAACAGCTAGTTAGGCAGGGAGTTGCCTCGTGTGGACTCTGACACATTTTCATTTCCTTTTTTTTCCTTCAGGTTCTGAAAAGAATGTGCAAGCAAGTGCTGCTGTGACACACAAGTTCTTTCACTCTCAATATTGCTGTTTTATTCTTGACAAACTTGTTTGTGATTGATGTAATGACCTGTTATAGGTGTTGTCTGTTGGCATTGTCCTTGAAACTGGTCTTGTATTAAGTAAACAAGTAATGCTGCCTGGCATGGCAGTGGTAGACCAAGACCTGGCAGAGCACAGTCACAAATGGTGTGAGATGCAGAGTTAGACGTGCGGGTATCTTGGAGTGATTCCTGCCAGAAGGTTAATTGGTGCCTCTGGATGTCTGCTACTTAGGGCATCTGATAGAAAGCCATAGAACAGCAGGAAGGGCAGCTGTTAATCTCTGTCAATCCCATCCTCAAATACCAAGATAAGGCACAAACATTCACAGTAAAACTGATACAACTGCATGTAAGTGGTTATTTCCAGGAAAACTGTGCTTTGTCAAATGCACATTTTTTTTACTAATAGAGCAGGTCGTAGTGAATGGCATGTATTGGTGAATTTTAAAGTACATAAACTATGCAGGAAATAGCCATTACATAGTGGTGTGTACTAGGAATGAGTCATTTCTATTTAACCACCACTGAAGTGGAAAAATGCTCATCTCCCCACTTTGGTGCACGTTCGTACCAGTCCTTCAGTGTTAGTGATGACTTTGAAGAGAAAGGACATCAACTGGGAGCTTGTCATAGCCATTGGTGTTCTCCTTCACTGTGAATACTATATATAAGACTATAAATAAAACATACCTCTGTGCTCTTGACAACTCTCTCCCTTAGCATCAAGGGTGTTTTGGAGGCCATCACTGATCTCGCTTGGCCAATCAAAACATCTCTCTTGCGGTGGATCAAGGTCAGAGCACACTGGGGCTCTTGGGTGTGTGTGTGTGTGTGCGTGTGCAGGCTCTTATTCACGAGGCCCCATTCTCCATGTTTGTTTTGAAAGTCCGAATCCCATCTCCATCTCCGTCCATTAGCTGGCAAGCAGTTCACCTCCAGGGTTTCTCTTGAGGCACTTTTGAAATATTGATAAAAAAAAAAAAAAAAAAAGTCTTATTTTCAGAAGGCAAAGAAGGGAAGACGTTCTATGGGCCGCCCAGTGTGGGACTCCTGAGTGCTCGGCTTCAGCCGTCCCCTCATGGAGTGCCCTCTATTCAGAAAAGAAATATTAACCACGTGAAATGCATAAGTGCCTGGACAAGGCTGTTATGTCCTATTCATATTTAACTCAGAGCACATCTGCCACATCTCTCCCAAAATGCACATTTTCCCGCATGACTATGAGGCGGAAAATATCTCAGATATGTGACAACGCTGACAAACTGCATTTATTGCCGGATGTCTTGAAAAGATATGCAAACATTGGTTGTGATAGCGTTGACGTGGGTTTCCGGGCGGTTAGATTTAGATTTAAAATAATCAGAAATAGTTATTGTCAGAGAGGACATTTTAATCTTCTGTAGCTGCGTTCATATGATGTTGAGCAGGCCCTGCAGCCACATGAACAGCCCTCCGTGCTGAGTCAGAGTTTCTGCTAATTGGATGATGGGAAATGTGTCAATTAGAAAAACTGTTGTTTAATTATCTGTTAATTGAAGCAATAATGTTTGTGCTCTATGAGTTGGGAGAATGAACAGGTGAATAATGAAAGAAGTAATTGCTGTTTATGAGACTGTCAGAGAAAATATAATGACATGACAGATTGCCAGTAATCTTTTGAATTTTCGTATAATTGTCTAGTTTTAACACTGATAATTGAATCAGCTTTTCCACCAGCATGATCAGCATCTTCATCAGCATTCGCATTTACAACATATTTTTATTTTGCTGTCAACAAAATCATTTTCCCAGTGTTGAGGCACTGATTATTGAAACCTGTGATAGTCTCTAAATGTCCTCTGATGTCATGTTTTCTCATCTTTCTTAGTCAAGCCTTTTAATTGATAGACAGCAATGCGAGACATTAGAATATCTGCCTTTGTGTTAAGCCATTCTTCACATGTAGCTTCAGGAAGACTGAGATGTTATCCAGAACAGAAGGCTTGCATTTTCATTTCAGTTTTGTGACATCCATAATCACTATGGAATAGGTCATTTGCAATAACACTTAACAGGCCCTAGAAGAATCAATTTCATTTTGTCACTCAGTGGCTGGTGATTGTTGTAAACATCTCAACTTGAGGCCAGAAAAACCTTGGACACAGCACTACGTCAATGGCCTGTCGTGAATCACATGGTGCTGTTGCACCAGCAGCAGTCTGTTAGTAAAGACATTATGTCCAGCTATACTCTCCAACCACCCAAGGCACAAAGCAGCTTTTATTACGTTGTCTTAAATGGCTTCTCTCAGAAAATGTATATTTTATGTTCTATGTGGGTTTTCTAAATGTTTTAATATGTCAAATGAATTATAAAGTAATCAAACTGTAATGAATTATATTGTAATGTCATTAATTTCTATGTTTCTTCCTTTTCTAGTGTACATGCCTGATGAAGATGCTGTTCTTCAGGATTCCATCGCTGAGGAAGACGGTGAAAACGACACTCAGACTGAGGAGGAATGCTCAGAGAAGACCAGCCCCAAAGTGTCTGAGGACAGAGAGCTCGACAACAAGAGCTCTAACACGTATAGCAACCAGAATTCTCCCATTAGTGTCCTTTCCAATCAAGAGGCAGAGTTGGAGTCACGCCTTAGTGACAGCAGTGACAGACTTTCAGACTTCAAAACCTCCTCGCCACCTGAGAGCCAGAGGGATGACGAAAGTCGCAGCTCCAAACACAAAGAGGAGACGGGCAGCAGCTTGGAGAAAATGAGAGCAGCCTATGCAAACTTTCTCTCTGATTCCTACTGGACGGGGATAGGAATGGACTTGAAAATGGCCAAAAACACCAGCAAAGCCAACTGCGACAGCACCAACGGAAGCACCAAAAGCGAGTTTGATTGGCACCAGGATGCACTCTCTAAGACCTTGCAGCAGACACTCTCCCCAAAGCCTGTGTCCAAACCCAACCTCTTTAGCTCTGTCCACCTGTACAGGCAAACCACCAAGCCCTGTGGCTCGGTGTTCACAGGAGCCAGCCGGTTTCGCTGTAAAGATTGTAGTGCAGCTTATGACACTCTTGTGGAGCTGACAGTCCATATGAATAAGAGTGGACACTACCAGGACAACAATCACAGCAAGCAGAGTAATTCCTCTGCTTCGTCTTCTAAATCAAGGAAAAGAAATTTGCAAGATATGGAAGGGAAGGAGGATGCACAGAAAGTTTTGAAGTGCATGTTCTGTGGCCACTCATTTGACTCACTCCAGGATTTGAGCGTCCATATGATTAAAACTAAGCATTACCAAAAAGTGCCTTTAAAAGAGCCAATCCCAGTAATCACACCGAAATTGTTGCCACCAGCAAAGAAACGGGCCTTTGAAACAGCAAGGCCTTGCTCCCCTGACTCTACGACTGGTGTATCTGGCTACACTGAGGCACAACGGGCTGCCGCCATGTCAAATGCCAACAACAATCGCTATGGCTATCAGAATGGAGCGAGTTACACTTGGCAGTTTGAGACGTGCAAATCTCAGATTCTTAAATGCATGGAGTGTGGAAGCTCTCATGACACCCTTCAGCAGCTCACCACGCATATGATGGTCACTGGACATTTCATCAAAGTCACAAATTCAGCCTCTAAAAAGGGTAAACAGTTAGCGCTTGACCCCCTGGCCGTAGAGAAGATCCAGGGTTTAGCCGATCCGGCTGCCAGTGACACTGAGGGAGAAAAGGTGTCTCCAAAAAATGCTTCCCCTGGGAGGAGTGACAAGGATAGCCAGGGGGAAGGTACATCAGACAAAATGGAAGACACTGAAGCTAAAGATGACAAGCAAGAGAGTGAAGATCAAAAGGCAGGCAATGGGGCTTTTAAGTACCCTTATCTCCGTGAAGAGGATCTTGAACAAGACTCAGGTGGAGGAGGGGACATTCTTAAATCTTTAGCCAACACAGTGGCCTCTGCCATCAATAAAGCTCAAACAGGGACACCAAGCTGGAGTGCCTACCCGAGCATTCACGCTGCCTATCAGCTCTCTGGCATCATCAAAAGCGCCCCTCTCTCTGCATCTCCCCCTACTCAGCTAAAGCAGACATTTAACCACAAGCTGAGACCGATTGCCCCAAAGGGGAAGTTATACCATGGTGCTGTGGGAGCTGAGACTCCCCAGGGACAGCATCAAAATGTGGACATCAAAAAAGAAAAGGTTGGCATTAGTGATGGTAAAGAAAGCCAGAATATTAAGTTTGATCTGGTTGAGAATGATGACAGCGATTGTCAGGATGATTCCTCTTCCTCTTCAAAGCTTGATGCAGACTGTGTGAATGAAGGGAGTGAAGGGATCAAAGGGAAGTTGAGCCCAGATTTCTCTGACAGAGGGAAGACACCAAGCCCTTCTGTCAGCAATGGCCGCAGCACTACTTCAGAGCCTCTCAGTGACACTCCGGATATACTTGGCATAAACCCTCTTAGTGCACTGCAGTCAGTTCTGAACAATCATCTGGGCAAAGCAAATAAGCCCAATAACTCAAGAGTAGATAAACTATCTGCTCACGCCCAGTCTATTTTTGCTGACATAAATCGTAGCAGTGAGAAACCAGCTTTAATGCTTGGAAATCCCATAAGAAATAGGCCTGATAACACCTTTCTCTTTGTTAACGATGACCAACCAATAGACCTGACGAAATCTAAACACAGCAAGCGGAGTTCAGCTCTACTACAGCCCTCCACACCGATGCCACAGAAATATGCTCTGTCTGACATAGCTGACATGGTTAAAGTTCTTCCAAAAGCCACAACGCCAAAACCCTCCATACCGCCAAGGATCCCAACTATGAAACTGGAATCAGACGTCAGGCGTTTTGAGGATGTCTCTGCCGAGGTGTACTCCGTCCACAAGCGTAAAGGTAGACAGTCAAACTGGAATCCTCGCCATCTCCTCATCCTGCAAGCTCAGTTTGCCTCCAGCCTTTTCCAGACCTCTGAGGGGAAGTACTTGCTCTCAGACCTCGGCCCTCAGGAACGGATGCACATCTCCAAGTTCACTGGATTGTCCATGACCACCATAAGCCATTGGTTAGCAAACGTAAAATACCAACTGCGCAAAACTGGAGGGACCAAATTTCTGAAGAACATGGACACAGGCCACCCAGTCTTCTACTGCAATGACTGTGCTTCCCAGTTTAGGTCACCGACCTCATTCATTTCCCATCTGGAATCCCATCTCGGGTTCCAAATCAAAGACATGTGCAAAATGCCGGTAGAGCACCAGACGAAGGTAGAGGAGCCAGAACTGTCGAAGGTCCTCAGTGTCAGAGCCACAGAGGCTCTAGTCACAGACGAGGACATTGACTCAAAGTTCAAATGTAAGCTCTGCTGTCGGACATTTGCAAGTAATCATGCAGTCAAACTCCATTTGAGTAAAACTCACAGCAAATCCCCTGACAACCATTCACAATATGTGGAAATGGACAAAGAGTAGTTTTTCTTTCATATTATTGTCACTTTTTTCCCTTTTCTTCCTTTTTTTATTTTAATACACGGGTCAGATATTTCAAACCATTTTCCAATTAGCGTTGTGTAGTGTGCATCATTATTAAAACATTTCATGGAGTACAGCAAAGACACACTGGTTAGAAATTGTATAAGGAAACACTAAGAGATACTTTTGCACCCTGCTCAAATGCATCACCAGTAATGAAATGTATTACTGCTTGAAGAAACATAATTGCTGATGTTTGCATGCAATAGCCCTGGCTATGACTACTATTTATTTGTATGATATGTCAAGTTTCAATTGTATTTCAAAGACAAAATAATGAACTAATTGTACTTTACAACTTCTGTGATACAGTACACCTGCATAAACGTGCAGCTGTCAAAACAGGTAGCCCGACACATGATAACACACAAGCAGACCTGTACAGTGTATTGCTATGTAAAGATTGTTTTGTGTTGCAATGATAGAAGAGAAAAAAAAAGCACTTTAATAAATGTTTAATCACCAGTTTAGACTCGGATTCTGTACATGACTCAAAAATGGTTAGACAGTTTAGAAACAAGGATATTTCACATGTAAATATATTTTAGAAGAAAAAAAGAAAAAAACAGTGCGTTTCATGCAACAAGGATAACAACAAGACAGATGATACCTGTGATACCTGCACCTTTTTTTACTTATTCAAATAAAGAGTTAACATTTGATAACAGCTTGTTTTCTTATTTTTTTTCAAGATGTTTCTTTAATAATTACACACTGACTGATGAAATGACAAACATGACATAAGGTATAATCAGCATCTAATTTTCATGTTACAAATATTAAGTAGATAATTTCCTAATAGTTTTCTTGAAAGTTTCCCAGAAAGTTTTGGTAAAATTTGGCACTAAATACAGAGAAATAGTAACTGTTTAAGTGGTGCACTTCCAATTAAAAATATTACAATTAATTTCAATCCTCAGGAGTTTTTAGTCAGCTTAACATGCAAAAATGTGACATTTTGCTGCAGGCAAGCATACAATTCAAGATACATGGAGAATAAAGTTTAAACTTTGAGCCTTTCTTTTAAGGAAATTCCTATTTTCCCTATAATTAGAACCAAATTAGGTCTTTCCAGGAAGCATGAAGAAATCATCAGGAAAACATTCAGAAATTACAGAGCCATAAAATCCACTTATATTCATATTCACAATATCTTTCTCATCTATTACGAGTTTTTAGATGCACAGAGAACCTCTATGAGACAAAAGGAGAACATCCTCACTCTGTGCACTACACTGCATTGTCTTTCTCACCCTATGACTTTTAGATACACCTCAAAGATATATCTTCTTGTCAGACTTTATTGCTTTCCTGTGAACGCTGCTGCTGTTGCTGCAAGATGGTATCATAACAATTAAACATATTTCCTCCAGCTCTATTATTTCAAGGCTATTAAAAATAATTGCCTTCTAAATTCATAAACATTTTATGCAATTCATCTCTTTTCAAGCAATCAAGTCCTCAATTACCTCCACCCATCAAATCTCTATTTTATAACGGGCAACTGACATTTGATGGTAAATGGGAAAAAGCACATGGGCACTGTGGTGATTTGAATGCTGTGACACCAACTTGCCCCCTATTGTTGGAAATGAGCAGGCAATCACGTTGTTCATCAGATGACTCCTAATGCAGTTAAAGTATTCAGCTATAATTTCTCCCCGCATTTATAATTACTGTCAAAGACCACACACCTCAGTGAGCAGATTAAAGCTATAAATTATTTAGTGCCTTTCTTCGCCGATGGATCTCTGATTTGTCTGTAGGGCCATTATGTTTTAGAGGAGCAACTTATTCTAAATTGAAGCAAGCATTGTTCTTAAGCTGCAGCAAAAAAAAAGGAGAAAAAAAAGGAGCAATGCTAAACGGATTTTATCGTTGTTATTTTGTTTTGGTTTTATTTATCCGCAGCAGTTCTCCATGTGTAGATCCAAATCATTATTCAGAACATACATGAGCTACAAGCACATTTTGAGGATTCAGCACAACCTGGTAGACATTCACCCAAGGCTAACCAAAGAAAAATGCTATCATCAGTGCAATCACAGGGGGAAATTAGTTGTCTCTGACCATAATTTGCTCTAATAAGTCAAAGTCAATGTGGGATTTATTGTTAGTACACAAAAGTGTTACATAGCTGTGCAAACTTTTGTAAGGTTGATACAGTTCTAATCATGCAGTCGCCAGTCAATTGAAGGTGCATAAAATGGGTGGAAATCGAAATGCATACGAGCTGCTTCCGTTTCTCACATAATCATGATGCTCTCTAATGTGAATACATGAGTTATTAAACACTAATATACTTCAGGTAACGCATCTCAGGTAATTAAGCGAAATAAACCTGTAATTCTTTTGATGCTTTATATTAATTCATTTTGGATGTTTGCATATTAACACAGTTAATCGCACCGCACATCTAACACGTCATGGCTAATTACAGATCACGGATTTCTGCAATTACACATACAACACACACACACACACACACAGACAGACACACAATCTTGGTTTTAAACTGATTGATTATGATAAATATTATGCATAGTAGCATGGTCATACATGGACACACACACTGTCTGTATGAAAGAAATTCAACATATAAAACATAAACATACATTTTTTTGCTGCATTAGCCAGAGCACTAGGCAGATGACACAGTCATAAAGCTTGACTGCATCCATGGTTCCCCTTAATGAAAATGAAAAAAAAAAAGAAAATTAAATTAATAAGAAAAAATGCAGTTTATATGGATAAGTCACGTCCCAGACCTTTTCTCTCAAAGAAATTACTCTAAATGTAGTGAAGCCAATCAAAAGCCACAGCCCGCTCCTATAATTTATTATTTTCGTTATTAAAAATCATTGATTTCCCAAAGTCTAGTTGTGAAATTGTTTTGAAATGTATTAAAGCCTCAGAAATGACTCGAAACACCAGAGGAGCTTACATTTGTCCTAGCTTGGAGTTACTTTTTAAAACAGTTCTAATAGCTTTGTTGAAAAATCAAATTATGCACATAAGTACACTTGCATTGCAGACGCAGTGAAACCCGACCTTAGCAAACTTGACGCCAGCTCGCATTTGCAAATCCTGTGTCAATCTGTCATTAAACATGCTATCAAATAATGATAAGTGTACGCCGCTTGCTTGCACTAGCGTGCGTCTCCCTGATGCTGATGTGCTGTAATAGGGCAAATGTGCATCAGAATTTGCCTGCTTGGATACACACAAAACATTTACACTGTGCCTGACTTTGCTTCGCCCTGTGCCAGACAAGCATGGATTCTCTGCATCATCTGGCCTGTAAACTGGAAGAGGAGGGGGGTAGAGGGTTCAAAATGTTCATCACACAGCAGCAGGGTAATGACTAGCTCATGTGTTTAATGAAGGGCTTTAGAACTTATAGCTATAATGACCCACATCCTAACTCCCTTTTCTCCCATTTATTCTCCCCAAAGTCCTCAGGTTATTATGTCCCTCTGAGAAATATCCCAGAAAGAGCATTACATCTCTCCACACACATCAGAACATTTCATTGTCATTTTATCTGCATGGTACCGTTACAGAAACTCTGAGATGATTTTATTTTCAAATGTGGAGGAGCAAATATTTTAAAAGTACTGAAAAAATATACCTAAACACTACACCTCTGCTTTTTTTTGTAAACAATAAGCTGTAAAATCAGCTTTATAATGAATTCTGCCTCCTGAGATTATGAGCTCTACAAGACAAAGAGGAATGCATGTGTGTCTGCTCTCTAACATACATCATATCTTCCAAATAGCCCATAGTCCTCCACTGTTAATGGTGTTGCTTCAAATATGCTAATTAAGCAAAAATAAGTGATGAATGGAATACATTTGATCAATCAAGTAGGCCTAAGCCCCTGGTGCTGCATATTCATTGTACATCATGAATATGAAACCAAAGTCATTTATCAAATATCAGTTGCACATTTGTATCTTATTAATCATACATGCTGAAACTTCTGTCTTGTCAAAAAAAAAAAAAAAAAGCTGAAGGTTGATGAAGCACTTGCAAAAAGGATTAAACTCAGGGAACTCGGAGTAGTGCTTCAGTCATAATGCATGAAGTATTTTCAAACTTACAGAATCTTAAACAGTCAGTCGATCCTCGCTCCTGATAACGTTCAGACCATCCTCACCCTTTGCACGTTTGCCTTTTTAATTATTTCTCCCCCTTTTTTTCTGTCTTTTAGATATTCACTGGTAATGATTGCTTAATGATTACAGATATTCACCACTGCTTAGCTTTCAAAAGGGTGGTTTTACCAGTGAGCCATGCTTAAGACTAAAATGTTTTTTTTCTGAGCAGTATGACAATAATTGTATTATATAATAATGTATATATTTATCAAAAGTACCAAGTACAATATCCAAATGTGGGAGCTGAAATTTTATTGATAAAGGTAAAATGGTGTCTCAACACACCAAGAATTGTGGTGCTATAAATCATATTATATCATATACATAAAGGAACATACCTGTGCAAAAATCACATTATCATCATTTTCATATATTTTGCAGTGAAAAAAAGAAATTCAAAAATGACCATTCTAACTGAAATCGTGACTCATATCGCAATATCTGCCAAAATAATCACAATATGGTTTTTTTCACATATCGTTCAACCCTGATTTTAGTAAAGCTTTTATTAAAAATGTACTTTAAATATCCATGTTTAGGATTCATAAGCAGTAAACATTTAATAAATGTTCCATAACACACTATAATGTAATTGTAAGCAGATATAGTGATCATTAATGTATTTGTCAACATCTATATGTCCCAGCTGACCCATACAACTACATAATACATTTATTAATGTTTGTAAACTGTTTACAAATGCAAAATATGCTAAAAATGTGTTAGCATACTGGGCAAATTCAATTACATGTAGACTACATGTCAGGGTGAAGCATCACATATTTTTCAGTAGAAAGAGAAACAACCTTCAGCAGAAACATAAATAAATAATTGATTCACAACAAATGAGTGAACAAAAAGGTGAATAAATAAATCTAATTTTCTATTTTAGCTGATATATGCCTTTTTTCTTTTAAATGATACCATTAGCTGTGGCAAAACCTCTGTGTAACAATGTGTGGAGGATTTCATTGCCATCATATACTGGATGGGAGAACTAACACTTGATTGCCAGCAGTTCATCAGTGCATCCTTCATATTTGTCACCCAGCCTGCCTCAAGGCAGCGTGCTAGCTCAAATTGAAGCTGACATCTTCCAAATATGAAAGCAACAAATCACACATTTTTATTGGGCTTAATCTCCAGCCTAGCCCCTTGCAGACGTCAGCACAATCATGGACGCTGCTCTCATTCTTGCCGACTGGCTGCTTGTGTCTCCCGAGCATCTCTGGACGCACAGAGCAAACACAAATGGCGAGACACCGGAGATGGGAAGGGGGTGACACCTGTGCTTATTAGGAGGCTTTAATATGTTGGCAACAACATGTGCAACTCATGTAACTCAGATAGTGATTTGAATGATCTGTGGATGAGCTATAAATAGAGATTATATCTGGAACCTTGCTGTGTTGTGACAGTTGAAAAGTGGATGTCCTTTTGACTCACTGGATTATTCAGTTGTTCGACTTGTTCATTCACATTTGATATTTATTTTCTTTTAATATTTTTTTCTCTGAACTTTTAGCAGGCGGTTGAGTAGGAGTTATGTTTGAACACTGAGAAAAGCGCTGAAGTTGCAAGGACAGACCTGAAAAAAGACTGACGGTAAACGCACATAGAGGATAGATAATGAAATTAATGTCAATGCAAATACATTTTCTGAGAAAACATGTCAGACACAGTATGTTTCTAAAGGTTCAACCAAAGATAAATAATAGTCAGATTTTGATTATTATTTATCTTTTTGGTCTTTGAAATCTGAAAACCAGATCATTAATGACAGCAAATGAGTGGTAACTAATTTGCATTTAGGAGGAATTACACTTAGAGTGAGTAAACACTTTTTAAATTTAACAATTGCTAGGTACAGACAGGGGACCAAAAGGATGTGAAGAAAAAAATATGAATATTCTTAGGACCTTAGTTATGGTAGAGTAAATTATAACATTTCATTTTACACAGGGGTTAAAAAGGGAAGCTTTAGAAAGATTAAACTATATGAAGTTTATGAATACAGGCTGCCAACAACCTCACGATCCAAGGGGAATAAAATAAGAACTATGGAGAACTCTAAGGAACATTAATAAAATCACTATGATTTATTCTGCTGGACCAGATTATCATGCGCTGAAGAAATGCATAACTGAACGCCTTTACCTTCATCCTGTGCCATGTGAATAGACAAAACATATCCTAACAGGAACCATAAAGACTCTAAAGTTCTGGAAGCAAACAGAAACCCAGTCACTTTTTGTCAGATTCTTGCCAAAAGAAACCCATTTGTCGTGAGAGTCTGATACCAGAGAGTGCCAGTGTGTGACAAGGGGGCTTTAAATGTTCTTCAAAGATAAACTGAACTAAACAGCCAGTGCCAAGAGGAACAAGATAGCAACTGACTACAGCTCTCTGTCGGACCAGGCACTCACTAGATGTATTGTTGGTGTAATTTCCAGCTTGACATTGGCCACAGTGAGAATTAGGCTTGTCTGACCACTCGCACGAGAAGACTGGTATCAAGTACATTGGATAATGATACATTCGTGTATGAGGTCAGGAACCTCAGCTGCTGCTGGTCCGAAGCAGAGTATAATTAGAGATGTTGATCGTCACTAACTCTCCCCCACAGCCCCAAAAGTCGCATTGTTTTCTCATTTGTCAGGTAAGCATTAGCATGTTCAAATATTAGCCAGGGTTGCAATGCTAGCTAAGATCATGGTGTTGGGGGCTTAGGACACAAAGTGACTCCTGGGTATAAACAAAATGCTTGAAAAAGGTCAGGACATGAGTGCGAGCAAAAAGCTTTTTCTCTGTTTTCTTTAAAGGAGCTATTTGTAAGTTTTGCTATTGATACATAGACAGCATTAGCATTTAGAGCTGTTGTTAACGTGATATTGACTCATATTTCTATCAATGTATTTTCTTCTACTGAAGTTAGCATGCTAACCAGCTAGCACTGGCCCATTTACTCACTTTCCGATAGCGACTCACTGCAGCTGCTCACTTAGCGCTGCTCCGAGGGCAAATTATAACCTTTGTCTTATAAAAGCAAGACCAAGCAAGCGCCACCACCTGCTCCTGGCAACAAACCACGTTTGGCAGAGTGAACTTACAAACAGCCCATTTATACTTGCATTCATTGATTTTTTTTTCATCCCCTTGGGGGCAGCAGAAAGAAACTTTACACAGAACAACACGTTGTCATCTTATTAAGTTGTTGTGGCGAACATGCAAGCAAACAGTTGCTTATTTACACGTTCAGCAGATAGAAAGGAATATTAGCATTCATTTGTAATTGTGTTTCTGGTTAATATTCACTCTTTTCTTGGTCTCCACCATGTCCTGGAGAAATATCTGGTTCTTAGCTGCTAAATGCTCCACTATGTTCACTGGCTAGTTAAATGATCTAAGGGTTGTTTAACTTTTGTGGTTTCGTACTGGGCAGGTAGCAAACAGCAGGTTTATCTGAGCTTTTTGTTGGAAACAAGCATGATGATCATGGTGAGACTGAGCCAGATCAGTGACTGTGTAAAACCACAATTCTGTTAACATTTAACATCGCAGATTTCTCCACTGTGGGACTAATAAAGGATGTCTTAATCTTAATCTTAATCTTAATCATACATAGTCATCTCATCTGTTGCTAATGTAAAGGTACAGACTAGAGCATCTTACATAAATATGTTCAAGAGTAACATAACAGTCACAACAGAGCAGTGGAGTATTCTTTGAAGTAAATGATGCATCTATTTGGCATTCATCTGGCTTTTTAAAATGAAAGTGATTGGCCCCCACAGCAGAGCAGAACAGTGTTTACTTCCTTGTTGGATTCTGCTGAAACTTTGGAAAATGATGAAACTCGCAGCTGTGTTTTCGGATTTTCGGAATTACACAGATGAGGCCGAGGAGGAGCTGTGCGACATCTGTTTGCTCATTTATGTGTCAAACACAAAACATCAGACATGACTGATCTCACTTTGACGAAAGTTGAAAGTATGATGCATCTCACCGCGGCCCTCTGGCATTCAGAATTACACTGATTGGTCCGAGGGGATATTACATTTCAAAATAAAGTGACACATTTGTTGTTGATTGGCCCAGATGGGGACATTCTGGGGAACAGCATCATTACTATTACTTTGTTTTACCAATACAAATTCATTTTTCTTACACATTATACAATATGAAAGTTTTGAATAGTTTTATTGTGTCGACAGGCAGCTGCAAACATTTATAAATACTCTTCTTTTAACATCATAGCACAGTGAGGCATAACAATTATAAAACCCAAGGAAAGAGCCTGGAAAGAATTTGACTGTCAGCACTGAGCAAGGTCGTCTTCGCTGTAAACTAACAACCAGAATTGGATGGGAATGGATTTGGACCCCTCAGATACTGTCAGGAGAATTCAGGGTTTGTTGGCTCTGTTGCAGCCAGCAGTCAACAAGGGCACATGAATGGTTTCTTTGTGCTGCTATAAATGTGTAGGCTGAAGCATTTTCCTTTCCTGCCTTTTGTTTTTTGTGCGTCCACTTTTTCATGAGAACCATATACTGTTCACACCTTCCTATTAATAGATCACTTCCTGACTTGCCGCCTTGTTGGCCCTGAGGCCAGAAACACTTATTCCTCACTTGTACTACCACATAAGAAACAATGACCTTTTTGATTGGCAAGCAGTTTTACAAACTGCTGCTTACTGCAACAAAATCACTTGACAGAATTTGGATCCTAACTCTGACCAGATGCTGCACAGTCACAGCACCTAAACAGTAAAACACTGAATCCGTAACATGTGACCAGAATACCTGACAGAGCTGTATTATTTTAACAACTGAATGTTCTCATTTTCCCTTGTCTATCAGTCAGCTGAGTGGATAGTGGCCAGGAGGGGGATGGGTTGATGGATGGATGGAAGGATGGGGGGGGGGTGAGTACAGAGCTCTCCACCTCTTGCCCTCCTCTGCTGTCATCTGTTGCCCCACAGCAGGCCAGAGGTTGTTGGCGTTTTGCTCACTTGTAATCCGTCTCACTGTCTGGCTGCCGGCTCTCGGGTCACCTGTCACTCAGCTTGACATGAATCAGCATTGACGCCAGCAGATTTAAGCTATTTCTCTCTGTAAACAGAGCCTGGGTCTATGGGCCTCCAGCAAAATAAAACAACAACAAAGAAAAAGAAGCACCCCCCCCACCAACAACCCCAAATCTACTGAACGTCGTCTAATGACCCATAAGAGCTTGAGTGTGGTTAGACATGTTTTGGTTTCTTTTTTTGTGATATAACTCTAATTAAATGTGGAAAGACAATCAGGTTGTGTTAATGTGACATGACATGCTGCTGCAACTCACTTTTCCAGCCCCAGATGAGGACACAGTGTCAGACAGGGGAGGCACGGGGGCTGGCAGTAAATCTCCCATCAATTTGACTCACAGTGTTTTGATGACATAAGGCAGATTTACCATGAGGCCTAAATCACATTACAGAGAATCCAGTGACAATATCCCTGTAGCCCATAATTATTGAATTGAAATTATAAATAATTGCAGCACAATATATTCCTAAATCTCATTTAACACAAACTTATATCCTAACCTCTCGTCACCTTACGTCTTATGTACTGATATAGGTGCCAAGTATTATGTATCCGCTCAGATGAACAAAATAATTTCATTGCAATTTGACAGTTGTCATCTAAAACATTACCCTTTTGTCTTTTGTTCAACAATGACTGATCTAGAAACCTTTTATGCACACAAGATCTCTGATTACAAAAATATTCTTTGATAAATCGGCCCACTTAGTAAACACAGTTGATTTTCTTTGTTTTATTTCAGTTTCATCAGAAGTATTTTTCATGTGAAAAGTAGGATCTTCATCATACATGGCATCATTCATGTGTCCCTTTTTTTTTAAGGCAAACAAACGCAACACATCACAAGCAACATCACTGAGGTAGAATTTTTTTCAACAATAGTCTCTTTACAACACAGAGTACAGAATGAACAACAGAACAACAACAGAGCAACCCTCCACCCCCACCCCTCAACTCAGCCCAGGAGTGCTCTCTGTAATGTTGCTTATAATGTGGGTTATAATGTTATACAATTATTACAAATATTACAATAATATTATTCAGGGTCTGAGATATTTTAGCCTTTCAGGTATGAAATCAGGAGATGCCAGATCTTATCAGATTCCCAGAGTTTGTTTCTAATTCTCTCTAAATGCAGAGTATCTGTCAGCTCAGTTGGCCAGAGTTTAACAGCTGTTGAACAGTTTCACTAGTTCGTGAGAAAGTTTGTAAGAGGTGTTGTTGAGCAACTTGCGAGTCTTCTCAGCCTTTCTGATATTCCTCAGGTGATTAACACCAGCTCTGGTTCTGTCTCTTTGTTGGTTTTCTAATATGAACAACTTGTTCAGTGCAAAAATGTTACATGTCCTTATTGATATTTTTAGAGATATAAGATAAAACAGATAAAGGCAAGTTTCAAAAATGTTAAATGGATGTAAAGACACTGAGAGTTCTTACATGTAGCTTCACTGTGTAACTCACTCTGTGTAACTCACTCTGTCGATTTCATTGGCATAAAGACCACTTTGAATGAGCTATTTGTAAGTTTTGCTATTGCTACATAGCCAAATTAGCCTTAACAGCTTACTAGTCTTGTTGAGAGCTCCGGCCATCATTGTGTTTACAATGTTAGAAGTTAAAATACTCCCTCTGAGCCGTGCTACTTCATCATGGCAACCTGGACTCTACTGAGATTATTAAAAGCAGTTGAAAGTGATGAGATGGGCTATCTGGGCTGGGGCTAGCTGGTTAGCATGCTAACTTCAGTAGAAGAAAAGGAATGGTAGAAATATAAGCTCTCGGTGGGTAAAGGAATGAAGATTGATACTGAACACACAATGTTTCTTCTAGACTGGTAAGTAAACAGCTGTTAATGCCAATGCTGTCTACGTAGTATAAGAGAAATGTACAAATAGCTCCTTTAAAGCTTATTGATGATATTATATATTACATCAGCTAAGTGAACCATATCAATAACCCTTGTAAGTCTTACTTTATCTCTGACTTTCCTAAAAACAAATGGCCCATTTTGAGAATATTCTTAATCTTCTGCATGTTTGAAATATGCCTCCTCTCCAGCCTCGTGTGTGAGCTAATGCCACAAAGTCATACCAGTTTCCGAATTTATGAAAAAGCTACCTCTCCACACATTAACTGCAGCTACAGTAAAAGCTCCATGATCAGGGGAAACTAAAATTACACTGGTGAATGCAGATGTGCGTCCTGCACACCGAGCATTTCTACATGTAATATATAGAGCAATATTGCAACTGTCTGTGGTCTGTAAAATAAAAGAAGACATCAGATATCTTACAGAACACTGAGGTATTTATTTAATTTAATTTCTATGCAGAACATGCACTGAATATCAGAGAAGCTAAACTGGCCTAATGATGCAAATGTAAGCGACAGTGACAGGGTGAGCTGCAGAGACAGTTGTCACTGTGGTCAAGATTCAGACATGGACATGTGCAGTCTTAAAAACCCAGCCACTGTGCAGACAGGGAAATCAATACAGCATTTTGTTATCTATCTCTATCTTACAACTTAAAAGAGAAGGATTATATGTCATAGAGTGAGCCCAGGCAGACTTAGGCATAGATCTATCATTGTAGAGAGTCACAGGCCTTTTCCTGTGTAAATCATGTGTCACATGGGCAGCAAGTTCATTCTCCGGCCATGGAATACATTTAGGCCTTGGACACGGACTTCCATTTTTCACCTTTGATCGAGTGCTTCCCTGCAGTGCTGGCTCTGTAAGTAGATTATTTTCTAACATGACGCTTTCATTGTTCGTTTTGTTATTGTTGTCCATACTAGATCAAACATGGGAGAAATAACTTAATGCGCTCAAACAAGTGATTGATACATTTTAATTACTCCACTTCTCTTAGGAGTGCAACTGTCAGAGCTGCTGAGGCTTTAATGTGACAAACGCCTGACAGCGAGACGAGAAAGGCAAATGACACACCTGTGGCAAAGTCAGGAAGGCACTGAATTTCTCCCACCTGAGCACTCAGTCCTGCACATGTCAGAGGCGTCGCTGCGACCGCCGGATCGCCATAAACCAAAGCCTCAAATGGAGCCCAGACAGTGAATGATCCGCCTTCATTGGTTTACAGGACCCTCATCCTTGTGGATGTTTCTGAACCATCTCTCATGTGGAGCGTCCTGCTGACCGTGCGAGGTGGATGAAGTGAAGAGTAGCCACAGAAAATATGAACCATCACACACGGTAATACATCCTTTCAAGCACAGATAAAGGGTTCTGCTGAAGACGTTCTTGATAAAGAAAAAAAAAGAAAAGAAAAAGAAAATCTTGTTATTAAAATGTCATACCCATGCAGTGATTGATTTTACATTAATGACTCCTATAGAGAAAACCATAAAGACATAAAGAAATTGATCCCCAGCTTCAGTCTCACCTCTTTAACCCTCTTGTGATTGGCATAAGAAGGCAATCTCATGGTGTAGCTACTGAGGTGGGAGCTCTATTCTACAGGTACTGTATATTCTCAGTTATGAGTACAAAGACAGACCAGCAGGTAGTCACTCATTCAAGACATCTATATTACATCTGTGAGATGGGGTCTTCCAGAGACAATCATTCCTACGATTCACTTTCAGCACACAAGAATCATCTTATGTCATGAAAGTATGTGAGCGCTGAAATTGTCAGGCAGCTCCCACTCCTAGCTTTCATCATCTCTTCCCAAAGCATTTCGATTTAATTTAAGTGTGCCGGGAAGTGCTTTCATTTTGTTTTAATGAAGTTTTAAAAGTTGGCTGATCTGTAATGTAAGCTGCTGCCGCTGCTCCAGTCCAACTTTCACTTACCTATCATCTGTTCTCTGTGCGATTGCCACAGAATACAATGTGATGGCCTGTCAGGCTTTACGCCATGTGCAGGATATTCGCGAGTTCACTCAGAAGTCAATCACTAGTGTAGAGAAATACGTCTGTCCTGGAGTATCTATCTATCTATCTATCTATCTATCTATCTATCTATCTATCTATCTATCTATCTATCTATCTATCTGATCTTGATTTCAACGAAGTATAGAGCATAGATAGAGATACCATAGATAGAGCAACTATTTTATCTACCCACCATCCATCCATCCATCCTTCCACCCTCTATCTATCTATCCAACTGAAAATCCAAACTGACCTACAGTTTGTGTCGTCATCACGTCTGTCCTGACGATCCTGGAGCTGAGCACCACACACTGTGGGAATTTGGCTCTTTAAGTCTCGCATTGCTGAAAGTGACCCAAGATTATGTGAAACAAAGGCGCGGTAAATGCCGTCATCTACACAAAGACAATGGGATGTTACGTCCAATGTCATGGCATTATGTTGGAGAATTTAAACAAAGAATTGAACCATAGACAATATCTGCTTGGAAATGGAGAAGGGTCTTAGCTGCCACATCAAAATGGAGAAAAAAGGCATAGCATTTGAAAGCCTAAAGGCTTAAACTAATACAAAAAGTCTAATCAGACTAGCAATCCCTGATGTTAATGAAGGTGTCACACATTGCACAAAGAAAGTTGTGCCTGGCAATCTTCCATTTTTCGGCTGCCTACACCAGTGACATTTCATCTCACATTCAAAGAGCGCTGAGGCCCCTTAATGAAATGCATAATTAACATATTCTAATTGTGCTGAGCACAGTGATGGTTTTGACAGAGCTCACTTTCCATGTCTAATTCAATGCTAATTTAATCTGTTCTTTTCCCGCCGACATGACCTTTCTTGATTGAGTTTCACCGCAAAGAATTTTTTGATGGATTGATTTATCAACCTCTTGGAATGCAACAAAAGTGCCAGTTTTAGACAGACGAGAGGGGAAAATGACGACGACGACGACGGCAGACGAGAATCAGGTGACTGTGGAGAAAAACAATTTGATATTTTAAAATTAAATGAAGCCAGGCGAGCCATATAGAATTATGTCCCGTGATACATTGTGATATTAAGGCGGTCCTGTACAAAACATAGCATTTTGAATCCTGCAGGTCTAATGGCATCATTTCTCAGTCACAAGCAGAACATTGCTTAAGCCATTCAGCTGGCGTACCTTTAACACAGGGATTAAGAGGAATCTAAAGGCGTCTTCCTGACAGAAAGAGCAAGAGATACCGGCACTATTCATGGATCTTTTTAATCTGAGTATTTACCAAAGGTTGATGCTGAGTAGGCAGCTGAGAGTATCTCGGCCCACTCAGCTGTTGAAATTCTCATTCTTTTTATAATGGGAAAGAGAAAATCATATTGAACAGAGGAAAAGACACTGACATAGCCAACGGGAGACTTTGTTTAGCTTTGAGCTTTGGGTCACAAATAGTAGGAAATTTGCAGTATGCAATAATTTACTTTCCTAGTTCCCTTTTAGTCCTTCAGATGTCAAATAATCAATTTTTTGCACTATTCTAAATGAAAATCGAAATGACAGGAATTCACTCCAATGTCTGATTCTATGTCCCAGTATGAGGTAGAAACCTAGGTAGTGAAATTAGGGGAGAAAGCTGGGGATGAAGAGGAATGTGGAGCTGTCAGTCAGTCAGTCAGTGGGAAGGGGGATTATGCAGAGCTCAGAGCAGTAATTGAACACCGTCGGGCCCGCCCTCATTTACATCTCTCCCTTCTGCTGGCTGTGATTGGCAGCTGTACATGAAATGCCACATCAGTTGAAAGTATGTTGTGAGCTGGCACTAACAATCCCGTGGCTCCAGGGAGACCTGCCATATTGTAATTTGGTTATCAGGCATGAAGGAAATAATTCTAAGTGCCAGGAAATGTGAGGCAGAATAAATGCTTCATTGCTGCAAGTTGCCCAGGGTGACAGTTCTTATTTAATGTACAAGAGCGTCCCGTTGCCTGTAGATTTGGGGAGCAGAGAAGGGGAAGGGAGATGTAAACTAGGTGGAGGTGGAGGATTTTCATGAAGATGATGGGTAAATGGGAACCTGCAGAGAGAAAAAATACAGATAATCAATTAAAAAAAAAATCATTATGCATAATTTTGGGGTCAAGTTTGTGTTCTCAGTAAAAAGCAACAACAAATGCACACTGGAATTTATTTGGACTCAAGCCCTATTTTTAGTCACATACATGGAATTTCCAGACAAAAGGCATAAGCACAGAAGTAATGCAGATTTGTGCGTGCCGTTGCATCATTTGGTTGACATGTAGAGAAAATGGGTCCTGAACGCAGCCACTTCTCTTAAGTGGCTTGGGCCTTATTTGTTTTGATGCACTGTTTTTGCATGGGGAGTCTTTTCTCTTGAGATGGAACTGTCACATTGTAAAAAAGAAGCCCCTGATGCTGGCAGCAGCCCCCGGGCAAAATGAAAACAAGTAAGTGGCATAGATAAATCATGCCAGCCAACGTCTTGTTGATGAATCAGATAAGACCAGAGCATCTCAGGAACACTGGGCCTAATGGAGGTCCCAGTGGCAGCTGTGGGTGGTTTATAATGACTGTAGAGTGTTTCTTTTGTTTACTCGCAATTATAACACAGATCCAGGGTGAGATAGATAGATAGATAGATAGATAGATAGATAGATAGATAGATAGATAGATAGATAGATAGATAGATAGGTAGGTAGATAGATAGATAGATACATAGATACATAGATAGTATGCTCTGAAGAGATAATAGCATCTAAATTATTTACAGTAATATTAGATTTTTTTCCCACCTTTGTCCCTCAGTTTACACAAGTTACCAAGCTCACACCACTTCCTTTCAGTCGTAATTAAGTCAAATCAAAGCTCACTGCGATGTTGTCCATCAAGGATAAACACATATAAATCCATTTAAAAGGTGATCCTTATAACTTGTGTTATAATAATCTGAGTCAGCCTTTTTCTTTAGTATCACACTGATCCTGGTGATTGTCTGTGCAGTGCAAATGCTAGTAGCTAAAGCTGAAGGCTATAGGCATAAAGCATAGAGGTGTAGATAGTTTTAAGTTTGTTGAGGTTGAGTTTCCATCAGTTTTCATAGACTGTATATAAATATGGAAGTAGCCTCTGTGATGTCACACTGGGCTGCTCTGTCGTCGCCATCTTGGCAGTGCCTGACTCCAGCTAATTCAGACATGGGCAAGGAGGTGGGGTGTGAATGGAGCTGAGACTTCGGTGCATGCCGGTTTGTGGCAAGCATATGCTCACCCACTCAAAGTGGCCACACCCTCAATTATGTGTAACTTTAGATCTTAAAAATGAGTGCGTTGTATAAAAATTCACCCCCCCCCCATGCAGTCATGAAGGGGGAAATTATCTATATTATTAATTATTATTGAGTATATAATTATTATTATCTATAGAGACCAAAACCATTTTCTGCTGTAAACACGTCTAAGGGGATTGATTCACTTTTGGAGTCAGCCTCAAGTGGACATTTGAAGAACTGCAGTTTTTGGCACGGCTTCATTTTTCAGCCGCTTGGTTTTCAGAAGCTGAGTAGAACAATGCAGGATAAAGCTTGGTTGATATTTTTACCACATGTTCCCAAAACTCGCACTCTGGTGACCCGACAGAAGAAAAATGATGAGCTGAAAGTTAAGCACTGTCTGTCCTTAAAAGCTAATGCTTTTTAGATTTTCATCTGTAGCTTTCTCTTTTTTCTCACAGACACTTTAGAACAACTTCACATTCATCTTGCAGCCCTGTTTCCCAGAAATGACATTTGTGTTCTAATAATTTTCTTTGCTAATTATGTTGTTGTACAAGTGTTTCTTCGAGTGAAGGAAGTGCTAAGTTTTCAGACTGCACAGAAGTCACAGAGAGGTGGTCAGCGTGGGTGGTGGTTGGATAAAGTGCAGGACTTTGACACCAGAGTCCTCGGTTTGCATCACGAGTCCAGGATGTGGTTAGGTTTAGATGACAAAAGCACTTTAATTAATGTTTGGGAAAGATAGTGGTTTTGGTTTAATGTTAATAAAGTAAACACAGTTTATCTTTTGCTTCAAGTCAACTCAAATTATTTTCTGTATTAAACCTAAAAGATGATCTTTCCCTAACCTTAACCAAGTGGCTGCAATTTCCTAACCATTAAAAACTCTGCTTTAGTTGCTGTGACTGGATATTGTACTGCAGGAGTGGATATCACAAGAAAAACAACTGCAATATTTTATCTGTAAACATGTTTCTAATGTGTTTAGTTTGGACAAATTTGTTTATTAAAAATGTTTCCACATTATTATTATTTCCTTCAAATTGTATTTGCTGTTGCAAGTTAGTGGTATATAAACTTATATAAACCACTATATACCACTTTAAATACCACTATAAGAGTAGTGGTATATAAACTTAATTTCTAAAAGACAAGGTAACATCTCGGTCTCCTCATGTTACATATACAGTATACGTAATCAAGTAATCAAGATTAGATAGATAGATAGATAGATAGATAGATAGATAGATAGATAGATAGATAGATAGATAGATAGATAGATAGATAGATAGATAGATAGATAGATATTATGAGTTGCTACAGGGCTAATTATTCATAACCTAATAGGGTTAAGAGAAAGTGGCTTCTGCCACCATCTCTCATGTGAACGGACTGACTGAGAGACATGATGGCTGACATCTCCTGGCAGAGTGTAGATCATTTGTCCGCAGGAACAGGGGCCACTCAGTTCCAAATGCCATGGTGTGGGGTGCCCAGACAATGGGCTCAATGCTGGGCTATTATCCCCTGTGTCAGCAGGGATTGGCCTCCCATTTGAAGAGGTCCACTCGTCTGCATCCATGCCACTTTGAGGAGCATCATTAGGTGGGCCTGTCAATTTCCAACCTAGTGTTATCTGGATGCTATAAATACCGTGCATCCTTCCTCCATATATTTGCCTTCATGCCATCCATCCAGCTGTCTGCAGTCCTGAGTGGATGGTCTGCTCGGTGCCAGACACTCTCTGTCATTTGTTTTTCATCAAAATGAACAATATAGTTAAGTCCAGAGACTAATGAGAGTACACTCTCTTTTTATGTGTCTTCAGCACATTACACATCTGCATGCATCTCCCTTTAGAGTCGCATTTATTGCTCTCTGACCCTCACTCTCTTAATTTTAGTGCACAGGCCAACTTAGATAGACTGACAGGTGACAGGTGCTGCATTGTGTAGCTGATATACATCAGTTTAAATAACACTTCTGTTGATCATCTGCCAAACTCATGATGTGATTCAAGCAGGTAAATACTGCTGAATGTATAGTGAACTTCACGTCACACTGGATCTCTACTGTACCTGATCAAACAGGCCTGTGAGGGGCCAAGACAGGCTTAGACCATCATTAGTCCATGGTGAGGTTGCAGACTACTAGTAGCTATCTCAGCTCATGGCCAAATTGGCTGGATGTCAGTCTGTCTGTGTCTTGTGAGGTGTTAAGAAGCCTAATGATGTCTGGTCTTGGCTGCTCCATTGTTTGGATGTTGATCTTCCTCCTGCAGGTGAGGAAGGCGGCTGAATGTTACTGGACTGTAATCCAACACAGGGTGAATATCAGTGATGACTTTTTTTTTTTTCATGTTATTTGACATGTCAGTCTGACGTATGGATCGGCCTCAGTGGATAAACATCAATGCAAGAAAGGCAATCAAAGCCACTGGGTTTACAGTGACGTCTCGAAATAGCGTTTAAATTTCATAATTGGGAGAAATGAGCCAGAGCAGGAGCGAGAAGGTGAAGGAGGGTTTGATTTCGTAATGTTTTGTTTGCACAGATTTATATATGGTGCTGTTTTCTGACACATCTCTTACTCACGCTTTTGGCTTGTCTTTAAACCTCCCTTTGGCATTGCCAGACTAAGTTATGTGGATTGCCTGTGAAGATGTGATATCTTGGAAGCACTCAGCCTGCCCCCAGAGAATTGGCCTGTAAACCATCATTAGCGAGCGGAGAAGTGTAAGTCTTTAAAACGTTAGATCCAGTTGACGTGCCATATAACCCTTTTTATTCCCAGTGACAAACCAAACCATCTGAAAATCATGTATAATTATGGCGAGGTAAATCCAATTTACCCCTTCTGAATGTAAGGTTTTCTAAATAGTATGAATTACTGACTCAGAAACATAAAGCAACTACAGCATTTCACAAAGAAGATGTCTGGATTTCCCAGTTGCACTTGTGTCGTGCAAATAAAAGATGAAATTCTGAGTGATTAATTGATTTATTTGGATGATTTAAGATGTGATGGAGTCAGCCCAGTAGATAGACTAGTGGGATTTGTAGCGTGTGTCTGATCTTATGGACTTAAAAAAAAATGCCCTGACTTTTGATGCAGTCATGGCAAGACAGAATTTCATATTTAGCTTTGACATCTTGACAATTGGGGGGAGAAAGAGAAAGAGAGAGAGGCAACCTTCACAACTTTCAAGCGCACATAAAACTTAGATCAGTTGTATTTTTAAAGGTGCAAAGGGAAGTCGCCATACTCAACCGAATCAACATTTCAAAGTCTTCATGGAGCCCTTGACTTTTGTGGCAGATCACAGAGAAGTGGATTGGCAAGACTCATTTACATTGTTCAGAAATCTGCTGCTGGTCTGTCTTGAAAAGAGAGATACCCTTTACAAGGCTTAAATATAACCTTTTGTCTCATATCCCGCTGAGGGAAAAAGTTAAAAAATACATAGTCGGGAGCCGATATAAAATAAATAAGTGACGTGTTACTGTATACACACGTGCACGCAGTGAAACAAGAATAGAACGGATGCTGATGTTAATGTTCTTTAATCTTTCCTCATTTTCACGTTGTAAAAAGTGTTTGAGGGCTTAAAATAAAGAGAAGTTTGAGTGACTCCTTCAGCGAGCCAGATCTGTGGACCTGTCAGTTGATTAGTCCTCTTGATTACCATTTATAAGAGGCCCCAGCGCTCTATTATTTGCATTCCTATTTAGCCATGATTTTGCGGAGGGCACACCGTGATTAAACTTGTCAAGAGGCCTGATTGACAGGGTCAAATCTTCACATTCCATTCTGCTGAAATGAGAAAAAAAAAGAAAGTGAAATAGACACTGGATGTGTCAGCTTCCCTTTCCTTTCCCTTTTTCCTCTCCCGAGCTCAGCAGACTCCCCCCTTTCTCTCCCTCCCTCTTCCCTACCTCCACCCCCTCTTTCCCGCTTACAATCTCGGTCAGGAATGTTTTAATTTTAGGGATAGATTCTGCCTGTCAAGCGAGGCTGGATGGCCTGTAGTTCAGACGATGAGATGTGATGGGTGTAAAACAATAAAAAAAAAAGAGCAGGAGATGGGAGAGAACAAAGAGGAAAAGAGCTCACTTTATTGGACAGATTTAATTACACTGAATAGCGATTAAGGCAGGCAATCCACTGAGGTGTGAAATTAACCCTTGATTACTGATGAAGCTCTGAACAGAGGCTGAAAACAACAGTTAAAAAAAGATTGACCACTCACTAGTGGTAATTATTTCAGATATCAGTTATAAAAAAAAAATCTGGATAGGTAATGCATAAATGGACGAGACTAGGTAACTACATTATTAACCAGGCTGAAAAGGCTAACAGAGGAAGACATGACATGATCTGAAATCTAGCAGCTTGCTTGCATCAGAGATTACCAACCTTTCTGTTAGACTGGGCTCTTTCCCTGAAGGGGAATGGGGGCACAGAAGAAGAAGAGGAAAAAAAAAAACAATTAAAAATGCAGAAATGAGTTGATGCAATCTGCTCAGGCTAAATGATGTTGTGGACTTATTTTCATTAAGCCTGAAATCCTGTTATACATTTTTAGAAAATGGACAGTTGTGAAACTGCAGATACCTGAAAGAAAGGATTTTACATTTTTAAAATAAATTATTGTAAGAAGCTTCAAATACTTGGTTCATTAAATATCCAAATATCTGTGGATAATTTGGTGCGGTTCACAGAATGAAAAATAATAAACTTTATTCATAAAAATACTGGAAAAATAGTCAGGTAAAAGAACAACAGCTTTAGTATCCAAGACAAATTACAAAATAAAAGAAGAAAACATACACACAGGTTAAGCTAGTAAAAAGATAAAGACTGATTTATGAATGAAGCCAGTGATGTTTCTTCATCTTATCACCACCACACATCATCAGCCAGTCATCCGGGAGGGAAATGGGACATCCTCTCCTCTCGTTCAGACCTGATGTTCACGACTCAGAGACAGCCAAATGCACTGCCCCGCCAAGGCTAGCTGTTCGTATAATTAGCAGTAATTAATGAACAGGAAGCGAAGACTCGTTTGTATTTTAAATGATCTTAAATGATCCCATTAGCACTTGTCATAGTCCTGTACACTAAACAGCATGAGTTCAATTAGATTTTTTTTGTCATATTTAAGTGCTTTCAAGATGCCAAATCTAAAGTATTCCAGTCGTGTTTTTTTTTTCAAATTATCTCCAAGATTTGCAACAAATCTCTCCCATTCTATAAGGTTTAAGGCCAGAAATTGTGGAATATTGATATTTTGTGTCAGATTTCTCTAACACACTTTGCACTGTCTCTTATGACCAAAGTGTTTAGTGAAGTGTATTATATTGGGTAGCTAGGCTATACCACAAATGCCTACCTCTTATCCCTAACTGTGTGTGCATGACAGCATGCATACAATAAAATATGTACCCTGTCTTGTATATTTCATTCCTGGTGCTGAACGGACAAGGGAGGAGGACAGAGAGGAGAAATAAAGTGCCATAATGAATCTAAAAGGCATAATTCATTCTGATCAAACGCACTCAGGGATGAGTCATGCTCCGGTGAACCCTTCTGACCACTGATGGGTCTACAGCAGAGAAGCGGATGAGGCGGGATTGACGAGCGCACATAAATTCTAATTATTCCCAATATATGCAATCCTGCAAATGGCCGTCCTCACAGTGGTGGCCGATGACGGTTCTCTCTAACAAACCCCCTCCTTTCTCAAAATGTCCCCTCAGACTTTTTATGAAGAGCTCTGGCTGTAAACCTGGGACAGGAGCTCTAGAGCAGAAGGAATGAAAGCAGCGGGTCGTGTAGTTGGTACAGGAGGGAGAAACAACACACCAGCTCCGGCTCTGGTGCTGGGAAAAGAAAGGTACGATGATCAATTAATCCAGGCAGTAATTGGATGAGTGTGTATGTAATGCGGTAATGCTGTAATGAAAGTCATCCATTGTGCACATTCTCTCCCTGGCCGGTGAACCATCCCCCTCATCATCCTCTGGATCTCAGGTGCTTAGCCATGCAAATCTGTCTGACAGCCCAGTACATCTCTGTCTGCCTAATTGGACAGTATAGAGTTGTTTATGGATATTGCAGACATTTAGGACTCAGTTGGGGGCTGCTCAAAAATCATTAGCAAACGGCCCCTGTTACTGGACTGTCAACTTCACTTCACCGACGTCAAAGCACTGCGATAAAAAAATGTTTGTCTCTGTCAACAACAGGGAAAGGCTCTTTTTAAATGGAGCAGTATACTTGCTGAACATTCAAACATGTTATGAAATGAGAGTATGTGGATTCGAGCAGCTTGTTATATCATTCCCGCCACTAGTTTTTGATGTGTAAGCGAGGTGGTGTTATTGTTAATTGGAGGAGCACTCCATCTGTAAAATTTACAGTGGTGGATATTTACACGTACCTCAGATAAGAGGCGTAAGAATACACTGGAAGACTGTCCTCATTGGTTTTAATGCTGCGCACTCCTTTATAATCAGTGTTTTGGTGGCCTGAAGACTTAAAGCTGCTATGATCAATATTTTTCAATGGATCAATCGACAAAGTATACATATATGTGAAAAAAGTCACTCACCCACAGATAACTGTCACCCAGCTCTGCAGTTTCCCTTAGTTTTATGTTGCGTTTTATCGTCTTTAAGCTCATTGTTTTGGTTTTATGGCCCGTATCTTGTTTTGGTTCACTCTCAACAATCTAATCAGCATTTAGCAGAAAAAACTCTAAACAAAAAACTCACCACATGCTACCTGCTCCCAACCAAAAGCAGACAGACAGAAACTAGCTTGTGAACTCAATTTAGCTGCTAAACATTTAGCTGCTAAAACGCCAGATAAAGTGTTGGTGGAGTTGGTGGAGACAAAAAACAGCTTTAAAAGAAGATGTAATATTGGACACAAACATGTCTACAACTGAATGCTAATGATACTCTGCTGGAAGTGTAAATAGGCAATCGTTGGTTAAAAGGTTCACCACATCAGTTTAAAATCTGATGTCTGTTTTGATGCCAATTTCAATGCAAATAATCAGTTAGAGGTTTGATGAACCCCGTTCAAACAGTTTCACCTATTTCATCCACATCTCAAATTCATAAATGATATGGATTTCACTGGTGAAATCAAATGAGAGATTATATATGTTGTACAAATGACTTGAGCTGTTATAAAGTTTAGACTGTTAGCATGCTAACATTTGCTCATTTGAAATAAAAACAGAGTAAAGCTTAGGATGATGAGGTTGGCATTCATTTTCATGTTGATGTTCATGTGTAACCAGGTTAAACCACACAGTTTAGAATATTAGCACACTAAAAATCTGCTACTTGGCGCTTAAAACAAAGAACAGTTGTGGGCAATGAAACCACCGAAGTCATTAGAATTTATCCTCTGGTGACCTTGAATATGTGGAGCCAATTTCACAGCAATAGTTGTCAAGATATTTTATACAAAACACAAATGTCAACATTGTGGTGGTGCTAAATACAAGGTCAGGGGATTATGATTCATAATTATTCTGATTAATTCTCTGGGGACCATGAATGTTTACACAAAATTTCATGGCAACACATCCAATAGCTGTTGAGATATTTCAGTCTGGACCAAAGTAGTGGACTGACTGACAGAGCAACATTGCCAAAATTACCCCCAAGTGGCTCTAAATGAAATAAACAAACACACATTAAAAGCAAAAATTAAAATCAATCCACATTTGGTTTAGTACAGAACAAAGCCTCAATCTTTGTCCTCTCACCAAAATATGAAAGTCTACATCAGGCAGCGTTGTGCCCCCTCCAAGCTCCCACTGGCTCCAAGCACAAGCTGCAGGTTCGGCTTATGAATGTTCAAATTGAAGGCACTCTGATTTGCATGGCTGAACATGGTGAGGCAGGGGAACAGGTCAGAGGGACTCCAGACTCAAGCTTTTAGAGGGATGAGGCTGTGCCAAGCTGCATGGAGGTGATGTGCTCATTGTGCTGATGTGACCTCACACACAGTGTGAACAAAAGAGGAGCTCGAGGGCTCTGCTAAGATCACACACCTCACAGAGAGCTGGACGCACTGTAAACATTACAGAACATGTGGCAGTGACTGAGATTAATCATCAAAGTTATTTATTAATGTTCATTAGTGCAAAGCCATTTTAAAGACAAACCCTCAGCCAGTGGCAAAGGCCGTGTCATCGAGCGGTCGTCCCTTTTTTTTGCAGAGGAACTGTTTTATCATTGCACTTATCGCTGTCAGGATGCAAATGTACCGGACGATTGAGCGGAGTGACCACAGAGGAAGACTTTACGCAATGCACAAAAACTGGTGACAAGACAAGGGTAAACTCAAAAGGTGGTGCTCACTCTAACTCTTTTTACCTCTCTCATTCTGTCTCCCCACGCTTTCTCTCTCCGGTTCTTTAAACCATTCCATCTTTATAGCTGAACCAATCAATGGCAAACCAGTGTCTATTGTCTGTTCTGTGCTCAGGCCACTGCCCTCCTCCTGCACCCCCCATTACAGAAATGTTTCTTCCCATCAGTGCCTTTACTTATCACTTCCCGGGTGACATTGAACTTCCTATGCCCCGGCCGCCGAGACACATCTCTGAACTCACACAATTACTCTTCATCCCCACTAACAATTTAGTAATGAAGTATTGATTTCCAGATTCCACTCTTATGGATGATATTAGATTTTGTTTGATAAACTGTGCCTGGGCCTCTAATCTGCACTGTCCCTTTTCCCACTGTCTGTAAAACAAAGTGCCACTGGAGAGATAATGACCACAGAACATCGATGAACTCATTTCATCAATTTGTAACACTTGACAATGAAAAAGGGCAGGCATTTTTCAAGCAGCAATGTCAAAGTTTATTGCTCTGGGTACGGTCTTATTGGAAGCCAGACATCTTGAGCAGCGTTCAGCTCTAATTTATGAGCCCCAGTGTGCCAGTTACTTTTAAAGGAAATGTTTGGATACTGGGAGGATATTAGTGTTGCACCTGGGTTGTCTGATTTCCAGGGCCACCGGGGATTCATGTGTCATGTTAGAAAATACAAAAACAGCAGAGGAGAGGCTGAGACTCTGGCTATTTGCAATGCAAGAAAATGCTGCTTAGGACATAAATCATGCTGAGATGTTACGTGCGTGTCACATGAGCTCAGACGCAAGAGCCACATAGATGCTTGAATTCCAATGTTCTTGCTTAAACTGTGCTCTCAGATTATTGACTGCACCATTACTAACAAAAGCAAATAGGTGAAGGTTAGAAGTTAATCTCTATTAATTTGTGTTTTGCATTTTTCAGATTCTCTTCCTCCCAGAGTGTCATGTTAAAAATACAGTGAAATCCTTGTATGAGTGAACAAAGCTCTTTTGTGCTTGTGGTCTTTACAAACTGCAAGTAAATGATGTCAGTAAGGCTCAAAAAGCAGGATTACCAGTCAAACCAGTTATTATCATACAACAGTAAATCAGGCTTATTTCCCCTAAAGCAGTTTTAAATAAGTCTGGACTAGGTTACTGTGGAAACATGTCCCTTTGTTGAAAGTATCTGGTAAAGGTCAGATTAGCTTTCAAGCTTCACCTGCGTCACATTGTGAGTCAGATTGCTGTGTTTGCTGTGTACTTTTTAAAGCATCTGCACAGTATTCGAGTCAAAATATGTGCTTTTAAATGGACTCTACTTGTGTCTAAGCCCGGACTCACTGCTGCTCCTTCGGTAATCACTGTGGTTTTAGTTTGTTTTCCTTTCATTTTCTTATTCTTTGTATTATATATTTAATATGTGCTGCTCTTTGGCTGCAAACATGGCCGTGTGATCCACGCTCATTGTCCTTCAAAGTAATGAAACATAGATCGCCATGAAATTTTGTGCAGACATTCATGGTTCCCAGAGGATGACTTAACTTTTCATCAGGTCAAACCTTCAGTTTGTCCAAGAGTTTGGTTTTTGACCAAATACCTGTAAAACTAATGACCATCCCATCAGCCGCAGTGGTACTTTGTGCTAACTGGCAAATGTTAGCATCCTAACAAGCATATATTATACCAGCTGAACATCGCTGTGTTAGCATTGCCATTGTGAGCATCTTGCATGTAGCATTTAGCTTAAAGCACTGCTGTACAGCCTCTCAGAGCTGCTAGCGTGGCTGTAGACTGTTTCACTGCATGCCTTTGGCTAAACCAAAAAAAAAATTCCACGTTAAGAAGTCTCATCTGTGTTTGGGCGATGAGTGAAGGGAAACAACAGGATTGTTGTCTCTAGATTAGACCATGTTCCTGAACATGATGGGGACAATTTCACACAGATCATCCAACAATTTTGTAGCTTTTTAAACTTGTGTTTGTGTATTAAATGCACATGTTAGGTGCATCCGTGTATGCTCGATAACCCTAGCGCTGTTTTTTTAACTATTGTGTTCCCCCTGTGCAAACAATTTATCTGGTGCAAAGTCAAATTATTTATTTCCCCTCATTCATCCTGATAAAATGAGAGACCTGAGGAACAACAGCCAATTTAGACTGAAAATCCCAGTTCAGCTCAGGGTAATCTGATTTCTCTGCTCCCCAGAAATCTACATGTATAGTGCTTATCAACTGGATTACTGGCAGGTAGGAAGAATAACCCAATTTGAGGTTACTTGTTTCTCTGTGTGTAGTATTCAGTGTCACATTGCATTAGAGGAGGAGGGCTATTGCTTTGTGGAATAGATGCGTAACTTCCTTGCTCCTCCTTTCCCAGATCTAGCTGCTCATTCATTCCCATGTTGTGTTTTTTTCTCCTTTTTTTTTTTTGCACAACCACATAGAATAACAAAATTATCGAATGTAAATGTTCTTCAATCACATAATGGCTTTAAGGGGTGCATTTAAAAGAAAAACACAGGCCTGAGCACACCGCCTTCTGACTTTTTTCATTTTTCTTTTTTTGAAGGCGACAGTGTTTGTCTTCTTCCCTTCTACCAAGCATGTGCTGGAAGTGACAGAACTGAGAGGGGTTTTCTGGAGTGCTCACAGGGCCAGGAGGCCACCTATTGTATGCGCTATGACAACCCTCCCCATTTGCAGATATTACACAGGGTCGAGTATGGGTTGTGGTAACGGATGATCACCGTCCACATACCCTCATCACCACAGAGGTCAATCCTCCTCGAATAAGACCAGCGCTCCCTCCTAGGTGATTATTGATAAAGGATGACACGCCAATGTAGACACAGGAGAAATTATACTCTGGGGCCAATCACCAGTCCGCTCTTGTTTCTAGAGAGGGAGACCTTGCTTAATGTATAAATACTGTGGTGGGACACTATTCCCTTACCTATTGAGTGACTATAAAAGAAACGGAGTGGAAACCATCAGGGATGCAGGGAGCCATGTCAGCTTCCTTAGATACAGTCCTCCTAATATCTTTTAAAGGAAACAATCATCTTTCCTGATGAACCAAAATGTCCTATAGCAGCCAAGGTCAAATACACGGAGCCCACCCACACACAGACACACACACACAGATACAATAAATGCATCATGTGCTCAACTGTGCATTGTGTCTCTCATTTCACCCTTTAGTCCAATACATGGTGTGTTGTGATCTCAAGGTGCTGAGAGGCATATGCTTCAAAGTGGTGGCTAGGTACTGTGTATCACATTAATATATAATAATATAGCATATAGGCAGTTCTGATTAAACCTGGAACTAGACTGTTTGTCATTGTTATCCTCTATATACTGAAGCCCATCCAGCCTCTCCAGCATTTATTAGAAGTATATAAACAATTCATGAATGTTTTATAATGAAGCTGTAAGCACATATGAGGACATTTTAAATATACATCCATGTCTTTGTTACCAACTATAACTCATTATAGGCATTTTTATTTGGTTTATAAACAGTTTTTTGATACAAAGGTCAGACAGACAACATAACAACATGGAACATAAGAGGTTAATATAGCAAAACACTGAAAACCACATACAGCATAATATTAAATAACAACTTTAGGTGAAAAAAACTAAATAAATAAGTCAATAAATAATGAAATAATGAATGTATGATAACACATTATAACACATTTGTACTCATATAAAAAAAAAAAAAAAATATATATATATATATATATATACATATATATAAACATCCTCAGAAGTTCCAAACACATTTATAGATGGTTTTAAACTTGCCTGTGTGTGATTTGCACATATACTGTATAAACTTCAACATCCAATCAACAAGTAATTTATAGTTAACATTTTATAATTAAGATCAGTTTCAGTTTTGAGAGGGTTCCAGATTTTTCTCAGCAACGTTATCCAAATATCTCAGTAAGCGTGCTTCTTGGAACAGGCCCTGCTTCTATATAGATATACATATATTTAGTACACGGGCATGATCAGCAGGAAATACACACTGATTTTGTTGCATAAATAATCAATTTCCAACAGCAACTCATGGAAAGTAATTCATACTCATGGATGGATGGATGCACATGCTTTATTATGGTTTGAATTGATTACATACATGAATATTTAAATAAAAGATATCCTTATAATAATTCATAGTGTTTATTAAATATTTCTCAACAGCTTATGGACACCTAATATTTATTGTTATTTTCATGTCCTGATATGGGTGTACAGTTTTTTTTTAAATAATTTTATCAATAGCAGTTACAAGATGTTTATATATTAGCTATATAATCAAATAAGCAGTGTGCTATTAAGCATTTGACAAAGCAGCATGTTCAAACTGAATGTACTACTGAGGATATATAATTATATATGATTACAACTATGTTATATTGTCAATCATTCGCCAGTTATGAATGCTTCATAGTCACTGTAGTGTATTCTAAACATTTAGAAATGTCTATATACTGTTTATAAAGGCACAGATGGAACAAGTTTTCTTCTAAATAATCTAATGCATGTGAATACATCTGAGAAAACATCTTATCATTGGTAACAAATACACTATACTGCCAATATGATCAAGGCTGCAAGAAACAATGACTTCTTGGGTGACATTGTATGCATATTTACTGCACTGTAGCTTGTTGATGAGAATTGTAACATGGGGAAACTCAGAAAAAAAACAGTTGCTTAGGAGGTGCCATGTCCTACCAATCACTCTCCCCTTCTAAAGGAGCTCCAATGGCACCTGAGGGGGAATCTCATGGCTGTCATCCCAGAAAGCCTGCTGCACTGATGCCTGCTTACCATCTGCTCCCCATATGAGCAAAAACAGGCAATTGTCTCAGAGAAGGCACCTCAATCACACTGTCATTGAACTAATATACTTTAACATGTTTTTCTGTAGCTTTGGACGACATCTTGGTAGAATCTGCAGTGCTGGGAGTCTCCGTTTGGTTTGTGGCGATAACAGTAAATGATTGTGTGTGCATGTGATGTAGGTCGAGTGCGTTTGAAATGTATATCAAAGCCCTGCCCTGTCTCAGCATGGACTTGGCATCTGACAGTGAAAAAGGCAGAACAGTGGGACCCTGTCAGTGTTACACTTCCTGTAAATAACCCCTCCATGCCTTTGGTTTTATCATTCCCTGCAAATGATTCCAGGCCCCTCCAGAGTTGACAAGAAATAGCATTATTTTATGGCATGGAAAAAAGAGGAGATAAAAAGAGGAGCCAGGGAGAGAAAAAGGGAGATGGGGCTAAAAAAGGTCCTTCAGGGAACATGGTGTAAATGAAGTTCCAGGAATGACACAGGCGAGCAATGAGGCGTGGATGGAAAATATACGCTGCACATCATCGGATAGAGATGCCAGTGGAAATGGCTTCATTGAAGTGTCAGCCCTCATCCATCAATCAATCATCCGCAAGAAACAATAACGCTGCGGCGATGGGGCAGCTTTTATGGGGCTTACTCATGGGTATCGGAAACAGCACTTAAGTGTAGTTCTGACACTGGGAGAAAAACAGAGGTGAGGTGCTCAGCTTATTCCACATGCAGGTAGAACAGATATGGAGGGGGGAGGGAGGGACTGAGTATACGGTGCCCCCCTGGCAGGAGAGCTCTGGACAGGGGAGTTTCTATCTCTGCCACACCAGTTGATGTCATCTTTTATACATCTCCCTTCTCCTGACTACCTGAATTGATATTTTTGGAGTAACAATACAGTTATGTTGCATTGCACAGTACTGGTGCTCTGAGCTAAATGCTAACATCAGAATGCTAACATGTTCACAATACTAACATGCTGATGTTTAGCTGTAATGTTAACTATGTTCACCATCCTGGTTTATTGTGTTATTATGCTAACATATCCTAATTTGTACTAAACGCAAAGTAAAGCTGAGGCCTATTGGTGCTCTGAGCTAAATGCTAACATCAGCATGCAGTAGTAATGTTTGCCATGTTCACCATCTTAGTTTACTGTGTTAGCATGTTAACATTTGCTAATTTACAGTACAAAGCACTAAAAAGAACTGAGGCTAATGAGAATGTCATTAATTCTATAGGTATTAGGTGGTGTTAAAGGACAAGTCAGGGCATCACCAAAGTCACTAGATCATCTGTTGACAGTGAATATCTGTAAAAAATAAATAAATAAATAAAAAACCTGCTATTTGCTAGTTTGCTGGAAAAAAAAGATTGTATAATAGTATTGTTGAAATAAACAAGCTGTCTATCTAGTTTTCATAGTCTACTCTTTCCTACATTGTTCCTTTAGATTTAACATTTCTCAGTTTCAAGAAACAGGTGTTTTGTTCACTCTGCTAGTGAAGCATCAGCTGTTGATATCACATGCAAATATGATTATTGCAAATATCCCACATCTTTGTTGTATATTTTTTATTTTAATTTTATTTTAATCTTATTTTAATTTTTAACTTGTAAATTCTACTCTTATTTTACCTTAAGTCTATTCATGTTACTGTTTGCACCAACCACCAGCACAAATTCCTTGTATGTGGAAACATACTTGGTAATAAAACTGATTCTGATTCTGATTCTGATGTAGGCCTATGTTTAATAGGCAGACAGAATCCTCATTGTGTTTACTGACACATTACCTCAATTGACCAAAGGCACTGAAAATAGAGCAACACATGCTTCAAGGCTATATATATATATATATATATATATATATATATATATATATATATATATATATGTTCAGCACTCTCCCCACATAAAAATAAACAAAAAAAATGCTAAATGGCCCAACAGTCGCTTTTGCTGTATGTGAGCCTTTTGATTTCCCCAAACCAAGTCTCTTGATGGCTTCTCAGCAACATGAAACATGACACGTCATCCATTATTCTGTACATGTGCCTTGCTATCTCAGCCTGCTCCATATGGCCCCTGTTGTCTCCAGACACCCAAATCCCTTTCCTTAGGCCAGGGGCTGTTTTTGTGGGAAACATTACATTGCTCCTCTTCCTCAGAGGAATGGGGTGATGATGATGAGCAATCACAGCCAGAGCAGACTTTCTGCCTCAAATTCTGACAGGATATTCAACAATTGACCGTATCCGCTTTGTTGGCCCAATTGCTAATTCATGCAAGTTGACAATCTGGAGGCAACAATTATGACTGACGAAAGGACTGAAAATAAGAGAGAGCACTTAAGGGGAAGGAGAACAACACAAAGTTTACTTTACAAGGAAGGAAGGAGGTAGGAGATTTGATATTCACACTACTAGAGAGAAAGAGAGTGGAACAAACACATCCTCAGTCACAGATGAATTTACAACTCTTAAACAGCATAACCTCTTCTAAAACCGCACACACTGAACAGGTGAGTGGATCGCAATGCAAGCATGAAATGCCATTTGTGTATTGAATTGTGTGGCTACTGTGTGAATCCTTATCAACACACAAAACCTAATGTGATGAAAGAAACTTGATAAGGAGCTGTAGAGACCTCAGGTGTTCTGTGCCAAAGCATTTTGAGAGGGAAAAAAAAAATCCCATGTGAATTTGCATGAAACTGTGCATAGCTGGCAATGAGGTGGGGTGTTGAGGGATAAAAAATTTAAGATGTGGTAATAACTAACTAACTAACTAACTAAATAAATAAATAAATAAATAAAGTTCTAATCAGATCAATAAAATCTGTTTTCTGAAACTTTTAAAAAAATAAAATATTTGGGGGAAACTCCATATTATGAGTCTATAACTTAACTTACATGACGTTACTGTATTAATCTACAATTATTTTAGGCTTCTAGCCCATATGCAGACCCAGAGATGACACTTTTGTGAAAGGCCTGCAGTGCCATTCATCTGTAAGGTTTACGAATGTAAATAAACGTAAGGGGCAAAATTCTGGCAGGAATGCACAAGTTACATTTAAAAAAACAAAGAGAACAGGAAGTGAACAGGAAAAATTCAAAGTGTATCTTTGCTCATTAAAAAGGCTTTTGACATGAAAACCCTCGCAGCATTCTGGACACAGGGATCCAGAGTAACAGGACGCATGTCATAAGCTGTTGTCGACTTGCGCTCTCTGCCATGCGTTTGCACTAAGTTTGCCACAGTGTGGGGGGGAATATGAGGGTGATGCTAAGTGAAATGCTCATTTTGCGTTTGTGATTACCAAGGCCCATGGGCGATATGCACTAATGTGAGCTAATGCAATAGATTACACAGTGCTGGCCCAGGGGAACAGACAGCAAGCAGATGTGGTCTACTCAAAAAGGGAGGAGGGAAGAAAAAAAAAAAAATCAAAGTTTAAAGTGTTCAATGTGCTGAAGATTGTCCCTTACAATTTATTGTTTACAGAATGCATGGCCATGAAAGGCTTTGTCAGTCTTCTCCTTTTATAGAAATGAGGAAAGTCAACAATAGTGTGCTCATGTCTTGCAGATGTAGAAGCGATTACCAAACTTCTCTAAGGAGACCTTAAGGTCTACATGCTTACTGGATGACAAAGAGAGAAACTGCTGCTGCTCTGCTCTGCTTGACACTTTCAATCATAATGAGTGATGTCACAGCAGGTGTGTTAGCTTTCACAGCTGAATGGCAACACCTGTATGACATCACTAATTAGGGTGTGGTCACAGGTGTAGTATATTATTACTGAACTCAAAAGATCAGTGCAGCAGCATTTTTTTAATCCTGTACTGGGAGGTGTATTTTTCAAATGAAGTCAACTGTGTAGTTTAGACTCTAATCAGTATCAAGTCTAATAAACATGACTTTATTTTTCACTAAAGTTTTATAATTCCTGTTTCAACCTGGTCACAATGCTCTGTTTTATCAAAGCTTGCTGCACTAGACACCTGAGGTCTGCTCTTCAGACTGAACATGCAAGGCTCTGAAACCAGCATGTAACAAAGCTCTAATCTAGACTTTGTAAATACTGCCCTCTAGTGGTCAATCTGAGTCATTGATCGGGACAGGAAGTATATGCCCCACATTCTCCAGTCTCATGGCCATTCACGTTTTCACCAGTGATAGAATCTCCTGCCAAAAGTCGTTATTAAAACACTCTTTCTTTGTGTAAAGGACTTTCTTCTTTTGTTTATGTTGTAATGAAGATAAGGAGGAGAAGAAGAAATTGTTAAATTGTTACTGCAACAGCATGAATATATGACAATCCACTGATGATATAGGTGATATGAAATTAAATGAAGAGATGGAAAAGGTAGAATATGTGATATATATGTAAAAACAATCTAGGACTGAATGTTTCCAAGTCAGATTCTCCACTATTAAATCTTCAGTTGCAGGGTGTCCCCCTTGGAGCAAGTTATGAAACCAGGCTGTTGTGTATCATTTTGAACCACCATCTCTTGGTCTCACCATATAATCGGTTCTAACCCACCTTAAATACTGCTCTGTGGTCTATACAGAGCTTCCTTTTATTATAGCCTTTTACCAACATAGAAATAAGTTTCTAATCCAATAAATATGACGTGAACCATTTCACAAACTTCAGTTTTGTTTTACTCTGTTATGAATTCTTCTATTTTTGTTTTTCTTTATTATATATAGATATATTTCTCTGGTAATTGTTTTTCCTTAATAACTGTTTATGCGTAGATATTGTTCCATATATTTTTGTGTGTACCGTGACTCTGGGAAGACTGAAACCTCTCAACAATAAACAGCCAAAATAGAAAATCATTGGTTCACTGTAGAGTCCCTGAATAAATTAGATTTGCAAGATATGATATGTATGATACAACACCTTAAGATGGCTGTGTAGTTTGACAACTCCAGAAGTGTTTCTGCCACAGTTATATGTGACCTGCAGATACCCAAATTAAAGACAGGCTCGTTGTGCCAAACCAAACCAATTACTGCCTCATTAAGTGCAGTAAAGGCCCTAAAGCTAAACGTGTTTTCAGTGTCATGTCATGAAGACTGTGGCTGACCAGTCAGTGAAGTAACAAATGACGCCAGAGAGTGCTTCGCATCTCACTTTATTATTGAAATGTGTCATACAAATCTCAAACAATATTTTCATTTTTACATAAGTACACATGTAATGTGAATATCGAACAGAAACAAATAACTTAAACAAAACCTTTCAAAGTGGAAAAATACTAAATTACACAGTAGACTAAACTGCTCGTAAATATGAGTTAACCTGAGACTTTTTTTTTTTGTTTTTGTTCACAGTGTATAATTAATTGAGCCATTAATCAACATAGCTGCTTTAGAATTTTTTTCCCCCCAAACCACACAGTCATACCACATCTAAAAGGCCACTTAATGATCAGCTGGGACTGACTGCTGTCACTTGAAACAAAACACCACTTTCAAGACTCTGCATAGTAAAGGCAAGCTCCTGAGCTGCGACTCAATGTGCAGCCCCCAAAAAAATACAGCATGACTATTTAACACACAAACAGAACTCAGCTTGCAGACTTTAGGCAGCAGTGAAGTAGATGATAGCCCTTTGCCATTTCAAAAGGATAAACATTAACCACAAAATCTGTTCTGTGTTTAAAACTGGGCTTGTAAATACCAAGTACATCAGAGAAATCCACAACCAAAACTGTGTTACAGTAAATCACGTGCCATCGGTCGACGCGGCCTCAGTAGTAGCTGCTCTTTGTCACCAGATGAGCGTGCGTTTTTATGTGGTGTTTGACAAATACTGTGATGCCCGACAAACACATGTCCATCTAGTTATACCCAAAACACGTCTCTAGTCAACAGACAACTAGACGGAGGTTCAGCTGATATGATAGCTACAGCAGCTTAACAAGAATAACAGCGTCTCGGAGCACAACATGAGGTAAACCACTTCAACAAACACAAAGACTTGTTACTGTGGCCTGTTTGTAAACCACTGGGCCGAAGCCATCAAGTTATTCGACAGAAAATCCCCACCCTCCAGTGCTTTGGAAAAGGAAAAGAAAAAAAAAACAAACAAAAAAAAACAGAATAGTGCTTAATTACTGCTTGAACAGTAGGTGAACCAGGCAGCAATTTTTCACACAAATTCTTCTTCTTAGGTTTTTACTTAATACAATTCTTATGCACTGAACGCTTACAGATATATTTCTGTCATCCCACATACACAATACATTGTTATGTCATAGACACTTACAGGTATCTGAACATTAGTGTGGGTCAAAGATGGATTAAGCAACAGTTTTGTGTGGGGAAAAAAAATATCACGGTGCACACCAGTGGAATATCTTCAAAGAGAGATATTCTGCACTTTTTCATTCAAAAAAGAAAAAACATGTACACTGAAAGGCTGGGCCCTGAAATGTCTAAGCAACATAAATTTTCCTCTATTGAAAAAATATTAAATTAGGGGAGCCTAGACACTTTCTGAGCACAAACCATCTCTCTTCTTAAATCTGTACATTGAACATATTGTCCTAAGTTCTCCAAAATAAGGTAGCAGCACAGTTCAATCTAGAGAGAGGGAAAAAATGCTTTTCACATATGACTTGATTCATTTATATCAACAACCAGGTAAAATTTTCAGAGATTTTATGTCACGTTGGAAAATCCCCAAAAAAAGGAAGCCCTGCTGTATGTTTCAAAATATTTTTCAACCTTTTACCTTGGTGCCACTTTAGGTACTTTTGTCAGTAGCCCCATAGCGTTGATTAGGAAACGGGCCTGAGGGGTCTCTCCTCTGCAGGTTGGGCAGAGTGGGTAAGTGTTGGTACAGCACAGTTCTGCCCCCTGAGAAAAAAATCTTTTATGTTACTCTAAAAATTCCTAGAATATGCAGATTATAAAGTAGCCTTGTTTAAAAAAAAAAAAAAAAAAAATTCCTGATTCTGTATTCATCTCCCCTGAAGCAGCTAACCTATTACATACCTGCTCTTGGGTTGGTTAGTCCTCCATGACCTGGGTTAGCTGGTGTGCTGTGATAGAGAGATGCCAGGTCACTGGTTGTGTAGGGCCGCAGAAGGTTCATCATGCTCCACTCAGTGTCTAAACTTCCTCCAATAGCTGTTGATGTATTTTTTACAGGACCCAACATCTCAGGAGCTGTGGATGGACCCGACCCTTGTGATGTGGCTTTCACACCTCTCCCTGAAATAATCATCCTGCTGGATCCATCTCCTGCTGGTCCTCTAAAGCCGGGCTTCTCACCGATGTCCGCCTCCCTGCCTGCAGGTACTGTGTACTTCAGTCTCTTGCTAGAAGGTTCACCAAAGTCCATCTGAGGGAGGCTCCCAAATCGGCTCGACAGACAAAGTCTGGCAGCTTCTGAGTGCCAAATGACACCACTCCTCACTGGGTAACTCTTGTCTCCAATGCCCACTCTGTCTGGGGGGCCTGGTCGGTCCGCTACAAGCTTGCTGCCTGTGTTGGATTTCTTCATGAGCTCTGTGTACCTGGAGGAGTCCTGACTGGGATGTGAATCAATGTTCTGTCTAAAACGCTGGGTGTCCTGGACAACATCATGCAGGGGTGCATGGACAGGGGACCTCTTAGGACCAGGAGGAGGGTTAATAGGTGTCTTCTCTTCTGGTTTTTCAGGTTGAGGGGGTGGGGATTTGGTTCGTCGAGGGTGGCGCCTGTCAATCATCGGAAGCGGGCTGACATCTTTCCCATCAAGCGCAGGGGGGCAGCCTGTGTGTCGTTTTTGTTTCAAACTACCAGCAAGTCCATTCTTTTTTGTACTGTCTGACTTGTCTTTATGAGTCAGCTTTTTGTGCATTATCAGAACCTCTGGGTACATGGTTTTATATGCACAAAATGCACAGGCAATTGGACTTAATGCATTTCTGGGTTCTGCACTGGCAGGGATGGAAAGAGACACTTTTAAGGACAGGTTTAATGGGGCCTCTGAGTTTTCTTCTTTTATCTCCTCCCTTTCTGTCTTCAGATTAACAGGTACAGGGCACTTTACAAGCACATCATCAGTCGGGGAGTTAGCAGACTTAGCAATTAATTTCTCATACTCAGCATTCATCTGAAGGAGTGGTTTGCCAAGGTTGCTATCTTCTTTATCAAACCTGTCCTCTGGGGTTCCACTAGTGCACGATCTGGCTCCAGGAACCCAGAGTTTGGATCGACTTGGGGCAGGGTTTTCGTTGTCATTTCCATGTTTACCATCATTAGGAGAGGGCATCGACGGCACAGGTCTGACCTCCACATAAGGTTTGTTCTTGTGACGACGATCCAGGTGATATTTCAGTGAAGTCTTCTGGGCTGCAGCGTAGTCGCAGTACGCACACTTGAACGGCTTTTCACCTGAGAAAAAACGGTGAAGAATAAGCACAATTCTAAATATCAAGTCACAGGATTAGACCTACTGGACACAGTTGATAAAGTCTCATATTTATACATAAATCATACCTGTGTGAGTCCTCAGATGAACTGTGAGGTAATAGCTTGATCGGAATGACTTGCCACAGTAACTGCATTCTTTTGATCGGCCTTTTGATCGATCAAAACCATCTTCACCTTCGAAAATACACACAAATACGTAAACCAATACATAAAAAGAAAGATGACAGAATAAAATCACAAAAGCTGTGTTCTCACCCCTCACCAGCAGAGGGAGCACTTGGCACCGGAGTTCATTGAATAAAACAACTCCTATAATCACAGTAAGGACAGCAGGAGTGAAGCGCGAGCGTGTACTGATCCCTAAATTTACCTGAGCCGAGGTTTTCTGTCAGTGCTGCCTCCTCGAAGCCCTCCTCTGAGCCTTCCTCTGCCTGCTCCAGTGAGCCCACTCTTGACATCTTCCCATCAAGAGAAGAAGTTGGGCTCTCCTCACCACCTCTCTCACGCTTGTGCACCCTGGAATGAAGAACTAACTGGTGGTATGTCCTGAAGGTCCTCTGACATTCCTCACAAGTGGTTGGCCTTTCTTTGTCCTTATCTTTTTGCATTAGAGACCTCCGCTGGGGTCCTGGGTTTTCTGCTACAGTCTGCTGCTGAGACCGGAGCTCTCGCCCAAGGACCTCTTTCACAGCCTTGTCTCCTTGGCCTTCAGACCAAATATTATTCAACTCCTCCTTATCAGAGTTGCAGTCTTCATTGTCTGTGCTGGCTTCCTGGCCAATATCTTTAGTATTATTAGGACCGACTGCTATCTTGCCCTTTGTAGCAAGCTGCCAGGCCTGATATGTGTTGAAGGGATCTAACTGTGGAATCCATTTTGATGATCTCTCATGTTGCAAACTATTTCCTGCAGAGCGAGGCACAAGGTTTAGACTGTGGAGAAATGTTTCCTGTGTGGCAAGGGAATCAGTAGTGGCATCCATGTTCTCCTTGTCTTTACCTTTGCCAGGCTCCACCTCTCTATTATGTACTTTACTATGTTCAACCAAACTGTCATGGTCAGGGAAGAAAAACCCACAAACCATGCACATTTTGTAAACAGTGACTACAGGCTCTGAAACAGGGTCCTGGACGATGCCATTGACTGTGACAGGCGTCTCCAGGTCTTGCTGGGCCTTGCTCTTGGCCCCTGGTTTTACATGCATCTTCATATGGTTCTTAAGGAACCAAGGCTCTCTAAACCGCCGTCCACAGACATTGCAGCAGTAAGTAAAGTAGTCCTTGTGCTTCCTCATATGGGTCTCCAGCTCACTAGCATCTTGTGATACCTGGCCACACACAATGCAGCTGTGAACCTCCTCTTTTTCAATAGGAAGGCTGCCGGATTTGGGTCGGGGTCTCTCTCCCGGGATTCTGAATTCTGCTTCCACTCGAAGCACAGTGGGTTCAAAGAAAGTGGTGGGGTGCTGTGTTAATACGTGGGGTCCTAGCTCATCCTGATGAGTAAAAGTCTGATCACAGAACATACAAGATAGTGGTGCACTTCCTCCAGATTGCAACACAGCCTTTTCTGAGTTGGTGGTGTGTGGCGTCATGCTGGAGCCAGGCCCTGGGATGCTTGCATTGTTACTAATCAGAATGTCTTGGGCAAGTCCATCTGGGCTCTCCACCAACGGCAACAATGAGTGAGTCGGCATTGTGCTCTGAAGGTGGAGCAACAATACTCTATACAATGTCCAGACTATTAGGAACCTGGAAAAAAAAAATGGAAAAAGTCTCTTTAGGCTTTGCTCAATATCAAAATAGAACCAGGTAGCTACTACCTAACTTAAGATAAAATATCTTTAAAATAAACCACTGAGAGAGAATTGCCTGCCCTCATACTGAAACAGGAAATGTATCTTTTTAGCAATCAACTGCACAGACAAGTCATTTCCTCTATATGCAGGCCACTGATAAACTATATGAAAACAATGTTTTTCCTGCTCACAAGCGTTATTTTTCATCATTCCTCGTATCTATTATAACCTTTATTGTGAGAAAAGTCCATTAAAGACTTCATACTACTTTAAAATGCTAAATATCAATGTTTAGGTTAATAATGCCATTCCTGTTCATACTTTTGTTTTTTAAAATGTAAAACTGTAAAATACACTGATTCAAATTAAAAGTAAATGGTAATACTCAGTACACTGCAGCTGAATAAAAACAGTACTCAAGGAGGAATACAGACCGGAATATCTAGCCTTTTTTTTTTTTTTTTTTTCCTCCCCTCCCCTTTAACACAACCAACCTTTCTGAATCACACCCAAAATTAAAACTATAAGTGTTATTTATGGACTTGGTTTGACCGGCATTTACCACGATTAAACAGTCTGACACTTGAAAAATCAAATACTTTTGTTGAAGATGTTACATAATCCTACAATCCCTGGCTGTCGTGTTTATTTATAGAACACACTTCAGATATATAAAGTTCTGTTCTCCTTTTGTTTTGTGACCACTGGGACTACTTCCTTGTAGCTTTGCCACGGCAGGTGTTTCAGCACGTATACTCAACTGCTTATGTATAGAAATTCAAAATTACACTGTTACTTTGACTGACTAAGGAGTGGAGTAACTTGACCAGCAAGTCCATACTCATGCAAACACATGCCTGTGACATTTTTTTTTTTTTTTTTTTTTTATTATTAACCCTGTGTCAACAATATAATGTCACATCTGAGCAATGAAGCTGATAAGGTGGAAATCCCAACTGCAAGTTTCTGGTAATTCCTGTAATTGAACCCTCTTCTCCTTGATAAATACATTTGCATATTAAACAGTACAAAATCTACTATTTATTATTTGTCTAGCTGTAATTAGCTCGCCTGTGTGCACTTAAGATAATCCAGGTGAGCACAGGAAACCACGGATATTGACAGTGTAGTTTTTTTGTTTTTAAAGCAGACACATGCTTTGTGTGAGGCAGCGTTAGCCACCTTGTTATTGAAGCCAGCACAGCCCTCACGCAGCCCACCGACCCCCGGCCCCTCGCCGAGGGGGGATGCTCGGCTTCCAGCACGGACTTTACAAAGTTACTTCACGTCAACTTCATCAAAGTCGACCGTGTGCTTCCCGGAGCAGTAATTACATCGCTATGTGTGCATAATAAGCCGAACACGATGCGGATCGATATCGATCACGTTAAAGCCGCTGACGTTGACTCCTAATTGGAAACGCTTCAGATCATAAAAAGCTCCGTTTAGCTAGCATCGACCCGAGCTAACAACACGTCCCGACGGCCACGACGTTACTTCCATGATAACAATTGTATTGTGTGTCTGCTAATCAACACCGCCCGTACCTTGTGTACTTGCTGCTGTTGCTTATTGATCAGTTTGACGCCGGTTTTGTTCCAACTGAACAGATAAGTCACTTTAGCGACAAGCTAACGTCGCCAAATTACGTTAAAAAACGAACAAAAAACAAACAAAAAAAAAAACGACATTAACGTTAGCCCAAGCTCGACTTCGACCGAGCTGTGGAAACTCACCGAACAATACCTCCCGACTGTGAATTTCCGGATTAATACTGATACTGACACTACGAGTGAGCTTCATTTCTCAGGGCTCACCTTTCCAACTGTCTCAACCTCACTCTTCAACTTCTGTGCAGCTGTTGAACCCCCTCTCTCTCCCTCTCTCTCTCTCTGTCTCTCTGTGTCTCTCTCCCTCCCTCCCTCTCTCTCTCTCTTCGTTCACATCGTCTGAAACGAAAACACGCGTTTCTGTCTGAAATCTGATTTTTTTTTTAATGACTACTCACCGCTTGCCTGAACAGGTTTGTCAGTCTTGGCCATTCAACCACTGTCATGTGGGCTCCATTTGTCTTTTATATCACCCAGGTTACACTCCCATTTCTATACAGTGTTGTCTAATATTGTGTTTTTCCCTCTCACCTCTGTGTAGCCTGTTGAAAACACGTCCTTCATACATGTGAGTGTCTTTTACAGCCACAGGCTACACAACAACATCGTTTTGATATGTAATTCTGCACTGAGCCTACCCAAAAGTACAGCCTTTCTCCTTCTCCTCCTCCTTCTTCTTCTTCTTCTTCTTCTTCTTCTTCTTCTTCTTCCACGCTCTCACGTCATGCATCAGCTACCATGTGGAGATGGGGGAGGGGTGCCTCAAACTTTTCACAGATACATGAGGGTTTTTGCAGAAGCTGCTTGGTTGAGTCATAAGAAATTTCAGGTTCTTCCTATTTCCTATATAACGTAAAAAAATAAAAATAAAAAATAAAAAAAATAACAAGAGTAGATCTATTTTATATCCAGTTCAATTTATTGTTATTCTTTCATGCTGATGTATGTAAATGTGAATGTGAGTGATCTTAAAGAGAGGGGGAGGCTTTCTGTAGCATTAAAGAAAAAGTCTCAACAACACTTTATTATTATAACGCTAATGATAATACTAATATGACTGGCGGCACTTTAAAATAACAATGGGGTTGTATGGACGAAAAAGAAAAATAATACACTTTATGTTGTAAGAAAAAAAAGCCATCACCTACAGTAGCAGCCACTGGCTAATGTGGAGTTAAATAACAGCTCCTCCTCCACTCTTGAACCCTTACACAGAGACAACAGGCAGTGTTGGCTTAAAACCATAGTGTACACTGATTATTGAGACACACATAACCTCCCCCTGAATGCCAGCAATGTCTGAAAGCAAAAAAAAAAAAAAAAACAACTTTATCAGTAACCACTCCCAGTTAAGGAACAGTGAACAAAGACTGGGAGACTCCATTTGCCAAAACCATCTCTCACATTAGGCTGGGCTGCTGCCTGATCTCTCCCTCTTTGTATAAGCTATTTTATGGTCATATCGCAAGTTGTTTTCTAATCCTTGTTGTTACCAAGCAGGTCAGACAAATGTGGTGTTCGACATGTGATGAAAACACAAGTAGATCTGCAGGTTTGGCAAGCAGGCATCATTAAAATGCATCTCTGCAGCAATGCAAGAGATTATTGAGCCCGTGCCAGAAACTAGTACAGAGCTCATATTCAGCTAATATTCTACATTTTATTAAAAACAAATCTCTAATCTTTATTCTATCTTATCAAATCTTGTAAAACTGTTGGTTACAGCCAACAACAAGATACCCCATATGTGTTTTGCATTAGTACGACTCAATCGCTTACATGTGCTGCCCTAAATTAAAACATTTTTCTATCCCCCGTAATACTCTGGTTTAGTTTTTGGTATTCTTGCCTCACCCCGAGATCCTGTTCCACAAACAAGTCTAGTATGTTAATCAAAGGCACCACATGTGACACATCGAGGCCTCCCGCTCATTTCCCATTGTTCTGTGACCACAAAGGCTGCGTGAAAGGCTATCAATCTGGAGCAGCAGTATGATGCCTCTGCATGATAAAATCGCAGAGAGATCATAGAAATGTGGAGGTGATGTTTAAACTACAAAAATACTTCTTTAACTTGATGACAGTTTTATCATAGATTCCATTGCAGTTATTTCATTAGCATTCATCATCTGCAGTGGCAATGACAGAAACAAGTGGGCAGACATTGTTTACTTTTAACTGATTTAATTAACTTTGTCCTATTGTTTGACTTTATGCTAATGTAATTTCTCTTCCAAAATCCTCCAAAATCATTGTCTCAGATTGTTTCCTCACAAAACAAAACATACATATATGTATGCACTCATCATTAAACCCAAAGCAGTAAATTCTAATTAAAGATAAGCAGCTTTTTTTTTTTTTTTTTTTTTGAAAAAACAAAAAACTAATTTTTGAATGAATAACGATGTATTCAGTAGACAGATAGCCTGATAGGAACTGGATCAACGGATGGGAAAAGGCTGTGCTGGCTTGTTTTTGTCTTGACGTGTCAGGAGCAGCTGACTGCATTGTTCTCCTCCAGATTCACAGCCTGGCTTCTTTCATAATCCTGGTGTCGCTCCTGAAAGACACTGATAATATATAATCTCCTTTCTCACCCTCTAGCCGGTAATGTTTATTCAATGCAACCAGCTGTTGTGTTGCTGATCATCACAGAAATTTTATCAGTCACCAAAAGCGTTCTTAGGTGCAGCTTCTCTGCACATGTTTGAAATACTTTTGGTTCTTTCCTGAGGAGAAACTGAAAAAAAGAGGAGTCTCTTTGTTCTGCTGCTGGTGTCGTGCTGTCTGTACAACCTTTATGTTTGACCTATTCAGACCTTTTTTTTCCCAGACTCTTCAAGGACTCTTCAATACATAGACAGAAAACAGAAGATACAAACAATATAAAGTAAAATCAAGTAAGTGCGCAGCAAATACAATATAATCAGTGAGAAAATGATACAAAAATAAACATATGAGCAAAGATTTAATAGATACTTTTCCATTATTATGTTCCTAGTGAATCATTTTTCATATTTGACACTACTTGGGTTCATTCTGTCGTATAGTTCAACTGAACTGTTTCTCTTATGATCACAACCAGGACAAACAAATATATAATGTTAGTTGTCTCCTTGATCTTTCATAAATAAATATCTGTTCTTTCAAAGTGGCAGATTTAGGCCTCTCCACAATCCACTTATATTTAATGTTTCTTAACTGAAGAAATGCATATTATAACCTTGTGTATATCTATATGTATAATATGTAGCTTTGTCGTACACTTTCTGTAGCAAGCTCAACACTATACATCATATCTTATTTTGGGCACAGACAATGAATTTTACTAGTTTTTTACTAACTTATATCTCATAATACTGTGTGTACATTACAATTTCCTGTTTTTCTTTTTACTTGCAACAAACCTTTCGGTGGCCAAAACAACCAAATACAAAAAAACCCCAAAAACATGCCAACCATATTATCTTTCAGTTGAGATTAAATGAAGCAAATGTTTGAATATCATTCAACTCTGCAGTATTTTTGAATGGCATTAAAATAGTTTTAGCCATTAAAAGTATAGGTAGGTGTGGCACCACAGATGCCTTTTGTCCCTCCAGCAGAATGTAAAACCATCCCTAGAAAATCACCAGAGAGCATCTGCATTAGAAAGCCTACAGCTAACATATACAAACATGCATGTAGTGCCTGCAGGACCTGATGATTCACCCCTGGTTAAAGTGAATGAGACTGTCCTTTAGAGGCTCGATCACCTCTATTAATTTGTTATCAGATCAGAATCGAGCAGAACAGACCTGTTACTAATGAGCGGTGCCGTGATGCACATTAGTCCTGACAGCAGGCCTCCTGTCAGGCCTCCCTGCCCACTGTTCCCTTGTTCCACCCCCTCCGAGCTTTAGTGCATTCACACAGTCAGATGCATTGTCCTGGGATGAACTGCAGCAGCATGGTGGTCAAGCAGATCCTGTGCACTGATACAGTCAAATCCATACCTATAACAGTTTCCATTTTAAATAGCCTCTGGGTTCATTATTGTCCTGGACTGTGCAGAGCGGATTGACCAGCCCTCGTGAAATTTCATGGCTTTCATCATTTCACACAGAAAGCCTTTCTCTTTAAAAGCTCACAATTCTGGCACAGTGCATGTGGGGAAATGCAGCTATTGTCTTTGTGTGCACTGTTTTCTGTCAGGACACATGGATACATACAATATCAGAACAAGATGAGAAAGTGAAGACATCAGGAACCGAGGGTGAGGTTCAGTGTGAGTTCTATGAAGATTTTCATCTCAAGATAATGTAGATGTTTGTAATGTCTTTCAGTTTGTTGAAATATTGCGTGAGTACATTATGTTTATGGGATTTCCAAATTAATTTGACAAGTGTAGAGCAGATATTTCAAAAGCTCAACATTGTTATTTCCAGGTTTCACAGCCTTGTGTCAAAATGTATCTCCTCTACCTCCATCAGCTGTTTCCTATACTTTGAACACGAGTTCTTCACTCATACCAGCAACACTTATGGCAAAAATGATCCCGCTGCATCTTAATTTGAAACAATCCTCAGGGGGAAAGAGGACAGACAATGGACCACATGCTTTAACTGTGCGAGCAATACCTCACTTTTTCACCCTCGGTGCCACGGCAATTACTTTGATGCACAATTTAAAATGATCACACCTATTATAGAGGGTAATACAAGAAGAGTGTGTCTCATTGATAACAAAGGAGTGGTGTGAGTTATGCCTTGAGGGGCCGCGACTCATCACTTAATGGCGGGTGAATGGTGGGGCTCAGACATTGCCATCTAAAACACATCCTTCCAAAGACTGCGCACTGAGCCATCAATCATAGAAATTACACCATAAAAGGTAAAAAGAAGATTTGAGGGCTTCCTCAGCTTGAAATATACAATTCCTCAGATCCTGTTTTACATCTTTTATCCATAAGGCGTGTCTCATCGATGCTAAGAATGTAAATTAGTATTAAATATTGATGTCCAGCAGTCATCTCGCTGTCTGACAGAATTACACGGTCAGTTCTCTTTTTTGAGGCTGTGTCTGTCAGATAACTGTCACCTGTCTGTCAGTGATTCAAATGGACACACAGATGAGTAAGGCTTACAGTATGTGCATCTACACCCAACATAGCAAAGGGTGACTCACGTGCCACACCTTAGTAGCTTAGTAGCAAGTTTTCAGTGCATTAATTTGTATGTATGAAGGTGATCTGTACGTCAGCGGTAAAAGAAAATGTCATATTTGGTTTTGGCCAAACTTGCTGAGCCGCATATTTGTTGGAGCTGCTGCAGCGCCCAGTTATTCTTTATTAATTCCTCATTTCTGCTGTAGTTTACACTGATGGAGAAGAGACAAATGGTGAACATATTTATTGTCTTCAACATAACTGAAGTTACACAAGATACACATACATAGAGGCAAACACAAGCATGATATCAGCTGCGCACATGCAAGACACAAATGACAAACACAGTAAGACGTCAGTTAAATGACTTGATACAAGGTGCTGCTATCAAATTAAAAGCAATGACTGCAAAACGTACCACGAAGGACACATTTGCACAGAAACACCTTTTTTTTTCGCCTCAGTTAGATTTGTTAAAATGAATACTTTACAATCAGTTTCCCACAGACCACTAAAGATTGTGATTTCCTGTATGGCCCAATATATGACTGTTATGATGCATACATATGTGCTGTAGTCTACATGCAGCTCACATAGAGTTAAAAAAAAAATAAAAATCTGTAAGTGCAGTTTTTATATATGAAGGTGCTCCTTTTATCAGCTCTATTAGGAGCTGTAAATCTTAAAGTCACATTTAAGTACTTATGTCATATCATTTCATATTAACCTCTGCATTGCCGCAACTGCATGATTTTCCCTGGTATGAACTGTAAAAACAGAGCCTATGTGACAACGTGTTTTTAAATTAACTGCTAAAACAAAGCATGGTACTGTATACTGCATAAGCCCAGTGTGTTAGGTTGCACGATTAGAGAGAAGTCACATTAAATGTCTGTAGAAAACGTATCACACTCACATTGCGATTCTTGTCAAGACATTTATATGACCAAATATATATATATATATATATGTATATAGGTATCTGAACAACCTCACCATCCAGTCGGCCTTCAACTATTTTTAATCACCACTAGTTCATCGACCTGCTCTCTGCTCTTTCTCACTTGCTTTTATCCCTTTATCAAGTAACCTTTCCTCTCATATTTTAAGTTCTAAACAGTAACAAAAACAAAAAAATAAATGTAGTTAAAGTAATTCAAGGGGTTGAAAGGGGGATGAGCAAGAGAGAGAGATAAAGATTGAGTAAGAGAAAGGGAGACTGTACAGGGAGACTTCAGTGTTGCCTTTGGTTTCATTTGGCCTTCTCTGCTGCTGGAGCGACGGTGACTGGCTCTGTCTGGACTCCAGCGTCTGTAGAATGACGTTTCTGACCCTGAAATTTAAAGAGAATGTTTTTTTCATTTACACTATTTACCGTACTACTCTTGTAGTACGGTAAAGACACTAGAGCTGTGTCGTCCAAGCCAAATGTGAACTTATTCTTATTTGTGCTTTATTTGAATCTCTGAAAAACCTTACCCTTTATGGTAGTTGTGGAGGGAAATTTGTAACTTGTGTTCTTTGTTTTGTTTCCCTTTTTTCCTCTCCCCCTATCGTTTCCCTAAATTCATGACTTGCAATGCTGCACAGAATGTGTCCTCTGAATTAGGTTACACCAAGGACAAAGTCAAATGTATTTACAGCAAGTTAATCAAACTGTGCCCAACAGTTTTCAGGAGGTGTAAACATGATGATGAGGCCAACACCTTTGTTTACTCAGTGAGTTGCTGCTGCCATCTAGTGGACATGAAGCAGCAACATATTGCAATATGCTTGCAATATGTTGTATGAGTTTTAAGAGTGTGTAATTTCTGTTTTGGAGTCGTAGCTGGTTGGAAAAGTGAAGCTCTCCTTACCAGATTTTTAAAGAACAGATGGATGGAGTTCCTCTTCTCCAGTTTTCTGGGAACATTGGCTGCATCATCTCCAGCTTGGGAGGCCGCTGAAGCTTGTTTGCTATCTACAACCCCCTCTGACGACTTGGCTGCTGCTTTAGGTTCCTCCTTGGTTTTAGCGCTCTGAGCTGCCTCGGCTGCTGCTGCAGCGGGGGCAGGGGTCGCCTTCTTGGGTTCAGCAGCCTGAAAAGTGTTGAGCAGTTTAAATTATTCCAGTCCTGGAGCAACGGAGAGTAACAACATCTCATGTGCTCCAGTCATGCAGCGCAGATGGACTCTGAGATGACATTTGAAGTGGCATTAAGATGTACATCTGCTGTTAGCATCCAGTCTGTCTTAGTGGTTTGCAACATTGTGAGGGATGATCACAGAAGCACTGATGTATGTTGTTATGGTTCTCAAACATAACAACAAATGGACAAAAATAGGTTTTAATACCAGATGTAATTAATGAAATCAATAATTAATAATGCATCTGCTCTCCGGGGGTAATTTGACTGTATTTACCACTCCAGTTGTTCTCCTGAGGAGCCGAACTCCACTTGTGGAGGCTGCCTGGACTTTTGTGGTCATGTGGTCTAACAGTACCTCAAATTCACATCAATCTGTTACTTTCTGTTTAGTAATTCCACCACATTCATACTCTGAGATGTTCAGATATTTCAAAGGCTTATAAAAAAATGAAGTGAATAGGTCCTTACTTTAGGCTTGAAGAGAGAAAGGAAGGATGATTTTGAGGCTGTTTTCTTCTCTTCCTGAGCAGGCGGTGGCGGCTCTGGCTTTGCGGCAGCCTCCAGGGTGCCAGCTTTTGAGGGATCCACTTTCTTTTATCAAAATGGCAGAGAGGAAAATACGTATCATGAGCTATTTACAAATTAAAGGCATGACCATCATTGAAGCTGACAGATCTGCCACCTGCAAGTGAAGGAAGAGGTAAAAAGGGGGAAAATATCCAAGATCACAGAAGAGAGGAGGCAGGAAAAAAGAACCCCGCACCTTCATGCACAAAAAGCAAAATGTTAATCTGTGAAAGGAAAAAGGAAAAGAAATGTTTCGGTCTCCACTGAAGACTCTGAGATTGTCTTTCTTTAAAGGAATAGTTTGACATTTTGGGAAATACTTTTATTTGCTTTAATGCAAAGAGTAGGATAAGAGGATTGGTACCACCCTCATATCTGTCCATTAAATATGAAGCTACAACCATGAGATGGTTAGCGTAGCTTAGCTTAGCATACAGACAAGAAGCAAGAGGAAGCAGCTAAGCTGGCTCTTTCCAAAGGTGATACAATCTTAACATGTTATTTCTCATTTGTTTAAATCTGTACAAAATGTAGTGTAAAAATGAAAAGAAAGCAAATAAGCATATTTCCCAAGAATGTAAAACTCCTTTAATTTACCTCAGCTTCTACCTCTGGCTGTGGTGCCCCATCCACCATCTGCAGGGAGCGAAAAGTTATTTATTTTCCCATCCATTCAGACACTGTATGAAGACCTGACACATCTGTCATGATGGAAAGTGTACAACATACTCCAGTGGAGTGCAGTGTGAAAGATTTAATCAAAAATAGCGTTATTTTTTATTTGTTTATTTTATTTTTTCCTTAAACTGCAAATGCCAAGTTTGATGTTTTTACTGAAATGCATGAAAGATTATTTTTGGTACAACATAATATTTGGCACATCTGTAACAACATCGTGTCAGAGATGCCTGCAGAGTGAAGAAAATTAAGAATTAATATTCCTGAGCACTTCTTGCTGATTTACCTGCTCTTCTACAACTGGCTGTGCCACCTCCTCTGCTGTCTCCTGAGGTTCAACCTTATTTTCAGAGTGAATGCAAATGAATCAAAACATGTGAAAAAAAAAAAAAAAAAAAGACCCATTGAATTTAGAACATGGTGATGTGATATAATCAGGATCAGAAGATTATTATTCTACTCCCTAAAAACAACAAAACCCTAATGTTGACAACTCTGCTTTGATTTACCTGGAGTTCAACAACTGGCTCTGGTACCTCCACTGGTGTCTCCTGCAGATTGAAACTGCTTGTTTATTCTAAACAGATGCAAATTTAAACAAGCATGCAAAATGCTATAATTTACTATATGCGTGTCTGTTATGTAACACAGACTTTATGCTTTGTAAATACTCGTGATAATTCCGTTCAAAGCAAAACCTACTGTGCTAATGAGAGGTTTGAAACCCCAGCAGGTAGATTCACACGCAGCAGAAAACATTGATAAAACAGTCCCTGAGTACAGCTGAGAAGACTGAGCAGACTCTCTGGTTTACCTGCACTTCTACTGCTGGCTGTGGTGCCTCCTTGATTGTCTGCGGGACATGAAGGAGTTCTTATTGTTAGTAAAAGTCACAACAAGACATAAAGTAAATGTCCTCAGAACCTCAGAAATGCGTGAAATATTTCAGTTATGAGAAGCTTAATATGTTAGCATAGCAGGGAATGATAACTATGTGAACAGGTTAATGGAAGAGTTTGATATTTTTCAGAATCGCTTATTCACCTATTCACACTAGAGTTAGATGAGAAAATCAATGCCACTGTCATATCAACATGGATTAAAGGGACTATTTTTAAGTTTTATCCGCCACGGACTGTGGTTTCTTGCCAGGAGAAGGCGGTGGTGACTGTCGCTTGCCAAGAGCCTCGACTGTTGCTGTCGTTACGATTCAAGAGGTTATAATACATCCTCTGAGCTGCGCTACATCTTCTAGGTTGATTGAAGGTTGTAATGAGTCACTATCACAATGTGACGAGACAGTCAGACAGCATGCTAACTTCAGCAGAAGGAAAGCTGTGATAGAGACAACATTTCTTCTAGACTGGTAAGTAAACCGCTGTTAATGCTAATGTTGGCTGTGGAGCAATAGCAAAACCTACAAATAGCTCTTTTAAACAAACACCATGTAACATTAATTAGGGAGCTGAATTATGGACACAGCCAAGCTAACTGTTTTGTCCTGTTTAACCTCCTGGCTCTAGCTTCAAAACAGAGAGTGGCATCAATCCTCCCATCAGACTCTAGGCAAGTAAACAAAAAAGTGCTACTCCCAAAATGTTAAACTTTTTTCTTTCTTCATTAAATGAAACGCTAATGCACCAAAGCACTTTTCATTAAAAATGGACTGTGGTAGAAACACCATTGCTGACTTATGACTGTTTTCCAGTGAAATCCTTGGACCAAAGTCACACTGTTATTTCATGTCTAACTGAGAAGTCACAAATGTGAATGAGAAATGCAAAACCTGATTCTCCTGGGCTGAATTTCCAAACAGGAAACAAATACCGCTGTTCCAATTATGAAAACAGCAAATTGTTCAGTTTCTGCCACCTCCAGACAAATCAGCTCTTGTTCAGTTAGTGCCAGGATGAGCCATGGTCAGTTTGTGAATATGATTATCTACTGTACCGCTGCTGCAGTCTTGGCCGGGGCACTGGCTCCACTTGCTGAAGCACCCTTGCCTTTGGATGCCTTGACACCTAGCAGTACCTCAAATTCACATACAGCATGGTTTCACACTGCGTTATAATCTGACACCCTGTGGAACATGCACTCACTGAAAGTGTACATGAATAAACACCCCTTACAATAATGATCTTATCTTGCGGTCTCCAGTTACAGCAGTTTTTTTTTTTTTTTACCTTTGGGCGGAAGAATTTGCTCAGAGTATCTTTGGCTGATTTTGCTTTTGAGGGCTCGGGTTCCTTTGCAGCAGCTTTTGGTTCTTCTTTTGGGGTGGGTTTTACGGGTTTGGCAGCTGGTTCTCCTTTGACTTCCATTTTTGGTGGCTCTGGAGGAGGTGGTGGTGGGATAGACATTCCTTTGGGTGCTGCAGGCGGTTCAGATATTTGTGCAGCCTATTCAAGAGGGAGAGAGGATGTTGAAATAATGGTTTGCTGAGTAAAAACCGTAGGAAACTGCCCACACTGTCACCTTTAACGGTAAATATGTTATATGTAATGTTAATTTTAAGTGATATGGCATCTGCAATTACATTTTTGTTCAACTTCAGCTATTAAAAATGTAATTAGTATGTAAAATGCAATTAAAATAAATAAAATAAGCAAATAAAATGTCATTAATGGCTCAGATGAACCCAGCCATATATCAGAAACCTATGTCTTTTGAATTGCAGGGTCTGTTATACAAATTAAAACATTTTATGGGCTATATGCTCACAGTAGTGGTTGCTGCTGGTTGGGTCTCCTTCTGGGACTATTTGGCAACAGAAAAAAGGAAGCAGTTAGAGAGATAAAGTTAAACTGAAGCAAACAAAAGATGCACAAAAAGCTTGGTGTACATGTCCTGTAAATGCTTAGAAATAAAATGTACTTCTTTAAAAAATCTGGAATATCCTTAATTTAAGTCACAAACAGAACAGAAACAGAAATGGATGCCAGTTACAGCAAATTTCACCAGCATTTCCCAAACATTATTGAATTCACTGATATGGCTTTGGGAATAGAACTGAATATTTTAGTGTAATTTTATGTAGTGTAATGCTTCATGAACATCTGTTCACCTGCTCTTTTGTGGCATCAGGAGTGGCTGTTTCCTTTTTGGATGTTTTAGTAGGAGCCACCTGTGCAACAAGGGAAGGAACATTAACTGTCTTCAATGTTTTTTTGCACATACCACAGAAAAAATAAGAAAAAAATGGCTAACCTTCAAATGTTAAATATGAAAGCATCATGGAGCATTATGTTTTTTTAATGTAGCTGCAGAGTAAAATGTTCAGAAACAGAGGATCTAGCTGGTGTGACAGGAACAGAAAAATAATTATTTAGATAAAACAGAAGCCTTTCATGGATGCAGACATAGGCCTTTATGGTAAGCTAACTAAGGCACACAGAGTGCACTCTGAGGTCCCTGGCAGTGCACATACAGTACATGCGCTGTCATTGTGACAGCTATTGTGCTCCGGCGATGGCGTAGGCCTGCCCTCGCTCTATCTTCACAAATCTCAACTTCCAACCGCACAGGCCTCCCTTGTGAGCTCACACTATGGGCTGAACAATAGGCCACCACATTCCCGCATGTTCAAAGACTTGATTAGCATGGGGTTAGGGCAATGGTAACTCTTTAAAACGGCATGAATCCAAAAGACAGCATGATGAAGAGGAAATACAATAGCTGCTTGTTGTGGGTTTTCCATAAGGCGCTGTCATCATGGCAGAAATTTGTTATGGATACCTTTAAACCCCCCTTTTACATACCTCAACATAAGAGGAATTACAAACAGACAAATCGAAACTAGACACAGCGTCGTCACTGTTTAATTTATTATCACTGATCTCCACATTATCAGGCAAATTACTAAATGTCTTGCCTTCAGTGGCTTTAAATAATACACACAGTTTATTTTTGTTGTTTGAGCATCTGTTTGCCTTCAGCAAGGTTGGATTTGTTTTTTTCACTTTGATTACAGCAATCTCATTTATAATTATTAATTAAATTAGTTTATTTCAAATAATAATTTATTTTAATTCAATTTGTTTTCCCTAGGCAGTGTAATTTTGAATCAGAAGCAATTAGAAATATCAAGAACATATAAACCACGCTTAATTTCTCAAATCGTGTCACTTACTAGTGTTTTGAAGAAGTTCATAACTGGATTCTCTTCAGGGTTGCTCTCCTCTTGGTTTTCCACAGGCTGACTGTCTCCGTTGTCAGTTTCGGGAGCTTTTTCTTCCACTGGACCAGGGTCTAGAGTCACACTTTCTGGCTCCGTTAATGATTCTGATTCTTGCTTTAGGTTAGCTGTCTCCTATACACCATCACAAAGAATTAGCCTTTGAGAATTATGTTAGAGCAGCAGCGCTGATATGCAAGCAGTGAGTGTCTTAATCGCAGCATTGAGATGGGAGCACAATTCCAACCATGCCTCTGCCTACTCGGGGCATTGTCAACAATCACCCTTTTATTAATGTGTGTGTCCCACCCCTCACTCATTGATATTCAACAATGTGTGAGAGTTATGCCCTAAGAAATGTCAGAAAACTCAAGTACCTTGCTATGTGCTTATGGTGCGTATCTTTAAAGCAGAGAAAGACCTGATCCTGATTTTAAGATAATTTTTTAGTGAATCTATTCTGATCTTGCTTTGTGTGTCAATTTTGATTTATTGTTTTGGCTTGATTAAAATTTCATATTCCTTTTTTATTCAAAGTAAATAATATTTTTCATTAAATACAAAGACAATGCAAATAAACTAGGAAGATAGTCATGAATGAGTGAGTTTTCATTTTTCATTTTATTGGAAAACGTGTACGAGTACTTTACAATGTCAACTTTTTGTTGATGATATATACAAATAGAGGCACTACGCATTATTGTAAGATACAAATCATTCTACAATCCAGTTGCAATTACTACGACATACCATGAAGCAAAAGATATCCTAATGAGGTAGACCAATATTTTTCAAAAGAAAAACATAATTCCTTCAACATTTTATTGCTGCTCTGTCTTTGGATCCACATGAATGGTAATAATAATAGTGTCTCCCAGTGAAGATATCTCTAAACCACCAATGCTATACACTGATTCTTCAACGACTGATGTACAAGCTGACTGCAACCTAGCCAGTAAAGCTTCCATGTCTGTACTGGTGACTGAGGTATTTTCACTGATTTCAGCACTCTGTGAGTCCATTGTTGAATCTGTTGTGTGCACACTTGATTCATTCTCTGCCTTCTCTTCAGTCTCTTCCTTGGCAATGATCTCTGGTTCTGCTTCCTCTAAAGTCACAAGGGTACATTCAGCTTCCTCTGTAATGATTTCTTCTACAATAGCCTGCAGAACAGCCTCAACACACTCTGCCACAGGCTCATCTAAAGTTACAGTTCCAGAGTTCTCCTCAACCGCAGCTGAAGCATCATCAGAATTGTCTGTTTCATGTACTGTGTCTTCGGTAACTTCATCTTCAGTTTTCTCGAGGATTACCATGAGCACTTCAGTTTGTGGTTGATGCTCACTCTCCTCGGCAGGCTCTTCAGAATCAACAGGGTCAACAACCTCCACTTCAACCACAGGTGAAGGATCAGGATCTTCCAACAGAGCTTCAGCCGGGGCAACGTTCTCCTCGTCTTGGACTGAAACACAAGGCTCGGGCTCTTCAGTGGCCTCCATTGGTGGCACATCTACTTGCACATCTTCAGGTTCTTCAACTGTGTTTTCAATGACTTCTGAAATAGCTTCAACGACTGTTTCTAGTGTGTTCTCCAACACCTCAATGATTGCGTCTTCCTCACAAGGGCTTGGATTTTTTTCTGCAGGTTCCTCTGAGATTAGAGGAATTTGTTCAGGTGTTTCAGTGCTTTCAGTTTGTGCCAAAACACCATCAGATACTTCAGTTTTTTCCTCTGCCATGTCACTGTCTTCTGTGGGTTCTTCAGAAATAGTAACCTCAACGACTTCTCCTTCAGTGGATGATTCTTGGACAGCAGTATCTTCTTCAACAGTTTCAGGCACTGCTTCAAATTCATTTGATAAAGCCTCAATAGCTTCATCATTCATCTCTTCAACAAGTTCATCTTGTTGACTTATTTCTGATACATCACCAGCTGCAGCATCATCAGTGGTGACCTCTTCATGGGCAAATTCCTCCTTAATAAGAGTCTCTGTCTCGAGTAGGGCAGGAGGTTCTTCTACAGACGTGTCTTGGTTTGCAGGTGGAGGATTTGGCTCCTCATGAGAAATCTCTGAGATTGTTTCCATCACCATAGTCACTGACTCTTCATCTGGGGAGGGAACATCATTTCCTTCCCCTGATTCTTCGTCGAGGGAAGGAACACCATTTTCTTCCCCGACCTCAGGAGTGACAACATTAGGCTCAACAACTGCCTCATCTTTGGTTTGGATAATTGTCTCTTCTATAGGCTCCTCTGGAATGGTAAGACTTACTTCCTGTTCCCCACAGAGGGGCACAAAAACTGTTGCAGCAATAACCTCTTCCTCCAGAGGGTTGTCATTATCTGCTGCAGGGTCCTCGGGAATGGTAGCAATGAGTTCAAATTCTTCAGAGAGAACATTAATTACTGCCTCTGGTATCACCTCATCACCCTCACTGATAACAGCAGAACTTGGTTCTGATTCTTCACCTGTTTCTGGTCCCACATCAGATATCACATCTTCACCAATCTCAGCAGTTTCATCTGTCGCGGTAACTTCAAGAATTGACTCGGGCTCGACTTCACCATCAGGAGAATCTTCAGGAAATTCCTCAGTGATGATAAGCTCATTGGAAGACACCTCTACAATGATAATTTGTTCCTCTGGGCAGCTATCACACTTCTCTGAAGATTCATTGTCAGTCACAGGGCTGAGTTCATCTTGTTGACTTATTTCTGATACATCACCAGCTGCAGCATCATCAGTGGTGACCTCTTCATGGGCAGATTCCTCCTTAATAAGAGTCTCTGTCTCGAGTAGGGCAGGAGGTTCTTCTACAGACGTGTCTTGATTTGCAGGTGGAGGATTTGGCTCCTCATGAGAAATCTGCGAGATTGTTTCCATCACCATAGTCATTGACTCTTCATCTGGGGAGGGAACATCATTTCCTTCCCCTGATTCTTCGTCGAGGGAGGGAACACCATTTTCTTCCCCGACCTCAGGAGTGACAACATTAGGCTCAGGTTCACTGGGTTCAATCAGCACTACATCAGCTGACATGTCTCCAGCTCCTTCATCCTTGTCATCAGTAATTACTTCATCCACTCTTGGCTCTGACGTGTTTACAGAAGTGTAGTCAGTGGATTCAGAAACAGCAGCGAAAACTGCCTCAACACAATCTGCCACCACTTTAGGAAGAGAAGAGACCACCCATGTCACAGTTTCCTCGTCCTTACTTTCCTCCACAACTATTTCTTCTGGTTCTGTAAGGATTTCTGGCTCAGTTTCCTCAGGTACAGTAATACTCTCTTCTGCAGTATTGCAGTGGCAGATTTCAAAATTATCAGTAACTTCCACCCGCTCTGCTCTAAACATTATATCCTCATATACATTGTTCTCCGTGACAGCCATGTCTTCACTGATGATCCCAGCTGTCTGATTGTCTGAGGGTTCCTCATTTACAGTCTCTTCAACAGCCTCCTCAGCAATTATAACAACAGATTCATTCAGTGCATCTTCTTCAGTTGTTGCCTCCTCTGGGCCCCCAGAATTTACAGTTGTGTTGTCATCATTGCCAGTTTGCGTTGAAATATCAGCTTCAGTTTTTATGTCCGTTTGTGTTGATCTTTCAGCTTTTTCATGTGGATATTCAACCTCCTCTTGGTGCTCAGTGATGATCATGTAGGCAGCCTCTTCTCCACTTGAGTTCAACTCCTTTATCATGAAAATCAACATTCATGTTTAGATAAAATACATTTGGTTTTTGCCTCTGGGACAAATATGATTATAATGTTCTTGATCATGGTCTGTCTACACTGAGTGACCAGAAAAATTGAGGACTGTGTCAGAGAGATGTTGATTCTACTGTATGGAGGTTGTAGCATGTGGTGTTGATGTATCGGACTGCATTGTAATGTAAGATAATTCTGTCATTTTTTCTACTCCATATACACTAAGTACTGTAAATGAGGTGGACAAATGATAAACATCTTTCATTGTAATGCTGTCCAATAGAAAACCACCACATACACACCACAGAATTCAATCAAGGTACCAATCAATGTATTTATTTCAGGGCTGGTCTATTGCAGTGTAGTACATTTTAGAGATATTTCTGTGGTCTCTCAGTAACTGTTTTGAGATTACACAAATTGATTCGTTTTTCTTTTGCAATATGTTTTTAGGATGGTTTATGTACTGTTAAAAGTGAAATTATTAAGAAATTCTAAATCTAAGTTATTCCAAGTGGTTTGGCAGGCAGATTGTTTTGGAGATTAGTGTAAAACTGTAAAGGGTATTGTTCTATTTTTTTTTTTTTCAATCAACCAAGGCCATGAAAAGACAACAACCAACAATTTGTTAGTCCATCTTAAAATCTTAAAAATGTGTCACAAATATAAAAATTTTTTTTTTAAGGCTAAATAATTTCCTCAAACACTTAGGTACTCTAGTTTTTGCAGTAGTTACTCAGATTATTTTCACTTAAAACACATTTGTTTCAAGCCAGTATTTCAGGCAGTAGAACAGTGAACAGTGTGAGACTGACTCAAAATAGGCTGCACAGTATCCATGTTCATCGAAATATAAAAGAGTATGTCACCCAGTATGATTGTGTGGCTCATTGATGTGCTTGAAATGGACTACAATGGAGCTCTATGGTAAAGAGGAAGAAGATACACTGTATCAGGCTTTGGCCACACAGGCCATACTTGTTAGGAAAATCAGTTCATTGTTGGTTTTGGTCTTTTCATGGGACTTGTTGACAATAAAGAAATAGAGAATATCTCTTTACATATCCTTTAAAAAGAAACACAAAAAGTCTACTCACCGGCTGTGGATCAGTGGCAGAAGAACTTACGTCCGTTTCATCTTCATTTGACATCTCTTTTTCTTGAACGCTCTCGACAACAGCTGGAGGCTCCGCTTTCTTTTTGAACATTTTGCCAAAAAGACGAACTTTTTCCCCTTTACTTTTTTTGATCTCTTCCTTCGGGATGGTGGGTTCAGGGGTTTCTGAAATAATTGGGGCCTCAACAGGTGGACTTTCAGATTCAACTATCACGAACTCAGGCTCAGTTGATTCTGTAGCAAGGTTTAAAGAGAAGGGCTCGCCATTTTGTTGGAGTATGGTCTCACCGTTAACTGCAACAAAAAGAAGAATGTGTGATCAAAATCTAACAAAAGATTTGGTTCATGCACCAAATTTCAAAATATATGTTTGGACCTGCTATCACCAAAGTGACTGACAACTCTTTCAATACACAAACTAAAAAAACTGAATTGCTAGTTGTTGTTTTTTTTTAAATTATTTTTTAAGTTATAATTCAAATTGTATATGTATATACAGTATGTTCTTTATCTTGTAAATGTTACTGATTGGCAATCTGTTTCAGATAAGTTGTGATTTCTGTCATTTCAAATCTGTGCTGCAATAATTTATCTTATTTAATAATAGCATATGTAGAACCTTTGCACTAGTTCACAGTTGTTACTGCTGTTAGATGCTAAGCTCTTTGCATGCAACATTAAACCCATGCATGAGATCTACTTGTGCAATGCTCCATGAAGTAAACATGGGCTAGTCAATTGAAGAAGGTTACATTATCTCCAGCGTCAACATGAGCTCTTAGACAAACCATTGAGAATCTCACAGTATTATTGTCACTGCAGGGACACAAACCACATCATGACAGGTCAAATAGTTGCTCCTTGTCAGTATCTTAGACTACGCCTATAGTTTACATTGGTAAACTCAAGAAACAGTCCAGCTGGGAGTCACTGTGTTTACAGAGTATTATAAGAGTCCAAAGGACTGATCCAATGTAGACATGGAAAGATCAGCTGATTTTATCTGTCACAGACTGATATAAAGTATTTTAAGAAAGATAAGATACAATTGAACAGAATAAAGAAGAGTGAAAACCAATTATTTCATTCTGAGATATTCTTTAAGTCTTGTCTGCATTTATGTATTAGTGCTGTTATTTTACAGATGAGTCATTATCATTTATTGTTCATGTTATTTATCTTAATAAGAAATAAAAATACACATCACTCACCAGCAATCTCCAATCCATTGGATGTGATGTTTGCAGAGAGGCCATTTGCTGATCCATTTTCATGCTTCTCATGAATTGTTCCATTCTATGAAGAAAATTATAAAGAAAAATTATGTAAGAATATATGCACTTCAGAGGACATTGTCCACAAGGGGGTTTAAATTTTTAAATTTCAAGAGAAGCACAGGCTTTGACTGTAAAGAGACATCTAAACAATCAAGCATTTTGGAAATGCTGGGGGTTCAACACTCAAGCAGCAACTAACATTTACTTTTTCCATATGTGTTGTGCCTCTGATTTAGAGACAGCAAAGTTCTGGATACTACAGATGCCTCGTTGCAGGTTTGTGTATAATTTGCATCACTTTACCTTGGTTATCTCTTTGCTCTTGGAATGCTCGTTTCCCATATTTTTTCCCAGATCAGATCAACAGCTTTCAACTCAAATTCAACTGAAACAAACGAAATGGAAAAAACAGAAACGTGGTTTTGTCACGTTACACTGACAAGCAAAGATTTACAACAAATAAAGACTAACTTCCATGTGAATGTGGCTAAGTAATTATGTAAAGTCATTTGCACATCTCTTCGCATTTTTCTAATGTCTTAACTTTAGTGTCATTGAAATGTCTTACCTTGTTACACCTCTGCAAGTCAAGCAAGTGATATCCTCCTCAAGAAAAAAAATATGAGCAGTGTCTGTCGCTCTGTCAGAAAGATGGAGCCGCTGATCCTGTCCAACTGTGTACATAGGCTGTTGTTAACAGGCTATTTTATGTGTGCTTTAAAATGGGTGGGACTGTTTTTGAGTAATCAATTGGATTTCCTCCAGTGAAAAGCCCGCCATCCGCCCAGCAGACTGTTGGTAAAAGCACATGATTAGCTCACAATAATCTCTCTGTGAATTCTCCGAAAATAACCTGACAATCATAATGAGGTTACACTCCAATCAAGCACACTTTGATAAGGTGGTGCATCACACTTTTGTTGACAAATGTAGCTGGGAAGTAACAGGATGTGTATTAAGGATATTGGTCTGACACGGTTCCACACTGTCAAAACAAAAACAAATACATTTACACTTACAACCCTGTTCTTTTGATTTGGTTATTGCGGTTTTGAAGAGAAAGCATTTTATCATTTAGGTCATTACACTCAAAGTTGTTTTAAGATTCCGATTCAGGGTTTGTTGGTACGAATCCATTTGAAAAATTAATCAAAGCGACATCTATCCATTGTATTACTTTGAAATTATTTGATAAAAACATTTTTTTGAGTTGCAATCTGCTTTATTGTCTAAGTTAATCAAGACAGACAAAGAGCACTGTAATGAAATCATCCGTCTTCAAATGCCTCCACATGGTCACATTTAAATGCCTTTGAAGGCCTGTCAATGTATCAATAGACACAGAGCGATCTGAGAGGCATTCACTTATCAAAGAAAAACAGACAGTAGTTCGTCATTTGATTTATTCCTTCTGTTATTATTCTCATCTTTATGTTTTGTTTGTTACTTTTGTGAGTAAATGTGCAGTGATCATGCTGATTAAAGCTCCCTAACGCTCATTTTGTTTTACTCTTTAAAACCTCCAAGAATCCAAGCCTGTTTATGCAAATCAACCAAACCACAAAGTAGAGCTATGTGTGTTTTACCCCTGCTGTATTTATTGAATTTATTATGTCAAGGCTTGGAATCCTTGAGCACAATGTCCCAATTGTAGCATATAGCTATGCGCATCGAGGTGGGAGTTGGATTCCCCTGTTTGGATTGTGCATTTCTGACTTCATGCAAAGCCTGCAGCTGAGAGACCTCAAGCAAACTCTTCATGATGTACCAACGCATAACAGCCTACTAGTTTTATTAGTGGCACGACCCTCACAAAAAGGCCATTGATTTAAAGACTTGTAGGAAGAAATAATATATCAACTCAGGTCAACACAGTATGATTCCTCATCATACAGCCCAACTACAACCCTGTGTAACAGCACTTACCTATCTTTGATGATGTATTCAGTAAATATTTGAAATTGGGTGCAGTACTGTTTGCTGTAGAAATATTTACAGAGCAGCAGTTCCGGTTGATATAATAACTAGTCTGACATATTCGAAGCAAGGTTGCACATTTCTTGAGATAATTAATTGTAACTGTGAACCAAACTGGGTGAATTGTCTATTATGGTGAAAGTGATAGAGTGTCTTCGTTTATGTGTGTTCATCTGTGAGTTAAGAGCCACGTTTCATGCTACTTTACACCTTGTTTATTTGAATACCAGCTGTCCGGACAGGTGACAACCAGAATATAACATTTAATGGACAGAACTGATGAAATTAGTCATTTTACTGTTGTATTTTACTGGAACAGTCCAGATTTCTCTTACCGCTAGATGGCGGTGGAGCTATATTGTGGAGTTCAGTCCTGCTGTCTTTGTGCACTCGAAGAAGCCAAGATGGCAGCCACTGTGAAGGGACCTGTAGTAAGTTAAAGATATATATATATATATATTTTAAAAATCTTTCTTGTGTTGGTGGCATCCCGTCGCTTTCAAGCCTGGGGCTGCAAATAAAGACGTGTACAACTGCGTGTGTAAGAAACAGCCGCGGTGACTGGAGTCAGAGACTTAAAATCCCAGTCACACCCTCGTGTAGCGCAGTGTTAGCATCCACTGTTAAATGTTAGCTTGGAAGCTAATGCGCTAGCAAGATTAATCCTGTGATTTGTTGACTGTTCCCCTGTTGACTGTAACTGAGAGTTCCCCAGCCTGATAATAATAATAAGCAGACTAATTAAGTAGTAATAATATTTGGTAAATAGCTAAACGAGGGCTGTGATACTCGATAACGCCACTTGCTAGCTAAAGTTAGCTACATTGACCATGAGTTATATTTAGTGAACGGCAGGTTTATTATGGTCGGTTTAACCAGATTCCCAGTGGAGCGAATTTGCTGATTATATTTACTCAAGTACTGTGCACAAGTACAAATTTGAAGTACATGTACTCCAGTGGACAGTTTCCATTTCGTGACACTTGATACTTCTGCTGTACTGTATTTCAGAGGGAGATATTGTCCTCTTTCATACTCTGCTTAGTAACTTAAATTACTAGTGACTAAACAAATCAACATTTTTGCATACAAAATATGTGAGGTTCTTATAAAATGCAATGCTTTGTTACAAATTAAACTACCCAACAGAATAGATAAGTAGCTAGGAACAATTAATTTAGTGATTAGTCACATCACAACTATACATGTGTTGTTGTATTGGACTGCATTATATTCTACTGTGTTTCTGTTGTTTTTCTGCCCCATACACAGTATATACTGTAAATGATGTATAATACTGTCCAATATTAAACCACCAAAGCTTCAAAACATACCACAGAATTGAATTATTATACTACTCAGTGTATTTATTGGAGCACTGGTGTATTGCAGTGTATTACATTTTAGATATATTTGCTCTATATATGCAGTGATGTAGTTGTTTTACTGATTACACAAATTATTTCATTCTATTTTTGCAATATGTTTTTGGAATGGTTTCTGTACTGCTAAAAGTGATATTATTAAGAAACTCAAAATCTGATTTCAAGCAATTTGGCAAGCACCTCTACCCACGTGTCAGAGGAAAATACTGCACTTTTTTTACTCCACAACATATATTTACCAGCTACACTTACAAATTACTTTGCAGCATGAAAAAACTGTTACAATTATGTAAAATGTGCATTGCTACTATCTATCTAACATGGGTAAAATTAGCTTCACTGGAGCCAGCTATAGTGCCAATAAACTCAATGTGGATGTATTAGTTACAATAAGTTAATGGTATAATAATGTATCATAACAGAGACTATTTTTCCTGCATCTATTCAAGCACATTTTGCTGATAATACTCAGCGTACTTTTACTAAACACTCTGATTGCAGAACTTTTGTGGGACTGGTGTATTTTTACACTGTGTTGGGTTTTTTTTTTCTTTTTATTTAAATGAAAGACCTTCTTTCACAACAGCTAATTTCCTCTTGTTTGCAGGCGGTTGAAGATGTGAATGTCACTTTTGAGGACCAACAGAAGATCAATAAATTTGCCAGGAACACGAGTCGGATGACAGAACTGAAAAGTGAAATAGATGCAAAGAAAGTAAGCACAGAGTAATAATGGGGTTTGGGAATAATAACATTTTGTTTAGACCTGATACTTACTCTCATACAATCCTCTCACTGTTTAACAGGATATTTGATAATGTATTTGCATGTTGTTGTCAGTTTATTTTCTTTACACCTAGCAAGGGATAACCTTGTTTAAAGCATAAGTCTTATTTTCATGAATGTTATAATATTCAGTGTTTGTTGAAACTGTTAAAGAGAGGCATTGATTCAACTTAATGGTTGTTTTGGTTATTTTCTGTATGTGTAATTTTGGTGCTGTTGAACTTCATTGCTTTACTGAAAGATTTTTCTAATATTCAGTCTGTCCTCACTGATAAACATTAAGAGTGCAAAATACTGAAAACACCTCTCAGAGTAAAACAATATAATTAATCAGCATTGGAAATTACAGCCTCCAAAGTGACCATAAGGTTGAATAGTGATTCCTTTCTACGGCAGGTTGTTGAGATAAGTCACAGTTGTGTGTGTGGTGTGCAGAGAACTGCAGCTGCTACATTACTAATAGTAATTTGTTAACAGCCGTCATTGAGACTCTGTAATGGTCTGCTAATGTCTCCATGCAGAAATCGCTGCAGGACTTACAGGATGCCAGTGATGACCTGATGATGTTAGATGACGACGCTCTATTGATCCCTTATCAAATTGGTGATGTCTTTATCAGTCACACCCAGGAAGAAACACAAGAGATGCTGGAGGCTGCAAAGGTTGGTTTCTTAATGCACTTGTGCACACTTGTAATCATCAGTTAAAGGCCATCATTAAGGTCATCAAGTTAAAGGACTTTGGGGTGGAATTTTTTAGCATATAATGATTGATACAGAAACTCATTTGATAAGCTGTTAGGCTCAGATCACAAGCTGAATTTTGCCTGCATCCTGGCAACGGAAGTTAGTCTATTCGTCACGAACATTTCCTTGATCTTGATCACCTTTCATCTAACTGCTTTGAAGCAACATCAGATCATGATCCATTTAAGCGCGCTTAGAATGAAGCATTGTTCAGTGGCAAATGTTTTCAAAGCTTTTTATTTCGATAAATACATTTAATGAAATGTATTAATAAGTTAACTAATAAGTGGTACTAAGTAAAAGTTGTTTAATAGTTGGATTGAAAAATGAACCACACTAAATGCATTCTGCTGTAGGATTACCTAAGCATTTTTTAAACATTTTGAAAAGCCTTATTGCTTTAACATTATTAAACAGTTACATTTACACACAGTTACATTTACAATTACACACATTACAATAAGGTCGAGGTTGTGAAACAACGAACAAAATCTTAAGCCAACGTGGGTGAAATCTGTAGTGTTCATGTAATGTTCTTGCAGCTGAATCTTTTTGAGATCAATATGCTGTTTTTAAGCTGAAAAAATGGCTTCCATTGAAAGTCATCCTGTTCAGAACGTGTCATCTGAAGGACTTTGCTGCCACAAAAGGCTCTGAAAGAAAAGCACGTTTCCCATGCTTCATGCGCCCGTTCACACACCATATTAAAATTCATTTTTGCTGTGTTCCTCCACGTGCTCTCTCATGGAGAGAGCTGTCATAGTCCTCCAAAAGAAATTCTGAAATAAAATAGTTGAGGTATGCACAGAACTCTAAACCTCTCCAGACTCTGTCACTGACAAATGCAGCTGAAATGCAGTTGATAATTACTTTCATTGCCACTCAATGCTCATTCATTTACTGTATTTGTGAAAATCTCTCCACAGGACATTTGAATGTGTTGAATAAAAATGTGTAACACAATATCCAAACTTGAAACAGACTTTGCAAACTATAACTACTTTTTGCTAAAGTGAAGAACATATTTTTATTTCTAAAATGTGCTGACATTTTCAGATTACTGTTTAGACCAATAAATACACCAGAAATCATAACATGTTTTTGCAAACACACGCATTCTTCATCTTTATGAATTGTGTTACAGATTTGTGCATTTTTGTGATAAACTCACAGGTCAGTACTCATGTTTTTGTGACTTAATGGCAACTTATTTTTACAATTTTCCACTTTTAAACATTGTTAGCAATAAAAAAGTCCCAGTGTTCAGTCCAGAAAAGCTGTAATTGTACTTTCTTCCTGTCAAGGACCCAAAAGTAGATGGTTTTGAGTCCAGATTGGCTCTGTTTCAGGTACAAATGTAACATTTAAAGGGAGAGTTCAACAGCTTGACAAAGGTAACAATCACGTTAAATCATAACAAACATTATCACAGAGCACTTTACAGATTAAGGTCAAGACCTTAGCAGCGTCTGCCTCGACCGGTCGGTTGAGAGGAGACAAATCCTCACTGTTACGAGCCAACAAGACTTCGGACATGTCAGTGGTAATGATCTTCTCATCTTGCTCCTTGCAAGACAGCAAATAATTTCACAAAATGTAGAACTGTTCCTTTAAAGTGATAGTTTGGGTTATTTGACGTGAGGTTGTGTGAGGTACTTATCTATAGTCAGTGTGTTACCTGCAGTAGATTCAGATCAGCACGCTCCCTGAAGCTGCAGGAGCGGCGGTGAACGATGTGCTGCTGTGGACAAGGACAGCAAAAATATGTGTTTTAAACACGTGGAAAACATGCCCATAGAAAAAAAGCTATTATCAGTTGAAGTGTGTTTATATTTTGAATATTTTCACTGCTTTATCCTGCCATCAAACAGCCCTTTGTTTCGGTAGTTCAACAGTTGAAAAAACGTAGCTCCAATGGAACCACATCCACACATCGCTCAGCTTAGATAATAAAGCAGATGCTTATCCTGGCATAAATACGTACCTCACACAAGCCCTCATCAAATAACCCAAACTATCACTTTAAGGGTTGGAGCAGGTGAGATTGAGTAGAACAACATACTACAGATTGTCGGCTCAGGCTCAGATGGCCGTTTCCACAGAGGGGCGCTTGAGATCCTCCTCGGTGCACCAGTGGGAGAAGAGCTGGGCAGCGTCAGTGTCAGTGCTTCACAGACGTTGACCCACAGAGAGAGAGGGTAGGCACTGAACAAGGCAGATTTTAGATTAGACCAAGTCCTCCCTTCTGTCACCTCAGCATGTCTCTGGTTGTCCTCGTCTTTACACCTTCATCACACAACAAAAACACACTGCACAGGCCTGTGCAGATTGATGTGGAGACGTCTGCGACACAGTGAATGACAGATGTGTTGAAAACAGCTCATTATGATCATGCACATTTATACACAGTCATTTACGTTTTCTCCTCCCGACGTTAGAATGTGTTTTTGATGACACAACTAAAAGTCATCTGTAAAACCTGGTTTATGTAAATGTCTTAACCCTGTTGTTGGCCGCCTTCTGTGGGGAGTTTGCAGTGGCTGTTGTATAATTGTAGTTTCCATGTTCTGTGACCAGGAAGCACTGGAGCAGGAGGTCAAAGGTCTTGAGAAGCAAGTGTCAGCGATACAGGATGTGTTGGGGGATCTGAAGGTCCAGCTCTACGCCAAGTTCGGTAACAACATTAACCTGGAGGCAGATGAAAGTTGAGCAGGGAAACGGACATTGACAGCTGCCCCGACACGGACTTTTATTTTTCACGCAGCTCTCGCATCACATCCACAGGACACATTCGACAACAAAGCGTCAACATGAACAGCGTAGGTTTGTGCCGTCTGGCTTTTGTTTACACAGATGTTGTGTGTATGTGTTAAGTTTTGGCAAACAAATTCATGAAGACAACAAAGGAGATTAAATAAATGCACATCATTTCTAATGTATTTTAATTGGCTCCTTATTTAATGTTCATGTTATGTTTTTTTTCCTAACTCGGTTGATCAAGCTGAAGTAAAAAACATGAGGAACAAAACAGCTGTGTCGCATTTTAACTTCCAGCAAATATAACAGTCTGAAACACTCTGCACAAGAACCCATTTCATTTGTGACCCTGCTGCATATTTGTCTCCCCTAAAGGTTTGATTGAAATAAATGAAAACTCCTCTCAGCAGTTGCTCGCTGCGTTGTGAATGTTACTTTGAAATGAAAGTGCTCAGAAGGAGCCGACCTGTGCGACCTTGTTTTTGTGGTGTTAAGACTTCATCCCACGTCCAAATTTCTTACTTAAGTTATCTCATCTTAATCCTTGGCCGCAGCGTTTTAATTAGACATCATGTAGCAAATGAAGGAATAGAAACCTCGTCCTGAAATCCACAGACCTGTCTGGATTTCAGAGACAGAGTTGAAGCAGTTCTCATTAAGAGAGGAAAAATAAATCTACACAGACACTTTTTAGATTTGGTCATTCATGCAGTTGTGGGTGAGAACGGAGGCTTTGGTTGTGGTGGACAGTCTTTCTAGAGGCACAAAAGTCAGTGCATGTTTTTTGAAGTCTTCGCAGCTGAGTGGTCACAAGCACCTCATGCAAAACCAGCTCATGACAGGCTGAAGGGGGGGTCAGACGAGTCCGGTCTTATTTCATCAAACTAAAACTGAAAATTCTTGAGCTGGACAGTGACACGTAGGATCAAAACCATAACTTTTGTTTGTCACTGATTTCACTGCGTAATGCTCACTCATTGGCATCCAGACTAAGACGGATGTGAAGATTACATGTAAGAGAAAAGTCTTTTATAAAACCAAACTTAAGTGTTTCTTGAAGGTTTTCTCACACAGTTGCATTTGTGACTCATTAACAGCATCTTGAGGAGTCGTGACATGTCTCAGATAAAGTCACATTTAATGGCAAAGTTGTGATACAAAGGGAGGGAAATGACTTCCTGTTTCTACAGTAGATATAAAATTATCAAGGCTTGTGATTCTCAATGAGCTGTTAATGTGTTTAGTATATTAGAGCTGCATTATTCAGAAAATTAATTGGCTGATATTTTGATCGTCAGTTGTTAATTTGAAAGAAAAAAATTCACTGGTTCCATCTTTTCAAATATTATTATTTTCTGGTTTTGTTAATCTGTGATTGTTAATAGTATATTTTTTTATTTTGGACTGTTAGAATAAAAAGCACATTTTATAGACCAGCATTTAATAACAGATAAATCAAGAAAAAAAATCTCTAAATGAATCAATAATGAAAATAATTATTAGTTGCAGAACTGTAGTATACAAATGTTAGTTAATTAATCTTTATTTGCACCAGCAAAAAATATAATGAACATTAATAGATGTTTTTAATTGGCTCAAGAAGGCGTCTTACAAAAAATGGTAACATTTAAAATTAGATTCAGTCAAACAAGAGACAAAAGAAGTCTAATAACAAGAGTATCTGATAGAGAACCCACTGAGTCACAGTCTTAGAAGAAGCATATAATTTCCACATTTGTGCGTGACAACTGAATAAATGATAATGTCGCCAAATCAGGCAGAAACACACACTTGTAGTTTAAAATGTGTTTATTTTAGTAAGAAACTGATGTTGCAGCAATTCAGCAAATCAATCCGTGGATCAAAGTAATGCTTAGTGACCTTAAAGTTCTTCTCACAAATAAAATAATAATGAATTCTGGTGAAATTGTAATAAGAGTGTGTTCTCTGAATATCTGTACTCCATTTTCAGATAATTCTATGTGCAGTGGCAAGAAAAACTAAGTGAACCCTTTGGAATTATGTATAAACATGTCCTGAAATAAGGTTAGATCTTCATCCCAGTTACTATTATGAACAAACACAATCTATTTTCACTAATAACACACAAATCATTGTGTTGTATCTTTTCCATGTTGAAAACAACATTCAAACATTCACAGTGTGGGTGGAAAAGTATGTAAACCCCTTGGCTAATAAAAGTTACCTGGAGTTGGGAGTTGTCAAATCTGGAGTCCAGTCAAGGAAACAAGATTTTGAGGGAGGTGTGGGTTAGAGGAACGTCATCCCAAAGGAGAAGTACAGTGGAGGGAGGAGCAGGATTTGGGGCTTTGCTGCCTCTGGGCCTGGACAGCTCCACATCATCGAGGGGAAAATGGAAAAAAGTTTGTCAAGGTCTCTTACAGGATAACGTCAGGGTGGGCGTGTGATGCAGCAGGACGATGACCCTAAATACTGGAGTAAATCCACTACAGAAAATCCCTCATTTGGAGTCAGAACCCAGACCTTCACCCAGCAGAGATGCTGTGGATTGACCTGAAGAGAGTTGTTTGCACCAGACGTCCTCAGAATATACCTGAGCTGAAGCAGTTGGTCCAAAATTCCTCCTGAACATTGAGCAGCTACTGGAGGAACTTGTTAGAGGTTATTGGTGCCAAAAGAGGTTAGACCAGTTAATAAATCCAAGGGTTTGCCTACTTTTACAGAAGATTATAATTGTTTGTGTGATATTATCTTGGAGGCACTGTCTACATTTGCGACTTAGATGAAGATAAAAATCACATTTTATGACCAGTTAATGCAGAAAACAGGTCATTCTAAAGGGTTCGCATCATTTTTCTTGCCACTGTGATGCTGCTGCATGGCTGGTGGATCCTGCAAATATCAACAATGCACAAACCTCATTAAATCATGCCCTCAAGTGTGGCCTGCATGAGCTAATAAAACATCTGAAAAAAAGAAAAAATGCAGAGCTTGAAGTTATAGCAGACACCTCTGGAGGATCGAGATCTCAATTAACAAGTTTCTCCTCCCGGTGGGTTTCCTGCTGAACATTCATAGCTATGATTAAGAGGAACTCCACCCACACAGGCTTGTCTTCATGCACAGCTTGTTAAACCCCAGCTCAGACGAACACACATGGAAATGACTGGACTTATTTCCCTGATGGCCTTGTTTACTCCGTGTCTCTACCCCCAACCCTCTTCCCCCCTCTCTCTTTCTGTCTTTATCTTTCTGTCCTCTCACTCCCCTGCTTCCAGTGATGACACAGATGTTGATATTTATTCTCTGTGCAGTTGGCGAGAGCTTTCAGAGCTCAGCCTTAAAATTAGTATGATTTCCACTGAAGAAGCCAGCATCACTTATTAGTTAAATAAGGTGGGATGTAGTCTGACAGAATCCGGCGATTGGTATTTTCTTACAATTACAGCAGTAGAAATAATAATAATTGGACTAAAATATGACAAATATATCCACTGAACACTGTAATGGGATCCTTAACTGTATGTCAGTTATTTGCCTTATTGAAATGTCAAAATATGTTGATTATAATGAACAGAATCTCAGAAAATAAAGTATATAAATGTGATATTCATTGATTCTTTTTAAGTCCAAGCTGACCGCAGTAACAGCAGAAACAGACCAGAGGGTGTCTCTGTCTCCCCAGTAATATTACAGTGAACTCAAATAGCTTTAAGTAGCATCAAGAGAAGCTCTCTGAGTTTATTGGATTCAGCTGCAGATTGTAAATATTTAACTAATATGTCCAACATGGTCAAGGATTATGAATGAGATGTAGAGAAAATAACAAACTGTAAGATGCTTTTTAAATATAGTAAAGAGTCATTCAGCAATCATATGCTTTAGTGTGTGTGATGATCCCACAACCACATTTTATTCAAAGCCACCCTCCACTTTCTTAGTGAGGTATAATCTAGTAGTCGGTACAGGTTTGGCCCGTGGTCGGCGTCCTCCTCAAAGAGTTTGTGCACACTCTGTCACTTTCAGCTGTGGTGCTACAGTGAAGAATTGTGTTTGCTCACTGTCTCTGTATGTTAGCCTAAATGTCAGGAGAGTCAACCCTGATGGTTTGAAAAATCCATAGCAGCTACAGCCATTCTTCATCACTTCCAGCTGCTCTCGCTCAGCCAGGCTTTTTATTCATCACAGGAGAGGAGCAATCTTAACATTTTCCCAAAGGCACAATGTAACATGCAGCTCATACTGTGGACATTAGTTGTATTTGCAAAATAAAATCTGTGCATATAGGTCTAGTTTTTCCCACATGTTGGCCTTTTAGGAACCTAGACTTATTTTTGATATTCATTGAACAATTACATCACAGTGATAAATGAGGTGACATAAGGACATAAAGACTGCACGGTCTGATTTGAATATAGTATGTGTGAGATTAAATTATTTGTTAATTGATTGTGAGAAGATTAGTTAATCATTCATCATTTTTCTGTCACTATGTGCTGGATATTGTTGGGTTATGTGGTGCTGGTTGCGCAAAACAAGACATTTGTCACTTTAGGGTGATGGACATTTTTCATTGTCTTTTCACATTTTGTCAATCGATTAATCGATTTGTTTGGTCTACAAAATGTGAGAAGTGAATTTAGCAGCCCTACACTGAGACCACTGGACCACCTGGATGCCCCAGTCAGCCAGATTTGAAAACCCAGCTGAGTTTCTGAGTGATGGGGCAGGATATGAGGGTCCTTATCGTTGACAGCTGCAGTGCAACACATTATGAGAGAATGTCAAGTAAGCTACAGTCTCTCATGGGGATTAAGTAGCGAATCCTAAAAAGCACAGAGCAAGATTGAGTGCAGTTTAGAGACCACGTATCAGGGGCTGTGAGTGGCACAATGCAGCGACGGGTCATTTTGGAGGCAGAGCTTAAACTGCATGGACCGAAGGCCTGATAAGTTTTGTGTTAGACTTTTAAGACTAATTAATTTGTTGATAATGAATTCCTTCCCTACACCTCCAGTGGACAGGGACTCTGGATTGCTCTACGTGCGGAGGCTGAGGACTACGCTGGGATATCCACTGTCATTCATTTCATTACTGTCCATCAAGCTGATCAGCCAAGACAATAAAGGCACACTTCCACTGCGGCAGCGCATGAATCATCTGAATGATGAAGACAAGTCTTTCTGTGGACTCATCCCTCCGTGAGCACGAGTGAGCGTCTGTGTGTGTGTGAGTGTGTGTCATCAGTGTAGCAATCAGGACTTATAAGTGCTTTGAAAACAAATTGGTGTCCCAGAGCCAACATCCAGTGGTTTATTTAAAGATTTGTTTATCTTTCATTTATGAATTGCTGAATTGGAAATTAAAACTTCCACCCGTGTTTCATCCAGTCTCCGTCTAGAATACCTAAAAATGTGTGGGAGTCTTAGCTTGTAAGTTTCCATCACTTATCTGCTTTAATCAGAGCCCCCTAATATGCTGAGAATATGACTTCAGAAAATGCATTTCCATATCCAGCATGGAACAATGGACCAAATAACTCACCGTATGAAGGACAGTAGAATGCCTCTAAATATTTCAATGAATATCATTACCAAAGACTGAATTTATGTCAGTTACATTGCAAAGACTTTGGAGAAACAGACACATCCAGGCTGTTGGGAGACAATCGGAATTACTCATCTATTCCAAGAGGCAGCCGACATTTTAAACCTCACCAAATATTTGATTAGTGATGTTACATATTAATGGAACCAGTACATTTAAAACACTGGTGACTTTAGCCACACTTTTCATGGTCCATTACAATTTGCACTGACATTAATGGTTCCCAGAGGAAGTACACTGACCTTGGTGACACCCTTACTTTTCCATGAGAACCATAAGGGTGTCATATTTAGTTTTTAATTAAATATCTCAACAACTACTGGATGGATTGCAGAAGGGATTCGGTTCAGATATCCATGGGGCCCAGAGGATGAATCCTTATGGTGATTGTTGAGTTCGTACAGCGCCACCAGCAGATCAAGATTCTCAATAATACAGTGAAATGTCTCAACGTCTACCAGATGGTTTGGCTCTGAATTTTGTCCAGACATTCATGTTCTCCTGATGATGAATCTAATAGAGTGGGAGTGGAGTGGAGTGGAGTGGAGTGGGAGGGGGCCAAGTGTTTTTCTGTGTTCCCATTTCATTTCTTTTTTCTTTAAACCATATCTTTTATGTTACGGAACACAGAAATGCAAGATTGTCAGGATATTTATGATAAGTCATGTTCTGTCCGTCATTTTGGCACAGTGGACAGGTGTAAATACTACATTACCCATGAGCGTTGGGCGCTGTTGCAGTGGAGGAGAAGAATTGCAGCTGTTGAACATGATCTTGCCCTCCATCAGTGGGTCACTTGAGAATTTTATTATTTATTTTACACAAGCTTGTATCTTTGATTTAATGGAAATATGACACATGGGGATGAAGCTCTCAAACAGCCTCATTTTCTATCAACTTTACCTCAGAAATGAAACAATTACTGTCCTATAACCATGAAAATATAATTATTCAATCAATTATTATTTTTTCTTTCTTTTTTTTTTTCCAACTTGTTGTTTCTAGGCGGAGAAACGTGTCGCTGTTAATAACCCGGCAGTGAACTAACCAAAACAAGCCTGGACCCACATCCGCCCCCAACCGGAACTGTCAAAAACTGTCAAAGAAGTGAAGAAGAAGTTGATGGATTTCACGACAATATTCACAACCGGGAATAATTTTCTGCAAAAACACTTTAAAAACTTTAATCTGTGGACACTTACGGACTAAAGGGATATAAATAATCCATGAATGGACGTCAGGACTTCATGCTTCAAAGGTAGGGAGAGTAAAATCTGAACGAATTATACTTTTGTACTCATGGTTTCTGTCCGAGCTAACGATGTGTAGCACGTCAGTACTGACTAAAGTTAAATTACACCTTTGTGCCTGGTGTTAGATACTGTTTTCTGAGCTTTGGACCGGTCACCAGCGGCCAGGTGAGTTTAGAAAGTTTGGCAGAACCACGTCTTTTAGTTTCCAAGTAGGGGGTGATTCTGCATCATAGACAGTCGCCAATGCTAGTTAGCATTGTTAGCATGTTAGCATTCTGATATTTGAAGTACTGCTGTGTCCAAGTGTAGCCTCACAGCGCTGCTAACATGGCTATAGGCACAAAGTCTTGTTGCTAATAAGATGTTTGGGTCATATTTTAGTTCTCAGGTGTTATTCTTTTTTTTTTAACACACACACAGGGCTCCTGGCTCTTTACATACACTGAGCTGATGACCTCTGTGCAGCCTCAGCAGGACAATCCAAACCTCTGTGTGTTGCTCAAATTACTCTAATGGCATCTACCAAAGAAGGATGTTTCACAGCTACTCCAGCAGGATTTTCCCCAAGTAGAGATTTAAACCAATGAACCTTCAGTCATATTAGTGTAGCACCGACTCAGCTCTGCTGTCGCCCAATTAGCTTCAATTTATGATGCAGCAACAGAAAATAACAGCACAGAAGATTTCATGCAGTCGTCCTTTAGGGTGACATTTCTGTGATGTCTTTAATCGCTCTAGTATCCCTCCCTTCTTTGAGACATACACATGGCTTAATTAATGGTGTAAAAAAAAAGAAGGGGAGAAACAAGAATGAATTATGACTTGTCTATTTTTCACCCAATTAAATGTAATTTTTCAATATGCCGCCCAAATTTAAGCACAAAGAAAATCAGCCTCTGCGTTGTGGCTGAGCAGTAAAAGAGTTGATCGATTCATGGCATTGCATTCGTCTGTGCTCCTGAATTCCATTGTAAATCCTCATTCATATGGTTTATGAATTTCATTATAAAATCTGACAATGTGATGTCTATGGGTGTTGTTCACCTTGATCCTGCTGCTGAGTCTCCTCTATTAACACCTCAGTAGGTGCTGCGCTGTGTTTTCACTTCAGTTTTGGTTTCAACACTTCATTCGGTTCCAAATGGCAAATGTAACTTTGATGTGTGCCAGTAAGCTAATGTCATCCTGCCAGTAAATCTATTCAATTCTTTCAATTAGGCCACTCGACCAGCGCAGAAGAGAATACCATCAAAAAGGGATGTTGCAGCACTGATCGTAGGTGGTTCAATTTAATAGAGCTCAGTGGCTGAAAACAAAAACCATGTGGATTGTGTCATCTAACCACACACATGAAGAGTTTTCTGGGAACTTACATCTTGTGTATTCAATATGGTTAGCTGACATGGATGGAGTTACGATTTCAGTGAATTTTTTGTCAAATACTTGGAAGAGATTTGTTAATTGGGAAAGCTACATCCTCCAAAATGATCATACAGTTAAACAGTTTCAACACAAACTGATTATAACCTTCATGAAGGAGGATTTACAGGATTGCACATATATATATATATATATATATAAAAAATCTGGGATATGGGTGTCATGCTCAAGCTCGGGTCCAGCCCCTGATTAATGAGGGTTTGAGGGTTTTGTGCAGCATCTTAGCTGCTGATAGGGCTGCACTCTTGTGGACAGAGACCTCAGATGTTGTACCTGGAACCTGCTGGAGCCACTCGCCCAGTTTCGTGGTCACATCCCCGAATACTCCTATAATCACTGATACCACTTTAGACTTAAACGTCCACATCTGTTCCAGTTGTTCCTCTAGCCCCTGGTACTTTTCGATCTGATTGTGCTCCTTCTTTCTGATGTTACTCTCAGCTGGGATTGCCACATCTATCACAACTCCCCTCTTCTGCTTCTTGTCAAACACCACGATGTCTGCTTGGTTAGCCAGTAGCAGCTGCATGTCAGCGTGGAACCTTAAGTACCACTGAATCTTAACTCTGTTGTTTCAACCACTTTAAATGGTGTGTCTCATCGGGAATTGGGTACTTGTTTAATGTCTAATCCATACTCGGCACAGTCCTTCAGTCTGGCCTTTTATAGCCACTGGAGGGATTCCTTGATGTTGCCCAATCCCACTATCTGCCAGTGTTACATCTCATGGATGCATTGTGCTCCTTCCTCCTGCTCTCTCTCTCTCTCTCTCTCTCTCTCTCTCTCTCTCTCTCTCTCTCTCTCTCTCTCTCTCTCTCTCTCTCTCACTATCAACCTCTCTCCAAACTAGACGAGGCAGATGGCCGCCCACCTTGAGCCTGGTTTTGCTTTAGGTTTTTTGCCTCTTTTTTTTCCCTTGTATTTCCTCTGATGCCAAGTGTTTGCTCATGGTTGACATTGTTGGTCTCTTTGTGAATAATATTATCTAGACCTGCTATTTATGGAAAGTGCTTTGAGATAACTTCTGTTGTGATTTGGTCCTATGTATTTGGAGCTGAGTTGACTTGACATGGGAGGGGGACTTGGTCTTCCATGACATTTCACCTTCCAGTTCTACACTGATGCATGGATGTACATGACATCACCTTCTTCTCCATCATGACTCAGCAATAGGAGCTGTGGTAAAACAGCAAAGACAGAAATAAATCATGTTAAGAAGAAAAAAAAAAAAAAAATGACGTGCATGTCAGACCGTTTTGCTGATATTAGGAAGCTGATTGAGAAAATGTGTGTTTTTTTTTTTTTTAAGGCCTTTAATAAATTTAATACGAATCTATTTGTCAGGCTTTCATGCAATACTGAGAAAAGACTCCCCCTGCAAAAGATAAATTAGATTTGGGAATAACATCAGTATAGTGGATGTCTGTATAATTGTGACTGACAGTGTATGATTTATGATGCCTGCTCCCTACAAAGGCAGAGTACAGTAACCGCAGAAGCACTGAAGTTGGGGGAAAAAAAAGACTTTTCAGGCTCGAAGGAAAAGTGTAAAACAGACATAAAAGTATTGCTTTCTTATGATGTCTTTTTAGGCTGATTACACACAAAAAAAAAAAAAAATTGCCATAGAAACCATACAGTACCTTAAAATTGCAGACTCTGTGCTCTTCTTTTTTTTTAATCTTCACAGAACGCTCAAAGGAAGTGCAGCATCTTCAACAAATTGCGTCCTCTCAGCTTTCTGATCCAGTTTGTGTCAGTGAAATAAATATTTACAGTCTATAACTTATGGGAATCAAGGCTTTCTGTCTTTCTACCTTAGTACTAATAATATCTATCTTGAAAATAATACCATACAGTCATTTGCAATTGAATACATTTACATATGTGATTTAACCACTAAATCACATGAAATTGTTCAGAGTGAAGCTACTGAGATCTGCTCAGCTGGCTGCCTTTAGCACTGAGTAACCAAAGTGTTAGTTCATCAATAACTAAACTTAGCTTTAGTTGCAGCTGACACATTGGCATAGAAACAGAATATGACTGTTTTTTCCTGTCAGTCTGGATTAATGTTAAATGGAATCTTCAGCTTGTGTTTTCTATCTGTCAGACTAATGTAACTTGCACCGTGAGACTGTCCTGCAGCTTATTACAAGCCATAGTTGTGTTTTATTGTTAAAAGACCTATAATGGGTGTAGTAAATATGATGGGAGCAAAGGAGGGTGACATAGTATAAAGAGCAGAAACTCTGTTAGTCGACAAAAACACTAGATTTTGTCATTGGAGGCTGCTATTCGTTTCCAGTTTGAAAGTTTTCCCAATCTATTATTGTAACCATGGTAACCTTCAGGAACAGTTATTACTACTAGTTATTTTTTCCTGGTACTTCTGCTTTTATTAAAACTGCAGTGAGGTGAGCCACCTCTACCAGGCGGCACCCCAGAACTACATATTTTAACTTTAACCACAATCTCTTCCTGGAACTAACCAGTTTGGTAACCATGTAAACCTGACAGTTAAGGTCAGGTACACTCTGTGTGTTTACTATTGTAACCATGATGACAAAGGGTTGCTGTGCCTGGCAGCATTGGGGCACTATTTCAAGAAAAACCTGTTGGTTGTATCAGAGCGTGGGGACATATGATCGTTCGGGTTGGAGGACTTGCGTGGGAGGGGGATTAGTTGGGTATTCAGGTTGTTTCTTTCTCTTCTTTTGTTCCCTTTTTTGTTTTTTTGCTTTGTAGATGGCAGAGGGCATGTGAATTCCACAAACAGTATAATCTCAAGCACTTTATTTAAAAAAAAAAAAAAGCATATTTAAATCTATAATTCATTGTGGACAATCATTCAACATGCGTTTATGTCATGAGGACATTTCACACAATCATTCAGACAGTAAATCTTTGACCTGTAAAATATTTCAGCATCATGTTGCTGTCATATCCAGTGAACTGTTGTTGCATACATAGAAGTTTTTATGAGGTGAAGACTGGAACATATTATGTATCACTGTATCTGAGATGCACAGGCTTCCTTGTTTGGAGATCTGTTGCAGGATTTCAATTACAGGCCATCTCCCTGCTTCTGTGATTGTAAATGTTGAGACCATACCTGCAATATCTGATGAAGGCTAGAAAAAACTGAGCTACCTTCGAACAACTTTTCTTGGAGACGCTATACCCTCTGTAGAGATGTAAAAATGCACACGGATAGCTACAAGGGCTGCATCTATGACACCACTGTGAATTCTCTAGCAGGTGAGTCAGTTTATAAATATAAAAATAAGGTATGTAATATTAACTTTGGATGGAATGAACAACACAAGAGGCCTTTATGATGTGGGTTGAGCCTGGAAAATTTTAGCAAGGGCTCTGTGGTGGGCTTAAAGAAAAAAGGAAAAAAAAACGAGCCAGTGCAAGATTTAAATATGATCTCAACTTCATTAAATGAACTGAGAGAGCACTGCGAGGGCAGAATTTCTTGCAAGAAAAGCATTTCAAAGTAAAACTTAGGGGAGAACTGATGGTGCTGATTTCAGTGAGGGCCTGCTTAATGAAGCGTCTAAAACTATTCTTGTCATGTAGCTTATAGCTTCAATGACAGTCATAGTTTTAATTTAAAAAAAAAAAAAAAAAAAAAAAGTCCATCTGTTTTACTAGCTTTCTAGTTCCACCTGACTCAGTTCCTATATTTTACGGGTGGATGGATGGGCCAATGAAACACAGGAATATGACACAGGAGAGCGGTGTTTGATTCCCACGTGAAAGTAGCAGTTTATGTTGTTTCTTTTATCCATAACCGTTAACCACATTGTTAATGTTGTAACCATGACAACAAAGATGATCCACAGTTGAGGAAGTACTTACTTTAAGCCAAATCACCATCTTTTCCTAAACCTAACCAAGTCATGACGGTTATTATAGTAACCATGGCGACAAAGGTATGTATGCAGCTGTCCTTGGTGTGTTTATTTTTGTAACCATGACAAACAAGGGCTTTTTTTTTTTTTACTACAGTAATAGTGTAAACAAATAAAAACTGAATTTGAAAAACTTGATTGAGCATCTTCAGAAATGTTGCCCCTTATCCAACAAAAAGAAAATATCATTCCACAGCTGATCATCACATCTGTTTAATTAAGATGATTCTGTCTCATGTCCTCAGCCTATAATCTAAAGATATTGTTGGTGCTTTGCAACATTCACACAATATTAACAGTCTGACCTCATTTGAGGCTTCCTCCCTTCAGAAGCTCTATAAAGGATTAGAAATCATCAAGGGAACTCCACCCTCCTCCATCCTGACATATATCTTTATCTTTCAGTTGTGCGATTGTAAACCAGACAGTGTGAGCCATCTGAGTATCTTTGAAGTGGCACTGTGGCCAATGTGAACGTCTCTGCAGGGCAGAGTGGCTGTTGCATGAAAAAAATAGTCGTACACTGCAATGAATAAAACAATGAATATTTTAACAAGTTTTTACATGTTTTTTTGAAAAATGAAATAATTGTTCTTGGAAATAGATTTTTTTTTAAAATGTAGAATCAGAGGTTGGAGCAAGTGTCAGCTGTTGAATCATGCTCTGTCACAGGACAGGAGAGACAGCACACTGAGAGACACCGTGTCTGATACATATTTGTGCATCAAAATCATTTTCTCCTAATCACTTCTCACTGGCACGGAGGAGAGAGTGCTAACCTCATTTGCTTTCAGTGAGCCTGTCTCTGTCTGAGTGTTTTTAAGTGTGATGTTTTCAAAGTCTTTGAAGAAAGACAACCCAGATTTTTTTTTTCCCTGGACCTTCTGGAAATGTAGATTTGAATGGGTGCTGCAAACCCCACTATATCTTGCCAACAATATAGAGAAACGTGATGATGATTTAGGTGAATTAACCCAACATGTTTGAGAAGACTAAACTGTTGTTTGCACCCATACAAACAAGGCTGTCAAAATAGACAGCTGCCCTAGGCCTCCACACCTCCAGGTTCACTGTGTGTATTTTGATCAATTGCAAATTAACACCATTAAATTACAATATCAGCTAAATGCATTATTAATTAAATGAATAGTTCAACATTTTGGCAAATCATCTTATTCACATTCTTGCTGAACAGTTGGTGGATATTCCAAAATAAGTGATTTACTGGTGAAATTCAGGGTAATAATTGATTGCAGTATTGAATGGATTGAAGAGTCCACTGTTAAGTAGACACTTGGCACACATTTGCTTGTAGCGATTCCAGAGGGAGATTTTCTGCCGTTCACGGATGACATTGAATTAGCATGGCTCTGCCGTCCCTCAGTGGAGTGCCTCTGTTGTAGTAGCTCAGCCATTATGTTGAATGTGATGTGAATACATTCATGAAGTGGAGTGATGTATAAACAGACGGAAAGTTTGCACAAATTGAGGTTCAGCAAAATGCAGTGGTGGAAAATAATGAAATACATTCATTCAAGTACTGCACTTAAAGTGTGATTATAAGGTATTTGTACTCTACTTGATCATTAGTATTTTATTTTTTATTTTTCAATACTGTACTTCAGAATTTTCCATTTGAATATTGTATGATAAACTAAAAATTTAACACATCAGTAAAACAGATATTATATATTATGTTATTATATGACACTCTTAAAATTATAACTTTTCCACATTCAAATATCTAAAAACGACTAGCCCTATGTTATATATTTGTAAAAATGTACTTCCATTATCTGAAGTGTTTCTAGCAATTCTCAAACCCAGAGAAATCTGTGATTTTAATCAGTCAGAAGCTCAAAATTGACCTTTATCCTGTTTTAAGCCACATTTTCAAGTATGTTTTTTTTTTTTTTTTTTTTTTTAACCAGGTGAAGGATCTGATTTTTCATCAGACGTCTGGATCTTAAGTTATCAGAGAAAAAAGCAGAGGGACATCCTGTGTCTGCCGAAGCGTGTCGGGAAATGGCAGATTTTTAATGTGAAGCTGCTTTAGTTGTTGTTTTTATTCCCTGGCCTGTTGGTTATGGGGAGGAGGAGACCTCTGTGAATAACCTCGGCTGCTGGTAAAAACCTCTTGAAAGTCTAGGTCATAAGTTATCAAAGAAACAATTGAAACAGATGTTAGCAGCATTCTCAGCTCTCAACCCTTCCACAGCGTCCTGTGTCTTCTGTATAGCATTGGCCAAACATTGACTTTAAATGTGAATTAACTTTATTTTACTTTACTTTATTTACAGCTGCTTTTACTGGTTATAATCACAGGGTCTGTTTGTTCTGGAGAGGAGGAGACCTCTGTGGATAATTCAGCTCCAGGTTAAAACCTCCTTAACGACTGACACTGAAGGAATCCAAACTGGGAGAATCTTACAGTAACTCCCATGATCCCATGATGTCACCCAACGCCGTCTTTTGTCATTGTTTTGACTGAGAGACTCCTAGTGGCAGAAGTTACATACTGTGCGTTTGAGGTGCATTCTGCAGACGTACTTTCATGGTTGATCCTTGAGCACATTTTGCTGAGGATATTTCTGTATTTGAAGGACTTTCACTTCTTATTGAGTATATTTTAGACTAAAGCTTTAAAGAATCTGAACTGAATCTTCTTTTTTCTTTCCAGCACAGGCCACATGTAGCCAGTGATTACTACCCCAGGAAAGCACTTTAGCCGTCGCCCTGATCTTGGCTCTCACTTCTTCCACTCTTGAAAGTTACAATTTGATTCAACTTAATAATGTCGGTGCATACTCTCTGAGTTGTGCAGCTCACTGTAACTCTGGGGATAAAATCCAAACAGCACAAGAGCTTCATTTTCAGGTTCAATGTTAATTTAATTTCCCGACATGAAAATAACAACGGCCACACGACCCCGATGACCCAGACCATCTGACATACTGATGCAGCAGTAGCTGTTGCTTCTGTCTGTCTCATTATAATTCCACTCAATTCAGTGTTGAAATTGGCTGGAGCAGAGGTCACTTGTAGAACCTTTACTGTACAACAGGGATGAGCAGCAGGATGCCAGGGTGATGCTGTCTCGTTTAGCTTTGTTTATTGTTACCCTGTTAGTGGAGCCTCACCAAAACAGCAATAACTAATAATATTCTCAAAAAAAAATACAGGAAATTAATAGAGTAAATTGTTTTTTTTTTATTCTTCTTTTCAGTCCCGGAGTTCAGTGTGCATTCTCATATAGTGCTTTCACCTTTTTCAAAGAGAAAAGAGTTGTACTTTTATGCATAGTGCATTATGGGATCTGCATTTGTAATATGCTTTATCAGATAAAATGATTTGATGCATAGAAACATTTTACACTTGGATCCTCTCTACATCTAATCCAATTTTAGGGATACAGTTTGGCAGAGTCCATTAAAAAACTCCTCTCAGTCAAACAGGAGGATGTTTACCTTCAGATGAACACCACCAGGTAATGGAAAAATAAATAACCGAAAGTGCCAATAACTGACTTTACTGCTCTGCCGGCATGGCCATGTGAAATTAAGGCCTACATTAAACAGGGCATTCCATCAGATTGCCGTGCATTAACATCAGAAATGGAGGTGAAATGAAAATGACAATATTTAACTTTATGGGTAGAAAGAACGCATGAATAATAATGATGTTAAAACAGATGAACGGACGAAACTTTCACAAACAGGATTTCTGTAGAGAATCAGGAGCTGAGAGCAGAACTAAAGTCAGAAAGGAGGTTTGATAAAGCTGAACAGCACACATTCAACACGCTGCAGTCAAAATATGTAAAAACATCTGTCACATCTGTAATTTGAAAATGTGGGTGATCATCACAGCTGGAGTCTCGTTTCCCTGATTATAAGTTCTGCTGTAAACTTGGTGTAGCTCATCTACATATTTAAAAGCATTGTTAATTCTAGCATGCAGAAGCACATCTGTGTTGATTTCTCGACAACTGTGACCGGGAAAAAAAAAAAAAGATAAAAAGATAAAAGAAATGGTGAAAAGAATTCAAATCTGTCTGCTTTACCTTGGTCAGTTATTCATTGCAAGGGTTTTCAAGTTATTCCCGTATTTAGAGTCTTAGTGTGAGCAAGGTCGTACAGGAGTAGTGCCTGATTCTGTCTTCATTTTACCACATCACACCGACTGAGTGAGTGGATAAAATATCATGTGTTTCTCTCTTCACCTACATATTTGGATTTATTTCGTCCTCAGTACTGCATCATGTGGTTTATCAGGGTTTCCTTTTCAAAATGTGTCTTATCTGAGACAGATCACTTGTTTAATGTCACCCACAGCCACGCAAGGACCTGTGTTCTTCTGAGCCATGTCCCCAAGTCAGTAATCAAGCTTACACAATAACAGCTTCTCCTAATGAAAAACAAGCCAGTGGTTCTTCACAGCTTCATCTTGCTACAAAATCCCTGTCTAATCCCCCCCCCCCCAACATCTCCTGGCTTATTGGTGGCTAGGTGGAGGTGGGCAGCTTTTTAAGTGTGATAGATGGAGTTTAGTTTCAGGCTGCTGCTGCTGCTGCTGCTGCTGCTGCTGCAGCTTCCTTCTCTGCCCCAGTCATCCCCAGAGAGCTCGGGATGAGCCTGAGCCACAATATAGTTCTGCTGAAAAGCCTTTTGTTGTCATTCAATCTGTATTCAGGCTAAGAGCAAACAAACCACCTTTATTCAATGTTTTTTTTTATTTGTTGGATTTGCAGTGTTTATTCATTTGTATTTAGATTCCATTAACAATCGTTTTAGAAGACACAGCTAACCAATATCAGTGTTATGTAGTCCCCTTGAATGTAGATTTCCTGTGTTGCTCTTGCACTGTAAAATGATTCAAAAACTCAAACTAAATAAAATAGTTTCTCCAATAAGGTTGATTTTGCAGATGACACACACTAAATCAGAACAGTTGCCCATCATGTGGCCTGTTGTGTAAATTTCCTTTTTAAAATGGAGAATAACAATTTACAACAGTGAACAAAAAGTTGTGTGCATCAAATAGCATCCTGACCTAGAACTACAACTACAAACTAGTAAAATATGGACCATAATATGCTTTATTTTTGTCACATACTGTACCTCAGAGGACAAAGTGTAAAATGCAACACAGCCCTATCACAGATAGATAGATAGATAGATAGATAGATAAAAACTTCATTAATCCCCAGGGGAAATTCAGGTTGTCCAGTAGTTCATTAATGTATTCATGTAAGATTTAAGTCCATGTCAAGATTCACTGCCTTTGTCTGAGGTGTTAAACAGCCTGATGTCAGTGGGAACAAAGGATTTTCTGAACCGCTCAGTCCTGCAGTGCGGTGAGATAAGACGTTAGCTGCTGGTGTAGCTGCGTCTTTAGCTCGCAAGGATGATAAGGAAATCAGTGCACACCGGACTCACCATGTAGACAAGCGTCTGTGGATGAAATATGCTGATCTGGGAATGAAATGTGATGAAACTGCTGCCTGATGTGGATCAAGAGACTTCCAGCGTGCAGGTTTACATAGAAAAGAATGCGTGTGGGTGTTTTTGAAGCGTTTCACAAACTGTCAGTTAGTGTAGTCCTCAAGATGTAGAGAGCCTGTCCTCCCATGAAAGATGACAGCATCAGTCATTTCGGCAAATCCCCGAAAACAACATGTTTACAGATGACAAAGCCCTCTAGCAACCGTGGCAATTATGACTCTTGTGAATCTGGAGAAAGGACAGATGACATTGTTACAGAGCGACAAAATCTACATACAGAAGGTCAGGGTGGATGGTTGAGGTCAACCAAAACGTCAGACTTCAACACGTGAGACTGATGTTTGCTTCCCATCTTAGACTGACGGCCAATCTTTCTTTTAAGAGTGACAGCAGTTGTGACGTAACCTCGTAACCTTACCATAACCTTACCGTAACCTTACCATAACCATAACCAACCTTACCCATAACATTGTCAGATGATAAAACTTATTGATTTGTGATGGTTTGGAAGGTCTGTGTCAATGTCGCCCTGTCGATTGTAGGATCATATCAGAAAATGAACTATCAATGTATTTTGTAATTTCATTTGAAGGACTCGTTACATGTATGTAGATCTATTCACCATTCAGTTTTGGATTTCATGTAGCTTTCATAGAAGCATCTAGATGCCACCACACAGATAGCATGACTTTAGAATTTACCACTGAATCAGAATCAGTGCTGATCGTCTTGGCTGTGTAAACAGTGATGCATTCACCTGCTATTTTATGTACTGACGGGCATTTAAACTGAGCTGGATGAAGTGATTTGTAATTTCCAACTCTGCTCAAGGGATTTCAGCCTGTTGGTCAGTCTGATCTATTGGTCCCTTAATGCAACACCTTGGTTCAGAGTTAAATATTTCAATTTAATGCACTTTTAACTTGAAAGCAGTGCAGATATCACAAATTAGAGGACCTTGCTTAAGGATACTTCACCAACCGTGCAATATCCCTTATCTGCTGCTTCTGCTGGATATTTTGTAAATATCCAGTTGTAGATATTACATTATCTATTATTTATCTTTTTTTTAAGAATTTGATACTGACATTTGCAATTTTTTTTTCTCCTGCACTGTCCACTTTGCTGCTGTAATACTGCACATTTCCCGACTGTGGACTAATACAGGACTACTTTAATTTTAATCTTAATCTTACATTAACGTGTAGATAGAAGGAACTGGGGGTCAACCCACCAACCCTGTTTATGATGGACTATAAGCTTGTCCAAATGAGTCAAATCCACAATGAATATTTTTTTTTAAATTACTCTGATATTTGGCAGAGGTATTCATGGTCCTCAGAGGACGAATCCCAGTGGTTGTAGAGATGCCTGAGTGCCACCAAAAGTCAGAATTGTTTTACTCACCCATCTTATTTGCAACAAAACATCCCTTAAACAAGTGATCCTATTCCCTCAGCTATTTGCCACAGGCGGCCATGCTCCCCAGAGGATGCATTGTTTTTACACATAATATTTTAGATATCTATGGGCTGACAGCAACGGCATTTGCTGAGCCACGTTCCCTGCAGCAATGTGCTGTAATTTTGGTAGCTTTCTGAAATGTACTCGGTCATCAGCTCCACTGATTGTCTTGCAATAGAGGAACTGATATGATCCCGTTGTAATTCTCTCTCACCCCCCTCAGGCCAAACTTTGTTGCTTCATGGTTGGCTGAGAAGAAGAGATTTACCTCCACTGTTTAACCGTCCTACTGTGTGGTGTGTACAGAGAAAACAACCTCATGGGGCTGTTGTGGCTATTACAAACTTTTTTGTCTATTCTAGTGTAAAATCCTTAGTGTGGCAGATATAGACATGAAACATCTGTGAGCTGTAGAAAGAAGGAAGCTCGGTAATATTCTGCGATCACCTGTCATTCGCTCACTGTGTACAAGTGACCCCATCATCACTCACCCATCGTATGTCTAGACATATTTCTTTTATTCAGTGGAATTTAAAATACTGGAGACTGTAACATCTTGAGGGAGTTTCGTGTCTGTCTGAAATCCTGTTACTTTCAGCATGAAAATTACCTGGGATTCTCACCTTGAGGTGAGACAATCACTTTTGTCCGCATACACTGGGTGAAGTGTCTTAGCAGTTACAAAGAAGTAGGCATAACTTGGATTGTGATAAAGTAAGATTATCATAAAACAGGACTTGAGAGGGGACAGCCATCTGCTGCTCTTGGCTCTCCTGTGACTTCAGAGTTTCATAATGAGTGCGATATATCTCTTAATCTAAAACAGTGTTACGAGACAACCAAAACATAAAGTGCTCCCTGGATTCTCAGCACAATTGCTACACAAACTGTGAGAATCTGCGTTCATGGCAACATAAACTAAGATGCAAACCTCCCAATTCTGCTGCCAATAATGTACAGATAAACCAAGCCTGTTCCCTAGAAATTACCTTCATATACTACTGATTTTTATAGACTGATATCATTTGCTTGATTTATGCACGGCGGCAAAGTGTTTTCGAGTGCAGGAGTTTGCAGGGAGGTAGTCGGGGTGGGTGGTGGGTGGAAAAAGCGCAGGTCTTTGATGCTGGACCCAAGGCTTCACAGTCTGCATGTTGTTAGTAAACATGTTGTGTCTTCTTTACATAACCTTAAAAGAGCAATTCTATATTTTGGGAAATACATTGATTTGCTTTCTTGCTGAGAGTTGATGAGAGAAGACCAGACAATAGCACTCTCATGTTTGTATGGTAAATATGAAACCAGCAGCTGGCTAACTTAGCATAGCACAAAGACTGGAAACAGGGAAACAATTTAATCTGGTTCTGTCCCAAAGCAACCAGCAGAGATGAAAGTTACTGCTCCCAGAGAAGGAACAGTTTAATACATAATCCCCTGTGAAATGGTAACATTTTTACACATCTGATTTTGTACAGATTAAACAAACAAGATGCATTTTGTTACCTTGGCAAACAGCCAGGTTCGCTCTTTACCCCTTTACCACTGGTCAAAAAAACCTTTTGTCAGCAGTGAATAGGGTACAATCAGCTTTCACACCCAGGTCAGATGACAGCTGTAGATGCAGGTATTTATTGACTCCGGCTCCGATCAGTGCTGAAAACACATCACCTGGGCGAACATGCTAATTTTCGCTCCCCTTTCTATCTTTCAGAGCACAAAACAATAGAAACAGACTTGTCACCTGCACCAGCACAGTGCTGTTGAACCAGAAACACCGCGGCTACACTGCGCACAGGGATGAGAGAGTGAGCTGCAGCCCTGAAATAAGTTAAAAAAATATATATATATCTGATCGAAGTATCTCACACGGAGGCTCCAACACTGACAGGAGCAATAACCCGGACAAGAGAGTCTGCATGGCAGCTAACAGCTCACTCCTTCTCCCCTGTATCTGTATGAGCTCTGCAACTGCATGTGACGACATAGCTCCCTGTAGTTGTGTGTGTGTCTTCAGTCTGAACAGAAACCAAACTCGGCTGCCAGCGTAAAAGGTGTTAATCGCCTGTGATAGTGGGTGTACCCACATTTAAAAAACCTGCTTGTACTTGCTAATTTTGGTGTGAAAAGGGTATAAGTTAGTTAGTGATGGCTTCATACTTATTGTACAAACATGAGAATGATATTAATCCTCTCATTTAACTCTTGGCAGGAAAGCGAACAAACATAACTGCCAAAAATGTCAAACTTTTCCTTTAACTAATAGTTGTGAATGTAACCATTAAAATATTTAGTATACTGGAGAAAAAATAAATGACATATATTGCCACTGAGCATTTTGCTTATGCCGGATTTGTAAATGAACATTAATTAATTGTTAATTCATTAATTAATCATCGTGTTCCCTTCAAATATAAGTGTAATTTCTGGGAGACTGAAGCAAACACAGCATTTCCAACACAGGCCTTTCACTCTGATTTAAAATGTTAATGTGTTATATCTCCATTTGATGTCACTATGGAGTTTGGAGACAGATTCATCTGTGCAAAAATAATGTCTCTCATTTGATGGTTTTGTACAGTGGGAGTGAGACATAATGTAGAAATAAATGCACTGTTTTCTCCCATCGACTCCCAACATAGAATTTCATAGTGAATCACAAACACCATCAAGATTCTTTATCACAGTGAATGTTTCCCTCATCACAGTTGTGTAGCAGAGAGTTTTTTTTTTGTGTTTGCCAGACATCCAATAGCCTATGTCCTGCAGGGAGGGAGGTGTATTTACTGAATCGTACTGCATAGGTAGAAGTCACCGGTGTGAGTCAATATCCATGTTTTACTTTCAGAAATTACCACATCGTAAATGCTGAGGCATTTCCAAACATGTATTCTATGCAAGAGCAAAAGCATTACAATAATAATGAAAGATGGCTGGAACTAAATGGAAATCTCTGTGGAGTGTTTTAGCTCTGTATATATGAAATCTTGAGGCACAGATAGCCACAAACTAAAAGGGATTCAATTCAGAGTTAGTGGAGAGTCTGTAGGTTTGAAATAAAGTTGTCTGAGATGCGTTCAAATGATGGTTTGCCACTAGATATGAGGGGGAAAGAACTCAATAATGTAATGCTTTAATCCCTTAATGTCTTAGCTCTATGACAAGCATACTGAACAGGCTCTTTCCCTTACAATCCCTGTGCAAGTACATGTCCATGAATAAAAATGCAGCTCATTGGGTTCTCATGGGCCCATTAGAAGTGGAGCATGTAGTTAGTCTACAGTGGTTAGTTTCCAGGGCAACTTTGACCTGTTTTCTTCTGACTCTTTGTTCCGAGACAATGTGCAATCAACAGTGAAGCACACTTGGCTAATTTTACCAAGTGAAATTAATATCACCTGCAATGATGAAGTATAATGCACTGAAGAAATTCATACCATGACTCATTCATGATGTTTGGTTGTGCTACAGCTTGTACTTATGAATTTACAAGTAATGGTTTTGACTTTTAGTTTGTGTTTTTTTTAGGGCTGCAGGTATGTGACAAAATGCCTTTGACCTGATCGAAGTACCTCATTGCTCCCAAACATTTATCAGTGCTCACTGCAGTGATTTATTTGTATGAAAGTGTGAATGAAAAGTTTGAAAAGCCAGTTGACTTACAGTGAAATCATACATTCCCAGTCATATCTGACATTACACTAATTTTCCCTCCAGTTGCAGACAGTCGGCGTGTTTCAAAGCGAGCAGTAGTCAGTTGCCAGCTGACTACTGCTGCCGGCTCAACCTACAACCAAGGAAGACGTGGGTGACTTTTGCATAAATGTTCCTTTTGGCTTCATTCAAACATGACACTGCAGGACAGAGCCAAGAGAAGACAAAGAAGTTCTCTGTTTTCTCACAGGCTGCATTATAGATGGATTTTAGAATTTATTTTGCTGTTGAAGTCTTAGTTAATGCCGCTCACTCACACCATCTCCCTAATAAATTTCCTCATGAGTTTCATCAGTTATTAGACAAAGAATTCTGATGCCTACTTTACAAAGTGTGACAGTGCAAACAAGAAGAAGCAAGAACTTTTTTAAGTCATTTCATTTCTGTTTGTCTACATGCTACATGATATTCTTTCAGGCTAATCTTAACATATAAGATGATCTGCGTATTCTTGGAGTTATTCAAGGTTTTTTTTTTTTTTTTTGGTTTTTTTTTTTAACCTTTTTTTCCTCTGCACATAGTCTGATCTGAATCTCTCAAACCAAGGTGAAAGTGTCTCATGGTTTACTGAACGGAGCACAGGAGATGACACTGAAAAGGTGTGTGACAGTGATATTAATCAGGCCAATAAGACGTGTTTTTCTGTCTCTGTGCATCTAACTTGTGCTGCTGCAGCTTTTACGTTAATATTTCAATTCAGATTTGCGTGTTGAAAGTTTTACAAAAATGTTACCTAGTAAGAATTACATGCAAATTTCATTCAGAAATCACACCAACAAGTTAATGTGACATCACATTTAAGGCACCAGTATGTATTTATCAGAACTGCCTACCACCTGCTTGAGCAGCTTAGGGTCCCCTGTTTTTCTCACAACTTTCTGAAACCCACAATCTGACAATCACACCCACTTCTCAGCCGCTGTGACTGGCCAGATGTAAAAATGTGAGAGTGAAAAGGGTTTAAATTTTTAATTTGTAACACAAGTTTCTGACACATTTTATGTGAACAACAAATATGTTTCAGGAGAGACTCTAAAGTTCTGTTTATCCTTTTGGGAAGCGACGTCAGCAGCACTGCAGTGGTGAAACCAGACCAGAACCAACAGAGAGAAGAGATCTGTGTCACCAGATCTCACGAGAGTGTGTTTCTGAGACAGAGACAGGTCTCATATACAGTTAATTTTCTCCTGATCCGACTTTCGGAAAAATACCACTTTAGTGTCAGATCTTTTGGAAGATATGTTGCTTGTGAAAAATGGACCCAATATTTATTTCGGTGTCTGTGGGATTGTGATCAAGTTCACTTCTCCCATTGGAATAAATAGACTCAGACCTGCTGCTGGTCTCCTAAAGAGGCAGGGAAGTGGTGAAACCCATGTGACACCGATACAGGAAGCGATTGTAAGTGCGCTGTCCTCTTTCTCACCTGTCTCTGCCTGAGACAGGTGAGAAAGCCAAAGTGCTTTTGTTGCCTATACATCTAACCACAGACAGTCTCTTGATGTGAATGGTGGGTTCTGGTGTGATAGTCTGCCATACATCCCAATAAACCTCAATAAATGTATTGCTTCGCTCAAAAAAAATAATAAAAAAAATTACCTTTTCCACGACACCGTAACTGGAAAACAAGATATAAGCTGGAGATGTGGCTGCCTACAGCCCTCTCTGTATAAGCACATGTGGGTGTAGTGGTCTGGGGAGGTTTCGCTGTACAGGGTGTAGAATTCAGAATTCACATGGTGGTTGTGAAGTGGTCTGAAAAAGTTCCAGAGTTGCTTGACCTTCCAGCACTCACGGATTCATGAGGCAGCACTATTGATTTAAACAGGTGTAAGGGCCCTTCACCTGCCGAGGAAATTGAATCATGTCAGAGGGCCAGTGGGTTATTGCACAAGACACCGTCATTGACGCCACAGGACACTTTTATGTCGGGGGGGCTGGACAATATTCATTTTACTTTCACCTTTATATCGCAGGGAAGAAGCGGTGTCGAGATGCAGAGCAGATTTCTGAGAGAGCGCCACTGAAACTGAAGCACCTAAAAAGAGGTTAATAACATTTTGTTCTTGGAGATATCTATGAAGGGCCCGGACGAGCGCTGAATTCACATTCAGCTCAGTTTTCTGACTTAATATATTCAGGATCTGTGCTCATCCTCCTTGAGAAATCCAATGATATAGTTCTTTACTCTGTTGACTAAGCTAATTAAGTTTTTTTTTTTTTTTTAAAGAAAATACTCTGCTTTCTGTTTCATAATCAAGGCAACACTGTGATTAATTTCAATTAAACTTAAAGCACCGTTATCACAATCTAATTGTAAAATGTCTTATATGAACCTTGCTATTTCATACAATAAGCACTTAAAGTCATTTAAGGTCTACAAGTTCTTGCTGTGTGTGTGTGTGTGTGTGTGTGTGTGTGTGTGTGTGTGTGTGTGTGTGTGTGTGTGTGTGTGTGTGTGTGTGTGTGTGTGTGTGTGTGTGAGAACTCATAGGTGAGCATGCTCAGACTAATTTCAATCCCTCTTGTGAATGGCTGATTATCGCAATCTGTAGCTTAAGTTCAGGGGCAGCAGCAGCAGCGGCAGCAGCATAAAGCCCTTCAGAGTGAGCGAGAGACGAGGGGAGAGAGTGTGTCAGCATGGCCCAGAAAAATAACTGTAAGTTCACGTTCTGATTAAGTTCATCTTTTCTGCCTTTTTCAAGTAGCCGAGTTGATTGCGAACAAGAGCACTAACAAGACAGCTAAGGGTGCAAATGAATGGCAGCGCTAATACGCCGAGACGACACATAGCACATTTCACTAAAAAACTTAGAGACCTTTTGTTTGTTGCCTCAGGATTCTCACCTTGATTTTAATCATTAGCACTTTTGAGACCTAATTGTATTCCATCTCAGAATGACTCTCGTGCTTGAAATCTTAAAGAGAAACAATGCCATAATAATTTTAATTGCGTCTTTCACCTCAGGATGTCATACCCAAATGCCAGGTTTTATATATTCATGTGGATTGGTGTTAAATTAAAACTAAAAAGATTTAGTAGGAGGTCTGTTGATTCATTTTTCTTTTTTTTTTCCAACAAGTTACGTGATGCATTGAGTCTGTTGTGAAATCCAGCAGGAATTTCTCATTGCAACAACAGGCAGATTAGTCTCACTGAGCTCCCCTCTCTCCCTCCCTCTCTCTCTCTCTGTCTAACATACAGTTCAGTTCTCCATCAGGGAATACAGACCTTCAGATCATCATGTGGTCATGTCACTCTTTCGTGACGGGATACTCGAACACGTGTACCCGGCCTTCTTCAAGGCCATGAGCAACCCAGACCACGTTGGCATTGCTCTGAGTATTTCCATGGCTGGCTACGTGCTAGGTGGCAGCTCTTACTTCCAAGCATTACTCTTTGGCAGCGCCTGGGCCGGCCTCATTTATTACTGCTGCCATGATATCTATGAGGGCTACATGACAAGGCGGCTGAGCGCAGACATGGCCAACATTCAAGCCAATTACCTGGAAAACCCAGATAACGGTTTCTGGGTGGCAGAGGCAGACGTGAACGGCCAGTCCAAGGTGGTGGGGATGGCGGCGGTGATGGGGAAGAGTGGGGAGGAGGAAGAAGGCGAGAGGTTGGATAAGTGGAACGGAGGAGTGATGGGAGGAGGCCCAGAGTTTGACCGAGATGCTGGAGACGGGAGTTACGGCGAGATGTCCCACATGATTGTGGAGTTTCCGTGCCGCCGCCAAAACCTGGGCTCACAGCTGACACAGAAGGCGTTGGACTTCTGCAAAGAGCGAGGCTACGCTCGCCTCGTTCTGGACGTCAGCTCGCCACAGACGGCAGCCGTTTCCCTGTACCAAAAATTTGGCTTTGTTCAAATCGCATCCCACAGTAAGACGCACGCCAACCGCTGGTTCTCCAAAATGGCCAGAATAAACGTGATGCGAATGGAGAAGTTCATTTAATCTTAAGTGGACTTTATACCTCAGTGTCTAATACAACCTCCACTGTACAGCACATCAAGAATATTTCAGTTAATTTAAGCTTCTTGTCTCGTTAAATGCAAAAACCTCTCTGATCTCTGGAGATATGGGGTCACTCATGTCTCCGGCTCGCTATCATAGTAGTTTGAAGAAAATACATTAAATTTCATGTTTTTTCCACAAAGCAGCATTAATGATCTGAGTTTCCTTGTGTTTCTTCTTGCCTTGATGTATTATGTATACACCTGCACCCCTCACAGTCCATTGCCCACAACCATAGAGAACAATGAGATTAGTCAACTTCTCTGTTTATTTATTATTTGCATATGGAAGAAAAACAAATCTTCATTTTTTTCCCTTTCTTTTATTAAATTAATTATCGGGCATTAAACAGAACAAACTATATTCACATTCAATTATCTATTGTTCTCCTGTCCACTAGGGAACATAAAAATATATATGAGAAAGGAGAAATGTAGTCATTTGGAAGCAGGAGAACTTTCTTTTAAGCCTCTTTCCAGGGAGAAGTTGAATCCCTCTGCCTCAGAGGAATTAATGCCAGCTGACTTCTAAGACCTCACAACTCTTTGCTTAAAATACCAATGAAAAATGCAATAGTATCAGGACATTGGGAGGTTTAAAATTCTTTGGAACTAAAAGAGCTGTGTGTGTGTGTGTGTGTGTGTGTGTGTGTGTGTGTGTGTGTGTGTGTGTGTGTGTGTGTGTGTGTGTGTGTGTGTGTGTGTGTGTGTGTGTGTGTGTGTGTGTGTGGTATAAGAAGAGGATAAAGAGTTCAGTATACCGCAACGCACTGAGGTCATCATACAAAAGGCAAATACTGAGATTATCGACACCAAACAATAGAGAAAAAAGCTTAAGTGTTTCCACATTGGTGGTCTTATGACATATGTGACTGGACAAAACAGGGGGTGAAAGGACTGTGGGGATTGCTCTGAATAGCACAAACTGTAATAGTTGGCCAGTATTTGTGGAATGACGTAAACAAGGACCTTCCTGTCAACTACACTGCCTGATGCCTGTGGTATATATTTCCTCTAACAAACCTAGCATTGTGCAGCATCAGCTAAACAATGTAGATTTACAGATTTTTTTTTTGGCCTACATCACCTCAGAAATCCCCCCTGAGGTGATTACAATTTCCAAAATATTATCAGCACCACACAGTAGCGGTTTATCTTGAAAGAGTGTGTGCCCGGCGACAGTGAGCCTATGAGGGAGAACATCAAGCAGCCAGTGTGCACGGTGACAGGTGTGGCCTAAATGAGCTTCAAGAGGGAGTACTGTATGGATAGAGCAGCTTGGCAGCAACACACACACACACACACACACACACACCATCAGAGGCCTTCAGGCATCAATCATTCCTGCTGAGGCTGTTGGAAAAAAATTAGGCTGGTGGCCAGCAGGCAGGTGCTGAACTAGCCAGAGGAAGATGAGCCTTAATGCCGGCCAACCTGTTGTCATCTTCTCACAATTACCAGTACAATTGGCCTCAAGGTAATGACAGCTTGATTGTAATTCCTCTCATACACAGGCTGCACGAACAAGCCAACTGCCGGTTTGAAGGTGTGTTAGATGGAAAACCTTTGCAAATACTATCACACAAGTCAGAAGAGCTGTAGCCACAGTTTAAATTAAAAGGTATTCACCACCTTCGATGTTGTTATGTTTTGTTTTCTTACAATATCGAATCAAAGCACATTTATTATGCCTTTTTTAAAAAAAATTTTATATACACTAATCAACAAAATAAGAGCATTTCTTTTCAAAGCAGTCTCTTAAAGTAATTTACATTAATTACAAATATGAATTACAAAGTACATGCTTGCATAAGAATTCACCCTCTCAAAGTCTGTCATTAAAACTGGATGAACTTCTTGGTCTGTGTTGATAGGTGTGTATCATCTTTGTATGTCTTGTGTGGGTTTTGCCTCGACAGTCAAAGACTACGGCTCAGATCAAACTAATAAGACGTCCACATTCACCATTGCACAAGGAGAAATTGCATTGTCAGTGTAAAACTTTCTAACTGAAAAAAAACATGGCTGACTGAGTAACTTCATCAAACCACTGAGCTTCTGGCTTCTGGAAGAAGAGTCCAGCAGATATTTTGCAGCTGACAGCTGCCATCTTGAGTTGTCCGATGACGTGAACACTCACAAGTCAAAAACACTGGCATCTTCCCCTCCTGCATGATGTGTATGCAGCGTTTGCCTGGGGGTAGGGTGGCTAACGCTGCAGACCAGTCTAAAATATCTTTGAGAAACCTGCCCCAGACTCTGCAGTTTTACCCCATTCTTCTCTGCAAAGGGTTGGGGTTAGCTCAAGCTCTGTCAGGTTGCATTGGGATTGTGAGTAAAACTTTTTCAAGTCCAGCCACGAACAGCTCTGATGAGATCTGATCTGAACCCCCCCCCAAAATCCCCACAGGTGATCTCCATTTAACCTAATGTGTGACTTCTAAAGCCACTTGGCTGCACCAGCGATTATTCAGCTGTGTCCTGTTAAGGAAGTTAAATACTTGTCAATATTTGCTCACCAGAAAGTTAACATGTATTTTATATTTCATATTTGTCATTTATTTTGATCACTTTGCAGAGATGCTTGTCTTAAATCTCTTTTGTTTGTGTCTTTCTTGTCTTTTTTTGGGGGGTTCTGGGTTATACGTAACAAAACCTGAAAGGACTTTTAATCTGTCTGTCATTATTGGACCAGAGGTCCTCTCAGGCTGAGATAACATATGGGATCAATGAAACAGGCAGACTCTCATCAACGGATGAGCTCAAGAAATCCAATTGGAAAACATTTCTTTGTCCACTGGTCTATTTTTAGGGTGGGATGGTGAGTGTTTGTTAATACGAGTGTGTGTGTGTGTGTGTGTGTACTTATTTATTTGTGGTTAGGGATTATCCGGAGCATTCCTGTGTGCATGCATTCTCACCATAAGGTATTTCTCCTGATATCGTATTAATCAGCCTTGCATCAAGACTGAAGCCATCAAGCTTATCATGGGAAAAGAGTTAATATATCCTCGGGCAAACTTTGGTGACACTTGCAAAGCAATAACAAAGCAAGTAATCAACATTACAGACGGCGCCTGCGTGTAAACAGGTCTGTCTCTCTTTCTGCATTAGTGCTCTTATTGAATGGCCAAAGATTGTGGAGATTAATTGCATCAGGATACCAGTTGCCTATGTGCTGTTGTCTCAGAGCCAGAGGTAGATTTGTTTGGATCATACATCATCATATGCTGCTCACCACTGCCTTGCATAATCACTTTTCATCGTAGTTGCACCACGGGAAGTTACTTTTTGGCCGTGCCGCTGAACTTCATCACAGAAGACAACACCTGGCCAATTACTCTAGGCATTAAATCACAAGTTACAAAGGCATAGCAGGCACTTACACAAACAGAGAGCTTATCCCGTGCTGTCAATTTGCTGTATTTTAGGAACCTGACATTATGCAGAATCTGCACTTCCTTTCACTGAATAATTGGTCAATTATTCGCTGCATGGTTCAGGAATGATAAATATGTTTTCTTATAAAAGCAGAGTATTAGACCACAGTGCACGCTCTGAGACACTAACAGGTAAAGTATGAGAAACAGGGGAGATGTGATAACTGGATACTTTAAGTTAAAGCTTACAGCACAACAAAGGAACATATATGGGAGCATAATTAGTGTCTCATTATCATTCAAGATTGAGAATCTGATTATGGGGATAAATATGGAATTACATGCAGCTAATGAGTTGGTATTGAATATGTTCACACCACAGTGAACCTAAACATTGTGGATAAAAGTTCCAGCCCATGTCAGACAGTGGCTCGTTTGCTGAGCTCCAGCTCCAGTGCAAGAGGACTGTGGGGACTCGGTCAAGGAAGTAATTGGACACAACAACAACCGAAAAATTGATCACAGCTGTTGTAATTAGGAGGAATATGGGACAATCAATTTATTCATGTTTCATGCTTGATGCTGTGTTACCCACAGTAACTGCATTCCAATATACAATATACAAGAGTGAAATAATTATAGTGTGATCCTCTTATGGTATACCTAAACTGATTCTGCAGTATTTTAGTATAATGAACCAAGAGACTGAACCAAAACAAGAGTGATGCATATTGTAGAACTGAAGTGCCCATGTAAAGACAGTACTTTATTGGTTGGGGAGGGAGCTGGATATAGAAAAGCAAATTATATATATATACATATATTTCCTGGATACTCTTCTTCATGTCACGTGATTTTTAGCGCCAGTTGTGTTTATTAAAGTTCCTCTCCAAACATGCTTTAAACTATGTATCTGTATCAGGCCTTATGCCCCGCCCATCAGTGCTGCTTGCACTAGGTTGACAGGTGAGCAGTGTCCATCAATATGATTAGTGGAGGAAACATTGGAGACTCAAGTCACATGTTTGCTCCTCAGTCAGACTCAGACTTGGCAACTAGAAGACGAATCAGAACGTTAAGCGTAGTTATTTGTTTATGTTATTTGTTAGCTTGTAATTGGCAGTGGCTGACACAGTGTTAGTGGCTGTGTTAAGCTTTTGCTCTCTGTACTGACAAGGGAGCAGCACGTATCAGGACCCAGACTCAGACTAGTAAACACACCAGAACAGTTAGTATCTTTTATTTGTTTATTCTGTTTTTAGCTCACAACTGGCAGTGGCTGACACAGTGTTAGTGGCTGTGCTTATGCAAACTCTTGCTCTCTGTACTGACAAGGTTTCAGGTTCATTTTACCCTCCCCTCATTCCTGAAAGTTGATGGGATTGGTTCCTTAGTTATGTGACATATGAAACACTGGATGAATCTGTATTTATGAGACTCTCATTGGTTCACTGCAGTTCTAAGGTGGAAATGCTCAGTCATGGCATTGACTGCTTATTTTGCTTATGATATGTCTTGTATTATATAAAAACCATCATACAAACAAGGTAAAATACTTGATTTTCATCAGAGGGGGTCTTTAGTGATATTATTTCACACATTTCATACTAAAGACAGGCTGAAATAAATTTTGAATTTATCCCTTACTCACCTCCACCTCCCACTTTTCATACAGTCCCTAATTAACAATGACAAGCATAAGTCATGATCCAATATATTTTAGAAATCATTACTTTCTGATGATATACAGAATAACTTCATCATATCTCTGAGTCTCCAGACGTATTGAAGGAAGTGAGGAAAATAATCCCCATCACAAATGGCCAGCAGAAACCATTAAAATCCAGCTTTGATTGATCTCTATATTAACTAAAGACTTCTGAAGTTATTTGACAAGGAAGCAGGAAGACAGTACTTTATCATGCACATTCAATGAGTCATGGATTAAGTTGTGCTGCAGTGAGGATATCTGGCACGTGTCACCGTGCCGGAGTGGGGAAAGGATAATGTCTCAGTCTGGGGTGATGTGATTTGCGCTTTAAGAAAGAGAAATAGACCTGTTATGGACTTCGATTTCTCCTGGAGGAAACGGCTGCGAGGATACACGGCCGTCACCCAGTTATACAGCGCTCGCCGCCATCTGTTATGTAACTCCATACATGCCAGCTGCCATATCAAGATAGATTACATATTTGTTAACGGTGCTGCTGTTTGTATTAGATGCTATAACACCAGATATCTCAGTGTAACCTTCCTGTTATGTCTGCAAGGCTGCAACCATACCTCTTGTTCTCATTTTGGTCCATTTACATGTATGAACAATACTTAGTCCTGGTGCATATTTCAAAAAGATCATTTAAGTGTCAAATTAAAGCTATTATTGTGTGTGATGCTGAAATTATATAAATTACTGGCTAGAAGAGAGCACAGTGGGATGTTTATAAATCTTTCCTCGTCCGAGTGTCACAGTCTGCACTGAGCACCAAGACAAAACACAGTGTGACTGGAGAATGTGCAAGGTGAAATGAGATGTGATCTCTAGAGTGAATCAAATGGTTCAGACACTGGGTATTGACTGCCTTTGGAAGCTTAATAGGAGATTTAATAGGCCCAGACAGAGCAACAACTTACATTTTTCATGATGCTATCTCTCAGGGGTATTAGTGTTTGGACAGGCTGACAAGCCTCCACGATATTTATAAACAATCTGTTGTGGACGCTACAAGTCAAGTGTCTCTGAGGATCATTTTAGGTTGGATTCGAACTTCTCGGGTAGAAATGGATTTCTCTCAAAGTGAAACACAGACACACCTGCTCAAAGAGAATAAGAGCTACAGTACAGTGCCTTTAAAAAGGCAACTCTATGGATAAATACCTTCTGTTCACTTCATCATGGGGAGCCTTCAATGCTAGATTACAGGTTCACTATAATTCTCCTTACTCTGTCAAATTAGAAAACACAAGACCCAGTTGATGCACACTGCAGGAAATGAAGAGTGGATGTCTAAAAATATATTTATATATTTATTTATGCAACCACTGCCCTTGGCTTTTGCATGAACTACACAAAGGTCAGGTGTGTGACAGTGGCTGCCTGACGAATGCATTTCATCCTCTTATGGCCCAAAATTGTTTGTAGTGTCATTAGTTAACATTAATGAACTGCTCAGCTGAGAAACTGAAGGTGGATGGATGGATTCACAAGAGTATCACAGAAAATGAAATGCATCCCACCTGCAGACTCACATCTCTGTAGCAGGGCTGGCAGCAGTCTCAGCCATCCGATGCACTCCCTCCTGAGGGAATAGATTTAGTTGGATTTTTAATTATCCGACTCTGATTTCTAAATTAGTTTTTTATGCCAAAACTAATAATAACAATAGACAGTGACGGATCTTGGGAGACTTGAATATGCTGATGAAGAGACGGATTGTTCTCTATCCAAGCCGTCAGAGATTACCAACCCCATTCAGAGGGCTATAAGCAAATAAAAACACTTGTAAGACAATGAAATGACACAATAACACCGAGGTCTTAATTATTATTCTTGTCGGCACGAGCGCAAGAATCACATCATTCACGTCTCATTGATACCCTCTTTGTTTTGTGGTTACTCTGCAGTTTCTGCAGCATCAGCTCGATGTTTCCTGCCGCACTGTAGCTGTTGAATGAAACTCACAAAAATGTGTTTTTGTAGTAACCAGACTGCACACTCGCACAACAAGCAAATGTGCTGACATGACGCACAAAAATAAATATGATGATGTTTAGGAATGTAACGCTGGAGCCTGCAAGAGAAGCAGTCCTGGATGGTGGAGACATTGTCGTCAAATCACAGCAATAAGTCTTCCTCTCCAACTCGGCGAAAGCCCACCCATCCGTCCACCCACACACAGACTCACTGTCACCACTGCCTCTCTCTCTCTCTCTCTCTCTCTCTCACTCACACACACACACACACACACAGACTTCCAGACAAACCTTCATCCTTCATTTACTGGTGCTGTCGCACTGTACAGCTGAACCACCACACCAATATCACTAAATTTGACCAAGCTGCACCTTGAGGCCGCCTCCACCGGCGCTCCGAGGTGAAAACACATGATTATTGCTCAAAGACAACACACTGTATCCACAGCTTTGACACCAGCTACACAGGAAGACAGACAGATGGATATTTACTAATTCTGTGTGCTGCAGACTGAGCAGTCTGCTTCGGATCTCTCCAGGTCCGGCAGCACAGTCCTAGCGGAGACCCTCTGAATAAGCACATCCTGCTCCCTCCTCAGGAGACTTAATTGTTGGTGGACATTGTTTGTAGTTCCTGCCAAGTTGCCAGAAAGTTTCCCTCCCTTGCAGGTTTTTTTGTAACCCCCACCCAGCAGGGTCCCTGTGCTGTTATTCTCATCACATCATCTGATTCATGACTATGAAAAAAGCTGATGAGACCAAAATAAGCAGCGTCTGAGGGGCATCATCAGTCACATAACCTCCTCAGGGTCAAGCACACAGACCATGATGTCCTCACTGTGCCTGCATCTTAAATTTGCTCCGATCTGCATGTCAGGCTGATGCTTTGTGCAGTTCACAAACTGAATGAACTTTGCTGAACTATGTGGTTCTGTGGGATTTTAATCAGGATTAGGCTGTTCAGGCTGAAAAAAAAAACTGAGAAACTTTTAATGATTTACTAAGAACAACATAATACAAATATCTCAAGTATAATCTCAAGGGTTCACCATGTCACTTAAAGCTTTGCTGCAAAAAAGCCTAAAATATCTGTACCCGAAAAAAAGCCTGCTGCTCTGTGAGGCTGGAATTCAAGTGATAGTTGTTGTGGGGTTGAGTGAGGTAGTTATACACAGTCAGTTTGTTGCCTGCAGTAGATTTGAATTGCCCCCCTACTATCTTAGAGAAACAGCCTCAAGTAGTCTTACACACAAGTGCACCTACGCTAATCTCTGTCTGACGCAAACAGCTGATCTGCAGCGTAATACAGTGCGTACCGTAGTGTGCTTGTGTGTAGGAATGTAGTTCCAAAGCAAAGGCCTGTTTGATGGCAAGATAAAGCAGTGAAAAATATTCAAAATATAGCATACACTTCACCTGATGTTGGCTTTTTTCTGGCAGCATTCACTGGCTAAAGCACATTTTTGCAGCTGGCATCATCTTCTGTGGCAGCTTGTGACCACGATTGTCTCCCACCTGTCGGCTGCTTTTCTCACTTGACTTCAAAATTAAGTCAAGTGAGCAAAGGCCCCCCCCCCCATGTGTTGCAGCATGGAAATTAGGCCGCCATTGGCCACCGTTTTTACAAGTTTGAAAATACATTGGTGGACCCTTCCTTCCACTAAGTAGCCAAGATGGCGACCGTTGAGGGTGTCAAGTGTTTCGCCGTTTTGAGTGCACCATCCGAGTTCTTAATAGTGCACTGCATGTTGCAATTTGGGACACAGCAAGTGTTGAGATGTTGATGTTTAGCAGGTATAATGTTTACCATGTTCATGTTTACCATCCTGTGTAAGCATGCTAATATTTAGCGCTAAACAGCAAGTCCAACTGAGTTCATTTGACTTCACGACCTGTTTGCAGCTTGGTGAAATGGAAGTTTTGACCCGATCATGGTGCCTGATTAATGTCTGTACAAACATCCAGCAGATGTTGAGATATCTCACATCTTCAGGTTTCTCATGTCTCAAATATAGAATCCAAATCAGAGCTGTGAAAAAAGCCTCAAATGTCCATGTGGTGGCAAACAGAAATTTTCGAAGTCGCACCATCACAAACTCATTCAGCTGGATAAAAGGGCAGAGGCATTCCAGCTGTTTGAATTGATGTCGATCAGTGTTTCAGTTATGCAGTGACAATGGAAATACATGAAGAATCATTGTGGCACAGAGTGAAACCGACACAGACTTTTATCTGCTCTCATAAATATCTCTGTGGAACGACACAGGGAAATGAACTCTCAGCAGCACAGTAAGTAACAGCGTTCAGTATCATACCCGACCTGCATGCACAGTGCTCCGCTCTCAGCAGTCAGCCAGACCTTGAGGAGTTTCCTCTGTCAGTTTCCAACCTTCTCTGTCTTGGTTTATCGTACTATATTCTTATATTAGCTAATGTTGCTCTTTTGTACAATTACAAAACTGCTGTCATTGTATAACCAGTATACAACAAAATTAGGAGGGCCTCCTCAGTTCAGTGCGTTCATAGGAGTGTCTCATAATAAAAGTGCATCATAGAGATCACTGAGAGTACTACTACTGAATATTAGTGCACACAAAGTATTAATTTCAAAATAAGATTACCACAGTACTGTACATATAATAAAATCCCTGAAATCCTCTTTTATTATCTATTGTACTGTTGGGTCACAATGAAACGTTGCAGCTCTGAGTGAAAGCGGAGCCACTAGCCTTCAGAACGAAGCTCTCCGAGTGAAGCTCACATTGTGTTCTGCATTGTACAATTCAAAACCCCAATTGGGTTGTCGATTATAATAATAATGATCTGACAATGTGTTATTGGTCTCAGTGGAGAGGTTCTCTTTCTGGTTGGGGAGGAGGAGTTTAGGATGCAGCGTGTCTGCTGAAGGACACTTGAGCAGGACGGATGATTGTTAATAATGGAGTCTGAACCCAGATTCCCAAGATGACAGAGCTCCCTGCTTGTGAGGCTCACCTCCCTCTCTTGTGGTGTGGGATATAGATAGTGGATGCTGTGTTTTCTTTGCTGTTTCCGGCACTGTGAGAGATAAGGTGCCGTGGACCATTAAATTTAATTCTCGATTAAACACAGAATCTTGTTTACTCGTGCTTGTAATTCAGTACATGTTGCGCCAGCAGCAAGGTTGCTCTAACCCTAAGCAGGTGAGGGAAAGAACACTGCAAACTTATTTACCAAATTACGAAATGGACATCAACCTCTTTTAAGAGTCGCCCAGGCGATGACTTCAGATAGTCCTCCCAAGGGTGATCCCAGACTGAGGTGCCGTCATGAATGAAGGGAGGTATTCATGAGGGAGATGAATAAATACTCCCGCTTCAGGGATTAAATTGTTGTGATGTGCCCATCTCAATAAAGGTTTCCAGACACAGCTAAATAAAAAGGACGTGGTATAATAATCATTATCATATAATTATTCACGTTCTCATTTATATTTATCTTCTGTCAAACACCGAGCAAAGGAAAATCCAGTTTAGTGAGATGTGGTGAAACTTAAATGCAGATTCGGATAAGTTTTAACTCAACAGGAGGTGCAGTGTAATTAGGGCGAATGTTACTGTGCTGAGGACTGAGTTTTAGCCTCCATTAGAAAATAGGAGCAGTGAGCACCACAGGAAGCAAAAAACCTGTGGAAGCAGATGTTAGTGGCTAATTGAGAATGAGCACCAATGGGAAAATGTGAGCTCTAAGTGGTCGCCTGTGGTGGAGTGTTTCTGTACTTACGTTCAGGATTAATGACCCCCCCAGCAGAAAGGTGTTCAGAAGCCATGAACTCCATGATTCATTCAACTTCACTGGAGACCATTGTACAACAGCCTCGTCATTATCGTCGTATTCATTTAACGATGTAATTATTAAGTAGCTTTTGCAGTGTCCCATTTAAATCTGAAGCCCAATTATTTTGCAGTGTTGTCCGGCTTTACAAGAGCTGGGTCCAAGTTCTGTTCACGCAGATTAAAATGAACTAGCTCGCATTTGCAGTTGTTGGTTCATGGTCTAACTCTTTCTTAATGATTTATTGTGATCGGTCGGATGTTTCAACTCAATGTATTGTTTCAAATTCGTTGCCCATTTGGCTAATGTTGTGACTTATTTCTCAGGCCCAGCGGGCTCTTCTGAATTGTTCATAAAAGTCAGACACTTCTTTAGATTTTTTTTTTTTTTTTTTTTTTTTTTTTGGTGGGTCTCTGAAAGGTTACTGGCAGTTTTGAGCACTTTATTCTGGCTATCCTGTGTTGACACTCAGCTACTTGAGGTCAAAACGTGTCACTCTAAAGTCTATTGTGTTTAAATTTTCATTTTCAAGTCAAACTGAATCACAATTAAAACACTGCCTCTCCTTGATATTTTGTCTTCTGGATTAATTTGTGTCAGGGCTTTCTCTCACCAAGCCCCGACTGACTCATTCAAAAGCAAACTCAATCACATCTATTTGCATCAGCCTTCAACCTCACTTAGTCTGCCTACTAACTGCACTAAATGATAGTTATCCAGTTATATTCACTTTTATGTCTGCATGGTCACATATACATATGTTACACTTTTTGGTGTGTCCCTGTCTATCCAGGTGTAAATGTACAGGACTTTTACTGTATGTGTACTTTTTACATTTTTATATTTTGTTGAAATTGTTATGTTATGTATTGTCAATTGTTATGCACAGCCATTTGAAATATACTATAGGATTAAAAAGTGGAAGCTAGTTAGCTTAGCTTGCTAGCCTCCACTTTACAAGAGGAATACAAACTTAGCAGAATGACTTAAATCTTAAATGTTGTAAAGAAGCAGAAAGCTTCAACGGGACATTAACAATAATATTGGTTACTGATGAAAAAGGGAAACAGTGTTGTCAACGTTTTAACCTCCACAGCACTGTGACGGGTCCCGGTCAGCAGCAGGCCCCAGAAGCTGACCTCTTGTACAGTGACGCTGGCTCTCAGACGTCTCTCAGCCGCTGCAACTGGCGTGAAGCTTAGATATTATTTCTCCAAATACATCTGAAAGTGACTTAGTCCCGGTCTGAAAAATTGAAGAATATGTTACTGTGGTATTTTATATTTCTTTCCATAAAAAAGATCAATCAAATTTCAGTTCAACTTTAATATTAGTAACTAGTTTAGGTGTAAAAAATTGGCTCAGTGTCTGTAGAGTTCAGAAAACAGTCAAGAAACACTTTGCTGACAATCTGTGACTGTTCAGATGAAGCTTCACAAAGCAGAGCTGTTTTGACAGGACACTGAGCGGCTTTCAAACTGAACACGACTCCCGTTAATGAGGCATTGAGATTTTAGACCGACAAGTCAAAACCAACAACTGAAGCTGTTTACAAAAAAACACCGTTTCTCCTGTTCTATTCAAAGCAGGTATGAATACACATGATGAGTCAAATGAGACGGCCTGAAAAACAAAAGCACTGCTCTTCTGCTAAAGATCAAATGACATGAACTGAACTTCAGTTGCTTTCCTTGATTGAATTCTTCCCGGGGAAAAATGATTAATTGCTGGATTTGAGAAATGTTACTGTGATCCACGTGTGACTGCTTTTGAACATTTTTCCTCTGATTTTTCAGGAGTGATTAAGAGGCACTTTGAGTTTTCACACACAAGTGTTAGTAATTGCAAGGCACATGAGAACGAGTGGTCTGTAATAATACTTTCCTTTAAATCAGACTTTAGCACATTGAAGCAAAGGTTTCAGATATTATTTTAATATTGTAAGTCCTCTCATTAAAACTTCACAAACCGTGCTGACCCATCTGACTCTCACGTAGCTGCTGTGCAACGCCACTTTTCACTGCAGTTCCATGTAAATGAGCCAAAGGTGCAGCAGACTTGAAGTGCTCTCTGTTTTGAGTGATCTCTTTTCATCACGGCAAAGGTGTTTATTCAGCCTGTAAAGAAATCTGTGAATTTGCTACAGATGACTTTGATGTCTGTCAACTTGCATAGCAACATCAGCTAAATAAATGAGTCACAGCTAGAAGTTTGGATGGTGTGTTTTTATGGCCATATAACTCAAAACAAAAGTTGATATCAAATGTTCTGGGATTAGATGAAGTAAGTTTTTACCACATTAATGTTATCAGAAGAAAGTGGAATTCACCCTAAACAATCCAAACTACACCTGCTACACTGCATCAGTTTACCCAGCCAGGTGAGACTTCAACAGAATTCAGACTCAGTTACATTTCTTATTAACACTGTACATACATATACAAAGCGTTGGCATCCAGACGGTCCTCTACAGGACCCCAGAGACTCCATGTTTTCTTGTGATTACGAACGGATCCTTTTCTGATCGTGACATTTATATATCACAATTAGAAAATAAAATCTGACAAATTGATCTTACTTTTAAAAAATCAAGGAAACCCATTGCCTTCTAAAAACTAAATAAATATAACTATTAATCCTAAGTTTTGTTGACTTTATATCCACTAGTTCAGTTGACTTGAATTTAGTTGTGTTTATTATTATTATAAGTTTCTCCGACTTAAAAATGGCAACTAAAATTAACTTGATTTTTTTAAGTGTAAGAAATAAAATTGTCACAACAAAATAGTTTTTGGAGGCTTATGTTTAGTTTGCAATGAAACAACAACAGCAACATATTTGTGATCGACACCAACCAGAAACACAGCAAGTGTCTCACGATCTTGAGGAAACTACATTTTAGAAATCATCATTAACCACGAACTCTCGGGCTTCCTGCAGTCGTCTCGCCAGACAAGAGCATCGATACTGAACGATTCTGCAAAACCACAGATTAGATTCAACAACAAACTTTTTCAAATCTGGCTAATAGTAAAATAATGTAATGGTAATAATGCAGGAGATGGACTCCGGTGTCCTGCATGTAAGTCAGACTCACTACATGCCCTTCCACAACCTTTTACTTTTTGTGGGGGACGCTACTCCTGAGTTTACAATGTAATGATTCAATATTTGTATGTGATCTCAAAAAAAAAAAAAAGCTTACCACATGAAATAAGTCTCACAATCTCAAGGAAACAAACTGTTGCTGACCATATCTTCTATTCTGTAGCTACTTATTCAGACAAAAACATCACTTCTGCAAAATCCTGGATCATATTCTGTGACAAAAACTTTTTTTTTTTTTTAGGTCCACTGCCAATGATTTTTTTTTTTATATTGTCATTTTCTCTAATATCTGTACATCTTAACCGTATAGTGTGGTTGAGATAAGGGTGAAAGGTTATGCCTTTGATAAATGAGCAATGTTGGCAGTAGGTTAGGAAGATGTAATGAAAGCACTCAGTGAAGGTGAGGAAAGAAGCGATAATTGCAGGTGTGATACTGGAGGCCAAGTCCTGTCTCCTGTCGGCCATTCCACCCACCAGTCTGACATCTTCCACACTGTTTCTTTCCACCTCCCTTCATAATGGACTCACTGATTTCTGCATTGGCACTGAAAGTTGGCATTGGAAATGCACTGTGAGATGCAGACTCACCCAATATGAAAGTAAGATGCTGCAGGATGTAAAAATTTATACTGTAACACCACAGCACTAAATTAAATCATCCACATACTCTAATTATCAGCTTGTTCTTGCTAAAAAAAGAAACAAAAAAAACAAAAAAAAAACCTATTAGAGTACAACACTGAATCATGTGATATGTATGAAATTAAAAAGTGGCTGAAGATTTGATCGCTGCAATCAACTCAAGTTGAACAAGTGGCCTGAGTGTTGTCGGCGTGCTGAACGTGTCTGTACACTCCGAACTCATCACGTCGAGGACCTGCTGCAGACACAAGTCAACGCACTGCAATTAGGTCTGTGGCACCGAGCTGGAGCACACTTACAGGGCGAAAAATTAGCGATTTCATTTCTGCGGTTAGAGATTCAGATTGCAGAATAAAAGCTGTTTAACTTCAAACATGTCTCGTTGGTGCTCGTCAGCTAAAGTATTAATTGATGATGTATCGGCTCTGGCTCAGGAGGTAGAGCGGGTCGTCCACTAATCAGTAGGTCCGCAAGTGTCCTTGGGTGAGATACTAAACTCCAAATGTATGGTGTATGTGAATGTGTGTGTGTGTGGTAGAAAATATGTGCAGGAGAAAGCTCTGTATGAATGTGTGTGTGAATGGGTGACTGTGGCCTCCACTGTAAAGTGCTTTGAGTGATCGATAAGCCTAGAAAACACTATAGAAGAGCAGGCCATTTAACATCAGGAGAAGAAGAGCGGCAGGAATCAGCTGTTGAACTTCCACCTGGGTATGTATGTGTTTATAAAGCTGTAAGAACACACACCCAACTCTGCTTCTACTCGGCTGCACCCTAGTTTCAGGAGAGTCTTAAAGGTCACCAGCTGATTGGTCGATGGTGATGCTATTTGCTCATATATCCATCTTCAGACTGTGTGCGTATCGTTCTGTCTTCCATGACTGGGAGACTCTTTATATATTCCTTCCCCTTCACAGCTTACATGCTTATTGTCCATCAAAACCACTAATGCACTTTTGATTCGAGTCATTCTGGAGCTGCCGTGCCAGTAAGTAGCCAGCCCCACCCCCACACCCCCACCCCCATCTTGGTCTCCCTTGCTTTCGGCAGACAGACAGATGACGATGACAAGACAATGGCAATTCATCTTCATCATGCCGTCCGAATTACCATTAACGTGCCGCTCTCCCCCCTTACATAATGCAGCTCGTCTCACTCACGAATGCATTCAGGGGAACAGTACAATATCCTGAGGGCTGGGCATGTCATTCGTGGTTAATATCATCAAGACATTGAGGAAGAGTCGAGAGGAAGATGATTGGGCTGTTTTTTTTTTTTTTTTCCTGCAAATCCTCCCTCATATGTTTTTAATATGAAACTACCTGCTTTATCTATTAAATCATGTTCCAAAGCAGATTTAGAAAGTGAATTTCAACATAACCTGTAGGTTTACTTCTCAGGTGTGAAATGTAATAACGCAACATTGAATATGGATTTATTTTATGGTAAGCACCTGCGACTGCACCACTCCCACACGATTTCAGATGCTTCCCTGTGTGCCAGCAGCCTTGAATCTAGATTCATTGAAAGGTTCATATTTTCAATCAATACATGTAGGTGTAAGATTTTTAGTGTTTTTATTACCTGTTTTTTTTTCCTACTTGTTCTGTTTTTTCTTTCCGCCTTTGATGTGGACATTTTTTGATCTAGTGGATGTGGGACGGATGCAGCCTGTCGCACGTGTACAGGATGTGTTCGTACACCTTTGTGAAACATCAAAAAATGAAACACTGGAGGGTAATCCAATATACTGTATATGACAATGCTCTGCATACGCCATGGTCACTGAGCAGGTACATTTTCATCCAGACTTGTACAGACAGAAATAAATACCATTCTATAAACACCACTGGGGATTGATGGACATATTGTGATTTAGCTCCTCTATTCTCATTTTTTTTTTTTTCTTCCTGAGAAATGCTTTGCCAAAAATATCTAGCTTCCTCTCTGCAGCACTCATTCCCTCTGGATACTGACAGCTGCCTGAATTACAAAGGTAGCAATGTGAGTAATGAACCAACTGAAATCTCATCATATAGAGTGACTTTGAGTTACCCAGAGCAGCCCCCCTGACCCTAAACCGAGCCTCTGAGCCTCACCAAATGAGCTTTTCATTTACTATTCAGAAATCAGAATGAGGCGTGTTGCAGGCACAGAGGTGCTCTGAAGAACTGCACTGCATGCAAACGCGGCTTTGCAATCCTTAAGCCCAACAAATCAGCAGTTCTCTTCCAAACTCATTTGCATACAGTGCTCACATATTCTGCCTATGTGCACGGCGTGAAAGTTCAAATTTCACAGCAGTCCTGTTTGACGCTCATGAAATTGTTTGTGACTCAGTTTAAAGCGAAGTGAAGATACGTGCGTTCATGAATAACTTTCCTGGATTCCTGTGAAGCAAAACATGTTATAATTTAATGACCAACGCTTTGATCTCCCTGATGTATAATGCACCAGTATTAAAGAGCAAGTTTAGCAGAGCTGGTTAGAGTTGTCTGGAAAATGAACCATTAAACATTAAATTCAGGTTTTTTTGACAGAAAATGCCAGATTTGAAGGTAGCGGGGACCAGAAAAGATGCCAAATAAAATGTCTGACAGCATGAAATGTGATGTTGTTTGAACAAATAAAAAACCAGTCCGTTAAAAATCCTGTTATGAGAAGATGTCAGAATTACTCGTACCTTCTCAGCAGCTGTGGAAATGTGCTTTAAACCTGCTCAGAGATTAAATAAGAACATGTATCAGTTGGACATTATGTGCTTAACACAGAATTTACTTTTTGCTGCCACTGCAGTTCCAGTTTGTAGTGCGGTGTACGGTACAGCTCGCACAGGAGACAGCATGATAAAGATGCTACATGGTAGGAGTGTATATACCCGCCTGGAAGCAAAGCCTGCCTCTTCAACTCAAGGCAAAAGGCCCAACTCACAAAGCTCTGCATCCTCTTTATTCTCTGATTTTATTCTGAAAGTCTCGACCGGAAGTTGTGATTTTTATCTCTCCGTCACTTTCATGCCTCTTTCAGACGTTTGTCCTCTTGTCCCTCACCCCCAAAGCTGTCTTCTCTTCATGAATTATGTCACAACCAATCGCACTTTTGGAGATGGTCGACGCGCCTCAGAGCAGAACCAGGAGTGCCGTCGACAGCTACAGTTAGCGGGCTAGCTGTTAAACAGTTAACAATGAACTGGGTTTGCAGTGATTTATCTTTCAAAATCAAAGTAAAGTCGTCTACGATATAAGATCATGTGACCGCCCACCCCTACCACACCGTGTCTGACACAGCCTACACTCAGTTCCCAAACAATTCTGATTATTTCTCAAGCTTTAAACCTGCAGTGACTGTTTTTTTAAAGCTGAGGGTAAACGCAGAGTCAGATGATGTTGCAATTTCTTCAGAAACTGTTTTTTTTTTTCTGGTGTAAGACTATCGATGATTGCAGCTTTTAAATCTGACCTGTCTTCAATACTCGTACTCAACAGGGCAGACTCTGCATCTGACAATGTTGTTATTATAAATGTTATTTAAGTGCATCGTTATTATTAAAGAAAATAATCTCCCAAGCACTTTGGCGCAGCCCTGAAGGTCAGGAGGTACTGAGGTGAAAACGGATCATCTCTCCTCTGTCCCGTCTCTTCCTGTTCTGTTTCGTTTTATGTCTCCTGAGTAATGAAGCATCTTCTCTGGAGTCAGATATTGTACAGGTTGATGCCATAACAACAGCTGCATGGCGGCGCTTCTTTGCTCCACTAAGGAGAAAATCAAAGGCTTTAAATCTCACAAGTAGCCTGGCAAATTCTCTATCAATGAATGCTTGTTGGGGGGGTGGCTGGCTGCCATGTATTTATTTATTTGAAAACAGGTTATTTCTTGTGTGAATCCGTTCAAAATGTTTTTCTAAAATATGTTAGTGCGACAGATTCTAAAAGCAAGGCTGTTAGTGAGTGCACAATCACAATAGCACCTGTACAATATAATACCTCCCATCACTCACATTACTATGGAACCAGATCAACTTCTTTCTCACGCAGCGTCAACAAAAACTGAGCTTTATAAGCTTTGCAGAGGTCGTTGTTCATTGTGGGGCTGTTGTATTGGATTGCATTAAACTGTGCAGGTATTGTTGCTGTTGTCACTGAAATACATTTCTGTAGCAACAAAACCGAGTCAGAGTGAACAGAAGGATTTTCGACCGGACTCAACTTGTCATCTTCATCTTTTGCTTCCTGAAGCACGTAGCCGTCTTATCTGCAAAGTTGTTTACTTATTCAACACCTGACTGCTGCCTCCAGTCACACAAAGGAGAGGATTATGAGGAATTAACACTTTAAAAAAAAACCAACAACAACAACACTGGCATTGTCCTTCCTGGATTCAGTCGCTGTGCTTGAGGATCTAAGCTAAAGCGAGGACAACAGCCACCATGTTCACATAAGAACAATAAACACATTTCAAGGCCAATGTCTCACACAGTGTGGAGCCAAACACTTTGGTCATTTTTGATCAAGGTGTCTGTGGCATCAAGAACATGCTAATTGACTGTTTGCTTAATATCGTGCATCTCATTGTTGCTGCTCACTGTCTAGTACAAGTTAAAAAATCCCATTTCTCCCATTTGTGTTTGTATTGAGGGGATTTTCAAGTTCCTTTTTTTTTCTTCTCACGTCTAGCTAGCTAGCATAAGCTAACATTAATGTGCTACAACTCAAGTTTCGAGCTAATTGATTTCAAAACCAGAACCATAAAAAAAGGTGTAAAGAGGACATGAAAATAAGAAGCAGCTTTGTGTGTTTATTGCAAGGTAAAAGTCAGTCTAAGTGGAGTAGCTACAGTATTATAAATAAAAAATGTCATCAGTGTGATTTTTTTTAACAAGACAAAAGAATCTGAAGTTGAGGAATAACTGATGATAACTGTCCAACTGTAGTTTTTTCTGGAGGACTGGCAGATAAAAAGCTGATCATCATGGGGGAGGTGTGGATTGTTAAATATGGGGATGTGCACATGAAAAGTGCCATAAAAAGAGAGCTGGGGAGGGAAACTCCTTTCTCACCTCCACACAGCCGGAGTGAAGCGTGTGAATGTTGGATCGTCAGTTCCAGACAGTTCCAGGAATTGTCAGGCACAATCTCTCTCCCCGGCTCTGACAGTGGAAAGGTGTGGAGGTGTCCAAAGCTATCTGACTATCTGACAGAAACATACAGGCACATTAACACAAGTGTGTCTGGAGTTGCTGGAGTGTAAACGTTCCCGAACTGAATTAAGAGCAGAGCAGAGTCACTTTTGTGACAAACTCTGAAATAAAAGCATCTTGGCTTCCACAGTGTGGATGTTCCCGTCCTCTGTGTAATCTGTAACCCCTCAAAATAAGGCCGTTAGGTAATGACAAGCTGCCTGGCTGTGGAGGTAATGCTCACTTTTTACAGTCGTTTAGACTGAGCAGCTGCCGTTCAGGGGTCAGGGTTATTTCAAAGTTTCAAGACAAACATCTATGGAAATGTAAAATACAAGAATTATTTTGCTATATCTGCACTTTTTACTTTGGTGCTGTTTAAATTAAATTATTATATTCTTGCAGCTGACATGAATGTTTTAGATATACATGATTTTTTTTGGTGTTGTGTAGCTATGAGAGCAGAGTTGCACAGTACTAATACACTATGCAGTAACAAGATTTTCTTTTTTTAAAGCAGTGCAGATCCATAATGTAACAGAGCACATGCAAAATAATATGTTTTTTTTAAGTGAGCCTTGTGAATACCTTTTACCACATCTGGGATGAATGTTTTGTTCTGTTTGGAGAAGGCTCCTGTTTTGTTGTACTTGGATTGCTGAGTTATAATTCAGTTCAGGGGTTATGTGTCCCGCAGGATGCAATCAAAGTGAACGGTACTCTGCATATCTCAAACCAAGTGCTGGAAACAATCTGTGTGAAGTGCTACACTGTTTAGAGACAATATATTCAATCACACTCGGATGTTGTCCTCTGAAATGCCAGTAGAAAGGTCAGAATTAAGTTTGAAATTCCACGCAGCACGTCTGTCACCGTATAGCTTTGAGGATAGTAGGATCTCATGTTGCTTAAATCCTCTTTTCCGCAGAGTTTTGTCCCACAGCTACATGACCATAAAATCACTGAGTGTAAAGTTCTCCAGATAACCTTCTGTTTGCTGTCTAATGAAATTCATATAAAGTCGAGAGATTTGCAGTTTACTTAAAATGACTTTCTGGCAGGATCTTATCTCGTAAACAGTCATCTGACAGACTAAACACACCCAGACACAAATCAAGCTGCAGTGGCAGATAGTCCCCCTGCAAATGATTTTAGGATCAGACTCATTAACAGAGGGTATTATTGCTTTTTCAAGACGTAACACGACATCACGGAATCAGTTTCAACCCATTTACCGCTGCTTTAATTTCAAAGAAATACAACATGTTAGAGAAGAAGGCCATTTGAAACCTCTGTTCACCCATTAATGGTACCATTTAACAATTACCAATGACACAGTCAACATATCTTTTTTTTTTTTTTATTGAAAATGTTTGTTATTCATGGAAGTGTAGCATCACAGTATATTCTCCACATATCCACGAATGGTAGACAATCATAAAGGCCTGTACATGCCAAAACACTGAGCTAGAGCCATGTTATCATATAATTATAGATATATTTTATTTTGTAAATAGTTATGATTTCCAAATTGTAGTGATACAAGTTAATGGATAACCAGCAATCAGCTGTTTCATACACAGTCAGTACAGCCTGTGTCCTAAGAGCTTGCCTCCATGGCTTTTGAGCTTTTTTGTGTCATCAATGCCAAAAATATGATTTTGAAGATGATCATCGTACTCATCTTACTTTCAGTAAGTCAACATCCACATCATTTGGGAATCACAACATGCAGCTGTAAACATTTAGTGTTCATTTCATATTTACACCATTCTGTGCATTTAAAATACTGCTCTGAATGTCTCTCCCAAAACATTACGGAAAACCTCCCCAGGGAAAAATCAACCCAAAAAACAATTTAAGGCCTCATGATAAAATCAGGTATCTCTGGTGTGAAAATAATAGAAGTACATAGTAACAGTTTCCACAACAGTTTCCACAGTGGATAAGCTTGAGTGCCCACTCAGGAAATTCTGCAATGATTTAGGAAACGTACCAAAGCCCCAAACCACTGATCTATTGATCAATGGTTGATTTGTGAGGAGACAGAAATCAGAGAGCAAAAATGAAAAAAAACCAACAAAATTCTGTTTTGTGGGTAATGTTGCTGATATGCAAACTGGAAACACAAAATCAGACAAGATATGGATGCACAAAGGCTGAAAAGTAGCCCCTGCAAAAAATACATACATATTTAACCATTTTCCAACATATAATGAGACAATAAATGTTAGAGAATCTGGAAATCATAGACAGACAAACTTGCTTCAAGACTTTTCTTATGTCAAGTGTCGATGATGATACATTAATCAAGTGAAACTGCACCAGGAAGATCGTTTGACTGAAAAATCCTGGCTATCCCAAATCTTTTTTTTTTTTCTTTTCTATTCATTATTGTTTATTAGTACCTCAAGATCTCAATCTGAAAATATTCCAATTATATAAAATCTTATTTTAAAATTAAGTCTCGATTTAATTCTAAAAATAATAATAATAATTTTGAACTTGTGGAACGTGTCCATGAGATGATTAAAAACTGATTTTTAAATTTTTTTTTTGCCACAATTATCTCAGTAAAGATAAAGACATTCCATCACTTGTTTCCTATATGACATATTTCCAGAGAAAGCTGAGGAAAGGTTAGTGTCAGTGTTCGGTTTAAGAACCAATGTGCATAGCAACATTTAAAAAAGAAGAAGCTTACAGCTGAAGCAGACCAACACATTGCAGTTCTGAAACTTTATATGAACAGAAGAAAGAGAAGAAAAAACAACTTTTACTGTAACAATAAACTGATAACTAAACTGACTCGATACTGCTGGGAAATATGGGTTCTACAGTCACGTTTATTCACAAGGGCAGAATCCTCTATCTGTTGTGTACCACAATAAATAAATACATACTACACATCGAGCAAGGCCAGCTTCAAAAAATAGAGTAAACACTTCAAAGGAAAACTTTTTTCAACCTTGAAATTCTTGTACATTTCATGTCTTCATGTCACAAACCGGCATTTATGGAGGCTAGCGTGTGCTGTAGAGGAAAGTTATCATTATTTATTAATATATGTATTGGAATGACAGTTTATGAAATTGACAATTTGTTGAAAAAGTTTTTAAATGATTATTAATGAAAATAATTTGCAAAGTGTTAAATTCTAGTCGCTTTATTGACTAATGTGTGCTCTTGTCAGATTCTTTTGTGTTGTGTAAATGAAAGGAATTCAGTTAGTTTGTGCTTTCCTAAAAATGTAATAAAGTCCATCCCAAAGAACAATAGGAGCTCTGATTGGCCAACTGAAAAGGGAATTTTGTTGTCCAAGTTTATATGATGACTAGCCAATGAAAACTGAAATCCCTTTTTAAAAATTCTGATTTTTATTAGTCATTAAAAGCCAGAATTCTCCAATACATGAATTAATTGGAACATTTAATGTGTTGACATTAAAACATTAAACCCGTTGATTTACATTTGCATCATTTAAATACTAAATTAAGTTATAATAGACCTATAACTAACCACTAATGTGAGCAGAGACAAACGTTACGGTAATGTAGTCACAAAAAAACAGATTTTTTTGTAGGAAAAGAAATATACATAGTGTCATTAAAAAAAAAAAAGAAAATAGCAAGGTGATTTAATAAAGACTGTCAGTCTTGTTCTCTTAATTTAAGCAGAGTGGCAATATTAATATCAGTGTTTAATTTTCAACCTCATTTCCTCGTGAGGCTGTTGGTATAAAGTGTGACACATCTCCAGCTGTAAACATTCAGGAGGCTGAACGAGCTGCACAGTGAGCTCATTCCTACCTTTCCCTCTGTATTCACACCCAAAAGCTGAAAAAATCACTTTCATGGTCACAAAAATTAACAGCGATGCCCAGGGCAACTTATCAATCACAGCAAACAACGCTTAGCAACATAAATATGATGAGTTTAAGTGAACACCCGAAACAGAGAGAGGAGGTGACGAGGATGTTATTACTTCAGGTTGGAATCATGATTTAAAATTAGCTCTGAAGAAAAGCCTCGGCAAGGTTTTAGGTTGATTTAAAAAAATGCAGCTGCACACTGCACCAGCAGCACACACTGCAGTGAGGCCAGCAGTAACTCTGCTGTAGACGTGAAGGGGACAGCCGTCACATATTGTAAGAGCGCTTAGAGCTCGAGAGCAACAATTAAGGAATTTATTAATTCATCATTTGTCCCGGGCTGCCTGGTGAAAGCTATTTATGCTCACCGGCTGTGACAGGAATCTGTTTGTTATCAGCCTCTTAACCAGTTAAGGTTCTCTGATGCCCATTAAACGTTATTAAGATTCGTAAACCATGAGTTGACTTGTGCAAGATTTATTATAAATACACAGGTTGAAATTACATTTATATACCACACATTTTCAGCAGCAGATACGTTTTTAAGAGAAATGTAATGCCGCCTGAACAAACTGTAAATTGTTCAGTAACAACATGTTTAATTTGTTTCATCCACTCTTGCAATAAAATATCCACTGGTACTGTAGCAGGTAAAGCATTATTAACATTTTATTGTTATATTTAGGCACAATGTCAGGGAAAGATTATGGTATTTGTTCAATATTGAAAAAGGCAACAGTGACTTTATTAACAAATGACTGTAATGATGATCTTTCCCCAACCTTACACCTGGAATTACCGATTTTTCTGGTCACTTGGAGGCAGCAGAAACGCGCTGTAAACACAACACTGACATAGATTTTCACCTTTTAAGATGATATGGTGAACTTGTTAGCAAACAGTTGCCTATTTACACACCCAGCGGGTACAGTACATCTTGACTTTTGCCTCTGGCTGGTTGCTCAATGTAAGTCTAATATTCACTCTTCTTTTAGCTCTGTTTTTGGTCTACACCATCTCTTAAGGGGAAATGCTCCACCATCGTCACATCGTGCTGTTTGGTGCTGATGAGAGCAGTGACAGTGAATTAAAACACTGAAGTTGCAGCCATAAAGCCAAAACAATGAGCTGAAAGACGATAAGACATAGAGCTGAGTGGAACTGCATAGCTGTGGGTTCATCACTATGAGCAACATAAGCAGTTTTGTGATCAGTAGGAAAGAAATTACGTTTCCCTTAAAATGCATGTGGCAAAAAATAAATAAAAAAATGGTGGAATATAAATGTAACATTGAAGAGACAAAGTGGACAGGTAAGATAAACTGACCACTATAATTCATCAAAAGCATAATACCAGCATCAGCGCTGAGCCTACACAATCAGAAATACGAAGAAATCTGACTTCTGACCATAAACACAGTATGACACAATGGGCCCCTGCAAAAGGCCCCACAACCCCCTAAACAGGAGCAAGTCCCACATACTGAAAGAAAGACAAAATAGCTACAAAGTCATTTTGTATCTCTTTGTGGTTGTTTGGCATTTTTCTTTAGTCATTTTATGTCTCTTAGTCTCTTTAGTTCATTTGATGTCTCTTAGTGGTTGTTTGTCGTCTCTTTGTCGTCATTATGTGTCTCTTTGTGGTTGTCTTGCATCTATTTGTAGTTATTTTGCATCTCTTTGTGGTCATTTTGCGTCTCTTTCAGCAACATTTTGGAGGTGAAGCCTAGGGGGTCCCCTGACCTGTTGGGGCCCTGGGCCTGGGCCTGTGCCTCTTAGACCCATTCACTGATCCATCACTCTTGCAATGAGCAGAAAAAAAAAAAAAAATCAAAATCATTTGTTCCATTGTGCATCTTTCATAAACATGGATCTTCTTCATCAGTGACCTATCGAGGTCTTGTCTGACCAAGTCTTGACCTGGGACAAGTAGCTCCACAGGAAAAAAAAACCCAATACTTGGCAATGTGAAGCCTTTGGTGATGACAAGTCACACAAACAACACAGACATATACAATTTACACCCAAAAGGCAGACGTACTAGAATGCAACAGTTGTCATGAAAAAGAAATCAGTATGCTAAACATATTCCAACAGGTCAGAGTTTGAAAAGTACTTTTGGGATGTTTTAGTGTTCCTCTCTGAGGCGGCTTGAGTGACAGGAACATAGAGCAGGGATAAGGAACATTTCAATTCTCTTTCATCTGGACAGGGACTCAGCACTTCGGAGAATGCGAATGATTTCCAAAGTCTTATTTCCTCTCTCTGATGTTATCCGTTTCCATCTATCACTTTTCAACCATTTGTCAAGATCCAACCGATGCAGCAGTAATGTTTTGATTATACAGTGACAACACATTATGAAGTCAGTAAGCTTACAATCTTCTCTTCTTTACAGGGGGAACACAAGAAAGCCGGAGAATGTAGAGTACTGCCATCCACCGACTAGGTTTCCCTTCTCCAGCTTTAGGTAGACTTTGTCCTCCTTTTCTAGGTAAAGCAGAACTCCATTGGTGGCTGCCTCACGAGTCACATCTTTGTCACCAGCAAAGGCAGAAATGACTGGTTTCCCATTCAACATCAGGTTCACCTGGACAATCAAAACCAAAAAACAAATAAATTAGCAACAGTAATGGAAAAGGAATAGTTTAGAAGATGTGTTTTTGCATAGTTTACATAGTAATGATAGTAATAATAATAATAATAATAATAATAATAATAATAATAATAATACACTTTATTGCACTTTTAAAACACTGTTACAGTCTCTTCAAACAAACTTTAAATTAAGGCTTAGAGATTATTTGGTGATTTATATGACGTACAAAACTACACTAAACAAAAACAGAAGTAGTTCAGCACCACAATTAATTAAAATGCAGTAGATGAAAGTATAGAGAATGAAATAAAATACCCAAAATACTATAAAATAAGTTGTTTTTTTTTTTAAATGAATAAAAATACATACATTAAATAAAATAGTGACCTTCAGAGTAATGTTTTTTAAAGTTATTTTTTCTTTTCTAAAATTATAAAATAAAAATATTTTTAAAATGTAATTTTTTTTTAGTAATATGCAAAGCTGAAAAATGTCACTGACTTTTTGTTCAATTGCAGGTTACTTATTAAAAAATGTTCAAATAGAAAAATATAATTTTTCCATTTATCAATATCATTACTACTGTTATTGCTTTTATAAATTATGGTTCATTCTTAAATTCTCTCTGTTGTGTCTCTTAAAGTTATGAATGGTGAAAACAGAAATGTGGGGTAAACTTGCTGAAAGAGACAGTTCAACCTCTCTTCCCATGTCAGGAATTTTTGTACAGTCCCTAAAGGAAACATCTTGTCCCAGTCCAACACAATACATGAGAATACATTTTTTACAACTGAATCAATTGTACAGCTGTGTGAAATAAACAAAAATGGTACCTGTATGGTTTGACTCTGGTACACTTTAATGACATGGAAGTTAAAACTGTAGATTCCTTTTCTTGGGGACAAAAATACTGACTCAAATGTGAAGTAGTTTCCTATATTCACAAGAACCTATGAGAGGAAGAAAAAAAACCACATTGTGACAAAGGTGTCTGTAGTCAGCACTTCCACAAAGGCTTTAATTTAAATGAACACTTGGATTAAAAATGATAGAAATCAGCCATTCACACAGGACTCGCTGCTGTGACTGTCAGGTTTCCCCTCGTTCAGACACAAGTGCGACACACTTCAAAAAATATTCAAATCTACCTTTTGTCTGAATGTATTAAATCCAACATTTAACTTCCACGTATGTATAGATTTTATAGACAAGCACCACTTTGAGGTTAAAAAAAAGAGGACATTTCCACACTTTACCAGAAAAAGACAGGGCTGGAAAAGAATCAGAAGCTTTATTCATCCTGTATCTTTAACTGACACATGCAGAGTAACCTAATGCATATCACACACTTGATATATAAAAACATTTTCTTACTTGTGCTTGCAAGAAAGTCAGTCAGGATATAGAGAGTAGCACCTAATGCTGTCTCATGAGTGTCCCTAATGGGTTCTAACACTTGAAGTCACATTAGACCAAGGCCTAATAGTGACACAGATACAGGATATGAACTCCTTTTGGTCGTGATTGATGGAGGCAGCACAAGCTCCTCTCAATACCTGCAGAGGCTCAAACACTTGAATCCCACCTGTTCAAGACAGCCCTGCAGCTCAGCCTGAACCTTTGACAAATGTTGCTTTCATAGCAACAGCACGCACAGGATCCACACCAATCAGATTACTTCCAGTGCGTTATGACACCACAAAGATCACCTTATGTAATTCAGACGAGAGGGCAGAGGATCAGTGGAGTGAGATTGTTACAAACACCTCACGCGGCCCACCGCTGTGTGACTAATCAGATTCTTGTTGTTTGCGCTGCTGCCTGATTTGTTTGGGTGTTGTTTTGTAGGTGACGGGCCGTGCGTGTGCGTGTGCGTGGGTAGCTTGAGGCGTGCGTGTGCGGGCTGTGCAGGGAGCCAGCCCTCAGACATAATCCAGCCACTTTCTGACCTGCTCGCATGTGATTACGCGCACTTGTGAGGATGCAGTGTCCACTTGCCAAATGCTGCCAGGCTCAAACTCAACTCTGCAGCTGCACTTTACAGAAAAACTGCATTGACACTTAAATGTTCTGCATTACATCTCAAAACTGAGCTTTTATTACAAATCAAAGGACTAAAATTGACCAGTAAAGACAAAGTATAAGGTTTGGACAGAGAGGAAAAGAGAGGAAAAGTGTTATCAAAGGCAAATTTAACCACTTTAAAAAAAAAACCCAAAACATTTATATTGCTTAATTGAATTGCTTAATAAAATTGTCTTCACCTGGTCGAAGTAGATTATTCTCGTTTTGTTGCTCATCTCCGAGGGCTCATGGTTGTTGCTCCGGACTGCGGAGAAAGCCACCTTGGAGTTGGCGGCGCGCACGGAGATGCCGAGCGGGGAGGACGAAGCCTTCCAGTCCGTGGCGGGGTTCGAGTCGCACACTACCAGGCATTTCCCCTCCAGGACGATCGGCTCCGTGTCGTTCTGAGCTCTCGCCACCTCCAAGATCACAGTCCAGCCGAGCATCAGGATGAGGGAGGTCACCATGGCTCCCGCTCTCTCTCTCTCTCTCTGACAGCTGTGCCAGCGACCGATCGGAAAAGAGAGACCGTCTCCTGCACCACACAAGTTTCCGAGTCCCTCCGCTGGTCTCTCCCGCCGCAGACGCGTCTGATGCTGTTGGATTCTCTTATTGGATCCACAGATTTGCCATATCCGAGAGAGACATTAACAAAAAAAAAAACCAAAAAAACCCCGAATCCTTATTAAGTGTAGACCTTACGTTGAAGCCCACGGAGAGATCACCGGTGGTTGTCTATGCTTCTCATTTTCAGGTGGACTTTATTTTGAAGCTCATGGATGAGCCAAAAGTAGACCATGCGAAATGTTTTAGAGGAGACTGCTCCGACCTGAGAGGCGAGTCAGTGGGTGAATCGTCCATAGCCCCCACTCCCACCCCGAGCAACGCGTCTGACAGCAGCTGTTCTCCGCAGTGATGTGCCGCATGTGTGCGCGCCCGGCCATCCACTTTACGCACACACGTGGTAAAAGTTATAATTAACTGTCCCCTTTGTAATTTGCCGAAAAAACTTCCATTCCTCTAATTCTCTCTAAAAAATACCTTTCAATAAAAGTATATCTTCATGAATTGGCTGTAATTATACGACTGGCAGAGGAATCTGACAGTTGTGAGGGTCCAGGAGCAAATCCGTGGAATAATTATCCTCAAACACATTTCTGTTCATTTCCAGTTTTAGTGACTCAGTATTTTTTTTAAGTAGAGAACTGATTCTGCCCTCAAGCAAGAGTTTTACTTTGAGAAAAAAAAAAAAAACATCAACAGCTCCAGTCGGCTGCAGGTTTCACCGTATTGCAGTGACTCATCATAATCTCATTGCACAGGTGGGCTGAAAATCCTCCAGCTTTGACTTGCAGCTCCACAGCGCAGTGGTGTTCCACAGAAGTCAGTGATGGGGACCTTTACTCTTTATATGCTCGTCTTGGTGACATCCTCTCTGCAGGGCTGTCTTCACCAGACCGGATCCAAACTTCAGGCGTCTGCAGCTTGTCTCACTGAAAATGGATGGCAAAGACTTTCCTCGCTCAGTCGAAAAGACCTTCACATCCAATTCATTAATCTCGCCTAAATTAAATTCCCTGGTGATCTGGAAGAAATAAATATCTAATTTGGCAATGCTTCACTCTGATGTTAGCTTCGTGGATTCATCAACCACTGTCAGATTCACTTGTCTTTTCCTTTCATGCTGCATTAAATCAACACCACACAAGTGTCCCACACCAATATTGACAAGAGATTAGAGATGTGAGCACATCACCTCTGTCCTGCTCCCATAAAACAGGCAGATCAATTTTAATGTCCTTTCTCTGACTTATAGACTCCTACATTGTCTGGGTCCATCAGGTTTTCACCCAGATAGATAGATAGATGGACATTTAACTTTAAAGTAAGTAGTTGTTGTTTCCAGAACAACTGCACGATTCATTAAATTAATGTAATTAAAATAAAATAAAATAGCAGTTTCAGAACTAAATATTTATATAATGTAATTAATACCAAATTACATAACTTATATTTTTCTCAGGAAACTGTTAAGAAACTGTTATGAAATTATCAGAAAATAACAGACCTGTGATCAGTAGCTATAACACCTCCCAATACCACTGTATAACATATCTGCAACCATGTTAAATATGTGGTTACACACATAGGTTACAGGTGTTATAAAGCATTTATTAATTATTTATACACATGTACCAGATTTGCACAGGTAGGTTTAATAAAACTCTTTTTATATGGGTTCAAAACTCATGAAGACGTGTTTAGTTTTAAGTTCATGACCTCAAAAATAAACTTGAAAAAAACTTAAAAAAATATAGTCGGCATATAATATTTCTTCTCAGACCCGTCAGTCATATCGTAAATCTTCATGAGCAAATGGACTTTGCTCTGCTGTCATGGAGAGTGAAGTGTATATAAATAGATAAATAAACAATGCATCATAGGATGAGTTATAATGGTTGACATATACAAGACTGAACACTTAAGGTTCTTATCCTAGTGTGTTAGAAAACTATTTATTACAGGATTCAGAGGTTTGTTTTTCATGTAACCATGGAGAAGGTGTAGAGAAAGCCAATGACATGCTCTTACAGCTGTGATAAAATAATAAGTAATAATAATAATATAACAATAATAAAAATGCAGTGGTTAAAAATGCAAAGCTTTTAGGAAAAAAAAGTACAAATATATGAACAAATGTGGCAAATTTAAGGTAAACTGTACAATTAAGTGGTAGACACTCGCAGTGAATATGTAATGGGCAAGACAGTGCAAAGGTGTTCACATGGTGCTGAATGGGCAGGGATGTAGATAGATGATATTAAAATGATAATAAATCCATGTTTATGAGTGCAGCTTTTTGATCTTTGTGTCCGAACAACAACAAATCATTAGGTTAAAGTGATAAAATAGTAGAATTTGAAACAGCCAAGAACCAACTGGTCCTGAACCCACACACAAACTGGCCTGTGTCAATACACAATGTTCTCCCAAGTGTTTCACATATTATCGTTTAAAACAGGACGTGCTGAGAGCCGGCAGTCGAGTACAGCTTGACTTCAGCAGATTTCAGGTGGTGTTGTGTGCATGAAAAAAAACTGGATATCAGGAAAATCAGTGGCATATTTATGTAGTCAGAGTGACTGCCAACATCTGTGTGTGGGGGGGGGGGGATCAGAGCTAATGAAATTTTGCACAGTTTGACATGATTTCAATACACAAAAGAAACATTTAACACTATCTATCTATCTATTGATTTTTCAAACTGATCTGAAATGCAGCTGTACAAATCTGCCCGCGCTGTTTTTGGCCAGCAATCCATCTGTAACAATCTGAGGATATCATCACACCAACCTGAATAGCAGCCATTTTGTGAGATTTGTGTCATCACCCAGCTCTAACAAATGGTTCGGTGCCTAATGTCGTGCATGTCAATATGTTTCCATGGCGATACAGTTTCCAGAGCTGAGAGGTGACGGCTTACAATGTGCCAAGAAACACCTTCCCTGGAAATTTAACACTCTGCAGATTAATTTAAAGAGATAAAAGTAAAAAAAAAAAAAAAAATCACAACCCCAGTGTGACATCTTGTGAGGAGACCTGTGTTTTTTGTTTTTTTTTAATTCTACTTGTCACAAAGAGAGGATGAGTGTGCAGCTTGTGGTCAATCTTCGGTACGAGACGAGAACATTTGCTCAAGTATATATTATGTCAACACTGTACTTCTGTAAACTATTTCCATTTCATGTTTCATTCTGCGTCTAATTCACCACATTTCAGAAGGAACTATCATTTGTCTTGGAGGATTTTATTAAAGGGGCTATTTGTAGGTTTTTCTGCCGCCGACTGTGGTTTCTTTGGACGGTGGTGATCGTTGCTTCACAAGACCTTCGGCCGTCATTGTCTTCATGATACAAGAGGTCGTGATACGCCCTCTGAGCAGCGCTACGCCGTCAGAGCAGATTGGAGGCGACAGTGAGAAGAGCAGTTGCAGTGATGAGATGGGCCGGGGCTAGCTGGTTAGCATGCTAACTACAGCAGAAGAAAAGATCTGATAGAGACAAGAGTTGACATTGGCTAGCTAGCTAGGGACAACTGTTGAAGAGTAAAGGAATGAAGTTTCTTAATAAGTACTAATAAGTAAACAGTTGTTGATGCTAATGTTGGATGTTGCAATAGCAAAACTTAGAAAAAGCTCTTTTAAACCCAACTGTAAAGCTAAACTTAGCTAAAATCATCAGCTATGACGAGCTACAACACTAAAATGGTGCCTACGTGTTATTTGTAATGATAATTGGCAATATGACACACCAATACAACAGTTTTTGTTGTCAATACTTAAGTACTTTTACTTATAGGCATAGGTTTGCATCTGGGTAATATGTGTTATTCACTTTCTTGCTGAGAGTTAAATCAGAAGATCACGACAGGGCTCATATGCCTTGAGGTAACTTCTGTTATGATTTGGTGCTATATAGATAAAAGAAAAAATAAATAAATGAATAAAATAAAAACTGATGTGACTCATGTAAAGTAAATATAAAGCTACTGTAGATACAGCAGATTGTTAGTGTATCTTAGCATAAAGACTGGAAATGGGGGGAAACCTCTTGCCTGATCTGTTCAAAGGTTAAAAAGAAAATGTCATGTCGGTTAAAGTTCACCGTAATTAACATTGTACGTCTTGTTTGGTTAATCCATAAAAAAAAAACAAGGTGTAAAAAGGACAAAGCAGCAGGTTTAAGGCCAATTATTTGGCTGCAGAAGCACTGAACTGCTTTAGCTGGTGGCCAAGCGGTCGCGCCCTCTGCTCCTGTCCCCTCGCCCTCCCGGGGCCCGGGGCCCGGGGCCCGGGGCCTCTCCCCCTCTGTCTGTGTTCTGCTCTGATTACAGGAGTGGGATCAGGTGTGCTGGTGTCACACCGCAACCTGCTAATCATCCCCAATTTTTTCTACTTTAAATACTGGGCTTCAACTCCGCCTCGCTGCCAGATTGAAATTAGTCAGCTACTCACGGGCCAGGCTTTTTGAATCTCTTTGCTTTTTTTTTTTTGGCTTTTGCTCTTTTCCGTCTCTGACTGCCTGCAGCATTCCTCAGCCGGACTCCTGACTCAGTCCGTCTCCTGCTCTGCCTGGAAACCGTTCTGGATCAGCTCAGCTCTCTGGACTCTGTCTGTCTGGCTTCTGCCTGCCAATTCCCCTGCCCTGCTCAGCTCCTCTGCGCCTGCCCCAGCCTCAACCTTTCCCCAGGTTCCTCCTTGCCTAGTCTCTGCTGTGCTCTGACCATGAAGACTCTGCTGCCCATTCTCAACAAATAACATCCGTTTGTTAATAAATTATTCCTCATCCCTTGCTCCAACTCCTAGCGTCTGCCTCTGCTTACTGCACTTGGGTTCTCTGAACCGGCCTCGTCACACAAACCTTTCACAACCACTTACTTACTAGTGGTTCTTTGAGCTTCTCTTCTGGATTTTTTTACATTTTTTTTTTTTTTTTTTTTTTTTACTCCTACCTGATTTGCTCTCAGGATTGTTCATCAAAAGTTTTCTAAAAAATACTTTATTGTAAATATTTAATTAAAAGAAGGGAAAAACCTCTTCAAGCAGTCGAGCTTGCTAACCGCTTTCTAACTTTCAGTTAGCAAGACTGTTAGCGTCTTAGCTTGTATGCTGTCTTCTTCAAACTGTCTGCAAGCTGTTCCTCTTTTATGGTGCTTTTTATACTCTCACAGAGGAGGTCAAGCTACAATTGCTTCCTCCATTTTGGCCTCTCCAGATGTTTCCATAATGTTTGCTGTTAGTCAATAGTGCAAATTTAGGATCACAAATTCACCAAAAGTTCAACAAGACATGAAAATGTTGCCATTTTAAATGCTGTTGTGGACAGGACTTTCCTGGGGGTCATGACTGTCTTTCAGGAGTCGATACAGTGGTATCAATATGTTTTCATCTAATGCTAGATTCAAGTGCTCGTATTTTGTGCTTGTATTTCCCGAGTTGAGTCATTCCTCCGACTTCGGTGTGTTCATGTGCTTTTAAGTCAGAATGTGGAAACAACCTGAATGTTTCAATGAATATGTGCTCTATCTTATTGCTCAGCATTTAAATACCAGTACGTTCCCTGAAACCACGAAAGTATTCAGGGTTACTGCTAATAAATACTATTTGGCAGACGCTTTTATCCAAAGCAACTTACAATACAAAAGCTTCAGTGCAGTGGGAAACCTGGTGTAAGTACTCTATTCAACAAGTGCAAGGAGATCAGGGAGAAGTTCGCTGAAAGTGCATAGTAAGTGGTAGTTAGGCATGTTAGGGTGTTAGAGGTGTTAGGAGAAGGGGTGCTAATAACTTTTAGGTCACTCACAGGTTCACGCAATCTGTGAATTTGCAACATTAATCAAAAGCTTCTTACCATCAACCAAACAGTTACTTTTGTCCACCATGTTTGTGCGCGTATGACCTCCTCAACAACTCGGCAAGGTGTGCACCAAAACATTTGCGAGCATTTCAGATTGTTGTTCCAACTTGAAGAGGCGTTCACATTCTTTTTCCCAGCTGGGGAGTCATTTTTCTGATTACTCTGTCAATGCATGAATGCAGCACAACTCCCCAAAATACTGAAATACTCCATCAAGTAAAAGTTTATGCACAATGTGTAGTGTTTATACAGTGTGACACTTCCACCACTGTACAAATTAAATTTGTCATTTTGTGTCGTAAATAGGAAACATTCTCAAACACTTTCAAACAGACACGGTTTAGTCTGGTTTTCTTCAAGGGATTCATGTTGGAAACGTCTGTCTCTGACTCAGAACTGAATCATGCAGCTATCTGTGCAGCATAAAATTATATTGGCAGGAGTGCAGCTTGTGATTACTGTCACAATATTTCATCCACTTTCCCACAGACATGATTCCTAAATTGTTTGTGAGAATATAAATGCTTGCTTATTCTGCTGGACACCCACTAAAACGTTCAATGGCAACAGCAGCATAACCAGGACCTCAAGAGGAGGAGACGCTGTCCTTTTTTATACACTGTAACCTGTTATTTTGGTTGAAATATTATTTTAGGCTGTAAATGTTGTGCAAAATCTGTAATTTTAGAAAATATTGCAGCAATCTTTGTCTTTTAATCAGTGTCTTAGCTGCGAAAAATGCACCGGCAGTTAGAAAGATACCTCGGACATGAACTTGTTTTCCTCAGCAGCACTGGCAGCCGTGCTCCTTGGGGTCCCTGCGCTGAAAACTACTTCACTGTGGAACACACATGACATTATCTCAAGCACTCATGTGTCACAGTGTCACGCTGAGCCAAAGTTCAGTAATTCAATGATTAGGAATCCAGTCAAAGGAGAAATCCTTTCATCAGATTGTGTGTGTGTGTGTGTGTGTGTGTGTGTGCGCGCGTGTGCGCACAGCAATCTATGTTGCTACCAAACCTTCCCTCCAGGTGAAAAGATTTCTCTGAAAAATACTTTTACTTCTTATCTGATTGGAAACAAATCACATTAATATTTCACCTGATGCCTCCAGCAATTATTTCCTCTTAAAATGCAGTCTGACTTGGAGACTCGGATCGTTTTATCATCTGTGAAGTACAAATAAAACGAAAGAAAAAAATTCAGACCCACCACTGGGTCTTGATGAAGAGAACAAGTCTTTAAGGAATTTAATTAGTAGTCTAAAGAGGAGTATGTACTCTGCATATAACACACTGACCATGTCGGACAGTCCTGTCACACATAATGAGCAGCTTTGGTAATCTTCAAAAAAGCGCAAGCTCATTTTAATGCTGTCATTGTAAATACCTTTACACTAATTAAACATAAATCCAAAGAAGTTCATGTGCCACTTTCAAAGCAATAAATTAAGCAGCAGGTAAAAAGGCAATCAGAGACACCAACTGTCAGTCACTGACTGCGGCACCTGCCGTGCTTCACAGTGGTATTTTAACGTTTCAGCTGAGCAGATTTTCAGTGTTTGGCTCAACAATTTAAGATTCTCCAAATCAATATCACCCAGACTCTCTATTCAATTTGCATTTCAGTCTTAAGCCTTGAAGACCTAAATGGTAGCAGCAAAAAATGTTTGCAGATTGCTCCTTTGTGAGGATGGGGAGGCTGTGATCAGCCTGGATTCACAGCAGTTAAAGCAGAACTAAAACTTCTTAAAGCAGAGAGAAATTTATCAAAGCATCCTGCAAACCATTCTGCCGTATAATCTCCTTCTCTGCTGGCTATCTGTGTGCTCATCACTCGTATTTTCGTTACAATATTGTGAAATTTACAGCTCCTGTCTCAGTCCTCACACACAACCTCAGTGAGCTCAGAAGCAGACGTTTGTTTAGGTTTGTGCACATCAAAAAGTCAGTCATTCAGTGAGCAAAACAGACTTTTACTGCTGTTAACACTGATTCCTTAATCATGATAGACATCTACACCTTTCTTAATTGATCTTTTTGGTCAGTTCGGGGTAGGGATGTCATAAGAACTGATACTTTGGTACAAAATCAATTCCAAAATTCACAAAATGTGACGGTACTTGTTTTCCTACAGCACCAAAGGTACCCTAGATGTTGTAGGTACTGGAGGTGTGATTCTTCTAGGACTGGCGTGGGCAGCGTAACAACCCTACAAGCATTTTAGTCTGACCACAAGCTCAAAGAGAAGAAAGAGACAGACACAGTAAACAATAACAACATGTAGAGACGCTTTGTATTTGACACTGATCTTCAGGGACAAGTTATAGACAACCAGAAGACAGTCTGCAAACGCCACAGGGGGAAACATGTCAAACTTATCAAAGCAGCTCAAGGACAGGCGTCCACATCTGTACACAGAATTCAGTTTCAGTTGTTAACTTTATATTAACATGTTCATGTCCTGAAATTACTGTTACTGTTATGGTTTGTGAATTGCGACACCTGTGATCTGTTGCAGCAACGCTCCACCCACAGTGTTCGCTAAGGCTAACATTAGCCCGTTTAGGCTAATGCAGCAACAGATCAGAATGTGAGCTGGGTGCTTGCGTTAGCGGGCTAACGTCCTTAATGTTATTGAGAATTGTGGAGTTGCAATAGTATTGCATTTATTAAGCTGTAAACACAACATTGAGATGTTAACTCTTAGCTGCTATATGCTCCACTATGTTCACCATGTAGTTGCTAATTTTGTTGTTTTGTACAGTTGGATTTATTGGAGCTTTTTTTTTAAACTAGATTAGAGTGAACCAAAACAGTGAAGTTTTGGGCAGGGAATCCAAAACAATGAGCTGAAAGACACTAAAACACATGGTGATAATTCTCAGAATCAGAATCAGAATCAGTTTTATTACCAAGTATGTTTCCACATACAAGGAATTTGTGCTGGTGGTTGGTGCAAACAGTAACACGAATAGACTTAAGGTAAAATAAGAGTAGAATTTACAAGTTAAAAATTAAAATAAGATTAAAATAAAAAATATACAACAAAGATGTGGGATATTTGCAATAATGATAAAGACATGGGGAATGTAGTGCAAAAAATATAGACAATGTAAAAAAAAATATAAATATAATCTGTATAGATATTTACACTGTGCATGTAACAGGAATGAGCAGTAGTTCTATAGGGGGGCAGGGGGGATCGGGGGGATCAGTGACAGTGGGATCAGTGACAGTGGGGCTCTCTAGCCTTGTTGATAAGGCTGATAGCAGACGGGAAGAAGCTGTTTTTGTAGCAAGAGGTTTTGGTCCTGAAGGACCGCGGCCTCCTGCCGGAGGGGAGTGTCTCAAAGAGTTTGTGTCCAGGGTGGGAGGAGTCAGCGACAATCTTCCCTGCACGCCTCAGGGTCCTTGAGGCGTACAGGTCCTGGAGGGATGGTAGATTGCAGCCAATCACCTTGTCAGCAGAGTGGATGATACGCTGCAGTCTGTTATTGTCCCTCTCCGTGGCAGCAGTGTACAAGAAGTTCACCATCATTGTCCTTGGAAGTTCAACCTGCCAAGGACTATGATGGTGAAATTCTACACCTCCATCATCGTAGGGTTTGTTTAGGTTTCGTTACTATAAGTGACACCTTTCACATTACTTTTAATCATTTGATCCATTGTCAATATAAAAAATCTTGATTAGAGCAGCTTTAAAGTCACAGGCAGGTAGGCTGAAGCTGTTGAATTGACTTTGAATTGAGTTTACTTTTGTTCAATGAGAATTTGTTTTATTCCCTTAGATGCCAATTAAGCAGCAGAATACTCAGGACAAACATACCCAAAAATAGAAATTAATTCCAACATGGCAGAACATGCAGTTTTGTCTGTGCGTTCTTAAAAAACTGTGTAAAGTTGATTTAAACTTTATAACAGGGCATTCACAAATACATAAATAAATAAATAAAGCAATAACCCAGTGAGCAAAACTCCACCACAACAAGCTATTTTCATGTTGCCATTTCACAGTATGAAAGGTACAGCATTAATGCAATTATGCTGCATTAATAAAAACAATGCTATTTAGCTGCTTTGAATGCAGGGGCCAGGTATTGTGCGTTCTGGCTCGCTGTCACACTGTCATGGTTTAATGAGACAGAATAGAGCAGAGCCACCATTGATGGCGTCAGTAACACCTGTGCTTTTATGACTGCTGTGGAAAAGGCCTCTGGCTGCTGACACAACTGCACCGTCGGCCGATTGAAAACGACGATTTAGGAATTTAAAAAAGAAGAAGAAGAAAAGGCAGGTTGGAGACGCTGGCGTGCGATGAAAGCATGAAGACACAAACAAAAGGCTGGAAAAACTGAACAGATGGTTTCAAGCAGACGTGAGACATATTTTAGATCAATTACACACATTCAGCGACTATTAGAGGCGGTTATATGTGAAGCGTCTTGTTTTTCCGCTGCCAAATTTTGTGCTCACAGTCGGAATAGTAATAATGAACGCAAACACCTTCACACCAGCATCTTCCTGCTCCAGCTGCTAGCTAATGAACTTTCTCCACTGGAGCACAGAAGTCACGAATGCACACCACTGGTGTTGTACATCCTGATGCTGATTTTCAAAGGATTAGAAAAGTAATTTAGCTTTTACAGTGCATATCAAATAGATAGAAAATATCTTTCTCTAATTTAGACAAACTTGTAAATGAGCAGAGAGAAAAGCAGATGTTACCATTTTTTGCAGACGCCCTAAAACCTGGTAATGACTTGGAGAATCAAAAGTAAAAGGCAGTGTAGAGCAGCAGTTCAGGGAGGTGGAACAATTTATATCCTTATTACTTTTAATTCTAAATATTGTAATATATTTTCCCATATTAATGCCTGGAAAAATTTCAGACACCCCTAAAGTGGTCCATACCATTTCTTAACCTTGACGTTAGCTGACCGTCTCGTCTCCCTGCCTCACTTCATCAGCGGCTCACAACCTCAGGTTGCGCGAGCTGATTCAGACACTGTGGGTAAATGTAAGTAGCTAATTAGCTTGTTTTAATACATTTAACTTTCTTACCTTAAGAGTTTCTGAATTAATTTGTGTCAAGCATCTATGGATGAACCCTGAAGTTCAGTAGTTCCTAGCTTTTTTCCGAAGTTATAGTTTAGCTAACCAATGTTAGCGATCAGATAGCACAGCCTTTCATTTCCAATGGTAACTTGACATTTCATTACCAGTATAAAATGTCATAAACACTGATGCTCAGCCATGAGCAGAAAGACAAGGGGTGATAAGTTGTTTTAGAGACACATTTTGAAATCAATATAGAGTTTATTATTTGTTTATTATATAAATAGTGCTTTGTGTAGCTGTGGTGGGTTAGTTAGTCTCTTTTTCATTTGGTTTTTAAGCTCCTTTATTTTCACTCAGGAATTCAGGAGATTTACCTGGTGGGGTGAACAATATTAAAATCCATGTGTAATGAAGGCTAAGTAGTTATATTAGCAGCAATGGAAAGTAATTAAGTACATTTACTCTAAGTACTGTACCTAAGCTCAATTACTAGTACTTGTACTTTATGTATTTCCATTTTATGCTACTACATGCTGATGAACTTGTAGAAATGTTGTAGTCCACTACATTTATTTGACAGCTTTAGTCAAACAAGCAAGATGCTGTAGGGACTTTAACACTTAAACATGTGCCTGTGCTGCACCGGTTTACCTTTTGCCCTGAAGGAAAAGTTGACCTCCTCAATTACCATTGTAAAATTCACAGTCCATACAAACTGAGTTTTAACCCTCCTGCAGCAAAGTGTTTGAGAAACGGAAGAAAAGTGGGGCAATATTGATTGTCACGTATAACGGTTATTGTATTAATGTGTCTGTGGTTCTCTTCAAAAGTCAAACTAAGAGAAAATGGAAATCAGTATATTTGAAATGACTTGTAGCGTTCATTTCGTGTACAGGCTCAACATTAGGTGACTTATCTCTTTTTAATTTCAAAAGTGTTACGAAGATGCTACATCAAGAAAAAAAGCTGTACTGATCCATTCGGCTCCAATTCTGACGAATAAGAATGGAATAAAAAATAATAATAATTCAACAAATCTCTGAGGGAAATAATTCATTTAATTTCATAAAATAGTTCTGAATGTTTCCTGCTAATAAATCACCAGTTTCTGCAGATGCAAAGCTTTAATTAAAATAAGTGGTTTCTCCTTTATTTTGCGTGAGAAAAGGTTCAACTTTTCCCGCTCAGCAGTGGGTCTGCTTCATTACAGCACCATGATTCACAGTTATAACTGCAAATAAATGTTTCAGCTGTCAGCTGATTAAACTGTCAGACACACACAAGTTATGTAACACCTGAATCGATTCTAACCAGAGCTGAGATACCTCTCCACCTTTTGAAGGGGGGGGTGGTGTTGCTCATTATGTCATGGCTACAGTGCAGATGTGGTCCTGAATCGGCCTTGGAGCTCCTCCCGCAGCGCTGGGAGAGCAAATGTCCCTGACCACGGCACGATTACATATTCAGAATAATCACACACCCAAAGTACACCAGCCCCAGCTGGCCTCTCAAGTGTTATCTATGTTGTTCCTCTGCCAGCAGAACTCATACAACCGAGGAGTTTCAAATCCTTCATTACTGATTTGTCTCAAAATAAATATGAAGTCGACCCAGATCGAACCCATTTCTGACATGAAGTAATTCTGCACTAATCGGTCTTATGTTCACAAATTTTTTTTTTCAGTTTTCAGCTTCTGTTGTCTTGGTGCATGAGCATCTCTATACGCTTCTCAGGTCTGTACAATGAATCACATCCTGGGCTGATTGGAAAATAAAATATCTGTACAACAAAACAGAAGAGAAATCCAGAAAATATACTGTGAATCCAATCAACGTTTTACTCATTATTATTATTATCATTTCTAGTATCACATAATACTCTTAAACTTTTGCTTTGCTCAGTAAGCTTCCCTGCAGTCTCACAGTCACTCATATGTGCTCCATACAGTGCAACTCATATAACTTCAGCATGCGCCCTCTTGAAGTCGTTGACGAACTGACAGATCAACCCAAAGAGCTCCTGAGAGTCCTGATCCGCTGGTTCTCCAAATTTAACCTGGGCAAGAGAAAAAAAAACAGGATTGGAAATTAAAAACTTTAGCCTGATATCAATTACACCTCCGGACACCTTTGAGCTTATAAAAATTTGTTTTACAATTAACAGCTGAAGTCTGGCATATTCCTCTTAACAATGGTCTTTTGTTATTATCACCTCATACACTGCCTCAGCATGCAATCCATTCATTGAGTCCACTCATACAGCGAGGTAGACATGTAGTGCTGAATTAACACTTACACCGAGGTGGCTCACAAGGGTCACTGGCAGAAAAACGTTAGTAATTCTCAAGTCAGACTTTATCAGAAAGGGTCAGAATGAATAAGTGAACTAATTGGCTTTTAGCATTCAGGGGGCCTGCAGCCTGAAGTTCAGCCTCCAGCCGCTGCTGTTGCTCACTCCTCGTTTCCTTTACCCCTCATTATTTTTACAAATTTCATCACATACTAAATTTCTTTAATATGTAGATATGATTACTGATAAAGAAATATGTACTATAAATGTATATTTATAATAGTACAAGCAGCAAGCTGGTGATATTTTACAGTCTTAAAAATCCTGTGATTTGTTGACACAATTGAGATTTGAATTTGCATTATATTCCATCAAATGAGACATTTCCACAACAAACCGATGCTGAACAGGCACAAATTGGTGCATAAAAATTCAGCAGGATGCAGGAAATAAAGTCTATAGAAGCTCCAAATTTCCTGGGGGAGGACACCCAGACCCCTTGGTTAATGTGTGCCCCCAGTGTCCAAACAAAATCTGTGCCTATGGCTGACAGTGACTATGTTTGTGTTACAGTGCCTTCTGACATTTCAGAAAGGTTTCCACAGGTCTGAGACGTCTGTTTTTTGACAGCAAGAGGGAGATGTCAGCTGATTATTAACACCTTGTTCTCTCCACAGTATATTACACTCTCACCTCAGATATCAGAATACTTGCATGCATTACATGCTGTGCCTAAAAATATCAAATCCACCATCACACTTCAGGACGGCTTTAGGAGACATAAAGGGAGTGCCTATTGTACAACTCAATGTGTTTCCATTTTAACGAGTGAGGATAAGAAGGATAATGAGATTGACTGCTGGTTGCACTGGTTGCATGTGTATCGTACCATGGCGGTAGACACTAAGCTACAAAGTGAAAAGAAAAAAAAAACAGTTTATGATTATTCTCAGCTCCTTTATCTTCAAGCTGGCATCAGATATGCATAGTCGGTGTACTGAAGCAATGTCAGCAGTGGAAGGCATTAAAAAATGAGAAGTAAATCAATTATATTTTCACAACTGTAGTCAAACATATATGCAAAAGTAAAAGGGAACACTACACTTTAATCCCCCCTATTTAATTTAATAGATTGTTTATAACACACTATAATGTTGTAACATAAAATGTCTCCTTCCATTTAGTGCTTTGAATGTTTTGTAAAAATGATTCCTCCAGACTAACAACTATAAACCAGACCTCTCTGAAATCAAGCCCTCAAAAATTTCATGAGCCTCCTCTATGTTTCATGAATTTGCATGTTGGCTATTCAAGGGCATCATTATGAATTCTCCCCTGTGACAAGATGTGACTAAATATGACGCCTTTTCCCCAACCTGCTGCTCTCTTGCAAAACACCACAGCCCAGTCAGTCTCAATCACTTTCTCCAGTGTTCCTGAAGGGCTTTATTGTATATTCATGAGGTTTCACACACAATAATAAAAACAGGGCGCCCCCCCAAAGTGATATTCGGGGAGGACGGGGACACAGGTGGGATGAGGGGCCGTCCATCTTTATATGCCACTGGACTGATTTTGACTAAGCTTTGAAGAATGATGCTCGATGGCACTCTGATATTAAAACTAGACCCAGAACAGCCCAGTAGGGATGCTACAATTCAAAAAGTAACATTTCAAACTTTATTATTAATTAGAGTAAAAAGAAAATTAGCTGAACTATACATCAAATATATCAGGATTCTGTTGGTCCAACTCTGGCACTGCTGCCTGGTGATAAAAAATATAACTCTTGGCCTGAAGGGGCAGGGGACACTACAGTTAAAGGTCAAACTGTTAAACTTTAAAAGGCCACAGCCAAGACTGGTTTGTGTGGTAAGAATAAGGAATAATGTGAAATCTGTGAGCATATTTCACTTAAAAGATATAGTTTGACATTTTGGGAAATACGGTTATTTGCTTTCATACTCAGAGACAGATGAGACGATACTTTCAGAAGATATTCTCATATCTGTACCGTAAATAAGAAGCTACAGCCGGGGAGGGAAGTTCACTCATCCGCATATGAGAGATGTTTCTCTGATGCTCTGGGACATTGTAGCAAAATTTAAATTACAAGTAGTTTTTCTTATTTGCAGACAGATTCAGCAGATCCATCATGAGAACACCACTCCAAAGCCTCGTCTACAAGCGACCCGAATTCCCTGCCCAAATCAGATGCTAACCTGCTAATCTTCCTGACTGGGAGCAGCGTGAAACAATGCATGCCACCATGACAGGTAATATTTGTGGGCAAATTCACCGTGATCATCCAGGGGTGTGTGAGTAGGTAGGGTCCGTCTGACGTAAAGTTCGTCATCGGAGGGTGTATGCCACGCTCTGGTGCGGACATCTGCGTACCCACCAACTTCTGCTACGCTACAAATATAGCAACTGCACTTGGGCTGGAAAACAAACATGGACGCTGAGTTTGAAGAGAGGCTGTGTCCACCACTACCTTTACCTCACCTACAGTTCACCTCTAAAAGAATACAAATACAACCAAATGCCTTGTAATTCTTCTTGCACGGATTTTGCCATTTGGTTCTTGGTGTGGAACACGCAGACGACGATTTACTACATCGTTTTTAGAGCCCATGTGAAACCGTTGTCCGACAATCTAAAGAAAGTTTGAGGAGATGTTTCAGAAAGTTTGGAAAGTCCTTGTCCGACCAAGTTTGTTGAACACTTTCTAAGAGACAGTAAGTCCACCAATAAATGTGGGCACAGCCCAGGGAGGAAGAAGTACCTTGACCTTTCAAATATGAAGCTGTATCTAGCAGCCAGTTAGCTTAGCATCTCTACAGAAATGAAATTGTTATATCTTGTTTGTTTAGTCAACACAAAAACCAAAGTGCAAAAGTGACGATTTGTGGTTTTATGACTGATTTCACCACTTACAAAGAAAGGAAGAGATGCAGGTAGAGAAATTAAGAGGGTTGTGAAGATTTGAGACAATGATGGTTGAGACTACTGGGCTGCAACTGAATAGCAGAAGGATGTCCCTATTATTTTGTACATATATCACATGGGCTGTGTTCAGCAACTTCCCCCTTTGTTTACTGGTGTAAGCAAAATTGTCTGAAAACTTTGCAGTGCACAGGAATCTAATTGTGCGCCTGGTATAACACAATTCCCGACTAGGCCTAAAGCTCACAGCTCATGCTATCATATCTCAGCGCTCACACCCAGCAAGAAGGGTAAGTGGACTCTCTATGATGATGGATTGTCCATAGAGATATGGGAAAGGTGAGAAAATAGGCACCACTTTCATATTGATTGTCTTTGGTGGGGACTCTATAAAAAACATAGCACCTGTTAAGATGTCAAAAATAGGCCTCGGCTCTATAAACCTAATCTAACCAGGCTAGTGAGCAAAGAAAATGTTCTCCTTCACAGGCAGCGTGATAAAAGAATACACCAGGACCAGTGCCTCCACTAAATCTGATGATATGTGTGACAAGAGGAGTTTTCTTTCTGAGAGATCTGATGTTGAGGCAAATGTCTAGTTCTAAACAGAACTCATTAAATACTACTATCATGTTTGGTCCAGTCAACATCAGAGAGCACTTAAATCAAACACTTGCAGTATGAATGAATGCATTGTAACAGGTAACAGATATATTTAAAATGAGATGTCACTAAATGGGGAAAAAAGATTACGAATTATGAACTATTTTTTCCACAAGAATGATAAAAGAAAAAATGTGTGGTATGTGTCCTTGTGGGCTCATACATCACTTTTATCAAAACCACATCAGGAACACACCAGGGGTTGCTCTTACAGCCTCTCGTTTGTAATCATTGGTCGACTATTCATGGAAGTGAAATCACACATTAAGAGTCAAGATGAACTTGTCCCTCACACTTTCTGGCTACAGGAAACTGTGGAGATTGTTCACTAATCCAGAAGAAATTATCCAAAGGACTGAGCATAAGATATTTCAAATCAGCTGTGCTTGCTGTTAAATGATGTGTAGCACACTGGTATACATCTTTTACCAGATGCATTATATCCTCATGTAAGCCCTCAAGGACACCTGGTGCAAAAGATGTAACCTTGGGGACTTCTTCCTCTGAAATATATGAACTCTCCCGGTGTAGGGTGGGGAGATCAGATGACAAATAATTGAAGAGGCCCATCTAGACACTACTGGAACAGAGGACCATCCATCTCTGGGGCTGTACAAAAGAGATATTGAAATAATAACTCAAGGATTACCAGTATGACAGAGTAGAGTTTCTTCATCTCCTCACAAGTCTTTGTCAGTGCTGCGAGATCCGTGTTGTACTTTTCAATTGTTGTCTGGGGTATGAGAAAAAAGCACAGGGAACTCTTGGTGAGATTGTTCATCCATTCATATATTCATTTAATCAGTCAATCACAGCTCAAACGGAGCGTGACAATCACTGTTAAAATGGCTTTACTGTTATCTGTCAGGGGTTAAACTCGTCATTGCCAACTTTTAGAGATAAAAATCAAACATATACTGTTTAGACTGCAAAGTGTCTTCCTGACACAATGTATTTTTGGACTGGACACAGCTGCATGCAAGTAAATGTACGTTATATTTTATTTATAACAAAGGAAGGCAGAGAAAATGTTTGGCCAGAAAAACAGAAAATCGCTTGTCTGAATTTTTTTTTTGATTCATCAGATTTTTAAATGGTGACAAACTCATATTGGGCTGACAACCATCAAAAGTAGATTTTGATCACCATGTTTTGTATATGTGCTTCTTTATCATGTTTTGTGAAGCAAAATCCAAGAGTCGTTTAAACAAACTGTTTGCCTCTTCTTTCCATTTTTGTGCTCTATATCTGAAGCTAGAGATGGGAGGGGATTAGCGTAGCTTAGCTTTGCATAAAAACTGGAAGCAGCACGAAACACCCAGTGTGGGAGTGGTATTGATCTTCTGAGAAACTCTCATCAGAATAAGAGTATTTCCCAAAAGGTCGACCTGTTCCATTAAAAACAAACTAAATGACCACGATCACATTTATATAGTTAAATTTACATTTTGGAGCTTTTGACCACTAGACTTAAAAAAGTGCTCTATAGCAATGTTTTAATGTGGATTGTAATACATATAAATACAAGTAATAGCTGTAGCTGAGAACTGAATGAAGAGATTTACAAATTTATTATTTGATAGAAGATCTGTCTCCTGAATTTAATGAGCAATTTTAACTCCTACATTTCACATATTTCCCAGATTTGTACTCAGACTGGACGTTTATTTGACAGCTATAGTAACTAGTTACTTTGCAGATTTTAATTTTTAATAGTACAAAACATAAAATAATAAATTATGGTGTTTTATTATACATTTAACTACCCAGCAGTGCATGAATAATAAAGTAGTTAAAATTAGCCTCACCTTTAGCAGCTGCAACAATTGGGGTGTTACCACATAAATGCATCAATAACTGCAGTATAATCCATTAGTGTAAAATACATTATTCTGAAATGTAAAGTAAATACTTTTATTTTTGGTACATTAAGTTTATTTTTTATGTAAATACTTGTGTACTTTTACTGAAGTAAAATCTTTCTTTCTTGTGATGGAGTATTTCTACAGCGTAGCACAGCCAGTTTTACTCGAGTAAAAGGTCCACCACTGCATGCCGATGTTAGTAAAACTGGCCTTTCAGCCTGATTTAGCAGATATTAGCAGATTCAGGTAGTAAAACGCAGCAATGTAGAAGAAGAAGAAGAATATCACTGGCTGATGTAAGCAAAGCAGGTTGTAAACAGCTAGTTTGGGTTAGAAACACTGGGGTGCCATGTTTGTTTACAAGAGGACACACTGTACCTTTAAATGAATGCATAAATAAATAAGTTGCTACGGCACCTTCAGGTCTTTGGAGAAGTTTGGGTGATGAGCTCCAGCATTTCTCTTCTTGGAAGTTTTTCTGTACTGAATGACTTTCTGTAGTTCATTCTTCAGGACTGAAGCAACACACACACACACACACACACACCTTGGTTACCATCCATCATATTTGAGCGCTGAAGCAAATAGCTGCTTTAAATCAGATGCTGTCTCCTGTGTGATCCTGTGAAGTTTGTGCAAGTTGTGCTTGTGGCAACTGTTTGTAAGTCATCATATAGACAATATATTGGATTGAGCCCCTGAACAGTCCCTGGACAATGAGGTCATGGTGTTTCAAAACAAGTATCCTGAAACTAAAATTACAGAAAGATCTAGTAAATGTTACTATCATAATCACAGATAACTTACATTGGCACAAAGAAGGAGGGTCAATATTACACAGATCGCAGCACTTTTAAGAACAACAGTCTTTGGGCACAGTAGTAAAATGTGATCTACTCACCATCTACCTCTGCGGTGAGGCCCTTGATGGAAGCTATCCAAACAAAGAGAGAGAGAAAACCAGGGACACACAGAAAATACACATTTCACTTGAGAAACCTCGACTGAAAAGAACCACACAGATTTCTCTTTCAGCTTTGATCAAATCTCGATCAGCAAATACCTCCAGGGACAGTTTCAAATTCTGCCAGCTCTTGGGTAAAAGTGGCCAAGCACGTTTCATGCAACATGATCTGCTCCACAAGGGCATGGAGCAAGGTGAACTTCCTGTCTCTCCCACGGAGCTGGGTGAGCTGGTGAAAGAGAAAACACACGGTGAAAAAGCCTATACAAACCTGTGGTCCCCTGCCACACAGCACAAGGACTTACAACACAAGGTAAAGAAGGCATATGTGCTCTATATATCTACGCCTGTTTGTGCTGCTGCAAAAAATGCAGCTTCCGTACTGAAGGTCAGGGAAACAACAGGATGACAATGCTCCATTTACACTCACTGTATATTAGTGCCAGCAGTAATTGTGATTGCATTCATACTACGTTACATTTGTATGAAATAGTAATAATGACTCTAAGATTCAAGCCATGTTGCAATTGATGGTGCCACACGATTAAAATGTAAGAGGGACCCCTGTAATCCTGTGATAGGCATTCAGTCTGTTTCTAGGTTATGTTGTCTACCAATTTAAGGCTAAGGCAAAGCCTCTGAGGGCTACATATACAAGGCATGCACCAAGTGTTGATGCTCAAATGTAAAAAAACAAAAAAACAAAAGAAGAACCCACCAAAAAATATCTCCGATAACCTCGATGCATTTTTCTTGGAAGCAGTCAGCCTTTAATTTGACGAGAGTCTGTCTCCGGCAGCAAAAGTTTACTCCTCTCAATTAGACCTGGAAACACCTCTGAGAGTCACAAGGCCTCGGCTTCATTAAATGGAGCAGAGGACGTTTTTCCTCTGTGCCAAGAGCACTGCCCCTTAAACCTTCCCAGTTGATGGTCTTGCACACAAAAGAGAGGTTCAAACTAAATTCAGAGGAAGGAAGAAAATACTCTTGCAAGGCCCTGACAACAGTGAGAAAGGAATAATTTTGGGACACACAGCCTTTGTTACTTTCTTGCTGAGGTTTCAATGAGTCAATTGATAGCTCTCTTATATCTGTCCAATAGATGAGACTACTAAAAAAACAAGCACATACTGTAAGGTTGTCTGTGCAAGCAGCTTGTTAAATTGATTGCATTTATGTAGTGCTTTTCTAGTTTTCGATCGATCTCTCAGGAGCTTTACAATCAAAGCCATATTCACCCATTCACACGCACCTTCCCTTTATACCATAGACGTGCATTCACGCACCGATGATCAGGGGCAATTTGGGCAATGCAGGCTGGAGGAGGCTGGAGTTCCACAACCTTAATGGCATGGTTTAATGTTGGAACCATGATGATAAAAGCCCTTTAACCTTGATGAAATACTTATTTGAAAACACAATCTTTCCCCATATGTAACCTTTGATACAAAAGCTGAAGTGTGAAAACAAGATGTTGTGGTTTTGTTGGGGATGATGTTTATTGGCCGGGCGCAGTGACTTCCTGAAGTGTTGTCGTCACTGTGAGGTTGCACAATAACCAGCAGAGACTTCAGGAAATCACTGATTCTGTCCAAGACATAGTTGTTGTTGGTTTTTGTTTTATTTGTTTTTTTTTTTACAGATAAATCAAATGTTATTTAAGTTTTTAATTTGTTGGTTTTAGAGGTGCTGGTATACAAAAGCTCTAAAGCTCACAAGTTAACATGTTCATCTTGTTTATATTAGTCTCCTCTGTCCTTAAACTGATGTGTAAAAACCGATGTATAAAAATAAAACCGTTATGTGCTGGAACTATTTCTTCTCGGTTAAGCTAACTGGGCGCTGGCTGTAGCTGTATATTTACTGGACAAACATGGGAGCGGTATTGATCTTCTTATCTACCTCTTGGAAGGAAAGCCAATAATCATATTTCCCAAAGTGTTCAACTACACCTTTAAATAAACCATTAAAAAAAAGACTCAGACTTTTCGGCTCAATGAGAATCACCGGCTGAGTGCAGTAAATGATGGATCACTTTGAAGTGATTCAGATACTTGCCACACTTTGGCCAAAGTTTCAATTCTCCTGTGAAGCCCGGCAATGATACAATCCCACAACTGTCTGAATGATTGTGTCAAAGTGTCAAAGACACTGAGTGAACCTGAGTGACATGAACAGGAAGCACGAGACAGAAAATTGAAAGAAGATGCACAGAAGCCCTGCTGTGTATATCAATGAGTAGTCTTATTAGCCTAGTGCTGCAACTCAATCAAAGGTCAGGCAACAGCGGTGGAGTCATACTTTAGTTAAGGAGGAGAGGCGGAATCCCTTGGCCTTTTCCTTTCCGGCGTTCTCGTTGAGGTAATTGCCAATGGCAAGGAGGTACTCCAGCACGGAAACAAATGACCTGCAGTGGTACAGCTGCATGCACATTTTGATCTTCTGGTTAATCAGCTGGAAGACAAACACAGGGGCACAGAGCAGAGTCATTTTGTTCTGTAATCCAACTGCACACAGGCTCCTGCATTAATTTCTCCACACAACAACTTCATGAAATTTAAGTGGAATGAGGCAGAAGCTTGTTTTTGGGGTTTTCTGTGCTGACAGCGTGGACAAAAATAACTCCAGGCTTTAGTATTTTACATGATAAAGATAAACAGCCCCCTCACAACACCTCATCTGACCCCACGAAATGAATAATCAGGGCCTTGTTGTTTGGCAAGATTATTATTTGGTATGCAATTGTGTCAAGTACAAATATCCCTCTAGAATATCACACAATTTCCCTGCTTAACCAGCTCTGAACAGATCCTGTTGAATATGGATAGAAATCATACTGGAAAAACTGAAAAGAACTGAAAATGGGATTTTATGTTTTAACAGTGGTGAGTTGAGTTTGATGCTGTGGGAATGGTGGTGCTTGACTATTCCAAATAAGGTCTGTGGCAGCCAACAACAATACCCCCACCATATGCTCCTGTTTTAACAATAACTTCCCAAAACCTTCCAGTGCAACAGCCTCAATTACACAGCAGACAAAGTAGATACCCAGCGATATTATATCAACTGGGTTTGCACAGGAGCATCTGCACCATCACGGCAAAATATTGTAGTTTGTATAAAAGATAATTAAAACAGCCCAGCTCCAAATTTAATATAAATATACATAAATGCATCCACTCAAATGTGATCTGGGGAAGCTAGCGAACCCCTCCCATTATGTAAAACAGGACTGTTAGCTCATGGGTCGTCGCCATGCACGGCCCGAGCAAGCCAAGCAATATCATAGCAGGAGGTGTGTGTTTGACATTTCAGTTGGAAGGAGCTGTATTGCATTTCCAAAATAGCATGGTTATGCTCTAATTTATTAATTTCCCAGTCATCCTCCACCTCCTGACCTGGCAGCACAGGTGAGGGAGGTGTGGGTGGAGACTAGCCCAATTTGTCTCATGCATGGCGTGCAGACAGTCCCTGATGGGCGGCTCCACGCTGCTCTTCACTGGAGGTGGGGAAGTTAGTTGGATGTGCATTTGCCAAACCAAGTCTTTACTCCCAAATATCGTTTGAAAACACATCTAGTATATAAATGTACAGTGCGAGCCCACGAAACCTACTGTTATCATCCGTTTATTTAGGTGAGCCATTGCTGGAGGAGGCACAGAAGGCCTGCTATCAAGCAAATGCTTTGATTGTGAACTTTTTTTTTCTTCAAAACTTTATTTAAAAAAACTAAAAATTGTTAACATCCAATCAAAAATTTGTCAATTCTTGCAATTTTTATGAAACATATGTTCTAATTAAACGAAAAATAGAAAATATAACATTTTTGATATTAAAAGGCTGTCACACAATTGTTTACTTTGGTTGCTGAGCAACTGGTAAGCAACACACATACCTGCACACAGCAGTAACGTGGAAATGACCGTGGGCAGCAGACATGGATGACAGCAGGTTAGTAATGTTGCTTAGCTAACAAAATGTTCACAACAGAAACAGAAGCAACAGCTGTAAACACAGTGTTAATACAGACGTGTGGTTTTAACAACTATTCAACAGCCTGAGAACAGTTAAACCAGGTGTCTGTGCTCACTTTAGAGTAGTCCGTTGAAATCTGAAGAACTTGGCTTAGGTCTTTCATGTGACTATAGCCTGACCACATACTGTGCCTCACAAAGAAAAATGTGACATTTCAGAGGCTAACGATGCTCTAACTTCTGTTTCACGATGACTTTTATTGCAAAATGGAGCCGCAATTAACAAAAGTGCTGAAGCAAACTTCATTTGGTTTTGCTGTGCAGTACATTAGAGCTCCAGGGGGTACCTCCCTGTCCAGAGCCCTTCCTGTCTACTGCATCACTGGCTTTGGTTCTGTGTCTTTGATTCTCTTATTTATGTTTGGAAATGGGCGCAGACAAAGTGCAGCAAACAGCTGAGAGACGGAGCCAGGTCAGGGTAAAATCTGTCATCCTGGCAGTGAATCTCAGCGCCAACAAGCACACTGTAGGTGAAAAACATTCCCCAGGTGGTGACTTCTCCTTTCTCTCTCCTCAAGCCCTGCCTGTCAGGTGGCGAGTAAATCCTCCTTAATGTTCGAGCCTTAGAAGTCTGTCATGTCAGAGAATCAAAGGATTTAAAGTATTCTGCGACAGACAGGACCCCAACCTCTCAAAATCTGAACATGTACTGCAAGACAGTGGCACTCACAAACTGTGGATTATGTAGAGCGGCGTGCTTTTTGTCAGAGTGACTGCACACAAATACCAAAGTTTGATTGAAAAATAACCTTTTTTTTTAATAAATCTAAGGCTGTAGAAAGAGAAACAACATCATGAACAGCCGAGAGTAAATTGAAACTTAATGAAATTGCTAATCTTTCTTGTCGAGTCATCTTGCCAGCACACAATATGTTTGTCTCTGTGTTTTAGACAAAGAGAAATTACTGTCGCTGTCAATGGATTACAGTGCCATCATTCTTATCCATTGTTTCTCTTCGCTCGCAGACAGTCAGCAGACAAGAGATTAGGACTGAAGCACTGATGCTGAAAGAAACAGAGAGAATCAAATAAAATAAAAAAAAACAACAGAGGAGCTTTGAGGTTTTCTTGTCTGACTGCAATATCTTCACATCCTGCAGTCCCTAATGCCAAACACAACAATCCTCTATCTACCAATTAGTCAATTATATGATTATATATATAAATATATATATATATATGCATGTGTATGTGTGTGTATGTGTGTGTATATGTAACCTTGTGCTTTTTAAAATTTTATTTTACCTGTATTCATTTTTTCATTGAAGAGCCTGTCTTTGATGAGAGTCCATAACTTTGCAGAATGAAGTTAAATTGTGAAAAACCCCAAAGTGAGTTTTCAGTGGGTTCTGACGAAGATGAAAACGTATGTATGTTTTACACCACCTACAGGAAAGTGGAACTTGATTTGATTAAGATCCATCTTTCCTTATCTCCATCAAATGAAGAGAGGTGTCTTAAAGTGCCTCTATTTTCAAGACACTTAACCATCCAGCAAACACAATAGAAACTACTTCACTTGCCACTTCAAACATAAAACTCAAACTGGAGGGAAAAAAGCCTTCATGTATTAATGTCAGTTTGTCCCTAGATGTTCTCTTCTGAATGTATCTGAACATTAGTATTTGCATTATGGAATAAATTTGCATGTTCGTGTTTCATCATGTGCCTGTGGTTTTAGCCTTTCTCAGCCTTTTAAAGCAGCTCAACATCTGATTAAACCTTTGACATCGGCGCTGTGGGCAATTGGGTAAACTCACAGGCTGCAGGTCGTTCATGCTGATCGGGAGCTCTCTCAGACTCAGCAGCAGGTCGAGCTGTGTGCTCAGGTAGGGGATGTTGCACATCTGCGTTGGGGGAGAAAAAAAAACATCTGAGTATAATAAGCTGTGTGGATACAGAAGAGAGCACAATTACCACATCGTTGCACAAGCTATTTCCATGTGATTATTCAGAATTATCTAAAAACAGTGCTGCAGGGAGATACCGGCGTTAGATGGCTGCAGCTTGTTCTTACAGACTCAGGCTCTTTGGCAAGATTACCTCAGGCAAAAGTGGAGCGCTGTGGGCCTGTTGACAGGCTGATTTAACAGAGAAACTTAAGGCTTGACACCTTGAAACGATTGGCTGAGCTGCCTAGTCGACCTTTGTGTTGGCGCTAACCTCTAATAAATCACTCCACGTTGTCAGGCCTTGCTGCTCGTGCACAAGTACCATCTCGTAGAAGCCAAAGGGCACTTGGTCTGATGGATAGTTAAGGAAAGGTGTAGAAATTCTAACCATGCAATCATTTAGCTATTTAAAAAAAAAAAAAAAAAATTCCCAGAATGTGTCATCCTCCATGCTCTGGAGCTTGTCACATTTCCTGACACGTTTTAAATTTGTAATGGGAGTTTAGGAGATTCTATGTCATGGTAACACCGTTATACTTTAATTCCTCCTTGGCTAAAACTGTGTTCACACATTAGTCACTGACTTTAAAGTAATCATATTATCACGTATTTTTCGGTATTTATTTATCTCAGGTATTTGACTTTTTCTCAGATGGCAAATGTTCTGAGAACCAACTTTGAGATATAAGAGGTAATTCTCTTTTGTAGGATTTTTTTTTTTTTTTTTTTTTTTTTTTTTTTTTTTTTTTTTGCTTTGGCAAAGCACAGGATTTAAATTCTGACATGATGAAATGATGATAGGCAAGATTTAAGACCTTATGTACAGATGTGCCTAAATGTGTTGGTGTCCTTACATCTCAATGAAACAAGGCTCTGTTCTTCCTGAGAAATGTTGAAATTAAAAGCTCTTTCATCATTTCGCCGCTCGTCTGCCACAGAATAAAACAGGAAGCCATGAAAAGAGCAGAATTATTGCGTATTCTACAAAGATCTTCTACAATGGCCCAGACAGAATGATTGACACCCCGTAGCAGTGGTGATGAACCAGTGGGTTGTAGTGATATTTCAAGCAGACTGTTGTCTTCAGTTAATATCGCAGGTGTCTACAATCTGACAATCTGTCATTCAGCCTGTTTAAATGGAGAAAAGTCCCCATTGTGCTGTTTGGTGTCGCCGTGTTCACCACACTGAACTTGGACAAGAAGAAGAAAAGAAGATGATGAGACGTCTGAGGAGATAAGAGGGAAAATAATTGCCTTGAATAGTAAAGCTCAAGCCTGCAAGTCCATCTGCAAGCGGCTCAACGTGGGATGGGATCCTACCACCCCCCTCGACGTGGCCACAAGAGGAAAACTGACGTCGAATTGATTAGAAGAAAAGTTTGAAAGGTGGAAAAAAGAACCAAGGTAAACTTCAAAACAGATTCCTGGTGTCCAGTCACACCATACGTCGCTTTCTGAAGGAAAGTGGGCTCCATGCAGGGAAACTCCGGAAGACCTCACTTTTGAACAAACTGACTGGAGTTTGATAAATTGCACGCTGACAAGCCGCAGTGCTTCTGGGAGAATGTCCTTTGGACAAATGAAACAAAATTAGAGCTTTTTGGTGAGTCACATCAGCTCCACGTTCACATAAGACAAAATTAAGCTTTCAAAGAAAATAACATCATTCCCGCTGTGAAACACGCAGGGGGCTCAGTTATGTTATGGGCTTTCTCTGCTGCATCTGGCACAGGGTGCCTTGAATCTGTGCAGGCCACAGTGAAATCAGGAGATTATTAAGGCATTCTGGGGCAAAACATACTTCCCACTGTGTTTCAGTCACGGGTCCTCCAACAGGATAATGACGCAAAACATACTGTGCATCTAAAAGCACCAATGAATGTCTGGGAAGAAAACACTGGTCCTCTGAAGTTGCCTGCTATGAGTCCTGATTGAACGTCTATGGAAGGAGCTGAAATTCACAGCTGGGAGACGAGAACCATCAAACCTTCAAGTTTCTGCATGTCCTCTGCTTTCCTCTCTAATACTAATTCTAAAGCAGTACACTGCATTTTTTTGTTACCCCTGATATATTTTTTGGGTTATAAGCACATGAAAGAGTGTATATTGGTATTTTTGAAATCCCCCAAAAATGTTTGCAAAAGTCGGGATTAAGCAGCAATGGATTCCCTCATTTAGCTAAATAAACAAACAAAATCATTAAAAAACAAAAACAACAACAAAAAAAAACTGTATGCACAGTGTCTACAGGATTACAGCTGCCGGCGCCACCGGCTCTGTGCAAGGTACTGCACAGATCACTGCTACACATCAGAGAGTGACAGCCTGCAAAGAATGATTAGGAGTTTATTAGCTCATTTAAGGAAAAGGTCAGTGCTTCAATACTAATATAGTGAGATTTTTCTTTTATGGTGCAAAATGTAGTTCTTATATTCCACTCATGTGTCCTCCACAGCCATCCTGAGAGCAAAGTGATTATTCAGAGCTGTTTGATAATCAGACCATTCACAACTGTCTGTAGGAAAAACAGAACTTAAAGCCTCCAGCCATGCTACCAGCCCTGTGAGGCTTCATTTAGCCACAGAGGTGCTTGAAGCTAAATGCTAACATCAGCATACTGGGAATGACGGTATTAACATGCTGGTGTTAACTGTGTGTGTGTTATCATGCAATTAGTGCAACTGCAACTAATCATTATTTTCATCAGCTAAAATAAAATAGTGAAATCATAATGATTCATAAAGGATGTGTCAGTCCTTTCATTTTCTTTAATAATTCAATGGGTTTTAGTGGGAGGATGTGTGGGATGACTGAATATCCCTGAACAAAAAAAAAAAAAAAACCCTCAAAGGAGTGAGCAATCATCTCTGATTCTCAACTTCAACTGATGACATCTCACTTTCTATTAGATGCGCTATTTGAATAGTATCTGCTGTAGTCAAGTGGTAAAAGAGGCCTCTTAATGTTGTCTATTTAGCAGCGTTCAGGCTGATTCCCACAGTCGCCATGTGCATCCAGACATACATGTGCTTTCCACAGGAGATGTCACCCTGACCCGAACACATGGAATTTCTTATGCCTGGTGACAAACATTCCTGAGAGGCACTGTGGGCTGATCCTGCTGTTCATCTGCTGCGCCTCCTGCAGCCTTGAGCCAACCACACACGGGTCAGATGACTGCCAGGCATGCTGGGAGGTGATAAACAGATGAATGGGGAGAGCTTGTCATGACACCTACGTGAATGAAGCCCTCACAGAGGAAGTGCAGCCATCGTACTGCTGCAAGTCAAATGGAAAAAAAGGACGTACCTCCATCATGTACTGGTCCACAATATGCAGTTCTGCCACGGGTCCCTTGTGGGATTTGTACATTTCCACATCATCCACTGTGGGGACATACCTAGGATAATGAAAACAAACAGCAATATCACTGCTCTTGTTAGATGCCTTGAAAATGTATTTTCTTAACCGTTGAAAGTGACGAGTTTCCACATGAACGGACAATTTTCTGCCAAAGTAAGAACAGGCTGTTGTTTCACATTAGAGGTTTTCTGTATTTGTTGCTCGGGGCTCAGTAGCCGGTGACAGTTGTAGGATTGTTTTGTCGCCGTCAATCAAATCGGATCAAACCTCAGTCACCCAGTGCAGAAGCAGCACATTAGCTGAGCTTTTGAGAGATATACCAGGTTTCTTTTTGTTTTCAGGGGCTTTGACAGACTGACTCCTTCCACTGTGTCTGTATTTGTTAAAGGAAAATTACAGGATCTATCATAAGGTGAAGTTTATTTAGTTAATCAGCCTTTTCTTTCCAGTCATCACGAGGCTGGAACACAACCCCAACTGATCTGAGAGACTTACTGCAACAACATAGGCTTCCTCCCCTTTATGCTGTATCTCTTATATTTAGTCTGCTTTTTTGTGAGGCTCGTTTGTTTGTTTAAACCCATTAATGTTCACAGTGGAACTGCATTATTTCTTTTTACAGTACTTACTTTAAGTACCAGCTGGGCCAAGCACAAACCTTTCTGAAAATTATCTGAACAAAATGACTGAACCGATTTGCACCAAACTTGGTGGAGGGGTCAGGGGAAGAATCCATTAAATTTCAGTGCTGGTTAAAAGAGTGCATCCATGTTCCATATTTTTTTTTGTTTGTTTTTTTAATAAAATGAGACATATTTATAGCATTGAGATCTTTGAGTTTGTACAATTCGATGCTGATCGAGATAAAAATTTGAATCTTACAGACATTGTTTGGCCTTGGCAGATGTGCTCTATTCACTCTGAAGAGTGCCCTTCTAGATTGAAAGATTGTTATAAAAATCGCTTTTAAGGTCCACATCAGACAGGACACAAGGACGCCTGTTACACGTTTAAGATAATCTTTCTTTAGGTGCCAACGTTCTATTGCCAAGGGCAAGGAGAGCATGTTGAAAATGTGTGATGATGTTCACAAATAATTCCAGTTTGTAAACCTGCAAAATAAATCTGCACGAGTAATCCAACTTTGTGCATGTAAAGAAACAGATTTGTATTTGTAGGAAAAAAAAGGACTGTCATCGTCCAATCAGATTCAGGTGTAAAAACAGGGTCAGAATTAGGACTTTTTCTAACTTCAGAGTCACAGTGTGCAGGAACTTTGAACACAGAGTTACGGACACAGTCTTCACAGAAGCATTTCTTTCACTGTGTCTTTGTGTCACCTCACCAGTGATATCATTTGTTCACATAATTTAATTCAGTTTCTTTTTTTACAAATCTCTTTGACACACATGCAATTTCTCATGCAGATGCAACTTGTTTTGGTCGTACCACAACAAGTGTGTGAAATACAGAGGGTACTTGTACCTTGAGCCCCTTGAAAACGTCAGAATCAAATTTTAAGGGGACGTTAAAAATGTAGCTCATTTTCCAATTATACATATTATAATTTAATAAAAGTATATTTATGTCCTTTTACAGTTTACGTAAAGGTGAGCAACAGCACAGAAAATGTGACTGACACCGATCAGCTGCAGCTGCTGGCAATGCACCACTGGTTTGTACAAACTGAATATATAGGCCATATTTCACACATGTAAACGAAGCAGTTCTGCTGTTGGTTTGTATATTTGAAAAGCCCCATTTACACCTTTAAAGAAGAGAAAACATACATGAGTCTATGTGCAAAATCTCAGTCCTTATGTATCCAATAAAAATTTAGAAACGTACATGGAGGCCTATAGATTTGTTTTTAAAAAATTAAGTTGCGAATACAGTGTTTCTTCTTCTGTTACACATATTTTCCACTTTGTCATCACATGTTCTGTATCTCACTCCCTTAGACTGATGCCACGGCATTGATTTCCAGTGGCCTGGAGAAAAGAAAGTGATTAAAAGCCAAGTACCACTGATGGTCCTCGTCAGCTTCTATAAAGCAGCGAGACACTGATGGGAGCAGCCATTTACTCACATGCACTGAATTTGAACCCCGTCATTTTAAATTGGGCCTCCTCCTCCTCCTGTCATTTCCATGTATTCTGACCTCAAACCAAAGACATTCACTTTTTCATGAGCTTGACTATGTGCCACAGGAGTAGCACTGGTCATTAATATTGCAGCACCTGTTGGGAGTGGTTCTCTCAAGACTGTAACCCTCAGGCTTCCGCCACGCCGCATTAAAATATATATTACGTTTTCATAGAATAAATAAAATCTTCCACACAGTACATTAGATCACTTGCCTTTCAGGAGGTCAGCATCCAGAGCCACTGAGTAAACGTCAGGTAAAAATCAGGAAGCATTTTTACCCGCTCTCAGTCTTATATATTCCTGAGGGTATGTCAATAGTTTCCATCTCCACAAATAACCCAAAATAAAACTTTTATCAGTGAGCTGCTGTGGTAAAAGGTTTTGGCATCTGCTCTTTAGTATTAGAACACTGTGAAGACTGCTGTGCAAACCATGTGTCTTCTTCACATGAACTGGCAGTGGTTTCCCCTGCTTCAAACTGTCCGACCTGTACCATGTACTCACATCCTCTGCTGACGATTTGCTATGCTGCTAGTTTCCAAGGGTTTTTGTCGCTGCCAAAGAAACACACATCAACCGCCCACCGACTCAGGCGCAAAAAGTCATTCACCTCTCAGCTTCGCTTGTGACACAATAAGGAATGAATACAAATCAGTGTTTTTTGGCACAAAGTCATACCTCCTTAGAGAGGTGATGTGCTCATCAGACAGGCCTCCGTCTTCCTCGTTAATGATGAACAGTTTGTCCTTCAGCTCTCCCGGCTGCACTGGAAAACTTTTGAGGAAAATGTCTAGAAGAACAATAGATTAGAAAAAGTCAACACACTCAATGGTACATGAAAGCTTTCCTCTTGACAGATAGTCTTCTTATCCTGCGATGAAATGACTCAAAAAGCATTGTGAAGACAAAGGGTCCTTTGCTTAATTACTTTCCCCCAAATGCCTAAGGGAAATGCACAAATTTGCATTCTATCAAGTCAAAGCTGATGTGATTTTTTTTTTTTCTTTCTTTTTTTGTTTTATAGAAAATGCCTCTGCATAATTCAGGAGCTGAGAGAAGTATTCATTAGGAGCCTTTCTTCAGGAATTTTAGACATGTACGTAAAATACATTGTGAATTTTGCAAAATACAGTTACTTGGGCCTGTCAGATACTGAGGCATTTATTGATTGGCACAGTTTTCTTTTCCTTTGGAAGAATCACATCCGTCTTTCATCTGTTGAGTTGTGTGGTTGTCATCAAAATTGCATTCAAACCTTTTTCCTGAAGCGGATGTTGTGGATTTTTCACACAAAGTGTTTGCCATGTATTTGTCTTTAGTCATGATCTAAAGAAAACATAAAAAATATGCTTATATTTTGGTAAGGTGTTTTTGCAAGTTGTATCTTGTTCGTTTAAAGGAGCTATTTGTAAATTTTACTATTGCTACACAGCCAACGTTAGCAGTAACAGCTGTTTACTTCCGTCATCATTGGGTTAAAAGACAAGAAGTTATAATACGCTCTGTGAGCAGCCATACTTCGTATCAGAAAGTGATGAGGGCCCAGCTGGACTGGTGTTAGCTGGTTAGCATGCTAACTTAAGCAGAAGCTGTTAATGCTAACATTGGCTATGTAGCAATAGTAAAACTCACACATAGCTCCTTTAATGTGTACAAAAACCAATAAGTAAAAAATAGTTCCAGCACAACTCCTTTTTTACATGTCAGTTTTTGAACAGAGTAGAACAAACGAGATATAACATGTTAACTTGTGAGCTTTAGACGTGCTGGTTGGCAGTGTGTTGTTACTTTTGGACAGAGCCTGACTTGCTGTTTGTCCCTGTTTCTGCTCTTTACGCCAAGATAAGATAAGCTCCTGCTTTACATTGAACAGATTCACTTGAGAATGGTATCAATCTTGTCTCAATAAAGTGAATGAAATAATCATACTGGTAAATAAGAAGTATTTTGGAGGTAAAAAGCTGTATTCAACATGTCTCTAAATCTTTGACATGAAAGACAGTGATTCCCTCGCTACAACCAACAGAGGACTTCGTGTCACATTTTCAAATGTGGAAATCACGACGTGAAACGTGAAAAACAATGTCGAGCGTTTCTAGTGTCCTCAAGAGTGAGGGTTCAGCTGTCTTCTCTGGCCTGTTGAAAAAAAACATACAAGTGCAAATCAAGCCCTTTGTTTCCTGGCACTCAGACAAACTGGGCATTGCCCTGGCAAATTAGAGTATGGAGATGGAGAGCGTATCCCACAGGGTGCACGAAGACACAGGTGTACTTTTAATTAGGAGTGCGACATTTCCAGTCTTTAAACAGGCAGCATGTACTGGGGCTCTAGAAGTAAATAACCTTGTTAGTCGGACACATATTCTAAACAGAAATGCTCAGTGATAACACAAAACCACAACAGATCTCATCCAGTGGTGGAAAGATTTACTCAAGCTCTGTTCTTAAGGTGCTCGTACCATTGCATTTTATGCTACTTAATTCCTCCTACTCCACTCGATTTCAGGGAGAAATGATTATACTTTTTTTAAATGTAATTATATAACAACAAGAGTTAGTTTTCAGATTAAGGAGAAAAAAAACTTACACTAGCTTGTTTTTTGGCTTGTGAGCCCGTTGGGGTGTCTCGTCACATTTTAGATGTCTATGACTTGTCAGCAGTTCCACCAAAGAGACACATGGTTTCATTTAAATAACTGTTTCAGGATAAAGGAGGTAAGAGTGATCCAATACTTCACCAAAAAGCTTATACTCAGTTCACAGCCTAAAATATTAATACCAGTTTGTGCAACAGAACATTGTGTTTTTCACAACCCCTCAGATTGATTTTGTCAACCTTTGGAGGGGCCAAACTACTAGGAGCCGCTGAACTAAAGACTGTATATGAAGTAGTTTAAACCAGCTCTACCTCCACCAGCTACAACAGGAAGTTGCTGCTTACATGTTGATCCATTAGTATATCAATAATATAATATATGATAATATATCAGTCACAGAAGTTATTTTACATTTGCCACTTTAAATGTATTATGCTGCTTAACCTTCCATGGTTTTGATTTTGAATGCAGGCTTTTCCTTGTAATGGATTATTTTTACATTGTTTTATTGGCAGGTTCACTCAGTAAAAGGGTGTAAATACTTCTTCCATTACTGACATCATCAAAGGTGACGGGTGATTCCAACATACTGCAGTACATTAGACTGTATTAAAAGAGTCACGGCTATTAGTGTTACAGAATCCAATCACAACAAACTCTGTATCTGTGTCTTTGATCTGCTCTGTAGGTATCTGTCAACTGAATGCAATCAAACCCATCAATATGAGCTACGTTCTTGTTGTCAAAGGTCCTTTGGATTCCTGTAGAGCTCTTTAGATACTAGAAAAAAAGTATACAGATCATTACAGGATTGTCCTATGGGCTGATGTTTCTGCTCTGTTTGCCCACAAGGATCATGCTGATTACCAGAGGAAACCACTCAAAACCACAGAACAACAGAGCTACAACCACCTGCTCAAGCTGTCCACCTCCATCTGCCTCAGTGTGTAACTGCAAACAGTGTTCAACGCTCTGGATAAAATAAAGAGCGGCAGCTTTATGCCTCATGCTAATTAGCGGTTCGGAGTTTCTTCGTTAATTATTGATCACATACTTGACACATATGTGATATTATCTAATGGAGGTGGAGTCTGACTGTCTGCTGAGCTGGTGCTATCTTTGTAAAAACAATGCCAGCTCTTGCATGCACACTGGCTCCCAGTGTAATGGAATCAGATGAATAAAAAGTGTGGCAAAGAATGAGATATGAGCTGAATAAACAACACAAATTTAGGGAGGTTTGTGGTGATAAACATGCAAACAAGCACTGGGAGGGCGTGTGTGTCTGTGTGAGGGATGCCAAGAGATAGACAGAGAAGGAAGAGAAAGAGAAGTCCTATTAGCAACGGATTTTTTTTTTCTTTTTTCATATCTGGCTTCAATGAGAACTGAGTCCTGGGGGAGTTACTGTGTTTTCATAGAGTAAACAGGCAGAAGTCACCTCTCGACTGATTCTGTTCTCTTTTTATTAGAAAAAAAAAATGCTCTTATTGATTAAAATGTCTCCTTAAAGTGAAATCCAAAACGCAGAGGTGTAGTGTAGGTTCATCTATTCATGTGCTGCATTTAAGTCCAAAATTTAAGCACTTGTTCTATACTAAAGTATTTCTACTCTAAAGTGTTGTTACTTCATACTTGTACTACAATATACAATACACAATATTTTTTCTGCAGTACATTTATGTACAGCCATAGTTACTTTTTATTTTTAAGATAAATGTTTTACATATAAAATGAATGATGTCTTTATGATTTGTATTTGCATGTTACTAGATAGAAATGTTGTGTTTTTTACTTCACTGTATCTGACAGCTATAGTAAGAGGTAGATTAGCATGATCTTATTAAATGTGATCAACAGTGCAACTTTTCTGGATTATGAATACTTTTACTTTTGGTACTTTGAGTACAATTTGCCGATAAAACGTACATACTTGCACTCAAGTGACATTTGCAATACAGGATTCTTCTTTGTAATGAAGTATTTTTTATCACGCAGTATTGCTTCTTTTGCTTAAAGGTGCTGTATGTAAGTTTTCTCCACCTCCAAGCGTGGTGCCTTGCTGGGAGTGGGCGTTAGTGATGGAGGTGGTGATGGTCGCATCCAAGAGTAGCAGCACTTCTTCTTCTTTCTTTTCCTGCTGAACTGAGGGCAGACTTGACCCTACAGTGACTCATTATTACTACAATACAAGTAGTATTATGAGATGGGACAGGCTGGAGCTAACTGGTTAGCATGCTAACTTCTGTAGAAGACAAGAAGTGATAGAAATAGAGGCAAAACAAGAGGGTTGCTTTCCACCACTGGAGACAGCTCTTGGTGGCTAAAGGAGCAAGGTAAGTAAACAGCTGTTAATGCTAACATTGTCTATGTAGTGATAGCAAAAACTTACATATAGCACCTTTAAGTGAAGGATCTGAATCCTTCCTCTGCCATTGCCGAAATGTCAGTTTCTATGTCAACGTTATTAGGACCAAAGTAGGACAGACAGCAAATCAGGTAGTCTCCTTTATTCTTCAAATGTCTCAAATTTTTCTAAAGCTTTCAGCTGAAAGACGCGTGGCCTTGGGTTTCCTGCAGGCTGTCATCGCTCAGCTCCTGCTCCTGACACAACCAAAGTTTCCAGGTCAGGGAGGAGCACATACTCCAACTGCTAGTGAAATCGCTGTCGTTGTCGCTTTCCATATTTTATGAACGTGTGATCTCTAATTATGTTGCCAGTCTGCACATTCCCTCTGATTCTGTTTAGCAGCCCGCCACCACCACCACATCTGTATCACTTCACAGTGTCTGTACCTCTTGGAAGGACCTGTGAGAGGAAGCTTCTGAAATGCTCTCCCCCAGCTTAGGTCTTGAAATATACAAGCCACATACACTCAGTTAATCGAAAGTGAAAAGCCATTAGTTAAGAAATAGAATATGTTCCACTTTACAGTGGCTCTGCAGGTTGCACGGGCAGTTATGGGTTGGTCACACACTGCCCCCTGCTGCCACGCATGAGGAATGGCAGTGGCCACATTGATGTCTCAACCATTACTTTAAAAGAGAGCAAAATGGCAGCATTTATAGACCCTCGACAAAACAGTTCTCAGGTCAGCTTCCTTTTAATTGTGCAAGTCTAATTCATGAAAAGCAAAGAGCCTGGCATTAACACTGTTCCTGCAGAGAACCTGGTTCCTCTTTCTATGTGTTGCTTCCCTCTGGTGGTTGTGAAAAGAACAAGCTTATTTCACACCACAACTTTTAATTCACTGAAGGTAGAGGAACCTTCATTTGACTTAATTACGAGGAATGGCTTTTCATTACAAGATGAAAGTTATACTTTATTTTTGTGGTGAGAAAGTCTTAACTCCCGCCTACAATGTTGAAAATCATCTGTTGCAGAGGACAATATTTTTAAGCAACTTCACCACATCAACACTCAGTAACATTCATTGTCAAGCTACTCACTAAAGTTGTGTGCAATCTTCTGGTTCAGCATAATGTGCTGGGTGTTACTCTGCTCAGCCGCACCAAACGTCCCCAGATCTTTAACAGCAAATTGCTCGTATAAGCGTGATGTGTCGATTTCAATCCTCCCGGTGCTTTGTTGTATCCAAAATGATTTTGCAATCTGCCGAGAAACAAATTAATTCAGAGCTGATACGACTGCATTTTATGAGGAAATCAATGTTAACATTACAAAGGAGCAGCACTGGGGAGGCAGTGGGCAAAGCAACAGACAAAACAAAGACTAATTCCCAACAATGATGCAATATGAGGGATAATGAAGAGAAAATGAGCTGAAACTGACCTTTCTGTGTTTGCCAAAATAGTAAAACACTGCATTTAAATATGAATAATTCACACCACACCTTTGTCAGTTTTGTACTCGACTGTGAAAACATGATAATTTAGAGTCTTCTGATGAATAAGTGGCAGTTTTACCTTCTCTGAGCCGACTAGGTCCCAGTGGAAAGCCTTGGTGCGTACTTTTCTTAAATTTGTCTTCAGTTTGAAGGGTAAAGGTGGGGGGGCCGGGATGCTCGGAGGTGAAGGCCCTTTCACACCCGATAAGCCTGATTCATGTTGAGGAGACTCTGGGACTGTGGAAGAGGATGTGAGGGGAGTGCGGGAGGGCGAGGGTGGGGGAGGGGTGGGTGCTGATAAGGTGACTTCACCGGGAGAGGTTGGCGACGGGACGGGAGAAGTATCACGTCCGACAACTCGAGCAGCAGTCTTCCCAGGGCTGCGAGGTGCAGGAACAGGCTTTGTATAGTCAGTGGGGGGATAAGTTTGACTCGTGTCACTGCTGGAAGTGGGATCTGCATTTACATAATCAGCTGGAGGAAAAATGATAGTCCCACCACTAAATTCACCACTTGACTCAAGATCTGTTTTGGGCTCCTCTGCGTCTTCGGCTATGCTGAGATTTTGTAGAACCTTAGTTTCCACAAACCAGTGTTCTCCCTTGGACTTCCTCTTCCAGTCTGAACACAGTTTGTCAATAGCATGGACCCAAGCATCTCGCTCCCTCTGGGCAGCCCCCTGGGCACTGGTTTGATCTGATACAGGCACCTTGAATCTGCAATAAATCAGAAACATTCAGCTCAACTTCCCTATTAGTAGAGAGAAGTCTGGTAAGAAACACTTTAGGATTTTTTTTTTTAGTTTAGCACTCAGACAAGGTTGCATCATAACTGCTACAATTAAAATAAATGCACTGAGGAGACTGCTAACTGGAATTACACACTGTTGCAGGGCTGTAAATTAATGTGAAATGAAACACAGCTGATGTAATAGAGAATTCATTAACCCCTTGCTGATATTTCCCTAATAATCCTCACTCACTGGTACTCATTTTTGTGGGTGATGAGGGTGAAAGTGTCCGAGCTGTGAGGCTTCTGTACGCTGGTGTCGCCGTCCGACAGGTGAATCACAATGGACATGGGCACCAAGGACGTCACCTCACTGTCTGCGGGGCCTCGACACCTGAAGGGGACCAGTGTTAGCTGGCCTGGGTGAAGCTGGACCTCATATCTGAGACAAAATGAAGATGAAAAGAACTGCTTTTACAGTTTTGCACTTGAAACCCATGTAGGCTTTGTACAGAACATAATGAGCGCAAATGGACTTCAATCAAACTGTAACTCAACTGTGACCCACATAAGAAACCATGTTTTTCAGCTAAAAAGGCCCAGACAAAGAAAACGATACGATCAGAGCACAGACGGATACCAGCTCAAACCCTGTACAGCCGGTCGCCTGTCAAAACATCCATGACATTTTTACGGTTTTTACCAGCACCATCAGTGTCTTTCATGTGGCCTAGTCATAGCAGAAAAGTCCAAAGCTGAATTTCTTTCCAGGTCCAACTGTGGAGTCAGTACTGGTCTGGCTTTACCGAGATGGAAAACCGTACGAGCTGCTACAGAGCTCAGACTGGCTTTTCTTCTCCTGGTGTTCCAGTAACTTGATGGCTACACGATGTTACATGTCTGTTTTCATTAGTGACCGGCTACAGTAAGCACGATAACATTAGGCAACTTGCTGTTACCTATATTATGGATTTGTTTGGCAAATGTTGCTAACGCTAGCTTGCTAACTGCCAGCTTTGCTGTGGAGCAGTGCATGCATGTGGTGATGGTTGTGGCAGGATTGTTCTTCGTTGACTCATATGCTTATAGTGGCCGGTTTCACTGGCCGTCATAACACCTTGCTGACTGAGAATGCGAAGGGAGAGGAGGGGGGCTGTGGCCAAACAGAGGGCAGAGGTGTGGGCGATGAAGCGTTTGTTTACATCTGATATGCAGAATGAGGAACAGGCGAGCAGGCGGCTGTGGCAAAGAGACACCAGTTATATCCCATTTTTTAAAATAGTTTTAACATTTTGTTTTTATGCATATTAAACAAACAAGAATTAATTAATTTGTAAATTTTTAGGTGCTGGTTGATGGATTTTTTTTTTTAACCTTTGTACAGAACCAGGCCAGCTGTTCCCCCTGCTGTTCTCACCTGTGCTAACTGCCTGCTGGATCCAACTTTATATTTATTGTACAGACATTTTGATCAACTTTCAGCAAGAAGTCTGAAAACATGTATAAAAAAAATAAATATAGTGGGTCTGAATATGCAGCCACAAATCATTTCCCTTCACTGACTATGCTGCACATCTGTTGTGTAGCTGCTGTATAAAAGCAGTGCTACTGCAATAAGGACACGTCCGTACTTCACCCATTTGAACGATGCCAGGCCTCCTCTGTGTAGTAACAAGACGCCTTCCCGAAGGCTCTGTGTTGCCTGAGGCTGCTGACGAATTTCTTCATTTCCCTCATTAGGATCCCTGTATATGTTCCCATAAATTATCTGATTGACAAGATCCATTATCTGTTCATCGAAAAGAATAGAAAGAATCACCAACATGAAAAATGTCCTGATGAAAAACATAATACATGATTCCTTGTCTTAACTATAACTATATAACTTCCTCTTGATTGTTTTAATTGAAACAACAGGCCCAACACTGAGTAAGAGTTCACCTTGTGTTTGTCCTCCAGTGATGTGGCCTCCAGTTCATAGTCATGATGTCCTTTAAAGGAGATGGAGAACCTGGAACCGACTCCATCATCACAGCTCTTGACAACAGAGAAGGGAAGCTGTCGCTTGATGATGCCTTTCTCTATGCTGCACAGCATTTTGGTCTTGAAGTCAATCTAGATGGTCATGATGAAAATAATCAGAGTATAAGCAAATGCACTTAGTTGCCAATTTATTAGATACCCTCAGAAAAACCATCAACTGCTTTAGAAAGATGTTGATTCAGCTGTCTACCACATTTATATCAATGAAGGCAGGTTTGATAACACCTCAACAACACAAAACTGTTTAAACAAAAACTGAATATTATAGGCTTCATGAAGGGAGGATTTATTGCATGGCTGCTTTAGTTAGGTGTACCTAACAAACTGGCCAATGAGTAGAACAGGGTGTAAAAGTTTTAAGTGGTGTATCTCAAGAGCTGGCAATGCCAGTTGGTCCGTCTACTAGTTACATCCAGGCTGAAAAGCTCAAGAATTATTGGGTGGATTGTTGTGAAATTTACACTGATATTCATTGTCCCCTGCGGATGAATCCTAAAGACTTTGGCAAACTCTTTTCTTATTATTTTTATTGTAATTGGGTGAAATGGCAGCATGTGCAGTGGTTAGCGCTGTCGCCTCACAGCAAGAAGGGTCTGGGTTGGAAGCTTTTCTGTGTGGAGTTTGCATGTTAGCCCCGTGTCTGTGTGGGTTCCCTCTGGGTACTTTGGCTTCCTCCCACAGTCCAAAGACATGCACGTTAGGTTGACTGGCCACAGGTGTGTGACTGAGTGTGTGTGTGTGGTTGTTTGTCTCTGTATGTCAGCCCTGCAACAGACTGGTGACCTCTCCAGGGTGTAGCCCGCCCTCGCCCAGTGTCAGCTGGGATTGGCTCCAGCCCCCCATGGATAAGCAGTATGGAAAATGAATTAATTAATGAACAATTTAGTGAAACATTTCAACATGTACTGAATGGGCTGCCACAAAACTTTGAACAGTTCCTCTTTCTGCAGTGCCACAACAAGGTTGGTATTTTTTGTTGAAGTGAAAGTCTCAACAGTTATTAGATGGATTGCAATGAAGTATGGAGCAAACATTTATTCAGTTCAGAACGAACTGTAATCACTGTGATAATTAATGTGTCATCTAGTGCCACCCGGAGGTCAGTGCTTTGGATTATGGCCAAATACCTGCAAAACTAATGACATCAGCCATCAGCTTCAGCTTAATGCTCTGTCTAGTGCTAATTAGCTGATAATAGCATGAAAACACGCTGAGCCAAGAAGGAGATCATGGTAAACATTAGTAGTTAAATGCTGGGCTCCAAAGCATCACCACACCTGGGTGCATCCTCGCAGGGCTGCTAGCATGGCTGTAGACTCTTACACGATTGTTACATGGGAAGAATTGTTGAAGTACAGTTGTCTCGTTTTGTGTTGACTCACCTGAAGAACCCGCTTCTGCCACCTGTAGTGACTGTGCTTATGAACACTGAAGTTGTGCTGCGAGGGCTGCTGCTCCTGCATCCAGAACAGAAACTCACAAATGTCAGAGGTGAAAGCTCAATGGGAAACCAACAGCACAACAGAAACCACAGTGTCATTTTAAGGGAAGTATCTTGTGTCCTTTGACTCTTTCCTGTGACAACGTAGAAACAAAAGCAGCCTTCATTCCTTCATAAAGACACCTCTGAGCAAATCAAAGTGGCCAGAGACAGACTCATTTTAAAACCGACCCAGCAGGCTGAGCAGCTTATTAACACAACAGCAGAACAGGACACAAGAGGAGAAAATCTGTCATTTTAAAAGACAGGTTTTCTCCAGCTTCGGTGTCAAAATAGGACATTTGCAAAGTAACCTAGGATGCAGATAATGTCTTTAAACATGAGTCCTGTAGGTATTTCTTAAACCTGCAATTACAGAATTTCTGGCTACATTTAGGCCACACAAGCTGGAAACAAAATACTGACATAACTTCTTGTAAGTTGACACGGTGAGTTATTTTAGCAATCAGTTTCACAACTGCTTCAAAATTAGAATTAATCTAAAGTTGTGTTTCTGGCCACCGGGAGAATGTAACTCTAATATTATTAACTCTCTTTTCTCTGTTGAGGGAAATTTCTGGCTCTTAAGCTGTTAAACTTTTTTTGGAATTTGGATTTTTTATGGAACTTTGTCAGCAGCTTTTTAATAATTTAAAAAAAAAAAGAAAGAAAAAAAAAAACAGAAAAGTTGTGAACAAAGCTGAAAACCAACACAAGCTGACAGACACTTAAACGCTCGTAGAACTGAGGGGAGCTGCAGAGTCAGTTGATAAATTTGTGGGTTTCCCAAACAAGTTGTCATATGGTTCATTGTTAATATAAAATATTGATTATAACCGCTTCAGCAAACAACAGTTTATCCATCACCTCTGTGAAGTGGCTGTCTGCCAACTCCACTGTGACAACAAGACTGAGAAGTTATTGCCCCATATTTCTGCTTGTGTAAACATTAAACAAGGAAACAACGCGTTAATTAGTAACACACAGACTTGAGAGTGGTATTGATCTCAGCATGAAAGCAAATGAGCAAAGAGTTCATAGTACCATATCCCAAATGAGCACTCTGCTCTCTAAATGCAGGTCTATTCATGGTTCCCAGAGTTTCTGAGGCCCTGTTCAGACCTGGCGTTCACGTCTGTCCTGAGTGATCCAGTCACAGGCAGTCGGCTCTAAGCACAGGCGTGAACGCTTTTGAGATCCTATCACTCAGACCACATTCAGAGGTGAGCTATCAGACTCCTGGTACCTGTGGAACTAGCTCCCAGTGTGGGTTCAGGAGGCTGACACCCCCTCTACATTTAAGATCAGGTTTAAAACTGACTTCTTTGGTAAAGCATACAGTTAGAGCTGGAGCCCTGAACCATCTGTTGGTTATGCAGACAGCAAGGAGAACTCCCATGATGCATAGAGCTTTACTGTCACTGTTATTATTGTTAACATTATGATTGATAATTAGCTATGGGTATTACTATTATTATTTTTCACTATAACAAGCAACAATCACCTGTATATCCACCCCACCCCCACCCCACCCCCGACCTAACCCTGTAAAGTGCATCAAGATAATGTGTGTCATGATTTGGTGCTTTACAAATAACATTGAAAGCCATTGAAAAGCAATGCGTGACCATAATGTTTCATAGTTGCTTGATGCATTTGAAATACATTTTTTTTTTAAGTTAAAACAGCTCTGAACTCTATCAACATGAAAACTGCCAACAGAATATCCAGGAAGCTCGGTTTAACATGTTGGTACCTCTTCAGCCAGGCTCGGCTGTTTGAGCAGCTGGTCCCGGTCCTTCCTGGCCAGGTTCAGAGCATCCTCGATGGACAGCTCTCCGTTCTTCACCTTGTTCATGATGCTCAGCTGCATCTCATTGCTCAGCTGAAATCACAACAACCCAATAAATCTACTAAAATGTATTAACATGGCTAGATTTGCTCTCTTTTTGCGTCCATTTTTAAGAGGTGCAATGGTAAACAAACATTGTCACAGATTACTACCATAACATCTTTTTATTATCTCTTAGGTCTTTTAGGTCTGTGCTTTACTTTATAATATTTCACTCAGGTACTGCTGAGATTATTTTACAGAAATCCATAATGGTTTATAGGAAAGACAAATTTAAACAGATTTTCTTTGTTTCACAATATGAGTAACAGATGCCGGCATGTGTCAGCTCGGTGGAACAGCAAAGAGGAACCAGTGCGGACTAAGTACAATCGACATCTGTATCTCTTGAACAATGCTATTCCAGGAACACACAACCTTCCTTAAATCAGTCACCGTCAGCCACATTTCTGAGTAAGTAAGTGCTCCTGTTGTGGGAAACTACAAACAGCAGGGAAGTCAAGAAGAATTGAGGAAGTAAAAATGCTCAAAAGACTCCTATAAACTGAAAAACAAAAAAACTTTGTCTCTTCTTGCTTCACAGACCTCACGCCAATGAAAGTGAGAGGGCTGATTTCTCTGGAACCACAAATACAGTAAAGCTGTTGTTATTTAGTGACTCATCTGCAGAAGCATTGATTTTACACTTTCATAAACACGCTAAATTAGAGCCTGGCACTTGCTGTTTAAAGAACTTACTGCTTGATGCTGCCTTTCTTGTCTGAGCACATAAAACTGAAGTCTTACCTTTGGCAAGTCCTCAGTGTATCTATCCATTCTGGACAGATTGTCTTTCTTCTTTGATCCTAAATTTGGCATCATCATTTTTCAAGCTATCACACAAAAATCCATGCAACTGCTCAAACAATGAATCTGTTCCTCTGTTGTAGCAAAGATGCAAATGATTATTGGGGTTTTTTTTGTTTTCTTTTTTGTCTAAGACAGAGATCTGCTCCTCTCAGCGGGGAGAAGGAACATTGCTGTGATTTGTGTCACTTTCTATTACCGCCCTCTTTCAGCTCAGGTTGCACTTTGGTAAATAGTACTCGGTGGTTCTTCAGCCACCGAGCCACACCCACAGCCCTCTGCAAAACATTTTCAGTCACTTTACGTGTCTCCACTTGCAGGACAATGTGCCTTATCGGTTGCTCAACCACTTTTATCCAGGAGAAAGCAGTAGCCTGCAGCCCCTTCACAGTAATTCAATACAATTTATATCTCTCATTAAAATACTTTTCCCTATAATCGCTTTGCTGAGATTTCTCATGGATTTCTACTCACAATAATTGCTTCCTTATATGAAATATGTACAGAATAGCATGTGCAGGATATGACAAGATATGTAAATTTCATTTCTAAGGAAAATGCAGGTAAAGTCACCTGCAAATTTAAAATATAACAAAATCTGGATTACAACCCCCATGCAGACCTGCAAAGGCAGACAGCTGCTAGACAAACTGCATAATACATCCAAAGGTTGTAATGCCTAAATTTCACCTTGCAACCCGCATCAAACCTAGAAATGTGGATGCTAGACTGTATAATCTTCACAGGATTTAAGTGCAGCATCTATAAACAAAATGTAATTCTGAGCTTTCCAAAAATAAATAATATTTTGATCATTTATGATCTGTATATGATGTAATAATTTATCTGTTTAGTCAGGTCTGCTTCTGTATTCTGTAAGTTTATATGACGGGGTGATAACTAATGAGATTTCCTAAGCTAATGTCAGCTACCTTTAGTAGGAGTTAACCAGGGTTTGTGTTTGTGTGGAGCTCGTGTATGTGAAGTGACTAACTGAATGACCAAGTCGTCTGCCCATTAAAACTGATATCTCACATACAAATAGAGTTTATATGTAGTATGCAAGTCAAGCAGAGTCTTTATCAAAAGATTCATGAAGTGAAATCAGTGTCTGAACATGTAGCCACGACTCATTTCTCAGTGCTGCACATCTGTTGTCATATAACACCAGTGCTAACGTAATAAGGACACATCTGTGCTCAGGGCTGGATTGTCAACCAGGTCCCCAGGGGCCCCAACGTTCCCAAATTCCCTCTAGATCAGCTGGTTCTACAGAATTTGGTTGAAAGAATCTTTGTTAGAAATTTGCACCACCACCAGTAGAATATGTCATGTCGCGTCGTCATCCTCCCTCTTGTGGTCCTGGTCTCGTTGAGGTGCCCTGTATCAAATTCTGGTTTTAAGGCCTCACCTGTTCTAGTTTATATTGAGCTCATTTGTTGCAAAGTGTTTGATCAAGATGCTTTTCTGTGTCAAGTCATTAACACAGAAAAGTTGTGGCTGTAAAGCTGCAACCATCAGTTATTTTCATTATCAATACATCTGATAATCATTGTCTTTGAGAAATGTTTGATTGTTTAGTGTCTGAAACCCACAAACAGCAAAGTCTCACACTTTATTAATGAGGAGGGGTTCAACAGAATTTCAGCAAAACTGTCCAGAACTTTTTGGATGAGAAGGCCACAGACTGAAATTGGGTTTTAAATTCATATTTTCTGCAGCAACAGAGAAGCACATGAGTAGGAATGAAAATGGACTTCACATTCAGGTGTAATATTCAAGACAAATGTCAACATCAGCAGTAGAAAGTGATGAAATACTTACACTTTATTATGATTTACCAGCTCTTTTCCATCAAACCTTTCTCCTGAATCCTGGTCAACCATCCAGTACTCAGAGAATCTCAAGAATACAGGGCAGGGTTAGTGCCAACGAGGAAAGTAAGCATGAAAATGTCGGTGCAGAAGAAGAAAAGAAAGCATTTAGAAAAAAAAAAAAAAAATCAGGTCCTATTATGACTGTAGAGATTATGACAGATTATTATAACAGATTACACAACCAATCTGATCCAATGAAGCTGTAATTTACCAGACCAAAATGAACCATAGTTGATATGGTTGCAGACAAGAACATGCTGAGGACGAGGCGCTCAAGCACACTACAGAAAAAACATCTGACGTCTAATAGGAGGAAGAAGTGTAATGTTTAGAAGCGTCGTGTTTATATTCACCAAAATGTAGTCTGCAATGAAATGGTTTTATTCTTAACTAACGGCACAGAAAGGGACATTAAACACAATCCTTTGGAATTTCCAGCAAGGAAATGCTGATGAGAAATTCAGAGCTTGTGGTTCTTGGACACCACCTGAAACCTGCGCCTTAACTGCTTGAATACAGGCGCAAGAAAATGGAAACAGCAGCTGCAGCTTGACACAAAACAGCCCCTGCGCTCACTTGATCAGGTGGTCAGTACATTTACAGAGGGAAGCCTCTTACAGGCTTTACAGTAAAAGAGCAGCGTCGCCGCCAGCTGCGTGACCATGAGAGAAAACCCGCTTCATGAGAAGTTGAAGGGAAATCCCGGGACAATCTGGCGGGGTTTTACTCTCTACCACAGAATGTGAGGGGGTGTGGTCGAGAACAATGAAAACAATACATCTCATTCTGTCATTAGAGCCATAAGAAAGGACACAGTTTGTGAATAATACATTTATTGCCTAACATTTTTTTTTTCCTGTGATGTAACATTGCAACATGTTATTTAAGACAAAAGATCTTACAGCCTATTGCTCCGAAAAAAAGGAGGCTTATTGATGAGGTCAATGAGGTCAGAAACAAAACAACACTGAGTTACTCAAGCAGGCTACTGCACTTACATACATTTTTGATGTAGGCTACTAGAATATTTGCATTTGTGCTACTTCATACTGCTCCTTAAGAGCAGACGCATTAGCCTATATTCAGGCAGCTAATTTGCATGTCAAGATTTTACATTTGAAATGCACATTTATTACATTTATTAAATACAAGTAATTGCAATAGCTTAAACAAGCTGGCCAGCTACAGCAGCATTGCTGCATCAGTACTAAGAATATTGCAATATAACACTGAAATGGACCATTCCTCTCTATCAGAGATGGACAGAGTACTCGACCCCAGTACTTGAGTAAGAGTACAAATACTACCGGTCAAAATTTACTCCATTACAAGTAAAAGTAGCTCAGTCTAAATGTTACTCGAGTAAGAGTAAAAAAGTACTTGCTTAAGTATCCAAAAGTACATGCTCTTAAATTTACTTTAAGTAAAAGTAAGAGTAAGAGTAAACTTCTTATTTTTCACATCAATGAATTACTATAATTTTTTCTAAATGAATTTAAGGACCTTTTAACTCTTGTTTCTGAGAATTAACTCTTTGAAACCACCTGCACTGATGTGCTTGCTTTTAGAACCACAATGTTATATAAAGCCTGCAGAAAGACCTATAAGAACAAATACAATGAATGGGATCATAAGAGGACAGCAGATGTTGCAGATGCAGTGTTAACAATCATTAAAACTGTAACCAAATGAACCTGCACCGTCCAACTAACTCTCTATCATTTAGCTAAGTTGGGAACTGGAACCCCCTCAAAGACCAATGTTGTCCCCAGACCACTGGTTGAGAACCACTGCTTTACAAAAAACTACATCTCTGCTTTCAATAACTCAATGTTGAAGTCACTTCACTTTACAGGAAGGACATGTGCCAGTACAATATAGGAGCACAACAAACTCCGTCTCCCCATGTCTGTCTTGTCTCCCCATGTCTGTCTTGTCTCCCCATGTCCCGATATTATTATCTGCTTTTCCGTAGATCCCAGTGGAGAACGTGCACTGTGATAGGTTTCATTCTTTGACAAACACAGCTTGTGTCCAATAGTATTTTAGAATTAAAAAAAAAAAAAAAAAGAGCAGACCTGAAAGTAACGAGTACTTTTCAGCCTTCCTAGAAATTTACTCGAGTAAAAGTAAAAATATTTGTCTTGGAAATGTATTCAAGTAAGAGTAATAAGTACCAAAGAAATCTAATACTCAAGTAAAGTACAAATCCTCTGGATATGTACTTAAGTACAGTACTCAAGTAAATTTACTCCGTTACTGTCCACCACTGCTCTCTATTAGTAGTACTTTTACGTTTGATACATTAAGTACATTTTGCAGGCGTTTTCCTTGGGTAAAAGCAACAGGAGACACAGTGGTAGAACTATATTTAACCAAAATGCAGCTTTCACAGCAGAGTCCTATTGAAATGAACATTCTGCTTTTCGTGTTGCCACTGATTGGCTGTGTGGGAATAACACGGTGTTACATTTGGGCAATTTAGGGACCAAAATCTGCCAAGTGCGAATTTACAGGAAATTATCAAAAAAAAAAAAAAAAAAAAATCACATGGGAAATACCCAGCGCTCAGCTCCTCCCCTCACAGTTCAAGAGGAGGGATCGAAGACGGCAGCAGCAGTGAGGCAGCCCGGAGCCGGAGAGCAACAAAATGCTGCGATTTACAGCACAAGTCACGAAGATGCGTCGATGGCTGCTGATGATGATGATGATGAAGTGCGCTTTCATGGTGAGCAGGCTGATTAATGCATCTGGCTGTAGGAGGGACCGGGGGGACCCTGCGCTCCACAGCAGGGCAGCTCCGGTTACACCGCGCTTGTGTCTTTGTGTCATTTAGTTTATTCTATTTATTATTTTTCTGAGTTCATTGTGTTGGTCGCTTCCTCTGGAGCCGGGTTTTGTCCGACGGTGGGGAGTGTGTGCGCCACTGCAGGGGCTTTAGCAGCTGCGCACCTCTCTCGAAGTTACTTTCACTTTCGGTTCCTCGCCGCAGGGTGAGAGTCAAATGTTGTGGTGAAAACTCATGACTTTTGTATGTTCCATTATATCACGATCTAACATGAAGAGTCTCTGTCAGAGAGAGAGAGAAAGTCGTGCAGCTGCTGCTGTTTTCACCGAGCTCACCGAGCTGTTTGGTGAATGTTTGGTACTTTCCGCCACACCCCTCACACAGCCCCGGCCTGAGGAAGTGAGCCAACAGTCACTGTCTGAGAAACCCCCCCCACCACCCCACCCAGCATCACTCCACGGAAGCGCAGGCCCTCGTCAGAGTGACAGTGATGCCATGCTTCTTGTTTTTGCAGGGGAGGACTGGTGCTCAGCTCCATTGTGACCCTCTGACCCAATATGCCATGGATGGGCAGTGCTGCAAAATGTGTGGCCCAGGTACGTCCAGTCATTTCCTCTGCTGACTTTGTTGCTTCATGAAAAAAATCAAATCAAATCTGGACATGTTATTTTTATTGTCACCCCTGATCTGATTGATTTCACTCAGATGTGTGTGTACAGTATAGTACAGTAAAAGGAAGACAAAACACATTTACTTTTGCTTTCAGTTTGCTTCTCCCCTTTTTTCCTTCATGGGATTCTCTTTCACTTGTGTCCGTCCTAAACTCCACAGCCATTTATTAAGGGAACATCATGACATTTTGAGAAATACACTTATTTGCCTTTTTGCCGACAGTTAGATGAGAGGATTGACGCCACTCTTGTGTGTTTTTGGTAAATATAAGTCTGTAGCCAAGTAGAGCTGAAACAACTAGTAGATTAATTAATTAGTCAAGCATCAGATTAATCAAATGTCAACAAGTTTGACGATTAGTTAACTGTTTCAGTCATTTTTAAAGCAAACGTGAGAAAAAAATCCAAAACGTTCCCTGATGTTGGACTTCTGGTTGAAGTTGTAATGGCCATGTTTTCATTATTTTTGACATTTCAGAGATGAATCGATTAATCTGTTCATCAAAAGAAGTGGCAGATTACATTTTTTTGTGCAGCTTAAACAAACCAGACATAATTTGCTAATTAATGAACTTCCGAGGTGCTGGCGGGCGGACGTCAGATCCACCCCCCACTCCTCCTCAGCTCCACCTCCTTGTCCAATTATGGTTTCTTCTGGTTTCAAAAAACCAATACGCTGACGGACAAATTGCAAACTTGAGGCTTCAAAACAGCAGCTCGCAAACTTTGTGTTCATGAGACAGATGTGAGAGTGGTATCAGTCTTGTCATCTAACAAGAACAAGAACTATTCCTTTAAATCGCATGTCACCATATTCGATATACACTTCAGATAAATAATACTCTGCTCAGTGCTGCATGTTTTAATGTGAAGCATCACTGTGTTTTTCAGGCACCCGCATGTTGAGCGGCAGATCCTGTGAAGAACCTCAATGCTCAGAGTGTGAGAAGAATCAATATCAAGACGAATACACAACCAACGACAAGTGCAAACTTCAGCCGTACTGTGACCCACGTAAGACCGTGCGACAGATTACACGTCGGTGGAGTTTATGCTCCGCGTTGCACAACTTAACAACTTGCGTCCCTTCTTCTTTCAGATAAGAACTTTCAGCCTGTTGTCACTCATAGCAAGAAGACACACACCACCTGCATGTGTCTGCTGGGATTCCACTGCTCCGCCGACGCTTGTATTACCTGTGTGCCACACACCTCCTGTGAACCAGGATACGGGGCTCAGTCCATAGGTAACGACACACCTGTCTGATGCAGTGAAACGTTATTGTGGAGTGATCAGATTTGGTTTTGCAGTGTAATGAATCTCGTCCGGGTATCACTCTTGGCTTTCAGGCAATCATACGCATGATACGGTGTGTCACAAATGTCCCGAAGGATCCTTCTCCAACGAGGACTCGTGGAGCGATCCCTGTAAGACGTGGACAGAGTAAGTGTATCACCTCCAATACATTTACATGTGAAATGAGACAGCAGCACTAAACTTTACCTTGACCTTGACTTTTTATTTCCCCGTGTTGGTTTTGTCTTGTGATGGGCTCCTTCAAGCTTATGTTGTATTCTGAACACGACTGGGTTTTAAAATCATTGTTAAAGGAATTAGCTCGACATTTAAAAAATAAAATAAATTTACACCGTTACCGAGAGTTAGATGATTGATTGATACGAGAGCTGGGGTGGTATGAATTTTTTTCTTATCGCGGTTAAAAAGCCACTTATCTCCAAGGTTTTGGTGGTTAATCGCAAATAACGTGAATCTAATTCTGTGTATGGGAAACAGTCGATGATAACTAAACAATAATTAGTGCGTTTGTATTTCATGCACCACATGCGGTCCTGTAACTTTCACTAGCAAAAACTTGCGGTGATGATGGTGAAGAGCTGGTATCGTGGTTGTGCCGTTATTGTCACGGCCCTGATCGATACCACTCTAATTTGCTTAATTTATCAGTCCTGTGGTGCTGTGTAATGTACCAAGGTGACAATGTTATAATTAAAAAACCTTGTTAAAGGGGGGCACCATCATCCAAAGAGGAAATCATTTCTGAATCTATAAATCCAATTAATCAGTCTAATATAGGTCAAGAAGTCATGACATCTCCAGTGTCTGCTTCAAAGGAACACAACAGGACAACGACTGAGTTTAAGAGATTTATTAACTATATTAACTATTCTACTAAGTACAGGGTAAATGTAATGTCAGGTTTAAGCATTAATGCTGTAATGAATTGGGAAATGTTTGAACCAATATACGATGATACATGGACCAATACTCCAGAAGCAATGCTTGTATGATCAACCTATAGATTTACACTAATTAACCAAAGGGATCTACTGGCTTCACTATATTTCTGTGTTGTCTGTGGAATTCCCTGTATAGGAGCTTATCTTCTTCAATTTATTACACAGAAAAAGAGAATGGCCTCAATATCTGCTTCTCAAACAGCGTCATCATGAGCATGTTGAAGGTGAAGGGTTTTTTTTTAACTGTTGCTGTGATTGGTCAACGGTCCAGTGCAAAGGGCAAACAATTTCAGGTGTACACAACCTCACAGATTCTAAAAAAAAATGCCACGTAAAACCTATAATTTATTTATTTTAAGTAAAAACTTTGAAATGGTAAAAAGGTAGTTTCAGGAAAGACGTGGCTCCAGCTGTTCGAAGGTTGAGGGGACACAAGTTTTTTTCCATTTACAACAAATAAATAACAACATACTGACGTAGGCGTGTATTCATGTATTATATCACGATAGCAGAAAGTCTACAAAGTGTTCCCTCTCTTGGACTGAGAACTTTGTTTTTTGATTTAATGTTCAAACAGGATTTAAACAATATGGGAGGGGGTGAGGCAGTGTTGTGCAAATAGCTAAATTATCACTGGGCATAAAAGAAAAGGGAGGAAAAACCTGAATAAATGAGGCGAGAAAGATAACAGGTGTTTCCATACAGGCCACGAGGGGGTCACCAGTCACCAGCTCTCAACCACACTGAACAAAATATAGGAAGTTTGGGATTTTGGGGCAACATGTTAACGATCATTAAAAACACCAAAACGAGGGAATATCTTTTGGATGAATGGTGATTGATCGCCTGTAGACTGGAGGCTATGGTGACCTCACTACCATACGTTGGCTTATCTTAAATGTCCTGTTAATCTGATTTAACGCTGAAGTGCCTTTATTTTCTATATTCCCATTTGCATAAGAAACCAGGAATTCTCCTTTAACACTGAATTTAAAAAAAGAAAATTCTGTTTTTTTCACAGATGTAAGGATGGATACCGTACTCAACAATTGGGAACAGACACATCTGACAACATCTGTGGTGAGTTCTGTGTAGGAAGATGAGTCGCAGAAGTCTCACACTTGTAGCTCCTCTGCAGCTGTGTGGTTAGAGGTGTTGTGTTCCTCAAACCGAAACTGTCAGGTTATGAGACAGTACATCTCATAAATCTATGTTGGTCTGTGGTTTTTGAGTTTGGGGTTGGCAGCTTTCACCTACCCACAATTTACACTACAATTGTGTGTAAACTCCACAATGATTTAATGGTGAAAGAATCACTTGTTTTTCGTTTTTTTTAGGCGTGGATTGAACATCCTCTCCCTTATTTCTCTACACATACTAATTTTGTGGTTCCTCTGCTAAAATGCAAATATGTGGCACTTCCTACACTACATTTCCTGTTGTGTAGGACATTAATTGATAGTTGGGTTGTCAAATTTATGTAGCTAATTTTTTTTCTCTCTTTTTCTTTTGTAGCAGTGGAAGGTTCACGGCAGCATATAGTTGTGGCTGTGGTTGTGGCTGTAATTGCAGCTGCATTTCTAGCTGGTGCACTCATATGTTTTGGATGCAAAGGTACGCTGTGCTGTAAATACTGTCTTTTACAACATGTTTAATGAGTTACATTCTCAGAGATCTGCTTCATGTACTCATGTTCTCTGTCTTTTCTTTCCTTTTGTTTTGGGTAAACCAGAAGATGCAAGAAGAAAGGTAAAGGTAAATGTGATTTTCTTTCTCACTTTGTTGACTCATGCATAATATATACTCAAGTAGCCATGTAAACAATGTAAATTATTGCAACTAATGGTTACATTTGCACAAAAAATGATATGTTTTGACTTATAATGATGTTAGAAGTTGTACATTTGACAGGATAATGTTGCTAAAATGATGCTACTTTCCAACTCTAGTGTCCTTTTTCTTTACACACTTTCAGGGATATTTTAGCATTTAGGGAAATACCATTAATCGCCTCCTTGAAAAAAATTAGATGAGAAGATTGATACTGCTTTAACATCTGCATGCCAAATATGAAGCTACAACCAGGGGGTTGTTAGCTTAGCGTAGCATAAAGACTAGAAACAGAGGGACACAGCTAGCATGGCTCTGTCCAAATGTAACACAATCTGCATAGCAGCACATCTAAAGCTCACTTATGAACATGAACACTTCTCTTTGTCTGTATTCAGCACAAATATGAAAATGTAAAAACAATGAGGTGCATGTGTGTTTTTTTTTTTACCTTTCAAAAAGGCCAGCGTAGCTGTTTCCCCCTGTTTCCAGCCTTTATGCTAAGCTATGCTAATCAAAGCCTGGCTCATATTTGGGATACAGACCTGAGAGTGATCTCGATCTTCCCATCTGACTCTTTGCAATTGCAATTGAACTATTTCTTTCGAAGACCTTTCACTGAGGATCTGCGAGGCAAACTCTAGTATTTAGGTTTCTCCAGCACAGATCTAGCTGCGTTACTGCATTATTCTTTATCCCTTTAGCTGAAAAAGGCAGATGGGTTTCGTCTTTATGTGGACGTAGAGTGATGTGAGTGTTACAGTGCAGGTAAACACACTGAGAGAAACTGAAACTGTTGCCTTGAATTCATGAAAACGTCTTCTTATCATCATTTTTTTAAATTATTATTTGTTATTATTTTGCTCTTGCAGGACTGTGTTGAATTATGTCAAGGAGAAACATGGGAGGTACCAAGAGTACCTATGACCCCAGAAGATGACACCGTGAAAGAGCCCATGTTTCCCGAACAGCAGTTCTCACAAGAGGAGGGTGGTACGAGGACACCAGAGGAAAACGACGATGAGCTGTGCAGGGACATGTCCATTGATCCTAATCGCACTGAAAATGGAAACTATGTGGGGCAGGAGAGCGGGAAAACAGAGAAAGTCTCCCGACAGGAATCACAAACACATTTACAGACTGAAAATAGCCTGAACTGCTCATTCTGAACAGCATGTCATTATGAATGTAAGCTGTTGTGTGTGATATTTCACTTGCACGTAATTCCACAAACCTAAAGATCAATATAAAGTGTTAACAATAAACCTGAATCATGCTGAAACTAGGTAGTTGTAGTCTGACAATGTTAGGGGATTGTTTCATACTACATGCCTTTAATGTATTAGTTTAGACGCTGACAGAATTGTATCTGTCCTGGGCTGGTGTCTGTGTGTGTTTATATTGTATTATATGCATGTGGCTGTAGTGGAGCATTTCATGTTTATTGTGTACATAAGATTTGTTGGTGCTTGGACGTGATAGAAAAGTGTGTAACTGCTGTAATTTTGTAGCATGTAATGTAGAATTGTTTGCATTAAAATTTGTTCCACTTCTTTTTTTTTTTTTTAAACTGTAGTGTTTATTCTTCCAGCTATTTATCAGTGCACCCACAGTATTCACAGTCTGACGGTGACCCCCCACCTCCAACGAAATCGAGAAAGTACCCATAAAGCTTTGTGTTGCGTAAGCAGGAAGTGTAATGTTGCTGTGAATTCAGTGAGTTATGCTGAGGGCCAACACTTGAGCCCTCTTATTTTAGCCTTTATTTGTTTCTGTTGTGGTAAATTGGCGCCATGTAAAGTGAGCCGAATTAGCTACGAGCAGTTCTTGTTCGTATTGCATCTACGACTGTACTGACAGGTGTCCATGAATTACTTAAAAACAAAGGAAAACTTAAAACGTGAAAATTATCAAGCGAGTTCTGGAGTTATAAGGAGCGTTTTTTTTTTTTTTTTTTTTCCTGGTTTCTGGGTGGACTTGTGCACGTTTATTCACGCTGAATATCGAAATTGGGGAAGTGTAAGTCACACTTAATCTAAAAATATGTGTATCATGTTTGTGTGTTCAGATTTGACTGAGTTATGACTCAGAAGAAAAACGAGTAATGATGCAAACTGCAACAATCAGACACAGAGTTTTAAGTACCTACAAACTACAATGACTATTACCGCTGTTTTTACTAGACCCGCAAGCACCTGCGCTTTCCCCTTTAATTGTACCGCTGACAAACCCTCCTGGGCTTAATCCTGCTGTAGTTACTCTTGATTTCCTCAGAGAGGTGCTACAGGCGCACTATCCTGGATGAGTAGCGCCACTGCTGGATGAAATAATTGAAAATCTAAAGTGTCTTTAAGTAACATGGGAAAAGTCTCCATTAAAGGGATTTAGATCAGCCAGTTCCAAACATTTTAAAGTTTCAAGATATTATATTATTTTGCATTCATGTGTTTGCCGTGAGAAAGGGCATAAGCTTATCTGTGTGTGTGTGTGTGTGTGTTTGTAGGGATTTGCATGTAGAGGTGAGACCTGAAGACAACTGCATTGCAAGGCCTGCTACTCCCAGGAGCTTTCTCATTATCCCTGGATTAATGAAGGTAAGGCCCTTTGAATTTACATGGAAACCCCGGTGATTGATAGAGAACAATCCCTTTGGTTACCCTCAGACATTACTAACACCATAACAGACCTGCGGCCTGCTGCTGCAGCCCAATGTTAAAAGACAGGAATTCCATACCTGTGGTGAAAATGGCTTAAAAATTACATCTAACACCATCACACAGGAATTTAAGAATCTTATTTATCATTTCTGAGTTCTTAAACTTTTCAAAGTTTAATGTCAAAGATCACTCAGACTAAAACCTGTTAGGGAGGATTTACTAGGCTAGGGTTTGATACGCAAAGTAAGGCTAATACTCTCTTTGTACTTAATCAAATTAACATGGATAAAGGGACTTCTCTCTTTAGTTTTACGTAACAATTTTGCTTAATATTAAAGGAAATGTTATCTTCTGTGCAAGGCTCTTAGTATCACCAACTATTGTTTACTTTACTTTTATATGATCAAAAGGAAATGAAGTTTAATTTATGTGTTTTGCAAAGAATCTCGCCTAAATAAATAATTAAAGTCAAATAAAAAACCAGTAAAACACGTCAGAAATTCGCAAGAAGCTGGACTTTATTTAAGCAAAAATATTTCTTCATGATTAGACAAAGGAAACATAATTTACAGGTTGTTGGTGGAAAAATACATCTACATTTATTTACAGTAACACAACTTGTTAGTCTTTGGTCTCGAAAACAGATTTTCATTTCATTGCAAACTTCAGGAAATCCCTGAGGTCTGACAGATTAAAGTGCAAACGATGTGGAAAATGTCTCTAGTTTGTGTCTAAATATCCGTTTAGACAATTTCACGAGTGGTGTAGCACGGGGGAACAAACAGTCCGCTCCTTGAAGCCCAGTCAGCCCACAGTTTTCCCGCCGGGTGATAAATACCGTCCAGAGGTTTCCTCACAGTCTCTGAGGTGGCGGTCTCTGCCAAAGACCAGATTTTGGGTTTTTGGCTGGAGATGTTGTCTTTACTTTCCAAAGCGGATGACGTGTGATCAGAGTCACTCTTCTCAGCTTTCTTGACAAGTGCAAGCTCCCCGTCTTCCCGCTGGCTGCCTGGCTGCTGCGGCATCTCCAGACGCGCATCCACAGGTGCCGAGCTTTCCAACGCGCCCTGGTCGTGCTCCTCGGAGTCTGCGCGGTCCGTTTGAGCCTCTGCCTCATCCCGCTCCTCCAAATGACACTTCTGCAGCGGGCTGTCGTCATCGTCGCTCTCTCCCTCCTGCTCCTCGTCCTCCTCGTCCGATTTCCCCTTCGACGCCCAGCTGACCCTGTTCTCCTTCTTCAGGCGCCGCCTGGCGTTGGCGAACCAGGTGGAGACCTGCGTCAGGCTCATTTTGGTGATGATGGCGAGCATGATCTTCTCGCCCTTGGTCGGGTACGGGTTCTTCAGGTGCTCGTTCAGCCACGCCTTGAGGGCCCCGGTGCTCTCTCGAGTGGCCACCTTGGTGACCCTCCCGGGATCCTCGGCTGCTCCCGGACGGTAGGGCGGGTAGAAAGCCCCCCCGCGAGCCAAGAGAGCGTGATGGTAGGGAGAGGCGGCCTTCAACTCGAAACCGTTGTTCTGGGAAAATGAGAGGAGAAATGTAAGAACAAGCCAAGGAATTTGACTTGTGCGCAATTACGCACGGAGCTGGCGACCCTCGACCCGCAGCGCGCAATTCCATGAGGCCAAAAGAGGAGCCAACCAGAAAACATTTGGACGAGTTCAGAGAGAGTTTGTTTGTAGGCTTCTGCAGGCAAACATAACCTCAGGAGAACTCGGCCAAATCTTTAACCGGTTGGTCGCTTTTCTGAAAACTTGTAGTTGTTCAGCTGCACAAGATCAGAGTTTACGCGCATTTTGATGGAAGTAAGTTGCAATGATTAGAAGACTTTCACGGAATGAGTAAATGACTTCGTGAATTATCAACTCACCATGTGTCCGATGTGCCTGTGGTGCGGATATGGGATGAAGTTGTATCCCTGTAGTCCTGAGTATGTTATGGGAACCCCAGCTGCCATCGCTGCCAGATGCTGAGCCTGCTGCTGCTGTTGCACACCCGGTGGGCATCCCAGCACCGGGATCTGATATCCAGTCGGCATGCTGCTGATGTTCCTCTCCAAGAAGAAGTTGCCAAATCCAGTTTGCGACGCGGGCATCTTTCCTGTTGTCCCAGCTATTCGGGTTTGAGAGGCGATCCAGCCTCCTGGACCTATTTATATGCACCCAGCTGCCAGCGTGTGTATATGTGCGCAGGGGGAGGAGAGGGGGGAGGAGGAGGAGGGACGGAGGGGAGGGTTGGGGTGGGGGTGGGGGGGGGGGGGTGTCCCACTGGTATTGACTGACAGCTATGTTCAAAAGACCTACAGCTTTCACTGGCAATAAATCCCATCAAAGAAGCCCTCCGCTGTTCCTTTTAGCGTTTTCGTGAAGAGGCTAAACATGTGCTGCTTATCGCAACACAGTGATTTCTGCAGAGAACTGAAGTTTCAATTCAAATGCAGCCTTTTCTGTGGAGGAGTGAATAAAGACTCAGACCAAACCACCAGTAGCAAACAGTCCTCTCATGAAAAACAGTCTTTAGGTTTGTATCATTATTCCACGCGTTCATTTTGATAAGAGCACCAAATATAATATTAGTTTCATTTAAAGGTTCATAAGCAGCAGGTTTAAGCTGTGCAGAGTTTGAACTCATAAGAACAATAGTGCTTTTTCTGTATTTTATTTTCACGCTTAAATCAGCGAGATGTTTTTTTTTTTGTTTTTTTTGGTGTTTAATTTTTTCTAACCAACACTTCTCATGTCTGACACATGAAACCACCTGAGCTCAGTGAACAACATCCTGCCAGTCCCTCAGTCGCTTCTGATGCCTCATCATCTGCACGTCTGTCAATTGAATGAACTCTCAATGGCATTAACTGACTCTAATAGCTAAACAAAGACCATACTCCTTTTTTTTATTTTTTTTACGCACACTTAAACGTGTCACCGAGAAAGATTTGTTCCATTCTCATGAGCAGTTTCATGAAACAGGCTGTTTAATAACACGAATGGAGCATATATAACAGTTGTCATTCAGCCTTTTTATTTGTTAATTCATCGAGTGAACCATAACAAACTGCCCTTAAACATGTCGGATGGCTTTGTTTAGTGTGAAGGGCAACGTTTCAATGGCCCTAATTAAACGAGGTTAAGCGAAACAGGTGTTGACTAATGTATATGATAATTGTGAGATAACAGATGCTAATGTGTGTGTGTGTGTGTGTGTGTGTGTGGAAGGGGGGTTGTTAGAGATAAGAGGGGAAGACTACACTTCTTATCCCCCCCCCCCCCGTCCTTCAGAAGAGCCACAGTTAAGCTCAGTGTTCGTGTTCAAAGGAGCGCACCTCTCTTATCTCGCATCATTTTGATTATTATATTAACAGCATTAAGAGGTGTAGTGTTGGTGGCGATAGCGGTGGCGCTTTTGTTAGGAGATAATACTGTGAGGGGGGGTATTAAAGAAGTGTCCAGACATGCAGGACTGATGCATAAAGAGATTATTTAAAACAAAAAAAACAAACAAACAAAAAAAAATCCCCATTTACAATCTTCTCCTTTTGAACTCGAGAGCTTTACTCATGTTTCTTTGAGTCCAAGTGTTTTTATTTCCTCTATAACTCCTTTCACTCAGCTCCAACACCTTTTAGTTTTTTTCTTAATGAGCTCTTTATGAACCTCCCACTTAAAACCTTTACATTTTAACAACAGAGTCTGGTCCCCTTATTTTGATGAAAGCTAAATGCCACCTCCCTGTTGCTAATAAAACCTGTGTGTGTATTTTAGTATGAACTCTGAATTATAATTTCTAAGCTCTAGGCTTCACATTAGCCTGATCTGTATGTCCACATATTACTCACAAATCAAATAACAAAAAAAAAGAAACTGACTTCATGTACTTTCTACCACTTTGTTTACATTTTTCATTATTATATGAAACAGTTGAGGAAGGATTCAGTTTTCAAATAGAATAGGAAAAGAGATTAACTTTGCAATGTAATGTATTGATTCCCTTGTTGCAGCATATTTATTTAACACTCAGTTTATTAGGAACACCCAGCTGACACTGACGCAGTCTAATACAACTGTGCTGTAATAAATCCTCCCGTCATGACGGTTATGATGCTCAGTTTGTCTCTGTCTGTGTGTAAAGCTGTAGAACAGTGGATGAGACAGACAGTAAAAATACAGATCAGAAGATAGATGTGGGAATGCAATATCTCCAATCAATAACTGAATTTAAAAAGGAATTTGGTGTATCTGCAGAAACCCTTGATCTATTCAACCATTTAGTTCATTAATTATCAGTGTGAAGATATGAATGAATTGTGGTGAAATGTAACAATTACACACTACGAATGCGGGACTTTTACCTACAGTTGAGTATTTCTATTATGTGGTATTGTTGCTTTTACTTAACTAAAGGATCTGAATCCTTCCTCCCTCGCTGTCAAAGAATAGAAGGTTTCCTCTCATTTGCAGATTTCTGTTGTTTCCTACAACAAAACCACTTCATCTTCTGAACTGACTGAAGTCAATCAGCACAAGAAAAACCAATATATTAGATTTTGAGGAGCTGATCTACTTGAAGTATTTGTCTGTTCTATTTTTTTTATTTTGGATTACCGTCAATCACAAGCAAAAGTGTTTTTTGTTTTATTGGTGTGACTGCTATCGTATATTTTAAATGCGGCGTCAGAGTCCTCAGGGCCTCTGGAGGAAATGCTGCTGGGTATAGAGGAGATGATTTGTTGATTAGGTGATCAACAGAAAGCAATTATCAACCATTTTGATAATCAAATAATAGTTTCAGTTGTTTTTTTCCAGATTCTCAAAGGGCAGGATTTACTGCCTCTGATCATTATATAGATAATAAACGGAATAACTTTGAGTTTTGAAGATGTCACTCTGGGGCTTTGTGAAGCTGTGACTGTCACTTTTATTTATACACTCTTTTTTTTTTTGACATTTCATAAAGCAAATGATTCACTGATTAACCCGTTTTGTTTCCGAATCGTCGTGTGTGACTCTGAGGTGTTTCTAATATTTTGTCACGTCGTTGTGGGGCGACTTGTGTACAGTCATTGGCCCAAATGGAAAGAGAGAGACTTGCTGGGGGTGGCCGCAGATTAAAAAAAAAAAAGTGGTGAAGGTGGAGGGAAAGGAGGAATTTATATGGGTGGGGTCCACAGAGCCTAAAGCAAATTTGTACAGGAGCAACAATGGGCCGACTGGAGTGCAAAGAGAAGGCGGCTTATGGCATCAGTAGTCTACATCTCACAACACAAACAGCTTAGGGCAGCAGCTTTTGTCCCTCTTGTAGAACTTCTTTTCATTCTCTTCCTCTTTTGGCAGCTCCAGGACAATGCAGGTGTTGGTCTTGCTCTGACAGGTCGGGTTTTTTTTTTTTGGCGCTGTTTGCTATTAGGATGTCAGTCGTTTACAGGAGAGAAAAGTGACCAAATGGAAGACGATTGTCCTCAGCACCTGAAGAGATACAACACAAGATAGCAAAGAGGATGAAGTTCTCCTTATCTCTGATAGCACCTGAGCCATTCCTCTGTGTTGGAGCTGCACTTTACAGATTCCTTTATCTACAAATCCTGTTAATACAACACATCATAACTCAGTGAACAGACTCGGTGAAGCCCCTGATTTGGGATAAAATGCAGAGCGGCTGTAATGGAGCTAATGAGCAGCTTGGAACAATGGGTGTAGGTGTGACCCCCAATTGCAGGCCGTCCCCTACCTGCGAGCCGACAAAGGGACTAAACATGCAATTAGAAAAGTTCAAAGGTTGGTGCGAACAAGACGACAAAAGCCTGAAGAGAATCCACAGAATCTCCAACACCTATTGCTTGTTAGTTTATTTTTACGGCACTCGATACTGAAAGAGGAGAAAGCTGACAGAGCCTGGAGGAGGGGGAAGAACTTTAGACAGCAGAATGAAAAGATGAAAGTTGTACACTTTGAATATTTTATTTATTTATAGTATTTTAAATAGAAGCAACAAAAAAAAAATGACCACAGTGAATCGAGAGAGTCAAAACCAGAGAGTCGATGGACAACCAGTGTATAATGGGCTCCAAGCATTTTCCTCCCTAATGGGATTTTCCTGGGGCACCAACACAAATGTTGAGATGTAAGCAAAGTGTGAATGTTATCAAGCGATCCCACCTCTTTACTATCAGACCCCCTCTTCCCAGACCCCCTTCCCCTCTTTGTCCTTTGTCATTACTCTTATCAGGACCACTCTATCATTCTTTCAAAATAGTAGTGGCACTGAAACCGCTTGCAAATGTAAGTATGTCTTTGTTTAGGGCCGGGCAGGGGCCCGCCTCCCAGCTCCCTCCTGGGTGCAGCCTGATTGACGGCCCTCCGCTGAGTGAGTGACAGGCGGCGTTGGTGAGGGCCCTGATGGCCGGTGTGACAGCTGCTGCTGCTGGTGTTGCCCTGTGTCGGGGCCCGGCGGGTGGGTGCTGGGGACCCCAGGATGCCTCAGCTAGAGGCCTGGCCCAGTTTGCTGGAGCCCGGTCAGAGCTGCTCCCCGGTGTGCTCGTTGTTGCTTGTTAGGTCGCTGCACCCTGGTTCTTCACTGCCACTGCAGGTTTCCCCTGAACATGTGCAGAGCAGCAAAACACACTGCCATCTGGATCATCTCTGAGAGTGACAGTGGCAAAGAGCGACTGTTTTTTTTCTTTTTCTTTTAAACCAAATCTAAGTTTAATGAGTAATTCTTAAGAGTTTCCCTACTGTAATTTTGCTATTTAGCTCTATTCTGTATACACAACATCTCCTGCAGGTCCACCTTGTTTATTTCTGAGTGTAATAAAGGCAAAGAGAAGCTGCTTAACATTTACATTATATTTATCTTTTTAATGCAAATCAATTTCTTACCGGTAACACCTTACTTCCCCTATTGAGGCTTTCTAAGTGGCACACAAGCATTTAATAAATGATTTATGACATGATAGTGTAGTTATATGCAGCTATACGGACACTTTAAGAGTTTATTAATGTGCATTAACTTTTCCTATGAAGACATATTTTACTTTATTGTAATTGTTTTTCTGTATAAAGTTATAGTTGTTGACAAATAGCATATATTTCAGCTTATAACCACATTCTTGTATCATGCAAAAGTTCTTCTACAGCTTCTTACTGCTAGACAAGGGGATTCATAGCGTTGCCTTTTTCCCACATTACCGCCGTAGCTCACAGCACCGGCTCTCCACCACAGTCGCAGCTTCATCCTGCACTTTTGTAGAGTCTAAAAAAGGCCCTTTCCTAACTCTTTATTTCTAAGTGTAACAGACAAGAGAAGAGAGAAAAAAAACAAAACAAAACAGAAAACAGTTCAATGAAAAATCTTTATCGTAATATATTTCTAATGAAGAAAAGTTTTTAGGAGTACTAGTAGTAGTGAACAAACTGAAGTTCATGCATCTATTACTTTCCCTCTATAGCCTCACAGAGAGCAGCTAATGAGGTTATTGGGCATCTGTGACGTGACATCTACATTTTGGTCTATTTGTGAAACAATGGTAACAAGGAAGCCAGGGACATTGGGCTCTGTGTTTTCCAACTCAAAATAACAAAGCCAAGCAGCCGCTGGTGGGAGGCTGTGCTCTCATGGAAATGAGCAACCGAACCAACAATGTAGCTCCTAATCTCTTCAGAGAGAGGAATCAGTTACACAGCGGTATGCACCCCTCAATGCTTTTCATTAGAGTCAGCGTGCTATTGAAACAGCCGCTCCACCCACCCTGACTCACACAAACACACACATACATGAGTGCACACACACACACACACACACACACACACACACACACACACACACACACACACACACACACAACCCTCGTGTGTAGCCACAGGCCCTACTCATACATGCACTAGATACAAGGTAGCCCCCCAACAACAGAAGGGGTGAAATAAGTGGGGCAGAGGGTGGTATGGGGGTGCGAGGCCTCAAAGCATCGGATTAGAGTTAATGTGCCCTCCCTGGGTTATAATCTCTTCAGAGGGGGACTTTGTTTGAGGGGCTTGAGGGCAGTAAGATAAGTATCTATTACAGAAACTCCCTCTTATCCCCCCAACATCCCCGCTTCAAAAATGAAGCACAAAAACACTTGCCTCTGTTCCCCTCTGTGTTGTGTGATATCCAGGACCCAAAAGCAAGTGCTGCCCTTTTCAGCTAATCAGGAATTAGGGTCTAAAGCCGTATGGAGAGTTAGCAGGACCCATATTTACTCCATCTGTAGCCCACAAAGTCAGGTAGTTAAAGAAAGATCAAAGGCAGCTTAAAAAAAACTCTGGTTATTCTATAGAAAGAGGGGGAGAAAAAAAAAAGTCGTTCTTCTTCTCTGTTTGGTGTAAGGAGAAGCTGGGCTGTGAGCGGCCGAGCTGAAGATGGGAGTTTGATGTAGATAATTCAGTGAAGTGTTTAAAGTGAACAGTTCAGGTTGAGTTGGAGAAAATAACAAGTGAACAGTTTGATATAAAATACAGTTTAATACCAAAATATCTTCATTGTATAAATACTGTGCAAAAGAAGTAATGGAGGCTGGTCCTTGAGATTAGATTACATTATTCGCATCATCCACAACAAATACAAATGATGAACAATACAAAAGCCCTTTGAACCAACTGGCAGAATAAAGCAGAAAACCCCGATTCACACTGTAACAGCGCAAATGTCGAATTGCAAAAGGGTAAAATAACACTCGAATACACTGGGTTTAGTAGACAAAATAAAATACAATCAGTTTTCAAAGGAAGCTTAACTCAGTAACAGAGCTGCATCTGAGGCCGAACTGCAGAAACATCGGTCCAAAACTCAAAAGGTCTTGAAAATCAGCAGATCAGACAAACAAATCACAATCTGACAATGACCAAGAGCAATAAGGCCGACATGCAGAGTCCATGCATGGTTGACCAAAACAGCTAACATGCATCAAACATAACACGATCCAGCCTTGTAGTAATGTTTGAAATGGTGACGAAAATAAAAAAACAACTGTTTTCATGCAGCGTTTGTTTCATTTTATTTCCCTCCCTCCTTCACTCTGGAATGTTTCATTGACTCAGATTTAAAGAAACACCTGGTGTTTAAGCCCATTAAATAATTATAAACACAATACACCAGAGCAAACCATTTTTCAAAGTGTAACATCATTTTTTAGAATCTAGATTTCCAACCTTCCAAATACAGTATGAAAACTAACTTGTATACAACTGAACACTTTCACTTTACATAAAATCTTGCTTGAAAAAGCCAATTCAACACAATCATTTCACATTTATTTATTGATTGTTTAGGGGGTTGATTATTCTGTTGCTTGTCTGTCAAATTTCTTTTATTGTCGCCCAATAATTAACTTGAAAGCTGGGTTCCTTGCTGGTGCCTTCATGGACTTCTTCATTTAAGTAAACTGCACTCCCACTCAAACCCACAACAAATAATAAGCAAACACACATTTAGAAAAATAAAAATAAAAAAATTAAAAAAAAGGAAAGGGAACCAATGTTTTCTGTAAAGTAATAATGTAACGATGTGTGTTTTTTAAAGCAGCTGAATCTCAAGTCTTGGTGTCAGATGTCGGACTTTTCTGCTAGCATTTGAATGCATCAACAAGAAAGACCAACTTCCACCTGCATTGCCTTGAGACAGTGACAGTATTTTTGATTTGCGAAATAATTAATCAGATACATAATTAACATGTTCACAAAAATGGATCACCAGATTTAAAACTATAGTGACATGAATCTAAATCAGTGGCTGTGCAGAATCTATAAAATGAATTTAAGTACTAGTGATCTGTTTTGGAAAGTGGTTTTGGCAGAATGTTAAGTGCACAAGTTTTTTTTCGTTTTTTTTTTTTTTAACAGGCCATAACATACAAAACCACCAGCATAAACAACAATCCTAAAGGGTGAGTCTGATGATCTTCTATATCACAAGAAAAACACACTAAACTAACAACGAACTGATCCTGTTAACAAGTATCATCTGTGTATCCAAAGTCTTATATATTTTATTAGAGCTGTGGGAGTGGGAGACATGTTTCTCTATTCTGATGAACATTGGCTCTGTAGTTTATTTTAAATCAGTCCCACACACACAGTCTGTTGTTGTAAATACTGACTACACCATTAAACCTGCAGCTCAGCACAGTTGACGTTTGCTGAAAACTACAGTACCCAGCTGTTTGAGGAAATTATTTAGTTTTTTGTGACTTATCTTGAAACCAACTAACATATTGTTGGTTTTAATCTTTTCATTTTATCTGTAGCCAATAACCAAAATATAGAACATCACTAGCTTGATCCTTTAGCATCTGAACAAACAAAGGCAAACCCTGAGGCCTGAGCTCATTTGAAGTTGTAAGGCATTAAGTAACATTTAGCAACATTTAATAAAATTCAAAGGCTTCGAGAAATACTTCTACGCTGAGCATAAATATTAATAATATACACATATAAGCATAGCATCACCTGCAACTCTTCCAAGTCAAAGTTAAAGCATCTGTAAGCGAGCATGTGTGATTGTGTCTGTAAGCACAGGAATGAAGGGAATGAGTGTCAGTGTGTGTGTACATAATAAATATACACATACAGTATTAATACCTCATGGCATATATGTGTCGATATAGTATTAGAGTCAGAAATGGTCCCTGGCGTCTGTTCTTCCTCAGCGGGAGAATTTTCTGGGTCTGAACGGAGGAAGGACGAGCTGATGCGACGCCGTCCTCTCCTCCTCTATCGGCGCCAGCTCCTCCGCTGAGCCCCACTTCTTCTTGGAGTGGAACAACGAAACCAGCTTCCTGTTCCTGTTCCGCTCCCTGGCCTGAGTGACTTGAAACTCTGGAACCATAAGAAACACGTTGATTGATAAATCATAAATAAAATCATTTTAATGCAATAATTTGACATTTATTCACTTTCTTGTTGAGAGTTGGATGAGAAGATCGATACCACTTTCATGTCTGTACAGTAAAAACGAAGCTACAGCCAGTAGCTAATTAGCTTAGCTTAGCATAAAAACTGGAAGCAGGGGGAAACTGCTAGCCTAGCTCTGTCCAAAGGTAAAAAATGCTGCCTAAAGCTAAGTAATTAACACAATATGCTTTTGTTTGTTCGCACAAAAGCCGAGACGTAAAAATGAGAACTTGCAGTTTTACAGGGGGAGCTGTGGGCTGGACTACTTCCTCGCTGGGAACAGCTACTTCCTTGATTCTTGATCGTGTGATTGCCAGACAACAAAACATGTTATTTTCACACTTTGGTTTTTGTACAGATTTAACACAGCAGATGCAGTGTGTTAAATGTGTCTTTTAGAGACACTGATGGGTGGATTTTGTTACCTTTGGACAGGCTAGCTGTTTCCCCCTGTATCCAGTCTCTATGCGAAACGGAGCTAAGCTTACCAGCAACTGGCGGTAGCTTTGTAAGTTAAGCAGACAGATGTATGTGGTATCCGTCCTTTCATTGTATTTGATGTAGAGGGTCAAGAAAATGAATAAATTCATTTTCCAAAATACTAAACTATTACTTAAAAGATAGTTTGTTTGTTTTTTACTTACTCTAACTTCAGTCATTACAAAGACAACACAATTCAAAGACTCTAACTCGTCAAAAACAGCAGTACTCTGTTTTATATTACTTCAGTAAGTGAGTAAACCTTATTTCTAAACTACATTTAAAAACAGTGTTTTAAACGTACACATAGACTACAACAAGAATTTCAGGGAATGGCTGAACATTGAGAAATTTAAAAAATATGTAAAACAACAACATAAAGTGAAAGAATGCCTGACTAATTAATTATAACAGAGATATATTGTAGCATTAATAAAACTGATGGTTATTATCCATAAAATCATAAATAATTCAGCAGTGTATGTATGAGGCACTCACGCAGCTCGCACTCTTCCTCTGGACCCTCGGGTTCTCTGATGTTTAGATAATGGCAGGCGAGATGCCCGCTGTAGTCCCTTAAGTTTTCTTTAGCACCTGATAAGAGCAAAAATAAATCTCTGAAAACTAACACCAAAAGCTGCAAGGTAAAAAAAAAAAAACTCACAATCCAAAGGTAAACAAAAATAACTACATGAGATTAAAACCTGCCGTCACTTTTTAACTGACTGATTATCTCACTCTGTCCTGTGATAAATGGAGGTGTTATCCCTGTAAGCAACAGTTGAAATGAAAGCGGTTTTTACCATATGTCCCTATGAGCAGGTCAAGAATATGTCGATGACCGTGTAACGCTGCAATGTGTAAAGGTGTGTAGCCCTGCAGAGCAAAAACAAGAGCAAAACAAAAGGAAACATTTTAAGTTCTTTCCAGGGACACTGGCGGTTCAACACTCACTTTACTGACACATCAAGGACTTAAAAGTTTAAAATTGACAATTTTTCTTTGTGTTGTGTTGAGGTGAGTGCTGAAAGGCTTTAGTACCTACCCCCTAGAGTTTCACAGGCCCAAACGCAGCCAATGAAAACAGCATGGGGAAAAAAAAGTATACAAATTAGCGAAGGTTATGGAAACACCAGATAATGATAAAAACATAATTGCTTGGTAATTCACTGAAAATTGCATAGTTGTAGAGTTGTGCATGCTGGCACATAGACGCACTGTTTTGGGAAACAATTAACATGACATGACATGATTTATTAGCGGAGCGCTCCTGCGGGCCGAAACACGTGCTGCTGTAATACATTTGCACAGCTGGATCTTCCCAGAGATCATTTAGGGGAGCATTACATCACTGAGCGGCACAACAGGAGGAACCAGCAGCCACGTTGTTGTCCTGTTGGTGTCCACTCAGATCAGTACAGATACTGTACATACCCGTCACCGTCTCATAAAGGCCTGGATACTCACATGCTGCAAGAAAGAAGAACACGCTGAGTAAACCAGAGAGTGTGCACGTGCCACGAAAAAGCAAAACACACTGCACCATAGACTTAAAGGGACACTCCAGCTATCTCACACTCAAAGTTCAGTTTACTCATCACGATGAGTTATTCAACATGTGAAAATGGTTGTATAAGTGCATGGCTCTGGAGGGAGCTTTAAAGAGAAAAGCTGCAATTCTCATGATGTCATCAGGGTCATTTTGAGTTAAGAGTGCGACTTCACATATTCGTCAGAAAGCCTGTTGTATAAACTGGGTGGACAACAAATAACTATTAATAACTAATTTTGTTCTGCAGAGGAATTAACTCATGCAGGTTTACATTTCTAATGGCAGATGCTGTGGTAGATGCTGATTTGAGGCTGAATGTACGGAAACGTTTCAGAAGTGGAGCATCTTGTTCTTCAGCTTTTAATATAGTTCAGAGTCGTTCTACAGACATAACTACAGCGGCTCCTTTAGAGGGTAACTGATGCTGTTTGGTTGTATTTGAATATGAAAACCAACCAACCTTCTCTGCCATCACTCATTTTAAATGTCAACACACAGGCACAGCAGTGAGCCTGGTATTGTTCTCACCTTGTGAATGTGTGTGTGTGTGTGTGTGTGTGTGTGTGTGTGTGTGTGTGTGTGTGTGTGTGTGTGTGTGTGTGTGTGTGGGCGTCATCAGGGAGGACTGTGGTCCTGGTGACACCCACTGTAGCAGGAACTATCACTGTGTTGGTATCGAGTGCTCTGCTGGGTGTTTATATGTAAGTGGACAGATTTTTGTCAGCAGGATTGTGTCACAACTGTGCAGGGTGCAGTCGTGACGCTTTGCAGGAGTGTAGCTGAGGTGGAAGATGGGTGTGGTCTGATCCACGAGTACTGAGTACTAATGTGTCGTCTGACAAGACAAATGGAAAAATATGCAAACAAGAGCTATATCAGCTGCGTTGTACAGATATGCTGCAGAGAGCGGGAGGAGACTAAACCCCCCCCCCAATCCTAGTTTTCTCTCTTCTCTCTTTTGCTGTATATGTGAACATGGACCCCACAGCTCTTCCACAAAGCCAGATAAGAGATACTGGATGAGTGTTAGCAGTGAGTTACAGAAGCCAGTGAATCAGACACCAGCCTGGACCTGACCACAAGTCTCTGGTCCTCTATGAAAGATGCTACAAGTAGGATCCAGTAAGATTTTGAACCTGTACTAGGCGCTGAAAGTCAGGACGTCTTCGGCCTCTGCTGCTTCGATTTTCGCCATTTAGTTTTAACCTCTCTTGCACAAGTCTCCCTAATTTATTGATGTGCAATAAACAGCTGATGTAGAAAAAAAATAAGTGAGTGTCTCATCAGACTTCTCTTCTAACTCTCTGCAAAAAACTGAATCAGTGCATTTTCCAAATGTTGAACTTTTCCTTTCTTGTTTTTTTTTTTTGTTTGTTTTGTTTTATAAATTAATTCAAATGCACAATCTGATCTCAGGTTATCAAGGAAGTTCGGCTGCTGCAGACTTGTACTGATGGTACAGCTAGCCTCACAGCTGGAGAGCCCCTTCAAAATCAGTGTGTAACAATGAAATTAAAACAAAAAAAAAAAGCACTCACTGATTTGGTGTTGACATCAGCACCAGCGTTAACCACCAGCGCGGCCATGTCCTGGTTGCCATGTTTGGCAGCCCAGTGCAGAGCTGTCTGTGAGGAACAAAGAGAGAGTTATTCATAAAGAGTCCAGTGCAGTGATGTGCACTATTATCTGGCCTGGTAAATTGCTGTAGCATCATTACAAGTTGTCTGAACTGAGCAGGGCAGCGTCTCATTGGCTGAGTGAGGGCGGGGGGCCAGCTGTGCACAGAGGGGAGTGGACGGATGGAGGGATGGTGAGAAAGAGGGATGGAGAGAAGGTTTCCTGCCATCTAACGGAGCCTAATTACAAAACAACACAGGCCTGTGCCCACAGTCGGGGGGCCTGGCCGGCTGTCACCAGGGGGAAGATTGATGATGTTGGTGTGACCCGCAGAGGGGCAACCCACCCAGACATCACCGCACTACTGTCAGCGCACGTCAAGGAGGGAAGCAACCCCCCTCCCCCTCCTCTCCCTCTACCTCTCAGAGATACATGTAGATGTTAAAATAATAGACACGTGCACGGAGCAGAAAACTCGAGTCACATGCAAACCACATCCACCTGTCTGACCGGAGCTGTGATCTCCTGTGTTTTTCCTACACACTTTAAGCTGCGTAATTATGGGTTATCAACAGGTGAAAGCTGAGCGTTGGTGCAGATGTTGGCAAAGTAACCACATCCATCCCAACCACCTCACAACTACGTATCAACGCTGGATGGATGAAAACCGCATAACCTCAGTTTTTATTTCTGTTAACTACACAGCTGAGTGAGGGGAAGAAGAAACCTTGAAAGTGCGAGTGGACAAGATGAAAACTAGTTTTCCTTGTTGTGGGAATGTGGAGGTTTTAATCCAGCAGCAGTGAGATTTTTACTCCACGTCACTTCTCTGACACCTGTAGTTAGTTTGCAGTTGAAGCTTTTACATATAAAATATCCATCTTTTTGTAAAATGTATAATATTTAAATTTAAAATTTGTACTCTAATAAATTAAAATCCCTCTGCAGTATATTAAGTTATTAAAACCAGCTCAACCTGAACCAGTTACAACATTAACCTGCTGCTCAAAAATCATTCTTAACATGTAATGAGAACTTTTACTAAAGATACTTTAAGTGCATCATAATGATCATATTTATGTTGTTTTACTTTTGTAAATAAAATCACAGTTTGCTCAAATAATGTCAGTAAAAATCAAAGTTTGTTGGGACGGTTTGAGGTTAATCCAAACGTCCCCTGTTGAGGAGATCTGTTAAATATAAATCGCCATCTCTCTCTCTCGCCTTTGATTCTGCTGTCCATTTAATAAATGCACGAATGCTAAAAATAATAATATTATACATAAAAATTAAGTTTTCAGTGGAATCACCCTCAGAATTCAGCTCGGCCCCCTGTGTGATCAGGGCTCTGCTGTCATCAAGCAGCTGATTGTTTTTAGAGCTGAGACTAAACCTGCTGAGTGTTTTCTGACACATTTACCATCTGGCTAATTTGATTAAATGTGGTCTAACGTCCCTTTGTCAGAAACATAAATACCTGGCGCTCACTGAAAAATCCAGAAGGTCTTAAAACAAAACTTAACACTTTCCTGAAGGTGTCGCCGTTATCCTCAAAGAGTCCTCCACCGTGAAAAATGTCTGTTTGCTGCATGATTTGATTAAATGTTAAATGTACATGTAGATAATTTCCAATCCAAACAAAGATGGAAGCCAACATGACGTGTCTTTATTTATATGAATTTATATAACATACATGTGTATTTGTTTGTCTATATCAAAGTTGCTCTCTGTTATTTTATGTTTTCATACAAAATAAGAGCGAGGAGGTATTTGATTGAACTTAAGTGAGGACTTAAAGAACAAATTCTATTGTGCAGCAGATGGAATATTTTGGATTTGGAAATACCTTCAGAACAGCTGTAATAACATGAGCAGGTATTTATGTTTCAGACAAATGGATGGTTAATGCAAGAGAGGAACGCACTGCTCGAACTGCTTTGTGTTTCGGAGCTATGGCGCTAATCGTGCTAATCGTAGTACAACAAGCCCGTCCAACAGAGAAAAAAAAAGTCTGCTTGAACCCACTGAGGGGACTGAGGGAGCGATATGTTGCTACATCTCTCTACGTCAGGCGTCTGGGAGACAGATTGTGATGGATGCTGTCTGGCTGGAGTATCTCCATCTCCTTTGTCTGTCCCCTGTCACATCTGAAGACGGATTGGCCAGAGGGCTGTTTGACGGGCGGCTCGGCGGGTCTCCCTGTGGGCAGGAGTGATGGACGAGGCTGAACAGGATGCGGCGTCTTCCCTTCCTGCGCCTCCTCTCGTTTCTGTTCCTACCCACAGGGGTGACCCCCCACCTGTCCGATCACTCGGGGACGGCCGTGTCCCCACCATGTGAGGGAAGTGGCTGCTAAAGAGGGCTCACATCGACAGGAGACACAAAGGCCCGCGTGCCTGACACTGCCCTGGATGTGGAGGAGGACAGAGAGGAGTGATGGGCTAATGATGTACTTACAAACTGTGTGGCAGAGGAAGTCCATCACAGCAGGAACGGAGGGCCCGCGTCACAAGGAGGAGGAGGAGGAGGAGGGCGGGAAGAGAAGGAAAAACAGAGTGAGACTCCGGAGCGAGAAGATGAAATATAGGTGTTCTGACTTCTACCTTTAAACCACTGTTTGAAGATCATGTCTATAAAACCACCTGATCCCAACAAACATTTGGTCAGAACAGGAAACACTTAAGTCCTCCCAGGATGAAGAGTAATCCCTTCAGTCCTGGCCAAACATGTGACTTGGTACACTGAAGTCAGGACATGACAAATGCACATCAAATATAATGACTCCTGGTTTTCAAACCTTTGCTTCTCGTGAGTCTTGTGACTTTTTTTTTTTTTTTTTTGGTGTAGGTATCTCTGTGCGTTATCTGTGGAAAGGCATCCACCTCTGCAGAACAGGGAAAGGCTGAAGGCCAAAGGGGAACATCAAAGAGGCCTGAGGGGGACTTAGCACCTTCCCATGGACACAACCAGCATTGTTCTACAATTAATCCCAGCCTGCTCTATTACTTTCAGATTATCTTTAAGTGGGTGAAGTCTTTGTGGGGCATTAAGAGTCTCCTTAATCCCCCCCCTCCCCCCCAATCTCCCTACACTTCAATGGCGGCCGTGCTATCTTGTCCGGGTGGGGATGGCAGAGGCTTAGGGCTACTCTTAGAAGGTGGTCTGCCATGGCCACAGGACAGTGTGAGAACTGTGACACAGGGGAGGGACAACAAACATGAGCTCAAATCTCTTCAGCGCACAGGGAGACAAATAAAAGGATTTGGGTTGTCAGGGGGGCACAGGAGCTAAAAAGCTATCTTTCATAATCCTTTTGATAGTGGACCTTTGAAATGCATGATCTGGATGTTTTAACACAGGGTTCTCAGAATACTATTAAAGGGAAAATCTCGACAGAATGAGCTTGTGAAAGTTATACAAGCACAGTGCAGGTCTGAGAGCGAGCAGTTGATAAATCAGGAATCAGCGAGATGAAATTTGCTTGGTTGTTGTGATGGAGATAACTTCCAGCATGGTTTTAAATTCACTTCCAGTCTTATAATCTAAGTGTTGTTACGCACCAGCTGCTGATAGAGCTATGAATGATGAAACTTACCCCCTGAAACGACGGTCATGGTCACAGTCAGGAGCGTCGGAGTGAGAAGAGACAAAAATTATCAAACCCCGTCCATCACAGTGACTTCATAATAAACACATACAGTTACAGTAACACACAGTCAAACACTCACCGAGGTGAAGTCCTGGTTTGAGCCCCCGGAAAAGACACAAAACAAATACAAATTAATTATGATTCCAGTCACATGAAGCAGTTTTTGTTTACCTGGTGTTTGTGATGCGTTTAAGGATAATAGAATAGAATAGAGAATAAAAGCCTTTGTTGTCATTGTACTGTGCAAAGTACAAAGTGCTACTACTTATTAGTATTAGTTTAGAGCAATTAAAAGAGAAAAGCGTCACACAAATCAACACGATCCTAATATAAACAGATAAATATTTAGTGTCTGAGTGATTATTGCACAAGTGTGGATGTGTGGGAAATTACACAGCAATGACGAAAGTACTGTTTTTCATTTTGTGTGATTGTGTTGATTAAGAGTGAAAAAGAAACTGTTCGTGACTCTAGTGGGCAGAGTTTTCGAACGACCTGTAGAGGGCAACAGGTCAAACAGGAAGTGGCCAGGGTGTGAACAGTTCTTCACATTATTTCTGGCTCCGGAGAGGTAGTGGGTGTTGGTTCTGTCTTCCAGGGACGATTTATGACAACTCACGTCTCCTTTTTGTTGTTTTAGTGATTATTTCTGTTGGTTTTGATCACATTGTTCCCAACAAAGCGATCGCTAAGATCTGGGAACACATGTGACACCGCAACAACAAAGTCTGACGGGGCAAGAAGCCGAGCAGTGAGACGATCAGATCAGGTTTAGCTCTTGTTGACCAAATAGTTTCAGGGACTGTGGAGCCAAAGGGACTGAAGTAGGTAGTTTAAAAGTCTGTTTGCTTTTCCACCACATCTGAGGAACAGTGACGATTAGGAAAATTAGATTGAAGACATACGCAACCCAGTGAGAAACATCAACACAGAGTCCTCGTGTTGTTCCTTGTATTTTACTGCAGTGTGACTGATGTTCCCGAGGACGTAATGAATGATTAATGAAAACCAGTGGTTTTAATTAACTTTGTAATATTGAAACTACGTCTCCAGCCAGGCGCTCTGAAGAAAGTCGGGGAAAGTCTTTACTGAACGACAGACCTGCACGTGAAAACAGTTAAGGGCAAAATTCATAAATGAAAAAATTCTGTATCCTTGAAGGGATTTTCAAAATGACGTGTTTACTGTCACATATTGGAAGAAAACTGACTTGCAACATGTCTCAATTTATTTATTTTTTTCCCTCATAATAACAACTTTTAAATTTGAACATGGTGACAGTGATAAGATATTGATTTCTGTTTTGCAGGTTGTAGTTATTTCACCGTTCATCCTCATTTTTTCTTCTAAATAAGTTTGGCTAAACCGGAGTTTTGTTTGAAACTTTGGCTGCTCGTCTTTCTTGCCTGATCATACTTTGTGGCAGCGATAACGCCGCACTCCCAGATGTTATTATTACCTGCACGTGGCCATAAAAATGACAATAGTATTTGCAATAAAGCAGAATTGTCGTGTAAGAGGCAGAGCAGAGGGCAGCGCTACCTTCTTGTTTGCCAGCGAGGGGTCCTGTCTGAGCAGCTGAGAGAGGTCAGGGACTCGAGCGCCGGCCGCAGAGTAGATCCACTCCTTTTCTATAGGATCCAGCTAGAGAAAGGAGGGGGGGGTCAGACATGCACACACACACCCTACCATCCACATCCTGTTGTGGGTTCTTTTGATAGTGCAGAAGCTACAAACCTCTAATCCATTTCCTACAAACCACTGAGTCACAGCCAACTGACACATTGTGGGAGACACCCATCGAGACGCTGCACAGACAGTTTATACTTGAACTTCTGTTTTTTCGTTTCTCCTCACATGTTTTTTTTGTTTTTTTTTTCTTTTTTCTTAAACCTTCTCTAAGGCCACAGGAAAACCACAGGAAAAGACAGGAAAAGGACTTACAGCGACAGCAGCAGAGCCCATGCTGCCCGTACACTCCTCGTCCTGCTCCGACTCAGACTGAAAGACAAAACAAAAACCAAAAAAAAAAACAGGAGCCTGACTCAGTTACTCAGTGGTGACAAAAAGCTAAACTGTGACTGTGACAAACGTTAACTGCACCGTATCAGTCATAATGCTCGCTCAGCATGATCCAACATCACAGGGTACACACACACACACTCACAGTGGGTCACACTGCTGTGATGTTTTCCAGCTGACAAGATGTGACCAAAGGGTGTCAGACAGACGGAGAGAGAGGTAATGAGACAGCGAGGCAGAGGTGACACTTTCACACACAAGGGGTAATGAATAACAATCCAATTAACAATTAACCCAAAAAACAACATGCCTACAGTCAGGCCGGGTGCTTTTAGTCTGGAGGGGTCAAGAGAAAAACTCCAAAAATAACCAACACGGCCTGTAGCAGTGTATAAACGTGTCACCGCGGCTGATTTATGAGAGTTTGTTTCTTCGTTCTTGCCTCTTTTGAGGAGAACCTGATTGCAAATTGTTCTCAGATCATACAGAGACATGATGTTAAAACACTCAGGCCTTTCATGTCTCCTGCACAAACTGTCACGTGTCAGCGAGCTGAACATGAAAAGTGGAGGGATTGTATTTATCCAGCCTTCTCCAGTCTGACACTTCTGCTGGAGACCAATAATAACATGTTGGGCGTGAAGGGAAAGTCTGAGCAGGGGACAGGAATTCCAGTAAATTCCCTCTCAGCGCTTTGTGTTGTTTCACGGTCATTTTAATTTGCTTTTTAGGGCTGCATTTATCTGATTATTTTCTCAAGTGTTCATCTTGTCTTTTAATCATCAGAAAATGCTGAAAAAAATTAGCCCATGACAGTTTTGCAGAGCTCAAAGTGACATTTTCAAATGTCTTGTTTTGTCTGACCAACAGTCTCAATCCCAAAGATGTTCAGTTTACACAAGACAAAGAAAAGCTGCATAAAAATAAAAATCGAGAAGCTGAAACTGCTGATTTTTTGCTTTTTTTTGCTTCACTTGAAGGATTAATTAATGATCAAAATAGTTACAGATTATTTTTCAATTAGTGACAGAATTAACTCATTTCAAGAGTCTTCAGAGTGAAAGGGGGAAGTCAGATGACCGCAAGTACACAGAGGTGAAATAATATTAGATAACTAAACAAACACTAAGAGTCTACAGCCATGCTGTGAGCCCTGTGGCTGCACTGCTTTGAGCCAAATGCTTAAGTCACACTGACGATGCTAACATGCTGATGTTTGATGATGTTCATCATGTTCACCGTCTTAGTTCTGTTTGTTGGCATTTTCTACAATTAGTACAAAACACAAAGTAGAGCTGAGAATCATGGGAAAGTCATTTCAGGTCAGAAGCTCAAGTATTTTGACCTGATGATGATGATGATGATGATGATGATGATGAAAGGTTAACGTAGTCATTACAATTAATCCTGAGAGGAACATGAATGTCTTTAAAAAAAAAAAAAAAAAAGCCTTGATGGCAAATTCTTCTGTAGCTGTTGAGACATTTCTGTTAAAACTTCTCAAACTATTCCTGCAGCACGATCTGCTCCTCCACTCTCCGTCTGTACCTTTTGTTTATCTTTTCCAGTCCAATTAATGGCATTTTATACAATTTTATTATTCATGTTTTTAAAAGAACTGAGACTGAGGTGTGCACTGTGCAAGACAGTTTTAGTCCAAAAAATAAATTTGATAGTGCTCCAGTGCTACTGTAATTTATATTTAGTTAAAATTGGTCAATGAGAATTCCAGCGAACCACAGCTGCTCCTCTCTGTGAAGGACCAAACTACAAACTCAGACACCAGGGAAGGACACGCTCTGCCCCCAGTAGATATGTAAGTGTGACGGAACCAGGAGGTGTCCTCTCCAGAGAGTGATCCTTCGTTTGGGAGCGCTAATGACATTATAAACAACATTTCCTGTCAAGCTATGGGAGACTAACCTCACAGTTTACAGCCTCAGGTGTTCTGATTAATAATGTAACCCTGCGTCAAAGCAGCCAGGTAGCTTCTGTGATACCAAACAACTGTCAACGCCCGGTGTCCTGAATACAAAGTTCACTGGTGTGACTAATACCTTGAGCAAACACACTTAATCTCGTTGCAGTGCTACATTAACACACTCCGACATATTTCATCTGTCTGTTGTGCCGCCATCAAGGAAAGCTGCATACCCTTCTCTGGGATGAATCCCAATCTCTTTAATGGGCACAAATGATTATTATCTTTATAATGAGTTCCAACATGTTGCTGCTTAACATAATAACAGAGCTTAATTTAAATGCAGATTCTGCCCCCCTTGTCCCCCAACTGCCCCCCCAACCACCCTCCTACCTCTCAAATTCAACATACTGTAGGTTACAAATCCAGGTAATTTACTTAGCACCACCTGGTGGGAGACTGAGGAACCACTGCACTGTTGGTACTGAACAGAAAGTCAGTGTTGTCCCCATCGGTGGTGGTAGAAGTACTCAGACCTTTTACTGAAGTAAAAGTATTAATATCACAGTGTAGAAACAAGTGATACAAGTAAAACTCCTGCATTCAAAAGATTACATCAGAAAAAAGTAGCATTAAAACGTATTTGAAGTACCAACAAATACAAGTTCTCATTTTGCTGAATGGCCCATTTCAGAATAAAGTGTAGTTTTTGAGGCTGCAACTAACATTATTTTCATTATCAATTAATATACAGATCTTTTTTTTAATTAATCAATTACTCTTTAGTCGATGAAACATCAAAGTGTGACAACAGTGGCGAAGGTGACATCATCAAATGGCCAAAACTCAAAGATAGTTGGTTTACTGTGACATGTGACAAAGCACATCTTCTCATATATGAAGCTAAAATCAGAATTTTTTTTTTTCATTAGTTTTCTGGAAAATGATTGAACCAAGTTGCTGATTGGTTCTCTATCGATCGGCTTAGCTCCACTTGTATGATATTACTGGATTATGATTATTGATGCGTTCACGTGTGTACAGCTTGTGAAGTTGTAGCTCATATTAATCATCTCATATACTGGTGGGTCGTCTTATCCAGTAATGATAAATCACGAATCCACATTCACCTACAAGTTGTACTGTTCCTCTGATCAAGTAGATTAAATAACAGAACGTCACTGGAGACGTCACAATGTCACAATTGTAACTGTTTGGTCTATAAAAAAAAATCCCAGTTTCTCTACAGTTTCTCAGAGCCCAAGGTGATGTCTTAAAAAACTTCAATTTATTATCATAATGGACTAAAGAGCTGAAAATATTCACATTTGAGAGAATGGCACCAGGTCACTGTTGACATTTTAACTTAGAAAATAGATTAAGTGATTACCAAAGTTATGCAAGATTAATTTTCTGCTGACAATTGTCAACTTATCAAACCACATATTACACCTCAGACAGCAACAGCGGCAGCAACAGCGGCAGCAGCAGCAGCGGCAGCAGCAGCGGCAGCAGCGTCATATTTCAGCCTGGTTTGCCCAGAAAATCAAGTTTAAGGCTTTAATGCGAACTCTCTTATGTACATTTGCTGCTAAGTGGCTGTAAGCAGAATTAACAATATGCAGACGAGCGAAAAGTGACAGTGTTGCTCTGCACCAGCGATCAGAAGCCCAGTATTTAAGCACTGCCTCCCAATCAGCCAAATTGTCACCTTTGACCCTGAATCTTTGTCCAGCTCATCCTCCGAGGTTACCAGGATTTGGATGACGGGAGGCTGCAGAGGAGTGTGCTGCGTGGTGACTGCTCCTGCCTGCTGGTCCTGCAGGAGCACAGACATAATCTGAATGTTCACAGGCCAAATATTCGGCTGTGTCAAGCACTTTGCCCGCTCTCTCCTTCCCTCCACCGTCTGGGTGTGGACCGACAGTGTTTACTTTAGAGCCTGTTTGAGCAAATCGTGTGTGAGGACGTTCAACTGGCAGTGTAAAATACATTAATCTTTCAAATCTATGGTTAAATGCTCGTGTTTTATTGCAGGAACAATACTTAAAGTACTTCCAGAGGATTACTGTGCATTAAACCGGCGCATAGTGTTTATTTTCACAACAGTCAAGTGCTTTTCTGCATTAGTTTTACACAGATCCGCCTTTTATGTAAAGACATAAGCCCTTTGACCTTCCCTTTCTTCTCAGAGAGGGTAACTTAGATCTGCCCCAGCAAAAGAGCTTTTATTTTTTTTTTCTGCTCCACAGTGTTGCTCTGTGTAAATGTCCACGCCACAGGGCCGTCATTAAATGCTGACACATGCTCGCAGAGAAAAGGCAACAACAAAGGCGGTCTTGTATAGAGATAAATGCATCACTCACATGAAGGGTAAACATGGTGTCCTGAGGCCAAAGTTGCATTTCAGCATCCAGTGTTGTTGCTGAACCATCCCAGCTTCTCCCACAATTTACAAACACAAAGAACAGAACCGGACAGAATAACGGGCTGGTTTTATATTCACCTCTGCGGCGCCCTCGGGTTCTCCACATGACATCTGCTCATCCTGTTGTTCCTTCTGCTGAGGAGGAGGAGGAGGAGGAGGAGGAGAAGTGGAGGCGTCCGTCGTGTCACACTGTACAGTGGCTGTTGTCCTGGCCGGGCTCGGGTGTTTCTGTCCATCGCCGTCCGTACCTTGTTGTTTGGTGTCGCGCTCGTGCAGCAGCTGTCTGTATTTCTTCTTCAGGACGAGGTACTTCTCACCCTGCAACAGTCAAAAAGCACAGTATGCCTTAGAGAAGTCGTCGCAGGAACTCGTGTGTGTGTGTGTTTCTTTGAATGCAGTTATCCAGCAGTGGGAATTATATGTCTTTGACCCCAGTTATTCAGGGGCCAGATCACGTCAGGTTAGTTTCTTTACACATACATTCTGCTGGAGCAGTAAAAATGGCCCCGTTTACATTTTCAAGCAATAATCACTATTTAAATAATCACTTTAAATGTTTATGTAACATTTGTAGATCTTTTTTCATTAACATATTGTTTATTTGATTTCGTCGACTTTTATGTTGAGGTCTCTCTAGAAAAACTCTAATATCTGTCCATTAAGTCTGACGCTGCAGCCAGGAGCTAATTAGCTTAGCTTAGCTATCATAAAGTCTGGAAGCAAGGTGGACATGGCCTGCCTGTATGTAGATGAGAGGATGACTGTAATATGTGTCCTTGAGGTCTAACCACTGTGCTGAATGCATTTACTTTCTTATGAACCATTTCCAAAGCCGATATTTGAATTATTTTATATCCTGCATTGTTTACACACATGTGTGCTTGAATGCAGTCTTTCTCTTTCCTACCTTTGTTGGGACATTGCTGCATTTCTTAGTGCGGTACAGTCACCCTGAGGGTCACTGGAATAGTGTGAGGACTGTGCATGGCACACATTTCTGTGTGTGTACATTTAAACAAATCAGATGCGTTGATCTTTAGAGGCAGATTTTATTTAGCATTGAACAAGTCTTTGTGCTAAGCTAAGCTAATTATCTCCTGGCTATGGCTTTATATCTACAGTAACAGACAGATATGAGCGTGGTAGAAATCTTCTCACTCTTGACAAGGAAGCAAATAAAAGCACATTAATGTCAAAATGGTTCCTTTTAATAAAAGACTAATAATCAAATAATTTGATTCCAAAACTAAAACCAGTTCATATGTAATAATTCGACTGGATCTGGACAGATTAGTTTTGTAGTAACATTTTGTGTCAGTATGTGAAAATCTTTTTCATATGAAAATGAAAACAGCAGCTGCCGTCCCATGGGAGGGTGGGGGGTGGGGTGGGGGGACCAGTTCTGCAGAAAAACTTAACTGATTGGACAAGTTCTAATGATGTCATGATAGTTTAACTGAAACATCCAGAAGCATAAATACAGAGTACATGGGAGCAGAGCTTTTCCCACAAAAGGTAAAAATATTTTAATGGTTTACTCACATTCTCCGACTTCACCACAGCGATTCGGTCGATGATGAGCTTGAATTCCTCTCTGTATTTAGCTGCAGGGGAAAATATTTATTAGCTTTTCATCTCACACATAATGTAACACTTGGACATGAGAAGGCCCAATACCAGAAGTGTCAAAGGAGGACAAAAAGAAACTGAGCACGCTCAGCTCAGCTGGTGTATGTGGGTGACAGAAATAGACGGGGATTAAAAAAAAAAAAAAAAAAAGGACACAAAGTACAAGAAACACATGAAGTGTTTCCAGATACAGACACGACTAGAATGAAGAGTGCATTCAGACCCCTTCAGTTTTTTCAGTCTCAGTTTTTCAGTCATCAATGTAGATTCAATACTCCATAATAACAAAGTGAAAACAGAATTTAGAATTTTTTGCAAATGTGTTAAAAAAGAAAAAGTGAAATATCACATTGACATAAATATTCAGACACTTTGCTATGACACTTGAAATGTGGCTCAGGTTTCTCCCATTTCTCTTGATCATCTTTGAGATGTTTCTACACCTTGGTTGGTTCCTCATGTGGCAAATTCAGCTGAGGGAACAGGATTCGGAAAAGCTCATTCCCGTCTATATGAGGTCTCACAGCTAACAGTGCATATCGGAGCAAGAAACCAAGCCATGAGCAGAAGGAACTGCCTGCAGAGCTCAGAGACAGAATTATGTCGAGGCACAGATCTGGGGAAGGCTGCAAAAACATTTCTGGTGCATTGCAGGCTCCTTAGAGCACAGTGGCCTCCATCAGTCTTTTGGAAGAACCAGGACTCTTCCTAGAGCTGGCTGCCCAGACTAACTCAGCAATCAGGGGAGAGGGGCCTTGGTACAAGAGGTGTCCAAGAACCTGATGATCACTCTGGCTGAGCTTCAGAGATCCTGTGTGCAGGTGGGAGAAACTTCCAGAAGGGCAACCATCACTGCAGCTCTCCACTGATCTGGGTATTTAAAAAACAGCTAGAGATTCTCTGGTCTGATGAAACCAAGATTGAACAGTTTTTGGCCTCAATTTGTGACACTTAGAATTAGCTGTCCTGTTATAATGGGGTATTGGAGTGTAAAGCTGCAACATTACACAACTGAGGTCTAAACACTGTCTGAATGCACTGTATTACTGCCTGTTTGCAATATTGTAGATGTGTGGTTAGTGAGTGACGGTCTGCTGGAGGAGTCGCTGGTGTGTATTTCTTCATGTGAGGTAAGATGAGGCAGGAAGAGGAACAAGTTCTGCTCCAGCACACACTTGGCTGGCCAAGCTGGATGCAGCTCACGTTGCAGAAAAACAACAACAACAAAAAAAAAAAAAGCAGCCACTGCAAGATAAGCTACAGAGAGAGGAAAGAGATTTCCCTCCAGCATGAGCAAAGACACAAACAGATCACAGCCCCAAAGCCAAAAACCTGAGTCATGTTAGAGCGAAGGTAAATCTTTCCTGTGGGAACCAAACAAACAGCAGCTGATGAGATGATAGAGCTCATCAGATAAAGCCCTCTGTCTTTGTTTACACCGGTGAGCAGATATTCAGACGTGTGAGAGCTGTTTCTCAGTGCAGGCCGGGTCGGCTGTGCAAGCACAAGAATTTTCCAGGCGTAGGTATTCCATTCATGCCTAGGTGAACATGGGAATGCAGCACAGGACAATCAAAGTGCTTCCCTTTCCTGATGTGCGCGGAAAGAACATTTGTAGAGAGCTAGTCGCTCAGCTCACAATGACAACAACAGGAAATCCAAAGGAAGCTGCCACTTACATCTGTCTCAACAAAAGAATTCCTTGTTTAGCAAGGTGAGCAGCACTGTAGACGTGCTGGTTATTTATTAGCCAAAGATCTGCAAAAACGAGCAACACACACAAACACACACGTGTGCTCAACACCCCCTCCCCACCCCCTCCCAACACCGCTAACTTTCCCAACCGTGCCCCAGTTTTCCAATCTGATGAAAAAGTGAGCCCATTAGAGGTCCACATCCAGTCATGCATGTGGGCTTAATTATGATTAAAACACGATCATCACAATTACGACATGAAAGGCAGCGACCACATGCTATGACAGACTTTAAATATGTGAGAGGCACTTTTCTAATTGGACGGCCATGTCAGATGGCTGAGTATCAAGGCCGCTCTCTAAACCTCTGTCAACAACTGCAGTGCTGACATAGCATCTGGACTGTACGTGCTGGCGACGGCAATCCAAGGTCACTTTGGATAATCAGTGGGGGAGGATAAAATATGTTTGTATTTCAGGCAGGGCCAAAGGTAAAGGTGCTGTCGAAAGGGCCAGTGATGAAGCTCATTATTTGTTTTCTGGGCCACAAAAAAATTTGTTTAACAGCAAATATTCTGTGATTAGTCAGTGATGTGTGCGTCATCTTTTTAGGGTTTCACTGATGTAGCCAAAGCAAATACAGGCGAATACAACAGCCCTGCAATAAATCCTGTCCATAAAGCCACATAACTTTTGAAATACCTTCTAACACAATCTGCACACAAATCCAACACTACTGAGAATACACTCTGTGACAGCTTGACTTGGTCTGGCATGACCAGTTGTTTCAGGAGGCTAATGTTAGCTAACGTTAGCTGACTTTAGTTAGATTTTGTCATGTTGCTAATAATATTGTGTTTGCTCTTTTATTTAGTTACACGAGTCGAGAAGAATCAGCAAACCGGCTCAGTAGTGTCAGTTACATGGCGATAGCTTTCTAAAGCTTGCTCACGTCGAAGCTGGAGCGGATGATTATTTTTTATTAAATAATACAAAGAGACACAAACTGACCACAAATGGTGTAAAGCAAGAAAAAGTGATGCAAAAAGACCACAAAGTGATGAAAAACTACAAGACAACATGACTTTATAGTCATTTTGTCTCTGTTTCCGTCTTGGTCCTATATGGGGGATGGGGGGGCTTTTTACTCGTCTGTGCCCAGGGGCCCATTGTGTCTTAATCCGCCCATGGCCACCAGTATGTGTTCATATCAGATTAGCAGGAAACACTTAGTGTATTAGCAAAACAATATTGTATCAAAATGCTCATAAATGCAGTGTTGTAATAGGTAGATTGTGTAACTTTAAAAAAGACAGAAATGACATAATCTGTCTTTAAATTGGGATTTATTAGAGATGTTCTATTGGCTGGCTTCAGTTTTATCACAAACAGTGCACTGCAAAAATGCACATGTATTCATAAGGTTTCTCCCAAAACCATTAGTCAGTGGAAATATGGGGAGAATTCTGGTGTTGGCTGTGATTCAGGGCAGGGTTGCATAAGCACATGAACAGTCAGTGGGTGGAGAGGAAGAGCAGAAAGTCAGCCACACAGTGAAGCACCTTTTACAGCAGACACAGTGGTCCTGGGCTGAGATGGGGGGGGGGCAGAGACATCTGAATCATCCCTCACTTTGCTGAGGAATCATGGCTCTGTCGGGGGGGGGCCACAGGGCCTTAATGTGCCATACTTATTTGCCGGGTTGGTTCAGGTCCCCTCTGCTCAGTTACAACTGGCCTGAGGGAGGAAGTGACACAATTCCTGCTGAGACTGTAGATCTATGGAGGGGCTTAATGCAAACCAGATGCCCCCTGAACAACGGAGAACAGCTCAAGGACACACAGCCCGTTATTAAAGCGGGGCTGGGGGGGTGCTGCGTTCAAAAGCGGACTCATGTTGTGCTCTGATGGGCACAGGCCGGACAAACATGAGGTCAGTGGATTATTTGCGCCATCCCTCACAGACAGCCCCCGACCAGCGGCTCACACTCACACCTCTCCCCCGTTTTTTCCACCAAGCTGAATCCATGAGACAACGACTCGCTACTTACCACGCAACTGCAAGTCACTATGGCCAATAAAAGGCTTAAATGTCTTCAGTATATCTGCGTTTTTCACTCTGCCTGAGTTGCCCCCGGTGGAGTAGAAATAGTCCAGCAGCGCCTCTTCGCGCACATCACCCATCTCCGCTCAGCTGTGAAGCGGCTCCGCAGCGACCTGGACGGGTGGTGTTGAGATGTGTGTCGGCTCTCTGGGTCTTTCTCACTCAGCCATAACCCGCTCCTCTTGGCTAATTTGTTATAGTGCATGTCTAAACTTCACTCCACCCAGACGAGCTGACCGCTGCTGCGCCTCCTCCTGTTAACCCTTTAAAGACACACACACACACACACACACACACACACACACGTCTCAGCATCTTAGTTTCCCTCACTCCAGCCTCTGCTGCAGGATGTGGGTTTCTTTTTTTTTTCAGGGCTAACGTTTATTTATTTCTTTATTTTTTTAAAGTAGTATTTTTCATTCAGCCTGCTGTGAAAAAGCAGAAGGTGCTCGTTATACCATTTTTTCTAAGTGGTCGTGAACGTCTCATCTCCATATGCTTCTCAAAAAGAGACATTTATACTGTATATCAAGTATATTTTTTTTATTACTTATTTATTTATTTTTTACTTTACTACATTTCACAGCCTGATGTTGTACTTTATAGTCAACTACATTTATTTAACACCTTTAATTACACGTTAATATTAATACTAATCATAACTCATATTTTACACAGGGTAGATATGATGATTTTAAAAACATTATGTATTATTATGTACATTACACAACAGTTTAAAAAATACTCCACCTCGACCAGCTGCAACATTAAAAGGCTGTTTACACATGAATGCATCAATAATAGTAATACAGATGTGAAAGTATACTTTTACCAAAAAAAAAAAAATAATTTACATTATTTCAACAGATCACAAAGAGGCTATTATTGCAGCCTTACAGAACTGAGAGGTCACAGGTTCACATCCAGTCAGAAACTGTTGTTGCACATCTTTCGCTATCTCTCTATTTCCTGTTGCCACAAAAGAAGATATAACCCCCCCCCCTTCCAAAAAAAAAAAAATATATATATGCCAATTTCAAACAGACTGCTTTAACAGAGTTGATGTACAAATACTGAGAGCTCTGACAAAAAAAAATAAATAATGCAGCCTATAATTCATTGTGTCTGTTCTTAATTATTGGTCCCACAACAACAGACTTTGGAAAGTAAAAACATTATTTGGTACAGTTTTCTCTGTAATATCTAGTTGGGTAACAACATTACCAATGTTTAGGGCAGGGTTTGGCACATTTCATTTTTTGGTCTTTCTGTTTTTCTTTTTTTTTTCTAGTTTGAGGAGCTGTTGTCTCTAATCTTGTCAGTTGTAAACCACATTCACGTCTTAAAACCACAGTTTCCACTGTTGAGCTAAATAAGAATCAAACTACTTTCAAACATCGTGAATGTTGCTTTTGCTTAAAGAGCGGACATTTAGTGGGTTGCATTTGGGTGAGAAGTTGTGAACTTGTAAACGGCCCCCACAGACCTTCCCCCCTTCTCCTGCTCTTCGCCCCTCCCCCTGTGTACAACACTGATAATGATGGAGCGCCAGTCAGCTCAGGTATTAGACACAGAACACATTGTCAGATTAATTGTGTGATTGCGCTGTAAATATTAAATGTGCTGGACTTACATGTTAATCCCTCTGTCCTCCTCTAGTATAGCTTCTCTTTGAATGGGTTTTCATTTAATTTAGAAATGAGTGATTTGTATTTCATGTTTTAGGCTGCTGCCCTAAGAAGACAATATTGGAATTACAGTAAGCTTCTTATAAGCTGATACAATTATTGAGGTGAGGAGTTTGTATTGTCGCGTGAAAGTGGGACCTTATGCTCTTTCAATTTAGAAAACAACACAACTTTTGTGAGGATAGAGAAATTTGATCCTCTAGCATATGCCACATCTTTGTGGGATGAATTTATGCCAGAGAGCAGCTGGCAATACGTTTATCACCTTGATACTGTAAGGTTTAATGAAAAAAAAAAAAAAATCAGCCATGATTCATTTAGTCAAGTAGTCAGCGCCTTCACTTTAATCAAAGTACCAATATAAAAATTTAAAAATAGTCCAGTCCTGCATTTAAAATACATAGAAAAATGATTTTAAGTATTATAAGTAAAAGTAGTTTCTGCAGAAAACTGATCAATATATTATCATATATGACTTTATTTGAATGTTACATTTACATTTCCTCAATTGACACTTTTATCTGAAGTAACTTAGAAGTGAAGGACACCACTAAAGCTTCAGTGCAGTAGGAGACCTCAGTGTAAGTATTAAGTATTACATCTATTCAATCGAGCGAAGTGGAAGGAGATCAGGTGAAGAAGTGAACTGAAAGTGCACATGAAGTGATAGCTAGGTAGATAAATGCTCATGCATCAGATTGTAAGCAGCATTTTACTGCTGCAGCTGGTAGAGGTGCAGATAGTTTATCTTCTGTGTATACAGTTTAGTAGTTCAGTCCAGTGGTTCCCAACATAGGGTCACAGTATAAATCTGAGGGCTCCTGAGATGATTGTTGTGGTTTAACTTCAAGAGCCACAAAGCATTGAACAACAACCTCGGCCGGGTTCATCACTTATGGTGTCCTCTGAAAACACTGCCGTTTGTGTATTTGGTTGTGTTGTGAGAATTTGCAGTGCATGTGTTGTTTTCTCTTGCATGTGTTTTCTGAAGCTGCAGTGCGTTGAGCTCCAGCTTATTGCAGATATATTGCATCACTGTACACATTGTGCTTGCTGCACAGGAATGTGTCAGACTTTTGAGGTAGTTTAGAAACACTGTGTCCGGGTTGACAAGTCGTAAAATGTCCCGCTCAGCACGTATTTAAAATTCTTTAAAAAACCAACAAAAAAACTGAATGTTCCTGTTTTTTAATTGTCAGTCAATATATCGTTATCTGAGTACTGGCCTTAAAAATCCTGTATCAGTCAGGTTATATTATCCAACAATCTTTATATCATCCATATTTTGCCCTTTTTAAGTTAAAAGTCTGAATTTATTTTGAATCATAAGATTTTGTAATACTGCTCCACACAATAAACCTGTCTTTAACATTATCATTATGTTGCAATGCATAGGTCCATCATGAACATCAAGAGTTTTACAAATCACATATGGACTTCGGTGTCACCACTTGTCTGCTTAATACTATTTCCAGGGGCCCGTGAGAGCAGAAAAGGGCCAGATGTTCCTGCGTACCATGTGAAGGTCACAGCGACCGGTCTAATGGCAGTGCAAGGTACTGATCGAGGGCAGATGTTCACAGAGTTATCCATTCCATATGGCCGCCACTCGTCCATGGGCCTTTTCACAGCACAGCGCTTGTAAACACGCTTTAGTTTGCTGTTCTCTTTTTTCTGCCCCTGTAAAACACGTCCTAAATCCAATCACCTAGTCTCTCTAAAGGGGATGATGTTGATGAATGGTAACGTGTAGTGGTAGTAGTGACCCATAAGCCCCTACTGAGATTACAGGCAGGCAACCAGCCAGTCAGTCAGTCAGCCAGCCATCCAGCCAGCCAGGCCTGGCCAGGGCACCAGGAAACAGCTAGAGCTTAAAGAGGGATTGTTTAGATAGACAATGGTGTCTACCTGGTTTTAATCCCCGCTCAGAAAGAGTACAGGGGATTGGCAGAGTTTAATAAATGAAAGTGCTCCTATAATCAGGATTTGCCAAAGTGCCCCTTTGTGTTAATCGGACATTTTTTACAGCATGGTTTTTGACATCTGCCACAGCAAGTGGTGTTAACCCCTCCACTGCCCCAGCTGCATGCAGCAGTACATTTCCACCAGAAGTGCTGAGGACACACGACATGACATGAGGACATTGTGCACACAAGTGTCTGTGTTTCTCCACAGTTAAAATATATTGAACATTTCAAAATAAGGATTCTGAAATTAGACAGAGGATGGATTAATTGCACTAGAGAGGCACCAGGTTGCAGCCTGTTTTTGCCTTAGCATAATATCTTTCTATGTGTCATCGCATACCTGAAAATAGTGTGCAGGATGCAGCCGACCTGCAGCCGTCATGGGGCTCCAGCTGACTGTGGCACAGCCTCATTACTTACTTAGCAGAGGCTAATAGAGCAAGGATGTGTAATTACTTCATTGCTAAAATAGAAAGCTGCATTTTAATAATTAAAGTACAGCATATCAGCGGTAAAGCATAATAAAATTGTTTTAAAATCAAGGATTACAACAGTAAATCCCGACGGGGCCAGATGTGAGAACGGGAGGGGCCGCTGCATTCTGGGACCAGATTAAACAGAAAATCCCACAGGACCGCACTGTCTTTTCCCTGCAGCTTAGGGGCTTGTGTGGACTCAACATGCTGTAATCCACCGATTAGCTGATATAATCACCTGTAAATACACCTTGGCCATGATGTTACTCTGGGCCATCAGGCCCCGCGTTGCCCTGCTCTCATGTCCCACATGTGTGTCGGACACCTTGTTGTTGAGACTCAGATGAACTTTCTGGGAACCAGGAGCAGACGGTGGGACCGGACAGACAGATGCACTCGATATGTGATCTGACTCAGTTCCCAGAAACTAAACTGAGCAGATGAATGTCATTTGACTCCAAATAACCCAAATAATTCCACCCTAAGTGTTTAAAAAAAACCCCAGCACTTTGGTAATACTGTACTTCAACCCCTCAATCTAAAATTTATAAGCTGTATATCAGCGTTAAATAAATGCTTTATAACACGCTACATTGTAACTGTAAGCTGATATACAGACTACAAGTGTTTATTCATGTATTTGTGAACAACTATAACTCCTGTGTAAACCTATAAGTGGAGGCTGAATGAATGACAATATATTAAAAGATATTTGTAATAATAACAAGCTAAATTGACAAATGTTGTACATCGATAAACACTTAAAATGTACTTATAATAGCTTACAACTACCTTTATAGTGTGTTAGAGACCATTTATGGAATATATAACTACTAAATAAAGAGGTTAAATGAAAGTGTTACTGTGTATTTACTCAAGTATTGTTAGGTTAGATGCAATTTTAAGATACTTGCACTGCAGATATTTCCATTTTCTGCTTATGTTTCTTCTTATGTTTTTAATATTCCAGTAGACTTTTGACACCTGGTAAAAATTTAAATTAATATTTTACATCTAAAATATGAATACATATGATGGTCTTAAAAAACTGCATTTCTACATTAAGTATACAACAGTAAGTAAAATTGTTGAAATTATCTCCACCTTGATCAACTGCAACATTAAAAATGCTGCTTACATAGTAATGCATCAACAATATTAATACAATAATATACAGTATCGCTCTGGAAAGGGTCACTCTGTTCTATGACTATTTTTATTTTTGATACTTTAAGTACATTTTGCTTTAAATGCTTCTGTACATTTACTCAAGTAAAAACTTACAACAGAGTAAATTCTACATCGTTGCTTTTCTACCTTCACCGGAGAAAAGAATTCAAACATTTCCTCCACCACTACAAGAGCAGACCAACAGATAAAACAGATTTTGTGAAGTTGCAGAAAAATATGTGTTTAAGAATCTGGTTTAACAAATCTATATGCTAGAAATTTGTAATGGGAAATGTTTGCACAGAAGGAGGTTCACATTAAAATCTGAATACATGTCAGAGTGGAAAGTTTTAAGATTCTTCCCTAATGTAAAAGTAGCAAGAGTTAGTGTAAAAATTTGCAATTACAAGTAAAAGTCTGTGTGTTAAAATCAGTTAATTAAGCAGATTTAACAGACTCTTTGACGTTGTTTTTCATGTTATTATATGTTATATTTCAGGTTATTATCAGTGATGCATTAACGTACAATCAGCAGTTTAATGTTTATTTGGTTGTGTTTAGCCTACTATTCTTAATCTATTGATTAGTTGATCATATGTTTTGTGTGTAAAATCTTAAAAGTAACTTGAAACTATAGATGTGCAGTATTTCCCTCTGAAATCCAGTACTGTCAAATTAGAAAGTAGAATAAAATGGAAACACAAAATCCACTAACACAACCTAAAAATGCACAGAAGTACAATATTTGAGTAACTGTACTTAGTTACGTTCCACCTTCATAAATATGGATGTAATAAAAAAATAAAATAAAATTCTCCAGAAGTGGAGAGTAGCAAAGTCTCTATATACTATACTTAAGTTGGAGGTACTTTTTAAAGGTACTTTTACTTTGTACTCCCCTACATTTCGGAGGTAGATATTGTTATACGTTTGACTTCATTACATTAATTTAACAGCTGTAGTTACTTCTTATTTTAAAGATCAACATTTTACATCAAAAACATATTTATATAGACCAATTTCTATAATATGATGCATTTATGGCTGTAGCTAATTTATTCAATAAATCAGATGGTTATTTTCTTTGGTCTATAAAATATCACAATTCTCCAAAGGTCCAAAACCCAGAGATGTTGACTTTACAATGATACAGAACAAGTAATACAATAAACGCTATAAAACTACTACTACTACTAATACTTAAATGCCATTAGGACGTGTTTTACATTAAAATGTAATGTGCCTTTGTGGTGTTTGATTAGCTGCAGATCAACCACTGCCATACAACATGTTTGTATTTTTAGATTATCTTTAAGCATTTGCCTCAAAATGTGTGACAAATTAAGTATTTTGAGTTGAACTCAGTTGAAAAATTCTCACACTCCAGGAGCTCGAGCAGAAAAATATTTGACATTTGTGCTGAAAAATTACTTAAATGATTATCGATTATTTCTCAACAATCAATATAGTTGCTGGTTTATTTTCTGTCAATTAATAATAGAGTAATATAAATAATTGAGTAATTGATTCATTTCAGGATCCAGAGACTGAACCACAGTATATACAATTAGAATAATAAACTATAAAGTTAGATAATACATTACATATTAAAAAGTACACCCTATTTTAAAATATAATTTATTGCTGTACTTTTTTTTGCTTGTACTTTTACAGTGTAGCGTTGCTGCTTCTACCTCAGTAAGAGACCTCAGTTGTTGTTCCACCACTGATTTTCCTCCAGTGCAGGTTTTGGCGATAAGCTAACCCACTGCAAGCTTTTACTCTCACTGCTTTGCTGTTACGACCCAGAGCAACAGGTTCAGCTTAACATCATGACATAGAAAGAGAATGACGCAGTGAATTACTGGCACACACAGTCATGACCTCTCTGGCGTCGCTCTTCTTCACCTCCCTAAACATGCTTTCGCCACCTGCTGTCTGTCTGCGTTAAAAACACGACAGACGAGAGCGGCGCGACCCCTTTGCCATCCAGCCTTTCTCTTTAAATCACTCCATTACAATGGATTACACCATTAAAACAGGGATTGTAAAGTATTTTAGCATTTTTATTTTTGTAAGACACTTTAAAGTCATTCCTGAAAGAGGAAACACATGATTTGGTTCATAGCACATTCATGCCTGGCAAGAAAAAAAGATTAAGACTACATCAAAAAAAAAAAAAAAAAAAATACAAACATGGAAGCAAACAATATAAACAATCTTATATATATAAAACATAGCAGGCATAATAAATATTACACATAAACAAAAAAACTAAAAGTAAACAGAGTTAACCTATTTGGTTTTGGGCAAAGTTTGGAATAAGGTTATAACTCACTGATCTGAAAAGCTAGACGTCAGTGTGAATGTTAAGTTTGTGCTGTATTGTGTGTTTTTTTTAATCTCCTGGAAAAAGCTGTTCAACTAAAGCAGCTCTGCAGATTCACTCATTACATCATATCCAAGCCAAAACCTTTTCAATCTCTTATCAATGTTACCACCGTAAAGAACACAAGAAATGAAATGTCTCAGAAAAGGTGCTCCAACACAGGCATTACTCATGTGTAGACTTCTTTTTGTCTGTTTTTTCCTATGACCAAGTTCTCATTTGTGCACTTGTGTATGTGGTTTTAATACATTGAGGCCTCAGGGGTGAGTGAACACTCAAGCCATAATATATATGTAAATAGGAAGCAGGAAACTCCTCAAAACAGGTTTAGTCACCCAGATTCAGTCATCGTTTTATAGAAAGTCAACTCATCGTTTCATTAGTTCAACATACCAAATGGCTTTAGTTCAACCAAACGATTAACAGTAAAGAAGGAAGTCTGTGTCTATGGTAACGTAGCTGTTTGATGATTGGCTGTTACTGGACCGCTTTGTCTTTGGGTGCACTTCCTTTTTGAATCTACCGGCCACTCAGGTCACTTCCATCTTTGGGCGTGTTAGCGTTATTCACAGGAGATGGGAATCAGTTTTGGTTCAGTCAGAAATCGAGGACCGTGTATCATTCGAACACACACATTCATACACACACACACACACACACACACACACACACACACACACACACACACTCACCTGTACACAAGCAGACACAAACAGCAAACAATAAATTCTCGCTTATTGCGTGACTGTAAATGTAATTTCACTCCGTAGTGATTCTTCTACTTAACAAAGACAACTGTGCAATTTCTTTTTTTTTTTTCAAACCAGGAGTAGTACAAATATTAGGAGGACGTCCTAGGTGCTGTTTTTTTTTTGGTTTTTTTTGTTGTTTTTTTTTTGTTGCCACATTTAGAGAGTATTTTCAAGACTCGGTGTCCCTCCCTTTGACAGAGAAGGTGCAGGATTCAGACCCGCGTCTTCTGCAGTACAGAGTGCAGGGATAAGGTTCGAAGACCTCTGCCTGGATGCCTCCATCGCGCCCTGCACACTCCTCCAGTCTACCTTAAGGTCCCAGCCCCCGTAATGCTACTTCCGTTGCAAAGTGCAAGCAGTTAATGTCTCTCTGCCTCTCCTTTCCGTTCGAGAAAATCAGAAACCAATGCAACAGCAAAGGGGGAAAAAAAAGGATTATTGTTACTGTTGCAATGTAAAAATGGTAGAGTCACTGTCCAAAAAGCAACAGGAAGGGAGAGGGCAGCAAGAGAGAGAGTGCATTTGTGTCTCAAGAAATTCAGTCCATCCACGCAAAACAAGTGTTGTTCCTCATAATGTCTGCATGCCACTGGTCAGCTGTTTGGAAGAGTGGTTATACCTCCCTGGAAAAAAAAGAAAAAAGGCCAACGTTAATACTAAATATTGTACTATAGTAAAAAAAATCTTAAGTTTTAGTTTAATTTAGAACAAAAGGAATACTTGTGAAAAAAATATTGTTGTCAAAGGTTTGATACTACTCATGCTAAATATGACATTACAACCAGCAGCTGATTAGCTTAGCTTAGAACAAAGACTGGAAATGGCCCCAGTTAGCACATCTCTGCTCAAATGTGTCAAAATAAACCTACCAGTACCTCGAAGGCTCACAAATGAACACGTGATATCTCATTTGTTTAATCTGGACAAAAACTGAAGTGTAAAATCAACAAGTTGTGGTTTCACAGGTGAAAGCTTTTGGACTATTTATTTTATAGTTACTTCCTGGAATCTGTTTTATCTGAACAAATTAGCTATAACATGTTAATTATTGAGCTTTAGAGGTGCTTATAGGGGGATTTTGTTGAATGTGAACAGAGCAAGGCTTGGCTCAGCTCTTTATCAAACATATTAGAGTGGTACTGATCTCCTCATCTAATTCTCAACAGCAAAAAACAATATTAACACAGTATTCTCAAAATATCACACTGTTCCTTTAAATGTAGAAAACCCATAAGTTTGTATTTCAGGAGAAGCTACTTACGATGCAGTGAGTGTGGAGTTGAGGACGAGAGTGGTGCGTATCTTGTACAGCTGAGCCAGCGTCAGCTTTTTGTGCTGCTGGGCTGGAGTTTTCCTCTTCTTGGGCGACACTTCCCCTGAAGCGGCTGTTGACTCTTTTTTCCTGTCTACGCAGGCAGAAGGAGCCGTTTCCCCGTCTGAGCTGTTGCTTTGGGAATCGTTACCCTCACATTGTCCTGCAGCCGCCCGGTGGCCGGGTCCGGCCTCCGCCCTCCTCAGGCTGGCACAGAGTTTCTCAGCTGGCAAGCTCATGCTCAAGCAGTCGTCAGAGTGGTCGAGGTCACCGGAAAGCAGCTCCTCGCAGTTTTGGCCCAGCTCTGACAGACTCTTACTGTGTGACAGCGATGATGTATCCATGTCCATACACTGTGATTGGTCCCGCGCCTCCTTGCTGAGCGAGTGTTTGTGGGAGACGGGGGTTTTACCGTGGAGGCGCTGCAGGAGATTGTCCTCAGAGCGGGATAAGGTTAGATTGGACAACCTCTGGAGGCAGTGGACTCGTGACTGAACGTGAGGCCGCCGGCGAGGTTTCGAAGACTGGACTACTGAGAGCTGGGACCCCAGCGAGGCAGCATCCCCCTCCTCCTCCTCTTCCTCCTCACCCTCCTCCCCCTTCTCTTCTTCCATCTCCTCTATTTCTCCTTCTTCCTGCTCCGCCTCCTGGCCCTCCCTCTCTCCCTCCTCCTCCTCCTCGGTCTCCTCTCCTTCACTGTGGCTGGGCTGTGGCTGAAGTTCTCTCAGGAGGGATTCAGGAGAGAGGGTGCCGTAGGCGCTGTCCATGGAGAGGGAGCGACACTGGGGGTCCAGCTCCTCGCCCTCAAGCCTCGCCACGTGGTCGTGCTCAGAGTAAATACTGGAGTGGACTCTGTTGGCGTGTATGGACTGAGACTGTGGGACCTCAGACCTTTCAGAAAGAGGGGCCACATCGGCGTCTGAGTCCGTCTTAGTGGTTCCCTTGAGGTTCATGTTGGGGGTGGGAGGCTCTTGGTGTTCGCTTGGTTCATCGATGTCCATCACTGACAGGGTCTCAGTGGAGCCGTCCGATTGACTGAAAGGAGACGGTGGGTCGGTTAATTTTGATGACAACTACTTGGAGCTCACAGGAAAGTGTGTAAGGAGCATAACGGCTCAACTGTAGCTACATTCATGTCATTTTAAAGGAACACATTTATTTGCTTTATTGCAGAGAGTTAGATATGACGACCAGTAACATATCTGTCCATTCAAAATGTAGCTACAGCCAGCAGCTGGTTAGCTTAGCTTAGCATAAAGACTGGAAACAGGGGAAAACAGCTAGCCTGGCTCTGCCCTAAGGTGACAAAACCTGCACTACTCAAGCTCACTAGAAAAAACAAAGAAAACATTAAGAAATAGTTTTGTAAAAAGATTAATCTATAGTTTTCAAACAGACTTGAACACCGTTGTACCTTGAGTTCTGCTGGTCTTTGTGCCTCAGGCATGGGGAGCTCGTGGTGGAGTTGCTGCTCTCGTCTTCCTCCTCCTCCTCGTCCTCACCCATACATCTCTTCAGACTGCTCTGCTGTCGGAGGACCTCCTCAGCGCGGAGCTTCTGGAGCAGGTTCTGCAGTATAATGAAAACCACAGCGGGTAAATAAGTGTTGCTGCCAATTTTTTTTTTTTTAATTTTAAACACAAATAAAACTATGAAAAAAAATGTGTTAAAGATCTAGTGAGACATGAAGTGGCTCTCCAACCTGGACGTTGCAGATCGCATCGGTCCAGCTTCGCCCCTGGGTGGCGCTGTTGGCCTGGAAAGTGTAGGCTGCCACTGCGCTCTTGAACTCATTGAGGTAGATGAGGATGAATGAGCCTGCAGAGACAAAAAAATAACAAGAAATGAATACAACTCAACATGTACAGTTTGGTGTCAGCAAACATTACTCGAGCTTAAATCAGTTACTGTAGCTCATTTTTATACCTTTACATTTGTGCTAAAATAATTAATCAGTCAATTCATAATGTTGTATATTTTAGTTTTAGCTGTAGCAGCTCAAATGTGTAGATTTCCTGCTTTTCTGTTTCATATTAAGACATGAAATTTATAACCATGTTTAAAAATCAATAGAGTAGATGATTAAACTATAAATCAGCAATGACAGTATTGATTGGCTGTGTCCCTGCTCCAGGTCTGAGCCCTCACCGGGGTCTTTCAGCTCCTTACAGACGACATTGTGCATGGGGAGAGGCTGGCGGATGATTTTGACTTTCTCCACTCTTTTGACTGGCTTTGTAATTAGCAGCAGATCAGTGAACAGGAAGCAGTAGACATCCATCTGTAAAGGGGGGGGAAATAAAACTCATCTCAGTACTGACAGTGACACGTGGTGTTTCATAGGTCGACCGTTTCTCACTCTGCGAAATGTGACTGTGAAGTAAACGTGTGAGAAACCAGGTGTAAAGATAAGAGCTCGTCATGTGTTTCTGAGCAGTCATGTGAGTCACACTCACCCGACTGTCTTTGCCCTCTTTCATCCTCAGCGCCCCCTCGAGATGCAGCTGTCGAGTCTCCTCTGGTGATATTCCCCTCATGGGAGCCATAAGGTCGAAGCGGTTGTACTCCTTGAGGATCTGAGAGGGGAAAAGACAAAAGCATGAAGCCGGATCTTGATTGAAGTTTAACGTCTGGAAGACAGAACTTTTTGAAGACGTGAGAAGGCCCATAAATCCTCTCCTACCTTCTCCACCTCCTCACTGCTGCCCTCTACAGCCTCGTAGGAGTCTATACGGGCAGAGATGGTGGCCAGCTTCTGCTGTTCCTGACGCTGTCGCATCTGGGAGTCCACGCTGTTGATGAAGCCCTCTACTGTGGCCACCTGGAGGAGGAGAAACACATCAATACGTTCATCTTTAGACTTTACACAATAGGCTTTGAACGACAGTAGATTTCATCGATTTTTTTCAACTCCCTCACCATGTTATTGACGATGTCCCGGGCTGATGGCTCATCCGTCTTCTTGAGAACGCTCTTCAGCAGGAGTGGGTATTTGGTCAGTCTCTGGTGAGGCTTTGCCAACATGTCGGCCAGCTTCAGACGGTTACACTGCTTGTTGGTCTCTGCCCACTGAATTAAGCCAAACAAAGACAGGAAATCAAACAATTTAACGAGCCAGGGATACGAGAAGAGAACGAACAGGGCGGGGCAGGCTGCGAGAAACTGACCGTCACGTAGGTCCTGAAGAGCTCGTTGTCCCTGAGAAGCGTGCGCATGTACTCCATGCAGCCCTCCTCCTCCATGCAGTACCGGATGTAGGGCTGGAACCTGGAGCCAAACTGAACACACACATAAACAGACATGTGTCAGAGATATTACTGCGTCAGCATGAGGGAAAACATGTTTACTCCAGCCTCAGTCTGTGGTCAGCGGCGTATTAGATACAAAAGGTCATTTTAGTTCATAAGAAAAACAGGCGTCTCGCTCGAAACGGTGCGTTTACTTATGCAGGGTATTCTGGGTATCGGCTCATACGAAGGTACTGATAAACTGCTAATCTGACTTTTTATATCCTGTTCAAAAAACCAGCAGTAATTTACTGTCAAACACTTCAGCAGTATGAGTTTGGCTTTAGCATGTGTTAAAGTTCTGCTGATACACAAATCATAACTGAGTATATCAATAAATAATAGTCAGTTTAATAATTAAAAACTGGATAAAAATATAAAGCTTTAAGTTTTACAATCAGTTGGTAAGAAGAGAGCTGATTTAATAAAATACCTTAAAATAAAAGATAAAAATAAACTATTGCAAAGCTTCATATTTCTTTTTCAATTATTTGACCAACTGCATAATTTATTGATGTATACAGTTTTGACTTCACTTTTGTTGCCTTTTGAGCGTTTTAACATAATGTCCATCTGTACTCAAAGTTTACTTGGACCTATAGTACAATAGTTAATGAGTTTGTTAATGACTAATTAAAGTAGCCTGGATAACAACAAAACCAGAAACTAATCTGTATGATGGGAGTGAAATCTAGGGCTGCAGACGGGGTCATGGCTTCTTGATAAACCCTATGGTGCCGGAATAATCTGTTTATTATCTACAGTGCAACATGGACTGACCGTCCTGAAGCCGTGGTGGAGGTCAGTGGGGTCGAGCAGAGCCCGGGCCTGCCTGGCCTTCTCCAGGACGGGCAGCATGACCTGGTTCCACAGGGATGTGTGGAGGTGGACGATCTCCTGGATGTTGCTGAACAGCTTGGCGGGTTCCACCTCCGTCAGCAGACCGCTCTCCTGCAGGTTCAGCAGCCCGCTCAGGAACAGCTGCACGGGGCGAAACAAAAATGTTTTATACCAAACAAAGATAAGACGCTGAGCTGACATGGAGCCTTTACAGCTAAAGGTCATCAGCCTCACGGGTAAAACACGATTCACTTTCTCAGCTTACAGCTCACTGGAACTGTGATAAAGATAAAAAGTTGTATATTTTCACATGTCAACAACAGGTGCATTGTGCGTTTATCTGTCACAGTACAGAAGCCAGTTCGTCTGATGTAACAGTCAGACTCGTATCAGTGTGTGGTCTTTGTGTGAGTCAGCAGCAGACTACAGTAGCTGTCTCTGCACTTACATCAGTGATGACTCTGAGCTTCTTTATGTAGGTGGCCTCCGTGTGCAGCAGCTCCCATATTGCCTCCTGCTGGTGGAACTGTCGCCTCGTCAATGTCTAAACACACACACAGGTCATATTAATAAATGTAGCAAACACATTCTTAATTATTGTAGTATAGTATTACAGCAGTCCTAACTTTCATTTTATCCATATTGAACTCATTCCCATTTAAAGGAAGAGGGATTTAAAAGTGTAGAGGAGAATCCAACAGTAAATCAGCTTCACTAAACTCCCCTACAAGACAATAATCATTTGTTTTATAATGTAAACGTGTTTATCACTGATATTTTGACAGGTTCACCATGTCAGAAATATATTAACAATGAATAAAATAAGAAAAAAAAGAAAGCAAACATAAGAAAAAAGGCAAATAACTTTAGATGAAATTAAAAAGCTTGACGGTTCTGATAGATCTGGAGTTAAATGTCAGTCGTGACAGTTTTTCATCATGGAGCACCAGATGATGTCACATTGTGTTGCAGCAAAAAGTGAAAAAGGTTCAAATTTTTATGTATGATGTTCATTTTAACTTATATTTGTATTGTACCAGTTATTCTTTCTATATTCATACTTGTTTTTTTGTTTGTTTGTTGCAAAGCACTTTATAACATTGATTTGAAAAGTGTTACACAAAAATCATCATCATCATCATCATCATTATTAGTATTATTATTATTTCCCTGAAATGAATGAGCAGGGCTGTGTTATTTCATGCACTGCTAATGCCAGTCAGACCACAGCTTGTCCTATGTAGTGAAAACATATAACAAACACATGCTCATAAATACTTGAATATCTTGCTGGCAATCTTCTGATACGCGGCAGTAATTTACATCAGCAGCCTGATTGCAGGAGAACATAGGGAAATTGCAGCCATTCCAGTCGGTAATATATCTTATGTAACTACCTATCAGGGATGAATGTACAGTATGTGGTGCTGTATAACAGCTGAGCAGCGATATCGCTCCGTCTATAGCCCCTGATTAGTCATGTACACATTAACAGGTCACAGACGTAGGCATGGACGCTTCCCGACAGCCGCGCAGTAATTAAGTGATATGTAAGCATCATTCTGGGAAAAGCAGGCACCAGGGAAAGTGTGGCAAAGATATGTGATAAGGAAGTGAGAGTCGGTTTCAGGCGCCGCAAAGCAGGATGCAAGTGTGCAAGAAGGTAGTAATATGATGCCAGTGACTGTAAGGAACTTTTATTATGAAATTTTAGAGAGAAGGTTAGACAAAGGGGAACTTTTTCTTTTTTTTTTTTTTTTTTGTGCTGAAGGGGTAATCTTCAGAGTTATTGTTAAGCAGTTATCTTACCATATATTCATAAAATAATACATAATAAAATAAAAAAGTTAAAACATAAGATTCAACTTCCCTCCACACATCAATAATTTAATAACAGTTCCTAACTTCTTCTTTTATTTTGAACTTGCAGCTCACTGATATTTGTCTTAATTTATGAATAATTTAAATTCCTCTGAAACTTCATACATTAAAAAAATAATGATAATAATCTTGTTTTGACTTAATTTTTCTTCTAATTTTAGCTTAATTTTTAAATTTAATTTTATAGTCTGGATATACGACATAAAATGAGTGTGTGGCCTGTGTGCTGTACCTCTGAGTTGTCCAGCAGTGACTGCCAGCTGTCCTCCAGGGCCAGGTTGGTCTCCTCCTCCTCCTCCTCCCAGGAGTCCTGGTGGAAGGAGAGCTGCCGCGGCACCTTGGGCAGCCCGAACAGCGTGTAGGAGTGGAGCTTGCTCTGCAGCTGCTCCAGTCGGTCCAACTCCTGTGACCAGATAAGAACGATTACAAAAAGAAACCCAATTAGTTCAGCGTGTCCATTTCTGTCCTTTCTGTGTGTTGTTACATTCAAACTGTAAGTGAAGATGAGTCGGTGTATTAGCATATTAACCCCGCCCTCACTGGCGCCTTAACTCTTAAACAGTAGCTTCTATTCAGGCTTTTGTTCAAGCTGGCAGCCCTGATGTAGTTATGAAAATGAGCTCTGTGCATTGAGACTGATTCAACAATAGAAGACGGGGGCGGGGGGCAAGAGCTACAGCAAGGAGAAGAAGAGTCGGTGGTTTGCAGCTCTGAAACCTTTCAGAAAGTAGTGATGCACGTTCCTGAACAGTGAGAAACTGCAGCAGATTTGGGAGGAAAATGATCAGACTTCTTGTCAAAGCTCGGTGACAGGAGGGACTGGCAGTCGTTTACCCCTGCAATATGGAGGGTGGCAGAGGTCCAGGTCCCAGTGGAGGCTCTCTGGCCCTGAAGGGGTTAAAGGGAACGGACGGGCTGAATAGAGATGAGCCCGGCACTGACAGGTGACTGACAGATACTGTCTCTGTGCGACATCTGCTACTGTGCAGGACGTGACCTCAGCAGGGAGAGTACAATGGGAGCGTGTGTGTGGGGGTGTGTGTGCCTCATTACAATGAAAGTTGATTATTATTGTTGAAAAGTAAAGGAAAGGTCTGACGGGTTTCGGGGGTATATGCTTATTCCCTTTTGTGTTAATTAGTAAGCTTTGAGGGGCTGGTGGGGGTTTGTTGCCTTTGGACACAGACTGTTTCCCCCCGTTTCCAGTCTTTATGCTAAGCTAAGTTAGCCAGCGGCTGGACATACCAGCTTCTCCTTCTCTCTGCAAGGATATATCTATTATCAATACCTATATATCAATATCTATTCCTTCAAGCGTCACTTGTGAGTGTTTTAAAATCAAGGAAAATGATGGATGAAGCTGAGCGAGCGCATGAAGCTTTTCCTCCATCTCCTCATTTCCAGAGCTGCTGGGAGGGAAATGAGTGAGCTTACAAGTCCGGAGACTCTGAAGGGAAATTACCTCACCGGGACTCGGGGGATATGGCCTCCTGGCCTCCTCCCACTGCTGCCTGCTACTGTTTTGTTTGTTTTTTTTTTTTTTTTTAAATCTGAGACACGCCTGGGCAACAAACCTGCCCCCAGCTGCTTTTAAAATCTCAGTTTTATAGCCAAGAGGAATTGCTTGAAATCACACCCTTGTGTTTCACGTGATCACCGTTACCTTGCCAAAGGGCCCTGCTCCGGCGTTGGAGCTGAAGAAGCCACTGAAGCGGCTGGCAGCGCGATTCTTCCAGCTGTCGGGCCCAGCCCCGACGCTGGGCAGGGAGCCACCGATCTGTCCCAGAGCATCTGGGGTCGGGATGTTCGTCTCCCCCAGGAACTCTGTCATGTTCTTCCTCCGTCGCGCCTGACCCTGAGAGGACACACACACACACACACACACACACACAGGGAGATTTACACAGTGTACAAGGCCACAAAACAGAAAATGAAAGAACAGGCATGAGCGGGTTTTGTCACTTTAGGGGGAAATACAAAAGTTTCCAGTCAGACGGATGGAAGAGACAATGAAGGAGGGAGAGATATTCAAGGGCAGGATAAACAGGAAATCAGAGGGGAATTCTGTGCGAGGGATGACATCAGCAGGTCCGTTAAAGCCATCGTAACAGTCAGACACAAACAGGAGAGGGAAGGACTGCCACTTCCTCGCAGTGAACACTCATTACATCACAAGGAGCGGGCGGGAGGTTGTTCCATAAGAACAGACGACCACCCCCCCCCCTCTCTCCATTGTTACCCTGTCAGCAGGCCCTGCTGCGCACCCTCACTCGTGCAATCTCTGTCCACTTTACGAGCAGCGGCAAAGCAAACAAACAGGGGCCACCTCGGTATCTGAGGAAGCAGTTGTTTTTGCCGTTAGAGTGTCAGTCCTGAGGAATCTGCCGGTGAGGGTCAGGCCGCTGACCCCCCCCACCACCCCCCATCAAACACAGCGACAAGGAACTCACATTCCAGGACACTGACACTGTTGCTGAAACTGAGAGGCCATTCCAGCAAAATTCTTTTACTGATCACCCCCCCCACACACACACACACTCTCACACTCTCACACACACACACACACACACACAAACAATGCAATCAAACCACTTATGCACAAACACTTTGCTACATCACAGTGTATTTATCAGATTTCAGCTTCCTCTGAGGCTGCAACATAATCAGTGGTGCTGCCTGACGCTCATCTTTAACATTCATTTGCTTTTTTTTTTTTTTTTTTTTTGGTAGAGACCTCAAACTTTATAAGAAACACTGCATTTACATCTTTTCTTTTCCCGTCCTGCAGTCTGCCACTCAGGCTGCAGGTCGCCCGCCACCGTCAGAGGGGAAGCTGCTCTGTGGACTCCCAGAGAAAGACGACTGCATACAGAGCTTCGCCTGAGCAATTCAAACTAAAACTGTAAAACTCAGCAGGACTAACCCTGGATTTTAAAAAGTGAGGAGGGGGGAGGAGGGGGCATGTCTCCTCCATCCCCAGAATTACATCCTCCACAGTCTGTTGAATCAATGCAGACAAAGCAGAACGTCTGAGGATGTGCATCACGGCGATCAGACATAAACAACCTTAGTGAAAGTGACTGATAACGATATATCACAGTGTTCGGTTTGTGGCATGTATATGTAACTGAAAACTTAAACAAAAATGAAATGTAAATATTATGGAGAGCTCCTGTTCTGCATTGCACAAGTTCATCCCCAGATTTTTGTAGAAGCACTTAACTGGAGTTAAGTTAAGTTAAAAGGCGCTCGAGTGGCCTGCACAGGGTTGCATAACAAGATAGTAAATCTGAGTGGGGGGTCCTACAGGTTTGGGAAACGGCTTTTGGTCCTTTTACCTTTTTTTTGAAAGTGGAGAGTGACTTAACTACAAATGGACATGTTACTATACAGAAATGGGACAAATTTAGAGTCACTTCAGTGAGAGGGAAACAACCTTGGACCCATTTAGGGATTTTTTTTTTTTTTGTGGGAATATAAGGTCCAAAAGTTCAAGCACACATGTGTCAGGAAGCGTTCAATCTCCATGGACAAACAGGGAAAGACTGGACCCAGTGCTATTGCCAGCACGGTAATGTCCAAACCAAAACCTGGGTAGTTCAGTTTGTGTGTGGTGCGTGACAGCACTGAAAAGCAGCTCTTGAAATTTAAACCAGGTGAGATGAAGAAAGAAAAAAGCTCATACTGGAGATTTTCTAAAGAGGCGCTTCCCCCTACACATGTCTGACAAACCTAACAATAAATATACTGAAGGAATAAAGGAGGAAGAAAAGTCACTTGAACAAGAAACCAGTGTTTCAGAGACAAAGACAAGGCCAGGAAGTTGTAATTATAAGCACAGAGGGACAGAAGCTCCCAACAGTTTCCCACCACATTAACAGTGCTCACCATTGAAGCCAGAGGCATGTCAAAAGTAACAAAAACCATCCTAATCCTTCAATTGGATTCATGGATCGCAGCCCATTCTGGAGCCAGCTGCTGCTCTCTCTCAACGTCTCGCCTCCCCTCCCTCGCCACTTCCACAGAGGATCCCACACATCCACGCCGTCCGCGAACGCTCCACGAAGCTGAGCGACAACTGTGACACTGCCACGTTATTCCGAGATCAAGACACTTGTGTTGAACTTCACTCAGCCGTTCCAGCTGACAGGGTCCTGGTTGCCCCACCGGGCGCCGTGTTTGGCTGCCGCCTCCTGCAGTGTCTGACCGCAGCTTCTTCTTTTTGAACTGGCACGTATCTGTGTCCTGTCCTGCTGTCCAAACAGTCAGTGGTGAAACCTTCTTTCTGAGGCACCCAGTCTGCTTGCATTTCATACAGGCACTGGCCTGAAGTCATAGCAACCAAGGAGGATCCTGCCTCATTGTGTTGGGCAGGAAAGCAAAGGCAGGGCCAGGACAAAAAAAAAAAAAAAAAAAAAAAAAAAAAAAAAGAAGAGGCTGATCTGAATATTTGGAGGTGGAGTCAGGGTGACAGCTTGTAGGGAGCTCCCTGGTTCAAACACACATCCTGGTGCTTGTGAAGAAGCCAAATGCTCTTTATGTCGGTCTCAACAAGCTGAAGCAGAGACAAACTAACCCCTCACCGCCTCTGAACACACCAACTTTTTGTTTTCCCGCTCGTATCTTTTTCCCCTTTGATAATCTTTCTTTTTTTTTTTTTCCAACTTCTTTCATTTCAAGTAATCACCTGAATAAAAGCAGGAAAATTACAGGGTGACTGTAAAGGGACTGAACACGCTCATTCTTCACTCTTATTTGGAAGTTGCTCCACTGTTCTTCGCGTTATCTCCAGTCAGCCTGGAGACCTTTGAACAATGCCAGGCTAGTTGGCCAAAACAAGGAAAGAAATACCCCGATAATGGCCAAACGGGAAATTCCCTTTGTTTACTTGCTTGTTTCAGCACATTTAATAGGCTGCTTACTGCCAGCAGAAAAGCACAGGCACAACACCTCCTCCAGGAGCAGCAGGAGAGCTGAAACTGAAACCTGCAACTACTTAGGTGAAATAACAGATTCATTGTTTCAGATGTTAAATCTTCAGCTTTTAAAATGTGTAGATTTGCTTTTTTTTTAATAAAGTGAAAATCTTTGGGTTTTAGACTGTTGGTCATATAAAAGAAGCTATTTGAACATCTGCAGGTGATAACACTTCAGCCGGGGCAAATACACCCTGACAGTCAACACTAAGCCGCTCCAGTCTTGTCTGCCTAACTAATTATGTTTACAAGGTTTCTCTTGTGCCTCCTGTGTAAACCTGTCAGTCAGGACTGAGGGCAGCGAGATCCTGAGCTCCCTTTTGTTGCAAAGCCACTCCATCTGGGAACTGTGGCTTGTGCAGTGGGTCTGGAGGGGGCCCAGTTAGGTTAATGATATCAAGCCCTGCGCCCGCTCACAGCCTTATCTTATCACCGTGGTTTGTTGCACTAACCTTGGCCTGGAAAGGAGAAAATCTTTAAATGGGAAGGGATTGTATTAAAATAAGTGGTGACAAAGAAAGCAGCATCACCCCCCGCCCCCTTCTCTCTCTGCCCCCTGCTACTGCCTTTATGTTAGTCTACTGATAACAGCTCCCCTTGATCAGGTAGGTTTGATTAACGATGGGAAAACAGCGTGACACTGACCTTCCTAAGAGCCTGGACACACAAACAGGGATACACACACACACACACAAATACACATACATCACATGTGCATAACCAGGAAATAGAAACTAAAGGAACCCCCCCCCCCCAACACACGCTGCATGTTTCAAGGCCACTTGAGTTGCAGTAATCAAGGCTCTGATGACGACGACCACCGCAGCAAACAGAGGCTCTCAGCTCGAGGTGAGACACGAGAGTTGTCACAACAATGCTCCTTTTACTGGACCCCCATCAAAATCTAGCAACGAATGTAATGAGATCCCAGCCATCATCACACCTCACCACACACACACACACACACACTAACTCTGATGTCTGCAGCAGAGCAGATGAGATTAGTTCAAACCAAGAGCAGGGATAACTGATGAATAGTTTTGTAAATGACATTAAATTGAGTCAAACATATTACAGCAGCAACTGATGACTATTTTCATTAAGGATTAATCTGCCCATTATTCTTCCCAAATAATCAGTCATGTTTAACTTGTCAAACGTCAGATGGCTGTGAAATTTCTCCACAGCCCAAGAGGACGTCTTGATTTCTGAAACCCAAAGAGATTCAGTTTATTAGGTCCACCCAGCTAAAACTGATGCAGTCCTGCAGTAAATCCTCCCCTCGTGAAGGTTACACTGTTTGGTTTTTGTTGAAATTGTTTCTGTGTTCAGTTTGGACAAAACACTAGAAACAGTGTGATTCAACAGCAGCACAAACAGCAGCTTCCAACGTGACCATAAAGTTGAATTTACACCTCTCTGTTTTCACAAAGACTGAACATAGCAACCGTCACGAAGGAAGGACTGTGGTTATTACACTACAGGTTTATCAAGGTGTAGCTAATAAACTGGCAACTCAGTGTATCAAATTTAATATTATGCATGAAAAAGAAAAGCAAGCAATCCTTATATTTGAGATGCTGGAATCAACAAATGTTTGGCATTTGTGAGCTAAAAATGACTATGATAAAAAAATATATATATTATTATTATTATGACCTACAATGTAGAATCTAAAGATATTGTTGCCACTGCCAAAAGAAGCAGGAAGAAATAACAACTCATTCTTTATTCCTCGTCCGTCTTGCTGATGCACACAGTGGTGTCAGCAAACCTCTCACCTGACAGTCAGTTGGCGTTGGCCTCGTGTCAGGAAGAGGTGACTCAGGAATCTCTGAGTCCACATGCAGCAGGTCCCAGCTGCGCCAGGATGAAAGACGACCGAAACGAACCATTTTCCACAGAGACAAACAAAAAAAAACAAAAAAAAAAAATCCCCCAAACCTCAGATTAAAAATAAAAAAGCATGAGTAATCGAAAGTAAAGCACGGAGGTTAATTCCAGAAGTCAGGAGGAATCCATTTCCAGGAAATCAGAGTCCAGACTGAAGCAGCATCGTAGCTACTTCTCCTGTGTGTGACAGCAGACACTGTAACTGCAGGCCAACGGTCACACACACAACAAGCACCAAGGTGTGTGCTCACCCTGCACTTATCTCCACCTTTAGGCATTAAGGGAAGTACTTTGTCTTTCCAGCACACACACAAAGACACAAACACACACACACCTCTTCAGTCTGCTCAGCTTGTGGCTCCTCCCACACCATAGAGGGAATAAATAATAAGTCTCCTAGCACCTGATATAATTAGTTTTAATTAGAGAGTGTGCCACCAAACACATGAGTCATCTCAATTCTTCAGAGACACACACACACACACACTGACTGGGCGAGCTGGATCGAGCTATTATAAAGCAGGTAATTGATTCTAATATTAGATCCAAACGGAAACACAGACTGGTCTGAGCAGTGTGAGTTTCACCAACTTTTTTCAAAACAAACGTCAGCATGTTCCCCAAAATGAGTGATTAAGGAATATATGGAAACACATACAGCTATTGCTGCAGCTATTCTTTTTTTTTTTTTATTATCAAGTGAACTGTTGATTTTTTTTTTAAATAATCAATTCAATATCAGAGAATAGTGAAAAACAGAAGCAGTTTCCGAGACTCCAGATCAACGTCTTAAAATGTCTATTTTATCTGACATACAATTTCAAATCAAAAAATATTCAGATTACAATAATAAAAACTAAAAAAGCAGCAAATCAGAGCTAAAAATCTGAATATTTAGCAATCTGTGCTCAAAAATCCCCAAAACAATTCATCAAATACTAAAATATATGTAAGTGCATAATGTATGTTGCTTTACTGTGTAATTCACATGTAAATATCTTATTATTATGATTATTATGATTTTTTTTCCATTAAATCAAATGAGGTTTTCTGTCATTTCGTATTTTATGAATTAGCTCTGAAGTCAGCGCTAAAACTAAAGTGGATGCGCACATGAAAGAAAACTTTAAAGTCTAAAGGTTCAGTTGTAAGTTCCTCTGGATAAAAGCCTCTGTCAAATGAGTAAATGTAATGTAATATTTATGCCAAAGATCTTATCAAGTCAATCACTGATACTTCTCGCTCTGTTAACACACTATACTGAACTCTTCATGTTTCAGTTCAGCTCTTCAGATCAAACGAGGCCCCGTGTGACCGCCGCTGATTCAGCCATTGTCATTTAAAGTGGCTCTGTGTTATTTTGACAATTGTGCCCATTGTGAGCTATCAGAGGGGTCAGATAGTGAGAGAGGAGATGGCTGTAGGACGTGATAGCCCGACTGGGAAACTCCACACGCTCTCTTCATCCCCCAGTTGTGTAATGCAGGAGGTGAAAAATGCTTGACCCAGTTTGAAAGAGAGGAAATAAATAATTACAACTGCTGCATTTGCGAACACCTGCCACCCTCCTACACAAAGCATGCTGAGTGTACTGTATGAGCCGAATTCCAACCGCATGAATACAATATAACCCAAGATAGATTTGAAGCCGTCTGTTGTGACAGAAATAAATGTGTTACTGTATTTCAGGTTCAGTTTGCAGACAGTAAGAAAACAAGACACTTGCCGCTCCCTTCACTGTCTCACCAGGTGAAATGTGGGCTCTCTGCGTCACCAGGTGTTTTCAGCCCCGAAGGCTTACTGGGGCTTTTGTCAGCTATTTCCCCACCACCGAGTCCTTGTCTATTATAAAACAACACTATCTACCTCTTTTGTCTATTACATAACAAGCTCCATCCACCCCCCAGGCGATGCCAGGAGCCTTAAAGTGCTTTCTTTGTGGACACGTGAACAAGAGTTCAGCTCTTGTCCACGTGTCCACAAAGACTGATGTTTGTTTTCATTATCAATTAATCTGCATCTTATTTTTTTGATTGGTTGACTGGAAATGGTGGGAAGTTTCCAACCACAACAACCACAGTCATAATTCCTAAAGCTCAAAGTGGTGTCTCTGAAAATCTGATTCATCCGTAAAAACATCTAGAACCCAAAGATATTACATTTATAGCCAAACTTGATAATAAAAAACACATAGGCAGCAATAAGATATATAATATATATAATAAAAACTGGTTTACATCAGGTACTATCCGATCTAGCGCTGCAACTAATAATTATTTTATTATCGATTAATCTTTAGATTTTTTTTTCTTTACTGATCAACTGATTATTTGAGCTATAAAATGTCTGAAAATGGTGGAAAATACCAGTCACATGTTTTGATGGACCAGCAGTTCAAAACCCTGATAAAGTTCACTTTCACAGTTTATTTCAAGAGATAAAGTTTAAGAAAAGCAGCAAATCCTCAGATCTGAGGAAGATGCAACCGGAGTTTGAGGGCAATAATCAATTATCAAAATAGTTGCTGATGAATTTTCAATTTATTGGCTGATCGTTTCAGAACTAATGTGAACCCTGAAGGAATCGTAGTGTGGATATGATGCTTCAGTTTCAGTAATGATAGTATATGTAGTATATATATATTTTTTTTATAACTTTCTTTGAGAAATATAAACATGTTTTTTCTCTTCAATCCTGTTTTTATTCTAAAAAGAGAAGCCAAAAATCTCAGATGTTAAATGGTGTCACACAGAGTAATACAATAAATTTGTATAGATAAAAAATGGCAAAATCTTGATTTAAAGATGGACAGATATGAGCCCTCAGTCAGAGAATAAGTTTACGTGTTTACAAGTCTGAGCGGAAAGAACCGGCTTTCAGTACAGGGAGGTTTCAGTACACATTTCACTCATTTCCACAAATATTTCCCTTGTACTGAGTACATTAGGTTTTTGGGTGAGTGCATTATGGGAGTCCCGGGCACCGACACACATGTGGAGGATCCATTACCTGACCTTAGCTCTGCGGGAAAGCTGAAACCATCCAATGCAAACTGAAATGTGACTCCAGTCGCTATAATTTTGAGTGATCTGACTGCAAATGAACAGACATTTTTACACAGGTTTTATGTATTTAACTGGACTCAGGTACAGTCAGTGGAGCGTGACACAGTGCCAGAGCCGGCCGGCCACGTGACTGTTGTATTCACTGTGCTATGGCAACTGATGGACGAGTGTTATGTAAAAACGGACGACTGACAGGGAGCGAGGATCAATGTACTCTAAGTGCTTACTAAAAATCATAAGGTCCCAGACAGCTGAGTCATCTTTATGACTGTAAAGACTGTAAACCTTGGTCTCAGTTTCTGTTCTCAGGAAAAGGGCAGGAAGGCAGTCAAGTGCCTGAACTCGAAAGTCGCTATCAGTCACAGAAATTTAAATATTTTTTGTGTCGTGTAAGTATGAAGTTTTGTTTTCACTCAAACCGGAACATCCTGAGCCCCAACCCTCTGGGTTTAATGACGTCCAACTTCCCGAACAGGTAAAATTTAGTCACAGCTACCACAGCTACCACTGCATATACAGCTGTGCATGGGACACCAACTTTCAGTTTTCTGTTTTAGTTTAGTCAAGTTATGAGAAATGAACGCAGCAGCCAGGCATGATTCCTGGATGGATGCAGTGAGCCTCAGTGCAAGTTTGTGATTTTTTCTTCGATGTCATAAATTGTGTTTTTGCAATCGCACACTGAGTCGAGCAGGTTAAAAGTTGAACTTCTTTTTAGGTCAGTGTGCATCAAAGGTGATTTGATACACCGCTGGTACTGTAAGGGTGTAAAAGGATGCATTATTTGTGGATGGTGCAATAAGTGCGAGGCACAGACGGGAAGCTGTGCTTTATGGGAACTATCAGCGGGGTTGGAATGCGTTTTCGACCAATCAGAGAGCCTGGCTGAGGCTCCCCTGTCGTAAAATAATCAATCCAGATCATCAAAGCTCTCTGCAGCCTATCACAACGCTGCCAGAGACTATAAATTGTAACATGCACGCAATAATAAACTTGAAATACCCCAATCAAACAAAGGAGAAACTTTATACATAAAGGACACGGCTTGGCTGCTTTTCCTCTGAAGCCTGGCTCAAGCCACTGTGATGCCAGGCCATGAGTCCGGTCACTAGGCAAATATCAAAACTTTGGGCAAAGCCTTTGATTCCATAAAAAGCAGCCACGCATGTATTTAACAGCGAGTGCCAAAGCGGCTGCCATAGAAACTCAAAGACCGCGCTCAGCGCCCACATGGCCAAGCAGAGCTTTTGTGCTCCAAACAGCTTTCATAAAATATGGGCTGGCACCCAAAACGGAGAGCAGGGTTTCTGCTGTTGAGTCTGTTAAAGATTAAAAGTATCAATAGACGTCAATGAGCTTGGGTCCAGTTCTACTCTTATTTCTGTCAGTTTCACATGAAGGGAGAAAGGAGAACATTTCTGCTTAAATATGACTTTTCTATGCTGCTTTATACTTTAATCTAGTGCATTTTAGAGGGAAATACTGTTTTTTACTCAAGTGCATTTGTATCTCAGCTTCAAAGAGTGCTTCAGTGGTTTGGCATTGTACTCCTTTAAAACAATAACGAACAGTTAAAAATCAAAATCGATGCACTGGAACCAAACATCGTCTCTACTCCACATTCCTCTCCTTTGTCAATAACTGCTGCCTACATTACCCACAATGCAGCTCCACTGCCCACAGTTCAGAGATTCGGGTGTAGCCCCAAGCAGGGACAACAGAGGTCTGGTAAGCTCACCTCTCTCCAACTCCACACCTCTAGATCACTTGAGGCATTTTCTCAGACGTCACACAGCGCCCTCTAGAGCCACAAAACGCTTCATACAACTTTCACCACACATACAGTGATACTCCACAAAACCTGGTAACAGTCTGTGATGTGTTAAAGCGGCAGAGTTCACCTTTAATCCACTAGTCCTGTTGCAGATGTAGACTTCCCATATAAAACATAAGCTTATCCAAAATAATGATTTATTATAGATCAAACTACCAAACAGGATATAAATCAATTAAAATCAACTGCATCTCAACAAACTGTAACATTAATCAAATTTCACATTATTCCACCAACAACAGTAATAATAATAATAATAATAATAATAAATATTATTTACAGTATAATGATGGATACTTTTACTTTCTAAGCATATTATTATTATTTCTTAAGTATTTCTAAATATAATTGGTGATAATTGGAAGAGGGATCCCTCCTCAAGGGTTTTTAAGAGGAGAGTTTTTTCTTATTCAAATTGAGGGTCTAAGCACAGAGGTTATGTGTGTTCTTCAGATTCTAAAACCCTCTGAGGCAAATTTGTAATTTTATGATTTTATATACTTTTACTCCAGTAATATTCTTAAGTCAAGACAATTTTCATTTATATAGTGCCAAATCACGTCAGAAGTTATCTCAAGACATTGAGATAACATTGATTACAGCGACCCAACAACTCCCACCATGAGTAAGCACTTGGAACCAGTGACGAGGATAAACTTCCTTTTAAGAGGCAGAAACCTCAAGCCCTCTGTCGAGGATGTTTTTCTTGTGGGTGGGTATTTTTACACTGTGGTGTTACACATTTTACTCAAGAAAAGGATTTGGATACTCCTCCAGCTGATGATTAATGTCTTCTCTCGCGTCTTACAGCTACACTGGATATTGCAACAGCACAAACAACAGCTAGAAGGTCGGTGCGCTGTGCTCTTGACAGATCTAACCAGCTTTCATCCAGGTACCAGAAGCAGCACTTTATTGCCCCCCTGAGGACTGTTGCTGTTATCACTGACATTACCTTTCCGCAATCACAGTCAAATGATGCAACAACCAAAATAAAATGCAACAATGCCACACAGCAACAGGAGGTCAGATCCTGTATGACCATGACTCTGTTTTCCTCAGCAACCTCCAGTGTTTATGTCTCTGCTTGATGACTAACCTTAGTGACTTAGAGGCACAGATGGCAGTAAAACACTTTCACCGAGCCTCTACCTGTTTCCTTGCCCAAAGCGACGATGACAATGAGAATAGTGTGTTTACAGTGTGTGTGCCTGTATGACATAATCAAACTCACCTCTAAGTGGGTCTAGACTTGCCTCAAAGGTGTTTAAGAGCCAATTAAAAACGGCTGAAAATGAGAATACACACTTAAAACTGCAGTACTTGCAGTTCATCACTCAGAGACAAAAAGATTTGCACTAATGCTTTGGGTTAAGAGGTTTGATATCTCCTCTGTTTTCCCGGTATATACATGAATCCACTCATGCTATTCAATCAAAAAATCAAGGTGATTCAGGTTTGAGCAACCGTAAAACATCTGGCATTGACGCACGCCAGAGACGGCTGAGGTAAATATTATTGCGCTGAACAAAAATCACCGTTCATGATGGAGGGGACGTTACTAAGCAACCACTTTGTTCATCTCTTCTTCTCTGACAACACCGTTATGCGGAGGAAGACTTTTTTTTGTTTGTTTGTAGTTTTTAAATAACATGAAATATTCAACTGCATTGTGTTACCGCTGCAGAGCAAGAGAAGCCAGCAAGCCCACGAACCTGCATCGTACAAAGGCATTTTAGGCAAGTTATTTTATAATTTATTTTATAATTCATAAAACAAGCAAGTCACCAGCTTCGATATCAGAGTTTAGGCTAAGATTAGCGGCTCTGTCCTGCTCTATATTAGCTTTGGGGAAATGTACACACCCATAAACGCAGCCAACATTAGCCAAGATAACGGCATGTTTGTAAAATACATCAGTCCTCATTCTAAAACCCTTTTCTCTTGTAACGTTAAAAGTGAAAATACATAGTAATGCTAATAATAAGCTAAGAGGCTAAACAGGCTTATGTAAGAAGGAAATAACAGATTTCACATTTTTCCTTATTACACTCATAACACTAGGACTAAATAGCTCTACATCAACTGGTGCAGTTGCTAACGTTGCCTGCGACCTGTTAGCTTTAGCCTCAGTGTTTTAGCACAAGGTCATGTCGTTAACCATTTCATGCACATTTAAGACTGCTTCTAAAAGATTCTCACTTTAAAACAAGTCAGCTGGAAACAATAAAAAAAAATCATCTGGAGACAGAGTTTTCAACCAACCAGAGGAGGTAACGTTAGCTTAATTAGCTAGCTAGCTGCAGTGGCTAAACTGCACAAACTGTACAAGAAAAAAAATGTTTATCAGACTGCTCATTTTCTTCCCGCTCTGTCAGTCCGTCACACTTTACGTTAAAAAAAACTGGTCAGGTATAAGATGATCACAAGGTCAATATGCGCAACAACAAATCAATTAATAAGGAAAAAAAAACAATCCACAGATTAACTGATATTAGATGTAATCCTAAATGTCAGCCCTGGTTCTAAAGCATGTGTCGTACTGCACACGTTATAAAGCTTTTATTTGCCGCTGCACGAACCTAACGACTGTCTGCCCCAGCTCCATGTTTGGCAGCCGAGCGGATCAGGATCCTGCAGGCCTCCGTCGGCCGCTCAGCACCTCTCATCAGTAACAAAACAGCCACTTCCTTTAGCCGCAGGAAGCGCTGGAGTGGCACGGAGTGTTCCTGCATGAACTCATCATCATCATCACGTGAGATTGAAGGGTTCTGGCATGTACATACACGAGCACGCACACACAAAGAGACACAACGCAGCTGGTGGCAGGCTGGAGCGGAAATCCAGGAATACGTTCCCAGGTTTGTGCTGGACAGATAAAGGTAATGAGGTCATGATGGGATTACCATGAGATACTACACTGGCCCAAGGTATTATGGGACAGGAGGAAGAGGAGGTGAAGTTATGGAAAAATAGTGAAGGGTGTGGCAAAACAGTAAGAGTCACAGGGTGTGACTGTGTCTGTGTGCAGTGTGTGGTTTATAGGGGTGGTGTATTTCAGCCCGATGAGTCTCAGAGACAGTTTCGTATGTTCTGAGCTGGAGAGTCACATGAAATATGACAACGCTGCTATACTGTTCAGCCAGATGTGAACTCACCAGCAGATCGATGCTCTCTCTGCGTCCCAGAGACACATGCTCCACCCTCTCGCTGCCTGGGGTGAGGATGTAGGAACTCTGACCTCCAGAGGGCTTCATGTTGGGCAGGCTGAGTGACCTCAGGTCCTTCACGCCCTGCTCCACCTTCAGCTCATCACCTGGCCGTGCTGAAAAGGAAAAATAGAAAAGAAAGGAAGACTTTGAGCCGTCTGGGAAGAGGGGGATCCTTTGAAACTGAAAACTTGCACAGGATCAGTGTTTATTTATTTTTGCAGAGGAAGCCACTGTGGTTAAAATGTCCAGAAAAGTGCTGTCTTCAAGTTTTTGTTTTTTTTTCTTCAGTTTTGAGTCATGTTGAACTCAGCACCACACCCAAGGTTTTAGACTCACTGTTTTCTTTTCTTGAACTCAAATCATTCAACAGGCTTTTGGTAGGAGGGATAATACCAACTAAAATGTATTTTTAAGTCATACCTGCCCTGGCTAATTTTAACGAGCTGTTCACTATGACAGTTGATGTTGCTGTTTCGCATCTGGCCAGTGTTAAGTCCTTTTTTTTTTAACTTTTTTGCTGAAAACATAAAAACAGCTTCCTGCTACAACTGAAAATGAAGCAATGAGAACAAAGTATTAAAAATTTGGGTCAAAAAAAAGAAAGAAAAAAAAAACAATGAGATGAAAGATGATGAAATGCTTCATGTAGCTGCAGATTCGGGTGAAAATTCTCTGTGAGTTCATCACCACGAGTGACCGCTTTCACATACAAGTAGTCCTTTGATCCATTGTTAATGTAAAAATAGTGACGATAGCTGCTTTAATATGTGTTACAGCTTGGGGGGAAATAATAGAGACAACATAGATTCTCAGACGTCACGTGACTGAACAGCTGTGGCCTGTTTGCCCTCGACCTCAGACTGTATGTAACTCCAGACTGTGGTCAAGAGGTGCAACAATTTCAAAAGAATAGCAATTAGTCATGGCATTGGATCTCTTTTGAGACATGCTTAAATAGGCCTTTGATGCAGAAACGAGTGTAACCACAGAGAGGAGGCACCTTTCCCAGTTTCCAGTAGAGCTAGTAGAGTCATCGCGTTTCATGCTACTACTGTGTTATTAAGATTTATGAGGCATTTTAATAACATTTTTTAATAACACATTTTCCCTCACACCTCTGATAACGTTTAGGGATGCAGTCCTCCCCTTGTTCCTCCTCGTCAGAAACACGGGTGTGAGAGGAAACTGGCCGACACCATCTGTCCTCCTCAGTCATTGTTAGAGGCTGCAGATAAGAACGGTGTGATGTCTAAAATACACCATGACTGCTAAGTACAAGACCGAAAGGCTACTCACTTTCTATGAACATTTTCAGTGTCTTGTTTTATTGTGTTACTGGGATTCATTTTATGAGCTCATGGTGCGATTATTTGCCCGTAGCCTTGAGCGCCACAAATCTTACACCCGCTTTTCTATGACATTAAACTTCAGGTACAATTTCATCTGCCGCAGTGCTCAGCCTGCAGCGATAAATCTGCTGTAGTGGCTGTTCGCATGAATTTCTATTCCAGATGCTTCCATAATTTGCGCCTTTACAGATGTGAAAATAAATATTGCATGAGCCCAAACAAGGCTGAATTTTATTTTATTTTATTTGCACGTAAACTCTGTCTGGTCCTTCAGTAAATAAAGACTTTTACTTGCCTGTTTAACAGTTAAAAATGGCTGCTAATCCTTGCTAAATGTTTCCCAGTGACTCAGAGGAGAGGGCGTTACTGCACGGTGGGGTTGAATCTGCGTTGCATGGATGAGCTGTGTTTACCTTTGACTTTGAGGTAGTGTCCTCCAAAACGGTAAGCCTCAAAGTTGAGGGACAGAGGCGTGTTGGACTGATCCAGGAACAGGTCGACCCGGGACAGCTCGATGCCGTTCCTCTCAAACACGGGCCCCAGAACCTCTCTATGAACACATCACAAAGGAAATAAAAGTGCTGTTACTTCTGGTTCTCATCAAACTCTTGCGATACAGTTCGTGTGGCCACTCTCCCTCTCCCCTCACCTCAGCGTCTTCTTTTTCATTGCAGGTACAATTTCTGTGTTTATGTCCACGTTGAGATCAAACTTGAGGCTGAAGCACTCCTTACTGGGGTCCTGCAGGGGGAACAGACGCACTGTTAGTTTACACAGGTGGGGCTGCGGCTCTGCTGGCCGGCCCCCGGGCTCGTGCTGTATGTGTGCTCTCAGCAGATCCACAGGGGGGCTCCTTCTCACTGCACCGCCTGCCTCAGACAAAGAGCAGCCTGGGAGATACTATTGTGTTATATCATCGCTGCAGAGAATAATGGTGGCTGCTTTCATAACCACACATAAACCTCTGCTTGTATCACACGCCATTTGGGCAAAACAATGCTTCTACTAATAACTGTGAGTCACACAACAGGTGACAAGTACAACCCCCCGCCAGGGATCTTGTAAAGTCTTTCAAGGAACAGAAATGAGTGAGCAGTTTCATGTGGGGGGACTTTTTTACGTTGCACACTGCAGCCCACATGTCTGCATGATTACTTACATCAGTGTGTCGTCTCCGTGGCTTCTTTTTCACCAACTTCAGCCCCCCTGTTTTACGCTCCCTGCAAAACAGTTGCACACACACCATCACACCTTCACCATGCACCACTTCTCCAAAAGAACCCCACATATGAGAAAGTGTCTGTTTAACTTGACAATTGGGACTTAAGGAGAAATAATTCAAATCTGGAGACGCACTTTTCATGGCTGTAAATGATCTTCCAGTGCGAGAACACAAGAGCTCTACTGACAGGCAGCAGAAATACATGAACATTAGCAATGATATAATGGAGGGTTACTGACCCACGGTCATTGCTCCCCTCATCCTCTTCCTCCAGGTCGGAGGGGGGGCTGGTGCGTGGGGGACAGGAGCGCGTGGACACGTTCCGAGCCAGGATGGAGGCTAAAGGTTAAGAAAACACAACAGCCATTCCTTCTGTTACATCACATCCAAGGCAATGCTTAATATCAAGTTTTAAAGGGTTGGTTCGTTCAAACTTTCTCCAGCCCTACACAGAGATAGTTTGTCTAGGTTTTGGTATTTTCTCCCTCCACCCCAATACAGCAGAGGGGATGCAGACTTGAGGTGGTGTTCACATTATATCCAAAATATTCAGCAGTATCATCTCTTTCCAGAATCAGTGTCCTTTCATTATCTCTGATGTCCATCATGAAGAAGAAAAGACAGAAATTATAAATCCAAAACCTGCCTGAGAATCTTCACGTTTTTAGGTTTTCTTCAGAATCAGTGCAATCCAGTGATAACTGTCTGTCCATCCGTGGGTACACTGCAAGCAGGAGCTGCTAATAGCTAATTCAGTGGTGCCAATTTGCCAAAATGTAGATAAAAATATAGGATTAAATAAACAGAGCTTATACAGAAGCCTGCAGTTCCAATGAAAATGCAAAGTCTGTAGATTATCCAGAGCAACCAGGACACTGTGAGTTTAACAAACTAAATTAAATTTACCTCCATTGTGCTGGGGTGGAGGCAAGAGCGTCTGTGATAGATATTTCAAAGCCTGGGCAAAAAGTATAAAACACTGTATGGCTAGTTAGCATTAGCCTGGCTCCAGACGGCCACGATTTTAGTTCAGAAACAGTCAACCAATCACAGCTGTGCGGGCAGAATTAAGAATGATGTCGTCATCTTCCTGCAGCTACAACCATGAAAAATAATCAAAGAAAAATAGCCACAAAAATGGAGATAAGTGTGAATGAGATCAACACAGCTGTACAGGTTGCTGCAAGCTAACACAGCGTCCATGCCACTGGCTGCTCAAAAAAAAAAACAAAACAAAAAAAATCCACCCATCCAAAAAAATTATCAGCCAACATGAAGATAAATGTATTTGCCATTTCCAGATTATGTGGCTAAATTGGCACTAAATGTAAGTGAGAAAATGTAATTTGGATAAACCAACCCTTTAATAACAGTCACAGTGACAGTGTTTTCACACATAAACTGAACAATTACACAAATGACAAAAGTCAAACTTTGAATTTCCAGGTCTCACGTGTGTGATGAAAGTGTTTGCCTTATTTAGACACAATAGAAACTCAGTGTCCTTGATATTTACACAGTGAAATCCTGTAATGAGGCAATGGGTATGACATCACTGTCAGAGCAGGAATACCAAATACAGAAATAATGAAAGTCTACCTTGAGGTTGTAAGTCAAATCGGGGGTGCCGGTCAAAGTGCATGTTGTCTGTGTTCTCTGAATGGTAGCGTGAGTCACATGACTCACACAGGTGAAGGGGGCTTTTGCTATTCAGGTCTTGGCAATCTGGGTGGTGGCAAACCTAGACAGAGAAACAAATACCGGGGGGGGGGGGGTGGGGGAGAAAGTCAGATCAACATAACTCTCAAGAACACAACGTCCCTGCATTAAATACAAAAGTATTCTTAAAGACTGAGCCAGAGAGAAAAGGGCAAAACAGTCACACACATTTAGAATAAACAGCTCCCTGCCTCACTATTGTTTCTGCCACAATTAAATGACCACAGAGGCTGCCGCGGGCATTCCTGAGGTTTGGTGACTCCCACCTTCCCACCATCTGTCCCCCTCTGTGGGATGAAAACTAATTGACTTTGAGTCAGTTTTTCACCTCATGTGCTGATCTGGGAACAGCTTACCCTTACATAATCTGAAACAGAGTCCCAAGAGGTGATAATGACACTGACCACAGGTCAGCAACTGGGAGACTTCCAGGCCGCAGAGCTCTGAAAGCTGTGGAGCCGCGGCGACAGGCAGCAGAAGGATGCGGGATTAAGGATCTCTCTGTCTCGGGCCAGACAGATCCGACCCCCACCTTGCTCTTTCCTTCACCTCAGCAATGGACTAGGAAGCACCAGGGGGATCCTCTACTTCTGCCTCACTCCACCCTGAACCCCCCCCACCCCACCCCCACCATCACCCACACCCGGGTCAGGAAGCAGGGATGTATGGGGAGATACAATGGAGGTCCAACTAATGTACTTCCTGTAATTGTTTCCATGTACTCAGGAGGAGCAGTGTGTCTGTGCTTGTGTGTAAATATGTGTGTATGTGAACAACCAGGATTTGAGTGCACGCTGGGGAGTCTCGCTTTCATGTAAACACAACTATGGATGTATGTACTAGAAGACGGAGCAGCCCTGTAGTCGCAAGGCCATTACATAGGCGTTCCTCAATATAATAACCACAGTATATTGTTGTAATAGACAAAATGCATTACCACATGGCTCTACTTTCACACAACAGAGTTAAAGTGCAGTCAGATTTTAATAAAAATGACCCTTTGTCTCCCCACCCCTGGTACTCTACCGTCATTTTCTGCAGATTGGAGCAGGAGTCTCTGGAAATCGACTCCATATCCATGCCAGCAGGCACCCACAACCCCAATAAACATCCAACTTGCCACCTCGTTGGCCCGCTAACTCGCTCTGCAACGCGCCCCTGTCAAGCCACACTGACGAGCTGCCTTATTAATCCACTCCTCTCAGTGTCTAGCCAGGTATAATCGCAGATTTTAAGGAGGTCGCAGGGCTGGCGGAGGACAGAAGGGGGGGGAGGAAGGGAGGGAGGGATGAGGTTAAGGAAGGGTGAGGAGTCCCAGTAAAGATATAAACCCAAGACAGGAAGGAAGAAAAAAAAAAAAAAAAGGTCCATCCAGAAGCTTTTCAGAAGTACAAAGCCCCCCTAATCTTGCAGCCTAATTGGTGCCTGTGCTCTGTCAAAGCCATCTGACAGTCCTGCAGAGATTAAACAGCCTGCTCTGAGCTCCGCCAGCCAGGGTCTTCTCCTCTCTTTCCTCTCTCTCCCTTTCTTCTCTGTCCTCTGCCACCACCAGCGCCGACTCCTCCCTTCCCCTCACCCACCCAGGGTCACTATACCCAGGCTGAGCCCCAACCAGAGGGAGAGGTTTTAAATAGAAAGAGGCTGAGACGAGAGGACTCGGAGGCTGAACAAAATGAGAGGATGGCCGTGTTTACTGCAGTGAACAGGACATGCTCTCCTCCAATAAGCACAGTGGGGTTAAAGGATAATTCCAGTTTATTACAGCTGGGGCCTTATTTTCATAGTTTTGGTTCTCATTTCTATCAGCTACGATAACACTGGACTTAGTAAAGTAATTGCTGGGATTTGGAGACATGGTGAAGCCACTACAATGCGACACGGCAAGAAATATGAGCAGATCAGATCAGTCTGGGGTTGTAATCACTGATAGGAATAATGGCCAAAATAAAAGCTTGAACAAACCAGATTTATTCTTTAAAGCAGCTATGAATCTATTTTTTTTTAAATAACATAATATAATAATATAATTATACTTTCTCAGTCTTGGTGTTCAACCAGGTTTTTTTTGTTATTAAGTGAGATCCTGTTCGGTCTTGTGTGGTGACTACTGTAAAGGAGGTTAGAGGGAACAGTGCGAGATATTTCTCAATCGCTGCATTTGATGATGACGTTTGACAGGTTGCAGGTACAGAGGAGTGTTTCACCCCCGACTGACTCACTGACCGCAACCCACGGGGACAGCTTCACAGCGGTCGCAGATTTCTGTTACAACACCACCAGGTATGCCTCTCTGAAGTCCACGTCGACGTTTTCACACAGCAGAGTTGAATGTCCCACCACACGCAGGTGGTATGTTCTCCATGAGGTGCGGAGACAGTCGGCCCGGGCAGAGAAATACGAACAAATCAGATGCCATATTTAGACAATAGCCCAGATAGGTTAGGCCTCCTTACTATCAACATGAGGCGTTCACATTCCTGCTGCAGCAGAAAAATATCTGCCGCTTCAGCCAAGACAAACGAGTGCATCATAGGATGAAGAAAAGACCAAAAAGCACCAAACGGGGAAAAGAAAAACCTAAAAGGAAAACCTGGAAAAGTCTGACAGACACCTGAAGATATACAACTCAGAGATTCTTGCAATACTGAACATTCCAATCAATGAGAGGGATGATTGATACTTGGGTACGAGGACGACCTGATTTTCATTATCTGGCCTTTTTCCTGGAATCTGAACCTGAATCAGTTTTTCCCCCCGACAACAGAACGTGAAGCAGCGTGTAAAGTGAGGCTGACTGTGAGAGAAGGTTACGGTGCAGAGGACAGCTGATGGGAAGCCCTGCGCGCCTCACACCGCCAGTTTATGAGTGTGGTGCGAGACAACATGTGTCATGTGAGCGTGTGTCGCGTGTGTCGCGTGTGCCCCCCCCCCCCACCCACCCACCCACTTCCCCTGCATGCCTGCTCTCAGATCTGCCTGGATTAGTGGGGAGGTTCAGGGGAGCATGAGTGACTGTGGATGGAACACTTCATGCACACACACACCTGCACACACACACACTCACACACACAAACACACACACAGCCCCACCTTCATCCCCTTCCTCAACAGCTGAGAACACACACCGACCCCACAGCAGCTCTCGTCTCAGCTTAGCACAGCCAATGCCACGTGGCACCTGCTTATGAACCCTTGTTTCCACACATCCTGAACACACACACACACAAACACACACACACGGACTTACAAACACAGACATGCCCGATCCAAGGCTGTGTCACCAAACAGCACACCAGTTACTCAGCTGTAATAAAGCCGTTCTTGTTTGGAAGAAGATGACTGAGTCTGAGGTGAATCAGGATTATTACCTTAACACTTAATCCTCCAAACGCTGGCACGCAACATATGAAGGGTATACACACACACACACACACACACACTTTACAGCACATAACTCTACCCACCGACACACACTGAGAGTTTGGTCTTTGAGCAGCAGCGAGAAAAACTACTTCACAGCAGCTGATGCTAAAGACATTAAACTGTGGTGCCGTTACATTAAGTTAAGATTCAAACGTTTTAGACATGATTTATAATTAACGATGGAACTTGTGGGTTCAGAGCGACAACCTGGCAGCTCAATTTGGCTGCAGTTTCCTCACCACCATCTCAATTCTGGCTGCTCAGCACAGTTTTGGATACTGTTTTGGACGGCTTGCCGCGTCCCCGCGAGCTGGAAAATCTGTGGGTGATCGGTCTTTGTGTGTGGAATTATGTGACGCATTGAGGGAAAGGACGCAGATAAATTCAAATCCAGATTACAGATCTGACTCGATGTGATACGAGGCCCATCCATCACAGGGCCGCTCTGAGGCCTGAGCAGCAGTAATGCTCTTACTGGTTTTGCAAAAGCCAAAAACTAAACTGGATAAAACGTCCTGACTGCCTGGATCCTGACAGCACTTCCCTCTCCGACCTCCCTCAGCCTTCCTCCGGAACAGCTTGTCCTGCCAGAGCACACCTAGCGCTTATGTAATAGCATGTATCACTGTGCGCACGTGTGTGTTTGCATCAGGTCAGAGGAGGGGTGAAAAGAGGGGTATTGGAGCCGCAGGCTGTAGCCTCTCACTGCTCTGTTGCGTAAAGGCTGATAGGGCTGGAGTAGCATGATAGCATTTTATCAAACCTCTTATGTCTTATCCAATCTAATTAGGTTGAGCTTTCAACAGCTAAAGTTATGAATAGCAAATGCTTAAAGATTCAGTTCATATCCGTAATCGCCTTCTGCTGCCTGAGATGACAGCAACACAACAAAGTTTTGTGATTTTAGACACAACCTGAAATCCTGATGAGGAGCACAAAGCATGAAATACTTAAATGCATGTGATTCATTACAACAACTGGATCCTGGTGATTATTTTTCATCAGTTAATTGCTTCAAATGCTGATTTCTAGATGCAGATCTAAACAAGCTGTTCATCTTAAAATTCTGATACGATGTGATTCTTCTGAAACTGATTTTTTCATCTCTGTTACACCAACACTCACTCTCAGTCGGTGGCGTCCCAGCACGCGGGGCTGTCTCATCCACTGCGTGGTCGACAATCCCGGATGGTTTCAATAGCAAAGCTCAGGAAATTGGGTGTGCCTGCTCTTTGGCAGAGGAGGGTTAGTTAACCAAACACACATTTGCCAAAGCAGCCAGTTGGTCGTCATCTTTCAAGTCTTTCTCTTGTAAAAAACCAAGAATACAGTTTGAAAACACTTCAGATTAAGTATAAATCTCCCCTTTGTGTCACTTGTTGAAGTTTGCTTTTGAACAAGGTTAAGACGACGCCACACTCAAACCCACACAAGGCACACAAAGAGGAGATTTATTCTTTATTGGATGTCTTTTCAAGCGACATCTTTTTTTTTACTCTAAGAGTTTAAGGACAAGGACTAAGTGGTTGGTTTGGCAGATGCACTGTCTGGTGAACTGTCCCACTTCCATTAAAGAGCTTTTCTATGGGAACCATCCGGGACTGTCTCCACACACTGGATGAGACAGTCCTGAACGGGACCGAGCCCTGTACAGACACATTATCTAGAAAACAATAGAAAAAAGGATCATTCTATCCATTATGGATTAAACGTTATTCAGCCACATCTGATCTCATCTGCCATCGGTAACATTTGTCATTTTAACTGCTGAAAGCAACAGCCAGCGACGGCTGAAAGTAGGAAGCTTTTATGTTTTCTACGTTGCTCTTTGCTGATAAAGAAAGAGGGAAGGGAGGTAGGAAGTTTGATAAGAGATCAATCTGGATTCAAAACGGAGCCAGCAAACGCAACTCAACCCTAAAGATGGATAAATTCATGTCAACATACGACAAAGACCAGGCAACCAAATGTAAATAATTAAGAGTGAGCATTAACGGGTAGAGTGAGCCAGGAGGAAACACGCTGCAGCTATAGCTTTTAATAAAGCCTTTACTGTTATGTTTACTGCCAGAGTGTGTGTCTGTGTCAGGTGTGTGTGTGGAGGGGTGGGGTCAGGTACAGGAGGTGGAAGTTAATGTACAGCATCTAATAGAAACACAAACAGCAAAAGAATTAAAAAAAAAATCTTATCTTTCATTGACACACTGTGAAAACTGGAGTTTTCCCACACATTTATTACTCTACTGTAACACACACATTAAACACACACACACACACACCACTGTTTGTCATGGGGGTACCCACACCCATAGAGCAAACTCAATACCCTGTCATTGTTCCAAGAGGCCATCATCAACCTCCACACACACCCACCCACACCCACCCACCCACACACACACACACACACACACACACACACACACACACACACACTATAGAAAACATGAAATCAAAGCCAACCTGAATCAACACAAAACACAACAGCCTCACTAATGCTTCATACTGGAAACAACGGATATATACTGTCTGGTTACGTCGAGCACAAAACGTATTGTTTGGGCCAACTATCTGTCCAACACCGAGAGGTCTCACCGAGCTTCAGTCTTTGTTGAGACTGTGGGAGACATCCAGGTACACTGTGTTTAATTACACGGGCCAACTTTAATACTTAGCCATCACTCCACTCCCACAAAAGCCTGTGTTAAGGTCCTGTCCTGACATGCAAGCCATCACTGGTTTGGCGACTGGACCTCCTCCTCAGCAGTAAGTTATGTTAGCATCAACACCACTCCTCATCAGTCATGAGGGGGCTGCAGGAGTCAGCCCACAGTGGCTTCAAGTCAACCTCTCAGTTTTTTTTTTTCTTCTTTTCTTTCAAAAACCCACCATTTGGTTTGTTTTTTTGTTTTTTTTTACAGAAAACAAAAAGGCGCTCCAGTGCATCCCAATAAACACACCTACGCACGCAAATGATTGGTTAGCACCAGACCAGGCAGAATCATGCAGAGTCTTGTTCAAATTGTATGACTGCAGTGAAGTCAGGCAAATACTCAGACAGACTTTGGCCAGACCAGCTCATGCAGTCTAACAGCACCAAACTAATCAAAGACAACCCAAAAGACAGACACACGAACGCATCACCAGTGATTCATAGTCTACTGTCTCATTTTCACAGTCAAATGCACAAATGCACTGACCTTTTACCTGTGTGCATACGTTAGCACAGGACAGTCAAAGTGCAGAGGTGCAGAGTCTACACAAACACAGGTGTACCTTGTCAAATGCAAATAGGGCAAAATATTTCCCTGTTGACTGTAAACTCATTTTACTGTAGCATCTTCACATCTTTGTGAAAACAGATCTAAAGCTTATGATTTTCTCCAAAAAAGAAAAAAAAAAGTTTTTTAAAGCTTGAATGACACATCAACATTGATATAAGGGCTGAGCAATTTTTAACAATACAGACAAAATCCAGTGTTATTAAATTCTTAAATAAACAACCAGTTTTTCCAGAGGACATTAACATTAAGAAAAGGTCACTATATGGATGCAACTGATGATTTTTTTTTTATTATTATTCTACTAATAATGTAGTTTATAAAATGTCAGAGAATAAGCACCCAGATCCCAAGATGCATCTTCCAGTGGCTTATTTATTATACTTTATATTAATTAAAAAAAACCTGATGCCATTTTTATTTGATGAATTAAAATTTCCAAGTATTTAAACTGTTGTGAGGTCATATTCTGTTGATTTACCATTATCAATGTGGGTATGACAGCCAAGCTGTTATTATTTGACTGACTGTCGGAGAATAAAATTTGATCATTTTTCAACCCTTAAGGTTTCCTTAGATGGTATTAATATTACATTAGTAAAATTCCAGTATCAAATATCTTCATCCACACTTTCCAGCATCGAGGTCAGCAGTAACTTTCTCTCCAGCCACTTGCCCTGCTGCATGCAGCTGCTCTGTCAGAACATCCATTACCTTTGAAATAAAACAAAAACTACAATATCAGCTACTACATTAAGCATAATGGACTGTCAGAGAAAAAGTCTGAAGAGCTCAGTGCCTGCAGAGAGAGCATGCTTTTCATCAGGCTGATCTGACAGAGACAGAGGGAGGTCAAACTCTGGTACATGTAACTTTTTCACTACCTTTTTTCTAAAGAGGCAATTTTTATTGTCCTCTTGGGAGCAGAGCACATGACCCCATAGGGCCTCCCCATGTTTGCTGGAGAGGGCCTGCTTTCCTAAACATTACACAGAGTCGCAATTAGCTTCAGCCCAGCAGGTGGGATTGAAAACAGCGCCCAGTAAGGCTGCAGGAGATCAAAGCGGGAGCCTGGGCAGGCCTGGCCCAGGTCTGATTTATTTTTCAATAAATAAGCGATGCATCTGTTGAGGAGTGGCATGGGAGAGAGCTGCTGCCGCTCGCTCGCTTTCTTCTGCCGCCATCTGTCCTCTGGCCGGGCGAGGAGGCGGAGGAGGAGAGCCAGAGCCTGGCTTTTTTACTGTGGCCCTTATGCAACAAGACTGCCTGCCTGTCTGCAAGTCTGTTCCCCATTAACCGACTCTCCCTCATTCTGGTACTGTACAGTCCTGACGCCTCGCACACATATGGATTTACTCAAACAGAGGCACTTGCTGTGTTTCATCCTCCCAGGAGAGAAACGTGAGTGCGACTGTGTGTGTGTGTGTGTGAGTGTGTGTTACCCAAACACATGTTAAGTATGTTCATAAAAGGACCCGCAGAGGTAGATTCTGCTGAATGGCGATCATTTACTAACAGACAACAAATGTAGGATGAGGAGGGGTGAGGTCATTCAAAGCCAGCATCAAACCATTAAAGCAGCTCCATGTAACGATCCCTGTCAGACACAATTCAAGCAGCGGACACCTGTGACTGCTGCTTTAAATGATCATTTCTGCCTATTACAACTTTCTTCATACAACTTTTTGTTACTGTTGCTATGCCTGTCAAGCTTTCCATGCTAGCAGGGCACAAAGTGTATGCGGTTTGTGTACATACTCAAAATAAGTCCTAATTTTTAAAACAATGAGTCTTTGAATTCACACAGAAGTAAACAAAAGCAGGCTTTTCATTTCCACCTCGTCAGTTCTGTTGGCTGAAATAACAACTGTCGCTAGCAGGTTCTATTAGCTGCAGCTAGCTCGCTGATTAATGCTAGCTAGTGTGAGAGCCAGCTTTAAAAAAAAACAAAAAAAAAAAAAAACAACTCCTGTCTGTGGCTAACTTTTTAACGTTAGACTCATTTTAAAAAACAGAACCTGTCAAAAGACTCAAGAAGGATACATGATATAATGCTAAAAGACAAACACAGGCCTGTTTTGATATTTACTATAGAAAACCATACTTAGACAAACAATTAAGATTTATACTTTGTTCTCTGGGGTTTCAAATAGCATATGTCTCCCATATACAAGAGGAAAGGATGAGTTCTACAGGATTGAGGTTGGTAAATTCACTGTGACACAGATAACAAGTTTGGCAGGAGCTGCCAGAGGGTGAGCTAACGTTACGCTAATCTCCGGTATCGTAGCATCTCGTCGCCCCCACAGCAGATGTGCCAGGCCTGACCAGGGCTGCTTCTCATGGTTGCTGCTTGGCAAAGGAAAGTTGCTGACACACAGTATGTGGTAAGCTGGTTAGCAAGCCAACATTTGCAGTTGTGGTCGGAGCACAACCACACAGTTTAATCCACTCCTTACACTTTTGCTGTTGTGTTTTGGTCTCGGTAAAAAAAAAAAAACACACCAATTTATCATATAGAGAGAGCTTGACAGGCCTGCTCTTCCTGGTTACGGTTGCTAAGCTATGATTGGATGATTGCTGTTCTGGGGAAAGGTTTAGCAAACAGTCTGTTAGCAAACAAGCAAACAGTTTAGTGACTGAATGTGCTGCTGAAAATGGTTTGTAAACTGTGAAGGATGTTTGCAGTGAGCGTTCTGGGTAATAAATGTGCTATTTGCTTTTGTTGTCACTTCCGAGTAAGTTTAATATGATCCCTGGACTGCTCGTGTATGTTGCTCTTCTTAGCTTTGTCACAGCGTTCCCAAATCTCTCTCTCTCTCTGCCATTAACTTGATGAGTAAAATGTTATTACCGGCAGGAGTGGTGGCCAAAACTCTGAAAATAAAATCCAAGTTGCGATAAACCGAAATGTTGTTATAAACTGGAATTACCCAGCGATATAACATCCAGTATGTCAGGCCCATTTCAGTCCACATCAGTTTGTGTGACTCATTCGCTTGTCCGATAGCATTTGGACATCAGATAAGACTGCAGACTGTGTAATTGTATACAGTATTTCATAATGTCATCCTCCTCTGCTCAGTGACACATGATAGAAGAGGAGCGTTTTTTCCCAGATTTCAAACTATAGACATTTAGGAGAAATGGGCCCATTTTGCATTACAACACACTGACATCACTTCCACATTCATATGGCCACACGGCTAAGGATGGATTATGAGAAAGCGGGCCCCTGAGCACAGACATGTAAAAGGTCCTCCATACAAAACAGCTACAAATGATGCAACATTAGTAGTTGTTCAGTGTAAAGTCGTTTTGTGTCTCTTTTTGGTAGGTCTGCATCTGTTTTTAGTTGCTTAGCGTTCCTGTACGGTCAATTGTCCTCTCTTTGTAGTCATTTTGTGTCTGTTTTGTGCTTTTGCATGTCTTTATGGTAATTTTGTGTTTCTTTGGAGTCCCTTTGTAGTTGTTTTGCTGCTCTTTTTCTGATCATTTTGTGTCTCTTTGTGGTCATTTTCTGTCTTCTATGGCTTTCAAACAAGAAATATTAACACTTCCATTCAGTAATCCATACATGAACATAGCGATATTTGCATTTGCTCCTCTGGTCATAAATATGCAATTTACTGGTGTGTTGACAACAGATATTCATTAACTCTCGAGTGATTTCCTGCCCTTGTGGCACGTCCATTTATTGTCTCTTATCTTTTGTCTCTGCCTTTATCCCACACAGAAGAACACCACACAGACAATTTAAAGGTGAAATCAGAAACCGCCCAAAGGTCCATCTGACTGCACACAGACACTGCAGGTTTGAGCATTTGCCACAGAAAGCAAGAGACTCAAGAACAAACAAGCTCACAGGAAATACTGTAACTCCGTTTTTTTGTGAACTAAACTATGCATTCCAGTGAAAGGTATGTTTCAACATGCAGTGAAGTTTTCCTCAGAAAACATTACCTCCTCATTTATCACTACTCATTTTCCTATTAGACAACTGGATACAGTTGTTTTTTCAGCTGAATCAAAGCACAAACTGAAACTGGTGACAGACAAGTATTTTATAATTTCTTTATAAATTGCATTTGGAAGAATTTTAAAGCAAAAGCCGAATAGACTTAAACGTTATTTAATTGTTTTGAGTTCCAGTTTGGCTGAAGAACGACTGACCCCAAACCCTGCAGCACAGTCAAATATTTACATGACACCCAAATGACACATGCCACTGTCACAGTGTCGTCACAGAGGAAAACAACACACTCAAGCTGCCTCTTAAGGAGAGGAACACCATTAAATCCTCTTAGACCCAAAGAACTAAACACATCCAGGCTCAACACCACTCAGCTCAGGGTGATCGATACAGACACATGAGAAAAGCACCACTCACCGGCAGCTGGTCTCTCTCTCTCCCTCCTCTAACACAGTCAAGTGTACTGACTGTCTCGGGCAATGTTGCCTGGACTATGACGCAACCAGCCTTCCTAACCATAGCTTCAGGGTAGGAGAAGGAGAGATAGACAGGAGGGCGGTGAACAAGACCAAAAAAGGAGGAAGTGAGAAGAAAAAAAAGAAGAAAAAAAAAACAAAAAAAAAAAGTCAAATTTGAACTTCCACTGAATGCTGATGTGGTTGCAAGCAGGTCCAAATATGACATGGAAATTGATTATTTGGAAACCACTTCCAATTTGGTACAAGTAATATGGAAAGGAGAGAACGCTGGTGGGTGCCAGGGGGTACGCAGGCCTGTTGATATAAGAAGCAGATGTGAAATATGCAGACATAGGAGGAAAAACGGGTTTTTAAGTGCTGCTCTTCACAGATGTGGACGTCTGCTACCTTCACTGCCTCACACAGGCAGAGAAAAGCTTTTCACTTAAAAACAAAAACCAGTCAGTGGAGGTCTGTCCCAATGTGATGCTGAATGTGTAGTTCGGAGCTGCAGCGACAAATCAATGAAAAATAACAAACATTTGATAGTTGCACCCTCACAAAGGGGAGAATTGGCTGCTTTTACTTGTTTTATAGTAGAAGCAATTCAATATCTTTGGGTTTTAGACTGTTGGTTGAACAAGTCACCTTTAGCCTTTGAGAACTGAAACAGATCATTTTCACTCATTGACGATTAATCAAATAATGGAAATAATTGCTGATTTCCCTGGTTTACCTTTGCTATCCTTTGTTTTTACAGAGAATGAATGAAAACAAAACATGGCAAACTCTAGCAACAATCAAATTTTCTTTAACAAAACCTCCTTCATGCTAACTTGGTCTTTACATTATTTACCTACCATAGAAAAACTCCACTTCCCTGGAAAAGCAACCCCTTTGAGTTTCAGTGGAAGTACCAATCAATAGCTCCAAGGTCCAATAGACAGCAGGTGGCGAAAGTTTTAGTCCCAGCCTGAAATCGAACTTGTTCTGTAGTCCGTCAGATGAGCGTGTGTGCCAGTGTGTTTCAAGTTTCTAAAATAATCCTGAGCTTCAAGGAGAAAACACCGGACGGAGTTAATCTGACTGACGGTGGGATCGAATGAACGTGACAGAGGCTGAGAAGCTGGCTCTGTTTACTACAGAGCTCTACTGGGAAGACCTACACACACACATAGAGAGAAAATAACCAACCCCGCCTACCTTCTCAATCACACCCCCACAAGCTCACACACATCCTGCCTGACTCATGTAGACTCCCACTGAAACTGATCTCTTTTTTTTTTTTGAGAACTAGCAGAGTTTTCCATCTGAGGCACACTTTGATGTTTCAGCTGATCCAAATCTGAGTCCAATCCAGTGAGCAGTCGTCACATTTTCTCTTCTACATGTCGTCTGTGCTAAACTGTCCGGCTTGACTTAGCACTTCATTTGAACTCTGACCCTGACGGGGCCAAAGGTCAAATGAGTTCAGCTAGATCTCCTTTAAATACCCTGACCAGGGGAAGAGTGGGAAGTAAATCTGTTCAAACACAACCACCACACAAAGAACATTACCATACACACAGTTAAAATACCACATTCAGTGTGTACCTCCTGCTTCGTATGAAAAATGAGGGTAAATGCCTTTGCTGTGGCGTAGTGGTGAAACAATTAGTTGATTGAAAGAACCTTTCTGGAATTACTTTCACATTTCTCATATATATTCTTGTATTTCTTACTGTGAACTATTGCACATTCCATCATTCATATTGCACATTGTACAAATTTGTATTTTTGTTTTTATAATTTTACATTTTAAATCGTAAAATATTTATTATAACTATTATTTTTTAAATTTACTGTATATTTAAGACACCTTTCTTTTGCCTTATCTTTGTTTATATCTTACTATTTTTATTTAAAACACCAAAACATATGCCTCATGTCAAAACCTACTTGATTCTGATTTGGGAAAAAAAATTGTATTAAGACTTTTTTGTTTAAAAATGGGGGGGGGGGGGGGGGGGGGCACCAATTTTGTATGTCAGAGTTAATTTACACATCATAATACTCTTCAACATGTGAAAACAAAGGTACAATCTCTTTTATGGCTCTTGAAGGTCTTAAGGTTCTTTTCCACCAAAAGTTTGAGGAACTTAAATTTTCCAATAACAAATGTCCTGGAACTTTCCCAGGGGGTAAAAGTTCCTCCAGCACACTCGGATTTCCATTTCCACAATGGGATAAAAGATCCATGAGTGATTAAGCAAATCAATCTGCTGATATATCAAAACGGTCGCCTTTCATATCATTTGAACACGCGACGAAAATGTAAAACAGACAACTCAGCCTGGACGTCAAATCGCTCCATCCACCATAAAATCTCTAGTGCTGCTCCGTCCTAATTATTGTCAGTGACAAGCTTTAAGCAAAACATGTTAGTGTATTTGACTAATCAGTGACGTTCAGCTCCATCCTGAGCGTTCCTGAACCACCTCCACAACAGGAGGAGAACATGCTTATGGTGGCAGAACTTCCCTCCCTCTCAGCTGAATTAAGACAAGTTTCTCCAGTGAAAACACAAACAGGTGAATTGAGTTTTCCTGCGGTGAAATAGCACCTGTTGTCAGGTTTAAGAAAAATAATGAAAATCTGGTGCAGCTTTTTATTATTGATTAATCTGTCAATTATTTTCTTATTATTCCATCAGTCATTTGGTGAAATGTGATGTTAAAAACCCAACAATATTGAGTTTATCATCACAGAAGACAAAGGAAATCTGAAAAGTTGAAACCAGAGAATTTTGACATTTTGTCTTAAAAAAGGAATCAAAGTGATTAGTTCATTATCAGTATAGTTATTGACTATTTTTCTGTCATTCCACTAACTGCCACCGCCCCCGGTGTGATGCGGTGTTGTGTGGGAGCACGTGTGTTTTATGGCCTAAATGTCCTGCCACAGTCTGCTGCGCTGACCACAAACACTCAGCCCGATACTCTCTGTTCTTTTGTCATTCAAGCTAATCCAAGATGAACCGTGTTTAAATCCCCCGTAATTAGCTAGCTCACAAAAACAATTCAGACCCCCTGAGGCTGGGGGCCACATGTTTGGAATAAAAGGAGGGGGAGAAGTGAGCCGGGTGGAGGAGTGGGTAGGGCTCAATGCTCAAACTCCACCTCTCGTTGTCCTGTGTCTTCAAAACAAGACGACTTGTTGAATCCATGTCTGCCCCATTGCCCCCCACTGTCAGCCTTAATTAGGGGAGGCTATATTTAAAAGAGTGGACAACAGCGATTCAATTACCCTGAGGGATTAGACCCCACTGGCACTGCCACTGTCGGGGGTGGGCAGAGATGGTGGGGGCTGAAAATGAGTGACCTCTCTTGATGCCTGACCTTGGCATTAACCCCTCAATAACCATAAGCTCTGAATTCTTTCAAGTCTTGAAGGGAACGGTTAAATAAAGGGGAAAAACAAAGGGAAACATGAGCACAAAAGATGACACGGATGAGCAAGATGGTGTGAGAAAAAGACGTGTGGAGAAAAGGGCTAAAGCCAAATATTTCCCCCGTGATGCTGCTGGAAGTTCCAGTTTCGTGGCTGGCTTCAGTTAAGAGCAATTTAGGGGAGCGAACGTTACACACTTCCACAGCCATAATAACAGATTTTGAATTGGAGGCTGTTCAAAGCTTATTATCGCCTCTCTAACTAAGCCGAGCAGACTGCGATTCTCAGAGCGTTTCATTAAGCAGCGGTTGTTTACATTGTCAAAACACTGAGAGCAAACCAACAATTAGTGGGGTTTGCCATGAGATGACTCTTCGCATGCAAGGGTTTTGGGGAGGGGGGGAGGGGGGGGGGGGGGCGGTTCTCAGCCCATCTCCTCACTGGGGGCCTTCGCTTAAGTCTTTGAACCCTGGGTGTACCGGTCAGTCAGCCCGTACAAGGCCGTTTCCATTGGCGCGTCAGTCAGGTACCCTCTTCCTGTTATTTCCCTGTCTGCAGCGATGCTGCTTCCTGACTAGGATGCTCCTGGGGGGTTAAACTGGCGTCACTGGTACACCCCCCTCCCCCTTAACCAGTGTTTCTATGGACGGACATAAGTCAGTGTCCAGCTTGTTTGTTATCGTTCCACTCACCCTGATGGACAGCCATCTGCTCCTCCCACATTTCAGCAGTATTGCATCATTGCTTTGGTTCTGTGATCTTCTTCAGAGGAGCCTCTTACAACATAGTTAGTACCTGGACGTGCTGATGGTGGAGATGATGGTGTTTAAATGATGACACATTTAAATTCCCTTAATTTCCCAAGATCCTCTTCAGGTGTTTCTATATTGGCAGTGGATGAACTGACTATGTGTAATTTCAAATGGATCGCTCGTGGTGATTCACCCACAGATAACTATCACCGGGCTCTGTGGAGTGTTAATGTTAATGCTCTGGATCACTGAAATCACTCTCATTAGGTTTGGAAAAAAAAACCCCCAAAAAAACACAGTAGATCATTTAGCAGCTATAGAGACCGATATTTCTATCAGGACTTGGTGTAGAACAAAAATAGAGATGAATGTGAATTTTAGATCAGGTGGCTGCAAACATGACTCCAAATTAATAATAATATTGCATCATATATGCTTGAATATGCAAATAGACCTGTGTTTGTTAATATATTTTCCACATCGACTTCATGAGACGATAATATGTCAAACACAATCATGTGTTTACAGGTTGTTGCACATAACTGACTGAGTGAGTCTAACCACAAGCAGGAAACAACAAATACTTGTGATAAAACCAATGAAGTGTGTTTATTGAGTGACATGCTTAAATGCAGCTTAATAGTGGCAAAAGAGCAGAAGACTTAAAGTTGGCAAACTGACTGAATAATATCAGTGACACAGCTATATGTAAAGTTCTTAAAACCACAAATATCTCTCCTTATGGATATCAACACTTCAAAATAAAACACCAGGAAAAGCGCAAAATATGGGACCTTTAAGCTACTGATCCTAAAAAACCAAGTCAAGCTGTGGTTAACAGAGAGTGCGTTTTAATGCCAATGAATTCAACGTTTCTTTTGTGAGAAAAAGATTGTGTTGTTCATTCTCGTAGTTACGTGACGCAGTCTCACTTAAAGATTACGTTTGTTTTGGTCAAACTCAAGTTCACCAGAATCTGCGAATCTTGTGAAAATGCTTCAGGTCAAAGTGATGAAACCCATTTTCCGACCTGATAAACAAATTAGGCGGCAATATTTGTCACTTTCTCTGGAGTGAGCCACCCTCACACTTTGTTAAATCACTGGTTTCACCAATACGGTTCCGTGACTGTGGTGTGACGTAAGATGAGCAACGGTCTTACAGAGTCATCAGCTGCTCTTTCTCATACGACTGGAAAAATACAGCTGGCCCGGAGGACGCGCTGATTGGTTTGCAGCAGATTAAGTCTGTGTGTGCGTCTGCACAGGAGGGAGCTGAGAGCCTGTCGCAGCCTGCTGGGATGGCTGGGATCCACACCACAACAGCCTTGATACACTGGAGAAAAATGTCCACTTAAACACGAGGATATCTCGTCTGAGTAATGACTGAAGACGGCGAGGATGCTTCTGTCTTTCACAGGACAGGCATGGCAGTGTGGTGCACAGTGTTACAGGCATTTAATAAGATAAAAGTCTTGGTTATCGTCTGCTGACATGTAGAAAACCATCAAGCCAGCTGGCGCTCAGCACAAAGGCTTATTCTTAAGCAAGACTGATGATGAATTCTGTTTTTCCCATGCAATCAAATTATTTACAAGATGTCTCATTAATGGGCGGTGACTTGTCAGCCTACTGTAAACACACTGTTCATTGTCACCAGCTGATTACTGCATTAAAAACATGAGGTAATGATTGCTTATTAATCTGTGTCTCATACTTACATGAAGTATTTCACAGCTGTAGCTTTTGTTTGTTGAAGCTGTGTTGGGTTTGCTTCACAGAGACGGTTCGTATAGAGTGGTCAGTAATGAAAACAAACTGGATCCAAACAGGGAGATGATTAACAGCAAATCGAGAACGATGTGTCAAAATGCAAGAGAGAGCCAGCTGATCTGATCCAGACTGCATTTTTCCACCAAATGAAACTTTCCAAGGTTCATGTAGAAGCTGCCCAAGTACACTTCTCCCAGGTACACCAAAACCAGCAATATGTCTTTAATATTTTCTGAATGCATCTCAGCTTCACTGGATAGTTTAAAGCTCTAATTAACTAAAGCCTGATACATGGTGTGGCCCCTCAGCTAACTGGGCCACAACCTGCTGCTGACTGACCCTCTGGTTAAAACTGGCATGTATCCAATTTTTTTAATCATTCCACAAAGAGACATGTGTGTGTACATATTTATAAAATGTCATAATGTCAATAACTTGAGTTGTTACAAATTCATGTTTATACTGTTTATACTGTGCAGTTGGTGCAGAAACCAGGTGTATTGGGTCACAACACTGCAGACCACGCTAACAGGATGTGTTTGTACTGATTGAAGTGATGTGTGCTTCATTATCCCTCTAAAATATTACATTGTAGAGGAACATTTCAGGTAAACAAAGTGTCTGTTAACATTCATTGTTACTCACCAAAACACACTGTGACACTGTCTGTGTCACTGACCCAAGTGTGTCAAAACATTTCCTTACTCATAAAATATGTGTAAAGCCATTCGAGCCAACACTGCTCCATAGCGGTGTTAGTGGTCAAAACCCCACAGGGTACCTTTAAACTGACAACTAATAAAAGCAAACTGTGCCTTACTTCACTTACTGTGATAATTGTGTTAATTATGTGTTATTTCCCAGTAAATAAAACAAAATCTTCCATGTACCGTATATTGTATCGTGACAGTAGCAGAAATAATAAATTAATTACTGATGATGTCTTTAAATCAATCAAAACAACATTTGTAGGCTGATTCATAGCAGCCTATCAATTAAACTGCAGCAGTGAATAGCAGGAGTAGTATCCGCAGCCTAATGAGCACTGCTCATATCAACTGACACTGGAACGTGAATGAAAGTAAGCTACACTTTATTTAACTCTGTTAAAGGATATTATTCCTCCACAACTTCAGCTTTAAGTTGCTTCCTTTAAAACAAAACCCTGTATGAAGCAGTTTTAGTGAATCTGTCTGCTGAGTGTGAACGTGTGTGTCTGTGAATGTGAAGCAGGGAATGAAATGCTGGAAAAGACCATGCATGCTCAGCCTTCCTTTAATAAACAAATTAACACCCGAGTTTCTCAACAGTCAGCTTCATGCTGAAAAATGATTAGGTAACTTTTCCTCATCTCCCCTCAAGTCCAAATGACTCCACGGTCATCAGAGCGTTGCAGACCACCATTTCCATTAGTGGCCTTGCATTACTTCATAAAGTAAACTTTCCAAGAAGTTCACGGTTATAGCTGAGGTCACATCCTTGTGCATTTTTTCCCAGAAAACCAATTTAAAGACTCTGTAGTCTGGAGTCAGTTGAGTCACTCAAGTACAATACAAGCTGTGTGAAATATATGTGGGTAGCAACCAAGCAAAACTGATGAACATACTATATTTTCCTGTACTGAATTAAATCAGCTGTGACAGCTTACTTCTGAAGATAGGAAACAGGCAAAGAAAGAAAACATAGGGAGAAAGAAATTCAGTGAGTATATCTAGAAATTAAATGGCAGTTTTGCCAGCAAGACCAAACATGAACAGAATATTCCGTTATGTTCCTCTCCATGTTCTGTTTAACATGGTTTTCCCATAAAAGGTGAAAATTTTTTTTAAAAACTGGGGCTGAAAGCACAGCTATGTTTCCTCATTGAGAAACCTGGAGCAGGCCTTGTGCTCCGCCCACAACTGCTGCTTGCGCTCGGTTGACAGGTGAAAGAGCGGAGAGTTTCAAGATGATTAGAGGAGGAAACTTCAGAGAGATGTTTGAGCCACATGTTTGAGCCTCAGTCAGACACAGACCCAAGAGTTTTTTTAGGAATTTGTTGTGCACCAAAATGAGCGACTAAAAGATGAATCAGAACGTTAAGCGCAGTTATTTGTTCATGTTGTTTGTTAGCTTGTAACTGGCAGTGGCTGACACAGTGTTAGTGGCTGTGCTAAAGCAAACTCGCGCTCTCTGTACTAACAAGGTTTTGGTGACTGGCGAGGGAGCAGCACGTACCAAGGTGGTTAGTGTCAGGGGAAACATCAGAGAGACTCAGATAACGGGGCGGTTGCTCACCAAGATCAGCAACTAGCAGATGTATCAGAACTGTTAGCATAGTTAGCATCTTTTATTTTTTTATGCTGTTTGTTAGCTCGTAACTGGCAGTGGCTGACACAGTGTTAGTGGTTATGCTTATGCAAGCTCGTTCTCTGTACTGACAAGGTTTCAGGTTTATTTTGCCTGACAGGATTGGTTCCTTAGGTTTGTGAAGTATGAATCCCTGACTGTCTGAATCTGCTTTTATGAGACTGTCATTGGTTCAATGCAGTTCAAGATGGAAATACACAGTCATGGCATTGACTTATTATTTTGCTTATGATATGTCAAAATATTGTATATTATATATATATATTGATCATTTAACAAGGTTAAAATCTTGAGGGAGGGGTCTGTCCATGTACAGTATGGTTCATCATCCCTCTAAAATATTACACTGTAGAGAAATATTAAAAAGGTAAACAAAGTGTCTTAACATTCATTGTTACTCACCAAAACAACTGTGACACTGTCTGTGTCACTGACCCAAGTGTGTCAAAACATTTCCTTACTGATAAAATATGTGTAAAGCTAATTTTTACATTCCCATTCGAACCAAGTTTAAAGGAAAACAAGAGGGATGAGGAGGAGAGGCAGGTAAATTAAGATTAAACACACAGCTGTTTTAAAATAGCCCTGAAGTCCATACATGCTGAGTGACTGACTGCTCCCACCTCGCAGGAGAACTGAACGCCCGCAGGCTGAAGGATGGACCACAAACAGGCATGTGGGAGGGTCTTAGTGTAACTGCATGACACCCAGAACTTAATCCATCCTTACCAGGAAATGCCACCTAATACCCTGTACCCTTCAACCTTCAGACAAATGCAGGGAGTGGGCATCCAGCCCAATAGGAGTGTTTACTTAGCAGTCTCAGCAGCTCCTTGTCAGTGTCAGTTAGGTGAGATTTTGGCCCAAGCAGATCAGTGGAACAGTAAACAAAGGTTAAGCCAGCAGATCCAGGCCGTCTATATTTGTAAGAAAAAAACATAATAAACAGCTAACGGTTGAATGATTCAGCCACTAGTAATAAGATGATTCTGTGTGAGGTGTAGCGCGGGGCTGCGTCTGCGCTCATCTGACTAATAGACTAATATGATATTAATTCCCCCTCAAACACCGGCAGAGGATTACTCATAATGTGTGACTGAATGGGGACAAAAAAAAGTGGAGGAAAGGAGAAAAGAGGAAGGAGGATCAAGGAGACATGACAAGCCAGGTTTCGTCTCTTCCGTGGAAGGCTGAGTGGCGGATTGCGCAGATGCTTCACGTAGATTGTGATTTATTTGCTGAGTCTGTTTCCATTGCAGTTTGTCACATTTTGTTTTTTATTGATACACCAACTTTTTCACCTCAGCCAATTATGAAAAAAAGCCATATTTTTTACTTTTTTCTGGCATTTCCTTTCAATTTTTTTTTTAAATGCACAAATCAAAAATGAAAAAAAAAACAAATGCAGAGAGAGAGAGAGAGAGAGAGAGAGAGAGAGAGAGAGAGAGAGAGAGAGAGAAGTATCCCAAAAGTCAGAGCCAGCTCCCTGAAACTCCTCCTCATCCTCTCCGTTTCTGTCAAACCCCGACTCTCTTCACATTATCCCTGCGCCTCCAGCTGTTTGGGCTGGGAGAGGCCCGTTGCCAAGGCGACCCACACCTTACGAGTTGTCTTGCCTGGTCCTGTCTTGTCAGAAGTTGAGGGCGGGAAGGAGGTAAATGAAGGAGGCAGGGATAGAAGCAAAGAAGAGGGAGGGGAGGGGAGAGGGGGTAGCGATCAGGGATAATAAGCTGCTCTTTGTGGGAGTCTAGATCCAGGGAGCAAGCTCAGACTAGCACTGAGCGCTAACCAGCATAATCTGAAATGAGTCCCACCAACTCAGCCAAGAACTAACTCTGGATTGATCATCATCTTCCAGTTGGACACCTGCAGGCTGCTTTCAAATCCCACCGACTTCCAGAAACCCGCAGCAAAGTACTCAAAATACGCCACAAAGCCCTCCTGGATGCACATGTGTCGGGGCAAACGAAAAGCCTTCGAGTTACCTTTGAGTGCTGTTGTGTAATGTGGTGACAGCGCTGAGCTACGGCAGCACAAGAACAGAGGATGACACCTGGTGCGATTTCAGTAAATTATGGTGCAGGTGAACTCATTCAGTTCCAGGCCAGTCATACTGGAGGCTGGAGGAGACGCAGCCCCGTCGGGAGCTGATATATGGCAGGAGGAGAGCAAAGGCAGGCCCGGCTGTCTGGGAATAAAGCGGTTTAAATGCAGCGCAGGACCAGGCCTCAGATTCTCTCTCAGTCTGTCTGTCTGTCTGTGTTTGTGTCTGCTCTGTGTCCTGTTGCCAAGCCGCCGCGATATCAAAGAGACCATTCGGAGAACTTTCAAAAACTCTTAAAATGAAATATAAAAGTTGAATGGTTTTTTTTCCATTTTCTGAGCAAAAATGCTTTGATGCGTCTAAATCTGTTTGGTGGGCGGAGCAGGTCAAAGTCAGGAGATATATTTATGTTCCTGTTCTTCCTAAAGTGTGTGTGAGCAGCAGAGTGAGCCCTGCAGGTCAGGGCTGCCATGACATTGCCCCCTGCTGTTTGAAGCCTGTTACAGGCAACACACTCAGAACTATTGAGCAACAGCCAGCAGACTGAGCTAAATGAAAAATAAACTGTCAGAAAAGATTACATCGCATGATAAATCTGATTTTTTTTATAGCCTGGGAGTGCCAAAGATAACATGACTCAGCGTCTCATGCTCCCACTTCACACCTCAAAGCACTAAAATAAACCAGAATATCAAGAATTGTGACATCTCAGGATATCCCCCCTGTACTAGAACAAGGGGTCACTGTGGGGTCACGCAAAAAAAAAAAAAACACTGATGATCACTTGCTGACTACATAGCCAAGAAGCAGTGGCACGGCCTCGGTTCTGATTGTCTGAATTTAGATAGTTTAGTTATTTTAAACATCTTGCTTCACTAAAGAGAGGCGAAAGAAAATATAGCGTTTATAAAGAGTATCTTACATGATTAAATCATAGATTAAATCTGACCCAGTGTGAAAACAATCAACAAAATACTTGTTTGTAGTATAAATACACCTCCACCCTGTTGACTGAACATCTGAGTCTGAAGTTTGACCTTGACCATAAATCTTTCTTTCAGTTGGTTCAGTGAAATGTTAAAAGCTGCTATGATGAGTTTTTTTTTTTTTATGTTGACGATGAAACAAATAAATACATGCACGTATGTGAGAGGAGTTGCTCGTTGTGACGAACACTTTGTGGAGATTTATTACGTCTTTCACTTTGTTGTTTTGGCTTTCAACAGCTTCGCAGCAGAAAACTGTAGGTCCATAAAAACAGGCAGATAAATCACAGTTGTAGCCTTAGTGGCTGAGAAGTGAGTCATTTTGTTCAATTGGAACAGGTTGTTTTTCAATGGGTAGCTGGTTACTTGAGTTTTTTTCTGACGCTGAGTGAGAATAGTTGCTGAAAGAATCCAGATCTGAAGACTGATGCGTCTCCTGAGTGATTCTTTAGTCTTTTGAGCTTCTGTATCTGCTGCCAATCTGTCCATCCATCCCAGTCCACACTGGGATACGAGTCTTTCACTAATCCCCTTACATAACCTGACCGAGGAGACAGGTGGTGTTAGACCTGCTTTGGTCCCAGACCACCTCCGCACCACAAACCATATAAACCCAACTTCATACTTTAAAGTATGGCTGTTACGTGTCAAAGTGTGTGCGAACCAGTGTTGCTTGTGAATTGACTCTCCTGCCAGGCTCTGGTTGGTGTTGAGCTTTGTTTTGCGTTCTTTTGACCCAGCGCTCCACTGCCGGTTTTTCATTGTTAATTTTTGAATCTGTTTTCCTGATTCTTTTCGTTTTTACCCAGTTCTTTTATTCAATTTATTGTTACCTCTCTCACCCTTCCACCTGGTGGCACATAAACTCGCCTTCTTCCTCATTAACAACTCTGCAAACAAACAGGGATGAGAGGGAACAGAGAGTCTCGTGTGTTTTTGTCTTTCAGACAAAGTGGGGATGGGAGACTCAATAATGTGAGGAGGAGGGAACGAGGCGGTGAGGATAGCTCAGGTTAAGCTCTTTGGCTCTCTCTTCTTCCCCCATTTTATTATTCTCAGTTGCCATGGAGAAAAAAACTATATATAACCATCTCTCTCTCTGCTTGCTCTCTGAATTCACTATCTTTTCTCTCTTGCCCCCACCCCCTTTCTATTGTTTCCACAGAGAAGACAGCAAGGGACAACATCTCGATTCAAGGGGAAAATCCGTCTAATGCCCGGCTCTGGTGGCAGGAGTGAGCCGACTAAACAAAACAACCCGAGAGACCAACCCACAGACCAGACACCATGTCGGTTTCCCTTGGTCTTCTGGCCAGACTCCCATTTTCAGAAACCAGTGGCTTCAAAGTAATAATTCATTTCACAGTCTGGTGGCCAGACACAGAGCCCAGACACTCACGCCCCTTTTGACACCTAAAAGAAGAAAAGCAGCGTCGCCACTCTGCTTCAACTTCACTGTGCTGTAATGCAGCACAAGGGAGATGCAATAATCTCTGGGTCAAAAGCTCAGGGGGACCAACAGGAGTTATAGGGACACAGTCCAGGGGTGTCTGCATCTTTATCTTTAAAGCTGTTTCATTTTCAGTTCCTGTTTAAGTGGCAGTAAAAGGCAGTTTTTGAGGAGTCCTTGTGGGTGAGGAGTTTAAGGCTCTGGTCGTGTAATAGCACAGCAAGTCCTGCAAATGACTACATTCTTTGGAAATGCTTTCAGAATGACTTAAGCATTTTCTGATCTGATGCCCCTTATCAGCTGGACGATATAATTTCCTTCCAAAACCTTCCTTCCCAATCGCTGCTGCAAAAGTAAAAGTGTTTAGAGTCTAATGTTTGGTTGGGTTCAGGCACAATAACATCTTGGTTAGGCTTCAGGAAAGATCCTGGTTTGGGTTAAAATAAGAACTTGTTAAAGTTGGGGAAACCTCGCGGTGGTTAAAATGACTACTTTGGTAATGTGAGAGGAGCTTCGTCATCGTGGTTAAAAAAAACAGTGACTGTCAGTAGGAAACCTTCTTTTCATTGAGCAATCCTTCCACCCCGACCTCCTCTTCTGCAGACTTTCTGAGCCTTCTGACAACATCACACTGTTTTCTCCAATAGCTCCAAAATTCAAACAGCTGCCAAGGGATTTTTTTGTCACTTGCACGTGAACAAATATCGTTTGCTGGAGCGACTCATATTTCTCAGGAGGCCCAGAGGTGCATCCACGCAGGTACACGGCGAACAGCCACCTCAGGGCAGGGGGAATTTACTGCATACCTACCTAAAAATAGCTCCAGATACGTATCGGGGCACATCTTGAAGACTACAGGCAATCATGTTACAGTCTTTCATGTGCACTAATGTGTGGCGTTTACTGCCAACTGGAGACTTTTGTTCCCTGACTTCATTCTTTGGGGCTGTGCCTCCCCTCAGGCAACATAAGTACCCTATTAAATCTGCACCAAGCCTGGGGAGAAGCACCAAGATCTCAGTACACCACTGGGGAGGGCAGCCCCTGATCACCCCCTGTTTGAGTCCAGCTGGGGACTTTTGCTGCATTTAATTCCCCTTTCCCTCCTCTTTACTCTAAATGCAGCTACGAAGGCATGAAACACCAACAGAAAAAACATATTTCGCTTGGAAAGGAAACAGACCTGTTGAACAACTGTCACACATGAATATTTTGTGTCCTGTGCGACTGGTTTCACAGCAGCTGATGAAACATCTTTACAGTAACTTATAGGGAAGTTTCAGTGAAAAGGCTCATTGACACCACTCCCACACCTGTCTGCTTAGCTTAGCTTAGCAAAAACCCTGGAAATCGTTTTCAGTCTTTATGCTAAGCTAACCAGCTGCTGGCTGTAGCTTCATATTTACCTTGTTATCAATCTTCTCATCCAGGTCGCAGCGAGAACATGAATAAGCACATGCCTTTGACTGCACGGTGTGTAAATTGGGTGAGGTCATGAAATAGCGTGGGATCATGGGAGTTGTTGTCCTCACCACCATTGCCCTAAGAGTCTCCTGGTTTGGATTCCCTCAGTTTTTCTGCAGAGGTCTCCTCCTCCAGGGAAGAAAGCAGTTTCACTTTAAAAATCAGTGATTCATCAACACTCTTCCGAGCGGCTGGGAGCTCAGCTGACTAACATTTGTTGGGTGTTTTTTTAATCTGGTAACTTAAGATCCAGATGTTTGATGACTAAAATCCATCATCCAGTTAAAATATATAGTTGAAAACAACCAAGGTATAAAAAGTGTATCTTAAAAATGTGGCTTAAACTGGATGGAAGTCAATTTTGAGCTTCTGGCAGGAAACCACCACACCGACACACAGGGGGTATGACGTCATTGAAATATCGTATTATTGCATGATTAAAATCACATATTTCCCCAGGTTTGAGAATTTCTGGACATTTGGGATGATGAAAGAAGAAAAAGAAAAAAAATCTAACATTTAACATCATTTTTAGACATTTTAATGTGGAAAGGTTACATATTATAACTTCAGGTGAAACTTTCCAGGACACAAAGGCCGTCTGAAGGGAAACCTGCTGGGTGTCATTCTTGTCAGAGAAATCAGTCCCTGCACAAACCCTCCCCCAGGTTTAAGACTCTTACCTTGGAGGCCCTGCGGCGCTCAGGACACTCAGGGTGCTGGCACACCACCCAGTCCTCCTCCTGGACGGGCTTGTCATCTGAAACAGAACACACGAGTCAATTTGACATCTCTCTTTATCGCTAAAACACCACATCAGCCACCCAGCTAGCTACACGTCCATTAACACACCTTTCTTGGTAAAGCTGTAAAAACACAACGTAGACAGCGAGACTGAAGTCGCTGCCTGTGTTTACACAAGGACGGAGTGAAAGAGAGGGAGGACCACGAGCGCAAGAAACACTCTCACACAGTAATAGAGCCCAAGAAGCCATGTCATAAAATGAAAAAAGAGAGGTTTGCTTAAAGAGATTTCTCTAAGGAAAGGTAAACAGAGGGAAGAGGGTGGGGTGTGTTGTTGGGAGCGGATCAGAGAGAAATGAATAATGACCAAAGAGACAGGAAGAAAACCGAGCAAATGAGAGGAAGCCCCCCCATTCTGGGTTGTCTACGAAAGTGCTCTCATAGTGGGTACGCTCGCTGAACTCCACTCCACAATAACAAATCACCATTGTCAAATAAACCTCCAAAATCTACTTGACTAGTTGGCCAACGCTGCTTTGAGGGAAGGATAAAAGGCAGTGTTTACGTCTCTATCTTCTACATGTACACACACGATAAAGATATCATAACAGAGAGGCTGAGCGCACCAATATTTATCTGTCTGTCTAATGAAAAAAACAGAGAATACACATGTAGGAAGGAGAAAGTAAGAGTAGGGAAGGGAGGCAGAGAGAGCTGGGGGGGTGGGTGGGTGGGACAGATGGTAGAGGTGCTTGCTGCAGAAAGTCTCCAGTTTCCAAGCATGACCCGACTTTGTGCTGAAGCCTTCCAGAAAGCTCCGATAACCCGCTCATTGTAATGTCACTTCTCCCTATTTGGCCAAGCCATTAATGACATATCATTACTAAGTCGTCAGTAATGGAGGCGGGCTGCTGCTAGAAAATGAAGTCACTCCGTGGCTGAACTTTAAAGGCCGACTTCAAACAATAATTTGTCGCCATGAAAGAAATGGCGAAACAGCCGTGGCCTGCCCTGAGCTGGCGCAGAGAAACAAGTCACCTTGAGTCATCCACTTGGCTGCAGTTACACTCGCAGGTCAGGGGTGCTTGTAGAGAGGAGGGGGAAATGGCGTAATTGGTGCATGCCACAGAGCCCACAGCTTCCCCACTGGGAGAGAAAGGGTCAACCTGTCTGCAGTGGATTTGCTCAAGGGGAGTAAAAACAAGAGTCCACAGCCATGACAGCTGCTCTGTGAGACTGTGAAGAGGCACAGCAATGCTTTAAACTTAATGCTGAATACAACGCTAACATGGTGATGCTAAGCAAATAATTAGCACTAAACACAAAGTAGAGCCGAGTCTGATGGAAATGTCATTGGTTTTCAGTTCTGATCAATGATGGTGTTAAAGGAAAGGTGAGCGATCAAAGTTGTTAGAATTTAACCTGCAGGGGACATGAGTGGATGGACCATAATAAAAACTGAAATCCATCCAATGATTGTTAAGACATTTCAGTGAAACCTTAGATTTTAGCACCATCGTGATCAGAAGATCACTGAAGTCGGGAGCATTCATCTGGGAACCATGAATGTCTAAAGTAAAAAGTAGATGTTGAGATGTTTCACAGATGAAGTGAAAACTGCTGCTGGCACTAAAAACAGACAGCCAATAATGAAACCTCATCTTGGCACCACGGGGACAGTCAGAGGATCGCCTAAGTCAGCAGGATTCATCCTTTGGGGACCTTGAATGTCTCTCCAAAATTTCATGCTGATCCATCTGACAGTTGCTGAGATATTTCAGTCTGGACCAAAGCAATGAACCCAACCAATCAACACTGCCACCCTGAGGGCCGTGCCACTAGAGCGGCTAAAAAGCTCTTTTCAATGCCTTTCAGCAATCCCACCGAGGCAGAGTGTATTTTGTCAAACTTCCATCACCTTCCGGGAAAAGAGAAAAAAGGTCCGTCCTGTGTTTCTGCTGTGCTGGGATCAGGCCGAGACGCGCTCTCAGCTCTGAATGTGGCCCCTGCCAGCGGGCCTCGGGCTAATGGCTCCCTCAGGGTTTACAAGCAGCAGGCTGCAGAGGGAGCCTCCGGCTTTTATGGAGCGTTTCCCAAAGAGGCAGAACCTCCTTCACCACAGCGAGACTTCACAGCTTTCCAACAGACACGTTACTGGGCCTCGGTGGTGTGATCCCAGGTCTCATCGCAGGGACGTAGCAGAGTGAACTGAACACACACACACACAGACCCTGGTTCGTCTAAACTGTTAAAGGCCAGGTGATGCTTGAATGAAGTGTTGTCCTAATTATCACCCAACTGCAGCTCCCCTCAGCTCTACAGAGCAGTTTAGCATCTTTCAGCTCATTGTTTCGGTTTTTCCGGCCCACAGCTTTACTGATGTGGTTCAGTTTCAACACTGGAATCAGCACGTTTTAACCCTAACGTGATATAAAAACGCCAGTGTACACCACCGTCTCTGCACCAATCTGCAAACGGACAAAGGTGGGACCGAACTGGAGCAAGAGCGCTGGAGAAAACCAAAACAAAGCTAAAAGCTTATTTGGAAATAAACTGTAATTTATGGACACGAAAAATAATGCGTCATTTTTTTCTGTTTGTCTGAAAGTTTGAAGCCAATTTAGAAAATTGTGACAGGCAATTTTCACTATTTTCTGACATGTTATAGATCATATGTAAATAACCATAACTTTTGCAAAACGCAAACTGCCAACATACATGTATATGTTTTTCATACAATTGTGTGGGTTATGTGTGTCTCCATACTAAAATTTGTGTGTATGTAGATATTTGTGGCTTTTCTTGTTTGTTTTTTCTCCCTCTTATCTGTCAGTGGGTGCATTGTTATTTTTCCCCTCACATGAGAACGTTAACAAAAAGGTGTGTTAAAAATGCCACCACAACAAATTTGACAAACTTGTCCTGCAACCGAGGCAGTGAAGGCACCACAAATGAATGTGGTTATATGGGTTATGTCACATGTTATTTCTCATTCATTTGAACTAACTGAGCCCTGACCTCAAATCCACTCTATCCCCATCTGCCCTGAACTCTATCCTCTCTTTAGCTCCTTAACCTCTTTGCCCTGTTTTTTTTTTTTTTTAAACTACTTGACCGTCTTTGTTTTACTGTAAAATCACTCCCTTATCTGCTGGACCTCCATCTTCTCTCCTACTTGCTCATATCTCGCTGACTCTCTCGCTTTCTCTCTCTCTCTGATGAACTGGAATTCCTGAACTCAGCACTGCTGATTAAGCCAAAAGCAAACACAAGCACACACTATACACCAACACACGTGATGGCAGACAATGAGCTTGCACACTAAAGAGACAGCGGAGCATCGCATCTACGCAGCTCTCTGCCGGCTCGCTCGCCACACAGAGACACCGCCTGGGGCAAAGGCTCCATTAGGCACCCATAAATAAGCCAGAGCAGCGGGGGCAAGTTCGAAATGATGCACACTTGAACATGCAAGATGCACTCAGTATTCCCACTTGTCGGTCTCCACACTCATTATGTAACCACAATGTAACCGTGAGTGTAGCTGTGCCAAAGCTTTGTGTGTGTTTGCTTAAAGGCAAAGCAATCTGGTGCTGAGATATTAATCACTTCGTTGATTGGGAAAATAATTCATCAGTACATTTAAGTCATTTATCCAGCAAAACAAGGCCATCATCTTAAATGTGAGGATTAGTGCTTTACTCTGTTTTATTACATTCACATTTGGGACAGCTCTTCAAACAAAACGAGCCATTTAAAGACACCACTTCAGGCTCTGGGAAGTTATAAATATTTCATAATTTCCTTAGTAATGAAATTAGTCATTAGCTGCAGCGCCTCAAGCATCCAGTGGCAGGTCACAGGCTTTTGTAATGACAGAAAGGAAGCCACACGTTCATGCACCACTGATTGTGATGCATAAAAGCTTTATTTTTCAAGTTAAGCTTTGCTAAGACGACATGCTAGTTTCTTTTAAAACAACAGCCCATTTGATTTGCACAGAGAATATCCACAGAACTGTAATGCCACCGGCTTAGGCCACTCTAACATCTGGGATAACATCCCACCCAATCATGTGATAAATGCCTGTTCGCCAGACTCCGCTGCCAAAGTCCAATCACAGCTTAGCAACCGTATGTATCTAGGTGCAGCCGGGCTGGCAAGCTGCTCGAACTGCTTCATCAGAGTTTGGGGAAACATTAGCTCCTGCTCTGTATTGGATTTGGCGACGTTTAACCAAAAGGACTTTCTCATACTCTTCGGCCTGTCCTCATCCTCGCACCTGTCTCTCACGTTAAAGGTGCAGTGTGGAGTTTTCTTGTAAACTCCTCAGGAAACCTCTAAAGTCAAACAAGCTGTTGTTACTGAAAATACTAGAAAAGCAAACATCTGATCTTTGTGTCGGTTGTCCGCCCATGTAACTCATCTGTAACTCACACCCTGAGCTAACGAGCTGTACCCTACATTACAGCAACAATTATTTTGATGTCTTCCACATGTTTAATAAACTGGTGAGCACGCTGCCTTGTTTGTTGTAGCTTTAGTGTTTTTGCAGTATTTTTATATTAAAGAGTCACAGACTACCTCAACAGTTAATGTTACTTAACCAGCCAACTACAGCTAATAACAACTGTCCACGGAGAGTTGTCGGAAGCTTAATTTTCTATGACACACATGACAAACATTCACTTGTCGCAGCATCACATTTGCGAGAATTAGCTGATTTTCTTTGTTTTAATTGGCAGTAAATGAAATATTGTTGAATTTTACACAGTTTTTCTGATACAAAAAACATTTTAGAAAATTGTGAGGCCGCTCATCACCATTTTAAAGACCAAACAATTAGTCGATTTCTCAAGAAAATAATCTGCAATTAATCTGCAGGTTAATTGATAATAGAAATAAGTGTTAGTTGAAGTCTTAGTGATCATCTCAGCAAAATTGATGGTCGCTGACTAGAAGTGATAAGCCTGGTTTTTGTCTACCGGAGTCAAAGAACCAGTGTTGCGTTGAGTTTTAACTATGTTTCCATTACCGCTGTAAAAAACAGGTGTAGCACCATCAACTAAAGGTGGAGGGGGGCTTAGCAAACAGTCAACTGCATCCGTACATTTGGACACACTCATGACCCGAGATGCCACATTTTAACACCACCACATTGGAGTTTAGCGGTCGTACTCTCCACCACCTCCCTCCAGAGGCTTGGCAGAGCTCCACCTTTAGGCAGCGAGAGGCGGCGGCGGCGAGCACGCGTTTTTATGAGGAATGTTAAGAATCCTTCACTCCTCTGCGGTGAGGTCTCATCACGGCGCTCACCCGGGCGCTGAGCTTATTCCTCCCGCTTATTTCCTCGGCTTCGACTCCTCTCTTCATCTTCACATATTGTTTATGAGAGCCTGTGCACCCTCCGCTCCACCACCCCGCTCCACCACCACCCCTCCACCGCATATGTGATGCAACGCACACCTCCTCGCTGGGAGATAGTTATGAAAACACTCCTGGGACACAAACACAGATGGCAGGCAGGCGGATGGCATACGGACAGGGAGAGCTGGCAGAGAGAGGGGGGGAGCCATATCAGCACAGGCAGGGGAGACGGAGACAGAAAAGTTAGACCACAGAGAAATGTGGACATGAGGAAACGAGAACGTAAGGAAGCTGTGCGGGAAAGAAAGAAAGGCAGGTGGGGATGTTTGGCCTCTCAGCAGAACGGACAGATCTATAAACCTGAGCACGAAGTCCACAGGTTTTCAGCCAAATTTCAAATTCACGATACACTGATGAATCCTCCCAAATCACTTTCACAAACATTAGTATTTATACAATACAATATATATAATTAATATGAGTATAGATACTGCATGAAGAAAAATGTACTCTATATAAGGAGGAGTTTTTTACTCAACCAAACCCGTCCAGGTCTAAAGATGCTTTAAACATTTTAACCATTTTATTTTGGTTTATTTTTAACTTATTTTAATAAGAGCTTGAAGGATTAGTTGATTATTTGATGAGTTGATCAACAGAAAATGAATTGGAAATGATTTAGATGATCAATTAAAATCATTTCATTTTTCCTTTTTCCAAGCAAATGTGCCAAACATTTGCTGATTTCAGCTTCTCAAATATCAAGATTTGCTTGTTGATTGTAAAGTGAAAATCTTTGGGTTTAAGACTCATGGTCACATAAAACAAGGATTTTCTATGCCTGATCTTGAGGTTTGGGAAATTAATTTTTTTCACTTTCTATCAACAAAACAGTTGATCATGAAAATAATCGAAACGAAGACAACAATGACCATAATCATTGATTGAAATGTATCTATTTATTTGTTTTTCTAAGGTTTGTGTTTAAGTGAAACTGTCACTGCACGTACTATATGAATGATTTAAAAACAAAGAAGGTTTGTGAGCTTCTGTTAACAGGAAATAGGAAGGTGAAGCAAGAGACAGTTAGCTTAGCTTACTTAGCTTAGCTTAGCATGAAGACTGAAAACTGTGGGAAACAACTAAACTGGTTCCTCTACCACCTCCAAAGATCAGTGTTTAACATGTTACATCACGTGTGTTGAACTTGTGGTTTTACTGGGGTTATGTGCTAAGCCAAGCAGCTTCATATTGAACAGAGAGATGTGACAGTGAGTGACAGCGAACAAGCATGTTTCCCGAAATATTCCTTCAAAAAGGCCGTCAGACAGGATGAGACACGGCAGCAGAGAGAGACAGGTGATCCGCTCCGATCTTTGTGTCAACAGTTTGCTTAGTTTGGACTAAATTTTTAGTCAGAAAAGTTTAATGACAGAACACGAAAGTTTGTGTTTGGCTTTCTGGAAAAGTTGCATAATGTGTTACACATACACACACACACACACACCTATTTATTATCTCACTTTACATTTCAAACATGATAACACACACAGTCTCCCTCTACAGGTGAATCAGTCGAGGCCTGGCGAGCAGACGTAAACACACGAGCAGGTTGCAGCTGTTTTTAATGCTCAGGGGTTCGGTGGCAGCGGGGGCAGGACGCAGCCCTCCTGCTTATAATGTTGTTTTACCCCCACAGTAAAAAATCGCACACATGTGCATCACACACACACACACACACATACACACACACACACACACACACAGCCCTCTCCCTCCTCCCGTCCATCTTTCCCTCTCCACCACCACATCTGAGCAAACCCCAGGTCTCCGTGTATAAAACAGAAAACCGCAGAACAACAAGTGTAAACTGTTTCCAGAGCGGGGTGGAGGAGCAATTTTCAACAGTTTCTAATTTACAAGACGGAGAAAAACAAATAATAACTGATTTACTTTACTGACTCATTGTGGAATCATTTAATGAGAACGGCAGCTGAAAAAAAAAAAAAGCAACTCCCCACGCATATCTGAGGGCGACGCGACTGTTACATTAACGTAGGGTATTAGCTGAAAACTCAATACCCTGTCACCATATTTAAGAGGGGTCATGAGGGGATTACTGCATAACTTGAATTTTTTAGGGCATTTAAGTCTGAAAGTACAGTAATTGGTCAAGTACAAGTTATTGTTATATAATAGCGTGTCCTTTTGTGTCAGGCCATTCTTTTTATGGACTTTATTGGAGCTAAACTCCAAGGAACACGGAGGTATGTTCTGCTGTTACTGGAACCCGTGGCTGAGTATGTCCTGAGGAATGTCAGCGTGCACTTGTACACTGGGGATATTTTCTCCTGGCCCAGTGAACCCAGTGCACAGCAGGACGGTGGTGAATGAATGACAACCTGAAAACAGCGCTGAAACCCAAATTAGAAATCAACACACAACCCAACTTCGTTAATGTAATTCAATTGCGTTTGATTTTGACTTCAGGGCCTCATGCGATGAATAAAATTTTAAATCAGATTCAAAATTCAAAAAGCTGAGAAGGCAATGGTTGCTGGCTTGCAGACTGACAGATTCAGAAAGTGCCCACCCTCGCTAATGCTGAGGACTTGATGCAGAGACGTTGCTTTAGTACGGTGTTGGCTGCACAATGGACATACAAAGGACAATTTATTGAGTCTTGTGCTGTGCCTCACTTGGAGAACACCCATACTCACAGTGACAAGTATGACCGTACCCGGATTGTGAACTCAAAACTGATGGACACGTCTCTACGTCAACGGCCGCAATTCCGGCTTTGTAGCAAAAGGAGGCCGCGGAAGGAGGACATGTTGACGGCACTGATGGTAACCTAATTTCTATGTCACATGACAAAGGACAGTAAAACCTTCATTTTAAAGTCATGTGAGCAAAGCAGCTGAAGGGTAAGCGACAATCGTGGTGAAATGTTGTGATTGCCATTTCTGGTGTGTTTGATTTATGACAACATCACGCACTGCACCAGTAAGTACACTCAGTGACCTGTCTGTCTATTTCTTCCACTTATCCAGGATCAGGTCGCGGTGGCAGCAGGCCTAGCAGGGTATTCCTGATGCCCCTCTCTCCGGTAACGCTTTCCAGCTCCTCCTGGGAGATCCCGAGGCGTACCCAGTCCAGATGGGATATGTATTCCCACCAGCAAGTTCTGGATCTCATTCTTTCTACCCAGAGCTCATGACCACAGGTGAGGGTTGGAACAAGGATTGACTGGCAAATTGAGAACTTTTCGGCTCAGCTTTCTGGATCTGTGCGTCATCAGCAGTAATGCCGAGGTCGTACCGGACCCTTGTGTCCTGGCTTAAGTATCCGATTTGAGACACAGCATGGTTCTTTGCTTCAAAAAGATGGTAAGTTGCAAACAGCCTGCATTTAATATAGCAAAACGGACAACAATGCACAGATGGTGGCAGTGCAAGGTGCCGGCCTCCACACTGGGAGCAACCTAGGGTTCAGTGTGTTGCTCAAGGACACCGACATGTTGACAGGAGGAGCCGGGGATCAACTCTACAGTTAGAGGACGTTCCGCTCTACCTCCTGACTGTTACAAGTTACCGGGAATGTGGTGGGTGAGTTGCGACTGGCAAAAGAAGAAAAATGTGTACGGGCTGATACACTATAACTCATCAAAGAGAATACTTTCTGTTCTCCTGTATTCTGAAGAAAGGGACGGTTCTTAAAGCTGAGAAGCTCAAAGGCTGAGTGCTCCAGCAGAGATGGGAAATGTTTTCAGTAGAAGCTTGGGGCTTAATTACAGAGATGGTGAAAAGGTAAGGATCAAAGCCTCACTGTTCCCTCTGTGGCATTCCTCTTTTCGCTCGGTGCCAAACAGGTCTGCCTCAGCAGGCACCGTCCTTAAGCTGACCAGAAAGTAGCCGGATTTCCAAGCAGCTGGCTGGCAGAGAGGAGAGGATGAAGAGCATTCCTCCCCAGCCCTGTGTTATCACTTCCCCTTCAGTAATGGCATAAATCGGGCAGCACAGCGGAAAGCAAGTGCCCCTGTGCCACGTCAAAAAAAGCACTGAGAGGAGACAGGGAGGCATTTCAGTGCAGCTATGCACTTCTTCAGTGGTAAATATTTCATCTGTGGAGCTCGGTCTCATCCGCTCTTTCCCTCTCTTCTCACTCATGTGAGGTTGTCTTCATGCCAGGTCACTGAGTGCTTTCCACGGAAGAACAGAGCAATGGAAAAAAAAAAAAGAAAAAACCTTTCCATGATGGGGCTGAAATCCTTAGCTCAAAATGCAAGTCAACCAGGTCATCTGCTTGCAGAGAAGTTACATGTGACAATGTGAAGTAATGTCTGATCCATGTTAAATGCGACACAGCATCGGCCATGTCATGTTAAGATGAATGAGGGCGGCAGCAGGGCTTGAAATGAGCGGCGGCGGCGGTGGCGGTGGTGGGGGGGCCTCCAGTCTCCAGTCACGGTCAAGCATTCATGTGGACTGTTTAGGTAATGATAAGCAACACCAGCCAAGAGGTAAAAATGCACTCAAGCATATAGACTAATGACATAGTTTGGTACGTGTGTCATGTAAATTAAGATGATAGCAGTTTGCTAACAGCCCAGTGCCCCTCTGTTAACTGTTCACTGGTCTCTTATTAAAGCATGTTTTATATTAAAATACCTGTAAAACATAGATCCTGCACTCGGAGACGGTTACACACACGTATCCAATGTGACTGGATACGTGTGATATTATGCTACACAAAGCTTAAATAAACCTTCAGAAATCTGATCTTTCTCTCTCCTTTTAATATTTGATTCTTAAACACACTGTGACTTTTTTGTATTTTGTTGTTTCTGTTCTTTTTATTCTTCGTTTTTATGCTTTTTATGTTTAAACCCATTTTATGTAAAGCACTGAATTTCCTCTGTGTACGACATGTGCTTCATAAATAAACTTGATATAAAACCTCACTTGACCATCACCGCGAGCTAGTGCGCTAGTGTGTTTGGTTTTCATCCGAAAAGCTTGTGAAAACAAAGGATGTGGTTGAGGTCTATTATCAACTCTCTCTCAGGAAACATGGACGTCTGCTATGGTAAAAGAAATAACAGTGTTGCTGAATGTATAAATTACGAGAGGTCTTTTAAACAACATTGGTTTTTTTTCCCTGACTTAAGTGAGTGAGCTTTGTGAATTGAAATCAAATCCAACCTGAGATCAGCGCTAATATACAGCACAGAACCAAACGACTGCCACATTGCTAAAGGCGCTATAATTTATGTTTCACTGAAATTTCAACCATCATCCTGGGAAGAACCTCCATCCGAGGTTCGCGCCTACTTGTTGCTACTAGCACGTCCCATTCGGAGCTGCCCGACGCACTTGGTGCTGGCTCCAATCTGCAAAGATGTAAACTGATATTTCAGTTTGGACCAAAGCAAGCGACCAACCAACGGGCAGGCGTTGCAGAAATCGCCTTTGCTAGGTTATCGTGACCTGCTGTCATGGCAACAGGCAAGCATTAAAAAACTATTTAAGCTCAAGAGAAATTAATCCATTGTCCAGTTTCATGTGATGCATCCAATCAGCAAGCAGGGGTGTTTCCAAACAGGAAGAAATAACATATGCCTTGAGATAATGTATATTATGATTTGGCGCTATACAAATAAAATTGAATTGAATTGAATTGAATATACATATAACCAGTTTATGAAACATATACAACATCCTTCTCTGAGGAAAAACAAACTATTTTTCATAACAGAAAAAAATCATAAAGGTAGAAAATTCCAGTATGACTCATATGGATGAATTGAAGGCCGATGTGAATAAAACTATTTGTGTGAGAAATATGATTCGGGGCGAAAAAAATGTTTTTGATTTCCTCATAATTTTTTTTGTATGATATTTATTCAACCTTTGAATATCTGAGGCACTGCAAATCATCAAAAATAAAACGAGCAGACAAGCATAAACCAATCCACTGCCCAGCCACACACACACAGACAGACACACAGACACAAATCCACCACTTAGTCAGGTGATCCACCTCACTCCCCAGCTTACCACACAGATCATGGATGACGTCCAGGGATGACGACCAGGAGTAGCGCTCTATTCCCACAGGAGTGTTAGAGGGCGGCAGCGCCTCCAGTTCATACGCTCCACGCTTCTTCCAGTACAGGAACATTGTCACTTCTTCAACAAGCTACCGCTGAATAGTAAATAACATAGCTTCACTGTTCAAATCATTTCCCTACATTGACGGTCGTTCACCCGCCCCACGGTGTCGCCGAACCAGCCCCTGACCTTCCAAGCACTTCTGCAGACAATCAATACACCGCTCTCGTCGACCATCTTTGTAATAAAAACCCCTGCCAGCCCAGCTCAAAGTTAAACCCTGCCAACTGCCAATATGTTGATTCTAAATCTCCACCTGCACAATTACCTCATCCAGCCAAACCACAAAACCCTTTGAACCTTCTGTCCAAGTCTGACTCTACTTCAAGGCCGGTCTGAGTGAGCCAGCAGAATTCCCTCAAGTACAATCCATTACCTCTCGATTGTTGTTTCTAAACCTGGAGTGAGCCTCACCGTTGCCATCCAGGCTTTAACAGGCGAGTCTTCCGTGGGCAGCAAGTGATATTATTGACCACGCTTCTGTCCACAACCCAAACACCGAAGCCAACATCTCTCTGAACCTTCCTTTCAACGCCCTTCTCTGCTGATTCTGCAGAATTTTCCGTCCTCAGCTAATCGTCCACTGAACCTGCCCTCTTCCAATCAATTTAACCGAGATATTCCTGACTAAACCACAGACACCCAGCTGCTGAGAGGTGTCACAAACTTATCTCCAGCAGCGAGTTAAACATCCTCCGTCACTGCCTTCCCTGAGCCTCCACTTCATCCATGGCAAAGTTTCTCAGACTGTACAACACTTGTGTGCATGAGGCGAGCTGCTCATGTTAAAGCTCTGTGTAGGATCTCCTGGCGATAGGGGGGCTTTCTGCCCACTCCATCAGACAAGTGTTGTATTCATGCAGAGGTGAGTTGCATGCTGGGACGGGCAATCTGGGCCAATGGCTTTTGGACTGGGTGACACAAAGATCTCTTTTAAACCTCCTCCTACGTCCAGAGGGGACTTTCTTTATGTTTTGCGCAAACTGTAAAAGGCTGACATTTTTCCGCATTAATTAGTGCCCGCGCCTTTTATGTCTCCTGAAAGATTTATTCCTTTTTATGAATGCACCAGCTCTGTGGTGAATGGGCTCAGTTATTTCTGTGGAGGTACAATGCACACATTGGCCTCTTGGAGATGGGGAAACACCCCAGCTGAGCAAGAGAAGTCCCAGAGTGAGACGCTTCGCCGGGACAATGCTTTCCACTTCTCTGATATCTTATGGAAAACAGCTGAAGGGTTAAAACATCATGCAGTTAGATATCTCAAGTCAAGGCATAATATTTTCCCCAGTGTTGCTTGAAGGCTGATGCACTGCTATTATGCATCTAAAATGGGAGAAGAAATACTGTGAGAATGTACTGTGCCGGCTCGGGGAAGGGAGGGACGTTGTCACACACAACGACCCACATGTCCAATTTTGGGATAAGAAATTAGAGGGTAGGATGGGAGCCGGTTTGCTGCTCAGCTCTGGGCTTTGCAGACATATGGTAATAATCTGAAGCAGCTTTGAGCATGCAGCTTCCCTTTTAATGAAGAGAGCAGTCGTGCAGCATGAGAACTGGGCTGCAAATACAAGGGCCAATTTCCACCTACTGCAGAAACAAAGAGGGAAGCAGAGGGGGTATTAGGCAGCCTCGCTTTCATCATTATCCATCAGATCACCCCTTTAATGAAAAAAGATGCTCTTTTAGCCATGGCAAGGCCGGAAAGTACCAGCACCATTATGGTACAACTTGTATTCAAATGCAATTTGATCTGATCTCACACAAGAAATACTTAAGTTATGAAAAAAAAAAATCATGTTACATTAATTTAGGAATGCACATGTTCTTTCCACAGCAAGGGGTTCTGGGAGCTGAGCGATGACACAGGATGTATTTTCTGGCAGGGTTCAGATCCAGTCATCCATTAGAGAGCCAGAGTCTAATGACAACCAGGATGTAGGTGAATCCACTTTTTCCACCACCGATACATAGTCTGCTCCAGGTACAGAGCTCTGAATGCTTCTCAAGTTCTTGTGTTTTCTCCTCACAAAGGCAACTCTGTTCATAAAGTTGGAGAAGCATCTGAGAGACACATTTAAAAGAAGAACAATCAAAATATAAAAGATATTCTGATTTTTAGTCTCTCTGGCCAAGCTTCAAAACGACATTTCCCATGATGCAAATGGATAGCATCTTTGATCTAAGCCTTACGACCTCATCTTTCATACACTAGACAAACACAACCCACAGTTTGTAACGCAAGCTTCCTCTCTACAGCCCAAGCTAAAACAACCACTGACCCTTCACCACTCACACTGGAAAGTTCCTCCAGAGCCACAGAAGATGTTACACAACTGTTTCTGCAGTTCCCATCATAAATAAACTAAAGTTCATTCGTAGAATCTGCGCCACAAAGTATTTGTAGTCACACCAGCAGGGGACATTCTTATCAACCTAAACATTAGAGGACAAAACTACGTTAAAGTTGTCTGAAACTGCAGCATCATGTAGAGCTGCTTTAGATCATATCAATCATCACATCAGAGAAACAGTGTTAACTTTTTCCATCAGTGGTCTTCATCATCTCAACACCAATGCTGAGATTAGAAGAGATGCATCTCAGCCTCTTCTCTGATCCCAGTGGTGCTTTCAAAAAGAAAGACAGCTGCCATGGACTTCATATCCACTGCTGCAGTGGCTCTAGTGCTACAGAGATGATGCACGGAGTATGTTGATCTCATCATCCAGGACTTTAAATGACTAAGTAATGAAAAGTTAATCTCATTTCTGTCCGTTAAATATGACATCATAGAAATTGGGCTTGGGTGATATCCAGAATTTAATATCTCGATAACCTACAGCCCAAATATCACAATATACAATATTATTATAATTATATTGTTGTATTTCATGTTTCAGTTTTTGTTTTTTTTTTTTAAATATATTTTCTTTCACGTGAAAGTACAATGTACAGTAAGCAAAGCAGTGAAATGGGGGTCAGACTCGTGCAAAACTGCAAAAATAAATTAATACATTCTATGATGAAAAATATTCCATATGGCGGGAAAGATCGTGATAATCAATATCACAGAATATCGGCCCAAGCCAAGTAGCTTCAGCAGGAATGTTTTAACATAACGTGTCAGTCACTGAGTTTTACAGGCGCTGGCCTCACAAAGCCAGGCTAGCTGTTTCCTCAGGTTTACAGTCTTTATGCTAAGCGAAGCTAAGCTAACCATCATGCCTGTAGCTTGATGACATCAGAGCGTTATCAATCTTCTCATTTAACTCTTAGCAATAAAGTGAATAAATGTTTTTTCCCACAAGGTCCAACTTCTCCTTAAATATAGGTCTGACAGTAAACACACCCATTAAGTACAAATGTATTTCCCACACTATGAGCATCACTGCGGCAATAACTAACGCTGACTCAACTACCTCCTTTTAGTTTCAGCGTGAGACAGAAATAGCAGGCAAAACCGTGCAGGGTGCCGAGCCTGAATGAACTGGCTTCTCAATAGAACCACACTCACTAAACTATTAATGGTGTGTTGAGAAATGAGTGTGTGAGCGGCTGCAGTGCGACCAGACTGTAAATGAGCCTGTTGGAGTGTGTGCACCGTGGGGCGAAAGAAAAAAAAAAAAAAAGTGTGTGAGCTGAAGTGTTGACAGAGGGAGTGCAGTTGAAGGCTTGTGCGTGCCCATGTGGAGGAGGTTTGGGGTTATATTTAGCAAGGTGGCCCATCGAACAGGCCGAGGTTAACCCTTCACCGCCAAAATAAGACTGGTTTTAGCGCTGCTCTGTGTGAATCCTCTGAAAAAGGAGAAAATGCTAATGATTTAGCTCCATTTCTGTTCCAGAGCCACTCTCTAAGAGCCTCTTGCAGTCAGATCGTCTGTGTCTCGGCTCCAATGAAGAGAATAATGAGTACAGCCTCTGCCTGAGCCTTCATTCATCTGCGTAACTACCATCCCGCTGCTAACAGGGCTGAGAGTCTACTACAGTGCTTTGTGCTAACTGCTCGTGTCAGCATGCCAACAGGTTGATAGTGATCATATCAACATGCTGGTGTTTTGCAGGAATGGTGTAGAACTGATTAGTCAACTTTAGCATCTCTGCATCTCATCCTCTGTTTCATGTCATTGTAAACTGAATATGTTTGAACTTTACACTAAACAAGACACCTGAAGACCTCAGGGGGGGGTTTAGGAAACGGTGACTGTAAAAAAATGTGACTTTTCACTATTTTCTGATATTTTATAGACCAAACTATTAATCAATTTAATAGAAAAAAATATCAGCGGCTTAATCAATGAGGCATCTTTTACCCCTGGAGGGTGTAGTTGCAAAGACAACTATAAACCCGACTAAACCTCCCATAAAGACACGATACAGTGCACTGCTGTTGCCCCAAAACTCCTAATGTCAATGGGCAATGGGTAGCTACAATATACCCAATGTCTGCATGTGAGGCATTGAGGGGACATCTGTAAACTGTAGTGTCTACTGATAGTCTTCATGGGCTTCAATGAGCTTCTTTGCCTGGGGCCCATGAAAGTCTAGGATTGCCACTGGTTGCAGCCCAACTATTATGTTTAATACCAGTTTGATACAGTGATGCAGAGGCTGATGGGAATGTCATTCGTTTTGAAGGCATTTGCTTATAAATTATTAAAGTATTGGGCTTTGAATAATTAATTTGACCTGATGATGAAGTTAGATAAAAATGAAGGCATGCCCGGTGTCGTTACAGTTAATTCTGAGGGTCGGCCTCCTGATGGTGGATGATCATATCATTAGGATACATCATCTGGGAACCATGAATGTCTGTCCAAGACTTCATGGCAGTCCATCACATAAGTGAGATATTTCAGTCTGCACCAACCAAATGTGTGAACTGGTGTCCAGATTTGAAAGAGGAAGTAGGTTTTTCCATTTTATCAACAGGAAGTATTCAAATATATTCTGTTAATGATCAGCACGGATATCAACCATCAGAGTGTTGCTGCAAGAAGAGGGTGTGCAGGAGCATCCATCCACATGGGGACTATTACTATGAGACATCGTGTAATTTAACAGTCCATCCTTAAACCAGCATTTCAGAGGACAGAACAACCGCTCTTCAACTTGTTGATATGAACAATCCCATAATTGAAACAATCTGGTTAAAATTGCAGTGGGGGCTGCCTCTGAGAAGCCAATAACAGAGTCAACAGGAATCAAAAACACTTATTCCATAAAAGTACAGTTATTGTCATGTGGAAGGCTGCAATATGCATAAACAGTCATTTAGCCTCGGTGGAGGTTATAGGAGTGGAAGGACACATTCGGAGATAAACACTTGGCGTTACGTTTCTGGAGTTAGAGAAGGTCTGTGTGTTTAAGTGTGTGTGCGTAGTCCCTTTAATTAGCCGCTGCACAGTTTGAAGAGAAGCAGCTCCATGTTGGTCCGTTTACAACATGAATAGGCCCCTGATGGGTTTATTAACTGTCTACATTTGTCTGAAAACAGCTGACTGATGTGATTCAGGAATAAAAAACAAGACTTTAGTCCTGAAGTAAAAATTAAAAGGTCCCATATTTTACACTTTTCCAATGTTTTATTTCAAGTCTTGATATCCCTAAGAAGATAGATTTGTGGTTTTAAGCACCAAAAACCATCTCAATGTAGTTTTACATCTCTCTCAGGCTTCTCTTGTAACAACAGGTCATGAGCCAATCAGAAGAGAACACCCGAGCCTCTCTTCTGATTGGCTGACTGTTTTTTTTAATTGATCGAATAAAAATATAGCAGATTTTAGGTAAACACTCAGAGAAACCAAATCCTGTAAGGTTGGATGGTGGGCTGGGCTTGGGGCATGGCTGAGACAGGTGACTGCTTTGTTGTGACATCACAAAGTTACGGAAGTCCTGACGACTCGTTTTAAGGCTCAGTTTCTGAATACAGGCTGTGTGCATTTCTCTGTGGACTGAGGCTTTGATACGTTCAGATTATTAATATAGAACCTAGACCTGCTTTATAATCAAAAAAGACATGGAAATCTGACTTTACACAGTATAGGACCTTTAACACGGACCAATGGGTAAATATACAATCATGTACTACGCATAAGTGGTTCTATATGGAAATTGAATTCAATGCAAAGCAGAGGTTTCTGTCCCTCTCTAGTGATGCAAAACAGCAGAGTAGGACAAGGACAGAGAGGCAGCCTCAGGGTAAAGAGCAGTACACCATCTGAAATATGAACTTGAAGAAACATGCTGTGAAGCAAGGTCCCACAAAAAACTTAGACTATCAGCCACAAAAAGTGCCGAGAATGAGGTTGAGAACAGCCCAAGAGTTAAGATTAGAGCAGAACAGTATCCACCTCTGCTCACTATCACCTTTGTAAGAGAAGAGGATGATGGGAAAAAGATGTCTGAGAGAAAGGGGAGAAGGAAAATTAGCCTCCAGCTGTGAGCACGTTTATGACAATGACTTCAGCTGTGACTTGTAAACAGCAGAACCAGCACTGCAGTGAAGTGTAGAGAGCCACAGCACCTGTCATGTAAGGTGATATTCACCTGTGCTTCATGAGCCAGAGCTGCGTTCAAGGAGTGGTTCTGCATTTCTGCTTTTTAGCCGAGGGTCAGATGAGAAGATCCATACCACTCTTATATTTCAAAGCTGCTATAATCAACACTTAATAACAGAATAGATCACATGACTAACAATGAGGTGATGTAAATAAACCACAGAGCATCGTCACCTGTAGTCTGCAGCTTCCCTCTCAGCTCCGCGGAGCAGTTTAGTTTTCTCAGCTTATTGTTTTGGTTTTCTGGGCCGTAACCTCGGCTTTGTGGTCAATTCTCACCACTCTCATGGCATCGTTTTCCGCCGCAGCAGGCAGCTGTTTTCGGTCAATAAAATGACATACGAGGTTTTGATCCAACTATACCATTAAACTCCATTTTGACGAGCACAACCAAAGCCATCATTCAATAGCGGCAGTGGATTTAAACGGAACTGACAGAATTTGGGCTTGAAAGCAAAATTTAAAAAGCTGCCATGACATTTTTGAGATGGTAATTTCATGATCTTGTTAGTGTTCAACAGCTACTACCTCCATGAGGCTGACAGCACATCTAATAAGTTCTTATCAGTTCTTAAGTTCTTATCACGAAATAACTGTTTTATCTATGTTAAAATGACCAAGCACTGAAACTTTCACTCTCCAGTACCAAACCGGACAACATACAGACATGATGACATTTAGTATTTCATTAAGAACAAATAATTAAAAACCTATATCAGAGATTAGAGCAGCACGATATGCAGAAAAAAACCCCAAAACATATTGCAATTATTTTTGGTAAATACGAGTCACGGTTTCTGTTGGAATCATAATTTTTGCTTAATTTTCACTGAAAAAAAAAATGTAAATGAAGATGATGTGATTTTTGTTGGGGCTTGTACCAAATAAGAGTATGATTTGTAGGCCGAGGGAACCTCTGTAGCACAGCAACACTTATGGTGCTAATGATGCACAACAGTGCTGCAGTGCCCACGATTTGGATACTGCACTTGGCCATACTGCAGTTTCTATTATATTCGATTAACTGTGCAGCAGCCCTATCAGAAATACACTGAGGACTAAAGACTAATGGACTAATGAAGTGGCACAGTACTCCAGCTCTCTATTAACAACAAAGTGCAGCATTTTTAAAGGGGAATCCCTCTGCAGAAGAACAAGACGACTCTCGCAGCAGTGTTCGAATAACAAAGGTTTTAGATTATTAATTTTCTGATGGCTGCAAATGAAATGAAAGAGAGTTTTTGTTCCACGGCACCTTTCTGAACTCCCTGCTCCAGCGAAATCCAAATACAGGAAGTACAGTACAGAAAGGATGAGACACAAGGAAGGAAATTAATTCTGTGTCAGACACGAGGAAGAGGATCAAAGAGTCACTGCTTGATTTGTTTTCCTTAATAGTCTGTAACACACATCACATTCGATCTGACCAGTTTTTAATGTGGTGCAAGAAGAGGCAAACTTGCAGGCTCTCAGCAGTTTTAGACACGAAAAAGTTTCTACTGAGCCTGGCATGTCCGCAACATTAAAATGCAGAGCAGGCCTTCATTACACAAATAAAGGTTGTCGTGCAAAATTATTAGGATGAGTTGCAACACTGCACATGAAGCTGGGATCATTATTCTGGAGCGGTCGGAGACAAGAGAGGAAAACAAAAAGGAGAGCAAACAGTGACCGGGCGCGACATCAGGAAACGGCAGAAATGCAAAGAGGGGAAAAGAGAAAGGAAATTACTGCCGGGAAAAAAGTGGAACAATGGAAAGACAGTCTGAAGAAGGAAGTTTGAACTGTAACAAGCCACGAGCCAGACCAAAATCACTAACACACACACACACACACACACACACACAGATTATACCAGTCTAGTCCGACTCAAGTGTTCACTCCAACTGTTCCCTCAGAGCTCTGCAGCTTTTTCACATTAAACCCCCTAAAAGAAAAACCATCTCAACTCAAGGTCCATCCAGGAGCTTTCAACTATATCACATGATCTTTATCAACAGATGGAGTTTGCCCAGTTGTCGTAGAACTGGAGGTGTTCAAAGTTCGGTTTCCCCGAGGGCTTTCCGCTGATGAGGATCGTGTGATGTGACCGAAAGCACCAGAACGCAAACACGGACGACTCAATCTGCTGATGAATATTGTGTTAGATGATCAAAGGCTCCAACAGTCGCTGAATGGACACTGAGCTGAGACTTTTCTCCTGAACTCCTGTTTTCATGCCAACGTGCACATGAAGTCCACACAAAGGTCACAAAACACTGAAATTCAAGCATCTACAGTTCCAACTGGGCAAGCTCCATCTACTGATGAAGACCATGTGGCATGATTGAAAGCACCAGAACAGCTGCTACATGGACCTGCAGTGAGACTTTTTTTTCCCCTCGTCTGATTTATACAAGATCTGAATAAACTTTGAGCGTCAGCTTTAAAATCAACACGGCTGAGAAAACCTTAACTAGCACAAACTGGGCATTTCAACACCCACGATCATTTGATTTGATCAAAAGCTCCAGAACAGCCACTAAATGGACCTTGTGATGAGATTGTTCTGTCAACTGCTGCTTTCAAGAATGAACCTTAAAGCTCAGTTTTTAAAGTCACAATGGACAAGAACTTGTTCAAGTGCAAAGAACATTTAGAAATTTGAACATCGACCATTTCATAACAACTGGGGAAACCCTGCTGAGGAAGACCAAGTGATACGATAGAAAGCTCCAGTGGTGAGACTGTTTGGTGAAACTGCTGTTTCCCAGGTGTGTTCCTTCGAGGCTCAGCTTTAAAGCCAACGTGGACAAGAAATCCTTCAGGTGCGTGGGAAAAATTGGAAATTTGAGCATCTACAATTCTATCAGCTTCCAACAGCTACTAAATGGACCATGGGGTGAGATTTACAGCTGCAACAATTAGATGATTAACCATTTGGAATAAATCAGCAACTCTACTGAATGACTGATAAATTATTTAAATAATTTTTAAGCAAATATTAAAACAATTCTGGACATGTGAAGACGTCACCTCGGCTCTGGGAGACTGCGATGGACCTCCTCCAGTGTTTTAACGACTACATGATTAACGGATTGTCAAGAAATTAGTCTGCACATAATTTGTTGTCCTGGTGAGATTACAGGCCACAGTTGTGCAGTTAATTCATGTTGTCATTAATCTGCCAAATACTCGTAGTCAAACTTATATTTGAGAACCAGATGATGCCTCTGATGTTCCAGTGATTCACCGCATCAAATGACCAAAACAAAGCTTTGGGCTGTGAACTAAACCAACAAAAACACACACACACACATGAAAGCATCAGTTTCACACAGAGTCCTCATTTATGATGACTGACACTCGAACACCATACCAGTGAATCGGTGATTAAAGAGCTGACATTTCCAGTCTGTGTTTTTGTTTTTCAGTGGTGGACAGAGACCAGACAAGACATCTGGTCCCGGATTAGACCAGCATGTTTAAGACAGGCTTAAGACTGCGGTGGCCTGGAACACTGAGGGGCTCCAGACTCAACCAATTAACCAATTATGACTGCTGAACTTTAGCTCCATGCTCACTTTGCCTAATGTCTGAACCCACGCACCCCCAGCGTTACATACATCACACAGGTAAAGCCTGCGACTGAGACACACTTGGGTTTCCTTCTGTGAGAAGTCTAGATCTGAAAGTTAAATGTGCAACGATTATTATGGCTGATTGATCATTTTGGGTCATTTTAAAGTAAAATTCACTCATTCCAGCTTCTCTCATGTGAATATTTGGTTGTTTTTCTGTGATTATAAATTCATTATGTGGGGGTCCTGGGAAAAGGCATTGACATGAGCATTTTTCACACTTATCTGACAGCAGATGAAGCAGCTGCAGCCCTGGACAAGACTAGATATTGCAATTTTCACTTTGATCTGAATTATGATCTTGGAAAGAGAGAGAGGGGGGGGGGGGGGTCTGTGGAAAAATACAATAACTAGTGTTAGTTTTACAGGAGGAAATGTCTACAATGTGAGTGTGTGAGGAACTGTCCCGTCACCAGGATTCCTCACTCAGGTCAGAGAGTGCTCTCCTCTCTGCCTCCAGCTGGGATGATTGCTCAGGTCACTTGCCAAATCCAACCATTAACTTTGATGACTGGAGGAAAAGCATGAAACAAAGACCTGGTGCCTGAGGATCAAAGTCAGGGGAGCTCCTCCACCCCCCCCCCCCCCCCCCCCCCACCACCACCACCACCACCCTCCTTTTTCCAATCTGAGCTCTTAAAGAGAAACTCACAAAGTGCACAAGGTGTTTTGTTTTGTTTTGGGTTCTTTTTTTAAGAACAAAGCTCTCAGGTGACTGACTCATTCAGCAGCCTCCAGAAATAAACTGATGACGGTGGCATTAGTCTGGAAGAGGCCGATCACTGGCTGACTTCATGAATTTTTACTTACTGAGTCGTAATCTGAGACCGAGCCAGCTCCTTGGTGGCGATTTGTGCAGAACTGAATTCATGGTCCACTTGTTTGGCACCATCTATGCATGCGATCCTTCTTGGAAAAAACAAAAAACAACCAAACCCCCCCCCCACCCCCCTGCACCAACACCAGCTCCTCTCAGGTCTGTCCGTCGACGGTGTGGCAGGCTCAGTGCTCAGTCGCCAGCGGTGTTTAATCAGCAGTCCGGGGTTATGGCATTTTCATATTCTTCTCGTTTGTGCAGTCGCCGTCCTCTCACACGCAGTGCGCCCCGGCTGTGGGGTCCGGTCGGCGGGGAGCACGGAGCTGCAGCAGCGCGGTGGGTGCACGGAAAAGAGTGGCAGAAACAGCATCCCTCGGTTCATACGAGGGAAAGTTAACAGTGGCCCCACAGCCGCTGAGGGGAAGCCGCGGGGTGGACGCCGTGCTGAGCTGCAAATAACCTGTTGCTGGTTGCGCACAGGCGAAAAAAGAAAAGCCCGACGCTCCGGCGACAGTGTGCGCCAAGGCGCTGGTGGAGCTCGGTCGGTGCAGGAATGGGATTAGGAGCGAAACAAACCCTCCTTCATGGCCTTTAAGAGAGCGACTCCGTGGATGGATCTTCTTCTACCAACTCCACACACCGTGCAGCTGAAGTTGGGCACATATTGTCCGCTGCTTCGTCTCGCCGCCCTCTGGCATCGACCGTCGGCTCCGCTCCATTCATTCACACAACCCGGACCCACAAAGACCCGTGGAGTTCCTCTCTGTGGCGCAATGTGGCCGCTAGAGGCGCGCGCACACACACACACACACACACACACACACACACACACACACACACACACACACACACACACACACACACACAGCTTCTGTATGACTCTGTCCGAAACGCATCCAGGCATGGGCGGATTAACGCAAGGGCCTATACCGGGCACAGGCACTGGGGCCCAAGAGGTCAGGGGGGGCCTCAGCCAGAGCCTCAGTATGAAGCACTTCTTCTTTGAAAGTCATGGAGCTCAGTTAAAAGACACAAAATGACTATGAATGGACACAAAACGACTGCAAAGAGACACACAACAAAAAGATGCAAAACAACCATAAAGAGACAAAAAAAAAAAGACACAAAATTGAGGTTTGACTATTGATTTGGAAAAAATGACCATAAAATGACCATAAAGAGACAAAACAGCTATAAAGAGATTAAAAGAAATTAATAATAATAAATAACGGTAAGGAGAGGAAGCCATAAAAAGATGCAAAGCAACGACAAGGAGACACAAGACAAACATAAACAGGCACAAAATGACCAGAAAGAGACAAAACAGCCGTAAAAAGATGAAAAATGACCATAAACAGGCACAAAATGACCATAAAGAGACAAAAAACAACTACAAAGACATGAAAAACTACCAAAGAGAGATGGAAAAATGACCACAAAGACACACAAAACAATCACAAGGAGACACAAAACAACTAACATTCATTTTAAGTCATTTTGTGTCCTTTATCGTCATCCAGTTCCAAAGTACCAGTGTTGGTTCAATCCACCTTAAAAGGAGGGAGAAATATTTCCAACCCAATAAAGCAGACAGTTGTCCTGAGCCCCAGACCCCCAAAGGGCCCCTCTTAATTAAAGCTGTTGCTAAACCTGTCAACCTTTCCGCTACAGCTATGGGCGACAGTGTGAGCTAATGCTAACGCTAAACCTTTGTGAGTTACAACATTTGGATGGTTTGGACGCGTCCTATAGAAAAACACACTTGGGTAAGCAGCAGGTTTGATTTATGCTCCAGCGTTTGCATGTTCAAACAGTACGCTCTGCTTGTAGAAGACGAAAAGATCTGAGGATGAGGAACAACCAATGAGTCTGACAAATGTAACGCTATCTAACCTGAGTCTGGCTGGAGCTGCATCAGTGTAAACATTCCCAAACCAAATAAAGGACAGTCACAGCCATTACTCTAAACTCTGACATATTCTTGGCTCTTTGCATTGCAGTGGATGTTCCAGTTCAAAACAGGTATTTTTCAAACAACACTGAATAATAACCTACAGTAGTTCCCTAATGACATTCACCTGGGCTTTAGAAATAATGCTTTACTACTGTAGGTAGCATAGTGGGGGATTGCTATATTACCTGATTATGGGCCCTGCCTTGAAAAGGGCCCCCTGTAATGCAATCTGGTTAATTATCTCAACTGATACTGTTTAAATGTTGTGTTTTTCTAGATTAATTTGTGTTAAATCAGATTAAGCCCGCAAGCAAAAATCTGGGCTCAAATATAAACAAAACCATATACACAACAAATGATGGGAGAAATTGAGGGGGGGTAAAGAAGGGTCCAACAGCTAAATGTCTAGAGGACCCTCACCACATCCACAGTGGGGACATTATTATGTAATTTTCTTATTCCAAAAACTCAATCTATATCATCAAATGGCTCACTCCACTCTTTTGCTGTGATTTATTTGATAGTTTTTACTGAACAGGAGGATTTGAGAGCAGCTATAATGACACACCGTGTCTGCACTGTCTCTTTATTCAGCACAACTGTGTTTGCAGGCAGCTCCGTTGATGACCCATTTGTCTGGGAGGGAAGGCATCCCATGAGCGTGGCTCAGAATACTTGAGAAAAATCAAGGGTTTTATTACAAACACAAGGCTTACACAACTGAGATCGCTGCATGACTTTGCCTGTTGGCGGCTATCCTTGATACTTTTTTCTCTGGGTGAAGTTCAAAGCTTTAGCCGGATCAAGAGCTTCACCGATTCTGGCAGGAGCACCACATGAAGTGCACTTGAAATGTTGCCCACATGTCCTGTTTAGAAGCACAACTAACTGTATTATTTTTATAATAATCTGACTTTTGTCTTCTTGATTGATCAATTAATGATTTGTTCTACACAAGGAACTGAGGAATGTTTGTTATTTTGGCTGAAAAGTTGCTTACTTATCAAAATTGCTGTCAGTTTTCTGTCATCATTTCTGCTTTTGAATAGTATTAGCGCTACCATCTTACGCTCTATTTGATTTATTAATATGCTTTCTCTTTCCATCTTTGGTGTCAGGTGAGTTAACTATAGTCTAAGCTTTCATTTGAAGTTTGCACATACATGTCAGCGGTGTCAGATAAATCTAAAAAGGTGAATGAAATATATCTGTTACTCAGAACATCTGTGGGTTTGTTTGTTCGGTGGTTATAAATATGCACTAAATTGAAAGTCTCCACAGGAATACATTGCACAGATGTGTGTTGTTATTTCTGATCACTGAGGGACATGTAGGCTGTCCAGTGGCACCCCTACAGAGGGATTTCTCTTTGGTTTGCACAAGGTCTTTGGGAAAACATCTGACCTGACAAAGCCAAAACAATGACTCTGCCAAAATGTCGCTGTGCTGTGTTTGTATGCACCCAACCCTCAATAAAGAGGTGGGTGGGGGGGGGGGGCAGTGAACAAAGAAAAGCGAGGGGGCAGAGAGAGAGGACGTTAAAACAGCCCACTTAACAAATTAGCAATTCTCCACTGTGTGAGCGGATGTTTACGACCGAGAGTCCTTCAATTCCTCCAATCAGATACTGTAAATGTCAGCCTGCGTGCAACGGCAAGTGGCTCAGACGGTGTTAGTCATTCGAGTTGCTTTTAAAACCATTGTGAAACATTAACATTAAACTTCTTCAGTGTGACAGGGTTGCGTCTTTACAGTTTTTATTGCAGTTTTTCTGCCCTTGAGACTTTTTCTAAGTGAACATCTGCTGCTGTTCAGAGCAAGATCTCAACATGTATTTGCTGCCCCCTTGTGGCACAATATGTAGCACCCGAAAACAAAATGATCTTTTTTCTTGATTTGATGATGATTTTTTCTTCTATGTCCCACATGAGTCTACATAAGAAATTGTAAACATTTACAAAACCTCTTGAATGACCCGTTAAGTGCAGTAACACTTTTGTGATCATTTAACACAATAACAAACGTACAACAGTTAAAGCAGAGTTTGTCAGCAATAAAAATAGAGACATTTCAGTAAAACCTTTGACTGTTGTGAAAACACAATACTGACAAAATGAGCTTCTTTCATTTGTAAATCCATCAGATGTACAGAACACGTCATGTGAAAGGTCCCTCTGTAACTCTGCCCTGCTGTGATCTCCACAGTGGACATTTTATCCCATAATACATCTGTCAAAAATGAACAAACTACTGTCTGAATTGGGGACTACACTTCATATTGTGATGGACTGCTTAAATGGCCATTGCCTGGTTGAAATCTACATGGATGTATGACTATATGACTGTGAAAGAAATAGTTATTGTAACAACCACCAGTGACACTGGTCTAAAGCACTTGAAAACAAGAAAAGAAAGTGTGAACAAAAGTTGTTTTGTCTTTTAATATCTGGCAGGTTTTGTTTTCAGTTTTTGGAATGTCACCTACAAAGAAGAGACATCAAACAAGAGCTTTAACTACAAGGTGTGATATTATTGTCCATGTGACAGAAAACCCAGAAACTCCTTCACAGCGCCATCAAATGTATGTACAGTAGCAGGTTGTAAGACATGGTGAGAACACCCGGTGTTTTCAAAAAGCACGTTGAGTAACAGGCAGGCTGCCGTCTTCTCCTGCAGAGTCTGAGTTCCTGGCATCTGTGTCAGACTGAAACTTGAAATAAAAAACAAAAAAAACTGTCCAGACTCAACCTCAGTTCTGTACATTCAAAGGCCAGTGCTGACTGGTTTGGCGTTAAGACACCAGTCGAGAAGGTAAAGGGCAAAAAGCTGACGCTTTGTAGAAAAAGTCATTACATTCCCGTTTGACCAGGTCTCATCAGTCCCTTGAAGACTCGCAGCTTTCCTGCACCGGTGAGATCAAAACTGTAGTCTGTAGTGATGTAGGGCATCTCCCCCTCAAAGCCAGGCTGAAACACAGACAGAGGTTTTGTAAGTGAAAGAAAAGTCTTGACTGATCACTTCATGAGATTTATGAGGTGTAATGTTGTGTTTCAGAGAACAGGTCTGCGATCTGACCTGTGTTGTGAGGATGCAGGAAGGCAGCGATACAGCTCCCAGCAGCAGACAGTTGACCTTACGAAGGATGGAGGGATCTACAGGTGTCAGCAGAAAGTACAGGCCTCGCACCATGTCAATACCTCGAAGCACACCTGGAACACATGAAACATGGTAAATCTATTGTTTGTGACATTTGATTTCTTTTAAACCTTGTTATCCTTGGTTTTTTTGACTCAGTTTTCAGTTCGTGTCTGTAATAGATTGGACATTCTGCAGGAGAAAGGCAAAAGATAAGATAAAAACCGGACAGTCGAAGGGGTCGTGAGGTGAAATTAAATCGTAAATCAGTTAAAGCATTAATAGAAAACACGAAACACATGCAGTATTTATTAGAGCCTGACAAATGTGGACCATTTAAAACCAAACAGAATGAACTATGAGCAGTTCCTGTTATTTCCTGTGATTCCTTAGATGTATCTACAGTGGGCATTTGAGACATTTACAGCCTCAGAAACAGTGAGTTACGCTGAATCTAAAAATGTGTGCATCACGTCTCTTTGTTCAAATTTCAGTTATGACTCCAAAAAGGAGTGTGATTTTTAATACAGGGTTAAGTCAATAGGTGCTGAGGTGCTAAACTGACCGTTCCCCAAAAAGTTGAGAGAGGGTACGTACCAAAGCCCACACATGGACAGATGGGTGCCTGGGACAGCAGGACTGGACCCCCTCTGCTTGCTATTTTCTCTCCCAGGCAGCAGAGCCCCACCAGACTGGCATTGGCAGCGTAAAACATGTGACTGGGCACTACCTCGCAATGGATGACACCTAAAGCCACGGCTGAGTGGGGCACCTGTGGGATCAGAGGGAGAATAGTTAGATACCAATTAACATGTTACATCTCATTTGTTTAATCCGTATGCAAACAGGAATGTAAAAAACATCATCACCACAGATACAACAGTCATCTTCCATCTCGTCATCTGTCTCTCAACAAGAAAGGGAAGAAGTATATTCCCCAAAATGACAAACCATTTCTTTAATTTTAACTATTTTCTGAGTTAAAATAAAAAACTAGAGCGCCTATCAAGAACACAACTGCTGCATTTATCTTTCTCGTGTACCTGGTATGGGGTGAGGCTGTGTAGAGGTCTAACTGGTCCAGGATCAGGAGGCTGCACCTGACTCAGGTAGGCCAGCAGGGACAGATCTCTGTGCTCATTACTGCGCTGGTGTTTCCTGTCAGAGTCAACGCACACACAGACAATAAAGCAAGTGGTTCTGGATAATCAAAGCTTTTTTATGTTAATAAAGACACAGGCTGATGCTGGTGCTCTTACGCTGTGCCTTGACTTCCCGCTCCTTGAAACTCTGATTGTACGATAAGGTGAGTGTAGCTTCTGGGGGGGCTGTGGCTCTCTGTGAACTCGTCCAGGGCTGTCTGGGCAGGTGGGTGCGTCTGACAGCCGTGTGCCGTCCTCAGAAACTCTGGGGTGAGGGGGGGGCAGTGGGTGGAACCGCCATGACCGAGCTGCACAACATGTGAGACTGGGAAGAAGCGGATCATGTCCACCAGCAGCTGGAATCCAAATCCTGTGGGCAGCGAAGACGAGCACACGTTCAGACACTGTTTACAACTGGTGTATTTAAAGCTCTTCATATTCTTTCACTGCTGACCTCTGACCCAGCCCATGGTGTTGATGACGACGGGAGTCTCTCTGCTCTGGGGGCGTCTGCGCCATAAGGACTTCAGGGATTCCAGGTAGCGGTCTAAGTCTGACTCACATGACGACTGACCATAGTAGATCATGTGCTCCGGTGTGCGCTGATGTGTGAAAGGTGGACCTAGAAAACAACTCAGTGTAAGTCTGCTAATCCGACCTTATACAAACAGCACAGGAACCAACAGTTCAGATACACGTTAAAGGAACAGATCAGCATTTTGGAAAACAGGACTATTCCCCTTTTTTTTTTTTTTTTTTTTTTGCCAAGGATAAGATGAGACAATTGATGTCACTCTCATATGGAAATTAGACCGGGAGATGGTTAGCTTAGCTTAGCATAAAGACTAGAAACAGGGGAAACAACTAGCATGGCTGTGTCCAGTGCCTACCAGCACCTCTGAAGCTCACTAACTCCCATCTTTTATCTCATTTCTTTAATTCTTACAAAAACAAAAGTGTAAAAATGACAACTTGTCATTTCTTCTCTGGGTCCAGTTGCGAGACTGGACCAGGCCAAGGAGCAGTCTGGCACAGGACCCCCCATGAAACAGCACCTTTTATTGGTCACACTTCAGTTTACATATTTGACATGAGACTTGTATCAGTCTTCTCACGTAAAAAGAGAAGACGAAGAGTATTTCCCAAAATGTTAAAACTTCCTTGAACACTTACAGCTCTCTTTAAATTATTAATACAAATACAATTCACAATGTAATTTTTGTTGTTAACTTCATTAACAATCCAATATATGCAAAAAAAAAAAAAAAAAAAAATCCCGACGTGTAAGAAACGATGTGAAGTGACGAGAGGATGAAAACGTACCCAGAAGTGGTTCTCTGACAGTCGACAGAGACAAACAACCAGCAGGGGTGAATTCTGTTTGACCGAGGTCACCTTCCAAATAATCCACACTGGTAGTGCTACAGACACACAAACAGACACAAATTAGACCATTTTATCATCCCATGACTTCTGTGACTCTTGCGATGAACTGTACTGACCTCCATAGGAGTGTTAAAGAGTACATAATAGAGCAAATTGTAGTATATAAGCATAACCAGTGGTACAGTTTCACACACAGGGATCAATGCAACACCAAGCAGAACATGTTAAGGACACAATGAATAAAAATCTCAGCATATAAACTAAAAAAAAGAAATATTACTAAATATCATTATGTATTTTATAAAATGAAGAGGGTGTGGTATGTTAATGTTATGTTACTTACTGATTTAGTAAGGTGTTGATGAGGGTGCGGATAAATGTTGACTTGCCCACATTCTTGGTGCCACAAACAAGGATAACAGCACAGCCGTCCATGTCCCCTGTGAATGGCAGACAGGAGTCTGATAATTTGCCACTGCAGGGTCAAATGTGCGTGTTTATGTACAACCATTATAAGACATGGAAGACAATAACAATGTTGGCTTCATCTGTCTATCACAGTACAGTCTGTTACATAAATGGCTTTATTCAGACATGAGGTGATTTTTATGGAAACAGCTACAAGGTGAGGGACACTCTTCTCAGTGTACCTCCCAATTATTATCATTATTATTTTTTTTTATAGTATATAGTTGACGCAAACTATGTATTTATTATATAATGATTTCTGATGTCTACTTTATAATGTTCAGCATAAGCATAAAGTCACAAGACATTAAGTTGGGAGTTTCATTTCATTCCCATTTGCTCACAATTGTGTGTGAGAGTGTTTTGCTGGACAGTCATTCTCATTTACCTGCTCAGATTTTTTTAATCTCTTATTCCCCTCACTGTGTGGGGAAAACATGATTTTTATAGGGTGATCTAACATGAACTTAAAAGTGGGTCATTTATAGTGTTACATGGTTTATTAAACGGATTTTATTTTCTTTGTGTGTAACAGATGATAACAGAGTAACAGATGTATCACAGTGCACAGACAGACAGTGAGTTTAACCTTGTGCTGCTGCAGCCTTTGTGTTCATTTGACAATGTTGAAATCAGATTTGTGCCACATTCAGAGTGTTAGGAAAATGTAACTAGGTCCTAACAGGACTGTTACATAAAAGTGACTCGAGTTCTTATTCAGACGTGAAGCCGACACATAAAATTTCCATCACATTTTCTTAAGAAATTTCATGTGTGACAGGAGCTTACCTCTGCAAGCTCCGACCACCGTGTTAAGAGCATCTCTGTAGCTCTTTGACATTTTCAGGCCCTCGATGGTGCTGACCAGAGGAACCATCCCCAGACCATTAAGAGGAGTGTCAAGAACAGCTGACATGAGTTCACTCTACAAAACGAGCAGTGAGGAAAAGCTTCTGTTAGGCATGTGAGACTGACTGCTGACTCCAAATCTGTTCCTAATTAAATGCATTTCAGCATCTTGTGATTTGGTCAATTAGTCAACTTACCATCGGGGGGCTGAACAATTCGCTGAGATCTGTGAAGCTTGACAGAAACCGTGTTAGAGGCGTCTCCATGGGCTCCAGTAGGATGATGGATGATTGTGCCGTTACCCTTTTCAGCAACTTTTTCTGTGATGCTACAAAAAACACATCCAAAGAAAAAGACGCATCAAACAACAGGCCGAAACTGTGTCACCAGATCTCTTAACCTCAAATATGTAAAAAAAGATAAAAAGATAATAAAGTAAATACATCATCCTCTAATAAAATGGCAGGCGAGTTGCTTTGTTGTTTACCTGATGACAGATACTTTCTGAGGATGGACGACGCCTCTGTTTTGTCGTCCCTGGTGTCACCAGAGCTTTCTAGTGCTCTAATCATCAGTGGACAGTGTGAGGCTGGGGAGAAGAGTGGATACGACTGCTGGCCTTCTTCAATAGTGAACCCCATCACTTCTACACGACCGTATAGGCAGGTCAGAAAACACTTCCCACGGAAACACAGGGTCTGCAGGAGAGTAATGTTGTGCTCAGTTATAGAAATGGACTAAAATGGATTAAAGATTTGTCTTAATTGTTGCTAAATCTGGCTGACACTTTACCAAAAAATGAGCTGAAGCATACCTGATTCTTCTGCATGACGAGTACTGCATGGTTTTTCCGATCATCTCTCTCTGCACAGTGATGCAGATTCTTTCCTTCCAGTCTACCTGGCTGGATGTCCTCCACGTTAGCCGAGGTCTCCACACCGTTACGATGAATGGACTTGGAATACTCCTTCCAGTCCTGAGAGTCATCGGACTCATTGTCCATTGTAAATGCTGAACTTCCATTAGCCTGACCGTGAGACTTCTTCAGTCCAGACTGAGGAGTGTTTTTCTTTGAGTCAGACACAGACTTTGCCTTATTTTTCAGTCTCTTTACGGTGGGTTTTTTCTTCACAGATGCCTGGTGCTCTTTTATCATCCTGGTCATGACAGGAGTAGAGTTGAGCTCAGAGGAACTGATGGGAGGTCTGCATCGCTTGCCCCTAACATCCTTCCACTTCTGAGATTTAGTGTGGCTCTTACCCTGTGTGGGTTTGTTCACCTTCATGATTCTCTAATCAACAATTATTCATGTGGGTGCTGATGAAGAAGAAAGGGGGAAGCCTGCAAAGACAGAGGCAGGAAATTAGCAAAAGTAGAAAAAAAATGCCTCCCATTTTAGTCTACAGTGTTGTCTTCATCTCTCTCATTTTCTTTGATTAATGGTCTTAAACCCAAAAACATTCAGTGTATGATAATATAAAACAGAAAATCCTTGTGTTGGAGAAGCAGGAAAATTGGCATTTCATGAAAAATCTCCAGACATCTGAGGACACCATCTTGGACTCTGGGAAACTGTGATTGACATTTGTCACTATTTTGCAGAGGAAAACCATCAATCAAACTGGGCTACATATTTCTCATTCATCTCTAATGGTGCTGAAGTTAGCCTCAGATCCTGCACTTAATAATACTGACAATACTGACTCTCTTTTTTACAATCCACATATTATTATGAAAGGGTGTTTAGCATCCGAGTTAACCTGTTACCAGATACTTAAATTGTGCACAAGCCTCAAAATAATGTACCCAATATAAAATAAAGTTACTGTTCTTCAATCCTTTTGATTACAGTCATAACGCTTGTCTTCTATGAAAGGTAACTCTTTAAACTTTACAATCCTAAAGCCTGAATGAGTTTGAATCCTTAAGTTACAGAGGCACAAACACAGGAGAAATGTAATCCTTTTCTTTTGTCCTTGCCTTTTTCTGGCATAAAAGGTGTTAAGGCCTCTTGTGAAGGTGGAAAACACGTTAGAGCCACATGTCTGAACCAATTCTGTGTCAACAGCTGTTGCGGTGATATGGGGAACAAAACCCATTTAAAGTAGTGCTACAAAGGTCAAAGCGTCCCATGGGTGGGACTGCGTAGTTTTAAAGATTAAGGTATTAATGCTGTTTGAAACCCACTTTGTAAAACCTTTACTTCATACATGAAAGCAGAAGAATAGTAAACATCAATACCTCTACTTAAAAAACCCTGCATTCATAATCATTAAACCTGACCTTGATTAACAAGTAGAAACTGGTAGCAGTTGAAAAGACAGTTTCAGATTTGAGAAACCTTTATTCTATTTGTGAAAACGTGTTTTAAAAAGGGCAATTTCACTGACAAGGACAAGGTTTAAAAGCACCAGACCCAGACTTGGGAAATCTTGACTGTATTATCAGAGCGAGTCCAAAGGCAGTTTGAGCCATTGTGTCAGATTTGGGAAATCATTATTCTAGTTGTGAAAATATGAGAAAATAAATAATAGTAAAACTGTGATTTCACAGCTTTTCCTCCCATCTAGACTACATCAAACCAGGTCTTGATCAAGACCACGCTGAAGTCAGTTTCAGATTAGATTATTTTAAGAAAAATCAATTAATCGAGAACACACTCTGTAGATTAATCGATTATTTTAAAAAAGCCGTTAGTTGCAGCCGTGACCGATATTTACTTTTAAAAGCATGTTAGCTACAGCTAGCTTGATTTGGCAGCCAGACAATTCGATAGCAGTTCAAAGCTAAGCTAGCCATGCTAACACAAAAAAGAGGTAATATAGCTGTGTGTTTTCAATACGTAATACAATTTTCTCAATACGTGAGGCTGGGCAGTCAATGAATTCGCCATTAAAGAGGAACCAGATGTCAGACAACAATGAAACGCTAATTTTAAACTTGGCGTGAAGTTTCACGTAACGGCTAACTGTCACAGCCTTAACGACCGTTAGCTGCTGCTGTCGTTGCGCCCAGGTGGAGAACACTTACCCCCCACTTGTGAAAATAAACAATGCAGAACCGCACCGATGACCTTTTATAATGTTACGAAGTGCATGGCGTTTAAAATGTGCCAACGAGAATCTCCCAGGGGCTGGACTGTGCTAAAGGCTAGCTTACATGTGTGAGCCACAAACAGACGCCGCGTCAAGATGGTCGACTATCGTTTTACCCGGAGTGTTATTATTTAGCACGAAGTTATTTTCCGTAATTATTTCTCTTTGTAACCTCTTATCGCGAAGATGTAAAAATATTAAAAAGCAATGTAGACACAAACAAACATTTTCTTTGTTGTAATTATATTGTTATTGTTGTGAATGTTGGCGTTAAATAAGGGACAACAAACATCTTTCCCGGAGTTCGGTCGCGTAAACACCGTCACATCCTGTTCCTTTTGCAGTTTTTAGGGGCCTGCAAGAAACGAAAACAAGGTGCATGTAGCTAGGCTTTGCTATTTTTTTTCCACCCTATTTACGTTACATCCGAAGCGGGTGCAGGTTACCAATAAATAAGAGCAAACAATCACTTTTAATCGATAATGCAGGTGTGAGTGTTGAAATGCAGCTGTCGGGTGAGTACCGCGCTAAGGGAGCGTCTTTAAAGATCTGTGCGAGGAAATAAACGTCGAGGTGCGTAGGTAGCCAGGGGTTTGCAGCAATGTTTAAAAAAGCTGTCTCAACTGTAGAAATATAACAACTACAGGAGAACATGCTAGAGTACTTTATGTTTAATAATCAACACAGTTAATGTGGTAGCTGCCATTAACTCAAATGTAACTCATTAAACTGAAGAAGAAGAGGAAATCTAGTGGGTATCTGCAGGTCTTGAAAACTATTAAAAAGCAGTGCATTCAGTTCAAAGGCCTCAGAGGATGTTCAAAAGTCTGAAATTTCATTTACAGAAGTCCTGATTATTTCTTCTTGCCTGCTGCAGACAGTAACATTAATTCTAACCTTTATTTTTTGACTTTTATTATTACTCCTTGGCAGGAGCTCATTTTTTAGCAAAAACCTACATTTGTTAATTTACCTTTGGATTTTCTGCCACTTACCTGGGTCTTTTCTGTCATTCTGTGACAGGTGTAACTGTGAAAAACATATTTAATTATATTCTATTTTACAAAGGTCTTAAAATGTCTGAAATTTGATTAACCCCGTTAGAAAACCTATATCTAGCCCTCTTAAATATTCAACACCTATTCAAAATCTTATTTTCTCAGATATGCTATGTTTCATCTTATGAATTTTAGATGAACTCTGAAGTAGTGTCTGCGGACTCATACAGTATCCTGTGAAATCACGAGCAGCTTCTGTCACATATGACACATAAAAGCTGCAAATCGTCACATCTGTGAAGCTGGAACCCGCCTTTTTTTGCCACTATGGCTTAAAAAAAAGACAATTATCAGTTATGGGAATAGTTCCTGATTAATTGGTTGATGGGCTAATCAATTAATTGACAAATTATTTTAGGAGGATAAAATATAGCAGACAGCTAAAACTAGGACAGCAAGCCAACAGACATAATGCTATGTTATGTAGTTATGTATAAGCAAGTAGTAGATGAATAAACAACAACATATATCATTTACATCAGAGACAGAAAATTAATCACAAATTATTTTGATAATTGTTAATTATTTTATCATTCTTTTTGTTCACTCAGTTGATCAATCAATCAATCATGGATACATTTTTGAAACCTTATATACAACCAGTGTTATGTTTATGTGTTTCATGCAGCAGCAGTGTACGGTGAAGCCAGAGGGATGCCTGCAGCAGAGAGCAACCATGCACAGCGTGTCCTGTCCTCCCTGAACCAGCAGAGGGCAGTGGGGAGGTTTTGTGATGCAGCGTTGAATGTGGGAGGTGGGGTGGTCTACCTCGCCCATCGAAACATCCTCGCCTGTTTCAGTGAACTCTTCCAGCAGTCCAGCATGCCCGCTTCGCCGTGCATGGAGTTCTGCCTTCAAGAGTGCCCCAACGACGGCCTGGAGCTGCTCCTGAACTTTGTTTACACCGGAGAGCTCAAGCTGGATCCTGACAACCTGGAAAAGGTGCAGAACGCAGCAGCCAGCCTGTGTGTCCCAGAAGCACTTGCACTCTGTCAGCAGTTCAAGGAAACGTCTGTGGATCCGGTGCCTTTCAAGCGTAAAAGAGGTAGACCTAGAAAGTCTGTAGCTGATACAACCCCTCAATGTTCAGTCAAAGAAGAGAACTTACCTACAGTCACCAAAGATGAGTCCAGTGTTGATGCTGATGCAGCCAGTATAAGCTCCACCACCACCACCACCCGCTCTGGTCGGGTAGTGAAAGGCCCCAGGCGACTGGTGACTGATGAGAGCCCCACCACTGATTTTATAGCCACTGAAGTAGCCAGCAAGAGGCCCCCAAATGTTCCTGCGGATAAAGAAAGTGGTGATGTTGTTGTGGAAAATCAAAACCCAGATCAACCAGCTGGTGAAACTGAGGTATACCACATGAACATAAACATGAAAAGGCATTACAGTGATTGGGCATTTGCTACTACACGCAACTAGAAGTGCATATAATGACGGTAAAGATGAACACTGTGGTTATTGTTACACTTGTCTTGTGTTGTGTTGCAGATGACCGAGTTACAGATCGACATAAATGACAATGGTTTTAGCCAGGTAATTGAGGAGGCAGAGGAGGATGAAGATGTGGGGGATTTTGAGGGGATCACCGAAGGCTCAGATGAGGAGTATGTGCCCGTTGCCGAGCCCACTTCCTCAGCCCCGTCCACGTCAACAGCGCGGAAACGCAAGGCCCAGAGCAAGAGGGAGAAAACGGAGAAAACTGAGAATGGCGAGGCCATGGAAGAAGACTCCAAGAAGGACTCTGTGCAGTGTCCCATCTGTGACAAATCCTTCAAGAGCAAATACTACCTCAAAGTCCACAACAGGTATACGTTCTTTCTTTTACTTTGGATTACTGTTAAAAGAGTAGCTACTAATGTGTGTTTTTCATAGGCGGCATACAGGGGAGAGGCCCTTTGGCTGCCTTAAATGTGGAAAGAGGTACTTCAGGAAGGAGAATCTGTTAATACACGAGATCAGAGACTGTGCTCGAGTGCAGGTGAGTGTTTGAGCTTCACTAAAGAGACAGAAAAAAAATTCAAAATTAACCAAGAAAGAAAGCGTAACATCAGTGTTTGTGCTGTGTTGTAACTACAGACGTACACCTGCGTGACGTGCTCCTCGACATTTAATGGGAAAGAACAGCTTCGCTTGCACGTTGTGTCCCACACAGGAGATATGCCCCACAAGGTGACGCCCACACCTTCACCACAAACATAGATGACACTTAAATCATATCAACTCTAAAATTAGTTCTTAAAACTGTCATTTTTTCCAGTGTTCGTCGTGTCCTGAACAGTTTCTGTACAAGAAAAACTTGACGATTCACATGATGAAGATCCATGGTTACCCAAAACCACATGCAGTAAGTTTTCTCAACTGCCTTTCAGTCAGGTGACGCACCTGCAGTAAATGACACCTACACTGATTTAGTATAAGCTTGTTGTTTTCATTCTGTTAAAACAGTATTTCATTTGTAGTGCCCCCAGTGCCCCAAAACCTTCTTGACTCGGACAGAGCTGCGTGTGCATGAAGCAGCCAAACATCGTGGCGAAAAGCCGTTTGTGTGTGAGGAGTGCGGTCATCGAGCGTCCAGTCGAAACGGCCTGCAGATGCACATCAAAGCCATTCACAGGTAGTGGAACTTGTTACAGTTCTGCCTTAGTTAGATGAAAGGGACCTAACTTTTAAGTAGTCTGAGCACCTTTGAATTTCATGACAGCTGTGACGACAGCGTTCGTGCAGATGAACCTTTCTTTAAAATCTGTATTACAGGAACGAGCGCCCTTTTGTATGTAACTTATGTGGGCATGCGTTCTCCCAGAAGAACAATCTCAACATGCATCTGCGTATACACAGTGGTGAGAAGCCATACCAATGTCATCTCTGTGGCAAAACCTTCAGGACACAAGGTAATATATTTTTCATCTTTACTAAGGCTCGGAAGATTCCAGAAAGTGGAAAGTCAGGGTTAGACTGAAAACCCCTGGATTAGATCAATTAATAGATGAATCCAAGCACTCTGAGTTCTTGAACCCTGACTATTTCTCTGTCAGTGATAGCGGCGCACTCCTGCAGATAACGTTTATTGTATTGATCACTGTCTTTTTAATACCAGCCAGTCTAGACAAACACCACCGGACACACACCGGCGAGCGACCCTTTAGCTGTGATGTCTGCGAGCAGCGATTCACAGAGAAAGGTGCCCTCGCCCGCCACAAGGCCAGCAAGCATGAGGAAGGTCGCCCCCACTGTTGTCACATCTGCAGTAAAACCTTCAAAGGTAAGATGTACCACGGGTCCTGTTTACCTCCAACACATCATGCCGCGTGTCCTGACGAGCATGGTGTTAAGGACTCACTGACGCGATTCTCTCTGTGGTTTTTGTCTTCACCAGCGAGGGAGCAACTTCGTGTTCATCTGCGCCGCCACAAAGGCATGAGGAAGTTTGAGTGTATAGACTGTGGCTACAAGTTCACTCGACAGGTAGGTTCAGTAAAAGGGCTGCAACTAGCTATTATTTTTAGTGTTAATTAACCTGCTGATTAATTTCTCAATTAATGGTTTTTCACTGTAAAACGGATCTGAATGCAACTCATCTGATGCAACATCAACAAATTTCCTGTGGACTTCCTAAGACTTGGTCATACCAACCTTAACCCTAACTGATTAGACTTTGGTGGTCAAAGGTCAAAGGTCAAAGTTCAAGGTCGCTGTGACCTCACAAGCAACTGTTTTGGCCTCTTGACTGATATTTCACAACCACCTTCAGGGAATTTGGCTCAAACATTCACTCTGATTAGGTTTTGGTGATCAAAGGTTAAAGGTCAAAATCAAGGTGACCTCATGTTCTTGTAAATGCTATGTATCAGGAACACCTAGAGGGGATTTAATTATAACTGACACAACCATTCACTTGATCTCAAGGATGACCTGATTAGAATTTGGTGGTCAAAGGTCAAGGTCAGTATGACCTCACAAAACACACCTTAACTCTCAAATTCATACACTAATAGGACACAATTTAACTCATATGTCTTTAAGGATAAAATAAAGTGATGACATTTTATAAACAAATGGTCAAAGGTCAACTTCACTGTGACATCATAACATATATAAAACACTCCAAGTTATTATTCAGCGCTGTACCTCAGGGAGGGACGCTGTTGTAGTTATTGATTAATCTGCAGATTGTTTTCTTAAGACCTTCTACAGTTTCCCAAAGCCTAACGTGACGTCTTCAAATATCTTTTGTCAACCAAACAGTCTGAAACCCAGACATTCAGTAGCTTTATAAAATCACTGATAGCAGAGGATGGTTTCGATCCATCGACCTCTGGGTTATGGGCCCAGCACGCTTCCGCTGCGCCACTCTGCTACACACCCCAGATGGGACTCGAACCCACAATCCCTGGCTTAGGAGGCCAGTGCCTTATCCATTAGGCCACTGGGGCTGGTACAGCTATAAACACGGGAGTGCACTTTGGTATTCATACCATAATCCTTTTGAAGTCACTTTTCTATGGGCAGCAATGGCAGCTTTTGTGTGACGTTAGATCAGGGAATGTGCCTGAATGTGTTCAGAGCCCGTGTGATGTTGTTCACTGTTTCCTACACTGCAGAGTAATTGACTGTCTATAAAACATCAAAAAAGTGACTTTGTTCTTGCCTTGTTCTCACTTTTTTACTGGTATCCCTCACATCTCTCCATGTTTTTCTCTTTCAGGCACATCTGAGGCGACACATTCAAATCCACAAACGCACTGAGAACTACAACCCCCGACAGAGGAAGCTGAGGAACGTGGTGGTGCAGGATGTTGAAGGAAGTTCTGGTGAGAATGAAGCAACTAAAACGGTGGGAGCTTCGCTGATGACTGAGCAGACAGTTTACGCCCCAGACGCCAGAGACATCCAGGAACCCACAAACCCAGAGACCCACTCCTCAACGGGCCTCGGTTCTAGCTGCATCGTGAGGGTGGTGATTGAGTCGAGCAACTCTGTGATGGAGGAGGTGGTGTCCAATCAGAACCTGGGACATGTCGAGGCAGGGGAGAGTTTCTCCGTGCCAGAGGTCTTGCAGCAAACACAGCTGGTCACTGAGGCATACGAGTCCACGGTGGATATGGAGGGAATCGTTGAGAATACATCCGAAAGGAAGACCTGAGGACTGAAAGACAAGAGGCTGTGCGGAGACCCCTCAGAATTCAGGTGACTGTGTAGACCACTTCCCAAAACGAGAAGCACTTAACTGTGATGCAGATGGTGATCACAGCCTGAAACATTCAGCTTTACAGATCCAAAGATGAAACTGCAACAAAGTCGGCTACTGTTCAGTTTTTAGACATGCAAGAGGAGTAGCAAGTTTTCATGCTTTAATAGTTTATACAGAGTAAGTGAACTGCATGCTTCTAAAAACTGCTTGAATGTGAATTAATTTTTTTATTTGTTTTATTAAGCCTCTTTTCATCAGTGTGCCTACTGCAGCTGGATACAGAAAACCAGCAATAAATTATCTTCACTGGTGTTCAGATTAATGAAGGTATTAAAGGAATAGTTGGAGAGTTGAACAAGAAGATCGCTACCACTTAAATTTAAAGGTCCCATATTGTATAAAGTGAGATTTCCATGTCTTTTTTGATTATAAAGCAGGTCTAGGTTCTATATTAATTCTGTGAAAGTATCAAAGCCTCAGTCCACAGAGAAATGCACACAGCCTGTATTCAGAAACTGAGCCTTAAAACCAGCCGTCAGGACTTCTGGAACTTTGTGATGTCACGACAAAGCAGTCACTGCTCTCAGCCATGCTCCAAACCCAGCTCATCTTGGAGGATTTGGTTTCTCTGAGTGTTAACCTAAAATCCGCTACATTTTCCTTCAATCACCAATCAGAAGAAAGGCTTAGATCCTCTCTTCTGATTGGCTCCCCGACCTGTTCTTACTAGAGCTCCAGAGAGAAGCCTGAGAGAGGAGATACAACTACATTACAACTACAGAGAAGGCTTTAGGTACTTAAACCCACAAATATATCTTCTCATGGATACTCGTAATTGTAAAATATGGGACCTTTAAGCCACTGCCAGAAGCTAGTTAGCATAGCATTGCTTAGCTTCACAAAAAGACTAGATAAAGGCTAACAGATAGCCTGGCTCATGGCATACCTTGTTATTTATGTCCAGTTCATTCATTTCTTGGCCATGGCTTTTTGTTGAGAATTCTTCTCTAACATTAAACGAGATAACGCACTAATTAATGAGCTTTAGAAGTGCTTGTAGGCAGATTTTCATTTCAGTTTTTTTTTTCCTTTTCTAATTTATGCTAAGATAAGCTTTAGCTTCATATTTAATGAAGGATTAGACTGCTACTCATTTTCTCATCTAATTCTTGACAAAAAGGCAAATAAACATTTTCCAAAATGTCAAACCTGGTTAAAGGTACCCTGTGGAGATTCTGATCACAAGTAGCGCTATGGAGCAATGTTTTTATGAGCGAGTCCCTGATTTGTTTGTAACGTGCATGCAACAGAGAGCGTGGGCGACCACGATAATGCTCAAAGAAGGGTAGCAGTGCTAACACAGTAATTGTAAAAGCATGCAAAGCATTTCTTAGACCTAAAGGTTACACACAAGGCATTCTGGTTTGTTTGTAACGCCACAGGGTGCCTTTAATGTAAAAAGGTGAAAGATTATCTCATTTACATTGTCCTCAATCAATGTGGGTCATGAAAGGTGTACATTTTTTACACGTCAGGACATCCTTACCTGGAACCACTAAGCTACACAGATTCATGGTTTTGTTTGGAAAAAAAACACCTTTACAGTTGGACAGATTAGCTGACACTTGCTATATATAAAAAAACCTTAATGCATTTATTGTCTTTTCACACTCTGCTGCAGCTACTGTCCATTGTTTATAAGAAAAGTAACTGAACATTTGTACCCTGCAAACAGCTCATCACGTGCGACTCAGCAGAATAAACTCAGACCTGCCTGCAGTTTTTCATTTATGATAACTACTCTGTAAACATTACACAAACACAGTACATAGAGTCAAGAATATACTGTATTTACAAAACTGATTCAACATCACAAACTTGTATGAAAACTAAGAAAAACAATGATGCGTCACCAAAGAAACACTCAAAATTACAATTTCCATTAAAGCTAGAGAGCAAATTGAGATTCTTTTGAATTTCCAGTTGAGACTGCAGACCCTTCACCAGCATATGCAGAGTTTTACTGCTCTTATTACAACTGATAGGCAGGGACATCTTAAGCAACCACAGCACAAATACGTCCATAAATAAACATACAAAACATTCATAAATACAATTTTTTTAAGAAAATACTTCATGCACATTCGACTGGTGGTTATAGAGGCGGATCTAGCCCAGTTTCAAGGTCAGGAGTGATACAAGGAGATGCTGTGCAGCCTAATTATCACTAGCAATAGAGTATCAACCCAGTACAAGTTAACATCACATGCAACCATCCCGAAATTCTGCCATGATGACAGATTGACTCGGCACACCTTTGAGTACAAAGTATTTCCACTGGTAAATTTCAACCCATCATATTAAGCCATCTGTCAGTTTAGTGCTAAATATCAATTGTGATTGAAGTAATTTTTTGGAATGTAGACTGATTATTGTGGTTTCTGACCAAACATTTGGCTTCTGCTCACATTGTTACGACTTTTTCACTAATTCAGCCCTGTACTCAGAACAATGTCGGACTCAACAGTGGATATTGGTTTTTTTTTAAAAAAAGAATCAAAATCGACATAGCAGAACCATAGATATTGCCTTCTTTATTCCACACATTCTTCTTCTTTCTCAAAATCTGGCGCCTACATTACCCACAATGCTACTACTCGACCACAGACAATTAAGTCAGATTCAGGTGTGTTATGCTAGTAGCTGCTGATGTAGCCTCAAGCCTCTTACCCTCAGCAGAGATGAGGAGTGGGCTACAAGGCTCACTTCTTTCTAACTCCACACCCCCAGATTTTTTTTCATTGTCAAACTTGTGGTCTTCAGACCCATCCCACACTGACTCAAGTGACATCACTTGAGGCAGTTTTTAATCAGATTTCACACAGCTCCCTATGGAGCCACAACAGGCTTGTAAACACGCACTTTGATGTGTGCATTTCAAATTTAAATTGAATGTGTTTGTAGGGAAAAAAAAACATCCCACAGTGATCAACCTCTAACACCCTGACATCCATTCACAGAAACACCTGTCTCATCCACTGTGTGGGAGGTGGTCCTCCATGGTTCCCACAGAAATACTAAGAGAAGCAGCTCTTTTACTACTCTTTGTCTACGGGGGGGCAGATAACCAGATGATCATTTAGTTTTCTAAGTCATCTCTCTTGTAAAACAGAAAGCTCAGATAAAGAACAAATTTCACCTTTGTGGGGCTAATTCAAGTTTGTTTTAAAGTGTGCAATGAGTTTGTTGCCACCCACTGTGGGTGATGCCAGAAAACAAAGATCCACTACAAGATGATTATATTCTTGACTAATCATTTGGTCTATAAAATGTCTGCAAACGGAGAAAAACTTTACAATATATTGTTTTGTCCAACCAACAGTTTAAATCCCAAACACATTTTTTTACTATGATAAAAAACAGAGAACAATCTTAAAACTGAGAAGCTGGAATTTGTGACTGAAACATTTCTAGAAAAAAATGACTTAAATGATGATCCAGTTTCTGTTAATTGACTTAACAATTAAATGATTTCTAAACGTTTTCAGATCTAATCCAAAGTGCTTTCAGACATTGTGTTTCAGTTTTACATGAGAGTTTGGTAAATGAACATGTTTACCTTCATGGTTACCTTCCCCACCTCCAGTAAAGAGGAGCAAACAGCCACTTCCATAGGATTTTCTATGGGAACCATCCAGGACTGTTTCCCTGTGAACAGAACTACATAACACAAAACCTTTTTGTAAGAGATCCAGACAACAGACTTCAGTGATTGTCAGTACGACAGCTCGGCAGTCAAGTGGATTACAACAAGCTCAGATTACTTTGAACATGCTCAGTCTTCTCTTCAGCCTTAAACAGCTTCAGCGTTGTGATGAGGTAAATTCACAGTAAACTAATGATGGCACAATGAGGGAGAAGAGACTGTGCGAGAGGGATTTCTATAGGTCCAAACTCAGTGCGCTGGGTTCACATCCTGGTTTTGGTTGAGATTGTTGTTGAGATTGTGGAGCTCTTGGTGACGCTGGTGCCGGTGCAGGTGAATGGCGTTTGACTCGGGTATGTCAGTAGGTTCGAACGCACTGGACACCAGGGGCATGAACTGGCGGAATATGCTGACGCTGCCGTGCCAGAAGGTTGGCTGAGGTAGTCGTCCAGCGAGAGACCACGTGCGGGTCGTCGGGTCATAGGCTTCCACCACATCTGACAGCTCAAATGTATTGTCATAACCACCAGACACATAAAGTTTACCCCCCAGGGCTGCCACACTGCCTCCAACATGGACCTGGATGAGAGAAATTAAAGGAAACAAAATGTACTTTATGTTGTTATCTAAAGCCCTAAAGCTGATGAAAGGTAATAAAAGGTTATCAGACATGTCATAAATATAAATGAATACATGAATTAAGTTTAGTACTGGGACACACATATCTTATTATCATACAAGTTTAAGTGTAATGTTGCTTTGGAAAAATAGGAAATAGATAAATGTTACAAATTGTACCAAGACCAAAAACACAGGGAAACTAAGAAGCTGAAAGATGAAACAAGCTAGTAAAAGATAAATAGAGGAGTCAAATAAATAAAGTTTATGTGTATTACTTCAACTGAAGTACACACTCCAATGTAACTAATAGTATTATTCATTTATTTAGCAGTGTTCTGATGCATCTGATAAACTTTTATTGCTTTCATTTACTGCAGTTATTAAGTTCACAGGTTCAGTAATTAATCAAATTTCCATAATGACCACAATCAAAAGTCAAATCAACCAACTACAGACTGCTGTGTTAAAAACAACAGCTTTTATTTTTATTTATCATCTTTGGATACGCAACAGTATAGTTGACGCCTCTCCTCTGTTAATAGCACAAAGCATGCTGGGAGACAAACATCTGATGTGAAATACAAACCTGGGTCATCGGACTAATTTTGTCCCACTCGTTCTTTTGAGGATTATAAACATCGACCTCAGCTGAGTCATCCCTACGAATAGAGACACAGCAAAGTCAAAACACACGATTCAAACTGTGTACATCACTAACTTCTAATGAAACAGTCATGTTTTATCAACAAATGTTTCTTTCTGGCCTTTTAAATAATCAATCACATCCTCAGTATACCTTAATATTCAGGTATTCTATATGTAATTACATCTATAGCAAACTTATCAACGCGATTGTCTATCAATTAACTGACAGCTTAAAGAAACAAAAATATAGTGGTACAGCCCCCTCCCCCTCAGTGCCTTTATCATCAAGTGTTTACCAGCGGTAGAAGAAGGATTAGGACAAGTAATAAGTAAAATACCAGCTGAATTTTAGGGAACTAGGAGGAAAGTTTTCAGAAAATTGGCTGAAAACTAAGGGGCCCGTCAAATTTAGTGTTACCAGATTTAGTTTAGATGTGGAACAGAAATCAGTTTTCTCCTGACCTGACAAAGTAGATGAGGCTGCTGAGGGTCACAGTTTTGGGTGTGAAGGACCATGGAGGCAGCTGCCCACATTTAACCATGGACCAGCGGTTGGTGTCTGTGTCATAGCTCTGGATGGCCATGGTGTCCTCCCCGGTCAGACAGCCTATAGCGTACAGGCGTCCGCTGCACGTGGTGGTGGAGCAGTTGTCCATGGGGTGCAGCATGGCTGGTAAAGCCTCCCAGCAGTCCAGAGCGTGATCGTAACGCTCGGTGCTGTCCGACGCCACCACGTAGAGCTGACCTTTCAGCACACAAGAGCTGTGGTACTCGCGGGCCTTCAGCATGGGCGACACCTCCGTCCACTCATTGACACTGGACTTGTAGCGCCACACACCATCATAGAGGCGAGAGCCATCAGAGCCACCTGAGGGACACGGACATGAAGTCTTAACGATCAGAAGACAAGCATATTTCCATTTTTTGCTGTTTAACACAATGAGATTGAGAACAGAGCAAAACAGCATTATTGGTTTGTCTGTGTAAGTTAATAAGATATGCAACAATGTTGTATTCTGTGCACTTTTAATTCACATTTAATGGTTTTTCAAACCTTTTAAAGACATCAAGAAAATCAATTTAAAACTCTTTTCACAAGAGAACAAATTAATTATAGGGAGAGGCAATGTGTTCTACAGAGATCATGATATTAATGTGGATATATGTTCAATATTGTTGTATCTCAATAAAACAAATGCAAAAATCACATAAAATAATCAATCCATCCTTCCATTTTCTACCTCTTAACCCAACTCTGGCTGCATTAGCAGCAGTTTAGGTAAGGTAGTTCAGACATCCCTTATTCTAGCATCATTTTCTAGCTCCTCCTGGAGGATCCCGAGGTGTTCCCAGGCCAAATAAGATATTTCAGCTCTCTCTTACATGTTCTGGGTCTAGCCCAGGGTCTCTTACCAGTTGGACATGCCCAGAAAACCTCCAGTGGAAGGTGTCCAAGAAGCATCCTGATCAGATGCCCAAATGCAGGCAATACATCAGCCTAATTGATTTGTTGGTCTAGCTCTAATGTTTAACATCAAGAATCTCAAGAATACACTGGTTTTAAAATATTCAAGATAAAGAAATGAGTAGTGGTGTAGTCTTTTCTGAAATAGTATTGTGGGCAGTACATTGAAAGTTTTTGATATTGTAGCTTTTTATGTTTGATGCAGTCAGCTGCTAACAGCTGACTGCATCAAACATAAATGACTTATCTCACTTTTCCTAATTGGTTAGACTTTATGTCACCTTTCCTTGACTGAGGCACCAGAGTATTTCTCATGGGTCTAGATATCATCTCAAAATATATTTTAAATTTGAATTTAAAAATAAGACCAAAATATGGGTATAACTTTTAAAAATCTAAATTTTCAAGGAGCCATGGACACCGTGTTCATTTCCTGTTTTTACATTACAGGTAGCCTCCTCACATATGAGCTATTTGCAGTCCTCCTCCTCATCCAGTTGACAGCAAAGATTTAATATTTCAAGCTACTTTTTTGCCCTTTGAGATGTTAAATAGCTTCTGAAAGTTTCAATGACATTTTCATTCAAATTTAAATTAGTCCTGACACCAAATATATAAATATTTATGACTTAAATGTTCAAATAAACTGTATCAACGGTAATAAAGAACTAAATCCGTCTGTTAACATTATGCAATCATATGCTGCTGTTATTTCTGTCAATGAGGCGGTGAGCTAACACTGCTAAATTTACGCTCACCATCGGTATCTCTGGGTGAAGGTCTAAAATGATTTCTCTTGGGAAAACACAGGCCTTCTTCTCAGGTTAGGAGAGATCACTGTAAAGATGATGAGGATGATGAAGATGATGACAACAGCACTGCTGTCCTGGCAGCACACCATGTCCTGCCTGACTTAGCCTTGTTCACACATAGAGTCACTAGCCAAAGAGCCTGCAGTTTATTTATAAGCTCTGCCTCATGGCCATTTCATAAGATGAGGGAGCGGAGTGGAAATCTACTGACTGGAGCTTTCACATCACTGTGAATCTGATGTACACAGCAACTGTGACCACTGCACACTGTCTGTGGTTTGTCTATGGCCTTCTACTACAAAGGAAGTGTGTAGAAAGGTGTTTGGCTGTCGTTAAATGACTTACCTGTGACGTACATATCGTTTCCGAGGGCAGCTATGCTGTAGCCCCCTCCAAGGTGGTCGGGGAATTCAGCCAAGTAGCGCCACTGTCCAGTCTGGGGGTTGTAACAGTCCACTGTGACCAGCTCATCACAGTCCTGGTCGCAGCCTCCCACCACCACCAGGATTTCTGCCAATCCTGTGGATGGCCGTGGCCGCATGCGGTGGCAGGGCCTGTCGTAGCGGTCATACTCACAGGACTGGAAGCTGCGGGCTTCGTTTACCATGCGGAGGCAGGTGGGTGACAGGTACACGAGCGGGTCGCTCTCCACATGGGCCAGCAGGAAGAACCTCCTGACGAAAGGGAGTCGGACCTGCTGGAGGAGCTCGGGCCAGTAGTGCAGTCTCCGCTGGAGATCAGCCTTCACCCAGCGCACTGCAATCTGATAAACTGTCTCCTCCTTGTCCACACAAAGCTCGTCGTCTGATATGAACTCAAGCAGGCGCTTCCAAGGCAACCGCTCAAAGTCCGTCCCTTTAGCCAGCTCCATTATGTTTTTGAGGACAAAGCGGCGAGCGCTGGTTGCCAGCTCTCTGCAAGCATAGGCCTCTGCAAAGTCCTGGATCTCTAAGCAGTTGGACACATCCAGCCGCTGCTCCAGAAATGCACAGCAGGCCTCTTTGACTGAGGGAAACTGAAACAGATCGGCCGTCTTAAGAAGGAGGTCCACATTATCCTGAGTCACGGTGACCCGTCCCGTGTAGCAGAAGTCCACCAGCAGACCTAAGAGCTCAGCGGACACTTCGTGTAGAACCACCCGGTCCATAACACTCTCCCTCAGCGTTCCTGCAAACATGGCCCGGAAGTAGGTGCTGGCAGCGGCCAACACTGTGCGGTGACAGTGGAACTCACGGCCCTCAGCACACAAAGTCACATCGAAAAACTTTCGTTCAGCTCTGAGTTCATGGATTCCCCGCAGCAGGTTGAAAGCGTGGGCCGTGTCGAAAAAAGGCAGGGTGGATGGTTGTGTCTGCAAGACTGGCTTTTCCATTGCTCCTCTCTCTGGGTGATCAGTTTCCGGTGGTTGTGCTCAGAATGATGTTTTCATCTACAACAGAGAAACAATAGAAACATACATCAAATTTCAATACGGATGTTACATAAACTACAAATTATTTTCATTAAATAATTGAAGATGATGATTATTTAGTTATCTAACTAATTATTTGGTCCATAAAATGTCCAGAAACTGTGAAAAATACCTTAGACAGCCCAAACAGACAAATTGCTTGTTTTGACTTAGCAACATTTCAAAACTCAAAGTTATTCTGTTCACTTCAGACAAAGAAAAGCAAAAAAATTACTAACTCTTCCACCAAAATATACCACTGTCAACACAGAGGTCTATGATGGTGAAGGAAAGGAGACACGGCAATGATGGTGTTTAACATTTAAGAAAGCTTCACAGTTTAGAAAAGTTAAAAAACAAAGATAAAAAACAAAAAAGAATTTACAACCTCAAAGCCAGACAAAATGCTAATTGTAAACACAAATTTACATCAGTTAATTTCACTGCAGATCATTTCAGAAACAATACAGCTGAATATGTAACCAACGTTACCAACGTTTCAGGCCACTGGCTAAAATAAATGACTTGATTTTTCAATCAAAAAATTCAAACTGTCTTTCCCATACCTGACGGACCCCTCCAGACAGCGTACAGCAGTCTAGAATATACGACCACGCAGCTCAGCACGACTCTGGTGAATATGACCAGCTCCTTATCCTCGTTTAAGAAAGAGAGCTCGCTTGTGCTCAGGGGCTATAAATATACCAGCAGTGTCCATTTCCAGAGAAGGGGGGGTGGGGTTGAGGAGAACACCTAACACGCTGTGGGCTAATGCTGTGAGGAGAGTATAACCACCACCACCACCACCCCCCCAGCCACTGGTATGTATCTGTGGTCAGTCAGTGTGAGTAAGTGGTCTTTGAGAAACGAGCCAGCTGAATCTGGGCCTCCTCACTGCCATCAGCATGGCAGCAGACCAAAACACAGAGCTTCCTGTCATGATGTTCTGCAACCAGCTCACCACAGCACAAAGGCACCAGCACACACCTACTCTGATCACAGCTGACAAACGGGGACAGGAGCGACTCAGGAGTCAGAAACATACTCTTACTCATGAAACAACAATAATAAAGATTTCCAACTCAAATCAGCTATTTTGATTCTGACTTTGGATCAGACCGAAATATCTCGACGTCGATTGGCTCAATGTCCACAAAATTCTGCGGACATTCATGGTCCACAGATGCTGAATCCCTCTGACTTTGATGATCACCTGAGTGTTCTTCTATAAATTAATAAATTATATTAATAAATTGATAAATTTAATATCAATATCCATGTCCCCCTCAGGATGAACTGTAATAACTTTGCTGATGCTTTAGCTTCTCATCTAGCGCCACCATCAGGTCAAAATATTCATTTGCACAACACTTTGGTTCATGACCAAATATCTGTCAGTCTCAGCTGCACTTGTTAGCATGCTAACACATAAAAACTGAGAAGGTGAACATGGTCAACATTATACCCGATTAACAGCACCATGTTAGCATTGCCACTGTGAGCATGCTAGCACATGATTTTCCTTGTTTTACATTACAGTAAATTCAATTACAACAATCCAACAATCAGTCGATTAACTGATCACGTCATCAATCAATTAATCAAATTATTTCTCAACTACTTTGATTGTTTAATAATTAAGGTCATTTTTAAAGCAACAATTTCAACCATCGCTGGTTCCACCTTTCCGATAGTGAAGATTTTCTGTGCTTCTCTGTGTCAAACTGAATATATTTGGGTTTAGGGTTCGTCAGACAAAGCAAAACATCTGAAGATGCCACCTTGGGCTGTGGGAAACAGTGACAGGCATTTCTTACTATTTTTCTGACATTCCTGACATTAGACTTTGGGTTTCTGGACATTTTATAGACCAAACAAAACTCAAGAACATAATCTAACCACGAATGATGAATATCATCTTGCTGTTGCAGCCCTGGACATAAAATTGGGTTCCTTGTTTGGGTTTAATGACCACAAACAAGGATGTTTTTCTTTTCTGTTGAAATGTGTTTAAATTCCATTTCATAATGTTTTAAATATTGACCCTTGAAAAGTTTTTCTGCTTCTAACTCTGAAAAATATGATACCACAATTTTGTTAATAATTCATTGCTGCTTACTGAGAAGAGCAGCTTATATTGACATGACATTGGGGATTATATTTCAGGTATTCACTCCTGTAAAATCACCAGGAGAAAAAGAACAGATGGTAGAAAAGCAGTAAAACACTTCAGCAGACTTTTTCACCAGTTTCCAATGACTTCATAGGAACCTGCATTAAAGGCAAATTTGAGCTCCTTGTCAATATTTGGAGATGATCATTCCCTCTCAAAATACACAGGTATCTCCTTACAGAGATTTGTTTAAAGGTTGTAATAAAGCCCCTGGTCCTCTGGCCAAAGGACTTAGCACACATTCCACACCGGGGTTCAACAATGCAGCGGTCCACATAGCTCTGTGAGGGATCAAACTGCTCTGTGAAGGGCAGACAGGGCCCCACAACCCAGATCTGCACTGAAAAATCCCATCTTCCTAACTTCTGTGCAAGTGATCGTCTTTATGTTATGGGGGATAATTGCATTTCCATACATAGAAATGATGAATTTTCCTTTCACTCAGTCGTATATGTGATTTCTTACTCCCACTCTCCTGTGTCTCAATGCTAAAAATGTTCACAAGAAAATGCAGTAATTCGATTCTAACATCTGTTCATCTTCAGGTTTTAACTTTTTTATCTTCTATTTCACATTATAACAAACAGCGTAGCTTCAAACTCCAGCAGTCGAGGGTATTGAGCAACTTACAATCAGCATGTTTACCAACCAGCTCCAAGAATAGCCGACAGAAATTTATACTCTCAAAGGAAAGGGAGAGAGGGAAGGTGAGAGGGAGGGAAACAGCAGAGGTGTGGAAACAATCCCACTGCTATGACTGGAGAACACAGAGAGATCAGTGTAAAAGCCAGACAACTACCCCGCCCACCTGCACAGCATTGCTTTATAGGTCAAAGGGTCCATATGCCCCCTATCATCACGTACTGTAACAGTATTAGTCTGTCTGCCCTTGGATCTGAACTCATGACCCACAGTTATATTCAGGATAAAACACTCAGAGAGGTACAACGCTGTTAGTCACAAGACTAAGCAACATCCTGGCTAAAACATCTCTAGAGGTTGGTTGGCGTATATTATTTTCTATTCCTTAATAAGGCTGATGAGAGGGTCTATGTCTGTATTTGGGAGCAATCAGAGATTCTGTAAATAGAAACTACTTGCAACTACTTTGATTTTAAGGTGCTGACTAAATTAAACTAAATTAAACCATTGAATCAGAGTCAAAATATCCAGGAACAAGACTAAGAGTCTGTGCTTTGGGCTAAACGCTAACATCATGACGATGCTAAGGTTAGGATTAATTTAACATGTTAGCATGCTAACAAAGAGAACAACTGAGGGTCAGGTTTAGGGAATGTCCTTTTAATTTTAGTAATTTTCTTCTGGAGGTATTTATATTTAGTGGGAAAGGGCTATCATGGTTTTCTAGAGACCAAGGTGAGGTACACAGATTTTTGCTTTTGTCTGGCCAACGGCCAAAAGGTGTGATGATTCTGAAACGAGACCAAAACTCTGATCCAAACGTCCACAATCTTGTGTCACGAAGGCAGACCTACTAAATTTTTGTGGCAATCCATCGAACAGTTGCTCACATACTCAACAGCAAAAGGAAACTAAAAGCAGAACATTTCAAAAAAACAAAGCATCATCTTGTAAAAGCCATCTTGATTTATTTAAATCTAAAAAAAAAAGTTGGCTTGATTTATTCACTGCAGGGCATGACTTGGAGTCACAGTTTCATAACACAGTGTGGCTTCCAAGAGCCCCAAGTATTCAGTGAAGGTTCAGTATGTTCATCTGGGAGCTGTGCTGTGCATGTGAACTGGGTAAATCAAAAACAGTTCACAAGTGCTTACTGTGTTTACTCCATCTCTTGGTCTCAATGCTAGTGTTGCCCCTTGCTGGTACAAGCTTGCAATTACCAAAGCTAATTTACAGACAGGCTTCAAACACTACTTTGCATTTTTGCCATCTCAGTATCAACAGTAGAACAGCTCTACTGTGTACTGAATTACCTTGTTGAAACATCGCTATTCATATTTAATATGTCAGTTTGCAAGTGCTAAGCTCAGGCTACTCTGAATATCAAAACAATGAACACATGACAGCGAATATGAAGCATTCAACCTGGAGGGTTTTTTTTCCTGCAATAATAAATCAACATCAAATCAACAACATGTAACCCATTCTGTAACATTGTGGTGTTCAGATTCGTGCTGTCTACAGCAGCACCTGTTACACCATCAACCACACTAAGACAGCTGCTCACCCTGCTGTGGCTCCAGGCTGCTGGGGCCAAGGCAACCATCGGAGTGGAGCGACATAAACCCCTGGTTCTCCACAGCTGAGCCTGGCCAGGCCATAAAAAGGCAACCACAGACTCCCCACTCCATGCATTCATTTCACTCCCCACTGAGGAGGGCCAGCAAGAGGCTACACACAGATACCAGACAGTATGAAAATGAATTTCTTCTTCTCTTATAAATAATGTGGTTTTGATTAAAGAGCCTCTTATGCAATCACGTGATGACCAATTGTAGAAAAGCAAAATCTTTGCCGGTCTAGTTATGTAATGGTTTCAATGTCCTTGAAAAACAACAACCCATATTCAAGCAGGACTTTAGTAAACATCTGCCCTAACAGTGCTGCAGTGTACATTTACTTACTTAGGTACAAACCTGATTTTCCTGAGTATTTAATTTTTTTTTATGATGCGATACTAGGATTGCAACTGACAACAATAATTTTTCTAAATTGCCTCAATTAATTAATTGGTTTAGAAAATGTCCACAAATTATGAGAAATGCTTGTTTTTGTTTCCCGCAGCCCAAGGGAATGCATTGAAATGACTTACTACATTCAAAAATCAGTCCAAATCCAACATATTCAGTTTATTCTTATCTCTTTTGAGATAGTGGAACCAGTGAACCTTAAATGATTCATCAAATATTAAAATAGATTACATTTTATAGAGAAATATTGTATATTGTACTACACTACATTTATTTCACAGTTTATTTTATCAGTTATTACATTGTTATTCCATGATTATTACATGTGATGCATTGTTATAACTACCCAACAATTAAAATTATTAAAAGTAGCTCCACCTTGACATCGTTTCCATAATATATTACACTATAGTATAACTAAAGATATCAGATATTATACATATAGAAATCTGAATGGGGCAATTTTACATGAGTGCGTTTGCTTGTGTTACCTTTAAGTACATTTTGCCACTAATACTTGTTCTTTGACGTAAAATAAAATGAAGTTAAAGTAGCCAATGAAGTGTCCTGAAGAAAGTCCATGAACCACTGCTTGTTCAAGTGGGACTTTTCCTGGCTTAACTGAGTCATATTGTTAAGACTACAACTGTCCAAGTGAAGCAGCCCATGATTCATCAGACTTGTACAGGGAATTCCACGCAGAATACATTTTTGCGCCACCTAGAAGGCTTGTTTTGGCATTATGACTCAGGTTTTACCACCAGGGATGACTTTCAGTACCAAGTAACGGGCTCTATCATCTGCCCCTACATTGCTGTGATTCCTGCTCCTGTAACATGAGTTAGAACTTATAAACATCAGTGGGGGAGGAAGTATCCAGACATCCAGACAAGTAAAAGTACTCATACTACACTAGTACTCCATTACAAGTATAAATTCAGCATTAAAAGCGTTACTTGAGCAAACATATGTGAGCACAATCAGGGAAAAGTACTTTAAAAGTATAAGTAATACAACAGTCCCTGTGAGTTTTATAGTATTACATCATAAAATTATTGCTGATGCATTAATGTGCAAACACTTTACTGCTGTAGTAGTAGATTGAGGTGGAGCTAATAACGGTGCAACTCATTTTTTTCCGTTTTTTAATTATGGATTAAGTCTGATGACTATTTTATCAATTAATGCATTGAATTTTAATTAACAGTTTTTTTTTTTTTAATTAAGTAAATAGTGGAAAATGGATGTCAGTTACCCAGAGCCCAAAGTGATATCTTTACAATGATTTTGTCAAATCGGGGTGGAAAAGCAGCAAAGGTTCATTTTTCATTTGGGAGTCATGAAATCTTTAGTATTTTTACATGAAAAAGTACCTTTAGACATTTATGAAAGTAGTTGCAACTCTACTTGCATAATGTTGGATAGTTTAATTTATAACAAAGCATTATCTTGTGTATGCAAAAATCTGAATTTGCAAAAAATAACTACTTGTAACCGAAGTTGTCAGATGAATTCAGTGGATTAAAAAGTAGAATATGTATCTCTGAAATGTGGTGAAGTAGAAGTATACACAGTATGCACATCAACAGTACAAGTGCGTCAGAGTTGTACCTAGACACATAGTTTTGTTTCACCACTGATAAGCATTTGCATCCTTCAGGCCATGCAGCCATACATGTCCAAAATACTGAGCACAGTGAGGCCTCGGTCTTAAATTGCTCTGAGAAAAAAAAACATGTCGCGGCTCCACATCCAAAGCCATGTTTGGCAAATGATAATATTCAAATGTCCTAGCTAATGCTATAGCACAGCTGAGATACAATGCTAGGCCCAAAGCCACCGACACAGATGTGGTGTCAGTAAATGATTTAGGTTAATTATAATATAACGACACGACACCATGAAAAATGTTTAGCAACTTGCTAATTAACTTTCGCCAAAATGTAAAGACTTAAAAAAAAATGGTGCTTGTTTATGTGCCGGGAAAGCCTTCTTTTACGTTGTATATATATATATAATAGCTTACAGTGTAGATAACAAACAATATTTTGAAGCAATAGTCGTGATTTAACATGTTCAACACCGTAAGAGTAGTGTCTTAACGTTATTTTCCTACGGGACTTAAACGTTACTGCTTATGTCAGCCTGTCCTCCGAAATAACGACAATCAAAACCAGACCCACTGAGTTTCAGACGACTCACCAGCGTGTGTCTGCCCCTGGTGTAGATGCTTTTACAGAGTGTGGTGCGTTAACACCGAAGACATCGGGCTGAAATTAAAGTTTGACGCCGTTGATCCCGCTGGCCTCCTCTGCGCCATGACACCTCGCACTGGAACAGATGTTGCCTTCACTGGGTGCGGGAAATTTTAAAACGAGGCGGAACACGCGCACAATCCTACCCTGGTCACGTAGAATAAACCAAGGCTGAGCAGTTTGTCGTGCGGGATCATAAGGTCTATAAAGGCTCAGATCTTAATTAGAGACTTAGAAAAGACTTGGAAATAAAACAGTATGCAAAAAATAATTATAAAAAAAAACCCGTTTATCATTTCATGTCAGACCAAAAGCACGAATTAAAGTCTGGACATTTGGCAAGCCGACACTTAGAAGGAGAACTTGAACGCAGCATTCAAAACTCACTCCCATTATATCAGACACTGGACACAACACAGCTGAAATATTAATACACGCAATTAAGATACCTGTAGCTGTAGTAGCTTACAATATGTGGCCTAGAAGAATGTTTTCAAGCATTTTTTTCATTTCAAAGATCATCCAATACAATCTCAGTTACACCAGCGACTTGTGTTTGATAATATAACTTTCATAAAGTGTTGTTGTTTGCAGTTAGAAGTGTCTGAAATGACTTTCATACCATCCAATCAGATGGTTGCAAAAGATATCAGAGCTGCAGCTGCCATCATCAAAACTAAACTCAACATCCACTTTCTGTACTGGTTTCAAGTTTGGCATCAACTGGGCTGAAGCATTGCTTCTTAAAAAAAAAAAGCTGTTCTGGTGAAAGTTTTGACTTAAGGCCTATGTTTGTTTTTTCTATCCTTCTGTAAAACATAATCATGAGGCAAGACAATGACAGAATGAATTCAAGACTCACTCAGAGGCTGAGGAAAGCAGATCTGCTAATATGGAGAAACTGGTCTTACCAATAGGGAATACCAGGATTTAGTGTGAAACATCATGGTGATGTATGTGTTATATGATGGGTTTCAGAGAGATTTTGACCGTACACATATTTTATGATGATCTGAAGTGAGTGAGTGACCCCTGGTGGCAGTAAGGGGTTGAAACCCACAACTGGCTTCATATGCCAGACAGTGGTTGTGATGACAAATACAGCACTGGACTGATGTTCCTCTGGGTGAGTTGATTGAGAGTTGCAGGCTGACAACCTCAATAGTGAAAGTTATAGCAAACTTTCACTATACCTTTCTTGGACTCTCATAAATGTTTATTGCATTCTAGTCGTTTAAGGTGAATTCATGTAATCTATTATGAAATCCCAGCAATTCTCCACCATGTCCTGGAGCAATTCTCTCGTCTTTTAATTAGATTAAAAACAAGGTATCATCATCAAAATGTTCCTTCTCCCACTGGGGACACTGGAGGATAAATATTTGCTTAAACGAGTATTCGCAACCTATTCTTTTGTAAAATGTGTGTAATAAGCAGTTCTCTATATAAACAATTTATAATGTTTTTAGCCACGGCTCCAGGGATGTCTTGGTTGGTTGGTCGACCACAACCAACAAGTGGATGACCATTCATTTTTTCATAGACATTCATGGTTCCCAGAGAATCCTATTGGTTCTGGTGATCCACGGATCCATCATGAGGTTGATTTTTGTGTTTTTAGTGAAATGTTTTAACATCTATTAAAAATCTGATTCAGATATCCATGTTGCTCAAAGGATGAATCCTAATGACGATGGTGATCCTCTCATACAGCTGCTGCTGTGACTATAAACTCCTACTGGGGTACATCTAGGTACCTAGGGCCTGTGGCAAAGAACAAAGTTGTGTCTTTGCCTGAACAAACTAAATTGAACAAACTAGATTAAGGTTATGAAATCTGACATTTGAATTCAGATGATTCCCATGTGAATGAATAAACTCACCCATCATGTATCCTCAGTCACTTTGCATTCAGTTTACCCAGCAGAACGCTGACAGGCAATATCCACTAAGGCCATCACAATGTTTAATTCAATAAACTGCTTAAAATTCAGTCCAGTGAGGACACACGTGCGCCTATCTTCCCCCTAATGAGGAGGAAAGAAAGGGATAATGGCCCTGAATGTAAAAATAAAGAGTGAAATACCCTTTGCAGTACAGTTAAGAAGTGACCTGCGGTTGAACTTTCTCTGGCCTCATTGTGTCCCTCAGGCGGTGTAGATGTGGAAACTGCTGACAAGACATCTTCCATAGGGGTCACAGTGACATAGCACAATGCTGCCAAATTAGGTCCTCACAGAGGGTTTTCTAACAAGCGATACCGACATTTTATATCACTTGACTGAAATTTAGTAATTATATTTTGACTGCGACACTCATAAGAGGGATGTATTTGAAGCATTTAGTCCAAACTCATACTTGCAGGACATATAGTTTTAAAGAAATGTTCCGATATATTCACTTCCTTGTAGAGAGTCAGATAATAAAGTCAGAGAATTAGCATATATTGGCGTAAAGACTGGAAATGCTAGTCTGGCTCTGTCCAATGCTAACAAAATCTGGCTACCAGCACCTACCAGCCCAGTTATAAACATATTGTATATCGATTGTTTCATCAGTACATAAGTTGTGGGTTATGTTTTTATTTTTTCTTTCATTTTTTGGTTGATGCAGTAAACTTGTTTGCAAACATCTGCTTATTTACATATCTAGCAATTTATTAGCATTCATGTGGAGAAGTCTGGACACCTGATCAATGTAAGTCAAACATTTACTCGCTTTTTAGCTGTTTTTTGGTTTCCACTAACTCTAGGGAAATATCTGGCTCTTAAGTGGTCTTCTTAATGGTCCTCTGTACTTACTAGCTACTTGCTAACTTTGCCTGTCATTTGCTGCTGAGTTGAGAGCAGCTGTCTGATGACAACTTGCAAAAAAACAACAATAGAAATCATTAATTCTCCAGGTAAGTGAAATCGCCAAACACCAATCACCAAACATACTTAATGTGAACTCCTACAGTCTGGGCAGAACCATCCTTCTCATTACTGGTCCCATCTTACTGACAACAGATTCATGAAAAACCTTGGAAAAATAAATCTGTCAGCTCCTCCACTGTGTGATCTGTCTGTGTTGCTACTGTGCCCCAAGAAGTAGTGAGACAAACAAGACATATTACAAACAAAAATGAAAAATGACCTGTTCAGTCACTAGATGGAGACATTTTATAGTGGTTATATTATAGTCACACTTACTTAACTGTTGGCCAGTAGCTTTTCAAGACAAAAATAACACCTCCCTCCCTCATTTGTTGCGGAACAAACACGGTCTTGGCATTATAATGCTTCAGGGTATCTCTGACAAAATTGCCTTGGCTGTAAACACAACTTTGCTTCTGTAAAATGATCATTTCATTTCTGTTAATTGTTATGTGTTAGTACTGGCAAGGCTATTACACAGCCTACGTGTTTACTTCACACCAGCTATGACTCTACACCCTAAAGCAGCAGCTGACAACTTTTTGTATACATACCATCTTATAATATAAAGTTTACATTCCATACTTCCAAACAAGTGGGTCCATTACCAGGTTTGAGTGTTGGGTACCTCCTAAGCTTTTAGTAACTTGTCAGCTTGTAAAGACAGGTAGGTTTTAACTGTTTTAAATTCTAAATTGAAATTGATTTCAGTCTGACCTTCAGAAACAATTTGGGTTGGTGAGGTAACAAATCAACAAAAACAGTAGAGTAGAAAAAAATGCAACAACAAAAGGAGTGAAGCATGAGTTTGGACTTAACTGCCAATAATCCTTTGTAAATATGTATGTATGACTTTTTTTTAATTCATATGTTCCTCTATAGAGAAACATATGTTTAAGATCCAGTATTATTTATGTAATTTAGAGGGGCAAATGTCAGATTATGCTATCATAACCATTACTCCAACATTTAGTCGAGCAACATACACTATATTATATATTGTGTCATCTTTATGAAATGTAATTTGAAATCTCCCTAACATTACACACAAAATGTGTTATCTGTATACATCTGTCATTCTATAATGTGGGTCATATATTAGCAAGCTAAGGTTAGTTTCAGCAGTTAGCATTCGATTCATTAGCTACACAACAGACACTGGCAGTTAGGTGAGTAACAACATGTATATAGATACATAGATGATTTGTGTTTTACCTTCGTGATGATAAATCTGTCACTTAGTTTTCACTTAGGTTAAATGTGAACTTGTGGTATTCATGCAGTCAGGCTAATATCTGATTATGCTAACGTAACTTATACCATTGTTTAGTCCAACGATACTGACATAACCTGTACTTTAAAGTATACTGTGTTATTTTTATGTAATTTCAAATATCCCTGCATGTTGTATCAACTGTATTCCATTTTGTATTCTTTCATTCTTCAATTTGGGTCATGACGTCACAAAGCTAATGTTAGTTTTGTCAGCTAGCATTAGTTTCATTAGCTACACAACTGTCACATCTGGCAGTGAGCAATGTATATGCAGTATATCCATGTTATATGTTTATATAAGTTTAAAGTTCTAAAGCAACTGTCTAATGTTCTGTTCTTAGATATAGAAAAACATTTGTAATTGTGAAGTAATTTTTAAATTAGGCTCTCAGAAGTGCTCTATGCATATTTATTTGTTATTAACGAGCTGTAAGTATGTATTGAGCAATATAGTTGTGAAATATTACAGTTTTATACAACCATTATTATATCACCATTAATCAAACCCAAATAAGCAAAGCCAGGCTAGAAACATTTCTTTCTTTATTATTATGTGACTGAAATGTATTGTTATTTTTTTATTAAGTTTAAAATGAACATTGATGAATTTACACATGAGGGGAAAAAAAAGATTGATGTAAATAATTCAAATAGAACAATAATTGCAGTCACCCCCAAGCACTGTATGATGTTGATTTGGCATGAAAGCAGACAAATCATAGGCTCCTTTCATGGTGCAGTGAAACATAAAACTGACTAGACATTTGTTGTATTTATAACATTGGTGTTTCACAGTATATTTACTTTTTCTTTGTTATTGCGATGCTCTTTTGCATAGTTAAGGGCACAGCACAGTCACTGTGTAAATTATTGATATGACAGACTGCAGCTTTGAATGTCAATACATCTCCCTGGAGACAGAAGGAGAAAGAAACCCCTCATAAAAAAGTTTGATCGATACAAACAGAAGTGCGGTTCGAGAGAAGTGAAGAGGAATAACACAGAGAAGAGGTGGACGAGTTATAAGAAATTAAACACACAGAGTTGCTGATAAAGGGAGAAAGCTGTGAAGTTGCAGCAGTTTCAATTCTTGAGTCTGTTTGAAAACAAAGCTGTAACTTACATGCACAGTTTTGCACGTCGTACCTAGACATTTATATAACACATGATAATAAAAACCATCTTGTGTTTTGTTACAATACCAAAGGTCATGCAACGCTTTGGTTAATTGAATTCCAAATCTATTGCTGCACAGCGGTGCCTCTCCATGGTGTAACAGCTATGAAGGGCTCGATAATAACACACCCTGGGCATGTTAAATAAGTAGGTGTATTATTTGTGGATCTGGGTGTCAGGGCAAAGCAAAACATTGGGTAGCAGCATAAAAAATTGAACAAACTCATCTTTATTGTTCTCTTTTTCTGAACTGCATCACACCGAGAGGCAGGATGCTGCTATGGCTTGGTCAGCAAACCCTTCCCTGGGCAAATAAAAGGTTGGAAACTTTTTTATAGGCATTCTTTCTAAAGTAATTATTATTCATGCATTCAAAACTGTATTATTATTCTTTTATTTTTACTTGGAGTGTTATTTATGAACTTATGCAAAATACACCTGGAGGCAGATTTGTTTCGGCTAAGATAGGGAATATCTGTATTCAGCATGCTGGTGTAGTTGAAGGGGCTGTTAGACTGGGACCCCACCATCCACTTATTTATCCATGATAATTAGGCTGTTTCATATTGAGAGGTGTATCCCAGAACATTTAATTACTTTCTGAAGAAAGAAATGGAAATAGATTATTTTCCTTGGACTTTACTGAGGCAAAATCAAAACAAATTATTTCAAAATAAAGTATATATTTAAATGTTCTTTCATGGCTCAGCAGTGATACCTCTGACAGGTATAACTCAATTCACTGTGTATCATGTTACAGTTTTTGTCCACCACAGAGTTTGTGTTTATGATTTAATGTCTTGCAGCTGCCATAATGTTTATCATGTACTGAGGAAGACATGGTAGAGCAGTGTAATGGGCTGCCTTGTGCTCAAAGGTGATACACATGAGCCACATTTTATTTGTTGTTCCATGTTGCAAGAGCCCAGCTACGCTGCTCACGTGCTGTCAACCATGCCATAAAGAGTATCTTCCAATCAGACATCACTGTATATGTGTGTGTGTGTGTGTGTGTGTGTGCCTAAGACTCCCAGCACAGACTGAAAATCCCCTGTCAAACGTTTGTTGGTTGTCACTATTATTTCCATGACTCACATGTAATACAAGGTTAATGCCAAATTACACATTGAGGCCACCTCCGTGCTCTTCAAGCATGCTCCCTTTTCATCAAGTCAGTGTTTACATGCCGTGGCGAGATGACGACAAAGCAGGAAAATTAGAACATCGCATTCATGATCATTCATCTGTGCGTGTTGATCATTATCGGATGTCATCTTCCTGGTTGCTGAGCGAGTGAATTGCAGGAGAAAAATTGCAAAGCATAATCATGAAACCAGTCAGATGTCAGTGGTGAGATTGAAATGCTGATGATTGAAATGTGCTTCTTTTTGGGTTGTGTTACCATAAATTGCACTGCACGGCTATGGAACTTATAAACATGCACATTTTATGCTGCCGGCCATCAGTCTTGGTTGTGCTGTGCTTGCAGTTGGATATTATAGTTTATCTTTTATGTAAGGTACTTTTTTTTTTTCTTTCAGTTGCTGATGCATTCACAGGGAGGAAAAACACTTTAGTGTTGGTTTATTGTGATTAATAATTTCTGAAGGCATGGTTATCAGCTTGCCTGGTGCTCCCAGCCTACATTATAATCTGCAGTCTAATCCAATCATATGCCACTGATGAGTGGGACAGTACTTGTGGATATTACCTCTGCTAGCACATCTGCATTTGCTGAGTCCACACTTAGAGAAATGTAGTTGGAATTTGCAAAATCTTTTCTATTCTCTCTGCATTTGCAGTAAAATTGCCTGATGTCCTCTCTCAGACTTTCAAATTGAATATGACCGTGATAGTTTATGCTGCCATTACAGAGGCCATGATAGCGCCTAAATGGAAGATTAGAACTCATTTATTCTTCTGGAAAATATATTGTTTAGAGATTCCTAGACAGCGTTTTTCTAACACATCAGCTAAATGTTTCCGTGGTGTCATTTATCATTATACCAGGCCTGTACATCACATGAGGAATAAACAGTTACTCCTCTCCCACTGCTGAGGAATCTTCACATATCCATCTGCTAGTTTAGTTTGCCTCCAAACACGACACGATTAATCACGCTGTCACACAATCTATGCATGAGTGCTAGATGGCCCAGGGTTACCAGGCACAGAGTGACACAGTCAAACAAAACAGCAAAGGGATGTTAAAAAACAAAACAGCAGAGGATGTTAACTAGTCTCTTACGTGCAAAAACAGATTTTCATTATCACTGCAAACATGGAAGACCTTAAGCATGCAAAATGTTGGAGCAAGTATTAGTCATCATGCCTTACATAATTACAGTCCACTTTAATCAGTCAATCAGCTATCCACAAAGATGTCATGCTCTTTCAGTGGGCTGGGCGAAAATAAATAAATAAATAAATAAGAGGGGAAAAAATGAAGAAAAAGGAACGAATTCTTCTTCCGAACAACACTCGCTCTAACTGTGCTCATTACATGTAGTTAACGCGGTCTCCAGGATGCATACGATTCATCTAGTTGAAATGAACAAACTGCTGTAATCCAAAATTGTGTTAAGCAGAAATTCAATAAGTCAAAGTGTTGTAGCAGAAGCAGAGCCACAGACATGATGACACTCCAGGACTGACACAGCGACTGAAAGAAATAATTGGATAATTCTATATTTGGCTCTGTGTTTGTGTATTCCAGTCCTCGGCCTTATTTCATTCATCCTGAGTACATGACTGGTCCCTCACCAGCACCCTCTCAAATAATCTTAAGATATCAAACGCCAACTAAATGAACAGCTAATAACGAAAAAGCTGGTTTCCCCCCAGTTTCCCTCATTTCTCAGGCTGCTACCTCCTTCGCTGTGGGTACAGAGGAAGTGACACCAACACAGCAGTGTCCCTGCTGACAAAACTGTTCATTTTGGTGCTGTCTGTGGAAAATAATAAGACATTAAACCCTGGGAGGGCTGGAGAGCCTTATGTTCCTTGCAGCCTGTCTTCGAAGAGCAGCTTTGCCTCCTTCTCACCAAAGGCGCTTAGATTTGGGGGCTCCTGCCTACTGCCACATTTCTGAGGCAGCTGTGTTATTATGGATGGAGATTACTGAGTGTTGGTGGGCAGAGGACGACCTCAACTGATTATTAGGGAAACAAAGAGCGCTGCCTGCTGAGGGTGGCCCTCTGGATTGCTGCTCAAACACATTTATCTGACGCTCTTGAAAAATTCTCTCATAAAAAGGTTCAAAAAGGAATCCCACCGTTTCATCTCCCAAAAGAAACTTCTGCTGCAAAATGTTATAAAATTAGATTTGTTCTGAAGATAGAACATTTATGTTCCAGGGGTTCTTTTTATTTGCCGCCAAAGAGAGGGGAGCTATAGCACTGTGCCGCCGCAGTCTGTGGTGAGCCATTAAAGAGCCAACTCAGAAGTCCAAACTCCTGAGGACAGGAGGACTGTTGCAACTGGAGCAGCAGCGTTTCTGCTGGAATAAACAACTCAGCTCGACTCTGGTAATTATGCTTCAACACAACTGAACCTGACTGCAGTAAAAAGATACGCCTGTTATCGAATCACAATGTATAAAAAAAAACAAAACAGACAACTGAATTTAATATAGACTGCACTGTCTCTGTTTATTTTCATTTATATACGTTGACTGATTTTCACTGAAAGGTGGTTGTAGGAGCCAGGTTTTTGGTCAGTGCGATGTTCCTCTGAGCACTAGGGGGCGTTTGGTAAAGGCTGAGGATGTCCACAGAATATTAAAGCCACCAGCCAGTAAACACAGCTGTTGCTCATTGTAAAGGAGAAAACACTGGATATCAGTAGAAAATAAACGCATCATGATATAAGGAGCCTGAAGTCTACAGCCACAGCACTGTTGTACTATTCAATAAAAACATTAAGCTTCACTTTACCCTCAGAAAAACTAATGCTGCAGCAGCAAATATTGGATTTGAGAGGAAGATCTATCTTCCAAAAGGAATTATAACACATATCAAATGCTTGCTGATATAAGACTGTTCTCCCTGGGCTGATGACAGCGTTGTCCAGACAGTCATCGGCGGAGTCAGACTGCTGGCTGCTGAGATGAGTGGCTGGTCTCAACGGCCTGGCGGGTCCTCTCATCTCAGAAAACCTTGGTGATGGTGAGACAGCGCTGATGAAATATTGAGGGGAATCTGATTTGAGATTTGAGCTGGTTTGAATCTTTTACAACTCAAATGTGTTTATGTAGTAGGTTTGGCTCACTGGCACAAGCACAAATAACACAGCTGGTTTGAATGTTCATGAAAAAACTAATCCATAAATATCTTTCACTATTTTTTAATATTTCTGTTTCTTTAACAAAAATCATTTCCCACATACCCTTGACCGTTGCCAGTTAAAAAGTAAAAAAAAAAAGTTGTGAAAATACTTTCAAAGAGAGCTTTGGTGAATTTTATGGATGTTATTGGATGCTGTAGTTCTTTTGTGCTCCGAAAGCTAAAGCTGTTGTAACTAATCATACAGGTTTCAGTTTCTGACAGTTAGCTAGCTGTTGCGGAGCCTTTTTGTCTTGGAAGGAAAGAAACTGTGCTGATTTACAAGAAACTAGTGGAACTAGTCCGGACCTTACATCAGGACTTTGAATCTCTATTTCTCTCGCGTGTCAACGTTTTCTTTAGCCTTTAGCTTGAGCAATTAGACATATTAGCATAAAGTGAATAATGCCTTGTTGTGTCAGTCTGATGCCGGTTATAATAACAATAATAAACTTTGTTTTAGAAAGTTCTCTATAAATAAAGCTATAAAGTGCTGTACACTACATATTGCAATTGAACCAGAATCCACCAATATGATAAAACAACAACAATAACAATACGGATAAGACATGTTGGTAACAGTGTGCTCACATTAATAAACATCCTTTGATCCAATGATTTATAGGATGTTCTGAGTCTCATATTTTTAAAAAAGTTGACATACACTACAACTTTTCATTTCACATTAACACTGTAAATGTGACTCAGTTTAGGTCTTGATGCTTTTCTTTGTATGAGTTTGTCTATGTTCCTTTCTTCTTCTGAGTTGTTGTGACCGTGAAACTTCTTATAAACACATCAAAAAAAAAAAAGGAATAATTTGAAAGTGTCTGTGATGGTGGAGAAGTATCAAAACAAGCATCTTTTCCCAAATGCTTAAGACTGACAACTAAGATATCCAAGGCAGTTAAATTACTGCACCTGTTTGCTCCTTCTGCGACTATTTTCTGCCTTGTACATGTAAATTGAAATAGAAAGTGTTCTGCAGGGAGACAACAGTCAAGGCTGTATTTATCTGCACAGAAACAAATCTCACGCCACTGCTCCACAGCCAAACATCCTATCATTCTGCCCGAACGATTTCATGCTCGGGGAAGCTGAGGTTAGGGAGAATATATCAGGTAAGAAGGGACAGTGAGAACTCTCGGGCTGGAGCATCTTCTTAACACACACTAACTGATTCTCCCACATTCTGGCACAGATATGTTTCTTTTTATTGCTCAGAGGGCTGTTGGATCTCTAAATTGTCTTCATAGCATGTAGTTGAAAGGATTCACTCACTTTCACACATCTTGAATGGTTGAAATCACAGCTGAATCAGATTTAACTGGAGAGAGAATTTCACTAAAAACATACCTGTGTGACATCTACATGTATTTTTCAACTAAACAATTAATTTTGTTTGATGCTGAAGTATGTGACAGTTATCCCTCAGGTTTATGACACATTGCTAGCTAAATATTTAAGCTTCTTTTTGCCCGTTTAACCTCTTAATTATAATTTCTTAAGCCTTGATTCAGCTGCCGTGGTGACTAGATCACACTTGTGCCTGTTGAATGAAAATAAGCTCATTTAGTTTATCATCTCAGGGCTCTGTATTTCTGTCCCTGCTCAGTACAAGGCTATAAATGTCTTAAATTACTAACACACCTAGCAGACCATAAATAAATAGCCGCCAGGCAGTAGCTCATTGGGGGTGAGCTTTTGTGCCTCATAAAGAAGCAGAAGCCTCCATATCAACCGTCAGGGTAGTAATCTTACCAAAGACAGGTAAAGTAGAGTTTGGTATGCTTCAATCCAGGATAATAGCCTGGGGAAAAAAGTACAAAAAGAAGGAATATTTAATTTATGAAAAAGTTACAGCTGCTTAAAGGCAGATTTCTTGTGTCTGTCGCTATAACTTAACACAGATTGACTAATAATAATAATAATAATAATAATAATGATGATAACACCAGTATGGTAATATGCTCACAGTGGCAATGCTAACATGCTAATGTCTAACTGGATTAATGTTGACCATGTTCACCATTTTAGTTTAGCGTGTTGGTATGCTAACATTTGCTAATTTGCACAAAACACAAAGTAGAGCAGGTAAAAACTGTTGTGGCCCCTGACTGAAAAGAGCACAGTGCGAGTGTGATTACAAGAAAGCATATGTTCATAAAGTAAAGAGACATTACAGCCACAGTAAGTATTGCACAAACTAGAGTTTTGATTTGATATTGGTGCTAGATTAAGAGTTAGGGGATCACTACCAAAGTGATTAAAATTGATAATGTAGGTGGACAAAAATATATTTTCCAAATGTAGAGGCAATCTATCCAATACTTCAAATCCAAAAACATCAAATGTTAATCTTACAGTGGCAGTAGAGGAAATGTCAGGGGATCACCAAATCCACAGATGTCGTTTTTTTCATTGGGTAGCCTAATCGAAATCGAAATGTTTGACCAGTTGTAGGAGTTTAATCAACAGTCAGAGGATCACCAGAGTAAAAATGATTCACCCAATAGCTGTCAGAACATTTGAGTTAAAAACAAACATTTCAACCTCATGGTGATGCTAGAAGAACAGTCAAGGAATCATAAACGTGATACCCACCTCACCCATCTATCCACTAAATCATTTAATCCCAGAGTCCTCCACCTGACGCTCACCAGCTACATTTTTCTACAGAGCCAGTCTGGCCGCTCCTCTATCTGAATCACTAACCCATTGGTAAATGGCTGACCAGACACTCACCTGCGAGCAGGAATGATTCACACTGAAGATTCAGTCACTTCTCCATTAATGAGAACCTTTTGGCTGACTGTGGCTTGTGAACACACTGCGCCGGAACAGCACAGAGCAGAAACAGCATCAGATAAACTGCACAAGAACCTGAACAAGAACGAGGTACAAGCTGATATACAGCTGTCAGTCTAAAGTAACGCAGATATCCTGTGTGGTGAGCCTCTAAGTTTGTTGGACCACCACATGACAGTGTGAGTTATCCATCTATGCAAAATACAAACTATTGAAACTACTCAAGTACTGTACTTAAGTACAAATTTGAGGTCCTTGTATTTTACTTGAATATTTCCATTTCATGATTTAAACTAAACTGCATTTACTTCACAGATAAATGACTAATTATTGGTTATTTATACAACTAACAAATTATGATGCATTCTCATAAATTAAGCTCCCTATGTATATAAAATACATGAAGTAGTAAAGCAGTAAAATTAGCCAACATTGAAGTGCTTCTCACACATTTATTCATCAGTAATTTTAATCTATTATATCTAAAATAGACCATTCTGCTGAGTTTATTTTGATGCCGATGCTTGTGAACTTTTACTCAAGTAAAATTCTGAATGCAGGACTTTTACTTTTATATTATTGTATTTCTTCCCTGTGGTACTGTGTACTTCTTCCACCACTAGAAATAGTCTACAGTAGCAGCACCTTTATATTACAACTGTAAAAACAAGAGTTTACAGCGATACTAGCTGACAATGTCAACATGCCAATATTGAGCAGGTGTTATGTTTTACCATAAGAGTGTCAGCATGGCACTAAACAAAGTGCAGCTGAGGCTGAGGGGAATGTTTTGGTTTCACAGGTATTTGGTTATAAAACAAAGTATCAGACAAACTGAAATTCTGTCTTGATGATGGCAAGAGGAAACGTGAGGGCAGACAGGACACATTATCTGGGAACCATGGATTTCTTTTCAAACTTCTGTGGCAATCCCTCTAGTAGATGTGGAGATATATCACTGTATAACTGAAACTTTAAGGGATCACTTGAGTCATGAGGATTCATCTTCTGGGCATGGTGGATATCGGAACCAAATTTATTGGCTAGAGGAAAAGTCTGGGCCTCATTTAAGTCAGATGGCTTCATCCTGTGGGGACTATGAATGTCTGTAGAAAGTTTTATAGTAATCCATCCAACAGCTGTAGAGATATTTCAGTATGGCCCAAAGTGGAAGAGCAGCATTGTTGTCACTAGAGCCACACAGCTAGCATAGCTAAAAATTATAAATTTCCATTGAAACTACTCTCCAAACTGCAGAGCCGAGTGTTTCACAGCCAAATGATTGCACTGTGGCTCCAGTTTTATTGCCTAGATTTGTTTTCTGCAGAGTGGGAAAATAACCACAACACTGTCAGTAAGAAATACAGGCAATTAAGTAAGCATGGGATTGGATAAGGTGGACTTTGATCCTAAATGCACATTTGTGACCTTGTGTTTTGCGCTTCCTGTCTAAAATGAAGTCGATTGAAATCTGAGAAAATGTTAGTGTTTTGTGAACAACGCTTTCACAGCATTTCTCAGTAAATGCTGCTTTCATGCCTCATCATGGCTCAATTTGAAGCACAGTGTTTTTTTCGTCTAAAGCATTTACAATCCTTGGCAACAGTGTCACTGCAAAGGTCTCCTTGTCAATACCTGTGGGTGTAAAACATTAGATACTGAAAAGCAGAAAGGATGTTTTTGTGAGACACAAATTATCGGAGGGAATGTGAACATTTTCAAGCAATGTTCATCAGAATAAAAAAAGCAAGTTGCACAAATGCATGAACCAATTATCTCATCATCAGGCGTTGTGAATAGTTTGTTTTTTTTTGCTGGTTTGCAATAAGGCTATCAAGAACTCTTAAGATGGAGCAAATCAATTTTCAATAGGGTCTAAAAAGTATTCATGTAACTTCAGGCCCTTAAAAGCGTCATTCAGCATGTAAGTGTGACAGGACAGTTACTGTGAGCAGTTTTTAAGATCTGGAAAGGTGATTTTGTATTGTGCATTTTATGGAAAAAGGGAGTTCAATTTGCTATACATAATGCATTTCAACATGAAAAAGGAAATGCAGCATAAAACATTAAATGCTCCTTCAACACGTTACTGTCTTTTAGGTTCCAACTTTCAAAGCAGACCCTTTCTTCTATGTCTCTGTCTAAAACCCAGAGAATAGATCAAAGACATCACTGATCCTCCGCCTTCATTTGCTCTCAGATCTGAAGAGCAGCAGTCTGCCACAATAATCTACTGTACACACTGCAGGAGATGCTTTATTTACTGTACTCGGTGTGTGTGTTTGTTTGCCTCTAATGTTATAAAGGGCTACTCTGACTTTGAGAGTTTGACTAAGTGGCGACTTTACCCAACAGGACAGATAACGAAATAAATTGCTCCTGGGTTTTACTTTCCATAGGCTCAACAGATCGGCATCCACTACAGCAGCAGCTACAATAAACTGAATCCTTTTTTTTGATTTTAACAAAGTTAAACAGCATTTACTTTATGAGAACAGAAAAAACTACAACTCCCAAGAAAAAAACTACAAGCATGGCAGCGCGGGTACTGACATCATGTAACTTGGTTTTGCCCATATCCATAAAAAAATTCACTGCACAACAACAAATTTTTGCCCCAGGGCTCCACAGAAGGTTGATCTGGCCATGGTCATAAGAAATAAAATATATAATATAATGTGTCAACTGGTGACGTTAGAGGTGTTTGGACAGATCCAGGCCAGCTGTTTACCCCTCCTCCGGTAGATCTACACTTGATATACAGATTTAGGAGTGGCATAAAACTTAGAGGAATGCAATCAACCTCAACTTTCTGAACTGCTTCTAACTGTTATATTGTTTGGGTGAAATCAGTACATCTACAGGTCTTAAAAAGTCTTAAAAAGCATTAATTTATCGCCATTTCGTTTGTTTCCAACTGTGGGCTGATGTGGGACGTTACACACTTTTAAAATAAGTGGGATTGTTTCAATGGTGGATTGTTATTAAACCTGTAGCAAACAAACAACCATTCACACCTACAAGCAATTCTGAGTTGCCAATTAACCTGCATGTTTTCGGACTGTGGGAGGAAGTGGGAGGAAGCCGGAGTGCCTGGAGGAAACCCACACAGACACAAGGAGAACGTGCAAACTCCACACCGGAAGGCTCCACCCTCATATGAATCAATCATGTTGTGTCCAGGTCGTGTTAATTTAATTGATTATATCATTAGGAATTATCGTTCTATACTACTGGGAAGTACTATAGAAATGTGATATAATAATAAATAAGGCCCCTACTGGTTTTCCATGATATTCTGGCTGGTATGATAGTGAAACAGATCTATTTACCAGAGAAAGGGATGGTGTGTGTTGCTTGTTTTCTCATCACATATCGAGTTCACCGCTGCTCTTAATCTGCATGAAAAGTGGGTGCAAACCTTTTGTTGAGGGTTTGCATTGTGTTGACCTGTAAAGCAATTATGTGAATATTGAATAGGAGACAGTGATGGCATTTACATGCCTTAGGATTGAAATGCATGACAGCGGCTGCTGAGAATTGACTCTTCTGGACTCTATCACTCTTCTGGGTCGTGCTGACAGGAGCTCAATTAAACACCTCATCTCAATGACATTCAGGACATGTTTGGATGAGATACCGCTATGTGCACATCTCACCTGGACGCAGACTGATTATGCCGATCCCTATCCATACTAGGGCTAATGTCATTCTCGTTCATCACCACGCTGTATACTCAGCCTTGTTGAAAAACACTGTGATATGGCTTATGGATATCCATAAGCATGTTAAGCCCTTTTGAGGGCCTCACAGAAATAGCATGTGTGTTTCACTGTAAATCCTACGTCCTCTTGTGTAATATTCATTGGCAGATCTATTTGTTCTCAGATCATCGCTTCATCTGTTGTACTGTAGATACAGAACATCATCCATCAAATCCTGCATACACAGTTTAAGACTGTCACTAATGAGCTTAACTAGGAATCAAAATAGAAATATTTTTCTCGTGGCCCCACAGCAGAGTAGGGAGTCTTTGATTAACACGTTGTGACAATGAAACACACACACACACACCAGGATACACCGATACACACTCACTATATACTGTAAAAGTCCTGGTGCTGCGGCCCTCAGGAGAAGTTTGGAAGTGCTGATTTTGATTAGCATAGCTTTGAGTGAGCCAAGCCTTTGTCATGCATTTGCCACGATGAATCAAGTTCAACATCTGCAGCCACGGGGCTGTCACCACAGAAAGATTTGCCAGAGATGAAGTTGATTTGCATATCAAACCAAGGACCTCATGTGCCACAACCATCTCATTTGCTGTGAAAAATATGCCCACACCTGCTACAAAATTATCAATATGACCATCACAACCCTCCCTCATTTATTTATAGCTTTATAGGCAGAATCCCGAATGACAGCGGAAAGAGACATTTGAAATCTTTTGGATTATTAGTCTCTTCTTCTGTTGATAACGAGCTCTCAGCAGTTGTCTTGATTATCGCATTAATCCACCACTGGCATACAGGAAGGCTTCGGTTTGTTTTCTTTAAAGCACTTTTTGTAGCTGCAGCGGATCTAAATTATTAAGAGAGGGAAATGCATTTATAGGAGAGACACTATTTTGTGTTCTTTCTAACTGTGCCTCATGAATAATTAACAAAGAGGATAAAATGTTCTGCGCAGTTAAATCTGAGCCGTTTAATCACTGTTTTATTCTATTTAACTTTTGACGGGTGGTCATTTCAGCAGATTAACCATCGGCTGTGCCCTGAATGAAGAAATCGACCATAATTTTTCTTCTTTTATTTGATTCTATTGTGATATTTGCAGCTGCTATTGCCTCTGTTTATATTATGGCCTCTGCTGAGTTTTATTTGTCTACTAGATATATATATATTATTCACCTTGTGTATTCATTTTGATGTGAAGTTTGCCTCAAACTTTAGCGTACAGACTGGATTATTATTAATGTGGGGAATAAAGTTGAGTGCTTTTCTTGGTAATGGTGCATTACCTTCTTTATGGCAGGTTATTTCCCAGCTGTGTCGAAATGATGGGATCTAACTTATGAAGGAACCATTACATACAGCAGCATTATTTGTCTGATGCACCGGACACCCTTGAACAATACAATCTAAATAATGAAATGGCACGGGGAAGAAGTGCTCCACCCCAGGTTTATTTTCTTCCACCATTAAAGCTGTTACACTGGCAGTGTTAGTAGCACTGGGGGGAATTATTGAGTCATTTTGTTTTGACACCTAAGCTCGCGAACACAGGTAGCGGTGAACCTGCATCCTTTAATAAGACTGCAGGGCAAATGAAGGGGGCGACTCAGTATGAGCTGCAGCAGAGACGCGGGGAAGTAATTGACTCTTTTGAAAACCCACAGCCACAAACAATTTGTTATTTGCCTGCTAATCAGGATTGGCCAAGAGGAGAAGATCCAATCTGCAGTAACAGGAAGCACAGTAGACCCCAGATCCAACCTTCAAGGGAGAGAGGGGGCGGCTCAGATAAGCTCTCAATTATCTAAGTTATCTGGGAACAATAGCCCACCAAAGAAGACAGCGTAGTATTTACGCCCTGGTTTAACTCAGTTAAGGAAGGGAGTCAACCAAGATCTGGTTAAACTCACTTTGTAATTAGATGGGCATGAACTCATTTTTTCAGATGCCTTATTCGTCACGGGGTTTATTAAATTACTTTGATTAATGGTTATGTTGGTAAGAACATAATTAAGGGATTAAGGTCAAGCAAGTTCATTTAAAGTTCAATATAATACAGCAAAAAGTCAAGTCAATTAGTTTTTTTTCTTCGTCTGGAGTTTTTTTTTTTCTCCACCATTTTCACAGCCTTGATTTGATTTGGAAAAACAACATTTGAATGGTCTGATAAAAAAAGAAGAAATTCAATTCAATTTGGATTGAATCCACAGAGGTTTCTGGGGGAAAAAAAATAAATAATAAAACAGCACTGGGATCAGCTACTGGAGATGCATTTGTCTTTTCTTGAGCTTCATTAGCTACAGTTTCCCCTCAGATACATTAAGGCAATTTCACAAACCAATTCACACTTACATACATCTACACACAGTTGTACACAGCCGCAAAGTTAGAAATTGTATATAAAACAAACACATTATACTCAGTTGCCAGTTTTTTAGGCACACGTAACTAAAACTAATGGAGCGTAGTACAACAATAATGTTCTGTTATTTTGCCTTCCTTATTGATAAAAATAGGGTGGACAAGGTAATAGAAATATTTATATACAATATTTATATGTAATTTGGATACAATATACCTATTTTTATATAATATATCTAAGTTTCAACAGAAATTGAACATTATAACCTTCATGAAAAGGGTAAACACAGGATATTGTACTAGACTGTATTAGTTGTAGCTGGATGTAGCTACGGTAATAAACTGGCATTTGAGCATGTATCAGCATTTCTACATGACCATTTCTACACATTGAATGCAGCCTGATGTAAAGATCTCCCTCACTCTCCCTCTCTGTCCCTCTCTTTCTCACTGTCACTCACACACACACACACACACATAGTTAAACCCTCGTCATTAGAGGTTGTAAACACTCAGGGATCACAATCAGAGCGATGGGGGATTGTCAGTGGGAGCAACAAGACCTGGCAGTCACAGGTGGTTCAGCTCTGGGGAAATTTATCACAGGAGACACTCTGACCTGCAGGGACCAGCCATATCAGTCGACCTGAGAAAAACAAGCCCAGTGGTCGTTATGAGGGTTTTTGTGCACACTTGGAGGTGGGGTGGCGGTGGCGGTGGCGGCAGCGGCATCGCAGACAGATCAAGGGGGGGAGGAGGAGGGTGTGTGGAAATGGAGAGAGGGAGAAACGGGGGAGGTGAAGGGGGATGTGGGGTCATTAGTCCACAGTGGTTATTGGTGTATCGAGGACTGCCCATGATGTTTTGTTTCTTCTGACTAGCTTCTTCAGCATAGATGTGATGTAATGATTGTGTTCCTATGTCACCTGGGGACAAATGTGGTTCATTAAGTCCACAAATGTTGTTATTTGCACACACGCACGCGCAGACACACACGCACAGACACACATGCAGTGGCATAGTACGCATACAGCATGTTCATCCACTTGCAACAATGTTGCCCTGTTTACACTCATACTCACCACACACACACACACACACACACACACACACACACACACACGCATTCAAGTGTGTTTGTGCATAAACACACTTGAAGAGACTCTGGAAGACGGAGAAGAATCAGCCGAGGACGCAGACAAGTTGCGTTTATCTTCTGCATGCTAGGCTGCTGCTTGTGTGTGGGTGTGTTAGTCCCCTTGGATGAGCACACACGGCTGAGGATGCAGCTGAGAGCATGAGTTCTGACCGAGAGGAGTATGACATGGTCTGTCAGAAAGCTGTGACCCTAATTGTTGACCTTTGCCAAGACAACGGCACATTGTTGGATCAGGATACCTGTCAGGATTTCCTCTTCCTGTTGTCCAGCCACAACTCTGACCACAAAGAACAGGGTAAGTACTACAATTAACTTCTGATCAATATTGGGTGTAAGGCAGGAGCTTTCATGATGTGCTTTCTAAGTCTCCATGCTCAGTTTTTTCCCCAGAAGAAAGCTCATTTTACAGGATTTTGTTTATGGATGCCTACGGTAGCTACAATCTGCCTTTTTACAATTTAACACGTGGTTTTAATTTAATTTTTTTTTGTTTACCATATGTGCGGTCACAGATGGTTGCTCAGACGCGGCTTCGGCTAAGCGTTCTAAGCCATTAATACATCTTTAATGATTTCTTGTGACCTCAGGGCAACAGGGAGCAATAGGTGTATAAAACAAACTTACACTGACTCTCCCGTTTGCTCCAGAGAGCAGAGCTTCTATACCGTTAATAGATAAGCCCCTAAGGCTGGCTAATGCCAGCTGATGCTGTCCTGACCACTCAGGCTCACAAAGAAAAGAGATGAGAAACAAACAAACCTTTTCAGAAATGTTCCTATGCATGAGTGAATAGCAAATACGAACATGTACCCGAACAGTTCTGTGCAAAAGCAGCAATGTTGTGCGTTTGATGCGCTCTGCAAAGTTTCAACATCCTGAGCTGGATTTTTCGACTCATTCATTAAAAGGTGATTTACACATCTGTTGCAGCCTTGTGCAGCTTTTGCTTTGGCACTTATTTAAAGGAATAATCCGCCCTCTCTTCAAATGCATTGTTAATGAAGCAGCTCTACTACAGCCTCCAGGCAGATTCTGTGTGTTATAAGTCTTTGTTGTGTGAATTCTAGTTGTGTGACTGTGCCCTTCATTCTGACAAATACTGTGTGATTTGTCTAGAAGGAAGCTTGTGAATTTTGTGTTACAATGCAGATAACCCTACGCAAGATATCACCCAAGGGTGTTTGAATAATTGTAGATTTATAGATTTAAAGAGACAGATTTCCCTGAACATTCACAGTGTGAAGATTTTTAGAAAGCAGAGCTACAACAATTTGAAATATGGCACAGGATATTGAATGCAGTATGCCAATTATGTGATCTATTGCATATTAGATATCCATAACTGGAATCTAATCATTTGCTCATCCATCCTAACTTTAGATTTCTTTCTTCCAAACAAAGAGTTTGTTCGTAAGTTCATAAGTTCATGAGAACTGATCTTTGACGGAAACATGGGTCTTTAGCTTTGTCAGCAGGTGCACAGGAAAGGGGAAAATCACTTGGCTGCTTTTTCGAGGATGGGTCCCTGTTCACAGAGCGCTTGTCACACCAATCCTGACCAAATCCACTGTCGCCTCACATCATCCTCAGTGGAGGAATTGAACGTACATCACAGTGCCACAGGCATCCACTACTGAGCTGTGGGGACATTAAATGCCATTGCATGTTATGTTGCCATTGATGTAAATTATTTCTGCCAGATGGAAGCTAAAGACAAGCTGCTTCTAATAATGTTGGAGGATGTGTAGGTTGGAGGTTGCATGAAATGTCTCCTTGTATATATTTCCTTTGGTATAATACACAGATCCTGCAGAGAGCAATATGTGGTTATGTTCACCAAACTGGATTTACCTTGGAGATTTAATTGAAATTGAATTGAATTTCTATGGACTGAAGAAGACAGATGCTTATTGTGTCTTTCCTTTTTAAAACAAAAGTTATAACATCCTTACCATTACTACTGGAATTTTGCTGTGGAAATTTGTTAGTGGAAGTCTTACAGAAATTCAAAATACTTTTGGGTAATAAATCAGTAAACATATAACCTTGGTGTTTTGATATATATATATATATATATATATATATATATATATATATATATATATATATATATATATATATATATATATATAATATACTATGTTTTATTTATTTTTCTACAATGACAATGTTGCCTACCCAAGTGTGTTGTGGTTTGAATCTTTGGTACTGAAGGGGGCACATACACACACACACACACACACAAATAGCTTTTTGTGAATGCAAACTTTCGAGGCAGTGCGATTGCACACACAGTCAATGCAAAAATGCAGTTAGATGCAAATTTGCCCAAAGGCTGAATGAAGTGACGCAAAGAGGCATCTACAGGAGGTATAATGTGCAAAGGAAGGAGATTGATGGGGGGGGGGTTTCTTGGTGAGTTCAGTCACAGTCTGACACACACCCAGACACATAAGGCTGGTGTGTGTTGCCGGATAATGTACAGTTGGTGCACTGGCTGTACGAATAAATACAAACTGTAATTGATTACTTATTACACATAAGTCATTCAAAAAGTAATTACATTACTTTATTAATCACTAAACAGCAAAAGTAATGGCTTACATTATTTGTTATTTTACTTTATTACTGACCTGAGCTCCATCAAAGGTGCCTTTAAACAATCCTCCACACAAACTGCAGTTTAACATGCAGGCAGCCCTTCAGTTTGACCATGCAGCAGTTAGCTTAGCCTCAGTGAGTGCGCACAGCTCTCTCTCCCCTCAGCTCAACCATAATCTGGACCAGTCTGACCACTGAACACACAGACCAAACTCCCAGTAAGACAGCGAGGAAGCCGACCCACAAATGTCAGAGTAGCAGTGTCACTGGGATAAATAACTGTAATGCAATTGATGAATTTCAATTTGTAATTTGTGCCAATGAGACAAGGTGAAAAATGCACTTTTCCGTCTGTCTGCACACGTCTCCACAAGCTTTTATCTTCTTCTGAACAATGGAAAAATATGCATAATAGCTGAAGTATCACTATATTATATATTGTTATATCTCTTTACATAAAAAGTGAGGAGAATTAAAGTTTCAGTTTGACTTCTCAGTTTCTCACCATTTAATAAACTTGCCCCAGTATGCTTTTTCCACAGTTTTCATGTTTCATACCCCACTAAGCATTTCCAGATCTTTTCATCTTTTAGTGCTGACATTTCCTCCAGTGTCTCTGTTGCATTTTGGGAAATGGAGTGCTTTTCAATTCTCATCTCTTCCTACAGAATGCAAATTCTTTAATGCATATATAATGTTCATTTTTCTTTCTACTTCATCTCCGCTTTTAGGGACATTTGAAAATACATATGCACAACTCCATTTCCATCATTTGCCGCATTTTCTTCCCTGTGACAGTGCAAAAGAGCACATTAGCTGTGTGAACATACAGCTGTTTGAACAGTATATCAGCAGCTATCAGGCTCACAGCAGCAGTCATTCTACCAGAGCAAATTTCCCCCCGAACTCCCCGCTGATGGCTGAGTATCTCCTCACTAGTTTCAGATCGATTATGATAAAATAAGAACGACTAATTAGAAAGCCTGGGACTTTAATTCCCCTGTCCTGATGCGCCTGGGAGATAATAACCTATTGTCTTTATTGACCAATTTGTTGAATCCTGAGCTGGCTGACTGTATTCCATTAAAGGCTGCATGTGTCACCGCACCAGATCCACCTGCTGTTCGTGTGAAGGGCAACACAAGACTTTTCTGGAGAGATAAATGAGAGCTCGGCTCAGCAGTTCACACTCTGCTGAGCGAACATTTCCCACTGATCAACCGCCTGCTTTAGATATTGATATTCACTCCACAGTGTTGATACAGGTTACCAAACACATCCCTTAAGCCTGTGTAGCTCCTGAATGGCGAGATGCACTTATAACCCTATTTCCACCACCACCCCCACCCTCCCCCACCCTCATTACAAATTCCACTTTCATTATCAGCTACAGCTTCAGGTGTGTGGGCTTGAATTGACGAGGCTTATTTTTGATCACGCTATTTCTCGCACGCCCGTCTCATCTTGAGGTTTATTAAGCAAGACCTTGGCTGGCAGAGGACATTAGAATCAGTGGATCATTCATTTGGCTCCCACCGGCCTGTTCCTCCCTGTCGGCGGTATTTTCAGAGACGGATGGTGCATTGCAGATTGAATCCAAAAAACAGAAAAACAAGAACATCAAATTAACTGCACTGTGGAGATTAGAACCCCATCCGAACCACTGCGCCTTTCAATAATTCATAAGCGCTGTCTACTGTCTTGGTATTTTATTGATACAACATTTCACTGTGGACCACAGAGGAACACTGACACATGGTCTGTTCCTGTTGTGAGAGATAACGCTTGGAAAAATGTCTATCTCAGCTGTCACGAAAAAGACCAAACACCAGTCCTCAAAGGCTTGGGCCATTATTGCTGTAATCATTAGAATAATAAATCATGTCTTTGTATTTTTTTATTTTTTTAACCCCCCAAGATACAACATTAGGGAGGTTTATGTATTTATATGTACTCATCCAGCCTTTAATCCTTTCTTTCCACCTTTACACCAGTGGGAATGTGTGAGATGATGTGATGTAAGGGAGTGTTGATGACACCAGGAACTAAAATCAAACAGATACCGGCAGCGTGGGGTCAGTGAGCCGGTTCAGTGGGAGGAGGAAATAATGACTGGCCAAGTGGAACGCATTTTTCATTAAAATTAATGCTCTAAAGACAAAAGTCAAACAGTGGCTTGAATACCAATCAGCTCTTCTGTAGGCAGACTGTGAACAGCATCACAAACGGGATCGCCTTCATCCCTCTCCCTGAAGCCTTCTCCCGTGTTTCCTCCCCCCACATTTTAATTTTTGAAGCTCAATGGCAACTGGGACGTCCCCGAAGGTGCTAATTTCTAATGATGTAATCTGCCCCTCAGTCGAACAGCTGTGGAACTACCATGAATGCGAATCCATCTCCATGAATAAATAATAAAAATCCGTCTTCTGCGACTCAATAGCGCAGACAACGCTGCACTGTCTTGTACCTTGTGTAAGTGCTTCGCTGGACAGGGATCCCTGCATGGTTTTCGTCCTACAAAAAGCATCGGTGTCGTTAATGGCAAAAGCGTTTCGGGGATGAGTAATGTAGCAACCTACTGTGTGTTACCCTGGCCAGCGCACTGGGCAAGGCCTCTGCTGAGCTATCGAGCAGTAACATTGGTTTATTGATTAAAGAATCAGGCCCCGAGTGAGCGGAGCGGTGAGAGCCTGGCAGCTAGAAGAGGAGACACGACTGAGCATGAGAAATTTCTTCTTTTTTTTTTTTTTTTTGCCATCTGCCGCACTGGAGTGTAACATTATACTACAAATTGGTACAGATATACAACATCTGAGTACTAATTGACCCATTGCTAAGCCACACTATTGTTTGTTAAGGTTTCCATTCTTGCGTGGTGAGAATTTATTATCGAAGGTCGCAGTCGTTTTGGAAACAATTAGTCCTTGATTTCACACAGAGACGGACAAAAGCAGGTCTCTCACTACAAACTGTCTCAGCTGTAGCTAACTACATGAAATAACATTAGCTCTTTCAGTTGGTTTAAAACACAGTCTTTGGCTGACTTGTGTGTCCTAACAGTAGCTAAATCTTATTTGAAGCTCACTTCAGATGTACAGAGCTTTATACTGTTTGAGTTCAAGTAAGTAGCAGCTAGAGAGTCAGAGATTTCCCTCAGGTGTGGGTAGAGACCAAAAACAGAGCTAAAAGAAGCTGAACATTGGCCTAATGTTCTTCAGGTGACCAGAAATACAACTCTGAATGAATGCTGAAGCAAATAAGCAAGTGTCCAAATTAGCAAGCTAATGAGTTCACTATATCAACTCAGGCATCACAGCCGATGGTATGTCTTGTTCTGTTCTTTTCATAACTTATTTCCACTGGTTCCAAGAGAACAAACTATCAGTTATTGCAGGTTTAATGTTTCAAGCTAACTTTTTTTTTTAAAAGCAAAGACTCTGTAAAGAGGTCTTAATTATACACTTGATGGCTCTGTATGTAATTTTGTGCTAAATTACTGAGGCTAAAGCTGCATGTCTAAGCAAAACACTCAAAAATATCTAGATTTGCTGGAGTTTCTTTCCCAAATCCAATTATAAAGTAATAACTGACCTTGTTAGCAGTACCAAGTGTCCTGTAAAAGTGTTATGGACTTTAATTTTATAACACTGGGCTACCAGGAAAATGCTAATTGGGCCCTTGAGAAGTTTTTCGTTGCAGTACTGCACGTGGCCACTGGTAAAAATCAGCAGCTAGGCTGTCTGATGGTGCAGCAGCCGGCACACTTCCTACATCTAATGAAAATACTACACAGTGCATCTGTTATTGTGAACAATGTCGCCTGTAACCCCACAAAGTTTAAAGTGGTCTTTGCCTGTGGAAGTTATGCAGAGTTGGCTAGTTAGTCAGACATGAACATTTGCAGCTTCAAGCACACTAACACCCTTTTCAAACCATTCCTAACACTTTGCCTCTTGTTTGGAGAAACCACCTCCAAACTCTGTATATAAGTAGAAGTGCTCTAACTGCTTCCCTGTCCACCACTTTGGCGTGTACAGTAATTAAAGCTCGACAGGCCTGCTGTGGCTAGTTAAGGTTGCCAAGCCATGATTCAACAAATCCGTGGTCAATTTTAGATTGCAGTACTGTATTTTGGGGTGGTTTAAATTTTGGGGAGAAGCTGAGAAGAAGAAAGAAAGAGCCTCCTATTTTTTTTTTCTTTTGCCTCATTTGACTTCCTCATGTCACTGATGTCAAGTTCTTTTCATCCCCCTCTTTTCTAATGAAGCCCTGTGTACCTCTTCTGTCTCAGAGTTTCTTTGGCTGGTTCCGTTCATGTGGCTGTTTTTGTCATAATGGCTGTTGAGCTGTCTGTCACGGTGAAAGCTTTAGGCCTCTGGGGCCGACACTGCTGTCACGCTTTCAGGGTTGATGGTGGAGAATCAGACTTGGGGCCTGTACACGTCATCACACAAATTAATGTGCAGTCTCAGAGGGTGATAAATAGCTGAACACTGAAAAGACTGCGTTGTTCCAGCAAAGAACAAAACCAGACCTGAGGTCTGTAAAGACATAACCAGCTCTGGTTTGGAGCTGTACACTGGACTGACATGGCTGAGAAACTTTTTTTTGTCTAACTTCTGTTTTATTGTCGCCAGAGGAGCTTATTGTTTCATTATCAATTAATCTTGGGAATAATTTCTTGATTAATCATTTGGTTATAAAATGTCATACAATAGTGACAAATGCCTTTTATAATTTATCTGAACCCAAAGTGACATATTCACACACACCTTCTTTTATTTGAATCCAAAACTTCCCAAAACCAAAATATATTCAGTTCACTGAGAAAAGCATCAGATCGTCACATACAATAAGCAGGACGTAGAAGATTAGCTGATTATCAAAATGTTTCTAATCAACTTTTTTTGGATCAACTAACTAAATAATTGATTAATTGTAAACTATTTAACTAAAAGTCAACTATCCTCTCAAAAATCAACTTTAATATGCTGTAGTACGTCTTTATAATTATAATTTTTAAAAAAAATTATATAATTTATAATAACTTCTGAACAGTCTAAATCTCCTCTTTGTGTCATTTCAGTTTTAATCTGAGACAGTCTTGACTCCAACACTGTTTAATGCCTTATTTAAGGTATACAGTCTTATCTTCCCAATTTGTGTAGATAATACTAAATGCTAAATTACAGTGGAAGTTTGCACACATTTATCAGATGTCATCCAGTTCCATTCATGATATCATTTATTTATGTCACTACTGGAGATTTACTATTCAGATGTGGCAATATACTGTATGGAAACAGCCACAGAAGTTGTAAGATACCTATTTAATTTGCAATTAAAAAGTTGCAGATGAAAATGTCAATGGTCACACTGTAGTATAAGTATTGCAGAGGCTGTGCAGGATGTGCACATTTTTTCCTGGCTGAAAAGAAGCAAAGGTGGCACCTCGGCAGTGACCTACTGAACCTTCATTGATTTATGTGTTTTTCAAATAGGAAGTACATCTAAAATTCACCAGCTTGCAAGCAGATGCATGAGGCGCCGTCTGCTTATTTCACGGCTATTAAAATAACACCAACTTATTTGAATACAGGTCTTGACTGAAAGCTGCACTTATTAATATTTTGATATTAAGAGTGGATCAGGCGACCGTGTGTAAAGTGAGAGGTGTCGTTGTGATGAAGCCACAGAAGAATAAGGGTGAATATGGGAGTTAGATTCATTAGGTGACTCCAGATGAATGCTAATTTTGCTGTGTGCACTGAATGTGTAATTAGGAAATTGTTTGCTAACACATGCACCATGCCAACTTATGCTAGTGTTGTGTTTACAAGTGGTTCCACTAGCATCATTGGCCAAAAAACCAATTAATTCTGCTCTGGGCTTTGATTTTGACCTTTAATTACTGTGCTGTAATTAGTCAGAAGACAGATGGAGATGTGCAACAAGTTTTACGTATACAAACCAGTCAAAGTTAAATTTGGTAAAATTATTGGTCTACTGAGATATAAATTTTTTCAGAAAAGAATTTCTACCCCATCTGATATTTTACAAAGATCTTTTTTACATCATAGTGCTTAAAATGTACACAGAAATACCAGAAAAATGGAAACATCTCTGCTGCACTATATTCAGTTTTTGAGGTGTCAGAGAGGTGTTAACAGTGATTTCAAAGGCTGTTGCTGGTGGTGCAGCATTATTCTGAAAGGTGTTTCTTCCACTGAGAGCTTCTTCAAATGTGCACTAATGTGAAATAAATCTTAGCACTAAGAAAAGCATGTGTCAGGGCTTTTTGGTCCAAACAGCTGACAGTGTAGCGCAGTGGTTGGCAAACAGTGGCCTGTGGGCCAAATGCGGAACTACACCAAGAATGTATATGGTCCCCTGACAAAAATCCAAAAGTTTTTATTTTCTTGTTTCATAAAAAAAAACTTCTACATTTTTCACAAATCTAAACTAGATCTGTCTGCAATACATACAAGAGTCATATATATCCTGATAGACGTGACCTTTAAACATCTATCACTGTCTACTCTCAAGTCTCAGAGTGAAACACAAAAAACACAGCTGCTTCATTGATCATTTTTTCTGCCAAAGAAATAACAAACACAGCTGCAACTCTGTTAGCCCTCAATTACATCTGCCCTTGGATTCAATTCTAAAATAATCACTTTTATCAAGGATTTTATTCTTAATTAAATCAAAAGAACTAAGCAACATGAAAAATGAAACATGTTGCAAACACACGCCACCGCATCTGGAAAACTTTGGCCCTCCTTATGACCCATGAACAAAATCGCCCCACGGTTGAACCTAATTGCTGATTCCTGCTCTAAAGCATATGCTAATTAAATAGTCCATCCCACATACAGTAGGACTGCATGGCACATAGTAACACAACATACTGTGCATTGATCTTGAATATGTTTTACGCCAATACACAATTGATCAGAAACACAATATAAAAGCATCATTTTTTAATGACGTCAAAACTGTCAGATTCATCAAGTGTTTTCATTATTTCGGCAACTTCCAACAAAAGAAATATTTATTGGTTTTCCCAAACACCCTCATTCTTAGAACTACCTATAAAGGATAATATAAAAATACACTGATCATCCACAGCACCTTGTTTCCTGATTCAGCTGTGATAGGACACCCCATCTCATTTGGATAATTTGCTGTTTTGATTATACCATATGTTCCATATAATGTCTATACATGTAAAAACACACAATCTGCTACTGTGTAAGTGAGGTGACTTAGTGAAATAGTGTTGTTATTCTCACATGTATCTCAGAGGTCCAGTAAACAACAGGGTGTGAGCTGTTTCATCTGTTGCCTGTGGGTGAAGGATGTGAGATGTGTTTCTCTCCACTAAAACTTCAGCCCTCCACAGGCTACAAGAAGAGGAGGAGGAGGTCTACTATATTAAAACTTATTCACTAATTAGATGGAGACATTATGTGTATGAGAGGCTAAATTAAATACAAATACCAACACTTAAGGGACAAACCAAGGGTGCAATATGTATGCAGCACTGCATTGTTTTCTACTCAGATGCCAGCAGTGTATACCACCCTGCCACCATGTGTTGTGACAGTGATTGAAGATGTTTTTCTTCATTTATTTGAGGGTTCAGCCAAAGGGAAAGAGCACCAATTTATATATTAGTTGATAAGACAGTCCATTATACAGTGGTAGAATATCTATTTTAGGTTGTAGACAGCACTTTTTTTGTGTCTGCCCATAAATCCTGTGTTCGTGAGCTGCCAGAAGATGTGTTAGTCACAGTGCACCTAGAACATATGGTGCCTTAGGCCCTCCATCAGTTCAGACTGTATCATTCCCATTTCCTGGAATCTCTGCTGCTTCCTATATTTTGTGTTTTCACTTATACTGCCATTAACAATCCCCCGAGGAAACATGACCCACAAGAAGTACAATCAGGGAGATGGGGGAAGGACAAATTGAATAACAACCTCATGACAAAAGACTAGGAGGCATAGAGAAGTGTGTCTACGTGTGTGTGTTTGTGTGTGTTTGTGTGCTCATGTAGATTTGTGAGCATGTCAGTGAGTGTGTGTAACAGCGTGTTTTTTTGTGTGCCAGAAAGGTCATGCAGTTGGCTGAACAGGACTCTTTTGAACACCAGGGTAAATCACGTTTCATTAAAACTAAAGACAAAATTTGATTTTTATCCTCCTTGTTTGCACAGAACGGGGAAACAGAGGTGCAATCTGAGGACTGTTGTGACATTTCATCCTGTGATTATATTAGTGCCCTCTGCAAAGCAGACTCTGCCTGGTCTGAAATGATGTTACCTGAGCTGACAAGAATTGATGGAATGACCTTACAGCTTGTCCACCAGCGGAAAATTGCTCCATGGTTTCACTGTGAAACACTGGAGATGTGAAAACAGCCATGTATCCTGGTTGCATTTTTATCAGTCATATTACATCAGTGGAGCAAATACTAGACTGTGGCACAGGAGATCAGAGGCGTAAAGAGTTCTTGGAAAAAATAAATAAATAAATAAAACTAAAACTCTAAAACGGCTAGACAACAAGAAATTATAATCACATGCTCCTGAGGCCAAGTTCCATTATTCATCAACAGATGCATCCATTGAATTTGCATATTTCATTTGTCCATTAGATGGAGTAATAAATATCCAGATACAGATTGTGTTCAATGACAAATTACTTGAAATTCATTAATTCTGAGGCAGAGGCACAAGTTTTGCCCAGAAGACACTTAGGAAATGTAAAGAGTAGAAGTAAAAGTAATCGTTTAAACCAATTTACTTATTTACTGTTTTGAATGAAAAAAATCTAGGAATCTGGGAATAACTCAAATTTCAATGTAACTTTATTTTCAAGTTTTAATCATTGTGGTAAATTTTTTTAATGTAAAAATTAAAATAGGATTTTAACATTGTAAATTTTATTGTCATAGATCATTTCTACACAAATCTCAATTTGATGAAGCTTTTACTTTTCTGAAACAAATAAATATTTTTAAAGTCTCTGCCGATTTTAGAGAAAGTTAAACCTAAATGAATATTTAAGCTTAGCATTTGTGAGCAGTTCATTAGGTACACCTTGCTAGCACCTAGCATAGACTGCTGTCGCCATCTTGGCAGCACCTGACTCCGACTGCACCACTTTTTTAATCTTATCAATATGCATGTGTGCAAAAGCTGCATTTAACAATTTTAACAGATCTACAAATCACTAATAATGTTCTATAAAAATTCCTGTAAAACGCAATTTGGTTCTAATTACAGGGAAAATATAGGCCGTGTTCACTGGATACATTCATAATTATATTCAACTAAACATGAAAAGAAAAAACAGAATGTCAGGCAAACAAGTACTTCAACATATATTACAAATCAAGTTTCCAATAATAAACGAATGATGAATAAATTACTTAAATTAAGCAGTTCTTTCATAGAAATACCAACAAAAACCAACAGCTGCTTTTAAACTCAACAAACCTGAAATAACAGCATTGGAATTTTTACTATTTTTCTTCTTATTAGTATGAAATTACAAACAGTAATTTTCAAGAAATCATCAGGAGTTCATTAAGAAATAGCAAACCTGTTAAATAAATAATTAGTGATCATTACAGTGTAGACTTAAATGTTTTCCATGTATGTGGACCACCAGGTAGATTATGAATATAATATTGATCATTTTCTTTCACATGACAGTTAGTCAAACTCTGTTGGTATATCAGTGTCGGCAGTGAACTGTTAGTGTGGCCTTAACATTACAACAGGTGACACGTGTTGGGAGAGGGACAGAAACGAGCCATCGTAATTTACAAGCTCTCAGTAACGACCCGGGGGTCACTTACGGAAAGTTACACTGATGGTAATTTATCCCCTAGTAGATCGTAGCCCCCTCTTTGACAAGCTAATCCCCAGCCAAGCGTGTAATTAAGACCAGAGTCGGGTATGCTGGTCTCGCAGTGCGTGCGTGTGACATGACAGTGAAGCAGCAGTCTGTGCCATCAGTGTGGTAACTAATCACCTGTCACTGGCTGTTACTGACAAAACACAATCACTAATGCATTCGTTGAGCCAGGTTTGGATTAAGACAGAGAAGAGAGGCATTACTAAGTGATGAATGAAGCATCATTATTAAATTTTACCTCTGACAGAAACATTCTGTCACATGCACAGGATTTCCACCTGAATAAGACTGCGACAAACCACAGATATGTCTTTCAAAATGTTACACCATAAGGCCGGGGGCCAACAGCAAAGGTTTGGAGCCTCAGGGGAAGAATCTCCCTTTACAGTGTTGGAGCCATATTGATATCACTGTATTACTTCACCATAATCACGTCATTGCAGCAGCCTTGCATACCTGCGGGTTTGTTACTGAGAGTCTACACAGTGGCCCTGCTACTTTCCTGCATTATATTAATACGATGACCAGCTTCTCATCCACCCTTTCACTCTGGTTTATAGATGAAATCACAATCAATGATTATAATATCCGCTATCTTTAAAGATGTTTGTTAGATTCGCGATTGCTACATAGCCAATGTTAGCACTGACAGCTGTTTACTTACCAGTTATAACAGACATTGTGAGTACAGTGTCAAAAAAAAGTGGTCTCAGACTTTTTTTTGACTATTATTGTACTTGCAACATCTTCCTTATGGGCCCCAATGTAAATTAATAGGATACATGCATACACATAACTGTTGATGGTCAATCTCCTATTCTGCAGAACCTTTATAGTCAAGTGATCTAATGTTAATAATGACGAATAAATAGGACCTTTTTCTGACCTAATTTATGAAACTAATGCTATTAAGTATTCACATGCTCTGAGCAACCCACCAAACAAAAATGCATGATACAAACCCTGAGTTCTGTTTTCCTCTATAATTACTCAGAATTACTAATATTGAACAGTGTTTGTATTTATCTCTTATCTGGATTAAACAAGTGGCATGTTCATATCACCAGCTCCGGTAATAATCTGAATTTACAGACTGAGAGGAGAGGAGGGGTGTGGACAGAAATCAAAATAAATGGAGAGAGAGAGAGAATATATATATACACTTTGGTGACATAAAATAGACTGAGCAAACAGAGCAGCCCTAATCTTTCATGGCTTTAGGGTAGAACTGAACTTTAACTTTTACAAGCACCACTTCCATAAAAATACTTGCTGATGCATTACTTAGCTCTATCAGGACTGAATTAGTGAATTTGAAAAAATTTGCTATTAACGTAGCTGTTTCATTAAAGTCACAACTTCAGGAAGGGGGGGGGGGGGGGGGGGGGGGGGTACCTGATTTGATGTGCTGCTAAATAATTATTCCCCCTCCTGTTAATGAAGGACACATTGAGTACATAAAAAATTAATTGGTTGTCCTAAAATTCTATGGCACACTTGTTCTTGCTTCACAGCATACCGATTGAGAATCACTGGTATAATAGCTAGCAAGCCACTGAGCGTAAGCCAAATGACAGACTACTGAGTGAACATTAACATGCAAATGAATTTCATCTAAGCAGCAGAGCTGATGAGAGCATAACAGTGTAACCTACTCCTGGGTGAGTACACTGGGTTCTAGGTTCAGGAGGTTTTCTGTGCATTAACAATAAACACAGGTGAATTCAGTTTGCTGCAACTTAAGTTTGCTTAAGAATATATAAATTTACATAAATATGAAAAATAAACCTAAGCAAACTGTCCTCATGTGAGATTTCCCACAGCCGGATTCAGTCCAAGTGCACTCTTGAAGTAAAATGTGTGTTTAAGATGGTACCAATCCAGGTGAATGGCACAATCCTACCACAAAGCTGATAGTTCCTCTGGCTTTTTCAGTGGCAACGTGAATCCGGGTTCATGAAAATCAAGCTGGGAGGCTCGCCATCCACTGGGATTGTTGGATCTTCTTCACTGAATCCTCTCACTCGATAAAAGACCTGATCTGCATTTGCAAACAGTTTCTGTTCTGTTTTCTGTCACATTTTATCCTATGTTTCTCTTTTGCTTAGCGTATATTGACACAATATAACTGTTTCAGCGTAGCCAATATTTGGGTAAACAATTAAATACATATATCTTACACATTAAACATTAAACCTATAAACCATACTTACTCAGTGAGACGGAAAAGATTAAACAAAAGACTATGTCATCACAGCTGTAATATCTAATAACAGAAATAAGAGCACTGACTTAAAACTTAAAAGTTAAATTGTTTAAATTGTTACAACCATTTAAAGATTTACCTTAAAGGTGTACTGGGGTCCTGGTGCTTGCACATGTTGCAGATATTATAATTTGATTTAGCAAATAGCAAAACAAGTTAAAAACAAAGAGGTAACTTGGGACAGAGTAGGGATAAAAAACCTGATGGCTTATCACCTGGCCCACTGTAAGATAGAGGCCAACGAAATTTGGGTGGCCAATCAATCACTGCATATGCAAGAGAGCTTTCTCCAGCAGTAAAGCAAAGCCAATGCTGAACCTCATTTTGCTTCTATTTCTATCACTTCTTTTCTTGTACTTAAGTTTGCACGCTAACCAGCAAGTAGCTTACAGTCTATGTTTACTGTTTTTCCCACCCAGTTTAGATGAATTTCTAAATTGTATATGAGACACAATAAATAAATTATTCGATATTGTTTGCTAGTGTATTTGAAAATCACTGTTTTCCTACTGTAGCTGTCCCAAAGTCCTTATAGTGTCTCTCATCATCATTTGCGAGACCTGCATTAGCTCGGTTTCCATGTCTGCACAGCTGGCAGGCCTTCCATCATTTCATTGAGTCTTTCCTCATATTGAAGTGGGCGGTGTTTCAAGTAAACTGGGTTGGAAAAACAATAGACGCATCCAGTCTGCTCCAAAGAAGAAGAGCTTCTCAGAGGACACATTACCTCCTGTACTGTAAAGGTAATGATGACTGAAGCTCTTGGCAAGCGACCATCACCACCGCCCACTCTCAAACCTGGGGATGAACCCAGCCGGGACGCACTTGCATGGATGTATTATTGTAAATATATGAAACATCCATGTGCACTGTTGTTCAATGCTTTTAACTTCAAAAGTCACAAAGCATTGAACAAGTGCATCCCTGCCAGGTCCATCACTTTTTGTGTCCCCTGGAAACATTTCCATTGTGTTGTGAGTAACTGCAGGATGTCTGTATATGTGGTTGTGTCCTGAGTGTTTGCAGCTCATTTGTATATTTGGTTGGGTTGTGAGTATTTGCAGGGCATGTGTTGTCAAATTGATGAAGATGTTTTCTGAATTTGTTAAAAATTATGTCTACTTGCACGTTTTTTTAAGTTGCAGTGCGATGAGCTCTCAGAGGCCACTAATGTGCCATTTGTGCTATCTGCACTGCAGCTTTTTAAAGTGGTTTAACACAGATTTTTTTTTTTTTTTTTAAGTTGTTATACAGCTGACAATGATTGAATCCCCTATCAAAGATTCCCCTCACGTAAATTCACTGTGGGCCCTCTCTACTCTAAAAACACCTATCATGGTGAGTGGGCCCTGCATACCAACAGGTTCTACATGGTAATCAGTCTGCCTTCAACATCCTATACAGTGCAAAGATGGGGAGGTATTCTTACTGCCACAGCCCCTATGGCATTGGGCCAAGACTGAAAAGGGAGTGTGTCAGTGTTTGAGAGCTGCCCTGCATTCAGAGTGGAGCAGTTCAGTCTGAGAGGAAAAGGGAACACTCTCTATTGACTGCACAAACCACTGGAAGGAGTCCTGTAATATCCGGCCTCTGCCTTACTTGATTAGGAAATGATATTTCCCTTTGTGGTTCAGCAAAAAGCTTCTGTGCTCGACTTTTACCAGGATGAGCAGTAAAAAAAAAAACCCCAAAAAACAAAAAAAACTATCATCCTCTCTACTTGAGTTTTCAAAAGGTAGCACTTTCTGTGCAGCACCATTTCTAAACGGTTTATTAGCTGTAATTAATGGTTAATAAATACTTTTGACTCTTTTTTCTTTTTTAAACATTTCCTGTGAATACAATCCAGCCAGAGATATGTTTGCCACCACAACGTAATTGGACACAATTTAGTAATACATAAAAGTCATGTGTAGGAGAGAGGATTGTATATTGTGCTAAAAAACTGAGGCTAAAGCGACGCCTCAGGCAAAAAGTCAGCATCCTCACCAGCTGATGATCCATGTGTAGCATACAAGAATATTCTTGTATCCCAGTGTAGAGATAGTTGGTGGATTAAATAAAAATTACATATTAAGTAAGATAAGGGAAAATGTAAAATCAGACTCATATTTGATTCTGATTTAACACTGTTTGGCTGCTTAGTTTACCCACTTGGAGCCAGACAGAGGCTTGGGTTGTGCTTTGTTTTTCAAACCGTATGTTTTCACTGAAGACACTGAGGACTAACTGTTTGGCGAACGTTATCTCTGGAAATGAGTTTGGCTGGAGTTGTTGGAGTGTAAACTTCCCTAAATCCAATGAGGACGACTGTTTGCAGCTCATGTTAAAACAGATAAACACACAGTTAAATCCATTCCTTATACTCCCGCTCTTGTATGTTTGGTTTTAGAAAGGCTATAGAGAACAATGTTTTCTTTTGTGCTTTGTCACTTTCATCAAATGTGCAGTTTCTGGCAGAGAGACTGGACATCACTTCAGCAATTTTCCACATACTGGTCTTAGTCATGGTCAGAAGAAAACAAAAAATGAAAAAAAGAAAGTCAATTTTGCAATAACTATTATCACTTTTGCACATACATCAGTTGGATCTGTGGCTGTGATTTATTTTGGGACCATAATAGGAAAACATGAGAAAACATTGGGGCTATGTTGTGCAGATTTATATCAAATTGGTGTATTTTGAAAAGCAATAAATCCCAGAGAGACAGAGACCGGAGCTTATCTCTTCTATTGCTTCATTAATGCAGCAGAAAATGTCCTCCAGTCCTTGAAAAATGCTCTCATGCCTGCACCTCCTGAATCCAGTCTTACTTAAGTCTCTCCTTTAACCTTCTTCACATCCTTTCCAAGTTAATGCACAGTTTCAGGTCAGCCATGCCGATGCACGGAAGGATTTCAGGCAGCTGTATTAAATCTCCTCAGGTGAATACCTGAGTGGATTCTGATTTAGATTTTTATTCTCAAAGCATCAATCCCTGGGGGAACGCTGCCCTCCAGCCTGAGCTCAGTTCCCTTTGAACTCTACTCAGATTTTCTCACCGGGCCACCAGCCACAAGCAGATCCAATGTGTTGTTTAGGCCTAAGCGGACAGGGGGCTCTTGATGTACGGTTCATTAGAAAGATGAATTGTGCTGAGTACACACCCTTTGAGCACTGACCCTGCTGGGTATGCCAGAGCATTTTTGAAGTGATATATGTATTCAGGCCATTGCTTTATTCACATTCACCTGCAGCAAGGGACCGTGTCAGCCCTGCTGAAGAGAACGGACAGTATGATTTGCTAACAAGAATTAAAGGCTTTAGTCTTGTCGATCAGTACCACATGATGCAAAACACACATACACACACACGAAGATTATTTGACCACTTTTGTGTTTAAAAGCTACAACTCAGTGGGATAAAGAATAGGTGAAGCAGGACCAATCAGATCCCCCCATTGTCCTTCCCTTTAAAAGCAGAGCACACTGTGCCATGGCACTCTGACATTTTCATGATGAAGAGAACGATAAAGAGTGGATAAGCCACCAGAGCTTCCCCCAAGGGAATATTTAGGCTTCTGTATGTCCTTGTGTGAGAAGTATTAGGGATTGTGATGAGTGAAAATCTGAAATAAAACCGGCTCTAAGCAGAAAATGGTTTCTCTGTTCCATGAAAACCATTGCATGTGTATTAAATATGTATTCAACTGAAGGACAAGTAGGCTGAATTTAAATAAATGAAACCCCCTATGTGGGCCTGCAACGGAGCCCCCTGCTTCACCATTACACACACAATACAATAATAGGTCACACTGTTGTGTAAAGCACATAATATATTCTTTGTAAATGAACCAAAGCTCTGGCTTTAAACAAAATCTGCTTTCAATAACTAGCAGGAGATCATGCACCATTGTGTAAGGATGGATTCAGTAGAATATTTATAACAAGAAAAAAAAAAAGAAAGAACATACAGGTGGATTTTTTGGGGATTTTATTATAGTAAAAAAAAAAAATTACACATTTTGCTCCTTTTCCAATGCATAGTTGATTTGAGTCACTTCATGAGACACACACCGTGGAAACAAATAGCAAGCTCATCACTTTTCATTGTCTTTGTCATTGTTGTGTTCTGTGTGACTTGCAGCGTTTCACTGTTGTCAAATCCATAAAAACCCTTTCCTTCATTTGTTTCCATTCATTGCGGTGTCTTGAGCTTTAACAGCCACCGTACATCTCATACAAACTGAACATGAATTAAAAGAACACATCTCTTTGGTGATGATCCCCAGTGACTTTACAGTATGTACTTCAGGTTAGAGCATGCAGGATGTTGTAGGCTCGGGGGCGAGTACAGGATGTTTCCAGTGTCAAGGAAACATCCTGAAAAACATCATTGGAGTGATGATCAAAGACGGGTCAGTGAGCTGCCTGTAAAGTGACGTTCTCATCTGCAGTCAGAGCAATCGTGAAAAAAGAAGCTGTCGGAAGAGAAATGTGGTGCTTCCTTCTTCCTTCCTGATTGCTTGAGGCGGTGTTTAATACTGGAAAAGATCGACCTACACATGTGCAGGTAGAAGAGATTTTGGCACCATAGTCTTGGACTGACCATACCATCAGGGAATCTCCTCATCTTTTTTATATGTTATCTTCTTGCAGATATCTTCCCACAGTTTCAGTGAGTAGGGCAGGAAGGTATCAAGTACTGCTTCATTTTCTTCAACAGTCTGGGCAGTGGTGGAAGAAGTTCCTTCAATTTAGTAAAAGCTTCTATACATGAATGTGAAAATACACAATTACAAGTAAAAGCCCTGCATGCAAAATAAATAATATCACCAAAATGTATGCAAAGTATCAAAGTAAAAGTTGTTCTTCAGAAAAGGGCCCAAGATTATTGATGTATTACTTATCACTGGATTGTTCACAGCATTGAGCTGTTGTAAATGGTCGATGTGGAGCTACATTTATCTACGGATGTGGTGGTTCCCAGTGTAGCAGCTGGATTCCCTCAAAGGGTCAAAACATGAATCCAAATGAGATCATTAATGAAAAGAGGAAGAAAGAAAAGACTAAATTCTTCTCTACAGATCTGTGTTCTTATCTTTGACTTCTTTGTTTTTATGTTGTTTAGTTTTATGAAACATTGAATGATTTTCAGACACTTATTTAAATGAAACAATCTGAAACATCTAGAAAGGAAATGTCTCTTTATGGAAACTGCTAACAACTCATAGATATCTCACACCGGTGTTGTGGTATTTGACTCGGACTCAAGCACTGACTGCATTCGGTCTGTTGGACTCAGGACTTTTTTGTTAATGCATTTGTTTGGCTCATTTCCCACACAGTAAATAAATTCCCTTTGAAATGGTGACAGCTGCGTCATTTGTGTTAAATGTAGACCATTTTTATTTGTATGTCACTGGCACTGGAGCCCGTCTTGGAACTGGACTCAGACTCAGGTGATGAGGACTCTGACTTGGACTCGGACTCAAACACTGAGGACTTGAGACTTGACTCCGTCTTGAAATTAGTGACTTGAGGATATGAAATGGTGAAGGTAAAATCTTAAATCTGAGAAGTAACTGGTAACTATAGCTGTCAGAAAACTGTAAAAAGTGTAAGATGTCCCTCTGAAAAGGTGCATCAAATGATAAATGGTAATAGTAAAGTACAAGTACCTCTGCTTGCTTTATTCGAGACTCCTGTAGTGAAGTGTATCCTGCACTATGTATCACAGCTATTTTCCTGTTTGGTCCCTTGGGTAGAAGTTGACCCTGAGTGATCCCTAATCAGTCTTAATCCACTTACATTAGGCAGCTACACATGCCCAGGTTGCTGCTCCAGACGGGAGCTTTATCCATCTATCCAGAGGCAAATGTCTGTCTGCTGCTTCTTGTGAATTTAGAGGTGAACTCTACTTTCCATTTAGCTCCTCTGCTTGGCTCTTCCACACCTATGTGAGCTTACTAGCATATCTGTGTGTGTTCGTTGGTCTCCCAGTCTCCCCAGGCTTGCAAGCCACCCAGGTAGCATGGCTGACTTTCCATTGTGTTTGTGGTTGCTGCTGTTTTTCAGCTATTTTGCTCTGCATGTTAGGTTCCCTTTTGTAGCACAAGCATGTAAAATGGCACGCGGCGACCTTTTTCTCTGCAAACCCAGCAAACTACAGACAAAGAATTCATTTCTCTGCTCACCCTGGTGGTGCTTCAGCTGCTCCTGAGACCGACCCTTAGTACCATCTTCAACATCATCACTGTCAGCCAAGAGGATAATTCACTGTCAGCAGCCCTGCAGTCAGTTTTGTGAGCTTCTTGGTTCACCTCACATGGTTTCTCCAGTCAGAGTCCTAAACAAATGCTCAGTGCCTTGAATCCAGCGAGTATGTACAGATTATTTATTGCAGACTGCTCACACACACCCGTATCAGCTCTGCATAGACCATGCTGAGAGCTTGACTTGGATCCTTTAGGCCTAAGAACGACCTCGTGTCCTTTGCTTCAGACCCTAGAGTCAGGTCGTGACCCTCATTACTCGGGACTGCAGGGCGCTCTCCCTCTCTCCTCTCATGTTCATCCTAACACAGTTTCCTGCAGTCTGCTGGGGCAGACTCTGTTCCAGTCCTTTGCATTTATAATAAGGAAGCTTGGTGTTTTAATAAGGAAGCTTGTATTGATCCTGACCTTGTCCTGCCACTGATTATATCCACCTCTAAACATCTGCTGTGTTTACATTGTTTTTCAACATCAGCATCGCCTGTGAAACACACGCTGCCTCTGTGCACCATCCACCTGGTATAACCTCATTAGCAGAGCAGGTGGTGGCTTAGAATAAAAATGGTTAGCGATATCAAATGGTTAATATAGAAAGTTTTGCTATCCAGTATTATAATCTTGACTATTAACATAATGACTACAACATTATTCAACTTTTTTTATGTTTTGACACTGTGTTAACATTGAGGAAAGATTGTGAACTGATTTAATATAGAAAAAAGATCACAGTGACTTCAGACACAACTTGTTTATTTACATTTAACAAAAGCCACCATCTTTCCCTAACTTTAACCGAACTGCTCTTGCTGACGGGGCTGACTACTGACAGGACTGTGGATGCAAACCCTGGGGCGAGACAGACTTTGACTGTGGCTTAGATGTAACAAACAGTCAGATTTCTGAATTCATCCCTTGCACAAAGCAGTTTAGTTCTTGACTATCTTAAGCCAGACTGTGGTACAATGAATTCTGGGTATTTTTTCAAAATAAAAAAATGGCCAACCGAGAAACTGCATCCAACCGCTGAGCTCCATTGACCCCAGCAGAAAATGTTTGTCATTTGCAAGGAAATTTTCCCTGGAAATTCAGCGCTGGGTGTAATTTGTATGATCTGGAAAAAAAAAATCGCTGTGGTCTCTAAAAACCTTTTGCCTTCTCATTGCTCTCGCCATAAAAGTTATTATCATGAACCATGTTTTCCTGTTTTTTGTTGTTGAGTGCCACTTCAGTGAAGGTGTCATTGATTGTTACCATGGTAACAATGGTCTTAGTCCTGAGTTAGCCTGGGGGTTGGTTAGGTGTCTAATTTTTTTTGTCTTAATATTAGTGCCAATTATTTTTGTGAAACTGTCTAACTAACATTAGAGTAATCACAAAAACACTGGCCAAACACTACAGACCAATCTAATATATCTTTCTGAAACTGGCCCCTGGTCTTTGTCCATCCACTCCAACAAGACCCTCTTGCTTTTAATAAATGTAGTGCTTCATTCATTCAAAAGAATACATTTTCTAAGAAAATAATCCAGCCAGCAATCACATTTTCTTCAAGCCGTATCCAGTTACATGGAAGCATAATTTCTAGGAGACAGGGTTGGTGGCTCAGCTCGAGATTTTTACCATCTTTTAACCTATTATCTTGGTTTTTAGAGCCAGCACCTTTCCTATTTTGGTTCACTCTCACCCCTCTCATTAACCTTGTTTCTCATCAACAGCAGCAGGCAGCTCTTTGCAGCTAAAATAAAATACTGATAATAAACCCCCTGTGTGCTCCCCGATCAGCACCAAACAGCAGACACACATAGACTGGCAGGTGAACACAGTGCAGCATTTAGGACTGTAGTTAAAGAGCCAGATATTTCCCTCAGGAGCTGGTGAGGACTGAACCAGAATGAAAAGACGAGTGAAAATTGGACTTACATTTATCAGGTGGCCAGAAGCACGACTCCAAAGGAATGCAAATTTTGCTTCATGTCATGTGGGTATGTAATTTAGTGCATTTTTTGTTTGTGTCCATGTTTGCTATATCAAGGTGATAATGTGTAAACGCTGTGCTCACGGCGTGTTGCATGCCCTGAAGTGGCCAAAAAAATTGTAAACGCACATTTAACCAACCAATCTAAAAATATAGTATTTTGGCAATAAGGTCAGATATATTATAAGTTATGTTTACTGTGACATTTGATGCCAAATAGAGAAGACATAATAAACTGTAGCTGCAGCCTGGTTTGTAGGTCTGCGGTGATAATATGTCAGTGTTCTCAGTTTTCCCACTACCCCCGAAGTGACCAAAATAATCAATTAATTATGCTTCAGGAAGTTTGAGTTTGAAAGTTTGACCTTTAATTATAGCACTGTAATTACTCAGATTAATGTGATTTGCAAGGATATGTGTGCAGCAAGTTTTATGTGTATGGACTGGAGTCAACTAGACCTTTAATTACTGTGCTACTATATACAGTAGTGTATTTTTGGCTGGACAGCTCTACAAACAGGTCTGTCGCTGACTGACTGATTGAATGTCTGAGTGCTGGTTTCCCCATTGTGCCATTGCAGCGCCTTTGTTGTTGGATTAACTGACTTTTCAGACCTCCTCAGCAACACCACGACAAATCTAGTGACTTTATGGAAAAAAATCTTGGCTGCTTTCTGTAGAGGCTTTCCTTCCTCAAGCACATCTCTCTATGCTGATTGCCCACTGAATGGGCTTCAGCCGTTGGATTCATGTGTTTGGTGATTTTGTCAGACCACGTCGCGGTCATAAAATCAGGATTTCAGCAGCAGAAGCGCAGCAGTGTGGAAATGGGTTGGAGGTGACTGCTAGTTAACATATAGTCTTAAATGGCAACATTTCAGTCACTATTTCTTATCTATTCAGTTGTCTGACAACAGAAACAGAAAAACATGTAAATGAGAACAGCTTAATTGGGAATTCTGCTGTGTTAAATTCCTGTATATGTGAGCACAGAGAGAAGGAAAGAAGCAAACAGATAAAAGGCTGAAGGGCTGAAAAATTAGGCAGAACGCAAATAGCGCATGGTTCAGCCATAGGTTTTGACTTGGTTTTGTTGTATCAAGAGCACACATTCAAATACATAATCTGTCCTAATTTAATCAAAATTAGGCCATTTATGTCTGAGATGTCATGTCTGAGTTTAAAACGTTGACAGTTAATTAGACCCCCCTCCTTTATGTGTCATCCCTCAGTAGAAGAGAAATGATGTTAGGGACAGCTGTCCTTTGTGTCATGTTACAGCCCCACCTCATACAAACGGTGCTCAGTTACATCCTGACATGTGTGTGGCTAACACTCATCAGCAGTCTACCTTTAGCTGAGGCATCAGCATCCCTCTGCTTAGACCCATCAATGCCCCATCAAGTGCCTGTCCAGCCGTTGTCAGCCGATTGTCTTGGTGCTTGCTTCTTATAAACCAATCTGTCATGCATTGTTACCGTTTAAGGGATATTGTTGCTGTTTGCAGCAGCTACTGCACAAGAAAGTGAAAGATGTGATCTGACTACAGGACCACTGGATTATGGCTGCATCTGTGTCTTTGACATTAGACTCTTTTTGTTCATCTCGCACAGGCTGGATTATATTTTGATTGTTAAAGAAATGACGGGATGTGCGGTGAGCGTCGTAGCAGGTGTGTGGCCGTGTGTTGAAGCAGACATACACACTCAGAAAAACTGTTTTACTGTGCAGGTTTCCCAGGAGTTGACCTTTGACACCACTGAGTAATTTCATTAACACCAGTTTTTCTTTAATTCCGCGGCACGTTAATGAAAAATATCTGTGTGAACACTGAGGATACCCTGTGTTTTCTGACCTGACACCTTTATTAGCTGGAAGAACAATTGTTTTTACAGAAACCTTTAGAGCAGTAAAGGTTTGGCTAGGTTTAGACTCAAGAATATCTTGGTTAGGTTTTTTAGGAAACACTGTGGTCTGGGTTAAAATGACAATTTTGTTAAGGATTGCTGAGCCTCGTCACCATGGTTACGATAATAAACAGTGATAAACATACAGCAAAACTGCAACGGCTTTACGGAGCTTAGCAAATAACAAATTTCAGCTCACAGTTTAGCTTTCTGGTCTGTAAATTTCTGTTTTAGTTAGGGAAACAGCTCTAAAAACACACTTCCTGCTGACAACCAACAACAGACAGACACAGTTAGCGAGTTGGTGAACACCGTGGAACATTTAGCTGAAGGTACTAAGGTTGGACCAGTGTGTTCTTCTGGGGGCACTGATGCAGCGGTTCCTAGGACGCTCTGAAAACCTTGGAGTTGTCCTGATTTCTTACAAGATGAGATAAAAAATGATGCATAATGCATTAGCGTCTGTAACAGTTAGCAAAGAAACCCTCTCCCCTGGTGGATCTGCGCCGCTCGTCTTATCCAGAACACGCTTTCTAGGATCACAGTTTTGAACGCTTGCCAACTGCACCATTTCATGCACACGTGCAGCGCTTCAGATGCAGTTAATTTCCCTTTATTTTGCCAGTGTCTCACATCCAATTGATTTCAAGGTTCTCCTGCAGTGGGAGCCTCTGGTCACAGAAGCGTTCTCTGCGGACCACAGGCTGTTGAGGAACTGATGCTAATCTAGATAGAGGGAAGACTGGGGGGGGTTGCACTTTTCTTCCCCCACCCCTCCTTCTCTCCTCTCTCTCCTCTCTCTCTCTCTCTTTCTCTGTGTTGAAGATTGTACTGATTGTGCTGCAATATGTCGCATGACCACGGTCAGAACTGCAGACCGAGGCGCAATTTCTCCGTTGCTTATTAAATCAATGGTGTATGCCTCTTGTAGCAGTGTGTGGATGTGCATGTGTTCATCACAGCAGCTTACCGCAAGCTCTCTTGACACAGAACAAAGCAAAGGCTTGCATGTGTTGCTCATCAAAAAAAAAAAAAAAAAAAAGAAAAAGAGAGAAAGACTCCCTTTTGATCCCTCATGACGCATTTGCCTAATCTCATTCTATGTTGAAATAAAACAACTCTTTGAATTTGTGATCTGGACATCTATTCAAAGAAAAGCTTTGATATTTATGAGGATACCCTCATCAATATTCATGCTCCTAAACTTATGCATGTTTCCTTTCTGTTTTTTTGCTGCATTGCCTGTGTTTTTTGGGGAGAAAATAAATATTTCCTCACTGGGTTTCTCTTTTGCTTTTCTCCTTCACTGCACGTCCAGTCTCAACAATGCTTTCTGCAACAGAAGTTGAAGTGGCTTGTGGGTGTTTTAGCACAACAAGACTGGAGTGAGAGGCTATTGAGCTTGTTTGACTGCTCGCTGGGCTGAGTGAGGGATCTGCCCCTAGACATTTGCACTACAGTATCCTGCTGACTTGCTTGCTTGCTCACACTGCCATAGAAACAGGGTTCCTGAGTGCAGTGGAGGCTCATTCTGTTCAGGAGCAAGCAAGGGAGAGGATCGGGAGGACAGAGTGAGGGGGGGGAGAAAAAGAGACACAGAGAGGAAAAAGAGAAGCAGAGGGAGGGAGAAGTGAGCGAGAGAGAGAGGGAGAGAGAGAGAGAGGGGGAGAGAGAGAGGGAGAGAGTGAGGGATCAAGAGAGGAAAAGTGAGAGACTGTCACTGGTGAGTACATAGCTGTCACAGCAGATTGAACCAGTTGTTCAATTTCTGATGCTTTGAGCCTTCTTCTTCTCCTTCTTCTTCTTCTTTTTTTCCCTCTCTCTCTCCCTTTCTTCTTTGTTTGCTTTTGTCGATTGATTTCTCCGGCTTGATTTCAGTGGCGCTGAGGTGCCGTGAAACAGGTTGTCAGTTTGTTGGGGGATGTGAGAGGGTGAGAGGCACGGTGCCTGGCTCTCAGATGCAGAGACAGATGCAGAGCAGCAGCAGTGTCTTTCTATTTGTCCATCAGTCATTAGTCCTGTTGTAACCTCTCAGTTTGCAATCTTTGTCTAACAGTGTGTATTTACTTTTGAATAATACATGCTCATATCAAACTACTTCTCTTTCTCTCTCTCTCTCTTTTTTTTTGGCTGCCTCTCTGGCTGTATCACACTCTTCTCATTTATGAAGCACCGTGTTAATATTTGATTAGAGTGGATGTCTGCAGCTGCACTTTCCGCCTCTATCTTACACACCTCTGCCCATTATATTGCTGTCTGAACCTCGGACATATCGACTTGTCCTTTCCACAGCTTTTTTATCAATTATTGAACAACTGAACTAACGCTTTATTCTCAGAGCTCCACCTGTGTGGCAGAGGTGAGGAGACTCACTCAGCTGCATAGCGTAAAATGTTAAGTCAGGTCACCGATTCGTGCGTATGTGCGTGTTTTCTATTTATGTCTCTGTCTGCTTCTATTTGCACATGCTTGTGTCACTTTTTTTTTTTTTTTTTCCCCTGCTTCCTCGCTCATGCTGGGTTTGATCAACGTGCATCATGACACTTTGATGAAACGCCAGGGCTGTGGGGCTAATAGGGGAGAGATACAGCAGGATACCCTGTGCCTCATGTCAGCCTGACTGTGGGGAAATTGTGTTATTCTGATCATCGTCTGCCACGTTGTCACTTAGGATTTAAAGTACTTCAGATGTGATAATAAGCAAAGGTTCCTGCCTTGGATTTATCAAAAAAGAATTATTGTTGGAAATGTCCTCCACAAAGATTTACAACCTGTTATTTTTTTTTTTTTCATCCTGTTTATGTTTATCTCTGCGGTTCACTTGGATCCCCTGCCTCCCCTCACCTGTTCCTATAGTGCAGTTATTTCTTTTTTCCCTCCCCCCTCCAGCAGCAGCAGCAGCTTTGGGAGCAGGCTGAATTTAACAAATTCAACCAGCCTTATCAGTTTTCTGTGGGCTCCTGCCATGACTGGACCCCGGTGGCCCTTCCTGGCAGGCTGTGTATGTATACGCGTGTGTTTGTGGATGTGTGTGGTGGCTCTGTTCTGGATGTGTGCAGATGTACATGGTTACAAAGCGCATGTGACCAAGTGCATGCATGCATGTGAGTGTGTGTGCGCGTGCATGTGTGCGGTGAGCAGCGTTGACATGATTGTGTGTGATCAGGATAGCCACAGGGGCCGTTTGCTTTTCTTTGTGAGCGGATTCAGGGATTCTGGCATTTTGTCTTCCTTCCTTTCTCCTGTGACATGTTTTATGACTTCTTGTTAAAATGTCACTCAGTGAAGCCAGACTGTAAAATGTCCCTATGCGGGAGCTTAGCGTGTGAACAATACTGCACAGTGGTGTGATAAACCCGGTAAAGCACACAGCTGGGAATGCACGGCTGGAGGATGGGATAAGACAATGCTGAGCTCTCTGACGACCCCTTCCAGGCACAATTTATTTCAATACAGTATAAAATTGGACTGAATTTCGACAGCCCTGTGGCCTGGATCAATACCGGCGCCGTCCGTGAGGGGAAATAATATTGCTCTTGTAAACAAGAGAGAGACAATAATTGCACTTGTTTAGTGGCTGCACAAGCAGCTAATGTTAAATAAAGCAAATGAGAGAAGAGGAGAATCCTGTGTTTATCAGGTGGCCAAATGCTGCATCTCAGAAAAACTTCTACAGGGTGAAGCTGCCTCTGAAATACAAATGGTTGTAGGTGTGGGTGCTGACAGCTGGATCCATTTTGGTAAAATACGCAGATTTGTCATGCTCTGCAGCCAACAAATCTCTTATCGAATTTTTTATTCACAATCCCTCTTTTGCCTCTTGCTGACACACAATGCATCTACACAGAAAAAAGAACAAAGTGTAACATGTGCTAACTCAGCAGCACAGCTGTTAGCACACCGATTGAACATGAGGACAACTTTAACTCAAAGGAGCTACACATGTGGACAAAATTGTTGGTACCCTTCCATTAAAGAAAGAAAAACCCCCAATGGTCACTGAAATAACTTGAAACTGACAAAAGGAATAATACATAAACTAATGACACTGCCCTGGACAAAAATGATGGTACCCTCAACTTAATATTTTGTTGCACAACCTTTTGAGGCAATCACTGCAATTAAGCGATTCCTGTAACTCTCAATGAGACTTCTGCACCTGTCAACAGGTATTTTGGCCCACTCCTCATGAGCAAACTGCTCCAACTGTCTCAGGTTTGAAGGGTGCCTTCTCCAGACTTCCACAAATGTTCAATAGGATTTATATCAGGGCTCATCGAAGGCCACTTCAGAATAGTCCAATGTTTTGTTCTTAGCCATTCTTGGGTGTTTTTAGTTGTGTGTTTTGGGTCATTATCCTGTTGGAGGACCCATGACCTGCGACTGAGACCAAGCTTTCTGACACTGGGCAGCACATTTCACTCCAGAATGCCTTGATAGTCTTGAGATTTCATTGTACCCTGCACAGATTCAAGACACCCTGTGCCAGAAGCAGCAAAGCAGCCCCAGAACATAACCGAGCCTCCTTCATGTTCATCACAGTAGGTACAGTGTTCTTTTCTTTGTATGCTTCATTTCTGCGTCTGTGAACATAGAGCTGATGTGACTTGCCAAAAAGCTCCATTTTTGTCTCATCTGTACAAAGGACATTCTCCCAGAAGCTTTGTGGCTTGTCAATATGCATTTTGGCAAATTCCAATCTCGCTTTTTTATGATATGCTTTCAACAGTAATGTCCTCCTCAGTCGTTTTCCGTGAAGTCCACTTTGGCTCAAACAGCAAGGGATGGTGCGATCTGACACTGACGTACCTTGACCTTGGAGTCCAGGGAGGTTGGCTACAGTCCCGTGGACCGTAAACTTCTGAACAATATGTGCAACTGTAGTCACAGGGACATCAAGCTGCTTGGAGATGGTCTTATAGCCTTTACCTTTAACATGCTTGTCTATAATTTTCTTTCTAATCCCCCGAGACAACTCTCTCCTTAGCTTTCTGTGGGTGCATGTTCAGTGTGGTACACACCATGATACCAAACAGCACAGTGACTACTTTTCACCATTTAAATAGGCAGACTGACTGATTACAAGTTTGAAGACAGCTGCGATGCTAATTACAGGACACACCTTAGTTTAACATGTCCCTATGGTCAAATTATTTTCCATCTTTTCTAGGGGTACCATCATTTTTGTCCAGGCCAGTTTCATTAGTTTGTTTTTTAAAATGATTCTGTTGATTCTGAGCGCTGCTCAGAGGGTATATTATAATCTTTTGTATTATAAAGACAACGGCAGCCTAAACTCTTGTCAAGCAACAACCACCTCCACCTGGTGAGAAACCACATTTGGCGGCAGAGAAAACTTACAAATAGCCCCTTTAAATACACCTGGATACAATTCACCTAATTCAAAATAACTGCAAAATACAATATTTGCAAGGGGATTCTAACAACAAGTGACTTGCTTAAATATTCATCGACCATTATAGAGGTCCTGATCGAGTTTCTTTGGTCCTGATTAATATTGAGTATCTCCTATACTGAGTCTGATCCAACACTTATGTGGACCTGAATGTTGATGAAATATGTGTCTGACACATGGAAATAATGGCTACTTTTCACAAGCTGAAACATGCAATTATTAATATATTAATGAAGGTTTACCAGGAAGAATGTGACAGCTGAATCTGATTCGATGCAATCAGCTTGAGAGAAGATGCATTACCCTGTTGTTGAGTTGGTGGGACTACAAAAACACTCAGCCCACAACATCAGAGTGGAGGTTCCTCCCTCACAAGTGACCTCTGGCTGAGAACAGACACTAGCTTGCCAAGAACAGTTTAACCAGCCAACCCAAAAGACAAGTTTAATTTTGGCCTGTTACTCATGGATTTAACATTAATTAGCGGATGTGACCTGCTGCTGCCGCCGTTTGTGGCAGCCAGGGAAAGTGACGGTCAGCGCCAGTTAAAAAGGTGAAACTGAGAGCAGAAGGTTTTCTACACTGCTCTTTGGTAGTGAGGAAAAGAGAGTGACACGGTTTTTCCTTGAAGCTAAAGCAGAAATGAGTCAGGACAGCGTTAATGGATGTCACAGAGCAGGGACAAGAACATTTTAGCAGAGTAGAATCTCTGTGGTTAATATCTGATAAATGAAATTATTTCTCAGTAAACTCTTTTATTATCTATATTGCCAACCAATGCCCTTAACCAACCTTGAGATTTTCACTTCATTATCACATAAAAACCACACTTTTAAGCCTTTTAAAACAAAGCAGTGTCTACATGTGGCCCCTTGTCACTGTCAGAATCAATAACCTAAACATTCTGACCCTAAAATTGTCATTATAGCCTAATTTGAATAGATATTTGGGGGCTAAAGAGGTAAAAACAACCTGGGTTGTTTCACAAAAAAAGCAAAAGCTGGACATAAGAATCCAAATTTGTGTATTAAAACATACCTTTTTCCTTTTAATCTGTCCCATAATCTAAATAGAGGTCGGGAGTCACTGACCTACGACAAAGACAAGCAAATTGTAATGATTGAAAAGCTAAACACAAGGAATATTTGACATTTTTTGCTTGAAAAATTACACAAATGATTTCCCAATTATCAAACTACAGTAGCTTCCCACCAAACAAACCTAAAAACATTCAATAAGTGATTCAAAAGGATTCATATTCTATAAAATGCCTTTTAACGCCAAGTAACATTTTCATAAAGCAAATCATTGATGAAATTGGTCCATAATTACACTTTCTACCTCAAGAGCAGAGCTGAAAAGCCTTTATTTCATTACGTGCTCAGGTATTGCTTCTTTACTGTAACTCACGTTGCAGCTATATAAGCTCTCACACAGCCTGATGTTGTTGTTGCTCACCGTTGTGATCTCTTCTCCCCAAACACCACCAGCAGAGATAACACCAACACACCCTAAAGGCACTTCCTCACTTTGACTGTTTTTGCCTGGTATACAAAAGAATATAAATTTAGGTTTCCTCAAATGGTCGGTGTTTGAAGAAAAGTCGATACAGACAGTTTGTGTGGTGAAGGTGGAATCGCAGGGTGTTTTACAGGAGAGAAAAATGCTTCTGTGGTGGATCTGAACCAAAATAAATATGTTAACTGCATCAATCAGCGATTAATTCTTTGCTACCTTTCGTTTTGGAGTCATTTCAGTTTTAAACAATGATATAATTTACACATATACAATCATCTTCAGAGATGCATCTGCATTGTACAGTCAATAACCATTCATCAAGCTGTTTTTGGACAGATACAGGCAGGAGAAGTGAGTGGATTCAGCTGGTAAACCCTTGCAGGTAGTTGGTAGCCCGAGCTCGTTTCAGCCTGATGACACTCTCCTCATGATAAAACGCTTTGTGCTCGCCATTTTTCTTGTTATCAGCTGAGCTATAATGCATCATGAGGCGACTGGCTTCTGAGCACGTGGGCCCCAAATGTCAGGCCTTGGTTTATTCAGCAGAGTCAGTGATGGATGCATCATTTCCTCATGCTGACTTGTTGTTTGCTGCCATCATTCAAAGCCCCAAGGCCGAAGGTCAGGTCAAACCAAGGTCCTGCCCCCCTAAAGAAATCTGATGTGGTGACATTTTTTAGAGCATAGTACGATGTATCCTTGGAAACTAAACCTCAAATAAATGTGATAAATGAAATATTAAGCTAAATATCACAAACAGAACAGTTTCACATTTTGGGAAGTATGGGCCTACTTATAGGCTTTCTTGCCGAAAGCAAGTTGACAAGATTGATACCCCACTCATTTCTGTATGTATTAAGCTGCAGCCAGTGGGTAGTTAGCTTAGCTTTGCATAAAGACAGGAAACAGGGTGAACCAGGTAGCACGGCTCTGTCCAAAAGTAACAAAATCTTGACTTTAAAGCTGATTAGATAATTTATATCATTTTTGTTTAAAACAAAAAATGTGTATGTGCCAGAAACCAGCTGTGTAAGAGGGGAAATTATTGTTTTTACAATTTGTTCTTTGTACAGATTACCAAACAAGATATAATGTTATTTAGTGAGCTTTAGAGATGCTGGACTTTTAGGAGGGGTATCGATTTTCTCATCTAACTCTTGGCAAGGAAGCAAAGTGTATTTCTCAAAATGTTATTAATAATATAACAATGATAATAATCTTTGTTTTATGTAGCACCTTTCACAAGACAGGCAGCTCCAAGTGCTTTAAAACAATGAAATTACATGCACTACATGATCACAAGAAAACACATAAAATGAACATAAATTAATAATAATATAGAATAATAATAAAATAATAACATAGGAAAAACTTAAAACTTTAAATAAGTTAAAAATGGATTATATAGAAAGCATAAAATCAGTAAGACACCAATACTTATAACAGCATTTAAAAGACGCGCTGAGCTGTGCGTAATTGTGGCGCTTTCATCGCAAGTTAAAGGCTAAAGTGAAGAGATATGTTTTAAGCTTTCTTGTGAAAATACTTAGTGCTGGCTTCTCTGATATCTATAAGTAATGTGTTCCATAGTTTTGCATCCCCATTTTTCCTATGGGTGCTGGAAACCTTCAATAAACAAGAAATAGATGATCAGTGTTCTTGGAGGTATATAGCTAATCAGGGAGTTAGCAATGTAGCTTAGTCCTCACCCATTAACGGTTGTTGAACTTGATCTAAAAATCTTGTGTCTGTAGAGTAAATATGAAGCTTAGCCTAACATAAAGACTTGAAACTGGGGGAACCAGCCAGCACAGCTCTCTTGGAAATGTTAAATTATTCCTTTAAAATACTACTACAGCTAGCAACGACAACAATACGTATTAATTTGATATAATACACACATATTTATTGCCCCACTCTGTCTTTTAAACAAACACGATTAAATCTCCATTGCCCTCAGAGCCTCAGGTAAACAATCAAACATTTTAATAGGCTCTTAAGAGTGCGCCAAAACATATTAACATTCCTATTATGTTTCTCCCACATATTTTTTCCCTGAACCTAATCAGAGATATTAAGAAGCTATAGCATCTTCCCACTCCCACATCACTCACCACCTCTCTATACACATGGCAGGGTGGCTGCTTGTCATATTTATTCCTCATGATTAACAATGCAATATTTTGGGGCGATGAAGCATTTTGAGTGGAGCAAAAGCTTTCATCATGCAATACCAGGTGTTTATAACTTCTGTCTGTAATGGATGTAGCACATCCATTTAAAATCCCTGGTGGTGAAAATTACTGAGACTGAAAATGAGCTTAAGCTATTTTCACAGGGGCAGACTGCAGCCTCTCAGTTTTATTGTGATACCCACAGAAATTAAAGCATCCATATAGTGGCGCGCAGAAGGCATGGGCCAAATCGATAAAGTTTCTCCACCCTTGTAATGTCGTAAATCGTCGGCCTTTATTATTTGATAGCATCATGCAGTCCACCTGCTCCGCCGGTCTCTCCAGTTCTCGTATCATAGACTCCAGCAGGTTTACAATATTCTTTTGCTCCAGATATAAAACAAATCATGTGACTCCATATTGGATATAATATTTATAGCTCTCTGTACAGTAAAAATTCATCAGTTACGGGATGATAAGGCGAGTCTCTGAGACAAGGCTGAGGGGGATGATGGATCAGGCAGGATGCAGATGTAGCACAGGTCAGGTGGCTGGGGAATGGCATGTTACCTAACTGACTCAGGCTGCTGAGGAGATCCAGGGCAATGATGAGGTGACTCAAGATCAGGGACTCATAACACCTGAACTATGGAGAGGGATCTGTGGCTGTCACTGCTGTGAGTATAATATCCCAAGTGAATTTAACGCTTGAAGGAAAAGGATGAAGCTGAGCAGGTTGGGTGTAGTATGAAAGAAGTGATATGTGTTCATCACCCAGGAGTTATATCCACTTTCAACAGTTTTTCACTTTTTATTTTACGTGTAACACCAATGTTCAGCCAATGCAGGAAGTGCCTTTATGTAGTGATTATGAGACTGCATATTTCTGCATTTTGGAAGACAAAGATAAAAGAGCTGTGGCTGTGATAACCTTCCTGTCTGAAAGCAGTATAAACCGTTGTGCTGTGATTTGGCATCTGATGAGCCTCTAAATGCGAAATCTGTTGCTCCAACTGGACTTCCTGGATTGTATTTCATTATGTCACAGCTACTTGACAACACGCCCCCATCATTGCAGCTGCTCTGTTGTAACACTGGGATAGAGACCAGACCTCCAAGTGCCCCGAAAGAACCAGACTCAGAGTGTGTCAGTTGGTTTTTGGCAAGTAATTAATCACACTTGTTCCACTGAGGTACAATAGCAACTAAGGCAGACCATGTAGTGCTAGCTTATTTTGTGGCCCTGTTATGTGCTGGTACACATTCCTAAATAAAGTGATGTTTAATTAATTATACCACAATAAGGGGTCCAACAGCAAACGTTTGCCCAGGGCCGCCCCAACAGGTTAATCCACCTGTGGCAGCATGTTGAACTTCCAAGCAGGTAACTGGTAATGTTGGTGTTATGAACCTTAAAAATGATTCTTCCTTAAATGTTGCTTAACCTTAGCCATAGCTGAACCATGTTTTATTTCCCATAACAACATCTTTTCTTAACCTAAAGCCAAATGCAATAGTTTCAAAGTGCAGATAGAGAAAGTTGGATTGTTAAACACGTTGGTATTGAAGGAAAAAACCAAAACCGACAACATGTTGTTCTGTCTCTCAGTACTCTCTGACTTCTGGTTCCTCATAAAGGTGGAAATCTTTAAACACAAGTCATATACATTCATTTATACTACACATCATTTCAAAAAGAAAAGCTCATTATGTCCTAAAACAGCTGTGCACTGTAGTTTTTAGCAGACGTTAGTGCATCTGGAGTGAATAGTGTTTTTGTTTGGGACTATTTTCAGCGGAGGATTAATACACATTTAGTGATTTAATGAGCATTTCTGTAAACAACAGTGGACATATTCAGTGTATGAAGGATAGTGTTACTCACAGTGTGGCTCACAGATAAAAATGGCAGATCAGGTTTTGGATACACGGACAATACGTGTTAATACAACATTAAGGAAAATGTAGAAGATCATCAGATCTTTCCCTTAACCAACCTTGATTACCTGTGATTTTTTATGCCGTAGTTTAAAGTGATGACTGAAGCGAAACATCTCTGGACTAAAGTTTTTTTTCACTGCTGTTCAGGAGACAGTTCATAAATATGCAAGGTTCATTTTTTTGTACCTCCTGAGAGCGGAGAAGAAGATTTCCCAACAGTCACAGAACTGATGCTTTTTTTATTTGAGTAAACAAGACAAATCTTCAGTGTCTCATGGGCAACAGGATAGAGGCCGACATCTCGCTCGGCACAGCTTGAAATTCCCTGTCAGTACTTTGTGTAATTTGCACTTTGCAAACAATATTTACAAGTTTATTTAAATAGTTTAACTTCTACATGAAAATCTGAATTATAGTCTTACTTTATACCCATAATTCTATATATAGACCTACATTTACATACAGTAATGATGCAGGAGAATTTTTTTATGGAATTTATTTATTTAAAGTTTAGGTTTAGTTTGTTGGTTTAAAATTCTGCTTTTTCTAAAGAAGAGTTTGATAATTATATATTACAATTATTTTTTTATTATTGATTAATCTGCCAATTACTTTCTTGATGTGGGTTTGATAGAAAAATAACAAAATAGTAAAAAAAAAAACAAACAAAAAAAACCTAAAATACCACTAAAGCATAAGGTGATACTGGAATTATCTGACAGTCCTAAGCTTAAAATATTCACATCACACAACACTGAGAAAAACAGCAAATCCTCAAATTTAAGAAGCTGGAACAAGAGAATTGTACTTGAAAAAAGAATTAAAACTCAAAATAGTTATTATTTTTTTAATATAATTGATTAATCAAGCAACTGTTGCTGTTCAAAGGATTATTTTAATTTGACTGTGTTGACACTGAAACACACACTTACCATGAAAACGCTTTCAAATCTGTGTATTTGCATATTTTAAATCACATTTGTCATCCATCAGTTGTTGCTGAAAATGATTGATTTATAGTAAATCAATGTTCTTTTGTGGTTTGCCTCAAGGAAGTCACAATGCAGTTTAAGTGTTAATGAGTAATGGATTGATTTTTGCAGAAGCCTACTCATCTCACACAAGTCATGTGAAATGCAAGTGTGCAAACACCTACCACTCAAATTCTTTTTATTTTTGAAGGTTTATTTCCTCCTGAACAGGCCTGTGAAGGTCTGCAATCTATTTTCAATATTTGCTCTCTGCAAATGGCCCCCATGAATAAAGGCAACCTGGCATGCTGAAAGCTGTGCAGCAGAGATAGGGGCTCCTGGTCAACAAGCAGGTTAATTGTGTGATAGCAGCAGATGCTAATGCTGGACTGAGTTCGACACGGCCCCCGTGGGAGGCTCTGACTGGCTGCAAGAAGACAACAGTCAAATGACATCTGACAAGATGGAGAATGAGCTCAGGCCAAAATGCATTGAATTTTGTAATGAGATTAATATTCATCTTTCCTGGGTGGATGACAACAGTTTTTGAATCGTTTGTAAGATTTGAAGATGCGGAGGAGAAGGGAGGCTGCACTTTGATTAACTTCACACTTGTGGAGGAGATAACAGCTTTCTGAGAGTCTCTCCTGGGTGGATTATTGAGCACATTGTATGAACCCACTGAAGTCCATTAGCAAATTCAAGTCATTACATTGTGAGACTGTGGGGACACAAGGCATAGAGCACGGGGCCTTTTGGATGACGGAAAATTAATTTAAAAAGAGTTGATTTTTAAAAACTTCATTATGAATCAGGCCGAATGACGATCATCATACATCACTCCAGCTGAAAACTGTAATATGACGGATGCTTGAGGAAGTTTTTAAATAGCACAGCACTGTAAGTCACTTTGTAAATGTCCAGAAATTGGGTGGCAATATTTCACACATGCAAGAGGGTTGAATAAGAAGCAGAATGGCCATAAACTAGAGGAATCGCAGAAGTAATGGGTGGAAAATGGTCGGTGTCCCCATAAGACTCATCCCCGTTAGCTCAGAGTGCAGAATCAGGTATTAGCATGTTGTGATGCGGTTACTGTCATGGATTTTAATAAGGTGGTGGGTAGTTATTAATGCCAATATCTGTCACTTCTCTGTTAGCTGTGGGGGTTTAACATGTCACTGTGGATCCAATGAGCTAATTTTAAATTCAGGTTGAAACAATGGTCATGTAGTCACGATTGGTTTGGTTCTTATCACTGAGTTTTATAGTGGTTTCATTGTGTTTGTTGTGTGTGTGCTGTTTTATATGTATTTTGTCGTTGGGTTTTGTGTGTTTGTACAAAGGTCCACTTCAGTTCTCTTTCTTCTCAAAACAGTGAAAATGTCCACAAATAAGGAGTCAAGACATTGTGGCAATGAGTTTTCTAACACCCTGACACACTCAGTCTCTCTCTCTCTCTCTCTCTCACACACACACACACACACACACACACACACACACACACACACATTCTTGAGAGTTAGTGAAGAGAAAACCCATTTATTAGACAGACCTTTAAAGGTATTAAGCACCTTCAAAGTTTGAGACTTTTAGCTTATTAGTTTTCTGGCAGAGAGTTAGAGAAGAAGATTACTATGTCTCTCAAGTCTGTTCTTTAAATGTGAAAATACAGTCAGCAGCCAGTTAGCTTTAGCTTAGCATAAAGGCTGTAATCAAGGTGTGACAGCTGTTCAAAAGCAAAATGAATCATAGTATTAGTTCAGGCAGAGAAATCAGACAGAGCCTGTAAAATCACATATGACTGACTTATTGATGCAGCTTTTATAAACTGTCTTTATTACCCTGCTGATTTTCTAATGGCAACGCTGATAGCTACAAAGCTCCCTCCACCACCCCAGCTTCCTCCTCATGTCCCTGAACCTTCAGTATCATCTTGCTAAGCTCATGTTCATGTATATTTCTGAATCTGATGCTGCATCCTAAATGTTTGGGGGATTAGGTCTCTCAGCAAATCCTCATCGTTACACAGATTCATCGAGAGCTGCTCCAAACAGCATTTCCAAACAGCGTTTCCTGCCAAATCTAACTGTGGGAGCATTTGAATAAACGGTCAATTATTTGATGTAAATGTCTCTGACTGAAATGAAACAATAAGTTTTATGGGAGTTATGTGCCGAACTGTATCTTGGCTCTTAGCAGGAAACCAGCAGCACATAATCCCCTGTAAAATTGAGAACTGACTTTATTACACTACACAAGCAAATGAGCACATTTTTGAAAATGTTGCACTATTCCTTTAAAAGGACAAACACATAGTCCTACAACATACTGTACTATCTCATATCCATAACTCATTTTGGAGCCGTTACAGTCTGTTCAGAAATGAAAGATTCTCTATCTGAGTTTTTTTTCATCTTCATATAAAATTATGTGGATGTGCAATGTAGAATTTTGCATTTCAGCAGCAAAAATGTATCCTTAACGTGTCAACCCCCTTCAGCTGTCTCAGGGTTTGAACATTTCCACTGTGAAAGTTTCCTGGACATGATGTCTCTGTCGCACATTTTGTCAAAACTGAAACAGATAAAAGCCCCCCTCCACCCCGCTCCGCTCCAACAGATAGCTCTAAAATATTTGAACATATTTCCACTTGACAGTTTATCTAAACCTTGACAAGCAGACTGAATGATTGAGCCGACAAACATGGGCTAATGATTTTAAGTGAATATCACGGAGAAGGTGCATCTCTTAAATCTTTTGTCTGTACTGTTGCATTTGATGTAGTATCCAATATTCTGCTTTTTCGCTTAAGGCTGCTGAGTTCACATAATGGAAAAAAGTTATCTGTTGTGTCTTTAAAGGGCCTGTTCACTTTTATCTTTACTGCCCACACAGCTGTGTACTCTGAGTGGAGGTTTCACTCTGTTTCGTGCACCACTGCTAGAAACAGAAGTCAAATTAAAGCAAAGAATAATGGGTTTCTAAATTTTTTAATTAAGGATAATTACTAAGACATGCTTTGTTGAGGATGATTTAGAGAATTTCCTCACAAATACAACATCTTTTCCCACCTTGGTGAAGCCTCAGATTCCTCCTCACACCTCAGGCTGAGCTGCTGGGGTCTAAACTCCTCTTCACATGTGGTGGGGCTTTAGGATTTGGGGATCTGGGGGATTATGGGATTTTCTGATCGCTCTGAAAAAGACACCATGGGATACAGAAATCCAGAAATGGCTGAGGTACCCACATCAAGATTAGAGCGTATTATTTCCCCCCCTTTAGGGAAAGAAGACAGAGGAGGCAGTACTGACAGCTTTGAAACAAGTGTGTTTGGGAAACATTTACAATTTAAGCAGATTGTAGTGAACTACAAAGCCTATTTTGTGCTGAAATCAGTTGTGCACTTTTCCAATTTCATGAGATGTCATTGGTCGTTGATTAAAGTGAACTATTCCTGAACCAGTTAAATTTTCTTTGGAAATTGTAGCCATGAATAACAAGTCAGCTGTACATGATCCTCTTACACTTAATATTCAGGATGAAAAAAAAGAGTGTATCTGTGGATGCTGGTAGGTGCTTCACCACAATTTTGTCAGAGAAATTGAAGAGAGTTAATCACTGAGATATGATTGAAATCTCAAAAGACAGAAATTTCACTTTTAACTTTCTACTTTGATATATTTATAGCAGCTCTCCTCTTGTTTCTGCAGACTTATCAGACGTCATAGCTGTGTGGGACAGGCAGAAAGCATGAGTAATTGTAGGTTACAGGGCATAGACAGCACCAACACTCACCACCATCTCAGACATCAGCCTTTACGTAAACAAGGCCAACAGTTGCCAACATGACATAGCAGTCATTTTATTGCTATTGATCACTGAGAGCAGTTGGAGACTATACGGAAGTTATTATCTTTGTGTGGAGGGCTGCTGAATCTTATATTTCAGTGATGCCCTTCCAAGAGTTATAAATATTTTCTTTGGACCTTCCACCTGACTTGCAACACCCAGTACAACAATACTACACTGATTCAACTCCTTTAATTGTTATAACGTGAAGACTTAAAGAGGAACAACACGCTAATTACATTTTTTTGTGCTGTAAATCACAAAGGTCCTTTTTGGTATATGATGTTAATACAAGTGATTCTTTCCACCAAACACATATTGGGTGTGTCTGTTTTTTATGTGCAAAATTTGCTTATATGTTCAGCCTGAGGTCTATGTCCAATACGCACCCACATGAAGTACAAATGGGCAAACAATGCACAATAATCCCAGTTTGTGCCTCACACACATAGATTGTAAATAAAAATGGACGTAGCCTCTGTGACATCACCTATAGGTTTCTGAAGAGTGGTTTTGAAGCAGGCTGCTTCACTGTTGCCATCTTGGCACTTCTGTGTTGGCTTCACTTTTTAACCTTGGAGATTGCTGCTTGCTCATACGTAGCTGTTGGTATCAAGATATTTAGGGCAGACAAGCATTAACTGTGAGAAACAGAAGGGCCACAGCTACAGTTACTCTCACAGTCGAGCTGCTGTCTCTGCTACAACACAGGTGCCCACAAAGGGCCATAAATGTGCTTCTGGTAACTGTCAAAAGCTCCATCTGACACCTCTTTCTAGCAGAGATACAGAGTCAAGCAGTAGCCCCTAAGTCAGTCTGTCCCCCCACTGTGTCCACTGATCCCAAGCATCGCTCACTATAGCCACAATACTAAGCCTCCGTCACTCGAAGCTCCACTGCATTTTTAAACACTGTGCTGGGAGAGATGCCTCCAGCAGAATTTGAGGCAGTAGGTTTCCATCAAGAAGCTCAAGTATGCAGATTACGATTTACCATAAGAATCCACAGTAATGTTTGAAACAATGGGTCCTTGCAAGTAAATAAAAGCGGTTTTCTGTTTCTAGCTGACAGCTCTGAATTTTGTTGTCTGATTTTATTAGCTGTAACTAGCTAGTGAAAGCGAATGCTAATACTAAAACTCTGAGCTGGGTGAGAAGTCTGTCTGCAGCTGACTTTTTCATGTTTCCAGCCGATAAAATTGAAAATTAAAATCCAGTAAAGAGTGTCTTCCATATGCACATGGCAGATTCATACAATGTTAATAGACTAAGGCTAAAGTGACCAAAGAAAGAAGTCATGTCGATTATGAATCATGTAAAAGACATGAAAATACAGCAGCAGCACTGTTAGCCTATAAGTCCTAACATCACCCTCAGATGGTCTGTAAGCACACTGTAGAAAAACATACTCGGACGAGTACCACAGTAGTTAGATTCATGCTTTAATGTTTGTATTCAAATCCTCAAATCCTTTTTCAAGAGAAAAGGATTTGAGGATGAGGAACAAATGGTGAGTTTGGCAAACATAATGTTGTCTAACAAAAGTTTGGCTGGAGATGTTGGAGCGTCCCCGAACCAAAAAGAGCAGGATGTTGCTGCTGTTGTGTCTCGACTCCACTGCTGTGGAAGTTCCAGTCCTATAGCAGATATATCTAGTGTCAACTCAACAAAATAATCTAGTTGGTTTATGACATGCCTCTCACATTAAGAACATCAGATTACTACTAACGCTCATTAGCTAGATAATCGACAATCACACTGTTGGATCCATTCTTCAGTGACAGCTGATAGAGGAGCAGACTGATGACTTTGGAGGGAAAATTTGTCACATTGTTATGCTTTAAAATCTAAACAGGCTTATGAGCTCATGATCCCGTGTGGCTGATTAATAATATTGATTAATTGATGGTAATCTCATGGGTTTCTAGCAAGTTGCTTCATTTCTAAATAGTTAAAATGTCCACATAGAAACTGTTGCTGCATGTGCGACCTTGATTGTTATTGTGGGTTAATTTTACTTGACACATTTCATGTTTACTTCGTTGTTGTGAAGGTGGGAAATACTGCTGGTGGAGATTATGTGTAATCAATTATATCCAGTGACCCAGTGCATTGCGTTTTTTCTCTGAGACATTGACTCTATTGGCTACTGGTCGATTGTGCTATTGCCACATTTTTTACTGCAAGCCCATACAAATATGTAATATATGATATATGTCCCTATATCTAGACTGATGTTGCCATATATGTCACCTGTAAGGGGATATATTATTAAATACACATCCTCTGGATATATGAAGATATAAGTTCATAACAATGTAAAATTTGTATAGTATATAAAACGTATATGTCATTGTTCCAGTTTCATATATTATATATATTATAACTGCTCCTACAGTTATTTTTTTTATTTTTATTTTTTTACATATGTTTCCATTTTATATGTAAATAGACTTTTAATATATGCACATATATTACAGATGTGTATGGGAGGGAAGGCTGAAATAAACCAGCTACATCTCTCCCAAGGGCAGAAAGAATAATACATACAGTCCCTCACATAACAATATAAAATATAAAGTTGCTGTATTCACCTCAGCGTACCAAACCCTACAACGTGTCCCCATCAAACTTCAGACGACAGCTTGTGCAAGGTGGCGTCCTCATTGCAAACAGCACTTTGATGTCTTTATTATCCGGGCGTAGTAGCTTGAGTTTCGGTGGACTTTTCCTGCTGAAGATGAGTCAATTCATGACAGCAAACAGAGAGATTGCACATCCTCTCTAATGACCAGGTTACCATGGAAACCAGGTAAGATTTGAAAGCACTTGACGAGGGAAAAAAAAAAAAGAAAAAGCCCCCGGGGTTCACTTTACTCTCTGACTCCACTTCAAAACAAACGTTAATTAAATTTGTGTGCTCTCAGAAACACCTGATATTACACAGCCAGGCCCTGCTGTGGTGGGACCAAAAAGAAACTTGCTGCTCGACTTCACGACTGAATCCAACAAACATCGCACTGAAACATGGCAGCCAGGAGAGTGGCCACTGGTTGCATGCGACAGGGCTCGATGTGGTTCAGCTTGTGGGAAAGGGTAAGGATGCCACATCGTGTTTTAGAGCGCTGGAGCTGTCACTGCACTCACGCAAGTCACCCAGCTCAGAGGTCAATACCTGGATGTTTCATTTTTTTAAAAATTAAATACCCGTCTCTCAGCACAGCGGTGCCTCATTTCCATGCCCTTTGCACCTGCCCTGAAAGAGCTTTACAGTGAGATTGAATCAGCCTCTGAAGTATTGATTGTAAAAAGGGTTTTTTTTAGCATGAGAGAGCCCAAAAAGACACTTTTGATTGACTGCAGGATAGTGATAGTCCACTCTTTCATGGTGTGGGTACAATCATTAAACGTGTGCTAAACCCCGAGGTCAGCCTAGTCTCACGCTGTCAGGGTAGGTTGAGCCTGATGGGAGTAATACGTTCACACAGCTCTGCTCCATTGCCCATCTGTCTGGGGAGGAAGAACAATGGCTTTTCTTTCACTCTCTATTTCTTTAATGTTCACACCCGGCTCTCTGTCTCAGTCTCACTATCGCTGCATCATTAGCTCTCTGCATATACAGTATATCTCTCAACACTAGAAGGCAGAGACTGGGAGGAATGAGAAATTAGCAACATGTCACACTTCTATATTTTTCTGTCACTGTGGAAGAAATAACTCACTGTAGTGTAATGAAGCCACTGTAGAGCTGGAGTTCTCTCATTAACCTTATCACACCAAACTAGACAGGTGTCAGTAGCACGGTTCAGATCCAACTACTTCAATTACCATAGAAACAATCGGGAATTAAAATCTCGGTTTCTTCCTCTTTTTATATCAGTTATCTACAGAGAGAGCATAAGTTCAATAAGTGACAGTCAGTGGAGCAGCGGTGTAATTTTGCAGCTGCGATGTGAACGAAAGGTCACTGCACAAACACTCCAGCTCGCATGTTTGCCACTTCGCTCACAGTTATTTTTGATTTTACTGCAGTGCAGACCTGGTGCATGCAGGTGCTCGTAAAACAAAGGGAAGTTAGTTTTTGTAGTTTAGCCTGGTGATTTGGCTGATTTACTAAGAGACTCCATTAACCTGCTAAATGCACCATTTGACATTGTAATCTAAGAAACAAGTATTGGAAACATGATTTTTGAAAAAACTCCCAAATGTCGCAAAAAGATTTATACGCTCACATGAGGTGGTTTTTCAGACCATTCGACAAAGCAATATTTCTGACATGAGTAGTCACATGACATCAAAAACATTACAGACTATTATCTCCCAAAAATCCTTGACACGAAGCCCCTGCCAGATATAAGGGGTGTGCTTTTCTGTCATCATGGATACCCTCGTCGCCTTCGATTATGTGCTACAACAGCTATTGCAGTGGATGTCATTGAAATCACCGTCCCAACACTTACAGATGCTGGATATCCGTCACCATGTTTAATTGGAATGACATTGTGAGAGGAGAAAACCCAGCTTCATTCACATAACATCACTCAATGGAAACACAGACCTTTCGCAACTGTGTTTTGGTTTGTTACACACAGTTCATGGAGGCTATTAAGGTACTTCAAAACACTTGGCGCCACAATTTGCGCTATAATTTATACTCAGATACTCTCTGAGTCATAACTCAGTCAAATCTGAACACACTGACATCATACACACATTTATAGATGCAATATTATTTACACTTTCAGAACATATCATTATCTTGAGATCCATTGAAAATAAACATCCACAAAGCCAGTTTTGTTCAGTATTAAGTCCACACTGCAAATAGGAGCTGTGAATAGAAAATGCTGCACGCATTAAATATGCTTACATTGCCGAAATGTCAACAAATGTAGGCTAATCAACAGGGCTCAAGTTGTAGCACTAGCTTACTGTAACTTAATGAATCCATGGCAACAGTGTACTTCCTGTTTATGTCCATCAAAGCATTAGAGAATGGTTTCAGTATCCAGCAAATATAAGTCAAAGACTAAAACTCCCTGAACATCAGCCACTTGGACATGACTGAGCCCTTTCTCTCAGACTGTGTAAACTCCTGCCGTAGTGGTTACCTCACTCTGAAGCGTGCTGCTGCTCAGTAAGCCACAGTCACATACTCCACTCAAACACAAATTTCTGACCTGTTGACGCATTTTCTTAGCGACAGATTGTCACCACAGTGTGTTTACAGGCGTATTTCAGTGCACGGCGCAGGGTCGGCTTCGATTTGCCGTGACGGCGGATGAGGAGTCAGCCAGCGACAGTCCAGTCAAGATGAAGCTTTGCGAAGAGCTCTGTGAAATTTCACATGACACGGAGAGGCCAGGGCCGTGGACAGCTGAGAAATCCTCCTCAGGCATAAATCCTCCAGACTTGAAATCCTGTCTACTGCTTGCCTAAGCTGTGAATTCGCCTTCGTGGACACTCCATTTATTTTGAATTTTGAACATGAAAGCTCTTAACTTGTGCAGCATGAGTTTTTATGAAGGAATGGTTTAAACATTAAAGCAGTTTTTTGTCACAACTATTCATGCAAATGAGTTAAGACAATTTCAAGACCATCCAAGACCAGTGGTAGAATTTACTTTACTTGAGTATTATTATTTTATACCACTTATAGTCCTCTACTAACTTTTAGAAGGAAGTAACATTTTACTATGAGGATTAAGATTTTACACAAGACACAACATGACTTTATAAAATATGCAGAATTTCTGCAGATTAAACTGCCCAACAGTTTATAAAATAGGTCAAATCAACTCACTCTAGGTTACCCACCATAGTCCTGCATTCAAACTGCTATTTAAGTGAAGGTTCAAACTGTTATTCATTGGGGGTCCATATTTGGGGGTCCTTCAAAGGGTCTCAGGATCCCAGGAGGCACCAGGCGTCAATGTAATGTCAGAAAGATGTTGGACTGTAACGTCTCTAATGACAGACAGACATCAGATGAAAATCCCAGTGTTGGCTAATTGACATTGAGACGTTTAGCAGATGTTTAGCAGATGTTGGGTTTTAGTAACTAATAAGTAAAGCTGTAAAATATGGTTGATGCATTGGAGCGAAACAGAAGTATAAAGAAATAGAAAACACTCAAGAAACAGAAACACTCCAGTAAAGTACAATTGTATTAAAACAGCTTTCAAGTACAGTACTTGAGTAAAGATTTTTAATGCAGGACTTTTACTTGTAATAGAATATTTTTCGTTATGACTTTTACTCACTCCACCACTGCCAAAGACCACAAGTCATCTGATTCCCCAGTTAAATAATGAATTCTCTGAAAACCTGACCCTGAATAAGCACAACGTCACCTGCAGGCTTGTTGATGCTCGTGTTTTAAAGGTTGAGCCAAGTAGATATGAGAAAAGAGCTGATCCAATGTGCCCTGAAGCGGCTTCCTGTTATCTCTTAAGTGTTTTGTGGAGACGGGAGTTCAGGGATTCTCTGTGAGGCCACAGACGCTTCTCAATGTGGGTTATTGTAGATAAATCAGAGCAATCAGACTGCACAGCAAAGAAAATTCCAGCAAAATTTAGAGAATTTAATTCAGTCCCAGCTGAAACTTCGTGTATGGAAAACACTGAGTATCAGCTGGTGAAATATGTTTATGTTACATCAGGAGTGGAGTGACTCTGGTGAGCATCCCAAAGGCAAAAGCCAGAGACACAGTGCTGTGTGTTTTCTGTGTTTGTTCTTTTGTCCCTCAGTCCCCATGAATCCTTGCAGAGTGCTTGTCAGCATTCGTCTCCAGGTCTTTGTGCGCCGCTTGTTCCCCGGGAAGCTTATTCAAAATATGAGAAAATAAATGAGTTTGACTGTGCTGGGTGCTTTTTTATCCATTTCATGGTAAAAATCCCAGAGGAAACCCTCTGACACCACAGATTTATTCCCATGAGTCATTTTTTAAATTCAAACATATCATATTGTTTGGTTTCTTATCATTTGTTAGACTATAATTACTTTTACCTCTATGGTGAAAAAATTATGTATATAGATGTGAGTGTGCATGACTGCATACCAGACCCACATTTGAATTATGTTTACATTATATGCTACTGTGCTTTTCTTATCCTTTGGCTGAACTGAAGACTAATGGAGGTTACTTTAATATTTATGAAGCACATCTCTCAGTACGTTTGGCTCACTGACTTCAGTCTTACATAAAAACCACTGATTTAGCACAGGGCCGTTTGAAAAATCATGTTCTAATAGAATGTCTCCCTCCGTCTCTCCTCTCTCACCCTTGTGATCACCATCTGTTTGTCCATATTGTGTGATCCTCTGTTTCTGGTCCCTGTGGCTCGCCACCAGACGCTACCTTTGGCCTCCTGCTTGGTGTGTTTGTGGTCTGTAGCCTGGCTCTGCTGGGTCTTCTTACATTCGTCTCCTGGAAGCTGTGCTGGGTGCCTTGGCGGACTAAGGCCCATTTCCCCAGTCCATCCCTCGCCCCTGCCTGTGGCCCAGAGCACAGCCAGCTCCAGTCGCCTCTCCTGCTGCCCAGCTCCCAGCAGCCGCCAGTCACCATGGCGACAGAGAAGGTGAAGGACCCCGTGGGCTCAATGGGTTTCCTGGAGGCGGCGGTGAAGATAAGCCATACATCTCCCGACATCCCCACTGATGTGCAGCTCTCCATGAGGGAGCACTTCCTGCGCCGCACGCAGCGCATGCAGAGACAAACCACTGAGCCGGCTTCCTCCACTCGGTTAGACACATACACTGCATGTACTGTGTGATGGGGTTATCCATGTGTAAATGTGCTCACGGACACACACAAACATGCATCCATGCACGCATAAGCAGAATTTGAGACACAGCATCACGTGGAGGCACCAAATACCCTCAACGTATCACTAATGAGGGTAGATATTCTCTATCTGGGCAATTTGGCATCTACAAAGTTAATTATAATAAATACTGTAGATCGTGTTGCTCTTTGCCTTTGAGGCATCTCTTCACAGGTCATTATGGTAAAGCTAATTATATGTGATGGCTTCTTCATGAGAATTAATGGAACATAGTTGGAAAAAAATCACTGCACGTTAAGTGAACATCACTACTCTATTCTGCTCATGTATGCAGTTGTCCTTTAAATGCACATTTGTTCTGTAATTAAAGCAGCAGAAAATTCCTGTTTAGGGTCCTGACACAGCAAATCATCGCTCACAGGGTAATGTTAGTGCAACTTCACCCGGACTTGGCCTCTATCTTTTATTTCACCTACACCCTTTTACAGTATTTTCTTATTCCTCACACAAAAGACAATCTAAGTGAAAAGCTTTTCAAAAAGTGACACATGCAAATCAGCGGCATGAGAGCAGGCAAGCTTTCTAAGGTAATTGTTTTCATGCATTTTTAAAAGCAATATAAATATAAGCCTCAGGCCATTAGTTGTTTCTTCAGGAAATAACTAAAATAGCTTTGGCTGTTGTCTTTGTCTGATCAATTGCAACCTTCACAGCAGATGTGAGGGGACATGAGGTGACACAATCAGTCGCTCCTTTGTCAGTGCTAGTTCCTTTGAGGTCAGCTCGGTGTGCCGGAGCCATTAAATTCAAAACCTCACAGAGTTTCCCTGCTCGTCTTCACCACTGCTCCTCGGCACAAACCGCAGCTACCTCCTCTCACTCCTCACTCTTCCCTGTCTTTCTTCCTGTCTTTTCTGTCCCTGCAGGCACAATTCATTCAAAAGACACCTGCCCAGGCAGATGCAGGTAGGCAGCCTAGACCTGGGGAACGACTATGTGGTGGACAAAGAGGAAAAGCCCACCAGCATTGGCCGCATCCAGCCGGAGCTCTACCAACAGAAGGCCCTGGAGTCAGAGGAGTCATCCAAGAATGGCAGCAAAAACTGTGGCAGGATTAACTTCTCCCTCAAGTACGACTACGAAAACGAAGCCCTCTTAGTCAACATCCTCAAGGCGGTGGACCTGCCCGCCAAGGACTTATGCGGTACATCCGACCCTTACGTGAAGATCTACCTGCTGCCCGACCGCAAGAAGTTCCAGACCCGCGTCCACCGGAAAACTCTCAACCCCACGTTCAACGAGAGCTTCCAGTTCCCTGTGCCTTACGATGAGCTGGCAGTCAGGAAGCTCCACATGAGCGTCTTTGACTTTGACAGGTTTTCACGTCACGATATGATCGGGGAGGTGGTGCTGGAGAACCTGTTTGAGCTGTCTGACCTCTCCAGGGAGACGAACATATGGAGGGACATCCAATATGCCACCAGTGTAAGAATCCATTGGCTTTTTTCTGTTTCCTCTAGACTCAGTATTATATTGTTATGGCTCTGTAACCACCATCACTCTGACAGTTAATTCATTCATTCATTCAGGTTCATTCAAATGAGGCAGGGCAAAGTGAGTTGTCTGTATTTTAGAAAAAATTGGACATAATGCAGAGAGCAGATGTCTCAGAACCGCGGTGCTCCGTCACTCCATTGTGTTACATGAATGACTGGAAATCAGATCGTCATTAGTGTCTAGGTGATGGTCTCTCTCTAACAAAGTGCGAATGAAAGAAAAATTAGTTCAGATGGCCGAGTCATATGGACAAGATAATGATGTGTACAATATGTACAGATTATGTGTTAATGTTTGGCGCCTAGGCTCTGACCTAGTTGCTCTCCACAAGGGAACATCCAGATCAGCTCAGCAGGGAGTGGATACTGACTTCCCCACCGAGGATGGAAGCAAATCTCTACACCCTCCAGGTGGACGTTAGGGCGAAGGGTGTGTAGTGTGGCGACATCAGGAGAATGAGTAGAGCACTGATGGCTGAAACAACCTGTGTCCCAAATCAGGAGCAGTCTATAGCTCCTTTTCCACTGGTTAAAAAACCCGCTAACACCCGCTAACATCAGGCTTTCATCAGCAATGGAAAAGGGTTCAATCGGCGTTCACACCCGGGTCAAATGACTCTGCAGTAGACGCCGGTATATACTGGCCTTGGCTCGGATTGGCATTGATGTAAACACAGAATCCAGGTGAACCTGCAAATTTTCAAACCACTTTCTGACTGTAACATTTAAAAAAACAGGTTACACTCATTAATTTTAGAGGAAAAAGGGTGTAAGGGTGCACTGCTTCTGTTGCCCAGCAACCTTGAAAACACTTTACTTTTTTTTTTATTTGTTTTTTTTTTTTTTTTACAAAAATATGAGGTTTTAAGGACCTTTTAACAGTTGCACTATTAGTTGTTGAACTCCACAGGCTCCCTGTTGGTGTTGTTTGTTACCATATTACTTCATTTCATTTCATCATTTCAATCACATTATGAATGACATGAAGGAGGCTGCATTTAAAGGAGCCTTTCGAATTGGGACAGCCTTGTTGCACCACTGTGACACAATCTGTCTTCAAATGCAGCCTCCGAAGGGACAGTGGGACACAGTGAGGGTGTGTTGGATACGTGTTGTGAGTGCAGTGAGAGTCTTGAGTTTTGCTGCCAAGCTCACAGACTTCACTTCATTAACGACTAAAGGAAGGAAATGTGGGCTTGTATGGGGCCTTACCTCATCAGCTGTGTTCATCTTCTTCGACTTCCTGTCCCAGTTGTGTTGCGTGTGGTCGCTCCAAAAAGGAAAAGCACTCAAACAGATGTCAGCGCTCTTTCTCTGTTCAACAGAAGCTCAACACCTCAGTGCTGCTATGCATGAGCTCTAAATTCAGCTGTGTCCACTAGCAGCCAGCTGAAAGAACAAAAGGTGATAATATGAGTCCAACAGAATTAAAAACCACTGTATTTCATTTAGGTGGTTCCAGGGTCCCGCTGTTGTCCTTGCTGGCTCACTGGCACTGGGACAATAGACTGATCTGAGTCATTGTTAACGAAATCACTTTCACCTGAGCTTTTCCTGCTACGACAGGTCAACATGTTCTGTTAAAAAAAAAAAAAAAAAGGTTCATAATCACAGATGACACCTGTCTGTTTGATGATTTTATCAACTAGAGCAAACTGAATACTTGGACGAACGATTCTTAAAATGTAAATAATTTTAAGTGAACACTCAGCAGATGCATTTAAATCATCATCACTGTAAATTAATATGAGTCCTTCTGTAAGACAGAGTGCAGTGGTGCCTGAAATACTGTCAAATGGATGCGATCATTTCAACTATTTGTTTTTGTTATTTATTTATATTGTTATTTAATTACAATATGAACATGATATTGTTCATTAATCAAATACACAGAAAATATACATACATATACACTGAACTGAATAATTAAAAGCCAATCAACAAGAAAAGATTAAGAGAAAAGCATTTGGTCAAAGATTTTAAAGGGGTAAGGGTAATGTGAGGGTGAGGGGGGTATTGAGGGAAATTAAAGTCCCACCTACAGCCCTGTGATGTGAAACTAATCACTACAAATGCATCAAACAGCGAATGCATTGTTAAGAACCAGATCAGTTCAGAAACATAATTGTCACTTATTAAAATACATAAAGGGACTAGCACTTCAAATATAAAAAGATATTTCTGCCTCACAGCTTAGTCATACAATTGTTTCTCTGTTGACATTGTTACTTGTCCAGGGGCCAGTTTCAGGAACTCAGTGTGCCTTGTCTCTGGCAGCATGTTAGGCACCTCTGAGCCCTCATCACTTTATCACCTCCCCAGCGCTCTTATATCAGACAGTCTGCTCCCACCCTCCTCCTCCAGCTGTTGAACTTGAGCTTCTTCAAGGATTGTTCAATAATCTCAACGTTATTGCTTAGGAGGCAGAAACGCAGGGGCTCTCTCCTTGGCACACAAACTTTATCGAACCGCCAAATGATTTTGTGACAAAGTCCCTTGCTCGCATTAAATTCAAGACTGGCAACATAAAGAATGCACAGATGGTGGTGTGTCAGTGGAAACAAAAAAAAAACCAACAAAAAAAACAGCTATAAAGTGATGAGTAATGAAACTCTTGGGTAGGATAAAGACGCTGTTTTAAAAACACTGTGCAGCTTAATGAGTGAAGAAGTCGGCAGTATCGAGTCGAGGGAGGAGGGAAGACAGAGCCAGCAGCTTTCCTCAGTTCATAGATCAAGGAGAGACGCTCGTCAATAACAGCAACCTTCAAGCGTTAGATCAAAATTCTGAAGGAGACTAGTTTACATTGACTTCAGACCATTTCTCGTGTGTGTTCAGTCTAGACGAACTTGTTCTGTGAAGGTTTTTACATGCAGAGAGGAGATTGTTCAGCAACTGTGGAAGGGACTAAAAACTAGGAGGTAGTTATTCTTTGTAATAAGGCGTCCGTGATGTTCAACAGATAGAAGCAATGTGAATGTGATCACAAAAAAAGACTAGTAAGTAATTAGTAGTGGATTTTTAGACTGTTTGAGCTAAATGCTGATATTAACATGCTAATGTTTAACAGTATACTGTATATCATATTCACCCTCTAAGTTTAGCCTCTTACCATGGTAACACTTGCTAAAGCGAAACACAAAGTACAGCTGAGTTTTGCAGGTATTGGCTCATAAATCAGAGTGTTTAAACTAATGCTAATTGGTGCTAAGAGCAAAGTGCAGTATTAGACACAGTGAACTTCTAGATTGATGGTGTTGCTGGGGGAAAACTCATTTATTCTGTGAGGGACACAAATGTCTGAACCAAACTTCATGATAATCCGTCCAATAAGTTGCTGAGAGATTTAACTCAAAACCACAAATGTTTACCATCTTAGTTTAGCACAGAGCTGATTTTAAGTCTTTTGAACAAAATCCCAGTCAAGTCTCAGGTAAATCCAAAGACCTGAAACGCAAATTGGAATTGGCTGAACGCACACGCAGACATATAGTGGAAATTCTTCTCAACTGACATAGCTCAGCTTCAGTAAAATTGTTTAATTGCCCTAAGGATGATGTGAAAACACAGGTGGCTACTGTAATTTGAAGGTCTTTCCAGCAGCTTGGATCACATATCATTAAGCTGCGTTTATATAAAAACATGTTGCTAGATTTAAAAAATTTTTTTTTTAATCACAACTCCCTAAGGCGGTAGATATACATACCCTCTGTCTTCTTGTTGACTGCATAAAAAATAAGTTATTTCTAATAATTACACAAATACACAAAAAATTCAAGACAAATGAAATAATATTAATATTAATTTAATAATAATAATAATAACTAAAAGGAGGAACTAACACATAAATAAATGCTTTGAGCATCAGAATCAGTTTCATGGCTGCAGTGAAAATATGCTGGATAAAGTGGAAAACTATTAAGCTACTCAAACAAATGACTTTTTTTTATAATAAAAGGCTAAATAATGAAAGACTGAAATAATAAAAGGTTATATTTATTTGTGATTTAAATATAAAAGTAATGTTGCAAACTATGAAGTCATAAGTACTGGAGAAACCAATAGTCATTGAGATATTTCACTATAAGGCAAAAGGGTCAACGTTAGGGTGGCGCTGCAAAGGAGGATTCATCCTTTGGGAACAATAACATTTTGTGGCAATCCAGTAGTTGTTATATATTTTAGTCTGGACCAAACTGGTTGACTCATCAATAGGCCGCCACTGTGGATAAAAAATGGTTAATACAGCACAGGTGATACCGACTGGCACCAAAACAGCCCGTGTTTCTACGACGACAATCAAGGTGTGGCTTCATGCTTTTGCAACACTTGGGGCTTCTGCTGTGCTCTCACGTTATGGCTGAACCTTCACACCCTTCAAACGAAATCCCTCACTTCCACAGCAGAGAAAGCTGAGTCGCAGCTGTGCGTGTGTGCGAAGAGACATTAAGACTGCTGCACTCAGACAGACGTGTTGGGATTTGCCAATCAGAGGGGCTCTCACCAAGCTCATTCAGAGTGATTAGGGGTCTGTGCGACCTTAATACTGCTTCTAGGATGGGGCTAAGGACTCACACGGGACAGATAACAGGACTCTCATTCCCCTTGAGACTCTTATCTCAGAGGGGGCTGTCGCTACACAAGTGAAAGCTCATGTTTTAATTGGTAGAAAGGTTGTGCTGGGAAAGTTTTTGTCTCAAAAGTAAAGAAAACATGCTTGGATGACGATACAAGGCTGTACTGAGACTTACTCACCCGTTAATTACGTGGGAAATTGGTTTATATTATGTCAAAGTACTGAGCTGTAAATTTAATATCCTCTTTTATTGAATGATGATGATCATCTGGAGACATAATCAGAATTTATACTTTTTGAAAACTGCGATGAGAACAAGGACATTTTCTGTTTGGTGGACGCATAGAGAAGATCAGCTTTAACTTCAGAGTCAGACCATCAACGCCTCAGTGACATCCTGACAGCTGGATCTAGGACTTGAGGTGAAGCCCAGTTGTTCACCTTCCTTTTCTCACTTGAATAGTTCTCTACTGTTGTTGACTTGAGGCTCCTTTAACTTTGCATTTGACAGGTGCATCAGAAAAAATCCAAACACATTTTCTGTTTGAATGAGCGTACTTTATGACCAATATTTCTTTTTATTACAACTTAATGTTTAAGTATCAGGTCCTGAGGTCATTATATATATTGATTAAGAATCTCATGATGCTTTTTTTCTCTCAGCAAAAGATAAATAATCCTTAAAGTAGGACTTTGAGTTTTCTTTAAAGAAATTGTTGGACAGTTTGAGAAATAGCCATATTTGCTTTCTTGCCAAAAGTTGGATGAGAAGATCGATCTAATGTCTGTGCATTCATTATGGAGCTGGAGGCTGAGGGAAGCAGCCAGACTGACTCTGTTAAAACAGCCACATACCACAACCTCTAGAGTTCACTCATTAACACGTATCTTATTTGTCTGATCGTAGAAAACCACAGTTTGTTTTTACATCTCAGTCTGTGTACAAATTAAATGAGAATTTTGTGTTAAAATCAATTAAATCCAATGGAATAATTGCAACAGATGGTTTTGCACGCTGAAATAAATAAATCTGAGCACATTTTTCTCATTGAGATCAGCTTTGTTGAACTTTGACCTGCAGTTCCTCAAATGGCCACTTGAGGCTGGTTCCAAAAGTGAGTCAATCCCCACAGACTCCAATAAAATGTCCAACTTTACAGCAGAAATGAAAATGTTCACAGCCCGGCACAAAAAACAGTTTTGGTCTGTAGAGCTAATTTCCTCCCTCATGACGACTGTATGGGGGTGAATTTATATATAACTCACCTGTTTACATTTTATTAATGCTTAAAGTTATACACAATTGAGGGCGTGGCTGCTTTGAGTGACAGGTGGATGAGAGTATTCTTGCCACAAACGTGCATTCACCGAAGTCTAGGCTCCACACACGCCCCACCTCTTTGTCCATTTCTAGGGGAGTTCAGCGGAGTCAGGTGCTGCCAAGATAGCAACGGGTGAGCAGCCCACTCCGAGCTTCAAAACTGCTCTTCAGAAACCAACGGAGGCCACGTCCATCTTTACAAACAGTCTTGTCTTGACAGTGCTAATGTTTGACAAAAAGCCTGAGAACCTAAAGTGGAGAAAGCTGTTGTAGATTATTAGCTCTGTGCATCATCCACTTTAATTCACTTTCTTCTGTTGTAAACAGCAATAAAACAGGAGTCAATGTTAAAAATACTTACTTAATAATTTAAATCAATATAAGAAAACATAAAAAACTTCTACGGATACTTGCAAAATGTCTGTTGAACAAACCATATAAAGCTTTCCTCCCGTTAGCAGCAGAGATAATGACATAGCGACGAGCTGTTTCCTCCTGCTTGTCAGACTCTTCATGCGAAGCTAAACTAATCCTCCCGGGGCTCCAGCTCCAAAGTTTTGCACAGACATGAGAGTGATATCAATCCTCTTGTCTCAATCTCCGCAACAAATTATATCTTCCAAAATTTCTATTTCCTGAAAACAGTGCAACTTTTTTTTTTTTTATTGGTACAAAATACAGACAACACAAGTCATTCTCTAAACTGCACTTTGCAAAAAACATCCATTTGTCTTCCAACACAACTCAAAACTCGCCTGCATCCCTGCTGCTCCTGATCTGAAAAGGCAAAATTACCAAAACACAGGCTCGTGACGCAGTTCTTATCCAAGCCAAATGAAAAGGTTGCATTATTTTGCATCATATTACCTCTTCAATACACATGTCTGACTAATTCTGTGCTCCAGTTAGCTAGTTTAGTGGTAGGAATGGGACATTATTTAACAACAGGACACCATAGGTTTGGTGTTTTATAATAGAGGTTTAAGAAGGAGAAAGTTTTCACTGTTTCACTGAATCTCTGCTCTAACCTCTAACCAGGCTTTAATCTCAGAGACAAACCTTGAGAGAGACCTTAAACTTATCATACATCACTCTGGATCATGTGTGCTGAATATAAATGTGAAACTAAAAGAGATTTTTTCGTCTGTGTGTGTCTGTGTGTGTGCGTCCACAGGAAAGTGTTGACCTTGGAGAGATCATGTTCTCACTATGTTACCTGCCCACCGCAGGCAGACTCACACTTACTGTCATCAAGTGCAGGAACCTCAAGGCCATGGACATCACTGGATACTCAGGTAGGTAGGTGTGTGTGTGTGTGTGTGTGTGGATGCACTGCAGCTGCAAATGAGTCAGAATGAATGTTTGAATATCTGATTGTGAGCGTGTCAGATGAAATGAACAAACAGTGGAGAGCCCTCTCCACCGCTGCGTTCTGTTTATTTCAGCAGTTATTAATATTCAACACTTGCAGTATTAAGACATTGTCAGCAAATAGTTGCAGGCGGTCTGTTTTTTTAACAGTCCGCTGTTCCACTTTTCCACGTTTCCCAAAAAAAAGCAGGTATCACTTGTAAAACCGTGACATTTATTGTGCCTTAAATGTCAGGGTTCAGGTGTAATTCAGAGTGAATGTGACGTTTTCCCTCCTCATGTTTAATGACATTTAACGATTTTAATGTGAGTCACAATTTTACTGCCCTGAATTTTTTTGGGGGGGGGGGGTTTATCTGCCTGCCATTATTGCAGCGTGAGCGTCGTAAACCCCGTAGCTTTAAAATTGCGCTTTCAAGCATATTGGGTTGCTAAGCGAGCACTCTTGTTTGTTGTTTATAGATTTAGGGCAGCTTACATCTGACTAAAACGTGGCATAATGGATCACACCAGGCGATGTGCCACAGACGGATGAAGTTTGAAATCAGCATTCATCAGGAAGCTTCCTCAGTCAAGCTTTTTAAGCTATCTGTGGCCTCCCATCCTCTTTGTTTACACAAGGCATCGACTCATCTACATTTGTGCACATTACTGATGCCAGGTCCTCCAGGGTCTCATGCTTGAGTAGAAACCAAAACAACACACACACACACACACACACACACACTGGTTGATGAAATAGGCCACTGACTGCTCTATCTGCACGGTGGCAGTGAAGGCAAACAGAAAAACTCTGTTTTTTTAATAATCCCTGAAGCCTGATCTTCATGCTTATTACTGCTCTGGCAGATTCCTAAACAAGGCGTATAACTCCGAGAGTGTGTAAACATGGCGGGGGTCACTTTTTCTGTCCGTGTTCTCATTCTTTTCCTCTCCTCCATTAGATCCCTACGTCAAAGTGTCGCTCATATGTGACGGGAGACGTTTGAAAAAGAAGAAGACGAGCATAAAGAAGAACACTCTGAATCCCACCTACAACGAGGCCATCATCTTCGACATCCCGCCAGACAGTATGGACCACGTCAGCCTGCACATCTCTGTCATGGACTACGATTTGTACGTACAAACCAGAGCTGAAATTATTAGTGGATTATTCAGTTAGTCGATCGATAGAAATCTGCAGCTGAAACTAATCATTTTAGTCATTTTTTTCAAGCCAAAGCAGAGAGAAAAATGTCAAACTGTAAAATGAGAAACTTTGCTGTTTTTCTTTGTTGTAAAGGGTTGTAAACGAAATACCTTTGAGTTTTGGGGCTTCTGATTGAACAAAACAAGACATTTGAAGGTGTCACCTTTTACTCTGAGCAGCTGTGACGGTATTTTTTGTGATGGTGTAGTAGTACATATCTAAATTAGCATCAGTCGCAAAACGCTAGAAACCATCAGATGAGGATGATAAATTAAATATTAAAGTTTGCTTTAAATTCAAAAATGTTTTTCTTATCAACGTCACTTGGATGTTTGAGCATTACTATGCAGACTGATGTTTTCAAATTGATCTGCTGAGGGTGGAAAGTTTTGTCTGTGGAAAAGACATGTAGATGCTCATGGTCCAATAAAATCTACAGTAACTTGAAATGAAGTAGGTGAACTCTGGTGTCCAGAGGTTTGGATTTTTGGATGTGAGCGAAGGAGAATCATGTAATTTCAATAATTGAACTTTTTTGGTGTAAAAAACACCTATTAGAACAAATTATTATTTAAAGCTGTGTGTTTAAAACACGTCTGGGGTTTATTTTACATGAAAAAAGGCTCATATTATTCCTCATGTTCAAATCAGAGTCAGTTGAATTTTGGTTCTTCAGAAGAAAAAAAGCAGTGCACTACCTTTATGTTTACAGCACATGAAGCTATAATAGGAAAGGGAAAAAGTGGAGGCAGTGCAGACAGCTGACAGAACGAGAACGTGCGTGTTAAAGGTCAGAGTGTGTGTGTGTATCCGTGTGTGTTTTTAACTGTGTTGTATAAAAGGAGCAGATACTCCCAGGATTAGAAACCTAGTTCATTGTATTTTCTTATGACGGGATTAAACCAGGTTGTACTAAAAACCTAAGGATTAAGTCAAGAAAAACAAACCCTGCTTTTATTTACACTTCAAACATCTTTAATAGAGCAAAGATCGTCTTTGACGGCCTCCCGGAGATGAGTCAGTTCAAGTGTCACAGAGACAGTCAGCGGCAGACTCACTGTATCAATCAACAGGACATCTGGATTCAGATTTGTGTCTCCTTTGATTCCAAAATCCCCTTCGTGCAATTACAAACAACAATGTGATGTATGAGATGTCATGTCAGGTTAAGGCAGATGTTTTTATACAGTGCGTGTTTGTCCCCACAGGGTGGGTCATAATGAGATTATTGGTGTGATGCGGGTTGGATGCAGTGCAGAGGGACTTGGCAGGGACCACTGGAACGAAATGCTGGCTTACCCACGCAAGCCAATTGCACACTGGCACCCCCTGCTGGAGTCCAAGAAGTCTGAGAAGGAGGTAGGTGTTGGACTGGAGTCATTTTTAAAGGATTATTCTGTACGTGTTCATCATTTGGGATGAGGAATCAGAGGCTTAGCTGGTAAATCTCAGCTCAGGTTAAGAGTATCGCTATCACTCTAGGGCAGAGGTTTGAAAGTGTGAGGAGGGTTGTGTGGGAGGGAGTGGGGGCAAGAGGCTGCAAAAATAAAAATACCGCATGAGGTTCAAGTGACGGGTGCATCCAGGTGCTCTGAAAACAGAAGTTCTCGCCCCACTGTCCAACACTGTCAAGTTGTGGCTGCACACCACACAGCTCACTGAGGAAATGAAGTGCTTGCGTCAATAATCATACGCCTTCTCTGAGTCTTAACAGTCAAATCTGAACACACAAACATGATACACATATTTTCAAAGTTAGTTGACTCACACTCTCAGAGGACATCATTTTCTCCAGAGTCTCCAAAACTAATCCATGTTCACGAATCTGTTTAGAAGAAAAATATGTTCTTTATGACTCCAGAACTTGCCTGAGAATCTTTACATTTTTAAGTTTACCTCAATGTCAAAGTAAACCTGTTAGTTTTCTGTAGCTCCATGAGTGCACTAGTATTAATAGCTAATTTGGCATATTTCTAATGTAAACCAAAAAAAAGGCTAGAAAAACTAGTAGCCGCCAGCAAACTCACTGAAACCATGGCAACAAACATCCTGTTTACATCCACCAAACCACTGGAATTTCATTATTATTAATCCCCAATAAAAGTGAGACAAAGAATAATACATGTCAAAATCCATTATTATTAAATGTTAAAATATTTTTAAACATTACTAAAGCTCAAAATCTCCCATCAACATTACATAATTTTGAACACATTGTAATTTGATAATGTTTTTTTTTTACAGGACTCCTGTATGTGGATATCTTGGCAGATATTTTTTCCTCTATGCATTTAGTCTCTTTATTGCACCCACACAAAACTAAATGAGAAAATGCAATAAAAATATATTGTGTGTATATTGTTCGAATATTCCTGGAGCACAGACACTGTCTTCTGGTCAGATTTTTATTCTATTGAAAATGACCTGAGAGTGACAGTACTGTAAAAAAAAAAACCCAAAAAAACAGCATGTGCCCTATGAATCACTGCCTTGTGTGTGTGTGTCCTGCAGTGGAAGGCGAGGACAGCCAGCTTTGACAGCCAAGGCTCCTGCCCCTCACCCAGGCCCCCTGCCAGTCCCTGAGCAGAGCCACCTGTGACCCAGCAGCCCAGAAGGGGGTTTCCTCCCTCCTGCTGATCCACTTCCTGTCTGTCTGATTGAGGAGAAACACAACCCCACTGTCTCTCCCTCTCTCTCTTTCCCTCTCTCTCTCCTCTCTGTACCCCCCTTCCTCAAGTCTAGTCCCAGAGCCCTCCTAAGAACTGAGCTAGGACCACCATCAGTCAGTTAGTCGTGTGAAGCGCACAGTCTTTTCCGGTTAAAGTTTTAGGGTCTCTGATTTTGAAATGTGGGTGTTGTGATGAACCTGAGCTGTCCTTGTTGTCCTCAGAGGCGACTGGCTGGACATCCAGTCTGCAGACATTTAACATTGAGCTGTCCGCGCTGAAGCGAACAGATCTCGGCGTCCTCACAGGAGACTTTCCAGACAGCTGAAGATTCAGCTCGGCGCTGAATCTGAGACTCTTTGATGGAGAACCTCAGTCGGATTTCGCTCCCAGAGGCTTCACAGAGGGAAGCTGAGGACACCTTCAGGGTTGAAAAAGGAGATGATCTAAAACAGGATCTGAGGCTACTTCAAAACTCTGCAGCTCTCTCTCTCGCGTTGAATTTTACAGTGCTGTATTAGCATAAAACAATACTGAACTGTAGCATTTTGGAACTGTGAGATGTAAAACTGCTCCATCATTGTTTATGAATAACAAAACTGAAAACGAATTTCAAAGCTCCAGCTGAGTTCACTGTTACTTCGAGCTTCACCAGTAACACAAGCAATTATCTGATCTTCATCTCACTGAGGAGAGGCTGAAACTAAAATATTGCCAACGTGAGAATTTGAGACGTTAGTGTGGCTTCACAATCAAACAGTTTTACCTAATGAAGAAGAGGAAGAAAAAAGAGGATTAGCATTGGCACAAAAGCAAACTGGCAGCGGTGTTCAGTTCAGTTCGGTTCAGTTCAGTTCATTTTCAACCCTTGTCATGAGGTACATGGTTAATTTACCAGATAAAGGCACAAATAGCTCAAGACTATAACTAAAAACCAACCAAAAAACAAAAGGGTTTTAATAAAAAGTCATTTTTACAGAAAAAGCTTTTCATCAATGGAGCTCCGGAGGTTACTGTAAACAGGGAAAATTGTGAGCACACCTTACACATCTGCACTTCCTCTGTTTGATGTTTGCTTTTGAGCAATCTCACCCTTTCTTCCAAATGAAAACTCAAACACAGACACTCATGTTTTCCTCCAGACAGCACTTCCTCGTCTTTTTCTGAGCAGGTTTTGGTGGATGTGTATAGTTTCATGTACAGGCGTCTTACAGCCGGTTACTGTATGTATGTTTTTGCTTTTCCAAACAGAAAACCTGAAAAGATATAATGATAGGTATAGATATAAAAAAAAACAACAAAAAAAAGAAAGAAAAAAGAAAAATACTGACATTTTGAATATATGTAGCCTTGTTGGTGGTGATGACTGAGAAAACGCTAAACTAAGAAACTTAGAGACATGCAACTTTCTTGATGTTTATCCTGTCATTAATCTTGCTGTGGTACAGTGAATTTGCCATCCAGATGCTCGATCTGCAACGCTGAAGATATTTGATATGATGAGAACAAGACTGTAACACTGCTGTTATATTAGTTTTCTTCACATCAGTATAATTCCTATAAAGGGTCCCCTTGCATTATTTTCTCTATTTATGACAACTTAAATCTTCACTAAAAGATGCACAGAATTCAAGTTACAATCATTTGTTATTACGTTATTTTCCTTCAATTTCACCTCGTACGAGTTCCCTAGTGAGATCATCATAAGGCAAGACAACACATTACCAAGAGCTAATACAGAGATGAAAAAGAAAAGTTCACAAATCACAAAAGCAACGCGTGAAAAATTTTTACTGTATCATTAAGGGAAATAAATTATTATCATCTAGTGTTCTGGTCAAATGCCTGGATAAAAAAACAAAACAGCTAAGAGCGCCCACATTGTTACTGTTTTAATGAATATTGCAACCATTTCAGGATTTGTCATCAATGCTTACATGATCAATTTGATGTGCATTTAAATTTTTAGGACTCTGTGACAGTTAATACAGGAGAATTGGCAGGTGAATGGCCTTTGAATGGAAAACGTATCACATTGTTATGCTTAATAATGTAGAGTCTCTTCATGATCCTGTGTGGCTGATTAATCCCGTATTTACATAGTTTTTTCTGAATATGAATCATGAATTGCCTGTAGCCCTGCATCTAACATGCAGTTTTGCACTAACACTTATCTAGTGTCTGGTTTAAGTTGTTGGTAAACAGCAGGATTTTCATACATGCTAACACATCACTATCTAACCACCATTACATCACTATTATGTTACTATTGAATTCATAAGGGAAGTTATGTGCTCTCACGTTGTGCAGCAGGCAAACAGCAGCAATGTCATTGTCATCATTTATGCTAATTTAGCTTTTTTTATGCTAACATAACTTAGCAGGAGCTAACTTTGCGTGCGGTGCGCTTTGTGCTATTATCATTAGCTTCCATCAGCACAAATTTTAATCAGATTTCTCAAAAAAAAAAGCAAATTAAGCTGCGTTTCCATCCACGACCCGTTCTATGAACATTTTACGACAAGCATTTCGAGATAAACAGCGGGTGGTGCTAATTCTCCAGCCTGCTGCCATTAAGCCTCAAGAAAACATAAACAAAGAGCACCTATCAGATTTCAAATGAATTAAAACTATGTAAAAAAAAAAAAAAAAACATGTTGGAAATGTAATATTTGTATTTGTTTCATGTGTTAGTTTGAGTAACACGACAGTCTCCTATTGGTTGACACAATCTGATGTTTCAGTTGCTGCTATTTTTCATCTCTTCGTTGAATTAGAAGCTTCATGGACATCATGATTTATTTGTTATCAAACACAAACTTACATTTTTTTGGGGGGTTTTTTTGCAATATTTGCAGTGTTTCCACTGTCCAGTGTTTGTGTGCAAACTGAAAATGGTTGGATACAAACACACTTTTTGTGTCTCACTGCAGGGCAGCAGCTATGTCATCTTAGCTACCAAGACCTGACAGATGACTAACACCTCTTAAAACTGCTTTCCAGCAAGTTGCTTTATTTCTAAATACTGAAAAAGTCTATATGCTATCATCACATTGTGACAGAAAGTTTTCAACCACCCTCCTGCTTTACAATGGGAACAGTTTTTAATTAATGTATTATGTAATTTAGCTTCCATATATCTTTGTGACTAAAATTATTTTCTTCCACTTTTAGTTTTACCCTCCACTAGAAGTATTTTTTTGTCTTGTTGCTGTAATTGGCAAACACAGATACAATCAGCACATTCAGGCCAAGAAATATTAAGCTACAGAGTCAATATGATATCAGGCAAAAAAAAAAAAAAAAACTGCCAGGAAACATTCACAGATTACATTGGGTCGGCCTTGTACAGATAATTTCTTTTTGATAGGAGGACCATTTACTGAATAGCATTCTGGTTTGTATTATCTCGGCAGCAGCCCACAGCAACTTTAATCTGATATGTGACAATGTTTTTGGCCGTGGCTTAAACTCGTCTAGACGGCTGGTGCCTCGTTCAGCAGCAGAGGACAAGTGATACAGCAGCTCAAACTGTCCTCGCCTGCAGAATGCAGTACAACGAACAAGCTATATATCACAAGAGTTCGGGAAAATGTCATTGGCCAGACATGAAGACGTGAGCAGATGCATTCAGCAGACCTTTGTAGGATCTGTTTTAGCCATTTCCTTCATGGGTGAGTTTACCCAAGGCGAGCTGTTTGGTCCGTCGGTGTGGGCGTGAGGCTGAGACGACAGCGCGGGGGCAACTGATGGGTGAACGGGTCAGCATCTACAGAGCAGTGGCATTTCTCTAATTGGCACTTGTTATAGCGAGAATGAGTCAGTGCATTATTGTTTGTGCTTGACGTAATCCATCATCGCATCAGCACCCCTCCACAGACGTGTTTGCTCTCATTCGCACTGTTGTTTTGATGGTGAAATTCCTCTCTAGATTAATGGCATTATTCATATATTTCTAATACCTTATTTAAATGTAAAATTTGAAACAAGTGGTTGAATACTAACAGTTTCTGTTCCACCTTTTTTTTTTTTTAAACGTGCTTTATGATGGTCATATATTTCTCTGAAAATGTGGTGTGTTTTCATAGTAGAACAAACCTGTTAAATCAATTGCCTCAGTTTATGGACTGTTTCAAGACCTTCTAGCTTTGCCTAATATTGTAACGTTTCTTGATATGATCTTGTATCCCTTCCAACTGTTATGATAGCACTGAATTTCCAATTTTTTATTGAACATTTTGTATTTGTAATAATAGAAATGTTTGAGAAAATGTCCTGGTGATTAACATCAACAGTTGTTAGTTCAGACAAGAGTCTATTATGAGTTCTGTTTAGATTCTAGATCATTATCAAGACTCACAATATGAGTGACCCAGTGTGTAAAGTAAGCTGAAATAGCAAACAGTGTTCCTGCCACAAATTGTCATTCTTTTGTTTCAACAAGTCTGAAAATCAAACAGCAGAGAAGAGTTTGTTGTTTTTCTTTCCTCCCATGGGATGTGATGTGTTATCAGTTCTGTGACATGATTTTCTTTGCTTTGATTAAAAGACTTATGCAAAATGGGCTCAGCATCGTTATTTTTGTGCCAAACTCACCATATGATAACAGCGCAGGCAGTAGCTTAACAAGCAGGAAGAGGCACAAAGGAAATGAGATTCTGACTGAATCAAATGGTCGAATTACAGGAGAGGAGGGGAGAGCGCACACACCCGCACACCACAGAGCAGTAAGACTCGACAGACTATAATAAACTGAATGGCTTTTTTTTTTTCTTTTTTAAGAAAAGAATGAAATTAATAAACAATACTTCCAATGGCTATTTTATTTATACATTTAAAAATGTGTAACAGTATCTGTGATCTGTATTAAATTTAGCAAGAATGTAAGGTGATTGCAAAGCCACTGAAAGATTTTCATATCCACCTTATTCCCATAACCCCATGAATTATGGGTGTGACTTCTAGTTATTCCTTTCACTGAACTGGTGTCCACAAGAGTTAGCAACATGGTGCAGGAGTCTGGTGTCTTCCTTTTTACCAGATATTACAGGGAAATGTAGGAACTCAGCTTTAAACAGGATAATATGATCATAACTACTTTCTGGTGCATGGGGTGACATGAGGAAGTGGCCTAAAATAACATATAGTAGCATATTTAGCTACTTAACTGATTCATAATCAATCTGAAAAGCTCTGATGTAATCAATACTAACAGTTATTACATCAAGGATGGAGGTAGAACAGAACCTTGTTTGTCTCAAAGCAGAAATATCACCACATCACCACATGTTACTCCTTTAGGAAAACCTATCCCTAAGTAGTACAAGGAAGAGATATAATCACACTATCCTGTGTAAATAAAAAAAATAAAAAAGTTTTAATTATAATTTGCTGCTGAAAGTTTGATCAGAAGATTGACACCACTTTTATATCTTGAAGGCACCAACTGCAGCAAGCTAACTTAGCTTAGCGCAGAGAGACAAGGAAACAAGTCAGCTGTTTCCCCTCTAAACAAGGGGTGACTGCTAGCTTGTCTCTGTCCAAAGGTCCAAAAATCCACCTTTCTGCACCTCCAGAGCTCACTAGTCAACATGTTTGTTTTAATTTGTACAAAAATTAGTGTAAGTGTAAGATACCAAACTGATGGTGTTGGCTTTACATTTATTATACAAAATGGAGAGTGGTATTGATGTTTTCATATAACTCTTGACAAGAGAGTGAATTGGTGTATTTCCTTTCCGGTTTGGCAGGCTGTATCATTTATTTCCCAAAAATATCTAAAAAAAAAAAATAAAACTAAAACAAGAAGTCACATCATCAACTACCTCAGACGTCTGTTCTGTTAAAGTAATAACTGCAAGTCCTATATTTCAGGCAAGGTATCATGGGATTAGGAATATGGTGGAGACAAACTCACTGCTCCTATTTTTTTATCCTTGCCTTTGAAAACATGACACCACCTCCTTGCTGTCAAACCAAGAGTTTCCTCTTCATGGTCAGCCTGTAAATGATTTGGTAGCCATCGTCCCAGCCGTAGAGCTGTTTCTCCTCGGGGTTGTATTTCAGACTAGCGTGGGCTCCGTACCTCCTGGGGAAGTAAAGCAGGGGAGCCTCCTCGCTGATCACCACGTCGTTGACGTCAAACACACACTGAACCCGGGAGCGGCTGGCCAGGCGGGTGTTGTAAACGACATAGACAGTCCCACAGACCACGAAAGCCGCCTCTGCGTTCTCCCTTGGGCACCGGGTGTCCCAGATTTCTTCTATATCCAGCGTGGCAGGGTCCATCTTTGCAAGGTTGATGTTTGGTTCACTGTCACTGGTGGCGTACAGGAGCCAGAGGCCCTCGTCATCCAGTGCGAGGTCTGCAACAGTTTCCGGGTTGAGGTTGTAAACAGTAGCGTGGCTCTCCACGGGGAACATGGCGATATCTGTCACTGAGCCACTGAGCAGGTCATATTTGACCACCTGCAAGTCTATATCGCCCTCCTGTTTTATGTAATACAAGTAGTCGTTATAAACAGCACTACCAGCGCCGCTCCAATCAGAGGGCAGCCTGATCTGTCTGCTGCCAGCGACTCCTTGAGAGCGGGAAAAGTCACGGACAGAATTGAACTGGTAGATGATGTCTCCTGATGTCCCATTAAAGACATACAGCTTGGATGACCTGGGGTCTCTGGTCCACATGCCCTTGGGACCACCCACTCTCTTCAGGATCTTCACTGATCTGATGCCAGAGATGATTTCCACACAGTCTGCAGAGAGAGAGAGAGAGAGAGAGAGAGAGAGAGAGAGAGAGAGAGAGAGAGAGAGAAAAAACACAAAGAGGATGGTAATGTCTTTGTGCATAGAGCAGTAATTATGGGAAAACATGTGCACAGCTGACCATCTGTCGTATTGTTCCTGTGTCCATCAACCTTTGCAATCTCACATAAAAGAGTTGCAAAGTGAGGGGAGGAGCTGCTCTTTCTGTTTGAGAAATCATCATTTTGGCACAGCAGACAGGTCAGATGCCAATGCCGTGTAGAAGGAGCCAGTCAGAGAGGCAAATCACAGTTGCTGAATTTGTTTATGCCGCAGATTGCAGTTAGATTAGTTTTCAAAACACCATAATTTTTAGCTTCCACCTATTGTTAGTGGCTCAGATGACAAAATTTTAAGCTTGGTGATTGGATGTTGTTTTGCCAAAATGCTGCCTGGGAGTCATAGTTGAACCTTTAAACCAAAGCTCTGTGTACACAGACTTGACTTTTTATATAAAAGAACAGGGCATTTTCTTGTTGGCTGCGCTTTTCGTTTTGCTCTAGAAAGTCAGAGGTTGATGCTGAGACCTCAGAGATACAGCACACCTGAGTAGGCCCACGTACTCCACACCGCTCACACAGACAATACACAGACCTATCACAGACATACCTTGTATATACTTCATATATTCAATTAAAACTTTTTGTATGATTTAAAGTTTGTTTTTTCCCCTCCTTTCTTTCCTCCTCCCCCCAGCTGACTCCACCCTGATTGCTTCATGCCAAACACCTGCTGTTTCTACTCACCTGCTGGTCATCTCCAAACAAGCCATATATACACACACACACACACACACACACACATACACACACACACACACCCCCCCACACCCACCCTGGACCTTCTCATCATTCCTCTCCAGATTGTTGTCTCTGCTACATCGGTAGTGTTTATATCAGCCTCTGAAGAAAACTTGTGCCTAGTTTTTCCTGCCTGCGATTATCTCAGTGCTGTTTTCTCTCTGCGTCTGCCTCAGCTCCACAATCATCCTGCTTGCCTCTGTCTGATTCCTGCATTCGGGTCCAAAACTACATTACCTATCATAAAAACCATTTTCATGCTGGGGGTGTCTGGAGTAATTCTGACATAAAGCAGGACAGAGCTGCAATCGTTACTATAATTCATTACGGGATTCAGAATCAGCTTCCACACAGTGAGGAAATACAACACAGTGGATGTGCTGGATGTCAACGAATGAAGTTAATGATGTAACATTCGGTTATTAGTGCTGGTAAGTTGCACATGCTAATGATTGCAGCTTATGTTAGAGCAGAAAGGCTTTTATTCATTGCTCTCACTTATGGTCTTGCTTTTGTGGATTTGGAAAGGTTTTTTAAAAAAAAAAAAAAAAAAAAGCACACACCACACTCCAGACTCTTAAATGCCAAATACATTGCACATTGCTTCGGAATGTGGAGACACCCAGTCTAATACACGTTGGACCCCGTCGCTCATATGAAGAGCCTGAGAGAGGAAACCCCACTGGCCAGCAGATGAGCCAGTCATTACCTAACTCCCGCTCTGCAATAAAAAGTTGCTCAAACCCACAGAACTTTATTTCAAATTTGAGTGGAGATCACAGAGTTTCCAAAGAAACATCCATTTAGATCAGGCTGAGTTTTGAAACACACAAAACATCTACAATATTCCCTGCTGCAGTGGTGAAAACTGCATTTAGCAACATTTGAATCAAAATGTGATGATTAATGTGGATTGTTTGCTCAACTGTTACCACTGTCAGTGAATCCACACCCACACAGTCCTGACAGAGCAGGTTAGACTTAACTCCAATGAAATAATACCTCAGGGTGTTTATTTTCAAACTTAAACTTTGATTGTTCCCTTTTTAAATCGTGATTTTTTTATGAAATACTTATGATTTGAAATGTTTTTGGGAGCTTTAAATCAAATTAAAGGGAAATAAAGGGGAGAAACTTTATGATTAATACTGGAGAAGGCTGCATCCAGATGCTACATCTAAATTGTGGGGAAAGAATTACATGATGATTATAAAAATATTTCACAGGTGTGAGGTTAATGTGACTACACTAATTGAATTTAGTAAATTTAATTATTTCCCCTGTCACAATTAGTTCCAATAGCAAGTTTCAGTAAAGAGTCATTCCTCTCCTGAAATGTGTATTCGTAACCTAACATTTAGAAAAGTTTGAGCAGCCTGCAGCAGTCAATATCTGACTCTGCAAATTAAGGCAAATTCAAAGCAGTCAGGGGGAAATTGGACACACAGGCTCATAATGAGAGGAAGAATGAGTGCAGCACACTGACAACACAGAGATGCTTTCAGTAAGAGAAGTAAGACTAATACCGCGCTTTCATTAAAATATACGAACAAAGCACATCCCACTGATGTGTCCTGGAGCGATATCAGCATAATGCTTGCAAATCTGAAGTGGTGTCCCCACAATGCAGTAAAGTTCATTCTGGGTCACATCACAGACAGCCACAAAGGATCACTGTGTGCAGACCTCTCTACTGCGAACATGAGCTGGGAGAGTAATGCCGCCGACCTCAGGGCATGTTTCCTGTCCCTCCTCTCTGCAGAGATCGCACTGGAGATCTCACACACTGAAGCCAATGGAGAAGCCTTTATTATTGTGCATTGTACTATCATCCTCTTTGTATTTAGGAGCCTGGATGCCAGAAATCTCCCTTAATTATGCAGAGCATGACTAGCATTATGATGATAAACAGAGGTTTTATGATATTACAACCTACTTCTTGAATTTATGTGTTATTGATTGTCTTATTAAGTCAGCAAGAATAATAAAGACATCAATACGTTTCTCATTTGCAGTGTAAGAAAAGTCTGTATAAATGGTACTGCAGGAATTTAACGAACATCATCAGGAACCACTTAAGAGCAAAAATATAGATCTGTAGCTTAATGCACCAAACTCAGTGAAATGTAAAGCCAATATAAAGTATGCTGTGTTTCGTGGAATTAAAATCTGATTTCACAACTTTCCACGTCATGCTTTATGGGGGTTATGAATCCCTGTATTATCCGAGTGAATGACTCAGTGCAGCAGTTGTATTTCAGCATTGTTTGTAGCTGCACATCTTTGGATCTGGAGATTATAAAAACAAACAGCACAGTAGCTCTGCTGAAATAAATGAATTGCATCAAGCCACATTTTTCCTGGAAAACATGACTGCCCACTGACTGAAAGCACTCCGTTAAATGACTTGTAACAGCACTGTGTTTGTTCCCATTTTCCAGCGGCATGGTTTTTCCGAGACAGCAACTCAGAAAAAGGGGTGTTATAGTGCCTGGTGAGATGTGTAATGCTAACCATAACTCTAGAACATACATCCCATATATTCTACAGGGTCTGACTGTGCCAGGGCTCTGCCATGAATGAAAATGAAAGATCAAACGCAGCCATCCTGCGGAGGACGCTGGGCTTAAGTGTGTTTGTATTTCCCTGCAGCTCACCAGAGACTCTGGAGTGCAGCTCCTCCCAGTCGTCTTCCTCCTCTTCCTCTCCTCTGCTCTCCTGCAGTCCCCAGACCCCCTGCTCCACCACCTTGTCTGCCTTATTCGCACAGGCCCGGGGAGAAGTCTGGGTTTCCACGTAGTCCATCTCTCGCTCCACCCGGTCCACCCTGACCGCAGCTCCCTCCAGGTCTTTGAACAGCATGCTGTGTTCATTCTTCAGCCCATCCATCGTCACAGCAGTCAGCTTTTTGAAGTCCCGCAGCTCTGTGTGGTAGCGATTGGACTGTTCATGCCAAAACTGCATGCGGTCCTGCAAAACATGGAAAGAGCAAAACAAGTGCTGAAATGGTGTGATGGATGAGATTTTGTGGTTTTTAGGACTGTGTTCGCTCTGTTCAACTTTTTAGCCACACCAGCACCATGGCTTCAGGACCTGCCGTCTGCTGGTTCACACTGAAATATCTCAATAACTGCTGAAACTGCCGGGGGTTTTTTGTACTGACATTCATAGTCCCCAGAACATGAATCCTTTTGTGATCCCTAACTTTTCCTCTGGCGCCACCATAAGGTTGACATCAAATTTGGTAGAAATATTGAGAGATATATATGTTCCCCTCAGGATTAATCAAAATAACTTTGGTGATCCCTTCAAAAGGCATACAAAGGTGACCCCAATGAGAAAAGAAGAGAAAAACATATATACTTCTGTTACATTGGCTTTGGTGAGATAAAGAAGAGCGACCAAGTCGGGGTTGCCACCTTTGATGTGTGAAACTGGGACGATAAACAGGTTCATTTAACCTTATAGTAAACACCCACTTCAATCCTCTCTGCCTGGATCCACAGTGGGGATGTGGATGTGGATGTGAATGCGGTTGCTTGGTTACAAGGTAAACTGTTGTATTTCTACTACCAGTCAAATAAAAGTGTATGTACGGCCACTGGCCAATCATCGCTGCTGTACCCGTTTTCATACATTTACGGACACAGGATTGGACATAACAAAGAAGAAATCAGAATAGCGGTAGAAGGAAACAAATTAGGTTTTGTTTGAAACTATGAAATTTTAAATTAGAAAACACTTTTTTCCGGGGCAGTCGCTCAAAAAAGAGAACAATCCAGGTCGAACTGGGACAGGTGGCAACCCTAGTGGAGAATGGAGCAGGTGTCTGTGTATCACCACAGCTAACAATTGCTAGCACTGTTCTGTTTCACTTCAGAATGTTGTACAATTTCCTACCACATATAAAAAGTAGTAGTGCAGAGTGCAACAAAACTAAAAACATTCCTATCTGCCTTTTAATTACAAATTAAAAGCCAAGAAGCTAATGTATCTGGTGTGAGTTCAAGGTTAGCACTAGAGCTAACCGCCTTGGAATAATGTGTAAACACAATAAGGAGTCTTTTTTCTTGTTCTTGCAATGCAATCAACGTTGCGTGAACGCAGCATTGTATGTGTTAAACCATCAACCTGCTAGCATTGTCATTTTGAGGATGTCAGCACACTGAGCATTAACCTCAAAGCATCTCTGTGTCTCAGCGCTGGCCTCACAGAGCTGCTCATTGTGTCGCCTAACATAATAAATTTCAGATGGTAAAATGTGTCTGTTTCAATCAAAGCATCATCACCATCAGTAAATAGAAACCGGGCGATGTGTTTCTCAGTGTCGTGATTGACACAGTCGGCGTGACGGGTGATTTATTTAGAGCAAGATGTAATAACTGACAGCTCCACTGCCTCAGTTTCATTTTCTCCCTCTGCTTGCTGTGGGCCCGTGGTCAGATGGAAATGAAAGTTCAATGAAAACTTGCAGATGAATTGTCGTGTTCATATCAATGCAGAAGTTGAGCCAGCATATTGGAATTGAGACTGGAGGGAAGCTGCAGGGGGGCAAAGTGAGCGGGATTTAGCAGTAAATAGATGAGTCATTTCATGCGGATAACAGTTTCAAGATTGTCATTTTTGCATCTCAGGCACACAGCTGATGGAAAAGAACATGAAGCCTCTGTAAATGCACTCCAAACGAATACATTAAACTTCACTGAAATTACTCCCCTGAGGAAACCAAACATGTGATCCCCTTGCATTTCATATCAGACTCACCATAAGCCAACAGAAATGTCCGTATACAGACTTGCTGTCTTTCATGACATGCATCCAGTTTTATAACCCTTTTAAAACATAATAGTAATAGTAAAACTAATTTCCCTGAGGCACTTCACTGTAATACAGATTCACTCTTCCTTTGCAGAACACATGGCTGTCTGTTTGTTTGCAGGCATGGCAGCAAAGGTTTGGGCTTGTACTCATTACCGGTGTGTCATCGTCTTAAATGCTGCAGAAACTGTCATGTTGTCGAACAGAAGCTGCGTGTTGCATGAGAAGGAGAGCCCTGCATGCATCAACTGATACGCCGCCAGGGGCCCCTGCAAAGTTGATGAGCTGGGCAGAGATTGCATTAATTGGGCTGCGTTAGTTAAGACGTTAAATTCAAATAAAAAGATAGAGGAGGAGGACATCAGGGACTCAAAAGTATCAACTGGTTTTGCTAATTTTTTTTTAATGACTCTTCCTCCAGAGAGATGTATGCTGTCACACAAAACAGTATATTGATCAATTATCAGTCATTTAAAGGGTTTCTTACCTCAATAGCCAACAACCTGTTCTCCAGATAATCCATCAGCCCCTGGTAGTAATACTGGGCTCCTGTGAAAGTCCAGGCTGTGGAAACAAGGAGCACTAACACCGGCTTCATTGTGAGCCGATTAATGGGACAGCTGAGTTTCTTTGTCCGTCCAGATTTCAGAGGACTGTCCAGGTTTTCGTCCTTGGTGTGTTCCCCTGCAGAACTGTCCTTGGAGTTTCACACAGCCTATAAACACATTTATACACAGCTGCAACTACATGCGCAAAGAGGTGAGAAGGATAGAGAGAGTAAGAGGCCGCTCTGAGAGTTTCCAATTCTTTGACCACTCTCACTTTGCTGGAATGTTTTCACAAACTCTCAGGGAGGAGCCTTGTGCCTCTTACCCCTTGCTGTCCTAAAAAAAAAAAAAAAAAAATGAATGTGCTCCATGCGCTCTGTGCATGTGTGTTTGTTGCATATTTTGTACAAACTGTCTCAAGCCATGTCAGCAGGGATTAAACAGAACATAAATGAATACTCATTTGAGATGACGCTCATTCATTTCCTCAGCATTTCAGTGCAGTTTTATAACTCAGCCTATATACTGTTACACTATGGAAGTCATATACTGCTATCATATGGGACAGTGCACATTAAACATTGCTTGAAATGCACCAGAGTCAACAAGGCTATAATCCACATGTAATCCCTGGACAAATGTTGCAACATCAGCATGAAATATAACAGAAATATACTTTCGGGCTCTGTACAACTGTACAACTGTACAAACTTTTGTTGTTGTTTATTGGGCAACATGCGGTACACATTTGAAGAATAATGCTCACAATTAAAGTCAATATATCAAATTTTGTTCTTAAGTAAAAACTGCCACATGTTTTGCCCTGTAGCCGTCATTAAATGACATTTTGATTTGATTTATTTTCGATCTCAGCAACATAGAAAATTTGTTCCATTTAGTTTTCTTTTGCCCCTTTTATTGCGAAATGCATAGTACTGCTTTTAGTGATAGAAAATGGATGATGCACAAAGGCTGATTTGGCTGGTCACATATATGAAATATTTCAATTGCATTTACATTACATTTACTCATTTTGCAGATGTTTTTATCTGAAGGGACTTACAGGTGAAGGACAATAGTAAAGCTACAGTGTAGTGGAAAACCTTCGTGTAAGTTTTAGATACTACATCTATTTAATGAGTGCTGGGAGAGTGTATAAGGAAGTGCATCAGAAAGAGCAAGTTAGACATGTTCAGGTTTTTTAGAAAAGGAGTTGCTCTCAGAAGAGATGAGTTATTAAGAGATTCTTGAAAATAGAGAGCAATGCCCCTGCTCTGATAGAACTTGGAAGTTCATTCCACCATCAGGGAACCACAAATGAGAACAATCTGGACTGAGATTGCCTTGTGTGCAGGGATGGCAATGCCAGACGACAGTCCCTGGAGGAAGGCAATGGCCGAGAAGGAGCATAAGGCTGAATGACTGAGTTCAAGCAGATGGGTGCAGACCCAGAAGTCACTCAGAAAGCAAGCATTAGTGACTTGAATTTGATCCGGGCGGTCAAGTGCAGACAGTGTAGGTCGATGAGAAGTGGAGTGACATGTGACAATTAGCCAGTTGATTGGAGGAAGCCTGAGAGATGAGCAGTTATCTTTGGTGTATAAATTGTTCATATTTTTATTTAAAAGTGTACAGAGGTTCATATTATGTCATAAGTTATATATCTGTCTCTTGGTGTATTACCAGATAATGCTTGTTTTTTGGGGTTTTTTTTATAAATAGTGGTGTCTTGTAATTTTATGTTGGATGAGCCATGTGTTTATGGCTAATAACAATTAACTAGCTAACTACAGTCTAAGCCTGTTGGTCCCTATCTGTACCTTATAATGATTTTATATGTATTACATCATTTAAAAAGTACTTGTGATGTAAATTATTTGAAGGTCCCTCCAGATTTTTCACCCTGTATTTCACCTGTACCTTGCATGTGCTAAACATTTACACTGCAAATATGTCAACACTTTACTTTAAGCCCCACAGATTAGCGTTCATAAGCAGTATGTATTCATTTCTTAGGCCACTGTATTGTTGTAATCACATATAAGGACATTTCATAAGGTTTATTAATGTATTTTCACACCTATGAGCAGAACAGAAGACAATACTGTACTCTATTAACATATGACATTATAGTGTGCTATAAACCAGTTATTAAATGTTTGTGTACTGTTATGAATGTAAAATGTTACCAAAATTATATAGCAAATTTACCAGTTTTCCATGGAAACACTAAATGGAAGCTATACAGGATGCAATAAGAGCAGCGGGATGACGGTAATGATGTGACATAAATGAATCATAAAATAAAATCAATATAAAATTATAAAAGGAATCTATAAAGTTCAAACAACACGGTCGGTAAAAAAGAAAAGCGATCGTAATGATAGAGGAAAAGTACACAGTGGGGTAAAAAGGCAAATCAATAAAAGGAGAATAAAAGAAGATGCCAGAATACTCCTGAAGGGAAAAGCTCAGTTTATGTGAAGTGTTGAAACAGATACTGTGTCAGCAGAACTAATCTTAAAGCAATCTGAAGAAAACAAGAAACTGTTCAACTTGTACCAAACTGCTGTTATTTAAAAGTTAAGAAAAAACATTTGCAGTGGCAATTGTTTGGTCCAATTAAGCAAGAGTCGCACATTTATGGCCTCACTGGTCCTCACGGTTGATCCGCCCCCTCCCACACCGACAGCTAGAATTAGTCAATAACACTTTGTTTCTACTTGGACGGAGATTGCATTGCTGTGATGTGAGTGAGCACTGTGTTTACTGTAGACTGGCCTCACTGCAGGGAAAACAGACCATGACGAGTGCATTGATTACCCAGGCAATCACAGTGACTGACAGCGCCCGACCTTTCACCCCAGTGGTGGGTTTAGAGGTTTAGAGGTTCAGTTTGCTTTTGAACAGTTTATGAAATGTATATACAACTTGTTTACCAAGATAATCTTCACAAATGAACACGACCTCTGTGATTTCTGACGCCTAAATACAATCGTCAGAAGTAAAAAAGCTAATGTTAGGCTATAAACTAACTGCACCATGGTCACATGACTAAGCTGCAACAAAAGCCTTTCCTCTTAGAAAGTTAGTAATAGTTTGCAAACACGCAAGTATAGATCGTTTTCGTGTTCGGCATGATAACGTTTAATGTCCCTGACAAGCTCTGTAGCCTCATTTAGCCACTTGTTGGCAATAACTGCGTTTTTAAAGAAAGAAAATTCTGAATATTGTAATATGAAATGATATCAATACATTGCTGCAATTATTAACTCCAAATAGTCTACAGACATAAAGAAATTATGAGACAACCCACCCCTGGACACAGACATATAAAAGGTCCCCCACCACTCCCACATAGGAGCAAAGCCTCCAGGTAGTGGTGGTGGTTATGTTTCTCCACTGCTTCATTTGCAGTCATGTTGCATCTCTTTGCAGTTGCTTTTTGTCTCTTATTTTGCATCTCTTTTTTTCATGTTTTGCATCAGTTGTTGTTTTGCATCACTTTGGAATCATTTTGCTTTTGTTTGAGGTCATTTTCCACCTCTTTTTAGTTATTTTGCCTCTCAGGGGGCACCGCACCTGTGTTTATCTCAGTCGCAACAGATATGACTGTGAACCGTGGAGCCTGTGTATACATCAGAAAACAAACCACAAAGTCAAAAGAGTTCACGCTCAAGGTTTGCAGTTTGTTGCTGCATCATCACAGGCTGATTAAAGTGTGGTGCCAAATACTCCAGCGGCCTAATGACTGCGGTCTGATCATGCTCTTTTTTTGATGGTCTCCTGCCCATTATCATCTCAGCGCGTCCTGAACTGAACCACAACCCCTGTCTATTTTTATGCCTGCAGACAGCAGACCAGACTGTGAGTGTCGTCATGGTAACAAAGTGCCGTACGGCTGCTTTTAGAACCGAAATGGGCAACCTAGAGTTTGATCTAATCTGGAACACATTGCCTGTCTGGAACCGGCAGGCGAGGGCACTGACAGGCCAACAGCTGTAAAATTGTGTGTGTTCTTGTGTGTGTGTGTGTTTGTGACTGTGTGTGTATTTTCATGCCCCAGAGGCTTTGTTCAATCACAGTTTCTGACTGATGTGAGTTATTAGAGTTTTATCCCCCTTATTTTTTCAATTTTGCTGAATCGATCTGAAGCATTCGTCTCACACTGCCTTGCCTCTCAATGTGGATTTTTTAATCTATTATTAATCACCAGCTTAATTGCGCCATTGAATAGTGTGATGTGATCAAAGGGCAAAGCATCATTCAGAATTCATTAGGTTCTACTAATTATCAGCATATTGCAGTCTCATAACCTTTTAGCTCAGGGCTGATAAACGATGAAAGGGTGGAAGTGTTGGTCAGACCTTTGCTGCTTTGGTGGGTTTCACCCATTCAGTTTATTCAGGGGAAAGAAGAATGAAGTGTTTTGTTGTAAGCTTTACTAAATCCACCACTACTAGTGTGCATGGTACCTTCACTCAGTTATCCACAAGATGGCAGTATCTGTCTATATGTGAAATCAGCAGTGAACAGTGGTGGAGGAATATTCAGACCCTTAGGCTAAGTTGAAGCACCAATACAACAGTACTCCATTATAAGTATAAGCCCTACAATTAAAATCCTTATCCATTAAAAGCTTGCTGACCAAAATAAACTGAAAGTATCACAAGTAAAAATACTTGTGCAGAAAAATGACCCTTGACTGATATATTATCATATCTTACATATTAGATCAGATTCAACAGTGTGTATGCAGCATTTTACTGCTGTAGCTTGTCCTTCAAAAAGTCCCAAGATAAATCTGAGGGGTGATGAAAGATGAAAGATGAAAAGTTCTGCTTCACAATTCTGTCATCCAGTGGTTCCAGCCTTTTCCCACTCATGGCCCACTTGAAAATCTCAAAAATGTTGGTGGCCCACATCTGAGCCCATAACAATATGGAGGCCAAATAATACATTCAAAGCACTTTTTATTTTAATGATAATGATCGAACATTCAGGATTGAACTATCTTTTTTGATACTCCAGTTTTTGCCATGGATGTGATCACAATGTGGTCCAAAATTGTCCGGCCAGCAACAACATGAAAGTTCCTATATGGGCTTAAAATAAAACATTTGGTAACATTTAAAAACATTATTTGTATTTATTTTTTTTTTATAATTTCACCAACATTGTACTGTTTTTCAAATGGTTTGTTGGCCTCTTTGCAATACCTTCGTGGCCCACAGGTTTGAAACCACTGCCATAAGTCATGCAGCGTCAGAATGTCGAACTAGAACGTTGCTATGGACACGGATGATAATGATGATGTCACATTAACTGACACCTCGTGTGAAGTCCTATGTTGAAAACTGGGAGATGTCTGTCAGGCAGAAACTGAAGTCTGCCAAGGTGAAGCTCTTTCAGCTCATACCTCATGTGAAAGAGCGAACTTGAAATCCAGAATTGAGACCCTGAATGGAGTCCTTGATCTGCTCCAGGGTGGAGGAGCACAAGAAACCCCCAGCAAGAGAAAGCTGAGGGGACAGATATCTTCTCTCAGCATGGAGCTGCATCAGGCCAAAGCCAAGCAGCAGAAAACTGCAAACAGACTTGAAACTCCAGCTTGATCAAGGTCTTGTGCAGCAGATTCAGACAGCAAAAGCAGCAGAGAGGACCAACCAAGATCTCTGTCGTCAGCTGAAGCAGTTCCAGGTGATCTCCACACTGCACCTGGAGTCTGCAATCAACATGGATCTCCATTGCATGGTGGAGGAGGCCCATGCACAGCTCCAACAGCCTCCCTGTCAGAGGAGCACAGAGGCTCCCCTTGATGTTTTAAAGCTGCACTTGCAGCTGAAGAAATCCACACAAGAGCTGGAGAAGCACACTTCTAGCTTTCAGTCCAGTGGGCAGCTGGAGCAGAAGGTACAGACAATCAAGGAGCCCCAAGTCAATCAGATTTTGGAGGAGGTTGCGAAGCTCCAGGCTGCTGCAAAGGAGCATGCAGCAAAGGAGCAGCTGAAGGTGACCAAGGAACAGCTAAGGGCGACAAATAAGCAGCCAAAAGTGACCAAGGAGCAGCTCAAGGCAGCTAAGGGGCAGCTTAAGACCGTCGAGGAGGTGCTGGAGGCCCATCATCAAGCGTCACAAAAAGTCTTGCAAAACAACAAGGAAGAGTGGGTGAAGTGGTTTGAGCTGGAGCTGTATAAGGTACAGGAAGTGAACAAGATGTGCACAAGTAGAAGGATTGTGTGAGGACTCAAATTAGGCTCAATAAAGCTGCCTTCATACTGCAACCCTGAACTGCCGATGTGTGCATAGGGCAGGTAATTGTTGGGAGAATTCACAGCGAGCAGGTGGGTGTGTTGATAACATTTCTATTCTGCAGCCTGCACACTCGGGCGCCACCCCTCGATTGGTTGATACATCACTAATCCACACTCCTTATAGGTAAGTCCCGCCACTTGGCAGCCATTTTGGCAACACCTCTGAGCAGTTAATTCAGGCAAACAAGACCAGGCACCTATCTAAATTAGGTGAGTGAGCCATAACTTCACTTTGAATGATTACCAGGACATAAAAACTACAACACTAGCAAACAATTAATCAGTCAGCCCAGAAAAAGTAATCTGAGCCGAATAATAGATATTGAAACTAAATGTTAGTTGCAGCATCAAAAAAATATTAACCACAACCCAGGAGTGTGAGGAGCAAATAAAATTTTTCTAGATGGATAGGTTTCAGTTACAGTTATTTTCTAAACTGTGTCAGATTTCACGAGAGCTAAAGCAAAAATGTGAAAATACTCCAAACCACAGGTTCCAGTGGCAACTTTATGAATTTGATTATGATATTGAATGTATGTGCATGTGTGTGTGTGTGTGTGTGTGTGTGTGTGTGTGTGTGTGTGTGTGTGTGTGTGTGTGTGTGTGTGTGTGCATGACAAAAAGCAGAGGATCTCATGTAATCTCATGTGTCTGCCTTTACACCAGGCGTCAGGAGCCGTCCATAAAAACCTCTTTCCTCTGCAGCTAAACAAAAAGCCAAACACCCGTAAAGGCAACGTTCTTTATTACCCTTTCGTATTGATTGAGAGGGTCAGAGAACCCAGCAGCCTGGTGCCAGGTCGTATAAAAGTGCAGACCAAATGGGCGAAGCAACGTAAATCCTTTAGTCCCTTGTAAATAGCTTTAATACACCCGAGGCGCCAAATCACTTGACCTGCGTTAGCCCTGCCGTTTGGGGGCTTTCTGGCTGACTGAGCAGTGTGGAGCCAGCCCTTCTCCTCCCATTCTCTGGCTGTCAGTCCAGGTAATAGTCAAGGCCTTATTAGTGACACACGTGCTCCGCCTGGCTCCAAACCTCCACAGCATCTCCTGTATTTAATCAGCCGCTGAGAGAGCTTTTCTGCATCCTCTTTGCCTTTGTTTACCAATGTACTTCATAATCAACTCCATTCTTGTTTAGATTTAAACGTTGCACTTTTTTTGTGACATCTCATCTTCCTGGACTCTTTCTGATGCTGTAGCCAGCTTCAGAATTACATCATCCTTTATCTAGCAGCCTGCCTCTGCACTCATTTCTGTTTCACAGACTCCCGCTACTAGAGCATTAAGAAGCATATCATCCTGATCAGTACACTCACAGTCGATTATCAAATCTTTCACAAACTGTTCAAAACTCTCCAACACACCTTGTTTTCTTTGCTTAAAGCAACATTAGAGCGAGATATTTTTTTCTAGCATGCCGCAACTTTACAAAAACTCTCATGATTTTATTCCGACATTGAGAATTTGTGACAGTGAAATCACTTGAAAAGTCGTTCGGTGTGAGGCATAACTGTTTCATCATGGTCTGAGATTTACTTCACCCATGCAAATGTAATGACAAGGATTGGGCCTGCAGAAATGCTTTGAAACAGTGATCCATTTTCAACACAAATGCCTCCTTTTGACTCAACGCTTGAGAAAGCTTTGTATCCATCACGACTTTAGAGTCAGTATTTCAGAGTAAATCAGCCCGTAAAGCGGTTTTTGGTTTGTCTGATGTAACGTGCATCAGGAGTTTCTGCAAAGTTTCTGCGTTTTGCTGCAAAAAGAAATTCATGAAAACCAAAAAGAAGTGAAGAAATGAACCAGGGAGATAATCTGTCAAAGAGCCAAGACTTACATCTGGCACAGAGGATGAGCTCAAAAAGTAACTTTCAGAGAAAATAATTTTAACCACTTCCAAAATCCTGACATAAGAGACTGACTAATTTCTAATCATAATCATTTATAATTAACATAATCAATGAAGAGAACACTGTTTCCATTGGATCTCAGGGAAACTTACCAAACAAGACAAGTGTAAAAGTGTTTCCTATCCTCAAAAAATATTTTTCTGGGGAGGGACAGAGACAGAAACAAGGGAAGCCCATACAAGTATCTGTAGCCTATAACCAACTCTTTTCTTCTTCAGTTATTTCTGTTTATTCGGTAGAATTTGCAATGAAAAATGATTCATTTTCCATAAAGTTTATGTCTATTTAAGGTCAAGGCAGCGCTGGATCTCAGTGTTTGTGTTGTTGGCCACATAATCTCGGAAAGTTAACGGCTTAGTGTGACTACAAACCAACTTTGGGAACATCCACATAACATCAGTGAGTCATGTGCTGTAGCTACCAGGAATTGTGAAATGGTTTGAGGTGTGGTGTATCCAAGCCAGATTTCAACGAGGTATGCATTATTTACACACATCACATATGCACAGTACACAGGTGTGTGTAGTATTAATCTGTGGCATACAGGGGCTTCTTGAGAAAAAAATATTCTTTCAGCATGATATCTAAAGTAGATTGTGCTCTGTAATGAAAACTGTCCCTCATCTTGAACGTTCATTTCTCGCTGCCCTGACAGCCGACATGCACTTGCTCGGGCTGCTGAGCAGGAGACTGCCTGAGGGGCTGCAGACAGCTGCTCAGAGGGGAAAAAAAAACTCTTGACAAAGCTGCATTTATCCATGGTGGGCGCTGCATGGGAGCTTGACCGCTGGAAATAAAGACACAGTATGTGAGAGAATATCCAAGGAAATGCCGTCACAGCCAGTTGTCCCTGGACAGGAGCACACAGCTGTTGGCCATACCGCTGCTCGGTCTAGACGCTGCTCTCTGCTGTGCTGCAGCTTGATGTTACACACACAAGCATGGCTGAGCATCCACAAACAGTACAACTTCTCTGTCGCTGCCAAGCAAGAGGCTGCAGCCCTGTATTATTTCGAGTCATTTAAAGGATAAGTTCACATTTTTCTTCAAGTCTATCTTAGAACAATACTCACATGTGCATTGAAAGTTATAGCTCGTAATCGAAAACCAATTTTTAAAAAAAGGGAAGTGATGGGGAGCAAAATCCATGGTCCTCATTCTGTGCAAAAACATATTACAAAGTTTAACGTAAAGTGGCTGTAACACATAATTAAAATGTGAAAGGAGTCATTTCAATGATGAACGCATATTAGTCATGCACAGCTTGCTTTAGAAAGACGTTATTCATCATCTAACTTCATGTAGCCTGAACCATTCCCTCTTTATTTCTGTCACAGTGCAGCGCTGCTCAGATGATTAACATCCTCTAACTGATTTGTTTTAATACGATTTCTGACTCTGCTTAATTTGTTTATGTTTGCTGAATTCTGACCACAAGCTCCCAAGTGTAAAATTCTTCTTTTTACTCTTGTGTGACATGTTTCTGAGGGAAACTTTCCCACAAAAAAGCACAACAAGTAGCTTTATATGGCAGTTTTAGGGGCGATGATTATGCCAATGATAAAATCAGGTGATATTCATCAGCCTGGAACAAATGATTTAAGACAGGTTTAAGCATTTAAGAGAATTTGGTGAATCTGACTTGGAATATATATAATTATATTTATTTTAGGACAAGAATACAAAAATGTTCTTGCTTGAGGCCCAGTGTTTCCTTGCTGAGCTGCAGCAGAGTAACATAAACAGTGGGGAGTATGATACTAAAAAAGACTTTAACTTAAGATACTCGTTTGATTTGTCTTACTCAGACTGCTGAAGCCCTATACTTTCTCCTTAGGATTATATTTTTCACAGAAAGAGAACTGTGGATTTTCTCTCCCCGATCACTTCCACTGGAAACATCTTTTAACAGCCAGTGTGAGCAGGAGGAATGGATGAATTAAATGTACATGACTACTATTTTACAACGGCCAAACAGCTTTCAATTCGGCGCGTCAGAGCTGTCAGGAGTATTATTCAGTGCAGCTCAGCCTCTCACAATCGTGTGCCATGTAGAAATCAGATTATATTGCCTACACACCCCACCAACCACTCCTCGAGCGCTGCGTCTCAAGCTTGTCTACATGACATGTTTCAGCATTGTTCTTGTTGCTGTTTCTGCCTCTGGAGCTGAGTGAGGAAACATAGCAGGAGGCGGGCTTGTGCATACCATTATCTCACAAAGCACTCATTACAGGAGTATCTCCCATATCCTCTATACCAGCAAAACATGTCACCTCATGCTCTCCGGCTCACTCTGAGCAGCGCAGCACTCAAACCCAGCACCTCTTTGGCACCGGGCTCTACTCTAACCATGACTCACTTGAGTGAAATGCCTCAAACATTACAGTTGCCAAATTATGAAGTGAACAGAAATGTATGCGTGGGGCTCTGCCCCCTCTTCCTGTAAGCAGAGGGTGGGTTGACACAGCCGCTTGCGACCCACCTGCAGGCCCCCTTTTTCATCAAAACACAGCGTCGTATATTGCCACCATACATCATGAGAGCATACATCTCATTCATTATAAACACCGGAGAAATAAAAAATGAGGTAATAGTCTGCACACAAGAACATTAAATTACAGCTTCTATAATTGCTCAAGTTCATTATGTAGGCTGTACGCAATACACTCCAACACTGATTAGAGCATAAACACCAGATTCAAGTGCTTATCTTTGTGAAAATCACCACATTATCTGCTCTTACATTCTGCTGAACGATCCGAGTGCATGTAAATGGGGCATACTTCTTTTATAAGGTAATTACATGTTTGGAGGCTCCATGTCTGGATTAGTGAAAGTATGAATGCATCCTACCCAAAGATTTATCCATAGTTGCTCTGTAATTACAGCACGCCTCATACAAAAACCCTGCAATACATTACCATGACATGCACTGCATCATGTTAAGGTTAAAACCTGTGATCACCCTGATAAGCAACTACAATTAGCAACAGTATGATGCTGCAAGATGGAAACAATTTGGAGAGTTCCTGGACTTCAATTAAATCAAATCAGATGTTGTAGGAAGCCCATTAGGTATTTTGTTTGTATGTCCTGAGAGTTCCTTATCTGAAAACCAGTGTCACAGTCAGAGCATCGCAGCAGACCGGAGCAGGGCTCTGGAGAAATGGGGTTGTCAGCAGCTGTTTCAGTCTGTTGCTCGGTGTGGAAAAGCTCTGTCATGGCCTACCTAATGGTAATTGTTTGGAGTGGTGAGAGCCCAACGTCTTGTCTGCACGCTGGTATCTCAGGGGTTTGGAGCAGAGGCGACAGCAAAGGTAGCAGAGGAGGAGGGGGGGTTGTCAGAGGGGAGACACTGATATTTCTTGAAGATTTCTTCCAGATTTCCTCAGCCTATAAAAAGTTTATGCAAAGTTACAAGACAAACAGATGTATCTCAGAGGGCAAGTAAGGGACTGTATGAAAATTACCAAAAAAACTTAAGCTGGTTATGCAAGTTTTCTTTTTGCTGAAGAAAGAGTGGTCTGCATCGTTTTAGGTGGGAGGCCACAGGAGGCTTTTGTTTGCTCACAGATTTGTATTTGCGCTCGTTTCCAGAAGTCAGAAAACTTCATTCACAATCCCACAGACTTTTGTAATAATGCAAATAATTACGACTCCAACTCTGGAACTTAACCTTCCTCAACAGTCTGTTGTGTGGCTCACTCCGTATGTTTAGATAAAGATAGTAATTTTTAAAAATATTCAGAATTCCTTTTTTTTTAAATTTTGGTGGCCTTTGATGAACTCAATTTCCCATAAGCCCTTGATCATCACCAGCTAAATGTCACAGTTCAACAGATGAGGCGAGTCTATGGGCGAAACAGAAGGACCTAACAGTGTCGCCGTTCTTAGACAGCAGGTATCAAATTGAAATGAGTGACGTTAGAAGCGCTGCCACATTTTTAAATTGTCATGGTAGTTATAGTTTTTTCTCACAAAGTCTTTGTTTAACTTTGTTTAATCCCAAGTGTTTCGGTTTATAACAGCCCATACTGTGATGGTTGCCTTTTTGTCTTTGTCTGAAAGTAAACTCCAAGAAGATGTTTCATTTTTTCAGAAAGGTGAATTAAATAAATGCTGAATGAAAGGTTGCATTGAATTAAAGGAGCCAGAGGAACAGAGACTGGCCTGGATGGGATGCCAGGACTTTGGGTCTCTACATGCAGAGGACAGTGGTCCTGTCTCTTTATGACCAACACAGTCAGCTGGTAGCTAATCAGGCCAATATGTCAATGTGTTTGGGGTAAACAGAAGATACTGAATCTTTATGGGTGTAAGTGAAGTGTTCAGTGTGACTTTGCCTCTTATGAAATGAACCATTTCAGTGCTTGTATTTTGACATGTTGGCAGGGTCCAAAGAAAATATTAGCAACACTGTGGAGGGCCTCACTTTCTTAAAGAGTGAAGTGTAAAAATGTTCCCCACCCTAATACTACTTCTACCGTCCCTATGATTGCAAGGGAGGTGAGGAAAGAGGAAAAAGTGGGAGACAAGGAGACAGAGAGGGAGCAAAAGTGTCGGGAGGAGAGAGAGAGAGAGATGGCGTCTCAGACAGACTGTCTGGCTGCAGCAGGATCTCCAGCACTCAGCGTCATATGATTCCGGGGTCAGAGGTTATCCCCACTGATGAATATCGGGCCGAGCCTCGTCTCCCTCACAAAAGAAAGGGAGTTGTTTTCACTCCCTGGGTCTGGAAAGTTTATTTCAGGAATCCATCCTGCCAGCACGAGACTGTAAACCTGTCTCAAGGCAGAAGAGTTACGTCCACAAATATTACTTTTTTTTTTTTAAGGTTTTTATCAGCTTGCCAAAACTTCTGCTGATGCTCTTTGTCATTCAAATGCATTTATGGGTGTAATCACATAGCAGTGGGAGACAGAAGGTACATATAGTGAATGTGTATATTTACTAAGGAACCATACATCCCTGAGATTTGACAGGATTTGGAAGATTATAGTTTGCAGTCTGTCAACTGTGTGAAAGTACATTTGTGTTTTGTGTTTATCTTTTCATACTGAACACCTCATCCCACAAACCATCTCATTATATCCCAGTGCCTTAAGTGGTAATACAGCAGCTTTTTAAGGCGGTGTAGACGAGCAGCAGTCCCATTAACAGGCAGAAAAGTAAATGACACTTAAAATATCCATCCAGTCATTTCCTAGTAAGAACTGCGAAGTTATTTTTGTCCTTACAGTTATTCTGTGTATCTTCATCTGTACAGACCTTCCCACAGATGTGTAAACTCTATAATGAATAATCACAAGGCATTTCAAATAACACTGTCAGCAGGATTTCTACTAAAAGCTTCTGGGAGATTATAGCTGCTCAGGAGTGACAAGTGTGATATATGAGATCACACATGTGAACAAATGGATGGCAGGAACCTGGGCATTTATGAGCCTACTGGATCAGTCTCCGCCAGGATACACACAATCGTTTGACAGCCTTGATTTGAGTAATGAAAAACCACACTGGCTCTCCCTGCAGAGTGAGGAAGGCTGCTCTGACACTGGCCGGGGTGTTTCAGAGGGTCAGGCTGCAGAGGGAGGAAGAGGAAGAGATTCGTGAGGAGGCCTTCTTCCCTTAAGCTTGCAAAGGCCGAAACACTGTCATCACCTATGAGTGGATTCACAAAAACTGAAGGAGAATATGTGGCAGGGTGGTGGATGTTGACAAGGCAGGGTGTGGCCAGGTTTGAGGTTTACAGTTCATTAACATGCTGGCAACCAGAGGAGTGAGTGCTGACATTTCATGGGATATTTATATTTGATCTATTTGGCCAAAAACTTTCAGACACCATCTAACATTGTCAGTGATCCCAGTCATTTTTAGTCATGCTAACTGCATGGCTCAGTCCGACACTCCATCTACTGCTTTGGTAGGAAAGTAGCCCACTGTGTGTGTACATGTACTGTGTATATATACACATGTATTGTGTATACCTTGCAGTACAAGTTGAAAACCAAAACACAACTTGTGGTTACACTATTATATTTATATTTATACTACTTGTACAGTTATATAATATTTCATACTAATTATATGCACTGTAGTCATACTGCAACACTAGGATGATGAAGACCAAGAAACAACACTTTAGTGAGTACGGTGGCCCTGAGAGCTCAATGCACTCAGCTTAAGAAAACACATGCAAAAAGACAAAACATAAGAAAATTCAGAATACATGTTCATCAATTTGACAACATATGCGCTGCAAATACTCACAATACCAAGAAATACAGAAATGCGTTGCAAGTAGCACAGACAACAACGGGAGTGTTTACAGGGGACACAAAAGAGTGATGAACCTGGCTGGGACAGACTTCTTGTTCAATGCTTTGTGACTTTGGAAGTTAGAAACATTGAACAACAAGTGTGTCCCGGCCTCGTACATCACTTTTTAACTTCCATTGTTGTCTGTGCTACTTGCTCCACATTCCCGTTTTTGTTTTTGTTATGAATATTTGCAATACATGTGTTGTAAAATTGATGAGGATGTTTTCTGAATGTGCTTGTGTTTTGCTTATTTGCATGTGTTCTTAACTTGCAGTGCACTGAACTCTCAGGGCCACCTTCTACTTCATCACTCTGGGGCCCCTGAGGTTTTCATGCATTATTCTCTGGACTCGCCCTCAACACTGCAAAGCTTTATCTTATCCACATCATCATCCTCAGACTCACCACACCCTTAGACATGAGCTACCAGCCCTCAACCAAACCAGCAAATCTGCTGTTTTTATTCCCTGGAGTCACCTCACCTGCACCCCCTCCCCTCTCCACCATCTGCTATCACAGAGGGAAGATAATGAGGGATATTTGCCCTTATTAGTGTCAACAGAGCTATTTAAGGTCTAATCATCTGTCCTATGGAGAGGCACATACTACACTGGATGTCTGACATGTTTTTCATAACAACGGAGCATAGTGATGCTGTTGCATATGTAGGCATGAGAATATACTGCAGAAACTGCAAGTTTGAAAACATTTTTAAAGGAATAGTTCAACATTTTGGGAAAGTATGAGATGAAGATTATTCACTTCCTTGCCAACGGTTAGACAAGGTAGTTACCACTCTTGTGTCTGTATAAAATTGATTAAGCTAGTGAAGGGAGGATGCAGACTGAGGGACCTCAAAAGCCCTCATTGACAAAATGTTCTTTCTGGAGCCGTAAATCAGTCAAATCTGAACCCTCAAAGATAATATCGTCATGTTTTTATGTTTTCTTCAGTATCAAAGTATTCCAGTGATAGTTGTCTCTATATCCATAGGCACATTGTAAACAGGAACTGCTAATATCTAATTCTGCATACTTTTTGCCAAAATGTAAGCAAATGTATGCCCAAAAAAACAAACAAAAAAGGGTAGCCTCAAGTTGTAGCCTAGTTGCAACCCATAGCCTTAGCAAGATTATGCTTCCTCTTCACACTCCCTAAAGCACTGTGGGAAATGTAGTTCCTAAACTCGGAAAATGAGTATCCCTTCAAATAGTTTAGTTTAATCAGTTTAATCCATACCAAAACCCAGGTTTAAAAACAACAAGTTGGACAGAGCTAGGCTCGGTGTTCCCCCCTGTTTCCAGTCTTTCCAAATTATGCTAACTATCTCCTGGCTGTTGCTTAATATTAAACACACAGGCAAGACAGCAGTAGCAATCTTGTTATCTCAAATAAAGCAAATACAGTATATCCATTTCCCAAAATGTCAAACTATCCCTTCTGCACACACAAACACAGAGATGCAAGCAGTGTGGTAAGGCATGAGAAAAGACAGACAAGACAGATTCCAAATGAGCACAATGGGTCTTGGATCTGTGTGTGCAATTGTCCCTAATTATGACAATGATTCAAGGGAGTCCACATTCCAGTGCCTCTTATGGTTTTGCTGCTATGTATCTTGGAGCCTGTGGAGCCATTAACACGATACCAATCTTACCAATGGCTCCAGTTTGGGCCTCCCATGGGCTCCTGAATACAACCTGTCCAGTACAGGGGAATCTAAACATCCAGCCCTCCCCCTCCCCTCCACACTCACACACGCCTGAGGAGGTGGGCATCAGGACAAACAATCAATGCCAATGACAGATCCACGTCAGACAGAGGATAATTATGGGAACGGCGTTCTGAAAGATACTGTGTCATTAAAACCCGCCGTCTCCACTCCAACTACAACAGACTCTTTCCTGCTGCCTGTCCGTGCTGTGAAGTGTGTGTTTGTGTGGATTTGCTGTGTGAATGTCAAGCTGGACCAGTTTTTCTAATGCGTCCTGTGTCCTCATATAACTTTTTTGTGTAATTGCACCAGAGATTGCTGAGTGAAACCTGTGAAGGTGCAGAAATGCAGACATGACAGAGACATGAGACACAATTTGAGGGGCCATGCATGACTGAGGGAAACTTTAACCACACTTGACAGCGGCAATTTGAGAACTAAATTGCTGAAAATAGTTATAGTTGCTGTCTGATTTTGAAACCATCCAGACAGTGTTAATGCAAGATTATTCAGTGGAAGACATGACAAGTTCAGTTTGCCTGCATTGCAGAAAATTGGTCATGACATTCAATTTGCACAGGTATAATAGGATAATGTCCTCCAGGCACTGTATAAGAACATGATCAGCGTTTAAATAGAAATTTTAAAAACCACACTGCAGTGACTGCACTTTGGGGCTGGGGGTTAGCTAAAGCAACTTCACCCAGTTTTTCTTGGTCCTGTAATGAAAAAATCATTTTGATGCTCCATGTTCTTGACACAAAGTCAAACACTTTTTTATCCTGTTCTATTCATGGATAGGATCTTGGTTTGGAAATATCTGAATTGCATCTTTGCTCTATGCAGATGATGAGGTTCTGTTGGCGTCATCAGACCATGATGTCCAGAACACACCAAGGTGGTTTACAGCTGAGTCTGAGATGGCCAGGACCAGAACCTCCAAGTCTGAGGCCATCGTTCTCTGTCAAAAAACAGTGGATTGTTCACTGTGGGTTGGGGGTAAGTTTGCCGCCCCAAGCAAAGGAGTTTAAGGATCTCAGGATCTTGGTCAGAGTGATGGTAAAATGCAGCGCGAGATGGATGTTGTACTGGACCATTGTGGTGAGTTGAGCTGGAAAGTGGGGCTTTTGATTTACCAGTCAGTCTATGTTCCAACCCTCGCTTATGGTCATGAACTCTGGGTAGGGACTGAAAGAATGAGATCGCGGACACAAATGGCCAAAATGAGATTCTTCTGTAGAGTCTCTTAGAGATAGAGTGAAGAGCTGCTGCTCCTTTGTGTGGAAAGTAACCAGTTGAGGTGGTTTGGTTATCTGATTAGGTTGCCTCCCGGACGACTTCCTGTGGAGGTTTTCAGGGTAGACCCAGAACTCACCTCAAGATCCCCCAGGGGGAGCTGGAAAATGTTCCTGGTTAGATCAAGGGACGTCTGGAATATCCTGCTTAGCTTGCTGCCACTGTAGCCTGACCATGTAGAAGCAAAAGAAGATGGTTTGATGGATGGAGTTTGACGATCCAACATCTTAGTCATTCAGTCTACACCCCATAAATAATGTTGTAGATAAATCTAATCATAATGGAGGAAAAAGTAACATCTGGTTATTTAGTCCCAGTAAGCAAGCTAACCTAGCTAGCAGAGTAGCACCAACTGCCATCTCAGTTTCTGCCTCTAGTCGACTTAACATAGTTTGATATAGTTAATATACCTTGAAATTACATTTACATAGTTTAAAGTGGCCACTTTGTCAACCCCCTTTTTGCAACTTCTCTATGTGTGTTTCCATCCACCTGTTTTTAATAAAAAAATTTGAATATGCAAATTAAAATGCCTGAGTGGAAATGGTAAAAAACGTATCACAAAAAAACTTGGCTGAGGAGGAAAAGCTGATGTATAAATAAAAGCAAAATGCAAATGCAAAGTGCACTGGAAACAGACTTAATGAATAATTCTTGGCACATGATTTGACTTAAAATGAAGTTTCTGCTCCACTGGAGAAATGAAAAGTTACAGCTAAATTTGGATGGAAACAGTTTGAGCTGTCTGCTTTTGCAAGGCAGTGTCTCACAAAGTCTTTCAATATGTTCAAGCAAATGGTTAGAAGGGTGCAAAAGGAGGGAACCACCACTGTCTAATATGAGAGCCTTTACAAAGGGTTGATAAGCTATAATTGACATTGTTTGTCATTCATATACTTTACTTCCCAGCTTATGTGAGCTGAAATAGACTTATAAATGTCTATGGATCCTCGTGCCTTCCGTATTCTCAGGGGCTACATCACTACAAACAACCCCTCAATGAAAATATTGATTATAGCTAGTTTAAAGAGCTAGCAAAAAAGACAACAAGAGTCATACTGGAGGACAATTTTCCGCAACATGGCAACCCAGATGTTGTTCTTATTAATGGCTTATATTAAGGTCTTTAATTGGAGCTTAAAACCCTTTGTTGAAGGTGCCTTATTAGAAAGCAATAGCAGGATGAGTGATACACATTATATTAATGTGAAAACCAGCGAGTAATGAGTTCCTCTGCACTGGCTTTATCTTTATCTGCTTCTCAGAGGACAGAGGGGACGGGGACGGTATCACAGCAACAGGTTTGTTTAGGGCAGCCTCTGTATCAGCAGGACTTGGACTGCTTGGCTCTGTTTGGAGTAACTTAGGCTGCTGTGAAAAAATCCAAGGCATGCTAAAAACATAATATACAGGAGCCTGGCATCCCTAAGAGAGAGTCTCACTGTCTGTTCCTCTCTGCAGGTAGCCATGTTTGGAAGTGCTGACAAACAGAGAAGAAAGACAGAATGCATGGGGTCCGAGCCGGTGGCTGGCTCCTCGCCAAAATGTCACGTCCTCTTCATATTTGGGCTCCAACTATGGTCACCTTTCATAACCATGCTTGATTGCATATATTCAGAGTAAACTCGACACTTTTAAAAAGTGCCTTGGATTGATTTCCCTGCTTTGCATGAATTTTGCAAAGTATTAAAAACGTGTGGTGTTGCAGAAATATGGACACTTTCTGTTCTGTTCTGTCTTTGTTTTAGGGATGTCTGTACAAAGGGGGATTTGCTTAAAGCCATCACCCAATGAGTCAGTCGCTAAGGTAGAGGAATCTCATAATTAAGGCCTCATTAAAGCTGCACAGCACAACTATGTTGGTTTACAGGCAGACAGAAACCTCACAGATCCACAATGGGGCCATTCATAATACCTCACGTCTCTGAAGGAAAGGAGAAAAAGCAGTTGCTCTTAGCATTTGGGCAGATGTAATTGCAATCACTCAGCTTGTCTGATGTTGATAATGGGGTGATGGGAAATTCCTGTCAGAGTCGTGGCGCAGGGTGGTTTCACAACCACTTTGGCAGGCTCCGTGTTCCACTGCAGGGCAGCGAATGCGTTACGGCATGCTCACATAGCTGTCATTAAACACATTTTGAAAAAAAAAAAAAAAACATAAGACAATCAAAACTCACAAGTGTGTGCCACTCTCTTGCTTCTTGAGCAACGAAAAGGCAAATATTATGTGAAACGTGTCGTCTTTCATCCCTGCACAGTTAAACACACTGAAAAACTACAGCTTATGAAAGAAAAAAAAAAAGGAAAGTGAATATGCTTTAGCAATCCCAGTCATCTAATGTACACTATAAATTCTGGCTGGGCTATTTTCAACATCTTTATTTTCATTTGTCATTTTCAAAACATGTCTCTTGACTGGTGGTTTATGTGAAAATTAAGATGTGGGGGGAATAACAGATATTAACTTGTGCCTAAAAACGTTGGGCAGTTCATTTAAAAATAAAAATGTAATGTTTGTTTTCCAAATTTTGGGAGTGCTTTTCAGCAGGCAGCCCACTCCTGTCTGAGATGTGTGCTACAGTAGGTGGCTGAAATAGCATGTGGGTGCAACGTTCTTGTGGTTGGTCCTTGGGTACAGTATGTGACACTTGGCATCTCAGCAATGCTTCCATGAGAAGCCTCTATTATAAGGCATTCATGCAATGACGCTAACAAGCTAATTTCACTGACTGGACAAGCATTCGTGCCATAAAGTCTAAGACCTCCTTATTAGAGCCTTGTGGGACCACCCAGGAAACAATATACTAATATTAAAGAGCGGCAATTAAGTCCTGATTTACCTTGAGGTGGGAGGAGGGGTTGGACTCCTAAAAGTCAAATCAATAAAATACTGAACAACACTGAAACCCTCAAGTGACAGATCAAGGCATTCCTGAGATATCGCTTTCACAAGGCCGAAAACATGTTTTGTGAGGTCACAGTGTCCTTGAACTTTGACCTTTGATGACCAATTTCTGAACAGTTCATCCTTGAGTTCATGTAAATGGAGACTGTAAGGGAACTATTTGTTTTGTTGTTGTTACATAGCTAACTGAGTTCAGCATCAAATTTATGCCAATGTTAACACGTCTTTTCTTCTACTGACGTTAGCATGCTAACCAGCTAGCCCCAGCTTGTCTCATCACTTTCTGATAGTGACTCACCGTAACCTCTTGTATTGTAAAAACAATGATGGCCGAAGCTCTTCTTAAGCAACAATCAACACCAACCGCTTCTGGCAAGAAACTACATTTGGTGGCGGAGAAAACTTACAATTAGCCCCTTTAAGAAATTCCCCCAAGGCGTAACTGAGACACACAAACCCAAATAACACGCAGAAAGTCTAATTACAAACACCAAGATATTTTAGTAATATTTTACAGGTAAGTGTAGTCATGGAATTTTTGGCAGTCGGCCTGTGTTTGCAAAGGTATTTGAGGTATTTTGGGTATTTTACAATTCCAATCATGCCACAGAGAAATGTAAAGTCTTGTTGCACTGCAGAGATACCTTCCTAAATAAAGATGCAGAAAAAAAAGAAATTCCGATGGTAGACATAGAGATATGAGCTCGTGATTATAATGTCATTATAAGGTGTTTTCATGAGTAAACATCACTATTATGTGCAGAGACCAAGTGACAATGTTTTTAAAGAGTTTAATTTCAAATTACAGAATATTATGGGTAATAAAAAAATAGTAAAAAGATATAATTTTATTCTTGCAATAATCTGTGGGTTCAACAGTCTACAAGAGTGTAAATCAACACGCGATTGATACATTTTCTTAAACATAAATATAAAATTTCAATGCTTTCCAATGTTACTGGTGTATCAGTTATGATAAATTACAAACATCTAAATGAAAATAATAAAATACAGTAAAAATGAACAGATAATAAATTGAAAACACAAAAGGGACTGTAAAAATAAGCTGTTTTACAGTCACAAAGTGTGTGTGGATTTGTTTAACAACACATTTAAACAAGACTGAAGATGTATTCACATAAATTTCGGAAAAACAGCTTCTGCACAAATATCCCCAGTGTGCTCAGCGGAGAGTTGGTGTGCCAGGAATCCAAATATGTTGAACTTTAACATGAGCTGAACTGATCTTTGCGGCCAATTGCTATTTGAAAGACGTAGAAACCTGGCAGACGCTACAGCTACTGTAATGTGAATATGCCATACAAGTCCACAGCTGGGCTAGCTGCTCTATGAGGCTGTACTTTGGCACAACAGTTCTTCGAGCTACATGCTAACGTCGGCTGGATGTTCACAATGACAAGGCTAATATGCTAATGTTTAGCAGGTATAATGTTTACCTTTTGAATCATCTTAACTGAGCGTGTTAGCATGCTAACATTGGTTACAGTTCCTCTTCAGGGGAACATGAATGCGTGTACAAATTTCACTGGAATCTGTCTAATAGTAAATGAGCTGTATTTCAGTCAGACTGAAGTGGCGGGAGGACCGACTGACATTGTCATATAGAGCCACGCTGCTAACATTACTAGCTATACAAAATGTGTAATTACACACGTGAGCCATCACTTTTCAATATTCTCTTGATTCCCATTGTCCAGTGTACTCACAGAGTCTATGTACCATATAACTTAAAAGTAAGATTTACCCCATGACAAAACATACAATAGTTCATGAGTGTGTGGATCATGTAGACAAAAAACATCAACATGTCAGTATACAAAAACACACAAATACACTTTTTCATGTTCCCCAGCTCTTCCGACATCTATCCAGAGAACATAGTAAACATTGATATTTGGTTTACTGCAAAGGTGTTCAACGACCATGAAAAATATACTGTAAGAGATGTATTCACTGCTGTACATACAGGTTATTTTACTGGTGAAGCAACAGGCAACCAAGTTCCTCAGGGAAGTCGCAGTGCACGGTGAAAAACAAACTCAGTCCTCGAGTTCTTCACATTGTCCTTTCACCATCTGACATGCAGTCAAGTCAGCGTTAGCCTTACTTCCTTCCTTCAAACCTCCCCTGTGGTTTGGTACTGAGTGATGGTGCTCATAAGCAGTCCGTTGAAATAAAAAAACAAAAAAAAACAAAAAAAACAAAACAAACAATGGCAGCAGTGGATGGCTTGGATGATGGCCTGTTCATGTGTAAGGCTATACACCAAGCAGCATGCCCATGAAATCTGAACCGTTCTGTATTGTAATGGAAGCACCGGCTGCATTATCCACAAATATGGAGGTGTACTGCCCGGCCTGCAGAGGATAATATACAACACTGAAGCATAAAGAAAGCACAAATCCACTTATTTTTGTTTGTGTGTGTCTTAGCATGTTGCTCACCTGTAGCTCCAGCAGCCCCTGTACACTGACGGTGAATATCTTGCTGTTGCTTTCTAACCCAACGATCATCTCCAGTGAGCTGAAATCATATTAAGAATGAAATTTCTCTTTAAATGTTGTGTTTTCAACAATTCATGGTGAATTTGAATTCTTTAAGACCTTGTTAAAGTGAAGTGAGACAGCAGCCTGCTAAATTTTTCAACTTTATTTTAGATGTGCATTATAAAGAAATTGACTTTATCCAACTCCATTTAGATACGAACATCACTTTTCTGAAGAACAATCTAGTATCTTTGTTTATTTGATATGTTTTAGTGGCCTTCTAAGAAATTTTTTTCCATAAGCCCTAGAGGTTTCATGGGTAGAACGTCACAGCTCAACAGAACAGAAGAGCAAGGGATTCAAATACATCTGTAATAGCAGCAGGATAGGGAGGACTGGACACTGTTGAAGTTCTCAGAAAGCAGTTATTACAGCTAATAACAGGGAAAATTACTATTACTGCATTTACTAATTACTGGATATGGCTAAAACTAAGCTGCGTTCACAAAGTAAATGTTAAATTTTGTTGAAGCGACAGAGGTTTCAATTTTTGACAGCAAGCGCATTAGTGCTGAACAGTCTTAGATTAGCAAACTTCATGAACACATTTTGTCAGAAAGACTGATGAAAGAAATTTTGAATGACAGTTTGGTTTGAGCAACAGAAGCTAGCTGAACAGAGGCCATGTCAGGACTTTGACTATATAAGCTTGTACTTGCTTGCAGCTTGTTAATTAGTGCTAATGGATTTTGTTCATTTTGGACGTAGCCGGGCTTGTTTCCTCCTGTTTCCAGTCTTTGAGCTATGCTAAGTTAGCAGCAGCTTCATACTTAGCAGACAGCCATGCGAGGGGTATCGATCTTCTCATCTAAGCAAGAAAGCGAATAAGTGCACTTTCCAAATGTCAAACTTTTCCTTAATAACAACTCAGTGCCCTCAGAGTCTGTAGAAATGGCTGTAACATCGCTGCAGGCTTTAACCACACAGTGAGAGTACTGGCTCCTGTTAAGTGGAAAATGCTACATTTTTATGGCAAATCAATCATGTTTGTCCTCACTCCAACTGCCATCACAATGAGCCTCATTTCACATTCTCTGCATTTTCATGTGTGGGAGAGCGAGACTGGCTGGGGCTTCGATTCAAAAAAAGCCAAGAGCTCCTCTGGGTTAGGTAACCCATCATAATAATATTATTTATATGTTCCCTTCATTGTACCACACTAGGAGGGAGGTGGTGGAGCTCTGCATAGTTTGGGGGAAACTTTAGGGAGCAATTCATTTCAGCAATTTTCTCTGCCTTTATGTAAATAGAAATTTTGAAATATTGGAAAGAACTCAGAACCGTTCCCGACTGGATTTGTAATTTTTCACCATGTAAACCCACTGTATCAGCTACTTCATTATCCGCCTCCCACATCCCAAATAAGGGCATTTCACTACTGTGCTGCTGAATATTACAAGCTGCCTGAAATGTCAAAGGTGAGTCTATAAAGATTAGTTAGGCGACAGGGACGAGGGCTCTAAGTGAGAGGACATTTCCTTTAAAGACCTGCTCTGCTTTTATACAGGAAATGCCAAACTGGTTCCACACAAACTGTAACAGACAACACCTTTAACAGCTCATAAATTCTGGTGAAAGTGAAGGCAGCATTAAACACCAATAAAATATCACTAGTTTATGGGAAAAGTAAACAACTGTCAAAACAAGAATGTCAAGAATGCAAAGCGTGGTAGTTGTGGTCAGATTAATTACTTCCCAAGATAAATTTTATGAACTTTTATATTGGTGATAAGTGGGGTATAACTGACCAACATGTGTTATAGCCATAACAAATTAGAACCACATGGTTACAAAGGTGCTAGGTAGGGTATATTTGATTTAGATTCAGGGGATGAGTTCTCCAGCTTGTTTAACGATGATACCGAATACCTACGTGTATCTGTGGCAGAGCGATTCGATGCAGATCAGCACCCGAACATTGTCCCGGGCCTTGAGCTGACTCTTGCTCCTCTTCACCTCATTGTGGTCTGTAAGGAAGCGAAATCACATAAACATACTGGTTTACCCATAGCTCAAGACAACGTATATTTCCCCTCAAATGAAAACAATCTTAAAGTTGCAAGCTTAAAGATCATGATACTATTTATGGTCGGGAGTTTTTTTTAACAATTTTCCCTCAATGTATATACATTCTGTCATTACACAATTGCTTCACACATTGGGGACTCACAGGAATGATGTAGGATATAGTCTGGCATTCCTGTTTGTAATTCATTTTTATCTCATTGATATCAACCTCAGTTTGCTGTTCTCCTACAGCTGTATCAGAGCAAGTTTACATTGAAAACATTCAGCAAGGTGACAAAAGTCATTTTACCTGTGCTATGCTCGGCATGAAATCACATGCCAGTGGCTCACTGCCCGATAGAAGGAGGCTGACTATTAACAGACTTCTGTATTAAAATAATGTGAATTTGTTTGGCTGCACTGTAAACAGATACACCACTTGCTCTTGTGTTATATTTCTGAGTAACTCACTGCTCAGGGAGTGCTTACTGCTGGCCTGGGATCTGTAGTATTAAACCACACCCGCTATTACCACCAGTAACCTCAGGGGTCACTAAATCAACCAGGTCTGAGGATGATAACACAGTAAGTTCTCCTGCTGTAACAGTTTCAACAAAACCAACAGACGTGGGACAGAGTGTAGGATGTCAGAAGTCAGACATCTTATTGGCCAGCATAAATGGCTGTAGACTACAGGTGTGCAGCAGCTTTAAGGCCTTGATAGGTGTAAAACCCCACATAGAAAAGTTACCAATGTGGACGTTAGCAGAGAACTGGTAGATGCCTGTGATGGGAGCAGTGAATCTCCCAGTAGACTGGTCCATTCCCGACCCTCTGAGGAAGGCTCCTTTAGCAGGTGGCTGAAAGCACAGGAAATCTGCATTAATGATAACATTTCAGAGCAACAATCCATCGGTCCCTCCTTATGCACCTCCTCCAGGAGCTCAAACTAAGGCTCACAGGACACTATGAAGGAGTTCAGCGCCTGGCTCAAGAGTTTTTCAGCAGGGCAAAATCCTTAAGGCCTGATCACACCTTTACTAAGATATCAATTCGTTTCAGCTGAATCGTTCTGATCGATGGGTTCACTTGTGTGGGGGAAGTAAATCTGCGGAAATGTTTCATGTTGAGTTCGGTTTTGGTGAACTTTGACCTTCAAATTTGAAAAGAGTCCCTGAAATGAGTTTTTCCAGGGTCAGATAACTGTAATCCTGAGAACGCCAGGGCGCAGTGCAGTTTACCAACTAGTTTATAGAACCACATATTTTGTCAAGATGTGTGGATGAAAACTTGCTGTCCCACTTTCTGGTGTGACTTTAAGGTCCCTCCTCCTCTTTACCCCTGACTCTGCTAAAATATTAAATATAACTTTCCAAAGTTATAGTAACACGTCTTCACTAACATAGTGCTTCGTTAGCACGTTAAATACTTCGCCAAAGCTTGTCAGCCCATCCCAGCATGGCATAGTTCTTCCACTACAGCATGCTGTTTCAAACAGTGTCTATTTCTGTCCTCTCCACACTTTATTCCAAGTCAGAGACAGAGTGCCTTTTGTGTGCCGCCCAGAGAGTGATGTGTAGAATTGAAAAAGTAGATATTTTTGACCAAAGAGCCAGTCTAAGTCTTGGAGTGGCACTGCATGCTTTGCCAGTGCCAGTTACCAATGAGGGGATGATCCGCTCATAATTCCCCCACATGCAAAATAAGGGATGATTACCGAACACTCACTCTTTCACACACAGTTAAGACAGAGAAGCAAATGGGTCAGAAACAAACCATGCAACCATGCAGAGGGGAGATTAGCCAAAACTTTACTTTTTCAGCCACGAGCAGGGAGCAAAGCTGAACCAGTTCATAAACATTTACTTGGTTTCAAACAAACATACTGTCTGAAAGTTTTGGAGCTCCACCAGAGTCTTCTTATCCACCACCACGGGTCCCTTGAGCTTGCAGTGGAAAGCCTCCTCTATTCGCCGGTACGAGGTCATCCCTTCCAGGGTGAGGAGAGCCGTGGGTAGCTGGCTGGGGCTGATCTGTCTGTCAAGTGCTGCTGCTCTCCTCTCTGTGGCCTCTGACAGAAACAAATCCAGGTCATTATAATGCAGAGTGAGCTAACACTGTTACCAAATATGGACATTATATTGTGGACGTTATCTCTGCAAACTGAATGAAAGATCAACCTTGGAGCCTAAAGAGGAGCTGAAATGTGGTTGAAAATCTACAATGTTTCTACCTTTAATCATCTCTTTGAACTCCTGGAGAAGAACCTCCTGGGTCACTTCAGCGCCAGGTGAGCCAGGAGGTCCCTGTGGGCCAGGAGGACCTGGAGGACCAGGTGGGCCCGGCTAGTGGAGTGCAGATGTAGAGAACATTGTCGTGCATGAATCATCAAAAATCATTATGGTAGTTTGGGTTATTTACCAATTATTGTAGTAAATAAGAAACTGTATCAAATGTACCATCATCATCATTACAAGAAAAACATTTTGACAGTATGTATACAGGGTTTACCAGGGGACGTTTGCGTTTGCGACACTTGCCAGGGAAGTTGCCAACAGGTCTTTTGACAAAGTCCATCCATGATCCCAGTGGGTCGACTCTCTGGTGGTCTGAAATCTAGACCAGAAAAAACAGACAGAGAAAAAAAACATTTTCCCACATTAATTAATAGGCCAACATCAGTACTGACTATTATGAAACATAACATATGAAGGGAAATTTCTGTATAATCAATATTGATGTGAACTGATGGCAAATAGCATAATAAAATAAATAAGACAGGATCAAAAAAAACATGTCCTGCTATAGGAAAGCGAAGCTGAATAACAAGGAACATTTTTCAACTCAAACTTTTCTCCACAGTCTCCACATTGTTTTCTCAATTAGTCTTTACAACAAATTTACAAGTTTAAATTACATTTTATTTTGAAATATTTTTGCCTAATATGTTATAATGCAAAGGACCGTACCCATGAAGCTAAACCCAACACATCATTATTTCTTCCTTTAATCCATCACTGGAAAATCTTATAGATACAATTGAATGGGTGCCAGAAGCCTCTCTCTCTCGCTGTCCCAGCTGACCCCTATTCCTCGAAGAGAAATGCATCAATTCGCCATCTAAATTTAGTCACCATTCTTCTCTGAAAGCTTCACTTTATGCTCTTTTTTTCATTCCCGATAATCCACTCAGGTGCCACGTCAGGTCTTATTTGCCCAAAATGCTCGGATGAATGTAAACAAACCTTGTCAAGTGATTTTTGGGTTTTTTTCAGCACATGAAAATTTCCATGAGCGCTCTGGTGAAAAATGAGTCTGCTTGTGTGATGTAGATTCTGTGGATTGCAGACCTCAGTTACTGTAGTTTGTAACAACATGTCAAAATGGCCAACACTTTCTCCTCCACCCAAAGAAACACTAGTATTTTCTTATATTAATACGACTTGTGTGAGTAATGTTATGATGGAAAATTTAATAAACAAGATAACAAAAGTATACACAGAATGTATACCGGGGCCAGTTATGATTTAGGATTGTTTGTCTATTTCCTAACCGTAGGTATGCTCAATCTCCTTATCTGAAATAACTCATTTATAATAAATTACTGTATAAGAGACTGGGATCTGTTAGGGAGATAAACTCCAGGCAGACCTCTGGAAGCAACACTTTTATGCATAGTACTACAACTGGCATGTTTTCATTTTGGTAAAATGTGAGGCTGAATGAATTCCAATTACAGCGAGCTCGAATTTTACCCTAACCCTTCCCCAAATGTCAAGTGCCTTCAGTTGAGATAGAAGAGGAGATAAAGAGAAGCCATAGAGGTGAGCTGTCTGAAATGGAATTTGTTTAGGTTTGGCAGCGGGACATGGATCACTTATCTGCAAAACCAACATGCCCCTTTCTTCACTGTTGAAGACTTGCCTCTTGTTCCACCGCAACAAAGTAACTCCTTGTTTGTCTTTTCAATATGCTGGAATAAAAATTAATTTTTTGTTGTTTTGTTTTTTTTTACAGTATATATATAATAATATATGGGATTTGGAGCAGCCTCTTTCTCTCTGTGACTTTCTCTTCTCTCTGACAGCAGAAAAAATAAACACCGTAACAGGCACTGCGCCGGCTGCATGTTGGATCCTCGTCTGTTTTTGTTGTGATTTTGAGGCTTGGAAACAGATAAAAGCAAGACTGATTTGGTTAAGACAAGAATACTTGTACGCAACTCAGTAATGTTTCCATAAGACTGGGAGCCCGGTGGATAAACTGCTTTTTCCATTACCCTGTCAATTTTTCATATTCATTAACATACTTTTTTGGGAACATTTAACCTACAAAAACTGATTTTTTTTGACAACTTGAAGGCAGCGGAGACAAGCTGTTACCACATCAATATCCTCACCTTTTTAGGTGATGTGGTGAACTAGTGAGCAAACAGTTGCTTATTTACATCATTGTTCGTTTAGAGCTAGCCTTGCAAGTGTAAGTCCAAGATTCACTATCTTTTAGCTCTGTTTTAGTTTCCACCAGCTCCTGATGGAAATGTCCGGCTCTTTAGCTCCATTTCTTGGTGAGACTTAGATGAGAACACCGTTACCACTCTCAATATGAAGCTATGGCTAGCGGCCTGTTAGATTATCTTAGCATGAAGACAGGAAATAGGAAGAAACAGGTAGCCTGGCTCTGTCTAAGAGTAACAAAATCTGAATACTGATTTTCATGTTATACTTCATTTGTTCCAATAGTCCAAAAACTGAAGTGTAAAAACAACAATTTGTGGTTTTATGGGGGCTTCATGTCATATCTGACTTGGAGCTCAATAGCATGGAAGTGCCTGAAAATCAAGCCAACGGCCTCACGTTAGCCAAAGTTCATTGTTCAATGCAATTAAACCCGAATTTGATACATACAATGTCACACTACTACTAAAATAGGAATCTCTCCAAACTCTACCATCCATCCTCTACGACACGAAGGTGACAATAACCACAAAGTCTTGTTTTTTTACGCATCCGTTGTTTTTACAGATTAAACAAACAAGATATGACGTGTTAATTGTTGAGTTTCTGAGGTGCTGGTTGGTGGATTTCTTCATTTGTTTCCCTCTGATTCCTGTTTATTTTCCTGCGTCTCAACTAATTCTCGACAAGACAGAGAAAAAGCATACTGTCCAAAATGTTGTGCCATGGCTTTAACATACAAGCTCTGTGGGCGTGAACAAATATTATCATTTAGATGAAAGGAGTTTGCGTTGGGGTTATACTACTATTCCACGCCTGTGGCAGTTAGAGTATATTTCCACTGGGAATAATAGTAAAACTGTGAATCGTCACCTCAGATAGCTCAGTATGATCTTAAAGACACCCACAGGATTATGACAGCCAGTGGCCGCTGTTCCAAAAAAAACTAAAAACTTAACATTTGTTCCTGTGTTTACGTCAAAGATTGTCTTTATGCTCCAGAGATAAGAAACTGGGCAAGTTGGCCCACACATGTGGTTTATAATTACATATCTAAGCTCTGCCTAATAATAAAAAGACAGAATATCATTGCCAGGAAATCAGCCATACCGTGAGCTTGTTATCCTCTTTAACACACGGCATTGTAATTAAACCATTAAAACCTTGCCCTCCAGGATTTTCTGTGCTCAAGGAAGAAAGGCTACGGCCAAGGTAATTATTACCTTCATTTCTGAGCTAAAAAATAACAGCAAATCACTGTATAAATAATTTAATCATCAGCTTAAAAAAATACTCCACTATTTCCATTAAACACACTGTGTTCTCTGCATTGCATCTGTCCGCACTGCAGGAGCATAACTCCGTGTATGTATAGTGACAGCTGGGATGGCTCATGCAACTTGCCAAAAAAAAAAAAAATGTGATTCATTGTGTGCAGGTGAGTCTCTGTCTCGTCTGAGAACTTCAAAGACTCACACACACACGCAGACATGAAAACCATATTGCTTGATGACACAGAAAAACCTGTCAGAAGCATTCAATCTCTCACTCGCTGCTATTGACTGTGGCGTAAAGTAAACTATGGATCCCCCTCGCACGGCTCTGTATCAGCATGTACAAATCGTGAACAAAGTGGGGAGGGAGCGGATCCAGGTATCAGTCTGAGAGTTGATGAAGAACACCGGGGCCCTGGCTTTGATCACCGCTGATGTGCGAGTGCCTTTAAAGTGGCCTCGTCTGTCAGCGGGTCTGAGCGCACGCCGTTCCAGCACGGGCCGAGAGAATGTGTCAGGTATTCTGTGGAAAGGTGAGAAACTTTAAATCTTCTAGCCAGTGTTTATCCTCGCTGATGTGGCTCTAAATCATGACATGTTACTGAGGCTCAGAGCTCAAGAATGTGATGCATTGTGTCCTAACCCTAACTGCTGGAAGACGTACTCAGATCCTTCAGTAAAGCAGGAATTCAATGTTAAGATAATTCAGTTACAAGTGTAAATCCTGCAACAATTTACTTAAAGGAATAGGAAATTAGGAAATACATATATTTTCTTTCCTACAGAGAAGATATTAATACGATTTTACATCTTATGCAATCTCATTTGTGAACCCGTACAAAAGCCGACGTACTTATTCACACATAAAAATATGAAGTTGTGTCTTATGGAGACTGTCCTGCAAAAAAAACGAGCCCATAGGTCGTTTGTGCAGCACGTTATTATGACCCATAGTTACATTTTGTTGTTAGGTGACATCTAGCGGCAGGAGCAAAGGGAAAAGTGTGGTGACGTAGCAGTAGGGGCCGATGGATGGGTCAACAAAACGCAGGAATGTTACGCAGGAAAGTTGTGCTCCTTAGTGTAACCATGACAACAAAGAACAACAAGAAACACCGTCTTATGATAAGAAAGTACATATCTTAACCCAAATCACGATCTTTTCCTCAACTTAATCAAGCCACGACCGTTATTACAGTAACCATGGTGACGAGGGTAGGTTCGCCGCTGTCATTACAATCCGGGTGTTTCAGCCTTTATGCTAAGCTAAGCTAACCAGTCGAAGACTTTACCGTACAGACATGAGAAGGGTATCAGTCTTCTCATCTGACTCAGCAAGAATGCAATTTAGTATTTCGCAAAATGTCAAATAAAACTATTCAGAGAATATAAATATGATATAAAATTAGATTACTTATAACTAGATTGGTTGAAATGTTTTCCTCTTTGTGTCTCAAGCAGTTATTTAAATGACACCATCAGAATAGTGTAGAGATGGAAATGTGACAAGGGTCCCCAAGTAGACACTGTTTTTGCCACAAAGGTTGGGAGGCTTTGATTTAATGTCTAACAGTGCATTGTATTTTGCGAGTTTATCTTAAGCATGTCTTTTTTGTAAATAAAAGTAATTGAGAAATAAATTGCAATGGAGTAAAAAAATGCAATATTTGCTTCTGAAATGTGTTAGAGCGGAAGTATAAAGTCACATAAAATGGAAACACTCAAGCACAAGTACCTGAGAAATGAATTAAGTAGATATTTGAGTAAATATACTCATACCTAACTTACTTTCCACCACTGATTGTGTGTATTACCCAGGGCACAGAGTAAAAGTGAACACAGATTGTTTTATCAACCCACAGCGCAGTGTGAGTTTTTAGATCAATCATTCCCAGCAGCATATGAGATTTTATTACCATGAAAAGAGTGATCTGGGCCTGCATGAATAATTCTTTTATGCGCACTGTTTTAAGTGTGTTTGTCATGTAGTTTAGAGAAAATTAGGTTGAATTTATTTGAAGCAATAAAATGGGAAAATATTTCCCCGGGGCAGCATGCCACCAAAAACACAAACACAACTGTTAAAACATGTCTCTGGGGCCGCAACCAGATACTGAAACTCTACCCCACTGCAGCCAGCTCCCGAATTCTTCCATGTGTACAGTTGAACATATCTTATTTTCTTTTACGTGTTATCTGTTTTTCTACCTGTTCGTACACACTAGCTGACATGAAACGTTTTGCTGCTGATAAAAAAAGTTGCACAAGCAGGTTTAAGGTTGGACAGGATGATGGAGAGCCTTCTATAATCCCTTGTTTTTACATCCCTGTGCTGCTGCCTGTGCAGTCATCCATGCATGGGTGGACGGGCCCAACGCTGGGCCCATCCCACCCCGGGAGGCAGGGATCCCCGTGGCTGTGTGGGACGAGGGGATCCTGGTAACCTGCGTGCATCCCAGTCGTCATGCGTCCACCCCTGTGTTCCCCACCGCTGCGCTTCACAGACACAGACCTGCCTTGAGGATTTATCACCGTAGAGTTAAATACAGTTAGGCATGCAATGTTGACTCTGTTCTCCTCTTACTGTGTTATTACTCAATTGGCAAGCACCGTGTGCAAAACATAATTACTCTATCACAGTGTGAGGATGCTGCTATTAGTTCAACAAGTGTTGCAGGAACACCATTTGAAAGCATAAATTAATTATAGTTATTATATAATGATAAGGTTGAGCATGCTTCTTACAATATGGCCTGATTTTAAGTTGCAGCTTCACTGTTGCTTAAACAAAGGTGTGTATGCTTTTATCATGTGTGAGAGAAAGTGAATAAATTTGTGTTTATGCTAAAAAAAACAAAAACAAAAAAAACCAGCAGAGACAGCCTTGGCTCTCATTTGATATAAAAAAGGTGATATAAGCTGATTGCTTTGATCGCTGTGTCACATCTGTTTTGTGTACAAATTATAGCTTTGAAATTGGAGCGAGTGCTCATTTTCCCTGTGGTAGGTAAAGCGAGGTGTTGAAAAGCACCAGTGATCCAGTTCCATCTCAGGTACAGGTTTGCCACACGGTCTGACTCTGGGCACAGTGTCTCAGGTAGGAAGTCATTAGGTCCTCGTTTCTCTATATGATTCATTTGTGGTTCTGCTTTATGTTACATAAGTACACACTATAACTGGTTCAAGTTTTCTTTTCTCATTTTTGTTATGCAACTAATTTGCCCCTGGCGTGTTGGGTTATGAGTGGAAAAATATGATGGTGGCAAAACAAACAGGAGTATCAATTGAAACTGCATAATAGTACATCATGTGTATTTTAAAAAGAATATAAAACATGGGAAAAACAATGGCATTTATTATAAAAGGAGTAGTTCAAGATGTCTGATTTCCTTTAGTTAGATGAGAAGATTGATGCCATTCTCATGATGGCACAATAACTCTGAAAATGTTTAGCTTAGCTTAGCATAAAGACCGGAAACAGAGGAAACCTCTGGCCTTGCTCTATGCAAAGGTAACAAAATCCACCTACATGCACCTTTAAAGTTCACTAATGAATATATTATATCTCATTTGTTTTTATCCGCATGAAAACCAAAGTTTACAAACAGCACATTCACCACAAACAACTCCCCATAAGGTCACAACATGGTATTTTTACATCTGAACAACAATATAAAACATTAATTAGTAAGTTTTATAAGTGCTGGTAGGCAGATATTGTTAGCCAGGCTTTATGCTAAGCTAAGCTAACCGGCTGTTGTGATTTTTTTTAAATAATACATACAGCTCCGCACCACAATGCCCATCATATGCATCTGCAGAATAAATCTGAAAAACCATTCCTTAGTCAATACCAAACTAAAGTTGCCATATTATGTTGCCCAATCAGCTCTATAGTCATTTTTGCTTGAAGCCCCAGTTTACTGTAAAGTGTAGCAATAATTCTGAAATTGTGGTTTCAGGAACATGACCAGCACATGATAAGAATCAGGCAAGATTAAGGGATTTCTATAAATCTGGCATCAATCTGAAGCTATTATAAATGAAACAAAATCCAAATAAAACAGTCCCTCTACGTCTGTGAGGTGAAACACACATAACTGTGCAGTTTATTTTACTTGCATATTTCAGATGTAATGACAAAAGCCTGTTTATTATTTGTTTCTTTTTCTTTCAGATGACTTCATTAGGTAATTTTACGATGTTAAACAAGCGTAACCTTTATAAGGGCCTGACATGTTGAAAGTGGAGTTCATTATCATGAAACACAAACTGAAGGTGGTTGACGCCGTCAGTAGTGCAGGAGAGGCGTGTGCTCTCGCAGTGCCCTTGTTTCCTATGGGATTTGTTCTTCTCTCTTATGTGTAGGTTGATCCACAAGGTCCCACACACTGCTGCATTAATCATCACTGGGGATGAGAGAGAGGAAACAAAAACCCTTGCCTGGGGCTAAACCCAGCCATTACTCAACACGCCAGGCGTGATGTTTGACTTGACTCCCTCAATTACAGCCATCACAGATCCCTCGCTGCTCTCAACAATGACAGATTCCTCTCATCTTTAGAGTGGAGAGCAATAAGGCTTACAAACGTGTACCTTTGACATATTGCTCTGCAATTGCACGACGTGACGGTTCACAGAAATCACCGTTGTTTGAAATGTGCTTCAGTTATCGACTCATTAAAAAAATTCCACTCGCAGCACAACTCCACACCTCACTATTGTGATCACTTTCAAATGGAAAATCTCCCGAGGAATGCAGTGTGCGACTGCATGCTGCCAACACAGCCCACACACGGGATTGGTCAGATAGAAAGCAAATGCCATCATAAGAACTGTTTCAACTGTTTCCACTGGGCACAAGGGAAAAAAATGTAAATGTGGAGTGTAAATGTTTGGCTTGTTTGAGAACACAAATTTCTTGCCAAGACTGCTCCAATGGACGTGTTGTTTTCTCTGGGGCCTTAACAGATGTGTAATAGGATAAACTTACAAACTACCCAAGAAAATCAAGTTTACAACTTCTCGCAGTGTGTGGTACACTTTTTTCTTCACAAGCAGAAACCGGGCTAGAGTGGCACCAACAAATGCGACCTTGAGCACAACCACTTCCGCGGATGTCAAGCTTAAAGCTCAGGTTCTCGTCAGAGGTGACAATGTTTGGCAAAGACACTATCTGGCATAACACCGCGTCTTAAGAGTGATTATGTCATTACCCTCTGATTGTGGGAGATGAGATGAAAAGAATGTCAGAGAGGGAGGCACTGGGGGCTAATCCTCACCGAGGTGTTCTCTTTCAGGACCCTTTCTATGGGGCTTTGTGAGGGGCTTACACGGCATGCTGCCCCAGTTTTCGGGGCCGCACCGCCCCTATCGGATGTCCCAGACACAGCGGAGTCAGACTAGTCCTGTGAATGACAGAATCAATGGGCTGGGAACAACATCGCCATAGGTCTTTAAATATCTGCCCACCTAACTTTCCCAGGAGTTACATCATGGCAGTGGGCCTATAAGGGACCTAAGGAGGGAGGGGGGGCAGTGTTTGTGAAGGCACTCTGCTCCCTATGGGACGAGACAGAGGAGTGAAATCCCGATGGGGTGCAATCCTCAGCAGGCTTCAGGGTTGACACAAGGTCATCCTTCATAGCTTGTGCTTTTACAGGGCAAACCAAGTCAAATAAACACCACCAGGCCACAACCACCTACAATGTGTTCTTAAAGATACAAAGGAGACCTCACTGCTTGGTTTTCAAGGAGGGGGGGGGGGGGGGGGGGGGAGTACCGTTAGGAATCCAGAGACTGGTAGAAGCTGAAGTCAAAGCTGGTATATAGGGCAGTGAGAGTTACATGAGAATGCCAACATAATGGGTGGGCTGAAAGCAAAACAAATAGCCTGTTGGAAACCCTCGCAAATATGCAACACCCGCAATAAACCAATAAATAACAGAGTCAAGGGCCAACTGTTGCTCCTGAAAATGGAATTACACCACAGTGATGCTGCTGCGTGTGAGGAATACGTTCCTCATAAAAGTTACAGATGACTGTTTTTTGCACTTAATGCACAGTCATAGTAATAATTTCAGTTATTCTGTTTATGATCTAATTTCTTGCCGCAGTGATGAGGCATCAATAAATACCTCATCTCCCTTCCTTACACGTGAAACTTTTGTCCTGATTTTGCTCTCAAAGGCTGGAAAATTGGTGGCAGACAACCCGCAGCGCGCACTAATTGATGCATTGATCAGCCTTTAGATGTCCACATTCCTGGCATACCTCCGGAAGTCATCCATTTAGGGTTTCACACATTTTGGTCCGTCTCACTGTCTGAGGCTTGACCTAGGAGGGCACACCTGCCCCGTCCTGGCTTTTTACCTTTTCCACACTTTATTTCGTCCGGCATATTGCCTGTGCTGACAGGGAATCTGCACATATCTCACATATCTGCAGGTTGACTTCAAACTTTAATCTGGTCTATTGTTTTTCTACGTGTGTCACTGCCACAAGGAAGCAGCATCACAAATATCTAACAAGTTGAAAACACCAAACTTTAACATACAGATTTTACACCGAGAGTGTTTCGGTCTCTACCTTGGTGCTTCCACCGACCTCCTCGCTGTTGGAGAGAGTTGCATTGTACGTCTCTGTGTGTTGTGGGGTGGCCTCCTTTGGCCTCTTTCTCTCCTTCTTGGCATCCACCCCATCCAGTAGGACACACTGAGTCCAAAACACTGCAGCCACCACAGCCAGAGGCCCAGCCCCACACCACATCTTCACACTCCTTTGATCAGCACCAGAGACAGCCTGAGTCTTCTGTGATGGGCCGGTCGTGCGATGAGACGGGAGCTGAGGATGCCCACAAGGCTCACACAAAACACCAAGTCCCAACGGGGAGAAGGAGACCAGAGGAATGCAGCTTCAGGGACTCCCCGTCCAAGAGACTGTCAGACTGACTGCTGCCGCCGTTGCTCCTCTCTTGATGAGCTCTCAGCCAGCACAACGTTGCAGGGGCACTGTTAACTCTATACAGAAAGCCAGGAGGCTTACTCAACTATGAAATGTGTCAAGCAGAATGGTCCAAGGGAATGACAGATCGGCGCAGATCTGACAGCAAATAAACCCATTAGTGAGATTTTTCACGCTTTCTGCTCTGTTGGGGGGTGAGGTGTAGAGGAGGAGGAGGAGGAGGAGGAGGAGGAGGGGGTACAGGGGGCAAAAGAAGAGGCAGAGAGGAGGGGCGTCCAAAGCTGAGGGTGGGCTGAGGGGGTGAGAGATGGTTGGCAATATTCTCTTATTCCCCCCCTTGCTCTCTCCTGCTGTTTCTCACACTGAGCACTGGATCCAGTCTCCAGCACAGTGTTGTGGTAGCTGGAAAAACTGCAAGATCCACAAGAGCTGGGCTTTCATCAAAAGATGCAGTTTAGCAAATCACCCTGTCAATCCGCACACCATACCCCCGCAGGGATGCAGAGCGAACACAGCCAAAGAGGAGATGGATGAGGTCCAGTTCTGCTCTTTCTGCCCGGCCTTCCTCTCTCTTCTCCTTGAAGTATAAACTGGCTTCAGACAAAACAACAAAACTTTACAAGTAGCACTGCTCTCCTCTTCTTCTGGCTGACACAACTCAAGTGCTGCTTGTTGATTGTCCCAACAAGTCATCAAGTCCGAGTGTGCAGGGGTTTTGGTGTGTGGCAGGTCTCTGTTTGCCTGCTCCGTTGCACTCCCACTCCCTCTGGTCTCAGTTGCTCCTTTGCTCTCTGACTGAGCTTGCAGGAGGGCTCACAGTGGAGTTTTATCATCACCCTTTCTCCCTCCCGCTACTCTGTCTCCCCCCTCTCCCTGTCTCTCTCTCTCTCTCTCTCTCTCCCTTCCCTTCTCTCTGTTGGCAACCTCACTCGCTTATTCAGCTCTGTTTTATCTCATAGATGAAATGCTCAAGCTGAAGAGGTTCCCTGGCAGACAAGTTGTATGTGTGTGCGTAATGTGTATTAAGTCGTGTATCTGTCTGAGAGTGTCTGACACGTTGGCTCAATATTAGCCTACTCTACCAAAGCCCAATGTTTGGATCTAAGCAAGAAATAGAAACAAATTCCTGCGCTTTTTTTTGTGACCTTAAGGCATTATCTTGTGTAATCAGTTGTTTGAAAACCTGCCAAAGAATCTTGACTGTGCCACAGACGTGCATAGAGTGCATACGTGTTTGTTTTATTCTGTGTTGCTGCTCAGTAAAATGTCTCACTTTTCTGAAAGCCATAGTGGGGGAAAAAAAAAAAGTTGAAGTGATACTAAAACTTCAAGTAGCTTAAATTGCAGGTTTCAGTAAATAACCTATGACTGATGTGAACAAATTGTTGGTCTGTGTATTTTTACAATCAGCCCATTTGTCTAAAAGGAATTCAACCCCTTATATTCTTATTAGGGTAAATAACATGTTAGCTCATAAGCGCCTACTGGACTTTTTTTTTTTTTTTTCACAATTTTCACTTTTAGACTGCTACTTGCTCAGGCTTATATTTATTACATTTTAACACAGCGTCACCCAGAGGCAGCAGCCTGAAGTACAAACAACGAACCAGTATCTCTCCAGTATGACTCCAAACTGGTGTCATCCTGGTTCCTGTATCCGCTCACACCCCGTCTCAATACGTAGCAGCCGAGCAGCGTCAAGTTGCACACAGAGAGGCAGAGCCAAAACGGAAATTGGGTAAGTTGTCATCAAAATAAAAGGAAGAAATTCAACTTATGTGTTTGAATGGAATAAAGAGAGAAAAAAAGAGATTTTAAAAGCCATCTTTTGTTTGTTTTATGTGTCTGTTTTTTCTTCTTCTTATTGAATCAGTGTTTTCTCAACCATTTGTTTTTATTTTTTAACTATTTAAGCATTCATTCATTAGCTAACTATTTCAGGCATTTATCTATTACCTATAGCCAGTTAAACCATCGATGGCAAGTTCAACTTTTAATGTTTTTCTACTGTTTTTTTCGAATTATTCATCAAATACTTTTAGCTATCAATTTAAAAACGGTTCTTACTTATTTTAACCACTGGTCCGTGACTTTTAGCCAGTTATTTCAACTTTTTCTAGTTTATATGTCACTACCTGTACTTTTAACTAACTATTTTAATCATTTAATCATTACTTTAAAATTAGTGGTTAAATAGAAACTGCAATAACAAATATTTAGAATGATAAATAATAACAATATAATAATGTACTAAATATATAGATACAAAAAAATCACATATGTACAACAACGGTAGCTAATGCATGAGGCTGTTTCGGTGGTGAGTTGTCCATTTCTGGTGTGTGTGTGTGTGGTTACTGAGCACAGTGTTTGTTGTAAAGTGTGACAGCAGCGGGAAGGAAAGACTTGCAGTATCTCTCCTTCACACACACAAATTGCTAAAATAGCAAAAATTCTTTGATCTATTTTAACAACGTGTATCCATTACTTTTAGCTAGCTATCTATTTAACCATTTATCCATTACTCTTAGCTACGGTAACAACTTTAATGACATCCATTACTTTTATTTATCTATTTTAATTATTCAATTATTCTCAGTTTAACTGTTTTAAGTTCTTGTTCTCTCACAGGACCTGTTTGGGAGTCACCAAAAAAACCTACTAAGTTTTACTTTGAAAGTAAAGACCGGATGTTGCGCTAACAACGTAGGCAGCTTAACCCAACGAATCGCAAGGCTAGCCGCTAGCTAGCTTAGCCACCAGCTCAACTGACAGTTTGAGTGAATTAACGCAAACCGGGACATCGGCGCGGACTTTGTCGCCAACCCGGGTCTCTCTGGTGCTGGTTCGGACTGAGCCGTCCCACATTTTCGGAGTTGGGCGTTGAGGGGGAGCCACGTGTACAGGAACTGGAGCCTGACAGCTGTGACCGGATCCACCGCAGGTCTGTTAAACATTAGCTGACTGGTACTAGCACCGCAGCAGCCAGCCATCTCTCATCCGCCCCCCCTCCAAGTCGTTTCAACTTCCCCGCAGTGTCGTTTTGTAATTACGGAGCTTGACAGGTCGGTTGCTCTCTGCGAGCACTTACCACTTATTTTAAACACCGGGCTGTTTGTTTATATCAAATGTGTTTTCATTAGCTTGCCTATGCTAGCCACTTAGCATAATTTCGACGCTAAATAATTCACATGTCATGACGAGGCTAAATTAACGAGCTAACAGGAAGGAATCGCCGGCTGTTTTATGAAAACGTAGATTTATGCTGGCAAAAATTTTAAAGTGAACATAAATAAATAAAAGTGTGAAGTGTTTTTAATACTTTATCCCTATTGCGTTTACCAAATCTCCTTAAAAACCACCTTAAACACCATGGCGTCTCTTGCTACGAACTATTGTTTTTTTTTTGTTTTTTTTTTTGTGTTTTTGTTTTTTTTTGTAGAATTGCTTAAATGAACCAACTGCAGCTGATATTACTCAATTTTTAAAGTTCACTGTGTTTCATAGAAAATGTTCATTTACGCGATTTTGTTTGCCTTTGATTTCCCATATTTGTCTTTTTCTGGATTTTAAAGGCTTGTATCGAGTCTAGTAGTTTAAATTTCACTAAATAGTGTTTTCTTCAGTCTTTCACTCAAGTATACCAGGAAAGGTGTTGACAAAAACAGGATTTTCCAGTGGGCGTGTTGCAATTCTGGAAAATCCGATGGGACGGGAACGCAGCATTGCAGACTGTATTGACCTGCATTAGTTTGTGTTTGCCTTTGCTACCTGTGGTTGATACCTACCTAACTAACCACCTTGCTTTTACATTCATCCTTACTTAGGCAATCATGGCTGTTTTGAGGAAACTTTGGTGCAGAAACCTCATGGCTGCGTCTCTGCTTTTCTACATCCTGCTCCACACCATGGATGTGCACGCACGACCAGCCAACATGTCAGCCTCTAAAGACAAGCCTCCAGCCAGCAAGGACGAGAACGAGATTCTTCCCCCTGACCACCTGAACGGGGTGAAGATGGAGATGGATGGCCACCTCAACAAGGACTTCCATCAGGAAGTTTTCCTGGGGAAAGAGATGGAGGAGTTTGATGAGGATTCGGAGCCCAGGAGGAACAGGAAGAAGCTTATTGATATCTTCACCAAGTGAGACATGCTTTTCATTCTTTGACTCTCGGTCAGGGATTGTGCTGCACTGAATGCGTGAGCGTAGTTGCTGATCAGGTTCTTCAGAATTCACCAGCATGAATTCAATCATTTGCAGAACTTAAAAGTGCCAAACAAAGAGGCAAAGGCCTTAGGAAATTGTCCTGTGTTTTTAAATAACTATTTTTATCATGAGAAGTTGAAGGTGTGAAGGATTTAGATATCCTTGTGCTGTGTCACAACATGGTAGAGTAGAGGGAAAACCCACTTTGTGTTTTTAAACTAATCATTCTCCCCAACTTCACAAATTCTCATTATTCTTAACTTATTTTTAGGGATGTAATTAATTGTTTTTTTTAATTAATCATAGATTATTTCCTCGATTAACGGATTGATCATTTAGTCTGAAAGATGTCACAAATTTCTAAAGCCTGAGATGATGTTTTACAATTGCTTGTTTTGCTTAAAAATGTTAACAATGAATCAATTATCAAAGTGGCTGAAGATTATTGTTCTATCAGTACAGTATCTGTACTTATTTTACCTTAGATGGTAAAGAAATGTCTATTAAAAGTACTTGTCATGTTTAAACTAAAGCACCTGACTGGACACAAGCCAGACAGATATGGGTCATTACAGCTGATAGTGTATAATGGCATGGTTCAATAACTGGAGCTAAATTAGACACTAATTTCTTCTTTCAATTCCCCTTTCACAGAGTTGATTTCAATAAGGACAGGAGTGTCAGCGCCAAGGAGATGCAGCGCTGGATCATGGAGAAGACGGAGGAGCACTTTCAGGAGGCCATGATGGAGAACAAGAACAGTTTCCGCGCTGTTGACCCAGACGGCGACGGTAAGGGAAAAGAGAGCGTGCGGAAAGTCACATCCACTTTTATCCTAGAAACACACTGTCTGTTTGCAAATCCGGTCAGGCTTGTGGCCTGTGTGAGCCGTGTCTCCTAATTTATAAATATTTTCTGTTAAGTCAAAACTCAGATGCTGAATTCAAGCTTTGTCCACAGGTCACGTGACATGGGATGAATACAGAGTTAAATTTCTGGCCAGCAAAGGTTTCGATGAGAAAGAAATTGCTGAGAAAATAAAGAATAATGAAGATCTGAAACTGGATGAGGAAAGTAAGTATACGAGTGTTCGGATTATGTCACATTTTAGAAAAAAATCTTTATAGGTGCTTATAGCTTCTATATCTGTGAATGTGTGCTGCAGACATTTAGTTTGAATCTGTCCGAGTTGCACTGTGTTATTAATGTGCTTTTCATTTTCATCACTGCAGCTCAGGAGGTTTTGGAAAGTCTGAAGGACCGCTGGTTTCAGGCTGACAACCCTCCAGCTGACCAGCTGCTGAATGAGCAGGAGTTCCTGTCTTTCCTCCACCCTGAGCACAGCAGAGGCATGCTCAAATACATGGTCAAGGAGATCGTTCGGGACTTAGGTACCTTTTCTTTAAAATATCTAAATCATGACCTTTGTCATCTTTAACATGTTTTAAGTGATTTTTTTTTTTTGGCCTCTTGAGCAGCAAAAGTCATTAGATCCATTGTTACCATAAAAATATTGATCATACAAACTTAACACCCAGTAACATAATTTCAGTTCTTGTGTCATTTGATGTAAATGTTACAAATCAGCTTTCATAACCCTGTTAAACTTAGAGCCTTCTTATGAGAAGGCTGATGAAATGGGCTGAGCTGGTATTACACAGCTTACTAGTTAATGCAAGCTTCCTTCTCACTTTCGAGACACACAGTGCACAAACAAACTTTGCTCTGTGTTCACATTTTGGCACAGTAGAAAGTGACTGAAGCATGAAGCAGAGATACATGGCATGTGTTAAGGCTGCCACTTAAGATTGTTTTCATCATCAATTCATCAGCTGAACACTTATATTTATATCTATATTCTATCTATATTTATATAAGACTTCCATAAAAATATATAAGTCACCAGAGCTCAAGATGACATTCGCTGATTGCTTGTTTTGTGTAAGTGACAGTTTTACACTCAAAGATAATAGGTTTACTTCACATAGAATAAATAAAGGAAGAAAACCTTCAGGTTTATGAGGCTGGAACCAGCAATTTATATATATTTATAAACACACATTTAACAGATACAGAGTGTAAATCAGATGGTTGTGGTGCTTTGCTTGCAGACCAGGATGGTGATAAGAAACTGACCCTGTCAGAGTTCATCTCTTTACCTGTGGGCACCGTGGAGAACCAGCAGGCTCAGGACATCGATGACGACTGGGTTCGAGAGAGGAAGAAGGAGTTTGAGGAAGTCATTGATTCAGACCGTGACGGTATCGTCACTATGGAGGAACTGGAGGTGAGTGACTAAAAAGCAAAAGTCTTTCTTGAAGATCCCTTTTTAATATCATATCATCCTGTATATTTATTTGCCGATACTTGTTTTGTCTGATGTTTGTATTTCTGGAGTACTGTTTATCCAGTTGACTAAGATATTTCAGCTTGGTCAGCATAACTCAACTCTTTATAACTCTGTCCAGTCAACCAGTCTTTTTCTCTGTACACACGTTCTTGTGTTTACATGACAAATCAAGAATGAGGCATAGTAGAAACTTCATATTAACACCATGCGGAGTAATGACTCATTAGATTTTAAAACACCTTTCTGCATAAGAAAGGTGCATAGATACTGCTGTTAACTCATTAACACTTTAAGCCAACAGGTTCAAACTGATACTAGTTATGTTGCATGCAAAGAGAAACGTGTTGGTATAAGAAGCTAATTGGCTTAATTAGGAGGAAACTGATTTTGTATGTGAACACAATAAGCCAAGAATGAAACATAGTATAACTCTAATATTTACACCACATCTACCGCCCATGAAGTAGATGAATTTATTAGATTTTGTTGTATCTTGCTGCATATATTTGCATATTAATTAAGTAAAGTCATCATGGTTATTATTAGCGGTTTTTAAACTTGTGTTGATATTGTTAAACTCCTAGTCCTGTGAGTTCTTTTGCTATAGAGATCACGATGGGACATAAATAATCCAAGTGCCTTGGATGTGAGATTGAATTGAAACTTGATTAACACTGACAAATTTCCCCCACTTTGCTCTTGTTGTATGTCTTCCTGTGTGTTTTACAGGAGTACATGGACCCAATGAATGAGCACAACGCTTTGAACGAGGCCAAGCAGATGATTGCCGTCGCAGATGAGAATCAGAATCATAATTTGGAGCTGGACGAGATTCTCAAGTATAGCGAATACTTCACAGGCAGCAAGCTCATGGATTACGCCAGAAATGTCCATGAGGAGTTCTGAAGATAAATCCATCCTCCTCTGTCTGCTCAGCAAGGCAGGGCGGCATCCTACATCTGCTTCAGGGACGAGACGGTAGCGAGGGGCAACCTAATGATAGGATGTTCTCATTGTGCAATCTGTGTCTAAATCCTAGCCTCAACGGCCTCTTTCACTGCTGACTCCAGTTAATACACCCTTCCTTCAGCCCTGGACTGTCTGCCAACCATCAGAGGTAACAAGGTCGGCCTTCTGTGTGCCATTGGGACTTTCTGACCTTTTAAATGTTGAGGCATCGCATCAACTCCAAATTTATTTGTGTTATATTGTGAAATATGTGTATATGAGGAATTTTAACCCTGAGTAGATTTTTCTGGGGCAGTGGTGAGAGAGTCTGTGCAGCTTGGTGAGCTACTTGTGCTGCAGGATCTGTTGTTTTTAGCTGGCGTGTGTGTAATCAGTGTAAATGTTCATCATCACATACCAATGCAAAAAATGGAAAAAATAAATATAATGCTGCTGAAAGGAACAACCCCTCGAGAGATATCATATCATCACACAAAGAGTTTATTGGTGACACACTAACTATCTGCTACCGCTGCATTCCCCAGATTCAAAGGTGATTTTGTCAGTAGTGGTGTACAGTTTCACCGGTTAGCATCCGTCCTTCTACAGTACTTAAAAACAGGGTACTGGTTGTGTAAAAATAGAAGTATGAGTAATAATAAATGTCTCAACAATAGGCAGTAATTCTACTTAGCGCAGACTTTCATTAACAATTTATCATCAGAGAAAACTTAAAATGGAGGAAAATAGATTAATATATAAGAACAATGTGTCTTTGTCATAGCAGATGTTTGGGCTGATTGAAGGAAAAGCGTAGATGCAGCACAGTGACAATAACAAGCACAACAACACTGACGATGTTTCCAAAAGGGAAGCTTTAGTTTCACCTGTGTGTGTCAGGTCAGAGAGTCTCCTGTGGTAAAGGCCTGTTGTGTTGTTCTTCGCCACAAACAATCTAATTCATGCTCTTGTGAAGATATGGATGAAGATGAATTCATGTATTTGACCAGTATAATTTAGATCAGCTGCGTCTTTGAACTTCACACAGGTTTATGCTCATGTTTTGCTCTGTTGCAGTGCAGGCTGGTCTTTGTGTCTTTGTCTTGGTTCACAAAGTTCACTCTTCATCATATCTACCATTTGAATGCTCTTGGTTAAACCACATAATTCTACTTGTGCCATGTTTTAAATGCATGAACGAATAATGGAATTACATTCCTCGGTTTTGTTGAGATTTTCAATAACCTGTGGAAGCGTTTGGATCCTGCTACAGTCTCCTCTGTCCTGTTTGGATTGTAAAATAACTTTATGATGACAGAATGTGACACAGCTTTATAAAATGTACTGCAAACATACTGGTAAACAATAAATATTTCTTATCAAGTAAAGAGCACCTGGATTTCTGTAGTGGTTAGTAATTTTTAGGGCTGCGATGAAGAATTAGTAAGTGGGATTGCTGTGAATGCAATCTCACTATATGTTCTCTGGTTCATTTTTTTTTTAATTGTATATTATTATTATTATTATTATTATTATTATTATTATTATTATTATTATCATTATTAACTTTAAAATGCTCGCCTTAATTAGGACAGTATTACATGTATTCCTTTTTTATTTTTATTTTTTACATATTTAATTCTTTCTTAAATATTTAGTGTCTTTCCCGTTATGAATGTTGAAAATCTCAAAAACGTTTCATGCATTTTTCAACCCCTTGGTGTCTCACCAAAAGAAATATCCTGACATAAGTGAACAAAATGTGTGGAGCTGTAAACATTAGCTGCAACCTTGGATCTGTGTAAAGCCAAGGGCCCCGGCGGGTCATGGAGAATGAGAGGAAAAGCTGAATGTCCTGCTAGATATTGCGTTGTCCTGCAAAATTGTTTCAATATTCTCCTATTTTCGGGCAAAGCTGTGTTCAGGGTCATGTTGACGTTCAATTGTCAGGCTAGTTTGTGGACGGTAATATCCTGAATTGGCTCCAGTTGGTAAGTTTAGCAACGCTGTCAACGCACCCCGAAGTTACAACTTAAGAGGCCGAAACTCTGAAGAATGTAAGTTAAATTCTCCTTTAAATGTCACTGTTGGCTGTTAACTGTGTTAGTTTTTATTGGGTTAATATTTTAACGTATTCTTCCCAACCTGTTTTAAACTGTTGAATAGTGGGTTAGCATGCTAGGTGCAGTTGCTGAAGTTGACGCGCTTGCTAGCTTGTTTTGCCTGTGGCTAACTTCAGCGGCGTCTGCAGCTAAAGGTTTAAAGTTTATGATTCAGCTCTGGTTAAGAGCAAATTTTCCCAATGTGTTTTGGTTAATTGCAGAAAGTTGGATAATATTGCCGAGGTCACTACAATAAATGGCAGGCCAACTGTGTGTTAGTCAAACATGGGCTAAATACTCGCTAACGGCTGTTTGTACCTAGCTAGCATCTTTGTTAGCGTCACTTCAAACCCAATGCTCCAAATTTTAGCATGAAATGTTCAACTTTTTTAGCGGTATCACAGTGGGTGTGATTAACCCCACTTTCTGTAACCAGTAAATGATAAGACTCAGCAGCAGTAAATAATAAATTAAACTTTGATTCGTACATATAACTATGTAAAGTTCAGTCTAGATTGGTTAGTAGGTAAAATTGAAGGCTACTATTTGTGTTATTGGTGTTCAGGCAGCAATGGTTAACAAGATTCATGAGAAAAAGCGAGTCAGGTTATATGTAACAAAGTCCTTATGATCAGTTTGTCATAATTTCATAAATAATGAAGCTTGTAAGAGAAGATTTTATTGATAAGTATAGACAAGTATTAACTGCACTTATTTTAAATCAGACTTCCATAGATGGGAACATGAAAATGAAAATATCCTGGAATAGTCCTGGACAATGATCTCTAGAAAAGAGTGGAAACCCTGAAAGCTTGATGTTGTTTCTAAAACTTAGTTAGGTTTTTGCAAAATGGCCCATTTCAGAATAATGTAATTTATTTTACAGGATTATAATTAATGATGCATTAATGTATGAGGATTACTAATGTTGCAGCTGGGGCTAATTTTAACTGCTGTATTTACTGCTAGGTTGCTTCATCTATAGCAATACGTCATAATTTATCAGTTGATCATCTGCAAAGTAACTAGCAACTAAAGCTGTTAAAATAAATGGAGTGAAAAATACATTATCTGATTTCAAATGTGGAGAAATACAACTATAAAGTAACATAAAAAGGAAATGCTCTAGTACAAATACCTCAATATTATACAAAATTTCTTAGGCCACAAGATTAATGAGTAATGACATGATAATTGTTAGTTGCAGCCTTGCTGTTGGACTCTGAAGATATATGTCATCTGTAATTATCTAATTATGAATGAGTCACAAGTCTGTTTTGAAATTTTATTGCGTATATACGGGTTAAGGTTCATTGTGTGTCCTATGTAATGTAGCACTTCACAACACAGCAGGATTGTGAGAACAACCATCATTTCACCAAACCAATGAATTTGTTTAGAAGCAGTAACACACTAAACATCGATTCATATTTCTATAAATCATCCTTGTCAGATTTGATTATTCACAATTTAAACGCATCACTGTGAATTTTACAATTGTCATCTAAATGGCCTTAACTTTTATATGATAAGTGTGATACCCAATCGGATTTTATGTGCACGCTTCACTTCACAGACATCACTTCACAAGACAAGAGCTTTTACATTTTTCCCCAATATCATTAATGTGTTTGTCGTACAAATTAAACATAAGATTACTAATCCCTCTGTAATCGACACCGAGTGCAGCTGTAGTTTACAAATCTTTCCTGAATGCTACTCCATGTCAGACACATGCAACCTTAACAATAACTTTAAAACCGTAAAAAACAGGACAGTCCCCCTCTGAATACCACACCCTAACTCTACAGTGAAATGTACTGCATTATTCAATATACTAAACATAAAAATATAATTAAGTTAATGGCTGATACTGAAAACAGAACTAACATGGAAAACATTGAAGAACACAGTGACACATCATTATACAGTACAGTACATAGCTTACGGTCTCCATTTGTTTTTGTAGCACAGGTAAACACACAGTACATTCATACAGAAAACATACAACATATTCATCTAACTCATCACAACGTGCCGGCATAGTAAGATTTAAAATAACAAAAGAAATTGGCCTAAACGAGTAAGGCGATTGTGTATGTAAATGCAACTTTTAAACAATTTTTTTGATGATTGACAATAATTAACAATAATAAAAATAAGAGAGCAGCATAACAGTTAGTCAAGTTCCAGTTTCTCCTCAACACACATTATTCAAATAAAATTAACCCTTTAGGTTTTACATGTTTAGAATACAGTGCAGTCTGTAAGTGGTAACAGGAATTTCAGCCTTAAGTGATAGTTTGGGTTATTTGACGTGGGGTTGTGTGATGTACTTATCTATAGTCAGTGTATTTCCTGCAGTAGATTGGGATCAATGTGTGCCCTCTTTAGAGAATCTGAGTGATATGCTGCTGTGGGCAGGGTCTTTAGCCACTCAAAATAATCCCCACAGAAAAAAAAGCTAACATCAGTTTAATTGCACGCTTCATTTTGATTATTTTCTCCGCTTTATCTTAAACAGCACTTTGCTTTGGAACTACAGTTTGTGAACCATCGCACCTCCTTCCTATGCACGCACTGTATTACTCCGCAGATCAGCTGTGTGAGTCAAGCGTAGGTGTGCTTGTGTGTAGGAATATGGTAGTTCAATGGTTGAAAAATGTAGTTCCAAAGGAAAGGGTTGTTTCATATTCAAAATATAGCAAACACTTCAACTGGTATTAGCTTTTTTTTTTCTGTGGGCATGTTTTTAAGTGGCTAAAACGTTTTTTGTTGTCCTTGTCCACAGCAGCACATCATTCAACCTCTGCTGCTTCTTCAAATTGGGAGTATGCTGATCCTAATCTACTGCAGGTAGTACACTGACTATATATAAGTACTTCACACTAGCGCATGTCAAATAATCCGAACTAACACTTGAAGTTTGATCCCATTCATTTGGGCGCTAAATATAAAAAGGGCTACAATTCCCATTCCCCAGGTTTATCTCATGTGGATATAAACACTCAGCACTCTAACCTCTTCCTCATTGATTCATTTCAAATCAGATGTGCTGGAGTACAGCGACCCCACCAACACTGTTCAGATACTTCCAGACTGCAATGTTTGTCACTGTTAACACACCGGTCTGCAACACGAACTCGAAAGTAGGAATAGCTTTAAAAAAAAAAACAAAACTGATCATGATTAAAATATAAATACACTCTGTGATTATTTTCTCTAAAATAATCAGAGAAAGTTCTAAAAACAAAGACTGGACAGTACAGGGAAAGTAAAAAGTTGAGTCGAAAACAAGTTCAGTCGCAGTCGCCTGTGATGAGCTTGTGCGCCTCTCTAGTCTCGGTCTCCATTTGGTCTTCATGCAGAGCATCTGTCTCAGTCAGCCCTCAGTCAGTCTTTACAGGTAGGGATACTGGTTGAGTTTTCGTTGGTAAGCAGCACTGGAGCGGTGGAAAGGCTGCCCTGCCAGCTGATGTTGTTGCTGCTGCTGCTGCTGCTGCTGCTGCTGCTGTTGTTGTTGTTGGTGGTTGCTGTACTGTCCCGGAGCAGACCCTCCCAGGGCTAAGTTGCTATTTTTCTGGAGCAGCGCCAGGGAGGAGTACGCTCCACTTGCTCTGCTGTGGCGGGATGAGCCACCTTGCATCTGGTCCACAGCTTGAGACACTGAGGCCAGGGCGGCAGATGCCGGGTAGGCGTACAGGTTGGGGGTCGAACTGAAGAGAGCGTTCTCATGAAGCCGGTAGGATGAGTGGGAGGAGACAGGTGGGGGGTATGTGGGCTGCCGCCTCAGGGAACTACTGCTTCCTGTTTGGTCATGAGAGGATGACATCACAGACTGCTGTACCTGAAACAACAGAGAGCGATAAACAAAATGTCTTTGCAGGAATATGCATTCTATTTATTCTGCATTCTTCAATAAAACCCACGTATTCCTGCAAAGACGTTTTGCTTATGTCTGTCTCCAAATCATGTCAACAAGCAGCATACTATTTACAACTTCCGGGTCACACCAAAAAAAAACAAACATGAAAAATCCATGCAAAATGGAGAAAGATTATTTCCACACAGGTATTTCAATTCCTTTTTTCCAGTTATAATCACATCAAAGAAAACCAGAAAACAGTTTGTTTTATTTTGTCATTTTCCTTGTTTTGTTTTGTCCCTATTTCTAAATGGTAATTAGGAAACAGCTCATTTCCAGTTTTGGTTTTCTCGTTTCAAAATGAAAATTCGTCAACTGCCATGTACACAGACCTGTCTTGATTAGCACTTGGGCGCTGAGGTTACCTGAAATATGTTGGCATTGGAACAGACTCTTGGTGGGTTCCTCTAGGGAACAGACATCAGCTACATTTGAAAACATTTACCTGACTCAGGTTAAGAGGCTGCGATCTGCTAGATGCGGCCCGTTGATGGCGATCAGCGTTGGAATCTCCTGGCCGACTAGACTGTTGAGTTGACCCCTTCTTGGACTTTCCAGAGCCACCTGTAGCTTGTTCTGCCAGTGGAAAAACCAAAAGAAGAATTACATCGATGGCTGCATAGAATACAAATAAATGTGGACTGAGTGTGGATTTTCCAAGCAGACCTGGAGCTGCTGGAGCTTTGTGGGTTGTGCTCTCTCCAGGCTGGCTCTTCACAGACGGCATGATGATGGCCAGGGACTTGGTGGGCTGTGAGCTGGTCTTGGGGCTGAGGGGGCTGCTGGTGGAGGAATCAGAGTCATGGGAGTCGTGCACCGTCACACAGCTGATCACGTTGGTCCTCTGGCTTGTTCCAGAGCTGCAAGACAGAATATATTATAATAATAATTTTATAATTTACTATATCAGGAAAAAATATAAAGCCTCTCAATTTTACTCAAATGATTCTACAAACAGGAAAAGAGCTCACCATGCCGCAGGGAACTTCCTGTCATCTTCATCCTCTGAGTCGCTGTGGATGGTGATGATGCTGACAGCAGGACTGGGTGTGTCAGAGATTACGATGGGCTGAGACTGGTCACCAGCAAAAGTAGAAGTGTTGTGGACCACAGTGGTGGTTGAATGCACTGATGACACAGGCCTGAAGGGAAAAAGACAACCTTATTCCAGAAACAAAATCTATTTTTGCTGCTCTCCATAGTGAGAGGGCAACAGATGTGCACTGCCATCTATTTATGTTGCATTGCATTTTATCCCTCTTTATTTTTATATTCTTTTAAAATACACACTAGAGCACATTCATTTTACCTGTCTGTGGCTCTCCACTCAAAGCCAACTGGTCATGAAAATACACTTTAATGTTTATAAAAGGCTACACAGTTTCCTAAAGAAGCTGAGCACTGTGGTTTTTAGTTAATATTACTCAAACAAAAGAAAATAGTGTATTTGTTGTGGACTATTTTCATCCGTATATTAATACACATTAAGTGCTCTGTCAAGTGTTTTGGACAACAGGACAGCGTATGTAGCTTCAGCTTAAAGTAAATAACAGTGCCTGTATTCAAAGTAATGAAGGAACATGTAACAGTAACAGTTTTTAGGCGACAGTTGAGCTCTATGGCTCAGAGGAATAAGATACACAGACAATACTTGTTAGCAGGATCTAGATATTGCTGATTTTTGTTTTTGTTTTTTTATAGAATTTGTTGACAAGAAAAATATCACATCACCTGCCTAATCCTTTGAAGGAAGGAGACTGGCATGTTATACTGTTACTCTTTCTCGATTAATCAAGAAAATGATCTGTGGAGTTACTGTTAATGAAAATCATTGCAAAATCCTCCTGACCCCAAACAAACCACCAACACTACACTTTATGGACGACCTGTTCTCTATAAACATGGAGATGATGTGATACCTGGCCCTGCTCTCAGCATGTCGAGCCTTCGACCTCTTGCCCTGTTGGGCTCTTGAGTGGGCGGCCCCTGAGTTGTGGTTTTGGGAGGCAGCGTGACGGCCAACACCAGAGTCCTGCTGGCTGACACCATCATACTGGCTGCCATGACGGCCCCTTTGAAAAAGAATAAATTTAACTTGCTTAATCTGAACTGCATCACTTCTGTATGACCGTCTGATCATTTACCAGTCGTCCAGGGTCACGTTTGAATGAACTCACCTCCAGCCAGAAGCTTGTTGACTGTCAGAGACCGGGGCTCCCATAGGTGAGTCAGGCACTACGGTCTGCCCAGGGTTGTGGATGGCCATGCCGGGCATCTGCTGCCATGTGGAGGGGATGAGTATCTGCTGTGTGCCTGCTGGCCAGCCCTGCTGTATGCACAAACACACACATCAACACAAATTGAAAAGACTGCAATGACTAGATGTCACTTGGTCCAATTTCAGCAGTGACAGTCTGTAAGAAGGGAACAAAGTGCAGTGTGTGAACCATAGTGGGAAAGAAGTCAGTTATTTTTTTCTTAGAGAATTATACAGACAGAAAAGACATGCAGTCTGTAGACAACGACAAAGCTTCCCATCTCTGTCCTACACCACAACATCCAGCAGATATCACATTAAAACTAAGCTCTGATACTGACAAGCTGAACAAACTGGGAGATGAAGTCATCTGCAGACTTAATCTTGTGCAGAGAGAGCTGCATGTGTTACTGCTGAGAAGAAAATGTGCTCAAAGAGACTTCCAAAGCAGTAAACACCAAACAAAGCTCACACAAAGACAGAAAGGAAGCATGCATGCCATACAGCTGCACTGAGTCCAGTGGAAACAGCCAACCTGAAATCAAAAGGACTGTGTTAAAGTTAGACAGGGAAGGTGTCACCACCGTCTTGCTCGCTGTTCAAGTGACAACTCCTGGCATTTGCTAAACAGCATTGTTACCAAAATAAATGACTTCTTTAAAGATGTAGGGGTGCGTACTGGTGTGTGCCACCACCTCTTTTTTGAAGTTCTCCACACTGGATTTCTAAAATCATCTGTAATAACTTTAGAAATTTACAAAAATGTGTTTCTTATTGTGGCAAATAATGTTGCAGTCAGCATTTAGCAAGGAAGCTTTTAAAGGAATAATTCAATATGACAAGATTGATTCCACTCACATCCATTAGAAAAAGGTACAGCAGGCACACAGTTAGTTTAGCTTAGCTTAGCATAAAGACTGACAGCAGGGGTAAACTGCTAGCCTGGCTGTTCACTAGTAACGGAAGCCACCCATCAGCCTAAAGCTCAATAATTATTTGTTTAATCGTTTGTTTAATCAAAACAAATTGTGGTAAAAATTGTCATTGTTACACTGTGGATTTTGTTTGGATTAAATGTTGAAATGTTAGTTTAGGAGGAGTTGGAGCTTCAATTTTGATATCAGAACAGAGCCAGGCTAGTTCTTTTCCCCATCTTTCCAGCCTTTACGCTAAGATAACCGGCTAGCTAGCACTCACATAATCTGGCCGTCTCCTCCAACACTTTGCCAGAAGGTGATTAAGCTCACTTCCAAAAATGCTGAATAATTCTTCTTTCAAAAGTTTTCTTTTTTGAATCAATAGAAAGATTATTACACCGGCAGAAAGAAATCAGAACTAAACGTGCACATTAAGACATGTAAATAACAGTGAAAGGTGATTCAGACACTCCTCATGTCCCTGTCAAAAAATAAATATAAGGGGTATCAATCATCTTAAAAATGAATATTGTTTGATTTGTCGTTATAGTTTTTATTTTTTTTAACCCTCAAATATCAAAATTGGTACCAGCTTTAAAAATCCTGTATCAGTCAGGCTCCGTTTAATATTACACAATTCTACATTTGAGGGGAAATCACTTGTTGCTTAGCTCCTTGAGTGAATGCAGGCACTTGGAAGCTCTCAGTAATATATCAGATCTAGCACTGATAAAACATTGTTATCTAGACACCGCATCTGCACCATATATCATAGCTACAGGTAAGCAAACACACTGAGATACCAAGATACAAAATGAGACACAACAGGGCAAGCATCACCTAAAACGAACTTGGAAATCTGTTAAAGGATTTTTGTAACACTGTGCAAACACTGTACACACCTCTAGGGTAACACAGTCTAGATATCCATGAAAACCCGTCCTTCTTTAAACACCGAGTTAAGAAAAACACCAGCAGCTGCAAGCGAAAGCACAAACCGGACTGGTGAGTTGCACATGCATCCCATGCCCTGCTGCACACCACCAACATACATGTGCTAGGAGGAAGAAAGAAGAGATTTCAACCGAGGTGGCAGTCATGATGATGGTGTTTTACCAGCATGGAGGCATTCTGATCCAGAAAGCTGCAGAGGTTTCCACCCCTACAGCCAACTGGCAGCTGGAACGAGCCTAAATGTGGCATTCCCGCCACTGAGCCGTACAGGCTGCCTACCAGCAGGGGGTCGAAGGAGGCCTGGGAGGAGGTGTGAGGGGAGGGTGGAGGAAGGGAGGGGAGGCGTTAAGACACCAAAACAGACACAGAGAGGAGATATTTGGAAACAGACCTGCTTCATATTCCACTGAATCCTAAAGAGGAGGGAGTCTTTGCTCTGGAGAAGTTAGTGACAACACTAGAACAAGAATACTGATAGTCACAGTCATTGAGAGTTTTAGTTTTTCAAAGTCAAAGTCAAAGTCAGCTTTATTGTCAATTATGCTACACGTACAGGACATACAGCACAATTGCAATTTCAGTATAAAGAAAAAAAAGTGTATAAAGATATAAATATAAAATATATAATATAGATGTAATGTAAACAATATAAATGTAATGTAAACAGCTTTTTACATAATGGCAAAGCCATGTAGTGTAGTGATATAGTGCAGTGATACAGTGCATAAATAATCCTGACAGTACATGGCAGTTAAAGGAGAGGTAGTGTGGTAGAGCGATAGCAGAGGTGGATGAGGTCCCTGAGTTGGTTTGTATGGGTGAGTATGTGGGAGTACAGTCCTGGGGGGGATGGTAGTAGGCATCAGATGTTGTCAGATCGGGGGGGGGGGGGGGGTCATAAAGTGGCTGGTGCAGAGGTGAGGGCACCTCACCTTTTGTGGAGAGAACATGGTTTTTAGCATGCAAAAAAAAAACATGACCACATATCCACAAACATTAGGGTTGGGTCCCAAAAGCCGGCTCCATTTTGGATCTAGCTACCTGTTGATGAACATGTCTGAACCGGAGAAGCTCTGAGCTTCGCCAACAAACCTGCTATCACACCTTCAGTGTTTTTCATGAACAACATGCAAAACGTTCTGGTAGCAGCTTTTCATTTTTAGCCTTCACTGAATGTCGATTTCACAGATTTAAATGACAAATATCACTGGCAGCAGATTATATCAGGAGTAACTCATAAAGCCAAAGTCATCTGCTAAAATGCCAAAATGAAACTTGGCTGTTGTCAGGTGAAGGAGTAACTTAATAACAGACTAAAAAGCAGCAATTCAAATCTTTAGCTCTACATTCGATTACAAGTAAACATCCTGCAAAATTCAAAATGTAAATCTATGTAAGAATGATCTGCAAAATGTAAATAAAGCATCAAACTGAATAAAATGCCTCTATGAATGGTATAAATTATATTATTACGTTGTTAAAACTAACGCATCTATGCATAAGTTGCATTTTACTGTTGTAGCTGAGGTGGATCTGGCTTATCTACTGTACATACAGTTTTATACAGTCCAGTTGTTTCCAATCGAAGCACCTGGCTCCCTCTGAAGGGTCAAATGATAAATCTGAGGGGTTGTGAGATAGTTAATGTGGTAGAAAAGAAGAAACAAATAAAGTTCTGCTGCATAAAATTGTATTGACATTTGTTGTTTTTGTGAAATGTTGGATAATTTGAGTTCTTTTAGCCTCAAACACTCATTTAATAAAAACCATCTGAGAAATTTAGAGGGGAAATGTGTTTTTTGGCGGAACTGATGCCAACACATAGACATCTGAAACAGGAAATTTATATACAGCTTTTTCTGTTCACAGGCCAAAAATGCTGGGTTAACAAAGATTTTAATACTTCTATCCTACTTTTTTTTTTTTTTTTTTTAATCTCGACCGGTAAGTAATAATTACAACCCTGGTTCCCCGGCAGTGGGTCCTACCTGGGCCAGCATGCCGGGCTGGATGTGAAGAGACTGGGACGACTGGTTCTGAGGGACTAAGGGTACGGAGTTGTCCATCCTCACTGGGTAACCAGAGGGCTTATTGGATGTTTGAAGACCTAGAACATGGAGGCCAATTATATTATTTCAAAAATACAACACGTGCACAATGAGATACACTAAATATAGAATATGAGAAATTTGGGGATTATGATCTTAACTGCTGAAAATATCTTTTTCTGTTTATTGCTGTTACTCCTACAGCTGCTGGTTGGTCAACTTATAATTTCTACATTTTAAGTATTAAGATTTCTTTGAATCAACACAACAACTCTGATTCTCACCCTGGATGGTCGGGGGGCAAACTATGAGCGTTTGCTGGAAGGGTTCAGTCTGGGCGCAGAGCTGGGTGGGTCTGGTCTGTAGGGGGACACCCTGCTGTGTCAGGCCCGGGATGTTTATGGTGGCCTGCTGGTAGAGGCCAGGCTGATAGTTCAGCAATGGGACGTTACTGCTGAGGGACAGGGACTGGCCTCCAGTAGAGGCCATCTGGAAGAGGCAACATGCAGAAAACACAGCGTTTAACACCTGAGAAGATGAATCAAGTTCAGTACCAACATCCAGGGACCTCATTTGTCAAGGAAACAGGCTGTAAGTGTGTTTGAAGGAAGCGTCCTCGTGGAAAAGAAAGCTGGTATGAATAATGATCAGATCATCTGTTCTTCATCTATCTGGTGCTACACACACAGACTCATTTACATACACAAACACCACCAGAATGACTGTTGTGACCACAGTATTAAATGTTGTGCCCTGAAGTAGCAGCCAAGAGAGAGAAAGATAAAAAAAAGACCACAGACAAATGAGGTTAAGATGCTGTATGGACAAAGGTCTCATTTGTTTTCTTACAGGTGTTACATTGTGTTGCTATTTGCACATTTCATTCATCTAACCCTCCCCACTGTGCAAAAATACTGGTTTGAATGAACTGACAGAACCGAGGATCACAACAGCAGTAAATGAAGTTTCATTAAACTAAACTGTTTAACAAGTGGTTTGTCCAAAGGTGGATGAATTAAGATTCTTTACAAGGACATATGATTCACTTTATGTGGCGGCTAAAGAACTGTGCGATCGCAAAGTTGTGTTCAAACAGAATACACACACTCAGTGACCCCTTTTTGAGATACAGCTGTGAAGTCTAATGCAAACCAATACACCAACCCAGCCGTAATCATTTATTAATGCTAGAGACACCGTCAGAGAGGTATTCATGTGACTGAGGTTTCTTATTGAGGTTGTGGTTTGCAGTGATGTCGAACTGAACTGCATTATACAGAGAGGTGTTTCTGACGTTTCACCCACCCACGGGAGGGAGGAAGAATATTAGCATCACATTTCAGCATAGTGCACCACCACTGATGCAACCTCAATGATAGACACAGTAATTGTCTGCAAGAACTGAAAATATTCATCTTCCTAAATGTAGAATATCTCAGGCCAATGAACTAGATAATAATAAATTGTATAGAATTAGATGACAGTGTGTAGGGTGGCCAGGGAGTGAATCTGTCTTAGTTACATCAATTAAAATGAATGGTATTAAAAAATACTAATGCAGACTGATTCATCTCTCTCTGATGCAGTACTACAGAAATAAGACTTAATAACTGCTTTAATTTCCCTGTGAGCTACATAATTGTGTTCTTTTCTAAAACATACAGTCTAAAGCACAATAATTCAGATTATGTGTGTAGAAGTAAGTGTACATACACAAAACTGTTCATACACCCAGAGCCATCACTTTACAAAGCTACTGATAAAAACCACTAATGAGTGAAAACTACATCAACAAACATCGACGAATGTTGTGCGTGGAACAAAAACAACCCAGAGGCAGGTTAGAGATCACGTTCTCACCTGATTGTGCTGGTTTAGTTGGCTACTAAAGGTGACGGTGAGGTTGGTCGCTGCACTTGGGGTATTGTTGCTGGCAAACATGTTTTTCCCGTTCTCAAAGGCGCTGCATCTGCGTTTGCATATATCCATGTTTTGGAAGCAGGACTTCACGCTGTAAAGGAAAGAAAATCGTCAAAAAAAAACAAAACACAATGCTAACTGTACTGCTAAATCCACTACAATCACTAGAAAAAACAAAAACTCAATACATCTACTGGTAATTAACTAAAAACCTCTACAGTTGAGCATCAGCAGTCCTGCGCTCGTTGACTTACTGTGAGCTGTGAGGGAAGTGCAGCAGGTGCGTCATGGTAACAAAGGGGTGGTTCAGAGTCTTCATGGGCGTGATCCGTTTGTCCGCGTCTAACGTTAGCATCTTCTTCAGCAGGTCTATGAACTCCCGTCTGTCAGCCTTCTCCGCCAGGATGTCTGTCCCCTCCAGGTTTGTCATGTTCACCTGCGGAGGAGACAGTCAGTTTAACCAGGGTCCCAGACTGACACACCCACAATCCATTTGCCTACACATACAGTCTCCTAACTTGTAAGATTTACATTCTCCGTTTCTGTACATTGTTGTTTTTTTAAGCTTGTTTTTGTTTGGAGGCACCTTATATCACCTTACATTTACAGTCCTGTGTTGCACTGTTTAAACATTAACTATCGCACCATTGGCTGCAGAGAAACATAATTTCATCCCTTGTGTGTACTTGTTTATGGATGGATTGACAATAAAGTTCAGAGTCTTGAGCATAATCGAACATTAAACGGTTACTTCCTCACCTGCATCATATCGTCAAGACAGTTGAAGATGTATTTTCTCGCCTCCTTTGACTTGATCCCCATCTCTGCCTCATGCTCTGCAGGTGTCTGCAGAAACATAACCACATCAGTACTTCAGTATATGTACACTGTTTATACGCTTGTGCAGAAATGTTGTTTGTTTGTGCCTGATTTGTGCGGGGACACCTACTTTCAGTCTCCAGAGGGGGTAGCTTGAGTCCGGGCCTCTGTTGAAAAAGCGATTGGTCTTGGTTCCTGCACTCAGCAGGTACTCTGCTGGAAGGCCCTGGGTCTGGGAAATGTAACGTATCTGAAAGCGAAAGGAGAAAAAAAAAAGTCAGTTACTGACAGATGTAAACTCTGTGACCTCTATTTGTGCAGCTTACACAGTTAAAACCACCTGAGGCCTGGTTGTCTCGGCCTCAGAGCAGAGTTCTGTCAGTTTAAACATTAGATTCACGTGAAAAACATGCTACACTGATCTGTTATTTTATTATGAATCGTCACAATCGTGTTTTGAGATTTCACATTTGCAATAAGAAAAATTTATCAACTTGCTATTTGCCAACTTTCTCTTTTCCCGCTAAATTTGCCAACGGTTAAAACCCCTGCAGTGGCTTTTTTTGCAGAACTTATCTAGTGACTTTTTGAGTAGACTTTGTTTTCCCATGATGAGAGCTGCTAATGTTTTTTCAGTGAAAGTGCCTTTATGTAGCTGCAGCTCTTTGGACTGACTGGTGCTCAGAGGACCCTTCACTCGCTCCTCTGTTCTGGCTCCACAGTAGTTTAATGAGCTCAGGACAGCAGTCACTGCTCCCATTTTCCACTACAGGCTAAAAAAAACACTCTTTTTCAACAACCCTTCCCTGGACTTATGACTTGTAAAAAAAAAAAAAAAAATATGGCACTGAACATGATACTAGTCATTGAGTTTTGGATGATATCTGGCTCTTGCTCCTCGAGGTTTGAATGCACTTACTGTAGATGGCTTTGCACAAAGGTCTCTGCTTAATGAAGGTTATATAATGTATGATAGGTCAAGAAACACATACACACAAAGGGAAATAGCCCCACATATAAGCCCCTGCAAAACCTCACTTTGTCATTGTTACATTTGTATGGATTAAACAAATAAATATAACATTTTAATTAGTGAGCTGTAGAGGTGCTGGGAGGAGGGTTTTGTTACCTTTGAGCAGAACCAGCATAGCTGTTCCAGTATTTATACTAAACTAAGCTAACAGGCTGCTAGCTGCCACTTCATGTACAGACATCAGCCCCAAAGCGAATAAGCTAGGTTCCTTTAAAAACAATGTTTGAAAAATATTTTTTTTAATGTTTATAATACTACTACTACTACTTCATATTAAGAAAGAATATAAATGTCTCAAACTTTTTCACGTCAAGAACCCGAAAAATGACAGAAATGAGAGGACGGACCCCCGTCTGATAAGACTTGCTTTTGTTTTATTGTTTTATTACAAAAATTGTTTGAAAAAATAGTCATAATGTCATTGTGTTAATTATGGATGAAAATAAATGATTACCGTTTTTGCTTGGAACCACCCAAGAACTGCCTCAAAGACCCCTGGGACTCTGCAGACCCCACTTTGAGAACCCCTGCTTTAGAGTATACATGTATATATGAGAGAGCTGCAGCTGACCTGGTCGTACTCTGAGGCTCCAGGATAAAGGGGCCATCCCAAAAACAGCTCAGCAATGACACATCCCAAAGACCACATGTCGATGGCTTCACAGAAAGGAAGGCCCAGGATGATCTCTGGAGCTCTGCAAGGAAGTCAAAATTAACCAATGACAGAGTTGCAGCTGCTAATTTACATATTACAGACACAATGAATTGACCATTCAAAGCCCTGGCTGTAGAGTCCAGGCTAACGCACTCACCTGTAGTATCGTGACTGCAGGTAGGTGGAGCAAACCGCTTTGGACACGTGGCTGGCGGAGCCAAAATCAATGACTTTCACTCTGTACGGCTGCCTCAAAGGATCCACCAGCATTATGTTTTCAGGCTTCAGGTCTGCGTGGATCAGCCCGAGGCTTTTCAGCTTCATCAGCGCCGTGGCGACCTGCTGCAGAATAGGCCGAATGCACTTGAGCAGCAGGGGGCTGAACTTACTGTGCTTCAGGAAGTCGTAAAGGTTCTGCTCCAGCATCTCAAACACAAGGCACGTGTGGTTCTTGTGCTGGAAACACTCGTAGGAGCGGACGAAGTTGAACTCGTCAGCGTTCTCTGTGCTCAGCCTGCTGAGGATGCTCACCTACAACGAGGAGGGGGAGGAGGATGAAGATATATTTGTGATCATTAATGGATAATAATGGAGAATATAACTGACCGCCATTCTTTGCTTGGTTTTCAGATGGGTTACTCATAAATGCCACCATTTTACCTGCTGTAGTACATTTTTGTATTACAAAAAAAATGGTAAATTGAGTTTTTGGCCTACATGTCCACAGGTTATAGGAATATATATGCACAGAGTCAGTGCTGCAGGGATATAAAACCATGTTCTAAGTCAAAACATGACTAAGAGTCCTTGCTTTGGGGGATGCAGACAGGAAGTATAATGCTGTTGTGTAGCCACAGGCTACACTTTTAGCCTTGTTTATTTCCCCCTTTCTTATGTGTTTACATTTTATTTTGCGCTATTAAAAGTGATGCTGAATTAGCTATTAGCAGTTCATATTTACACTGTACTCATGCATGTACAGACAAATATGACTGGATTATTTTAATACTGAATACTGATACTGATTATCTCTGAATCCCCTGCCGAGAGTTTAAGAGCAACGGGAGCTTTCTACCCATGCAACCTGGTGATTTCATTCTTTACAACATCATACTCACTTCTATTTGACCTTGTCGAGCATAAGAGGGATGGTTCTTCAAGATTTTAATAGCCACTATCTCATTTGTGCCCCGCTTCCAGCATTTTGCCACCTGGCCGAAGGTACCGCGCCCCAGGAACTCGAGCACCTCGTAGCTGTTGGACATGGAGCACAGGATCTCATGCTGGACCAGCTGGTAGTCGCCCTCACTGTGGGAGTTGCTGCTCTTCGTGGTAGAAGTGGAATGTGCTATGGACTGAGCTGTGGTGGTCCCCCCTCCACCACCAGCGCGGTTTGAGACCACGGGGGCAGAGAGCTCCTCCAGTATCTGGACGCTGTCGCTGCTGTCCACCTCCTCGCTCTTCCGCTTCAAGCTGTACTGCTTGTGGTAGAGGTCGCACGGCTGGGAGGAGGACTCGGCATCCTTGACGCGACGGCTAGAGGAGGAGGACGAGGAGGAGGAGGGAGGTCCGCGAAGGCTACCTGTGCTGTCTGCTGCACGCACCACTGTCTGCTCCCGGGAGCCTGCAGTCGGCGGATGCACCTGGTTGGGGTTGTACACTGGGTTGAAGTTAGAGCCTGAAGTGGAGGGTGCAGCTCCCTGGGTGGGGCTCTGCTGGTAGTAAGCATTGTCTCCCAGCTGGTTGGACACATCCCAGGCAGGGTTCTCCACTTTGAGCCTCTTAGAACGAGAGTAGGCACTGGAGGACACAGAGGGAGAGGAGAACACCTGGAGCTGCGACGCCATGTCTGTGGATGAGATGAAAGGTCGGAGGAAACCATTAGTGGGACGGCAAGAAGCTGAAACAGGTGGAATTAAAGAGTTTATCATCTACTGATGATCATTCAGATAATATACAAAACTGCAGAACTTAACTGTCGCACATTTAATCACTGAACGTGATTTTATTTGACTGGACTTTCCATTGTGCACTGCTTTCCATCTCCACTGTCAATTCATTATTGGTTGCACGTGTCACTTCTAATTCTCACCCTCACATATTTAATATACCTCTTCTTTTTGTCTCCAAAGCACAGTCCACATTTCATTTCTATTTTTTCTATTCTATTTAACTATCATAACTGTCTGTAAGTAGTTTTTATTATTTATTTTTATTTTATTACCTTACCTTGCTCAAATTTTTCTTATTCTTCTATGTTGCATTGGTGGAGCAAATGCAGACACCTGTCCTTTGTATGTTTTTATTCTTGGCTGATAAACAGATTCTGATTCTGATGAGAAACAGATCCAACAAGTGCAGCTCGCTTTGAATGAATGGCTGGCAACAACTGGGTAATAAATCACAACTGTAATGACTAGCTGATTAACCAATTAGTCAATTGACAGAAGTTGGTTAGCAACCAAGTTGATCATGGATTAACCACGTTAGTTATTTTTCATACAAACATTTGCTGGTTCCAGCCTCTGAAATTTGAGGATCTGATGCTTTTCTTTGTCGTATATGAGAGGAAACTGAACATGTTTGGGTTCTTTGGGTTGGCTGAATGAAACATGCAATGTAAATGCATCATCTTGGTACAGTGCATTTGGTGCTGTGGTTGCCAACCTTTTTTGTAGCCAGAGGGAGAAGCAGAGAAAAGCTGCTGCCAGAGAACAGAGGATGTTTTTATCTTAAAAATAAAATAAAATCCCAGCAATATTATTTGTGGAGGATTGCAAGACTGTATCTTAATCTGTGTGTAATATGATTTGGGAATGTGTAAATAAAGCGGCAAGTGTGCAAAAGAATCAGCAAATATATGCACAAAAAAAACTGAATGTAAAAACTCTTTTATACTGCGTGACGTAAACTGTAGGATTATTTCTTTTTCAGCTCCTGGAGCTAAATACTTATAGTTTCATGATAAAGGTGCATTTATATTCCGGTTATTGAGTTCATAAATTTGCAGATTCTTTTACACATACAAATAATAATTGCATTTATGTATTTGTGTACATAATCTGTGCACACATCTATAATTTGTGTATGCACTTACACGTCTGTGTGCACATTTACTGACCTCTGCAAACATTTACAGATCTGTGCACACATTTGTTTGTTTGTTTTCTTTACATATTCACAAATTCAGCTACATATTTACAGATTTTTGCACATTCTCTCCACAAATCGTTTTACTGCAACAATACCCACATACGTGCCTACCACAGTGCTCCTCTCCATGCCCCACCTGGAGTTTTTGTTCGCCCCTGTCTGGACACGCCACTGGGATAAAGCTACCTGTCTGACAGCCAGCAGACCACAGAGCCTGGGCTTCAGCTCCTCATGAATGACAGTACCTGTATTTGATGCCTGAACACACCGTCGCCGATCTGACATCAGGGCCTCATCATGCTGTCTCTGGGCTCGGTGCGGTGCCGCAGCTGATCAGCTGGGCTGCTAGCAGGAGCCGGAGCCGGAGCCCTGACTGCAGCAGGCGGCAGGCAGCAGGCTGCAGGGAGGGTGAGCGCTGGCTAAGCTAACAGCTAGCTAGCTACGAGCATCCGAGTCACACCTGACTGGAGCAACATGCGCATGATGTCGCTCACGGATGTCACATTTCACCACTATGAGCTCCGTCCCCTGAACGCACCGAGCTCCATCACCGCCGGCACCGTGGCCTACTTCCGACCGGGCGACGTCGGCGACGGCGAGACGTGACCGACGTCAAAGATCGTCTATGTGCCGGCATGTGTCACTTCATTTACTTTAAAACACTGCGCCACAGTTTTGAGTAAATTGTAGCTGTGGCTGTGAAAAACGCTCCATTAAAAATAAAAACCCTGCATTGCAAAGGTTACTGAAGTAAAACTTTACTTAAAGTATCAAGTAAAAGTACTCATTATGCAGTAAATGCGTCAAGTACACATACATATTGTATTTACTTATTATTATTATTATTATTATTACCGATGCATTTATGTGCAAGTTCCTTGTTGACTGCTAATCTGCAACACTCCAAGTACTAGTACCTCGAAGGTGTACTAATATACAATACTTGAGTAAATGTGTTACTTCCTACAACTGCTTTTCAGATTAAGATTTTACATATAATGTGAATACAGTTTCTTGTTAAAGATTAATCCAGTGATTCCAAGCTTTTTGGCTTGTGACAAACTCCAGACTTCTCAGATGTTTTCATGTAAACAACAGCTTGAGACTGAAAGCAGTAAAATTATCCAACATTTCACAAAACAATAGCAAAGATTAGAGAAAAGTCCAATATGTGAATACAATATCGTGCAACTTTTTCGTGTTGTCTCTTTCAGTAATGATCTCATGACCCCTCGGGTTTATCTTGTGTCCCTTTAAAGAGGCTTGACCCCTAGTTTGGGAAAATCAGGATTTAACAGTTGTTATCATTAAGATGTTGTGTTCTTTAGTGTCAGTAATACAGACACTGTTTTTACAGTATTATTAAAGCAACTTATTAAAAACTTATTGCAATTTGAATTGTTCAGTAATTTATCTTTCGACTCATTGACATTGTGTTATTATATGTGTCAGTATTAAGTATTTGAGTTGAAATGTCCTCAACACAAACATCATTCCTGACTGAAACATTTGTCATTCATCAGTATATGGTGATAAATAATACTGAGGGCTTAAAACAGGAAATCTGGACCTCAAAACCATCACCTCATTCTCAAATTTCACATCAACTAGAGTGACTACTAATCTCACATTTCAACACAGGTGGGCGCTGATGTCCCAGCTACAGAAGAGGAGGCGTGATCAGACTAGTCCAGAGATTATGTGTAAACAAAGACAATGTTTATTTCAGTCCACTTTTCATCAGTATTCCTGTTCATTCAGATATATTAGCATTTTTGCTTCTACAGCATGTACACAGAAACACAAGCACTGCATTTCATAGTGGTACTGCAAAGTACATTTAAACAAAAACATTACAAGGACTACACCAGCATAGTCGATGCAAAACAACACATTCATATCAAAATAAACTGCTCATCAGGAGAAAATAACACTGCGACTTCAGGATGTTGGATTGGTGATGATAACTAATGATGATTTGACACTCTTTATCCATACAACATAGCAGAATTCAAGTTTAAGTAATGGGATATAATGGGAGTAAATGCATGCATTACACATACAGGAACATTTATGTAAAGTATTGATGAAATTCCTTCAATGATCAGACACTGACAGAATCAGGCAGAGCAAACACATGATGATTATACAAAAAAAAAAACAAAAACAAAGAAAAAGCAACAAAACAAGTGCTTGGTATTTAATCAAAAGTTAAATCTAACACTGTACAAAAGCAATGCTATATTTATATAAGAGGAAAAGACCAGCAGATCCTCATAGAACAAAATCCTATCAAAATAAAAGTCAATCTGAGAAAAACACAAGACTCTTGCAGATATAATGCAGCTATTCTCAACACTGAATGATAACAAACAACAGCATCACAAAAGTGTCATGATTTCTTCACTTTAATGCACTTTAAAGGTGGCTGGGTGTTTTACCATAATAGTGGAATTTGATCCTTTTTAATTGCATCAATGGTATCATTTATGCCATCAGGTTTCTCCTCAGGATCACATGCGATGTTGAACATGCAGCTCCACGTGTGACTGTGGTATCTGGAAAGTGACTTTTCAAGTATATGATGTTGTTCCTCTTCGGGCGGACTACCTGAAGGAGTGCCGGAAGTGCACACTCCTTCGTTTCAGCTTCTCTGGGTTGTGGGATGCCATGTGGGAAAATTCTCGGAAGATGTCAAGGTACGTGGCGTCTCCTGATGAAGAAAACAACGGAAAACAGTATGAAAATGATGGTTCATGATTGTGCATTGAGCCCTTCTACCAACAGCAGAATGTCTTGCAGCAGAATTCAGTTTCTATTACAGAGATTTTCCTATTATTTCATCCCTATTTAAACATTTATACATTATAAGTACATTAGACTGGTGTTAACCTCCCATGTTAAATAAATGGAGATTTACAGATTCCACAAAAATGAAATAAATTTCCAATTATATGTTCTTGAAGAATAGCATACCACTGCATAAACTGTAAGGATTTTCATAGAATGTACAATATGGCAGTGTATATAAACTAAATATTATTCCTTCTTTGAGCATAATTGGGATCAATCATGTGATCACGTCAGAGTAGGACTGCAAATAATGACTATTTTCATCATCAGTTAATCTGCAGATGATTTCATTGATGGATTGATTCGAGAGGCTGGAGGCAGTAAATGTTTTGCATTTCTTGCTTAAAATATTATTAAATTGATTCATCAGTTATAAAAATAATTTTCCTGTTGATCAGGTAATTGATTAACCGACTAATCATTGCGGTAAGTCACTTGATAAATGTGTCGTATTGCTCTCACACAGAGATTTTTATTATTAAGTTGGTGCTTTAGAGTTTCCCAAGTGTTATTCTCACCAGTGTGATAAATAAGGACCCTGACTGAAAAGTCTGGCACTAGTCTGTGAACAGTCAAAACATCTTTTATATGAAAGTTAAGAATACACGCAAAGAGGAAAACAGAGCGCAGAGCAGCCCTGGGCGAGAAAGGCCTGATGAATGGAGAGGCAAAAACAGACTGAGGCACCATGAAGCTTCCTTCTTTCAACTTTCCAGATACTGAGCCTTTACTTTTCTTGTGGCCATGGTAACCGCTGAATCTACAGGCATAACAAAAGCAGTTGAACTCTTTTGTGTCCCATGAGCGCTCCCAGGCTCGGCTAATTAAAAAGGGGAATGAACATTCCTGGCTTTCCCCCGCTCTCTCTCTCTCTCTCTCTGTGTGTGTATGTGTGAGAAAAAACGGGGAGAGATCAGTGAGTTCAAACCTCAAACTAAATATATGAGTTTCTTTCCAACACTATATTTTAACCTCCACTGTCTGGCATTCATAAGCAGAACAGTGACTGAAGAGGAAACTTTTAGTCGATTGATTGATTAATCACATGAGTTACTTGCTGGTTTCAGTTTCTAAAATGTGAGGATTTGCTGCTTTTTCTGTTTAATATCATAATAAATCGGTTTTGAACTGTTGGTTGGACAAAACAAGATATAGGTTCAATATGTAATTTTTGGATGTGGGACCTTGTGCTAAGCATTTTGAAAATATTTTGTGACATTATGTTTTAGACATCCTAATAATACCCCTAACAATTAATGCACTGTTTATAACAAACTATAGCAGTAAACAGATATAATACTGTCTTTTAGTTTAAGCCAAAGAACTGTACTTCTTCCACCGCTGCAGGTGATTGAACAGTTAGTGAATGGTTTACAATATAATACAACACAGTTGTAAATATGTCTTCATATTTATTATATGAATTAAATTAATGATGAACTACTTATAATTATATTGTATAACATACGCATTTATTTATACATAATTTTTCTTCACTCTCATGGCAACCACATCAGCTGATGAAAGCCACAAGATGTGGCTGAAAGGCCCAAAATAAATGCAGCAACTGAACTTTGAGTTAAGACATTTACAGTTTCTGAGGAATCAAGAATAAATCTTTGAGTTTTGAACACATCTAGAAGCAGTTTTAAAGCCACCTGTGAAGAATAACTTGTACGTGTGTATAGACAGTTAATAAATGCTTTATAACGTGTAACATACATGTTTAAACATGTATAATTACAACTGTTACACTGTGTAATCAGTCCTTCATTAACTGTTTTTACAGCAGTTACAAACACTTCACAGGAGGATTTATAATTGGTTTAACATAAAGGTAAACATTTAAAACTAATTATGTTTCTGCAAAGAGTCAATGGAAAAAATATTCATCAGAAACTAAAAAATATCAAACTCTCTCCATGCATATTGAAACATGTTATTCACATTCTACTTTACACAATAAATATGTGGTAATATTTGAAATATTTGCTTCATAATTAGTGCACCAGCAGCATGAAGTTAGAAGTTTGTTAATTCTGTTAGAGGCAGTGAAAGGCTGGCAAAGCAAAGCCAAGAGAACGTGGAAATGAAGCAAGGAAGCAAAGGGAGAGGTCAGCTTTTAGTCACATCTTCCGTTTATTCTCAGTATCATTTTAAAAGACACTGGGAGGAGTTATTAAACAAAAAACAAACATAGGTAGCAGTTAGTGTTAATATGCACAGGTACTGTATATTCAGAGACAGATGTTCGCTTACAATATTCAAAGAAATTGTACAGGTAACAGTCAGAGAGAAAAAATACAACAAAGTTAAAAATTGCATGTAAGAAGCAAGCAGTTAAAGTGTTAATAGTTTTTAGTTTATATACACAACAGTCAACTCGTTGACGTACTGACTCATACACTATAGACACATTGTACTGTACAAGACATAATCATTCAGTGGCTTGATGTAAATGATTGTTTGGTTAGTGTTGACATCATTCAGTAAAATCTGTTTCCTGTGAATTTTTATGAAGTACTGCACTAAATAAGAAAAGGCTGGATTAAGAGAGATTGTGTATTTCAAAGTGCGTTAAATCTATCACTGACAAGCAACAAGGGAAACAAGAAGTGAGTTGAGCTTTCTGTCGCTGTGACATCCTCTAAAAATATTTCAGTGCTAAAGGACTCCAACCACATGTTGGCAAATACAAGTTAGGAACTGTATGGAAATTATCAGGGAGGAAGATGGAGTCAGAAAAAGGGGAGGGTTATGTATATTTCATTTTGCTGAAGAGAGGGAGGTCAAAATTTGCTTTAAAATCCATTTAAAATAGCAAAAATTTGTAGCGAAATCTTTCATGTAAATACCAACCAACGTAAAACAACAGAAGGCCGTCTTGACAGTACTGACCTTTGCAGGAACACAAAGCCAGAGGGACAGAAATGGAGGAAGCTATCGTAGCTTATTAGCTAACAAGCTTGCTAAGTAACAGATAATGCTATTAAATGACTGTTAGCGAGCTCATTAGCTTGGAGAGCTTTTTTTTGCCTCCTTCAATAAATCTCTTCATTGAATGAAATAATGAGAAATAAAATAAAATAAAATGACAGGGGGGATAAATAGCCAAAAACAGAAGAGCAGAATAGCAAGAACCTCAGAGAAGTATTGTGCCAACATGTTCTCTGCTGGCAATCATGTTAGCGGTTGGCTCTAATTCAGCAGCTAGCCCTGCAAGTACCAGTAAAATATAAAGTTTAGCCCCACCAAAAATAATTTGTGTACAGTCCCTTAAATGTATAAGAAGAAAGAAAACGATACAAATACTTGGTGGCTCTCTGAAAACCTGTCTCTGGTCTTTGGTTTGAACTAAACCCAACAGTCAATAGCATCTGAGGACAAACAACATCTTTGGAAAAAATAAAATAAAATTCATGAGCACTTTTCTTTAGGTTAATTTTGCCTCAGATAACATGTGAAGAACACCGAGGTCAGTCACAGGCGAGGCTGTTCAATGCTTTAACCAACAGTCGTCTCCAGCACATTCTGGATCAGTCATTTACTGTGAGCTACCAATGGGGTCAAATAAGAATAAAAAGCATAATATATAAATGAATCATTGAATACAGTTTTGAGCCACAGCCTAGCTGCCATGTTCATTGTCATCAAGCTGTTTGCACAAACAATATCCAGCCAATGTAAGACAGCAGGAATTGGGTGTTCAGTCTACTGATTTCTGTCATGAATGTCATTCCATGCACTGTTGTCATGATTTGGCAGTATATATATATATATAATACGGATATTAACGTTATTCAACAATACTAAATGTCAAATATTCACATACACTGGGTACAGAAGTAAACAAAAGCAACAGGGCTTAGGAAGACCTGAGCAATAGCCACCCATGCACTATAACCAAAGAACAAATCTAATATAGGCCTAATCATGATACATTAGATTACCATAAACAAACATTTTAACATACAAATACTGTATATACAGTAATACATGTCAGTGTGATTTATCAAAAATGTCCATCTTCTGTTTGAATTACTCCAAGTGATTATATATAATGAGACTGTGGAGTATTGGCTTGCTTTCTCATAATGAGAATATAATACTGGCACTGTGGGTTAGTGCTCAGCAAAATAAAATCTAACAAAATATATCCAGCTTAAAAAAATACCATCTGCATTGTTGTCAAACATAATACAAAAAATACAGATTATCTGTACTGAAATAATCATTGCACTATTGCTCTGGGATTTTTCTCATAAATTAAAAAAAAAAAAAAAAAAAAAAGAAGCATTCAAAACTGTTCTGAAAAGAAAAATAAAATGACGGTACAACGACAAAAAGAAAATTCAAATCACTGTTGGTAAGAAAAAAGTGCATAATTTCGCTTTTAATTAAACCTAAAAGCTTCACTTGATCAATCTCTCAATCAATACAGAGAAATGACTCCATGATCATTTACTCTCAGTCACAGTTATCGCAGCCGCACAGTTACCCCTCTATGACCGTCACAATTTAAAATAAAGAGCGCTACCACCGTTGATCACACGTGCATGGACAACAGATCCTAAGGTAATTAAAGAAAGCACAGCCGGATCAGATTCAGGTGATCCCAGGTGAGTGAACTGGCTGCACCACCCTGTACTCGTCAGTTTGGCATCATTCGAGCTGCGAAGAGGGAGGGCTGGTTCCAGAAGTGTTTTTCCTCATTCTGTATTCCCATTACAATTTTTCTTTACACAGATTTACAATACTCTTCTGGATAATGTAACAATCCTATATGTTTGCATTATGACCATCAGTTTTAATTATTTCTACTTCATTTCTGAGAAATCAAGCTTTGTCCATCATTTTGATATGGTGGGTGGCTCTAAATACTACAATAACCATGAGCCTTGGCTGCTGTTGCCATGGAGAAGAAGCCAGCTACAGGTACGACCCAATTATTCATCAGACTTGGTAGCAAATGAAGGTGCCATAGTTGCTGAATTCACCCACAAATGGCCCAGATTTTGGAAATCTTGTTCCCCTTAATGCTCTGTGATTGTATGTTTCTTGCTGAAATGCACCTTGGGAGTTGTAGTTAACTTCTATCCCAAAGATTTTATATACACAGACTTTGAATTTTTATCAGAGAACCAGATATTTTCACATCCAACTCTTAGAGTCATGTACCACTTTATCATAAAAAATTAATGGGTATTTAACTTCTGGAACCAAGGACGGCGGAAATATCTCCTCCCACTGAGCATCACAATAACAACATGGTGAAATTAAACCTAGAACTGTTGGGACAAATGAGCTGTTGCAGGTCTTTGGTTCAGAGCACCCTGTGCCCTCTAAAACCTCCAGATGAAGGGCCGAGTTGGTCCTGAATACACTGCTGATGACTGGTGATCTACTGATTGCTGCTGGATAAACTTTAACAAGTGGCAGTGATTTCTCATGTCTGCAGTGATTTGACTGATTGGACCTCACTGCACTCATCTACACTTTTTTTTTTTTGGCAAAGTCAATCTGACATCATTTAAAGGAGGTTAACACTGAGCTCATGTGTGATCCTGAGAGGGGAGCTGACTGCTGGTAAACTCTGGTTTCTGGTCTAACGTAAACAGACAGTGCTGGGGAGAGGAACACTAGAAATATACTGGATAAATCTGATGTAGAGGTGAAGTTAATCTGGTGGTGAAAAGTCCCTTCTCGAGAGAACGAGTGGAGGAAACAAGCTTGAAGCACAGGATCCTCAACAGGTCTCAGTCAAATGTCTCCTGGCACCCCCTGCACTGGTTTTACACTGTTTTCTAACCTGACTGGGCTTCAGCACTCTGCTATGTTGAGACAGATAAACTCCTGAATGCATTTCTTATACTGTTGCTCAGTGGGACTGCTGATTGGGTATTGACCTGGTTGTCCAAAGGGTCCCTCCGACTCCCGCATCTCCTCATTCATCCTGGCCAAACGCAGCCTGAAGAACAAGAGGAAAAACAAAGAGAGTGTTAACAACTCATTAAATCTGGAGAGTGGAAAAACAACTTTGAGGAAAGTATGGATGAAAATGAACATACAGCGTAACTATATCTGCGTTAGCTTGCTGTACAGCTATACTCAAAGGGTCCTGGCCATCCTCGTCCCCGTCGTTCTGTGTAGCTCCTCTTTTGAGGAATAAACACACCTGCCTGGAAATACAAAGAAATCAGAGATTAATCACAGCAAACACACAACCAATCAGATTCTCATTTTCAAAGGTTTGTGCCCCTTATGTGAGAACACAAATGACACAATCACGGTAATTCAAAGAGGCAGCTGAAGAAAACAGCTTTTGCAAAACCTGCAACAAATAGAGAATATAACTAAAATAAGAGCATGTCATCTTGATTTGACATGAAGTTGAAGACTCTGAAGCAGCTGTCAGAGTGACAGAGTTTTCTTATTAACTAATAAGTAATGTGTGGGCTGATGTGCTGAAATACACCAACGGAAGGGAAATAAAAAATAAAAAAACAATAAATTGACGGCTATGTTGATGATGAAAGGGTGAAGAGATCTTTAATTTTGCTTAATGTTTTTTTTAGTTTTATATATATTTTACTTTAGATGATTTTGGTTCCATATTCAATCTCCAAATTTAGATTAGGATTTGTTTGGCCACCTGGGGGCAGGAGAAACAAGTTGTGAACACAACATTAAAGTATCATCATCTTATGATGAACTGGTTTTTAAACATTTGTTATCTACACATCCAGTAGTTACTGTGCTACATTAACATTCATTTGGAGTCACGTTTCTGGCCACCTGGAGAAATTAAGTCCAATACTGACTCTCCTTTACCTCCTCTTGGTCTCAACCAACCCCTGAGGGAAATATCTGTCTCTTTAGCTGCTAAATGCTCCGTTGTTAACTGAGGTTGGTCCTGAGCAGGTAGAGCTGTGAGAGTGAAACACAAATGAGTTGACACTTGCTATAAAGCTCCATAAAACCGAGGGGAGCTGCAGATTCAGGGGATAATTCTCTGCAGGTTCGTCACTACGAGCAACACTTTTCAGGTTTTCGTTTGATGCATTGCTCCTTTAAAAATGTTGATTATATCTGCTTTAAGTCAAACAATTGATTCCCCCTTGATGCCTGTGGCGATGACAGGTCTGGACAACTCAAAAAATAGTTTGCACCTTTGTTTAAAAAATTTCACAAAGTACTTTTTACAAAGTATGAGAAAATTGGTGAATGGCACAAATTCTCTTTAATCATTCATATGAGTCACTGAAGAACAAATCTATTTGTACAAGTTGTTGTTGTGGTTTTACTGAAATGGAAACCATGTGTGTGAGGTGGTTACAAACGCTACCATCGCAGGCTGGAGTAAACAGTTACTTTCTGCCTCGTGACTCACCCTGTGTGTCCCAGATATGTGGCATGATGCAGGGGGCCCCTCCCTCTCGCGTCTCTTTGGTTGACGTCAGCAGCGTTCTGCAGCAGGAACTCGCAGGCGATCAGTGAACCCTAAAATAAAGTAACAACACCAGTCGGCTCGGCGCTGACAACAACTTACGACGCTTTTTGTGACATCATCAAGGTTATTTTCTCAGATGTACCATTATACAATGAGAAATGCTCCTCATGTCTGATGGTCAAGTCTTCTTGTTCTACTGCTGAAACATTAACATCTGACTAGTATCCGGTGCCACTCACCCCGATCACTGCCTGTATGAGGGGCGTCTTCCCTTCATCCTCATCATTGACCAAATTGACGTCGGCCCCGTGAGCTAGCGCTTCAGCCATGACAGGCATGTTGCGGGCCTTTGAGGCTTTGTACAGCAGCGCGCCGGGATGAAGGTCCCTTATGTCCTCTAGATCTGACGTCTCGGGCTCGGCCTCCAGCTCTGCTTCACCACTCGAGTCCTCGGACACCTCACACTCTGAGGATGGTGGAAAGAAGACTGATTATTATTTATGTAACAGCAACAGAAGATACTTTTCATTCTTTATTTATTATAATTTATTCTCATGGCAGTTGCTAACAAAGCAAGTCTGCACTTGCATTTATATTCAGATTAATTTCATTACATAACATTTTATTCCCACAGTGTAGAACTCTACTCCTCTACTCGACTCACCCTCCTCGGTGACGCTGTCCACCACTGAGCCAAACACCAGGATGTCTGTGCTGCCATCTGTGCTGCCTCCCAACCCGCTGTCACTGCTTAGGCCTGCCGGACCAGGAGACGCCAGAACATGGACACATTAGTTACCGCTGTCTCTTTCAGGCTGATCAGCATTGTTCAAAAGCAAACAGCCCAGAGAGTCTTCCACACAAGACTCAAACATCTTATCCACATGCTGCTGTGGGGCTTTAATCTGGGTAGAAAGGCTATCAAAGGTGTGCGCACACTGTGAAAGGTGAATATACTGTGTTTCCAGACTAATTAGTGATAGTCGCTTACTTCGAGGCCCAGATCCTGTGTCAAAGTAAGAGAAGAGAGAGTCCAGCTCATCAGGACAAAACAGGGAGTCTCGTCTGAACTTGGCAGCAGCTGTGAGACAAACAGAAGTGAAAGTGTCAAGTGAGGACACCAGAAAATTGTATTATATTGAACTACATTTGTCGGACCATTACGTGTATTAACATTAGATTCAAGTCACAGTGCTTAGCATTAAATTTTCCTAAAAGTACATAACAAGCAATTTTTGAAAACCTCGCAGCCAGAAGGTTGTTGAACAAGACGTAACTTTGTTCTGAAGATACTTCTACAATTCTTAAAGACTACTCTAATAATCTGACTGAAAAAATTATTCTATCCATTATGTAATATGCTTATCGTGTCTGCATGTTCAGATTTGACAAAGTGACTCTGATAAGGACTACGATGTCTGACACAAATTACAGCAATCTGGCGCTAGAGGGTTTTAGTGAGCATGGTTTCTTGCTGGGGGCGAGTAGAGGTGATTGTTGCTTGACAAGAGCTTCAGCCATCATTGCATTTACAAGACTAGAGGTCATAATAGGTCGAAGAGGTCCTCTGAGCAGTGCTACAACTTTGGAGCAGACTGGAGGCTACAGTTGCTATTGGAAAGACCTGCCAGAGCTAGCTGGTTAGCGTGCTAGCTTCCGCAGGAGAAAAGATGTTATAGAAACAAGAGTTAACACTGGTGTTGCTTCCCACCGCTGGAGGCAGCTCTCAGCGAGTAAGGGACTGAAGTTCGATAATGAACTTGCAACTTGGTAGGTAAACAGCTCTTAAAGCTAATGCTGTAGCAATAGCAAAACGTACACATTGCTTCTTTAAAGTACCTTAATGCCTCCAGTGTGTCCAGTGGTCAGTTATGATCAGCGATCTACTGTGTTTTAAAAAACTGCCTAATATTTATCTTTATATGTAACTCAAATGTGATGTTAATACATGTGCAGGCTAAAATTAACAACTTAAACAAAATCAAATGAACCACTTAAGTGTAAAGATCTATTCTGAGTAGATTCAGACAGAGACCAGGTAAAGTACCTGAGGAGAGGGTAGAAGGGGAGGTGCTTCCGGGCTCTTGTCGGTATCTTCGCCGTGTTTTGGATACCGTGGTGGCACTGTTATGTCTCCGACACTTCTTTACACTCCACCGCCGCTCTGGCTTCCTCTCTCCGTTGATGAGTATCTCTGTGGAGCCAAGCTTCTTCAGGAATTTCTTCTCCACATACTTTGCCTTAATCCAAGCCTCCTTTTCCTGTCTGCAAAGGACCACGCCACACATGACAGATTTGAATGATTAAAAGTAACAGATTTAAATACTCAAGGAGATCATTTTCCTAGTTTAGCTGTATTTTAGCTTTAACTCCTACCTTGAACTGGAGGGTAATGGTTTCTTCAGACCTTGCTCTTGGTATGAGCCTTCATAGATGTGGTTGATGACACTGTTTCCAAGCTCACACATCAACTACAAGGAAAAACAGGAGACATGACATTAATGGCGTCCACTTTAAGGCTGACTTCCTGCTGAGAGTTTGACGAGAAGATTGATACCACTGTCATATCTGTTCACTGAATATTAAGCTACAGCCAGGAGCCAGTTAGCTTAGCTTAGCATCAAGACTGGAAACAGGGGTAAACAGCTAGCATGGCTGTGTCCAAAGGTTAAAAAAAAATGGCTACCTGGACCTCTAAAGCTCACCAATTGATACATCTTGTTTGTCAAATCCATACAAAAACAAAGTGTTAAAACAACAAGGAGTGGTTTTTCTGTTTTAATGCTAAGCTAAGCTAGCTAACTGCTGGCTGTAGCCTTATATTTAATGAACAGATATGAGAGTGATATCAATCTTCCCAGTTATGTCTCATCAAGAAAGTGAACTGGAGTATTTCACAAAATGTAACTGTTTCTTTAATGCATTTAAAACAACTTCGTGACTTAACAATAATAATAACTGCCTCATTCTTGTTTTTATTCATCGGGACACAGTTGAGACAAACTGTACCTTTAATAATTCTGGTTCCCATGAGTCCAATGTGAGTGAGCGAACCTTCGAACAGTGAACCCCAAGACTCCTGCAACAAAAACATGTTTCAGGTTAAACAACATGCTGCACATGTCCTGTGGTCAAAAGTGGAAGAATTTGTTATGACTATAAGGCAGCAGATGGGGGCCAGCACGAGAAAGCAAAAGCAGTTTATGTTGTTCTCAGAAGAAAAGAGGAAATTTTACAAATGAAACACACTATGGCCATGGATGGATTAATGAATGGGACCTGAGAAGCCAGAGGGGCCCTAGACCTGTGCCTCAGTATGACATTAATATTTCTTGTTTGACAGTCAGAGAGCTCAGTTAAAAGACAACACAACCACAGCAAGATGCAAAACAATCACAAAGATAAAATGACTAGAAAGAGATGTATTCTTTTCCCCAAAAAGACAAAATGACCTCTAAGAGACACAAAACGACAACAAAGATGCACAGAACAATCCCAAAGAAAGATAAAATGACTACAAAGAGCTACAAAATCATCACCATAAGAGACATAAAATGACCACAAACACACAAAACTACCACAATTACAAAATGACACAAAACTACCACCTCAAAAAGATAAAAAATGACCACATGCAAAACGACTGCAAACAGATACAAAATGATCACAAAGAGACACAAACTGCCACATCATTTGTAGTTGCTTTGTGTCACTTTTATTCTGGGTGTCTTCTTTCTATATAACTATTACTTGTCTGTGCCCAGGGGCCGGTTTTCTTATAATCCATCCATGACTAGTGTGTTGTGTGGTGACCTGGTTTGAATGGCTAAAATCACAAGAGTGTTATCCTGGGGGAAATGAGAGAAGCCGCTCCCAATGTCATGCAAATCGCTAAGTTCCACTGATGACGCTGTGTGGCATCCTGGCAACAATGGCACAGTAGGAAAAAAAAAAAAAAAAACTGATAGTGTTTCTCCCGCTCGTTTGCGTTGCAACAAGAAGCCGTGTCTGTTCTCACCGTGAGAAGACGAGGCCAAAGAGGGAAAATGAATATTCAACAGGTGGGAGCGCGCACGCGCACACACACACACACACACACAGGAATAGGGTTTGTGATTACATAAGCAGTGAAAATTGCAATTTAAAAATAACACACACACACACACAACTGAAGAGGATTTTTCCCACTGGGAGCTTGAAAACAAACCTCAGTGACACAACAATGTGATGTAACCGAACATGAGAGAGTGTGTTTATCTGCAGCAGGAACCTTCATTCAACAGCATTTCATCATATTCACCAGGATCTGACTGAGTGAATTGAACGATTCAAGGACTTCTCCTCTGTGTGTCCCAGCTCAGTCTATTCATCTTCTCGCTTCCCTCCCCTCAATGAAAACTCTCAATCAAAGCCAGACTGATCCGATGTGCAACCTCCTACACTTTAATCCCTTCGGCAGTGTGTGCTAGAACGTGCTCAGTGCCCTTAGCAGCACAAGGTAAGGCGCAGACAGCTGGCAGCGCCTCCTTTCTTCAGGGCCAGTAACCACACAGCACATGGCAGTGGAGGTAGAGGATTTCAGATCCTTTACTTAAAGGATCCTTTTGTCCTCTTTCTCCTTGTCACCCAGGGTCATAAACATCTCATAGCAATTAATAATAATCCAAGAAAGTACGTCTCAAAGGATATAAATACTAAAGCAATATATCAAAATATCAACAATAAACTGTTTGAAACTAGAAGGGGACCTTTAAATGTCGGGCAAATGCATCTTTAAAGTGCAAATATAATAATAATTGCATTTATGTTTGTGATGGTCGACACTATGAAGAGATAACATTAATGAATCCGAAGCATAAAGCTACAAAAATTCTTGATCCAGACCTCTTGGTGTTGGAGTTTGAAGAGTTGAGATGTAAAAGCTCTCCCTTTGGATATGTCATGGAGATCTGTGAGCTGCTGCAATTTCAACTTACCCAAGTGTGATGTGCAAACTTTAAACTTCCTTCTTTTGGATTTTTAATGAGGGACAACGAAAAGTCAGTCAGAAAAGTATTTTTACATGTCCTATAACATGTCTGGAGGGATCTTTAAAGTTCTGCTCAACTCAAAAATATGTTTTGATTCTCGTTGCTTCACTTGGATGTTTGAGTTTCACTGTGCAGAATCATGTATTTGCAGAGTCTGACACTACAGTAGATGGCTGTTTTCATACTCCTCTATTAAATGTAAAAAGTTTCTCTGTGATCACCTACAGTCTGAGTGACAGGTGTGCACCTGCAACTGTGATTTACTTGTTTGGAGGCTAATCCTGGTCCAATAGACGACTTACACCAGTGTGATATAGAAACCTGAAGCCTCCAGTGAATAAACATTGACAATGGACTTACAGTGATGAAGGAGACATCCAGTAGTTAAAATGTTAAAGGTCACATAATGTATAAACTGAGATGTCCATGTGTTCATTGATTATAAAGCAAGTCTAGGTTCTATGGATATCAATACTTAAAATAAAACACCAGAAAAGTGTAATAAATGGGACCTTTAAAATGAAAAATATTTTTTGTTCTGGACGCTACCTGTGGATGCCAGAGCACTCGATGCACAACAGGATGCCCAGGTTGATGGAGGCCCAGCGAGGGTCGGCCTGACTGCAGTCACAGCACTGCTCGTTCCCTGGCAGACACTGGATCCGCTGCAGGATGGTCTCCCCCCGGGCGCTGCGGTCCCTTTGTTCACTGGCTGAATCAATACTGCTGGTGGACGGGGATGCAGTTCTGTCCAGATGCTAAACATAAACACAATAAACTGTGAAATACCATATTGGTTTGTTTTATAGTCACTACTTACGTGTGCTTTGTTGCACCAGATTAGCTGGGGTTTATCATGTTAGGTTTGAGTACAGTGTCCAGTTAAGTATTCAACTTAATGGCGTTGGTCAAACTAAACAAAACATTTAAAGACATCAGGTTGGGCTTTAGGACCTTATGAGTGTGACAAATTGTGTTTTTCTAGTTGCAGCCATAGCTCAATTACACATATAATGCAACAGAACAGTACAGTAGTGGAATAAATATTCAGATCATTTACTTTAGTAAAAGTACCAAAACAACTACTTTATATACTTCAATCTATGACAATGCAGCATTTCTGTAACCCGATCATTATATATTGGGTGTTAAATGTTAATCTGCAAAGTAGCTAGAAACTATATTTGTCATATAAATGTAGTAAAAAAGTACAATTCTTCCCTCTGAAATGTACTGAAATAGAGGTAAAGAGCATAAAATGGAAGTAAAGTAAAACTGTACTTATACAGTACTTGGGTGAATGTACTTAGTTACTTTGCACCACTGTGACAACACACTATGATAAACAAGCTATAAAACTTTCTTGTAGGTTATTTATGACCCACAAAAGTGACTTACCTCTATATAGTAGGTATCTGGGCTCTCTCTGTAGGCGGAGGCAATGCTGGCTTGAACTGCCTGAATCCATGCTTGTCTTAGCTTCTCAGACTCAGCCTGAAGCATGCAGCTCCTGTGAAACAAACAATCTCAGTATTACCAAATCATAATGTTCCTCCTGACAGATCTACATACTGTAGTACAGTACCACATGCTGAACAAACATCACAGGTTTCACAGGCCAGATCGCCTTCATATTGTTTATTTTTAAGAGCAAAAATAAAACGCTACAACCAAATAACAGCAGAAATTAGTCAATAATTGTTATTTGTATGTCTCAACTCATGGTTTTATAAGATTTTAATGAAAAACTACCCCTGAAATGACATAAATTTGCAGGTGCAGGAGATTCATCCATTGAATTCTAATGTAAAGTCAGTTTGTTGTTTTTAGCCACCATGTTGTCATGCTAAAATTAGCTTATTAGCACAAAACACAAAGTACAAGTGCAATTTATTTTGTCATAAGACAAATTAAGATTTTGGCCAAATGAAAATCAGGAAATCACCAAAGTCATCAAGATTTATCCTCAGGAGAACATGAATGTTTCCTGACAATTCATCAACGATAGTTGTTGTGATACTTCAGTTTGAACCAAAGCAAATGTTATCATGGCAGTGAGAGTGGGCCTTACTTGGAGGGGGATACGACCTCAAAGCAGAACCTCCTCTCGATGTCCTCACACGGTTTAACGGAGCACAGCCGGAGGTCTTCCACCACCACCGTCAGAGAATCCTGCAAACACACAATCAACTTCTCATTTCTCCACAACACAAATACAAACATAAAACAGCTGCTCCTCCCTGATAAGACATTTTCCTTGCAGCCGGAAGTTCTCGGAGTACCTGACCATTAGATATTCACACACGCTGATGTCAAGCAGAGAATTGAAAATGACCCGAAACCCACACGGGCCTCTGCTCTCTGTCGCGCCTCAGACTGAACGCTCACATATCAGCAGAGATCTCGTGACTCGCAAACACTGAATCAGTGAACAAGTGAGTGATGATGGATTTCAGTGAAGACCCCCCCCCCCATTAACTTTGCACTTAACCTCTTTGAGCCCGCACTACCCTGGGGAAAACGGATAGCTGGAAGATATATGGACTTGCCTTGAGCTTCTTCTGATAGACCAGCTGACTGTTCTGTATGGAGAACCACCGTCTAGAGAGAGGGGAGGGGGGGAGGGGGGGTAAATAAAACATATTTTAGATGGATATCCTTCCAGTGCTTGAGGGTCAAAGGTGAACCACTGTGGACACCAGTGATTGAGAACATGTAAAAGCATCATTGAGTGAAATGGGTTTTGCTCCTGGCTGCACAGTGTCCTGAACATGTAAAAGAAACAGGCTGGAAAACCTGACAGGAAATAGCATTAACAGCAATCAGACGGTAACAGTACCCTATAAATTTTAATACATATTATATTACATTGCTTTATATTTCTTATAGAAATATATAATAATATTACTACTATATTGTAAAATTGTATTTTTATATTATTATATTATATTGTAAGTCATGGAATTCTCTTTAATTTCTATTATATATACACTATATTTAACAGAATTGTATTATTACTGCAGAGAGACTATGGGTCCCCCCTCAGACACCACACCCCTCCTTACTCCCTAATGTTGACATGGAGTCAGGGAGTTATCTGCGAGCTACTATTTGTTTACTTTTTGGCACCATCAAAATTATGCTGAATTAGCTATTAGCAGTTCCAGTTTGCAGTGTACCCATGGATGTGTGGATAACCATCACTGGATTACTCTGATACTGCAGAAAACCTAAAAATGTGAAGATTCTCAGGTAAGCTCTGGTGTTACAAGGAGTCTACTTTTCTATGATTTCTAGTCAGATCTATGGAGGTTAGTCATGATGGACATTAAAGGAAATGATATCTCTGGAAAACATAAGTCAAGGCAAGAAGGCTATTTTTAACGAAAAATTGTGGATCAAATCAGTGGACCAGACAACAAAAACTAACTTCTTTTTGTTTTTAGAACAGCAGCAAACACCTATCCCTGTTATTGAATTAACTATATATTACACTTACTGCACATAACCTGTATTATAACATATGCTTTCATATGTATATGCATATTGCCTTGGTTTGTTTTGTTTGGATCATGTCATAAAACAACCAGCACATAACACACTAAACAAACAACAAACAAAAACACACTGATTCATTGCGACATAAAACATAGACATGCAAAACACAATAAAACAAAATAAAACAAATGATGAGTGTCACATATTATTGATACCTTTACCTACATACTTAAAGGCATATACAATATTGTTCAAACATCGTGGCTGCCAGAGTTGCACTGTTGGATTTCTTTTGCACAAATAGTGGCAAAATTCACCTACATAATTTAAGGCATTGTTAATCATGTATTATATATACCTTTCTGGTTAACACAATTTTCTCCCGGAGATCAATAAAGGCTTATCTTATTTTTTGTATATAATTATTACTGGGCATTGTGTGAAAATTAGTTACAACCCCCCCTTTTTTATAGCTGTTAATTCTATGTAACATAATTACACATAAGTACACTGTCAACATCAGTTGACTGTATATAATAATGTGATGTGTTACAGTAAATAGAGATTTTTGCCATGTTAGTTACCTGTTCCAGGTCTTAAAGGCATTGCTGGCCCTCTTGAACAGGTATCCCTCCATCACCACACCATTAGGAGCATCCACGTTGAACTCCACCTTAGAGTCGTCATAGGAAAAGTCCTGAAAGAGCGGAGAGAGAGACAGAGAGACGGGACCCAAAAATTAACCCCGACTGTCACAGGAAAGGTTAATAGACCGGCTGATCGCTGGCAGGACGTTGTTCTAACCTTTTAATGGTTAAACAGGGAAAAAAACAAACACGTTCTTCCTTCTCTGTAGTGAAGAGGTTGCATGTGCGCTGTTCCTGGAATACCAGTGTGATTCGATGTGCAGTACTGTACATACAGTCCATAAACCAACCAAATCAGCAGAAATTGTGCGTTGATGTATAAACAGTCACGTGTGAGTCCATGTATGCATAGGAGTGGAGTTGTGGAGTTGCATGACATCTTCCTGTGTGGCACACAGGGGCATTTCATAACTCAACAGATGTGAGTATGACGCAAATTATTATATAAACAGAGTGATTCATGAAAAAATTACCATCGAACCTTTTCATGACTTACAGCATGACACCCAACACTTTCATAGCAGCCAACAGAAAGAAGTACACAGGTATTTAGGGCTTAGGGCAGAGTCATTCCTAAATTAAAATCATCATTTAAACATCAGCGTTTTGACGTTTCATGTGACGGAAGATAATTGTGACAGTGTGTCCTCAAACTACTAGTACACAACATCCTACAAGTAATGTAATATGCAGCAGGGACAGAATATTAACTTATCCCAAATTGAATTTTAACTTGACATGCATGTGTCTCTATGAAAAGACCAAACACAGTCTTATCCAGAATACATGAGAGTGTCTGCGGGAGCGACCCACATAAGAAACAACCTTCACTGATGACTTGTTTCATAAGAGGGTCTGTGCACCCGCAGCACAGCAGCCCTGAGCACACCATTAACTACTCACTGCGTGCTTGAATAATACAACAGACTTACTGCTCTCCATATATCACCAATTTGACTTGTACACATATGAAACAAAGTTGAATTCCCACACACACACACACACACACACACACTTTACTAGAGACACAACGTTTCTATCACAGACAACTGCCAGGCGTCAAATTTATAACATGAGACCGCAAGAGAAATCATACATGTCAGAAACTGTTGAATACAAATGAAAGGAGTGAAGAAAAAAAAATTTTAAATGGTCAGTGTAAGATAAGGGATTTTTATCAACAAAAAAGTAGCTAAAAAAGGTGCAGGGGAGGCAATAACCAGTCCAAATTTGTTAACTATATCTTCATAACCTTGAAGAAAACCATATCATACATCTATTACTGAAGATAAGGACAATATAATCAATTACATAATAGTCTTACATGACACAAAATATTAAGTGTATTGTTCTAAGTGTGCAGGAAATGAGCCTTTTCTTTCACATGCTTGCATTTCCACCACTGCATTAGACAACACTTATTTCTACATTTAAACATTCATTGCACATATGTCAGTGAGCGTTATGCCTGGGAATTTGTTTTTTAAATTTGGATTTTAATGAGAGTGCGCTGAGAAAAAGTAACGATGGGGATTAAGAGAGAGCCAGAGGTAAAGAGAGTGAGTGAAAGAACTACTCTTGCTTTACAAACTTAAACATCTCTAAAGTCAAGACATAAAATCATCACAAAATCTGAGAGGATCATCTAAAATTACAATCATTACACGAGAAATACAGTAAGAGCAGCAACAAACAAGCCAATGTAATGCAAATCAACCCACCAAGCTGTGGTCCCACCGGCAAAAGATCTTCATTTTCAGTCGTTTACTGTGCTCCAACAGCATTGAAAAGCACAAAAAAGCAATAAAAAGGCTCCTAAAAAGCAGCTCTCTCAGAGCAGAAACATTCCTGTCTTCACTCTCTGAGGGCTGCAGCTCTCACGGCGCGTTGTGTTGCTGCAGCACGCTGCGTAATTCCAACACTGACATGTGTGCCCTCTGCTACAGCCACCTGCCTGCCGCCCTGTGAGCCTCAGGATTAGGACTAATTACCATACAGCTGCCAATGTATCCATGGCAGGGTGCTGTGTGGAAGAATAGCAGACTACACTACGCAGCACTGTAGCTGCTCTTGACCCAAAGACGAGCTGACTGCTTTGACGCTCCGGAGTGTGGGTCTGCTTCAGTTTTACAACTCCCTAAACACACCTCCCTTGCTGAGGAAGGTGGGAGTTTCAGTCCCATGTTGACCCAGAGGGAATCTATCTGGCAGGTGGCCAAGATCACCAAACAAATACAAGTGAAGGTCAGAGTGACCATCTACACTCACAACCAAAATCCCTGCAACACAACTTTCAAATGTGTAAGAAGTCAAGCCGGCGCCGCTTACCTTCTCCTGTCTGAAGCCTTTGATTTCTGAATAACTCACATGACAGACGCAGGAGGCAAAACGGAACAAGATGTGCGCTGGGTGGTACTCTGCAATCTCTCAAGCCCACAACAAAGATCATCTATTTTTAATGACGCAACGTCACACAGACAGAACCCGAACATCGGTGAATTATTGAACGAGCGGGGAAACAGAGACTTCTAAAAATGTTACAAGCAAATAAGTAAGTTGTTGTGGAGCAGCAGGGGCACAAACAGGAAACAGACCGCAACGCCAGATGATGCAGACAGCACGTCCTGATGCTTCATCCACCTGCTGCTGCTCTACGTAGGGAGGCCTGCAGGCAATGCTGCAGAGCTGCAACACCAAATGGTGAGCCCAGTTGGTAGCACTGATTACTCAGTCTGCTGTGGTGTGTTTGTTCATTGTCTCTAAGGTCCTCCTGTGTCTCATTACTACTACAGTCTGAAAGCCTTCAGACTGGCTCTGTGCCGTACATCTGCTTGGCCACCTTCAGCTAATCCTCAACACACCTGGTCGACTTCGCTGCAGAGTTACTTTTTTGCCTACCCTATCCAGCCATGAAACATCCCCCACAATCCTCTGTAAATGTCATATTGTGGCAATGTGAAGAAAAACTGCCACAACAACACACCAAAGAGCCCAAACTGCGGTGATCAGACAGGCTCAAGTAAATGCTTTTAATTAAATAATGAGATTAAATGAGAGTCCTCGAGAGCAAATGTTAACACAGATCAGTGGCTATTCCAGTTCCTGACACCACTATTGCGAGAAAACCTCCCTCTGGACACAGATCTCTCCATGTTCCGCTACAAAACAAAAAATAAAAAAAACCCCTTTCTCTGTATCCTTAGGAGCTTCACTGACCCCTCTAATGAGTTCTGGTGGAATACAAAAGCAATGCTGAAGGGTTGAGAAAATTCAAAAAGCCAGCAGCTGAGACAAGAAAACACATGTGACGTGACATTTCAGTCTTTGGCCTTCATCTGATGAACTCATCTAATGAGGCCTTGGGCTGAAACGTCATGTGTTAACGAATAAACGGAGCTATATGTGTCTACACCTCCTCTTCTCCTGCTGAGGGATGAGAATATTTAAACAGAGAGGACAAAAAACTTCTAGGGAAGCTTTTATTTTAAAAATCTTGCTGCTGAAGTTCACACCAAGACCGTTGAAGTGGATCACATCAGCCCAGTTTCAGATCTTGAACTGGCTTTAAAATACAGTTGTTGGTTTATAAAGCACTGAATGGTTTCAGGCCAAAATACATTTCTGATCCACTGCTGCTTTATGAACTGTCCCGGCCTCTCAGATCATCTGGAGACAGTTTATTTTTCCCCAGAGTCAAAACTAAACACTGAGAAGCTACATTCAGTTTTTAATGCACCACAAAATTTCAAGTTGGTATAAGCAATATAAATACAATTCCTTTGGCCTGATGGAACTACTAACAAGCATTTGTCACAAACAATTATAAACACTTTTATAAACAAAATCGTTAATTGATTAATTGCGAATCAGCAGATTAATTGATCATGAAAAAATTGCAGTCCCTCCAGTTTTTTATATGTTGTTACATTTACAACTGCAACAACTAAATTTGGACTGAAACAAAAATTAATCAGAAACTATCCAGTTAAAAATGCTAAAAAAAACGTGAGGGTTACAGCTTCTCAAATGCAAGAATCAATGATTTATATATTAAACATTTAACAGATTAATCTAGAAGATAATTTGCTGATTAATTGATAGTGAAAATAATCACTGGTTGTATCCCTACTTGTATTATTTCTTTATGCAGGTGCCTTCTATGTGTCCTGCATATTTACATCTTTGTTGTGGTTTTATGCTTTGTCGCCTGATGTAAAGGGTGGTTGAGGATCGTAAAAAGCAAAATATTTAATCATTATTTCATTACAACATCTATCTGGAGTATGAGGCAGTAAAAATAAATCCAGCCATGCACAGGGGCAGCATGTAGCGCTGCACCAGCGATGTAAACACAGGAATATAGAATAGCAGGCAGAGCCGACTGCCTTTGACAGCACTTCTCCATTAAATCTGTGGTTAAATATGAATGGTGCTGGCATTTAGATGCTTTCCCTGTTCTGTCTGCCCCGGCCAACAATAGTGACAGTCCACGGGTGGAGCACTTTAACTCCCTTTCTGCTCCCCTGGTTTTTTGCTTGTACTGAGTAACGGCTGCCCCCCTTTATCCTGTGCAAGTTTACACAAGGCTTATTGCACATGCTCGGTGTGACGAGGAAGAAAAGAGACAAGGAAAAAAAAAAATCTCTTTAAAGGAAGGAGAAAAGAATAACACAATGTAGGCCATACTGTTCTAGAAGCAGCAGAGAGTCAAAGAAGGGGAACATAAAACAAAATGCAATGATATTCTACAGTTTTTGGCATGAATATGACTAATATTTCATGTAATATTTTCAGTTTAAGTTTACACATCATGATGCATGAAAAAGCAAAAACAGAAGCTGACTGACCTACTTTTGTGCAGTAAGAGCATCTTCAGTGGTCAACAATTACACTGATACCCATTTCAGGACCCTGCATTTATGTCTATGCAACGGGTGATGTAACAGACAGTGTCTATACAGGCCGTTCTAACTAAGTTCAGTGTTTCTAATTGTTCTGCATAAATGATTCAGGACGTGCTTCAGCTTGCCCTCAAGGCTTCTGGAGTGCGACTACAGCTGAGGAAAACTTCAAAGGGGTTTGCTAATGTAATGCACTAACACTGTGGGCTACACTGCACCCTCCCACTGCACTAAACTATAGATGTGTCTCAAGTAAAAATGAAAATTCAGAGGGGAAAACAAATGGAGGAGTACTCACCTGCATGAGGGTCTGAGAGGAGACGGCAGCATCGGGAACATGCAGACAAGAGGAAAGGAGAACACAGCATTAGAATCACCAAAAGCAGACTGGGTTAAATGGGGATAATACAATAATCTTTTAGGTTGAATGCACCTCTGATTATCCTCTTTACCGGTCCCCCAGTAACGAAGCTGCCATCACACCTCAGCAACGAAAAACATCACCAGCCTGCTATAACACCAAAATACTGTCATACAAATCTCTGTGGTTTTTTTCCCCCTTGTGACCTTGTTTATTTACTACTACGACTACTACTACTACTACATATCCCTTGGTGATGGATGGTGTATGAAGCTTAGTGTCTAACAGCTCTGGCAAAAACAGATCAATAACTGGCTGCGCATGTGACCCAGCCCTTCCCCGTGGCTCTATGCACAGCACAGACCATGGCGCCTGGAGGAAGAGCGCTGACCGGAGCTGTCTGACAGATGGTCACTGATCCTGGGGTACAGAGGAGCCAGACACTGGCCCACTGAAAATAAAGGTTTTTTTGAATTATTAAGGAAGGAGATGCCAGACAGGGAGTGCACCCTACTTTTATTGATTTGATTATTTGGAACATCAAAGTATGATCACAGAGCCTGTTTAAATGTGTGAAAAGAGGAACAAAATTCTAGTGAAACATGGCAATGGATCAACAAAGTTATAAGGGCGTTATCATTACTGATGAAATTAAGTATGATTAAGAGTCAACAGCCGTGGTAGTGAGACTGTACTTGCAGTGGTTTGAGCTAGCTCTACTACTGCTAGCTAGGTAATCTTACAATATGTTGACAACTATTAAATTACGGTGAAATTTAGTTTTGTTGACGTTTGTGGTTCAGAGTGATCTCGACAACTATGAATTGGATTTCCATGAAATTTTCAAGATACTCACAGTGACTTCGATCCTTTGAATTCTCATTTAGGTGCAACATCAAGTCAAATTTTTATTGTCAAATACTTTTGTTTATGACCAAATTACTGAAAAGCTAAAGACATTCCCATAAACCTCAGTGCTGGCATTTCTATGAGACTTTGAAAGGATCCTGAAAATATGGTTTTCAATATCTGATTGACTACATTTTACTGAATTCAATAAAAAAAAGTCTGTTTCTGTCATGATTGTAGTTTTCATTCATCCTGAGGGGAACCAAATTTCACGGCAATCCAACCGATATTTGAATTGTGTCAAGGGAAAAGTCTGGAGATCATCAAAGTCAGTAGGATTCCTCCTCCATGGAATATGAATGTCAGTAGCACATTTTATATCAATCCACTGAATAGTTGTTGAGATATTTCAGTCTGGACCACAGTGGCGGAGACATGATACAAACCACAAGATCAGCACTTTAATGGACTAAGAACACAGTGAGCTCCTGCTTATAGTCAATGTGCTGACAGTTGCTATCTACAGCAGACAACAGTGGGATTAATATCTCCTTAAAAACACTTAATTCCACCTGATTTAATGCTTAAACCAGTGCATGGACTTTGTTAGAGAGATTAATCAAACACCTCCCAGCTGCCCAGGTCTAATCCCTCCCCAGTCACAACAGATGCACTGGGCTAAGTGGCAGACTGGATCTCGGAGGTGTGATGTGAGCACATTCTCACCCTGTTAACTTCTCAGTACAGCTCAGTGTCAACCTGCCAGCCCCAATCCTTTCTTGCAGGAAAATATTGATATCAAACATAAAAGGGTTTTAGTTCTTTGAATCTTTAGTTGTTTTCAAGTTGTGACAAGTGCATATAGCCAAGATAAACCTGCAGACTGATTTAAAAAGCAGAAGAGGCTCCTCACATGTTGAAGTTGTACGGACGAAGGTCCTTTGAACGAAACTTCAAATTTTTGGTCACTTTTTCGCACACACACTAAACTGTTTTTGCATCTCAAGAGCCTTTTGTACTTCTTTTTGGTCAGTGTGAGGCTGTTTTTATGTATGAGAAAGAAAATACTGAGGCTGTATCTGGGTTTCTGCAGGTTCATCCAATTAATGGTTAAGACTTTTTGAGACATTTCAAATAACACAGATGTGTGATCATGTAACAGCTGTTTTATAATCATCCGAGCCAAACTACTGATTCAATAAATTTAAGACTTCTTTCTACCTTCTAGAGCAGTTTTTTGGGGATTGAATAAAATGTTTTAAAACTTTTCCTCACCAGCAGATACCCTGCATATTTTTCGTAAAATAGAAACTCACCCTCTGCTGAATGGTGGCGTGTTTATGCTCCATTTCCCTCTTCTCCATGGCTGAATCAATCACCAGCTGATCCAGCTGAATAACAAAAAAAAAAGTGTCGTTTCAGAGACATTCAGCCAAAGCTACATCCAGTCAAACTCTTCAATTAGCTATGAAATAATTCTAATACATACAGCATGACAGTAGTAACGACAAAGTCAGAGCTGCAGTGATGCAGACTCGCTGACTGTAACACTTTCCACTTGCAAACACAGGCTAAGCCTCCAATCACACGTTAGGTCAGTGTTTGGTAATGAAGCATCGATTCAGTTCTCCTGCAGCAGTCAACCTGCTGTGGCAAACAAGTTGGCCCACAATAACATGCGCTCAAAACAGCTTTAATGGAGCCTTTTCAATGAGTCACAAATGAAGTGCATGCAGAGAGGAAGCTTTTTATGAAAAAAGTAGACCCTAAATCCAATCAAAACTCCAATGTATCACAATGTTTCAATCATCAAGCGGAAATTTAATGGACAAATTATGCAACTGGCCGTGGTCGATAGTTCAAATGAGGATGAAACCGATTCTAATCTAGACAATGAGCCTGGGGAGGTAATAGAGCCCAGCTGATGGAGCACAAGCTGAGTGGAGATAAAGATGCTCTGCTCACCTCCGCAGCCAGTTTCTTCATGTACGGGTCGATCTCATCCAGCAGGTTGTAGCCCTGCTGGAACAGCGAGTACTGGGCGTGCATGAATGACAGCATCTGAATGGGACAGAAGCAGTGGTTTTCAAATGTTAAAAAGTTTTACGACACACTCCTCATGTATGTGGAATATATTATAAAGATGCAGGTGTTGCATCGTTACAGTCTACTTACGGCATCTAGGATCTCAAATTTCTTCTTTGCCTGGAGGACGTTGATCTGCAGAAAAGAAGAGATGAGTTTTCTAAATGAACATTAGACAGTCTGGACCTACTGGCTAATGAGAAAAGGGGACAATACCTTCCTTTGTCTAATGGTGACACTGTTAACCCTGATTTCATTGTGTGAGGAAGAAGAGGAGAAAAAAACGTAACACTGCCTGACGTGACGGGTGACCTCTCTGTATATAAATGCAACATTAAACACAGACTTGTTTCTTTTATACTGAATGCAACAACCATGATCCCTGCTAAGGCATGTCCTGAATTAAAGCCTTTGCATTGTATTTCCTAACTGATGCAAACCTAAATTACATTTTGTGCTACATTTAAGAAGTCACTTATACATATAGCGCATCTCCCCACAGCTTTGACCTTTTCCGCCTTGAGACACTTTCAGTTAAGACTCAAAAGGGTCGGATGTCTGAGAGCAGTGAGAGACGGCTGCCAGCAGACAAAATCGAGACAAGAAAGAGGGCACGGCCATCACAGCGATCACACTGAATCAGTCTCTTTGCTCCCGCAGGCAGTCTTGGGTAGGAGGTTTACAACTTGTGGGCAAAATAAACCCATGCTGCATATGAGCAGAGCGGAGAATGTGTCATACAGATCAGAAGGACGGACACAGACGTGGCTGCTGGATAAAGTCCCGCGTCATGGTCATTCCTCGACTGTACAGGCAAGATTAGTTCATGTAGTAACAGTATCAGATTGTTCCCTCTTGTCTGATTGAAACTTTTTGCCTCAGAAGGTCACACCACATCCTCTCAGGGTTATAACTCAAACAGATTGAAACACACATGTATGATAAACTCTCAATGCAATGTGTACCATCAGTTTGTAAATGAACTCAGATCTACTTCAACATTTCATATTAGTATTGTCTGGCCGTTCTAACTTTGACCACCTGGACCATTAACAAGTTTTCGAACTTTATACCACTGTATGTAAAACTATTTTATGTTTAACTATTAAAAACTAAAGCCACTGCAAACTACACAACTGCAGGAAAAAGACAGAAACATTGGTCCATGGATCCGAGTCATTTCTCTGACCTGTAGTACGTAGTCCAGGGCGAGGTGTCGGAAGCACTTGCGTGTGATGCTGAGCGTGCTGGTGGCTTCCTCGACCTCGTGAGGCTTGTTCCTCGGCGCCTGGGCGTTCTTGACCTGCGCTATTTCCATATCCTCACGCACCCTATCAAAGTGCTTCTTGGTCTCCTTGAACTTCCGAACATCCCTGACAAACACAGATGAGCAAACTTTAAGACCAGCCACCGAATCAAAAGCTCAAGTCAGGAGACAGGAGAATTACAGAGTTTTCATATTTACAGGAGTCAACCTGCTAAGTCAGTGTGAGGTTAGAAATAACCTCCTTGAGCTACATATTTCATGATAAAATAATCTGGCAAAATATCTGGGCTGCAAAAGGTTTCTCTCTGTTTAATATTTAAAAACACCAAAAAGGTTTTCGGGGGTTAAAAGGTTACCTCTGCTCTTTAAAGGTTGTGGACTTTGCCTTTCTCTACCTGTGCTGAATTTTTCATACAACTAAAGGTTCTGCAGGGACACCTGACTGAAGCATGATGAGTTGTGGCTTCACTCACTCTTTCACAAAGTTGTGCAGCTGCTGCTTCACAGACCTCTGAGCTTGATCAAACAGTATCTGAAACAGAAGGAAAGAAGCAGTAAGCATTTTTGAAACACATTAAAACCATGGGCAAAACTTTTTCATGTTGCTAGTGTAGAGTTTCTTTTTCCGACTCCAGGATATTTATGAATATATCAATCATTTAGAGCTGGAACAATTGTCAATCGACAGAAAATTAATCGTCAGCTTTTTATGGGCTTTAGGAAACTGTGATGGGCATTTTTCACCATTTCTGACCTTTTATAGACAAAACAATTAAGATGTTAATCAAGAAAATAACTGCAAAATAACAGATAATGAAAAAAATAGTTGCAGCCCAAATTTAAAAAAAAAGATCTTTACAATTTCTGTTAAGAATTGTGATTGTAAAACTATTGGAATTACCTGTTATTCACCAATTTATGCCATTATACCATCAGTGCAATGCTGGGTTGAGTTTATGCTGTTCCCATAGGTAGAAAATCACTGGTTCACCAATCAAATCTAAGACAACGGTGTCATTTATTTATTTATTATTGTTATTATTTTATTTATTTTTGAGTTATTATTGAGTTATTCACACAGACTAAAAAATGGTATAGTTGCATACTGTTATAATCCATTGAAACTCTTTTTAAACTCAATTTTGTTACCAGTTGTTAATAATATGGTATTTGAATTCTTCTCTATATTGGATATCAACTAAAAATAAAATTTGTGACAGCTTTAAGGTAAAACTTGTGTTTAACACTGGCTCAGAATAACCATATTTTAATTACCCAACATCAATATATAACACTAAAACAGAGTACATTGGTGCTGAGTTAACTAAAAGTATTTGTATTAAAATATGCCAAAAGTATCAAAAGTAAAAATACTCTTATATTTATAGAGAATGGCAAACTTCAAAAGTTGGTCTAAGAATCAAAATCACTGATGCATTAATGTGTACATCACTTTAATGCTGCAGCTGGTTTATTCTACTGGGTAGCTTATAAATTTCCCTCCGAGGGATCAAATAAGTTTCATCGTACCTCATGTTGACCTATAATAACATAACTTATTTATTATTAATTTTACGTGTTATTAATCTGAATCTGCAAACTAAAGCTGTCAGAAAATATAGAAGTGATTAAAAGTTGAGTATGATTTGTAGTGGCAGAAAAGTATAAAGAAATACTCAAGTAATGTACAAGTACCTCAATATTGTACAGTATTATAGTAAATGTACTCAATGCTACTGTAAAAAACTGAGATTTAATTGCATGTATGTATGTAAACAAAATGTAAACAATAGTTTTCTACTGTCAAACCACCTGCATGTAATTTTTAACCAACAGAGGGCGACAAAGCACAACTTTTTTTTTTCCACAAGCTGCATTCAAATGATGCAAATCAGCCCCTAATGCCTGTTGGAATGAATGGAAGAGGAATGCCACTCAAACTCGAACACACCCGCTCTCACACAACAACACACTGCCTTCAGATGGGTGTTTTACATTCAAGATCCCTCCTCCTCCCTTTCACCCTCTGAGCACATTGTCTGCGATTGCTCCTGCCATCCCGCTGCTGCCACTGCTGCTGCGGCTGCTGCTGCTAAATAGGTCACTTGGGCAGAGAGGGAGAGAGGAAGTGAGTGGGAGGGAGGAGTTTTTGGTTCAATGTGACACTGCAGAGTCGGCATCCAATGCAGGGTGCAAACCCTCTCAGGCAAATTGCTGAAGCCCATGTCCTGACACCACAGCTGAGCAGCTACATTGGTTGAAGGGTTTTCGTCCTCATCCGGCCTGAATAATTGGATATACAACTGTGTGTGTGGATTAGAAGATTTGAGTTTGCAAGGCCCTATAAAACTAGGCTCATGGGCGTTTTAACTCAGGGATTACAGGAGCTGATGACGAGTACGACACTGCTCTATTGTAGTCGCTGTAGGCAGTGTATGGAGGCATCCAATATCCGGCATAAAAAATAAACATAGATGACTTTAATTTGGCCAGATTTAAAAAATAAAAATGTGGCTCAGATGGAAGTGGTCAGTTTTAATGTAGTCCTGCCACCACCTCTAAAAGGGAAGTGTTTGTTTTGATTGTGGGTTCAGGCCTCATTTTATTGCTCTATAAACTCACTGGGTCTAAATATGTGTGAAAGTGAAACAACAAAGAAGCTTCTCCATCCTGTTTGTTGCTTTGTGGTTCAAAGAAAGCATTCGCTTTACTGTATGTGATTAACAAACAAAGAAATTCCTCCGATACTAAACTAAACCAGACTTTTCCAGCCCTCCAACAGGTGAGACAAAGTTTTTGGTCAAGTACATAAACTGCTTTTAATGGCGTCTTGCAAAGTGTCATGTTCAAAGGACTGCCCATGTGTGGTCAATCCGTTTCCCTGGAAGCAGTTTAACAAGCTCTCAGAAAAGTGCAAGTGAGAACTAGAAGTTTGTGCCATCGAGGGCTCCCACAAACACACAGTGACTCAAAACAGGATCAGCAGGGCAGAGGTGCGCAGGGGCCATAAACACTTGAGTGTAAGATTAGATTGGGAAGCGCTGGCTCAATGTCGACCACAGTCTTTAAATGCTGTGAAGTCAACAAGTGCACCACCATGATGTGATGTGAGTGAGTGGTGGCAGGAAAGCTGCTCTGGGACTTCCTGGCTGTGGGGTTAGTGGATCCTGCAGCATTCCTGAGCTGCTTTGTGGCAAGTTGACACCCCACTCTCATTGCACCAAGATTTCACAGGTTGTGTCTGCGTGACGTGAACCAGCCCGACTGAAAGGGAGGAAGGCATGCACTGCCTACAGATATACAATACCCCTAAAGGGATATTGTATTTTAATCAGCTAGTGTAACAACGCAGCGTTCTGTGGATGATGATGGACGTTTGTGATTTTTTGTGTGTTTTTTTTTCTCCGTTTGTGAAATACCTTCGCAAATATTAGATAGATACCATTAACAGTAGTTTTCATGACCCCAAACGGTGCTACAAATTATGAACGATATATTTCACATTAAACATGTACGTATCATCATTATCATTATCTTTGTCAAATATTAATCTAAGCACGCTACATATACTAATGTAGACGTGCATATACTGCTCATAACCACCACTTCATGTTAACAGCGTAGCCTACAGCAATACTTGTTAAATATTAACTCCCACACTCTTTATACTACACATCTTTTTATTCACCTACTTGTATGCACATAACAAGTAAATGTTTCCCTGCTCTTTTTGAAATGTGAAAAAAAGTTTTTTCCAGATGTGGTCCAAACACACACATCCTATTTCTCTGCTACCGACTATGACCCACTAGCTAACAGGACAGGCTTTGACTAAAAAAAAATTACAAAAAGAAAAAAGTGAAGGATTCTGTATTTTATAAAAACATCAAACCAGATGCTTGAGATTAGCATGCTAGATGCTTAAAATATTAGCTTCACATACTGGTATGCTACACATTAGCATGTTGACGTGCTAACTGTGAGAGTGCCGCCATGCTTCTGTTATCAGTAAGATAATATCACACCCCTGAGGCTGCTATTGTGGAAACACACATTCAGACGTGGTGAAATTATGAATGAAATCACACTCCGCGTGGACTTGAAAATCTTCCCACCAGTCGCTGACTATCATAACATTCAGCCTCATTTTTGACAGACAGATCAACGCACACAACAGAGCGGGGACGTGGGCAAACAAAGAAAACACTGTCAAACAACATGTTGTAAGTAAGAAAGGAACATCTGGCACATCTTCACTTGCCTGATATCAGAGCTAAAGAATGAGACACCATCACAATGCACTACTGTCCTGACTGTGAGTTTGTTAATATCCCTCTCTTTCCACTGGCATGTTGGGACACAGATTGATCTAATAACATCAATCGAGCAATTATCTTTAGCCCAGTTGGCGCACAAGAGTGAGCACGCAACTTCCTTTAGGCACCTCTGTTAAATCCATGAGAAAACGTCATATTGTGTCAAGAAAAACTGTTGTTTTTAGACTTTATTCAGGAAGGTAACCTACTCTGTGGTCGGATCCAGCCCTTCAACAAAACTGTTTGGTCTCTTGAAGAAAGCTGAAGTTTCATTTACACCAAAACTTCCACCTGATCTTTCACAAATCTACTATAGATGACAATATAAATACAAGCCTCAAAAAATCCAAAAAATAAGATGTTGTAACATCTGCTACTGCTCCAACATAAGAGATGCAGTTCATGGTGCTAGAATGAAGTAATAAACTTAATATAATCATATAATTTGGCCAATGTTTCAACATGAGTACTTTTGTAGTATTAATTTAACCATAAATCAGGCAGGCCACCGTCTGAAAATCACAAACTATTGTCTATTCAGCAAATAAACAATGCTGAAAAACTGGCCGGTGGCTGAAACTCATGCTGACACCTGCTCTAGGATTTATTACTCTGCTTATTTTACATCTAAATATAGACCAGTGGTTCCCAAACTTTTTCTGGCCTGGCCCCCCTTCAGACGGACCCACCCCACAGTTTTTATCAATCATTGACAATAATGAAGCAACTAATAAAAACTGATCCACGTTGAATTTTGGTGAAAACACAACCATCTAAACTGCTGTTTATTTTTCCTGCATAAATTAACTTAGTTTTACTCCAAATTTTCCCCTAGTCATCCACGCCCCCTTTGCAGTTGCTTTGTTCCCCACTTTGGGAACCACTGATATAGACTAAGCTGCGGTATAAGGCAGAAGACCATGTAACATTAGAATAACTTGGATTATATCACATATAAAGCCGTTATAATTTATGAATCTATGTTGAGATGAATGTGTCCTCATCCAGACAATGGAGATCAAAATTGCTATTTATATTCATGTTGTTAAATTAATCTTACCATCCAGAAAGCTGGTGCTGCACAACACAACTACTGCATGACCAGCTGTCAATGTGAAGTATATTAAGGGACACAGGAACAACAGTGTTCAGTCACATATAGAAGTGTTTAGTTAAGTTCAGTAAATTTTTTTAACTTTCTAAACAAACAATGTCGGTGCAGTCTGTAAGGAATGATAAGGATTGCTGTTGTAGACTCCCTATTGTGTCTTGCTTTGTTTTCCAGTTTCCAAATATAACTGAGAGACAGTGGTGTTGGTGTCCCACTTGGGAATTCACTCACTCATTCAGTATGTAGAGCCTCCTGCACGAGGACATTTACTGTATTCAGAGGCATTCAAATCCAGAAAATAACACTGGATGTAATCAAAAACAGTTTTCAGAATCACATGTAACCTAAATTCCTCCCATCTACCTACTGTAACCCCCCCCCTCCTCCAAGCTCCCCTATGTATAAACCATGCATTAAGACTTGGCAGCTTCAACTTGGCAGCTCTGATGTTAGTCTCTCTTTGCATCTCTGTGTCAGTCTCTCCTCATTTCTAATGGATGCTCAGAGAGTCAAACATAAGTCAATAATTTATGGAGTATTCATATGGAGTTTCATGCTTGAATTAAACACGACTGTCAAAACGTTGGCCTGGTTCGGCTGATGCTTCTGCCCATCCGAAAGAAAACTCAATTGTGAAATCTTCTGAAAGGGAAAAGACGCTACGGTCTCGGAGCTGGAGAAGAAGGAGCTACACTTGGCTTGTGTTTGCCCTTCGTACAAACAGAGCCTGTTTGTTCTGTTGTGCCGTAATAGACTGGCAAGGGAACCAAGCTATCAGGAAATGGAGGGAAGCAAGGGCCTTTATACTTTTCTTGGCTCTGTGCGTTTGCTTGTCTCAGCTCTCATCCATGTGCTGTAAATGCTCAAACATATGTGCTGTTTGTGTTTATTTTTGCGGGATTTGAAGGCATCTGAGCGTGCATCTCGACAAGGGCAGTTGGCACTCAGAGGTCCGGTTTGTACGGTGCCATCTAATATTCTTGAGTGTCTGCCGCGTGGAGCGAGCGCAGCGGCAGCTGTGCAGCAAAACATGCACGCAGAGGGACCTCCGTCACAAGTAGCAGATATAACCATCATCATTTCTTATTCATCGGAGCCCTGCTGGAGTCCCTCAGCTGCAGGGAGAGCTGCACAGTTAAATGCGTATGGTGTCTTCCCTGATTAAAAGATGAACATGCATAAGATGTCAACAGAAAGTGTCACAGCTTCATCATATGAAACTCTTTAATAACGGTGCATCACAAGGCTCTGCTCGCTGCGTTAAGGTCACAGAGTTGCAAATATTATCTTTCCTGTGAATCTTTCATCTCAGGGGAATCCCTCTTATCGCGTCAGTCTCGCACTACTCTCACACACACACACTTCCCCCTCCTCTGTTCTGCTTTTACATCAAAGCAACAAAGAAAACCTTTGAGAGCCAATCATATTAATGTCCAGTCAGACCCCTGGCTCTAATGGTCTGGATGGAGGGAAGGAGGGAGCGTGAGGGGAAAGAGGAGGCTGAAACCCCAGCTGAGCTTACAGCAGAAGAGGCCAGCTGATCCCAGGCCAAACCACGCTCTGTTGTGGTCTCTAAAGTGTGACACACTGAACCAGACACGCGAGGACTCAGTCAGTGTGGCACTGACAGACTGATGGAGCTCTGAGGTCTGCTTTTGACTGGAGCTGGCAAGAACTGGAAACAGAGAAGGATGTGATCCTAAAACTACCAAAAGCTCTGAGATGAGTACGTTCAGAGAGGTACAGCAAAACAAAAGGAAAGATAGCACGCATGTAAAACAGCAGCACAAACTACAGCCTCAAAAGTGACCATCGTGTTGAATCCACACCTCAGCAAAGAAAAATCAACAATACAAGATTTACAAAATCTGCTTTTTTTGCATATTTATTACATTATATTGTACTGAATTTTGAAGGATGTAGTTTGTGGTGCTGTTTAATTACTTTATGTTGTACTGAGAGGTCTGACTGGATGGTCTTAAATGGGGTCTTAATGGGGTCCTTTGGGATGCTTCCAGGCAGGAATAAATAACCCCACAATCATCACAAACTGCAGTTTTTATACTTCAATTTATACCAATGATACTCCAAGTTTTATTTAGATTAAGGAAACAAGATATAACGTATTGAGTGGTGAGATTTAGACGTGTTGCCAGATTGATTTTGTTAATTTTGGACAGAGCCGGACTGTTTTCCCCTGTTTCCGGTGTTCAGCTGTGCTAACAGTCTCCTTTTATTCCATGGACATCATGAAAGTGGCACCAATCTGCTCATCTAGCTCTCAGCAAAATGGTGCGCTGATCAAGGTTGTGAAAGGTTAATTGTTGCCTCGCAGACTTGTCGCTGTGTTATGCAGGATCCTGCCTGTCTGTCAACATGTCTTCTTCTCTGGCTTTTTGCACATCAGATCCATCAGACCCGCTCAGCACCACACACACACACGCACACATATTAGATACTTTAAGATTACACTATTGTATGGTCACATGCTATCGGCAGTCACGCACATACATACTGAGGCCATGACTGGCCATATGTAACACACTCTGTGACATGTCAAGGTTATACGGGGTTACTACTGTCCAGCGGCTAAAGCTAATCCACGCCTGCCTGACCGACCTGAGCTATTAACCCTCCATTTGAGGGTTTTTGGGATTTGAGACAACACATCTTTGTTTCAGCTTCAGAAAGGATTGTGATACACACACACACACACACACACACACACACACACACACACACACACACACACACACACACACACACACACACACACGCTGCACTTTACAGCATTGCCAAGCACGCAACGGGTTCAAGCTAATGGACTTCAAAGGGGCTTGGAGGGGCAGGATAGGGGCAGGGGGTCAAGAGCTTGAAGGCAGGGAGGGGAAACGACACAGCAGTGGAGCACAACCTCGCTCTAATGTCAGGGGGAAGCTGTGGATATTATAAAATACAGTAACAAAGCTGAGTATGGGGAAAATATAGATAACTGACAGAAAAGGACTTTACTGCACCATGTTCTAATAGAACATTCTTTATAAAAGGAGGTGTAAGTTATAAATAATGAATTTATTCAATTTATTAATGGGTAGTTTACTTCATTTTAAATCCCCTGTAAGCAGCATCCAAAAGCATTTACTACATGGATTATAAGACATGATAATATAGTTCCTACTGTACACTGTGTGTAACTCTGTGGGATAGCGACCGTATACTGTGTATAGATTGTACATGAGCAGATGCTTATAAATAATAAATAGGGGCTTAAAGTATTTATAGAAAAGGGCTGCAGACAATCTGGACCAAAACCCATTTATTAACAACTTACTGACACTTAAAAGTGCATGTATGATCATTAAAAGCCTTCATTAATGACATTAACATTTATAACTGCAGAATTGATTGATCAGTGAGAAACCATGAGCAGTTATTAATGGATCACTGCATAATTATCAAAAAGAAAAGTAAATGTGATTTAACTTTGTTCTTCTTAATGGCTTTTAACTGATCCATAAAGCATCAATAAATAATAATTCATTAACCAGTAACTTTATAACAGGTGTCAGTAACATCTCTACTGGACCATATGAGGCATTCCTCCTGTGAATTGACCTTTCTGCCATTTTTGCTCTGCAGTACTGAGATGTGCTGGAGCTCTGACTGACAGGTACATTACTGACAGTTGCACAACGGCAGACAGACTTAATGATGTGTGAAAGAAGTGATCCATGTGGGATCAGTTCAAACACAGCTCAGCCTGACCCTTTGTATCAAACTAAAGGGCATATAGGACCCTAGTGACGCCTTAAATGCCAATTAATGTTTGCATTTCAAGATTGGATGAAATCATCGTGCTGCTGTGTCTCAATCTATCGTATGTGGAGCATATGGGGACAGTCTGGAGAGCAGGCTGACTTTACCATGTGGTAGTTGATGATCTCCTGGAGGCTTTCCCCGCACTTTTCCAGGCACTCCTGCAAAAAAAATAAATAAATAACACAAAACCTTCTTTAACTAGACAGAAAGAAATATTCGCATAACTGCAGCTGCATTTGCATTTGAGGGTAAAATGAAGCAAATAAAAGCTGTCACAAACTAAAACCAAAATTTATTTGAATTGTAAGTAGAAGAAAATGAAAAGCTCTGCAACGCTACAATTAAGTCAAAGCTGGTTAATGTCACTGAGGTGGACTTTTAAGTTCGAGAGGATTTTTTTCCTTGAACCTTGTACGGGAAAAGGAACTGTAATTGCAGGGCTGATTCAGATCTTTTTTTACAATGGAAACTACAAATATGAACAAGACTTTAATAAGAAACTCACAATTAGTCATACAGCTGAAGCCAAGAAGGCTTTTAATAGTACTTAATGTCAGGAGCAATGAAAATAGTCCAAGACGCTGGTGCTGTGAGTCAAGCCAGGCGCAAGTTTCCAGACCCGATCTGATCGTCATTTACTGATCTGTTAGTAATCAGGTTTACTCACACACACATACAGTACAGAGCTGCAAGGCTAACACCCAAAGAGGAGGGAAAGTCCCCATCCCTGGAGACATTTACTGCAACAATCCCCTCCACTAAGTGACAGAAAAGTATGACAAATAAAGAAAACAAAGCCACAATAAAGACGATAATGGATCAAACAGAAGCGAGATGAAATGACCTGGACGCATTCCCAGCTCATCAGAGACTCACCGAGATCATCTCATCCTTCTTGCACTGCTGGGACAGATCCCGGATGCCGTTGACAAAGAGTTTGTTGGCGCTCACGTACGCCTTCCCTGCTTCAATCATCCCACTGCATAACTTCACCAGCTGTGGAGAGACAGAGAGGAGAGGGGATAAATGAAGGTATCACAACATACTGTACATTTTGGGGCTTACACAACACATGTAATATTGATGTGAGCAGGGTCGTAGTTACCATTAAAGACAACGTCAATCATCGGAGCTTATACATTGTTTAGATTCTGTACATGCGTTGTTTAACTTATTTGATATGTTGAGTATTCTGATTTTTAATGTAATTTTGTTTGGACTGACAGGGTGTAAATCACTGCTTGTTTGTTTGCTGTATGTTTATATGTTGTTTGTATATGAATAATCATAATGGGGATCAAAGAAGAAAGAATAAAGAATATAGGCATCCTAGTGTGAAAATTTACCTAAAAACATATAGGCCTATCTGGGAACCAACATGATGATGGTCACCAGTTGAGAAAGACCCAGTGAAAGCTGGTCAGATGGGCTGCTGTAAAGTCAGCTACAGCTCTTCTGAGCCCTGTTTATTTCCCTATATTTGTTTACATTTTGGCATATTGACACTATTAAAAGCTATGCTTCATTATCTATTAGCAGCAGCAGTTTGTAATGTAGCCACTGATGTACAGAAAACTATCACTTGATAATTTTTATATTGGAGAAAACTTAAAAACATCACGATTCTCAGGCAAGTTCTGCAGCGTCTTTTTTCCATAATTAAAAATCACATTCATGGAAGTTTATTTGCAATGGTTACTGGAGATGATGATATCCTCAGAAAGTGTAAGTAACACTGAATGATATCACTGTGTTTCATGTCTGTGTGTTAAGAGTTAAGAGTTATGACTCAGAGGAGACTAATTCTCTTCAGCCTGGGGAGTCTTGTGGCTTTCTCTTTTGGCTTTGTCCTGTCATATGTCCATGTCTATTACAGACCATATCCTGGAATTTCCCAATGGTTGACATTAGTTATAAGAGTTAAATAAGTTAAACCACCAAGAAGCATAGTGAATATGTAATTCCCTACCTCCCCCTATAATGTTAATCCTGTCCAAAGGGGACTTAAGGCCTTTCCACCTGAATTATATTTCTAGCACTGTAAAGGCGCCTTTGAAACAGCTTTACAGATTTATGTAGGGAAATAACATTCACAGAAAATATATTTTAAGAGTTCAGTAGATATAAATAATGTGAAATAAATAAATAAATAAATAAATAATCTGTAGGCTACATACTGGCTACAGCCCTGAATGTTGATTGTGATTGCATCGTCTCCTTATGTGTAGATTCCTATTTCATCAAGCCTTGGTGAAATCTGCTCAATCAGAGGCGTCATGTGACTATAACTGAGGTACAATCAACACTTTAGGGCAGCAGCAGCTTTCGTGGCTCATCATCATGTGCTCAGCCACAACACTCAAACATTTGTTTCCATATCAAAATCTCCATGTTTTTTAACCACACATGGCTAAGGATGCATGTCATATAGATGCTTGCTTGTTGTCTAATTACATATACTAGTGGGTGTATTTTCATGTGGGGTCCATATGACATAAGAGCACATAAAAGCTATTAATGTCAGGACTGGAGAATTGATTCCAGGCACTGATAATGCAGCATGTATGTTTTGTATGACTTGTATCTTGAGCCCATGCTGTAACGCATTAAAGTGAACGTGCTGCAACTGTCAGCAAAATTTGCCAAAGTCTGCTTTGTTTAGCTTCTACTTCCATGAGAGGAAAATTAATTTCTTCTTATTTTTCAGCCTGTGTTCTGTTGCCAGCCTCTCTGTTTTCCCAGCGCTGTTTTTTCTCCAGCAAAGTCCCACTTCCTCCCATCTGCTAACCAGACACTGCAGGACTGAGCTACTCTGCCCTTTAGTCTAAAGGAAGTGTTTGACAGTTTAGGAAATGCACTTATTAGCTTTTTTTGTCGAGAGTTAGATGAAAAGACTGATATGAAGTCAGTTAAATATGAAATACATAATTAGCTTAGCTAGCATTGAGATCGGAAGCACCTCCAAAACTCAGTAGTTTACATGTTTTTCATGTTATTTGATGAATTCGTATCCAAACCTAAATGTAAGTTGTGGTCTTATGAGGAGTGAAAGGTTGGGAAAGCACTGACATTTTGGGCATTTGAATGGCAATCCCACTTATTTTTCTATAGGGGTAAATTAAGGAAAACAGAGGATGACAGGTTTGACAGTCTTGCCTCGCTACAGAACAATTTACTATCAAAGGTTTTGGTATTTGTCCATAAAACAAAGCTAGAAAGTAAAAGCTACTGAAAAAGTAAATCAAGACTAAGTAGCAAATGCTTTGTGCTAAATGCTAACATGCTGATGCAAACACTCAGCATCATAAAGTTTGAACCCTGTGGTGGTGCTAGCGGAAAGGTCAGGGGGTCAACAAAGTCCTTAGGCTTCATCCTCTGGAGACCATAAATGTCTGTAAAAAAATTGATGGCAATAGATTTTAAAGTTGCTGAGGTTTTTCAGTATTGCCTAGAGCTACACTACTAACACAGCTAAAATTGACCGTTTCATTGTGTAATGTGAATTTCCTCCTAATTACATGTTACTAATGAGGTTCAAGTAGCAAAAAACAAAACACTGAAAATCTAGATGAGAAAATTAATTGTAATGTGGATCTATATAGTTTCTTCTTTTCTTATTCCCCCGTTTCATTATTTAATTTTAAACTGTGCAACTGGATTTTATTAGAACCGTTCAGGCAGAGTGCAGAAGGAGAAATAAATGATCACAGAATTGCAGGAGTTTTCAAATTCAGATGCCAAAGTGAGTAAGTGAGTAAACGAGAAAGCTGTGAAATTGTCTCCACAGCGTCATGAAGGAAGACAAGTGACCTGGATCTCTTCTGTTAGGAGTTTAACTTAAATGGTAGCAAAAGAAGAAGTGCCTGCCTGACTAATCCTGGCTCTCCCTGTGACACATGCTGTAATTCAAAGTCAAAAGGAGCAGATGGACCTGTGACATGAGCATTACCGGCAAAGCATCTGGCTGCCTCATTACAGGGCAACTGGATGCTTTGAAAGCGAGTGTGATGCCGTCTAATGTTTTCAGTGAGTCCCATCTCACACTGCTGCCACTTCCACTGTTCAACATTGCACTGCCCATTATATAAAGTGCAGACCGCCAGCAGTGGAGGGTAGCAATGTTAGCTATGCAGGATTAGGCACTGCAGAGTAATATCATGTTGAGAGTGAGCAGCTGAGTATAATGGGCGAGCTGTGTCTAACCTCTGTTGCAACAGATATACTGTGACAGAATGTGGAGAACGACATACCAACATTCCTGCTTTTCAGTCATTTTTTTATTCAGCGCTATCATATGGGCCAAAGATCAGTGTGTGAAATACTCTGGAAGGGTTCAGAGCAGGACTGTAACCAAATATGTCCAGAACTGGCTACAGATATAGGCAGTAAATGCAAAATCTCAGAGCACTACATTCACAAAAGGTCTGTGAGAATAAATTAAAGATAAAAAAATAACCATGATCCATGCAGAAGTCAGAAGTTAGCAGAAAAAATAGGTACATTCACTTGTGTTTCTGCCTGAGAACTGATCAGCTGAGACGAACGTTCAGACTGCACGAAACAGCTGGCGCAGTATGGATACCTTCAATCATTATAAATCTTGCCACAAAGCACCAAGATGGTAACTGACCTTTTAGTACACACTGGTGACCTGTTTCAAAAGATTTTAAGTTGATACGGTGATTATTTTTTTTTACTTTCAACAACACCTCAAACCTCATTTTAAAAAAAAGTTTCTATAGTAAAATAAGGGCTGAAATTTTGTGTTTTTATTTGTTTATGTATACTGACCTTTTAACACTTTTCAAATACACAGAGTAAAGATGCAAAGTTTAAATCTATTAATGTGTATTTGCACAAATATAACCAGCAGTGCTTGTATGTGATGTGGCACTTGGTTATTTTTGTGACCCTGTCAACAAATTTGGGTCTAAGGTTCCTTGAGGTGGTATTTATGGGTGCGAGACCCCTTCATATTTCACACACTGCCATATACAAGGGCTCTGGAAAACAGGTCACTCAAAGCTGATAATAATGTGTTTGTCACTGTGTCTAAAACTGAAACTTTACGAAAACAAAAGTCACAGATGTAAATTTGCAATATAGATTTTTTAACTCCAGTCATTAAAGAGCATGAAGAACACGGCCTCCACAGTGTTCACATTAACACCTGGATCACTGAACACATTGTTGTACAGTATAGTTAATGTTCAGCTAACACAGCTTTACTACTATCTTGGAAAGCCATGCCATTTGTTGCATTGCTGTACAGAACCATAGCAGCTGGTAAATCATTGCTGTGCTGCTGTTAAAACTTTCAGGATTGTCAAACTTGTGGCCACACCTCAGTGATCGGTGATGTCACCGACGCCCTTACCTTATCTAGTTTTGCCTCGATCTCCACAACCTCTGTCTCCACCTCATCAATATTTGCCCTGAAAAACAAAAGCAAAGAGAAGTTGTTAGTTCATGTGTTAATATGTTGTAAAAAAAAAAAAAAAATTAATTAAGATCATTCGTCTGATTGGAAAACAGCCGTTCAACAATCTGCTTGGGATTTCCCACGTTCTCAGAAAGTTTGAGGAACACTCCCTAAATCTGTGAACGACAGACGGAGCTTTTGCGAAGCCAAAGCCAGACATGTTTCACTCAGCAACAGGCGAGAGTCTGGGTGAGACGCCGTCCTGGTGGGAGCAGTTCAGCTCTGTCAAAACAAAGTGGCAGACTAGGTCTCCACACAGTGAAGGGAATGTGGCTGTCTGGCTCATCCCACAACTCCCAATCCACCTACCCACTGTCAACACTGCCGCCACCAATACCACGCCCAACTGCATCTGGAGCCCCGGTCCACTGGGAGAGGTGTGATTTACAGCCAGAGGCTCACAGCTGGATGATGTAGCTCCTAAAAAATAACAAAATCTATAGTTTCTCCACAACTGACGTCAGGAGGCAGAATGTGGATCATGAACACCGCCTTAATGTATTAATTTCTATCTACTGTTAAAAGGTCCCATATTGTATAAAATGAGATTTCCATGTCTTTTTTTGATTAGCAGGTCTAGGTTCTATATTAATACTGTGAAAGTATCAAAGCCTCAGTCCACAGAGAAATGCACACAGCCTGTGTTCAGAAACTGAGCTTTAAAACGAGCCGTCAGGTCTTCTGGAACTTTGTGATGTCACAACAAATCAGTCACCACCCTCAGCTTTACCCCCAGCGTGGCCCAACTGGACCCACCATCCAACCTTGCAGGATTTGATTTCTCCAAGTGTTCACCTGAAAAATGTTTTTATTCAATCACTACAAAAACAGTCAGCCAATCAGAAGAGAGGCTGACCCGTTGTTACTAGAGGTCAAGAGAGAAGCCCAAGAGGAGATGTAAAACTACAGTGACATTGTTTTTGGTGCTTGAAACCACAAATATATCTTCTTATTTTATAAAACTGAAATAAAACACCAGAAAAGTATAAAGTATGGGACCATTATTCTGTGTTTGTTGTTTAAATTCAGTTGCATATATACAGAATTTTAAGGAGAGAGGGTTGGGTATGAGGGGATTTCCGAAGTTATCTGACAGACACTTCTGAAGATTTATTCTGGCAGCTTTCTCTTAAAGCTCATTTTCCATTCGATATCAGGGAGATAGCATTACAAATGGCAGCCCTACAAACATGGGAGCTCTGTGATGAGAGTATCCGTGGCATATATCAGCCATGCCTGGCAGGATATAAAACTTGTATCAGTCTCATCTCTTTCCCCCTGGCCTTGGGTGGATTAGCCTGCTTGGCCAGGCTGCAGAAAGCTCAGGGGACGAAGGATGGCACGTGCTCGCACCCTCCTCTCCACCCCCGCACAGCTTTTACTCCCACCATCCCCTTCTATATGGAGTGGAGGGAGAAATACTCCAGAGAGGAAATATCTGTCAAAAGCTCCGACTCATGCAGAATGGAAACACACATTACCTAAATAATCAATACCATATTATTCCACATGTGGACACGTGTTGTTGTAACCTCAACTGATCTCCTACCGAACAGCCTCCAGCTCAACCACACCCGGGGATAATCTTGCAGTGAGCGAAGCTGTTTTCATTGCTGATGTCATTTTTGAAACTGCCCTTTTCATGTCATAATGCAGAGCTTAGCGAGCTCTCGTTTTCCAAGAGGCTTGTTCCCTCACGCCTTTCAGCAGGAGCCATACGATCTTAAAACATTATTCTGACTTTTTTATTTTCAAACCCAACGCAATTCATGAGTAACCCATTCTAACCAGAGGCACTGATACATCTTCTCTAAAACAGAGGTTCTCAAACCTTTCCCCACCAAGAATCCCTAAACTGACACAAACTAGACCACAGACCCCCATCTGATGTGATTTTTGCTTTTAGATGTTTTATCACAGAAAGTGTTTGAAACCTATGACCAAAGCAGACATACATTCTGACATTTTGTTCCCTATGGATGGAATTATAGTGAAAATATATTATTCCCCTTTTTGCTGGGGACCCTCAGGAACCCCTGGGGTTTTCTTTGATATGAGGAAAGTTCCTCTCAACCTGTCTTGCAAATTATACATTTAATGTTTGTGTTTCCTCAGCCACAAGATCTTGAGTTGTAGTGGCTTTGCATGTTTTAACCCATGAATAAAATAAACCATGTTACTGTCAGCCACTTTCCAAAGCAGCCCATCAGTGTTTACATATGAGCTGCTTTTTGAAATGGGGAATTAATCCAATTAAACATTCAGTTACCTTCACTTTTTCTCTAAGTCATATTTTGAAAACTGCTGCCTGTTGTTGCATCCAAGGGTTTTTGTGAAAGACTGAATTCACAGACTAGCAGTTAAATCATATAGTGTCCAAACACAGTCCCCGTAGCACTAAAACATCTACAATATAAATTATAAATAATGTATTTAACAGTTTATAATTCACACTGTGCCTTAACAAGTACACATCATCATCATCGTTGTCAAACGTCAGCCTCTGCATGTTGTGTATATTTTATATAGAAATGTATAAATGCACATACTGCACACACCCACATTCATGTATACACAGTAACTGCATTACTCTAAAATGCTTTTCTTGTTTACAATTTACACAACCTGTTTGACTGATACAGTATACAGACGCTGTATGTTGATGTTCATTGTTGCTTATTTAGATATTTCTATATGCATCTTTTTTTCAGCTATAATAGCTAAATGTTTGTGTTTATCCATCTTTGCTCAGCTTTGATATGCTTAATTTTAGCTGTATGTCTCTCTATCTTCTTAAATTATTTTTGGACCAGTGTGTAAGTGCACTGAGAGCAAAGGAAAAACAGTCAAATTCCTTGTATTTGTACGCATTCTTGGCCAAAACAAGCTGGTTCTGATTCACACTGTCCTTTTAAGGGACTGTGTGAAAATTATTTCATTGGGGCCAGAAAAGGGGGAATTTAAATACGTTTTCTTTTTCTTCAAGAGAGGATCTTTATAGTTATTAAGGTGGGTTTGCATACATACACAGCACATTAAATGTTTACCATTATTTTCTTTCCAGATGCATACAGTATTTATTTGAATTAATCCCATTTTGTAACAACAAAGACACCAAATCTTAAGGAATCTAAATGACACAAAATATTAAACCACTGTTGGTGCAACTAGAGTTTCAGCCAATGTGTCTCGTGCACATCACTGCTCCAAATGCAACTGATCCAGTGTGGCTCAACATGGTGACAGCCCAGCTCGGTGATCCAGATGTGCAGACTCTGGCTCGTGGGGCAGCTGCTCCCGCTGAACCCCACCCCCAGGCTGTAACCCCCACTGGCCTGTCTCGCTGCACATGCCTCCCATAATGGATGCACACAGTGCCCCGGGCCCGTAGCCACGGCAACCATCTAGTAAGTGGGCCGCAGAGGTCCCCAATGTGCTTGTGAGTTGACCCTTATTCACACCACAGGGAGCAAGGAAGCTAAGTAGATAATAACACGACTCACAACAAGGCCACTGTGACAGGAGATGACCATCGCTGCACCATTAAAGCCTCGTCAGGAGACTATTAAACACCAGTAAATCTACTGGTGCCTCACATGTCCAGTAACTGACTCTAATGAACATGCAGTCGCTGGTTGTTCTTAACGACTGATTAGGACCGAACAGCAACAACACAATAAGTTTGTAGCTCGTCTCAGCAGATTGAGGTTATGTGCCCCTGTTGGTGTGCAGGATTAGTCTGGGATCATTTATCTGACATGGAACGGTGCAGTTAGGCAGCGGTGTAAAAACATAATAAACACTGAGATTGTGCTGAGCAAGCTGCAGCTCCGGTGGTTTCTGGCTGCTGACGCGGCGTCCAGAGGAGCAGCGGAGGTGCTATTTACTGGCCCAAAGTGGCAGAACAACTCTGTTTCTCTTTAATTCATGAGCTGACTCATGTCTTAACTAGTTACACATGATGCTGGGCTAAAGCCTTTTGAAATGTTGTAATGTAAAATAACATTTCTTCCATGCTGGCTTTGTTCTGTGGTGTGTGAACTATGTCTTTTAGAGGTTCAACAAGCATCATCTCAAACAAAACGTTTCCATTATTCCAGAAAGCAATGAGGGAAAAAGTACTCTGATTCACTTAAACCTGAAACAACTCATTTTTTTTGACCACATGGAAACAAGTTGTCAACACAGCATTGAGTTATCATGACCTTTTAAATTGATATGGAAAGCAAAGTAAAAGTTGCACTGCCACTTTTTAAAATTACTCAATTACAGCACTGCAGTGCATATTATTAGCATCAATAGTGCTTAAATACATAACAATGTACCATATTATGTATATATATATATATATATATATATGTATATATATATATATATATATATATATATATATATATATATATATATATATATATATATATATATATATATATATATATATATATATATATATATATATATGTATGTATAACAGATATGGGCATTATTGTTTTAAAATTCTGATATCCACTGAATGATAAAGTAGATGATGAAGTAGAATTAACATTATTCTCCCTGTGTTGTTTTTATATGATCTTCTGCAGCTGCAGCACGTACCCGCCCAGCTGAGGAGCAAACACCCTTGTCCCTTGCAGCAGAAAGGAGAAATGAGTCAGAATGGGGTGAATAAATGTCACAGAGCAATGATGAAATATCCAGTGAAATCCTTACAACCCTTCAGCACTACAGAATATCTATGGTTTAGGTTTTATAGGCAATTACTGTCATTTCTATTACTGTCAGTGTAAGTGTCGAGTAACTGGTCCCTGAATCACAATCAAAAATGTCAATTGTGTTTTTAATGTGATTAAAGGCTAGATTTTTAAATATAAAGTTACAAAATTCAGACGTTTAGTACCCTGAATTTGTACCTAACCAAAACACTTGAGCCAGTAAGCTGTTGTCTTGGCTGCTGTGTGTGAACCGGATGGCTGACAAAGATGCAGCTGGGCTCTGATTGCCCCAGAGGGTTGTGCTTTGGAGGCAGAGGGGCCTGGTGGTCTGGATGGAGAACCAGCAGGTGGGATGTTGAGGAGGGAGCCAACGCTGAGCCCAGGTAGTGACCCCTTAAACACAACTCAACCAAACTCAAAAGCGTCCACCAGCTGGGGCGCGGGAACTAAATCTATAGACAGCAGCCGGCTGGGGAGAGCGAATTAGCCACTGAGTGATGCAGCAGTGTCAGTGCTCTGGTCTCTGTGCCAGCATACAAATGAGAACAGCTGTAGAGCAGAAGTAAGATGCTAGCTTCAAGTGATCCTCAGTAATCAGCAGACTGTTTGATATCAATCTGCTGTTTGCTCTTTCAATATCTCATCTGAAATTCAGAATCTACCACAAGAGGTTTCATCAGTGTGAAGAATTTGGGAGGGCGGAGATGGGACGGGGGGTGGGCTGGAGGAGGGGAAGCAAAGAGCTGGAGACAGGGCGGCCCAGTCTGTCTGAGGGCCCCATTGTGACAAAGCAGCTTTTTGTCTGGAGAAAAGGCGGCATTTTGTCATAATATTGATTGCTTTAGTGTCCTAATTGAGGCTGGGCTGCAGGGGTTGAATGGCTGATTGAGGCGGGGGTGGGCTCCCCGAGGATATTCCCTTCAGCTACGTTGAGCAGCAGTTCGGGTTATTCTTAGCTGCACGGCCCCTAATGTTCCCTACCCTTCCCAGCTCTCCCCATCCTCCTCCTCCTTCAGAGCACTATATGAACTAATGCAGGGTCAAGGAGGCTCCCCTGGCTATGCGGTGCCAAGCACTTAGAAAAATATACCCAGTGCATTTCAGAGCACTAGCTAGCCACTCAGAAATACGTTATTTCCAAAGTCAAGGTGCACATCATTGACTAAAACCCTTAGTTTGTGAGGTGACAGGTTATATTTAAAAAGATATGAATAAAAATACTGAATCCTGGATGCTAACTGAGTTTTAAGCTAATATTAGCAGTAGCAGCTACGTCCTCGTCTACATTGGATTTGAGGAAGTTAAACTCCAACAACCTCAGCAAATTTAACACGATAGCATCGGCGTTCATCCTGAAACACATTTCTCATCTAATGATACAAGTGAAAAAATACCATTTGAAAAACAGGATGGAAAGTATGTAAGCTAAGCCAGCAAATGGGTTTAACATTATCAAGTCAGGTCCATTTTGTTTATATGGTGCCAAATCATAACAGAAGTTATATGAGACTAGCTGAGTTAGCTAACCCATCAACTAACAACAACTAAACAGATAAAAATACGATCTTTGGTGCAAAATTAATACATTTCAAAATATTCATGTGTTAATGTGTGTTTCAGCCGCAAAAAAATAAAAAAGAATCAAGAGCTCTGATGTTAACTTGTCAGTGCAATGATGCAGATAATTAAGTTATTAACACTATTTACATTCTTCACAAACAGTCCCTAACCAGTTGTCTGTAATCTGATTTATCAACATGAATTAAAACGCATCATTTCTCTCAACTGTCCAATATAATTTGTATCTTACTGATAATATAGACTAATGGATTTTTGGATGAAGAAAAGTTATATTAACACGTTTTGAATGCTCTCAGCCTGACAAGTTATTCTTTTATCATATCATACTGTTATAAAACACACAATAAAACACAAACACAATGAGCAGTCACCACAACAATTACAACAGCAAGATAGGCAGCTGATCCCAGTGCTGTGTGGGCAGAGAAGGACTAAACTAATTTAGCAGTAATATGTAATTAGTGGTCGATGTTTGTGGGACTGCTGTTGAGAGAGAATCTCATTTTCTTCCAGCTCTGTCGGTCCTTCAAACTTTTATACAACAAAACTAGTCTGATATTTGCTAAAACATAGACTCAAGGTGATGAAAATCAATCTAAAAGCTCTGACTCTGTCTGAAAGTGAGGACCATTTGTCTCAAAAATCACAAAGAATTTCAAAAGTAAAACTGTCACTGTTATCGTTAAAAAATGCATTATACGATGTGCAAGAACAGAAAGCTTGACAGGCATAGAACCGACAACTGAGAGGGTCTCGATTACCACTGCCTATCCAGAAAGTAAATAGCCCATGTTGCAAGCCCTAACCTGGACCTTATGACCTTTGCAGCCTTCCAGTTGGCATCAGATTTACATCATCAGCCTAATATTTTAAGAATTACAATGCCCCTTATCTGTAGTAACCCAATCCTAATGCATTTAAGGTGTAGAGGGAGTTCAGATGTCTCCACTAATACCCTCCCCGACATGTGTTCAAAGCCCTGACTATTGTTCCATAAGCCCAGGCTTTTATTTCTACTTGAAAGCTTAGATGTGTCCCTCATAATTAAACAGGTCTGCTTTCTGTTCTGACAGAGGAAAGAGCTTAGCTGCACTAGACACACTGCTCACATTTCTGCACCAGACTGCACTGTGAGTGTGTCGCTGTCGCTGCATTAACCTCAAACCCTCCTCAACCACACACATCTGCACTTCTGCGCTGCACATGGCTTCACAGAGGTGACACGTCTGCTGCAGCAATTATTACTCATTCATGCTTTGATTAATCCAGCGGTGAATGCATGGATGTGTGTATACAAAGGCCTGATCTGCTCTTCTACAAGCAGAGGTCGTTCCTCACTCCCCCCCCCCCCCTCCCTTCTGACTCCCTACTGTGCCAAATACTTGTGTGTAGCCAAACAGGTGAGTGGCAACCATTCACCAGGCCCCTTCTCTACATCAACCCTCTCAGACAGGCGACCCTCCCGGCCCACCCACTTCATTCAGTGGACTCAACAGAGAGACCACCAACACTCCCACCAAACTATTTCCTCACAGGGGCCTCGTGTGTCTGGACTCTGCCACGTCTGAAGATAATGTCTACTGCCGAGTTCACGAAAGGACAGGACCTGTGAAACTCTGGGGTCACATGCTTTCACTTTAACTGCTGAAACAATTGATTGATAAATTAATCTACAGAAAATGAGTCCGTAGCAATGTTGACAAGCAATTCATTCATTGTTTTCATTAGGTCGGTCGGACAAAACATGAAAGCTGAAGATATTAGATCTAATAAATTAAAATAATAAAAGCAGAAAGGAACAGACCTGCTGCTGCTGTCATCAGTAATAATGAGCAACTAATGATTACTTTCATTATTGATTAAACTGATAATTATTTTTTCTATAAATATCAGAAAAATTGTGAAAAATGCCTCACAACACCCCAGAAACTCAAAGATTTTCAGTTTACTATCATATATGACCTGTAAAAAAAAAAAAAAAAAAAAAAATTTTAAATCAAATTTTCTGTGCATCAACAACCAACTAATACATTAATCAACTTATCATTTCAGCTCTAATCAAAATCAATATAATCATTAGTAAAAGCCATATTTCACATGCTGAAATAATAAGTCAGCTTGAGAAAGAAAAAAAAACACAACACAAAATTCTTTCACCATTTAATAAAACAAAAATAAAGTCGGTTGTTTTTCTCTGAATACTACAGCGTGTGCCCGACGTTGTGCCATCTAAATCTGCCAGGATGAAAAGCCAGACCCCGCTCTGCCTGGGGGGCTCTCAGTGAAACAGTGACTAAATGAACTGTGACTGGCCTAACTGCCACCTGACCGCGCTTGTCCTCATGGAAAAGCCCCCCCAAAAAAAACAAACAAAAACAAAAACTGGGTCTATTTTAGCAGAAGGGCATATGTGTACCCTCTCTCTACACAATGACAGGCCCTCGTAAACCACCGACAAGGACAGAAGCTAATTCAGGACGGCTCTGTCTGCATGAAAACACCCCACAGAACCACATTTATATGATGCAAAGGGCATTTAAATAGAATAATCCAGCAGTGTGAAATGAAGACTTTTAGGTTAATTCTGCACAGTTTTGTTGCTGCACGCAAAAAGAAGTCTCTGAAATGCGAATTAGATTAGATGGAGAGTCTGAAAATAGACGAGTGTATATCCTTCATATTTTCATCAACAATTTTCCAGTATTTTAGTCACTCATGTATTTCGCTGGTTCAGTCTCTACAGGTTCAGTTTAGAGGACGCAATCCTCCACTGTGATTGATTTTTGCTGTTATGACAAATTATGCTTTATACTTTATGCACTATGCTTCATTTTTAATGGAATAGTTTTACATTTCGGGAGATATTCTTATTGAGTTGGGTGATGTGTTGAAATATTCCATCCACCGTTGACTGCCCATATATTTGTGCAGGTGTGTCCCAAACTCCCCACGACCACTTTTTAGCTTGTTGTAAAAAAAAAAAAATTTAAAAAAATACAGAAATCACCTATTTGGAATTATTTTGGTTTTAAATCAGACACAACCAGCAAGTTGAACGACCTAAACGAAACTATTCGCCGTCTTTGTGAATGAATGGTGCTGACAAAAAGATTCTGACAACACTAATTTGCATGAGCATTTGTAAATACACCATTCTGCTGGGCGCCATCAGCGGTCCCCTCAAATACCACATATATCACACTGTTTCTAGATGGGTGTGTGAAATCAATAAAGGATGGTCATCGATGTCCTTTCCTTGTCCTGTCTGCCCTCTCAGTGGACGTTCAGACCTAAATCAGTCCTGTGCTAGAGCAACGCAAGGGGCTGCATTTGTGGGGGCATGTTGTTTCAGGTACTGGGGACACAATGAAATATGATACAGTTTGTGGAAAATATTTGTTTATCAGATGCTAAAACACAGCACCTACAGTTACAATACTATGAGACAGGAAATTACAGCTCTGAGAAGCAGCATAGCCACATGGAAACTCTAATCTATGAGCTAGAAAACCTTTTTCCTAAGGAAGGATCATTCAAGTGAGTGAGAGCTATAATGAGAGTCCGGTTTTTTCCAATACCTCCAGAGTTTGGACCAAATTTTTTATGGTGACATACTGAAGTCAGAAATCAAACCAAAGAGCATGAGTCTGAAATTATGAAAACATATGCCATGTGCTGCTGTGAGGAATCCCCTAAAGCCTGGACTCAGAGACGTACAGTATCTGCATGTGGAGCCGACTGAGCTTAGTGTAACAAGCCAAAATCTGGGCATCTCTCATCCAGAAAGCCGTCTGGGCTGGAAAGAATGGGAGGGAAAAATATATAAGGAGAGTGAAAAAAGAGGGGAAAGGTAAAGGAGTCTGACTGCAGAGTCTGGCTGATATATTCCTCTCTCCTGACTGCACACAACCTCTCCAAAGTCAACACTCTTTATGTTTTTTTTAAAATGAGGGAGATATCTAGTCTGGCGACAGGTTGAGCAATCCACCTCAGATGACCAGTCTGCCTGCTGTGGGTGAACTTTTGCCTGTCTGCTCCCTACACCTCCTCCTCCTCCTCCTCCACCTTCCCTGCCACACCCCTGCAAACCCTCCCTCCTACATGCTCATGGGTTGGCAGTGCAGTGTTTCTCTGCACGCCGCAGACCACAGCACATAAATCCTGTGGGAATAAAAACCCCAGGGGCTCAAAGAGTCTCCCCAGAAAGTAGCCCCCCAAAAAACACTTAAAAAAAGACAAAGTCAAAAACATATTTCGTGTCCATGTCATTCACTGTAGCCACAAACGGAAGGTACTTGAAATAAATATAAAAAAATATAAATAAGTGTTTAAAATAAAGCTAAAGCCAATTCCTTTGCCAGAAATGACAGATGCTCAGTCTTTACCATAATTTTCTATTTTGAAATGATGCTTAGATCTTCATTTGACACATTAACTGCTGGGGAAAACCAAGACTAATTAAAAAGCTCACCAAAAGCAATAAAAAAGGGAGAAAATAAATTTCATTGCTGGTTATAGTGACTGATTTTATATAAATGTGGTTAAAGAAAACCTTCCATCATATCAGAGGAGGGCCACATCACCAGACAATATCCTGCATTTTATTAAAGGCTAATTTAGGTCTGTTATACTGGCAAACAAATATAAACCGAGTTAAAGTAACATTTTTATTATTCATAATTATAAGTGGCTTTCAACAAGTCATGCTTCACAGTGCACTGACAGCAGCCATAGCTTCTGTGAATCAGTTGCACATCCACTTTTTCTAAAATCTGATCTTCATGTGTAAAGTTGGTGGCACGGTCCTTTAAGAAAAGACTGCTTGCATGGAAACAGTTCCTAGAAAATGAGTGCATCTGTCTTTTTAAACTCTTCGTCACACATTCTTTTATCTAAGTTTTCTACAGAAAGAAAACCAAAACATATTCAAATATAATCAAATATTCTCTCTGCTGCAACGAATCCTCCTCCTGTATCAGCCTGTTAGTGACTTGTTGGACCTTGAACAACATGTGTGCATATTTTCAGACCCTCCCTTGGCGAGAGACATTAGTTCTGGCGCTGTCCAACGACCAACGGTTCCCAGGCAGTAAAGCAGCCAGGCAGGCCGGCCGGCCGACCCTCAGCACATAACAGGGATAACATTCCCACTTAAGCTCAGCAGATGAATCCCATCTTCTCAATGTCCACATAAAGAGAACAAGAACAGAGAGACATTCTTCTGCAGAAACATTCAAATCAAACAAAACTTCTGCAGCCAAGCTTATTCCTGCAAAAAGTCCTGTCAGGGTTGATACGTCCAAGGAAAAAGTCCAAAAGTGAAATCAGGCAGATTTAAGGGTTTCATTTGGACATGACTTCAAGAGCAGTTCATTTGAAAATATACAGAGAAAACAACAAAATCAAAGGAATACTTCAATATTGGGAAAAAATGTGCCTTCTCATGTCTGTCCTTTCACTATAAGACTACAGCCAGCAGGCAGCTCGCTGACAGGCAGATTTTGTTGCTTGGCTAACAGTTTCCACTTGTTTTCAGGCTTTAAGCTACGCTAAGCTAACCTGCTGCTTTTATATTGATTGTACAGACATGGGAGCAGTATCAATGTTCTCATTTAACTCTTGGCATGAAATCATGTAACTGTGTTTCCCAAAATGTCAAACTATTTCTTTAATATAATGACACAAAGTAGAATCAGACAGCTCCGCGAGGCTGAACATAGGCATTTGCTAATCGGCTAAGTAAAACTGAGCCCAGATAGAGAAATGAAACTTCTGGCTCAACATATTCCTGTGTTTGCACCAGAATTGGTCCAAATGTGGAAATAGCATCTGATAATCATGCTGTACACGGGCCAGACTTGGGTGTGGAACCGGGCGTATACTAAGCCAGAAGAAATGCAAACATTTGGTCCAAGTATGGCTCAGATTTATTTTGCTATTACATGTCTGTACAAACTTTCATGGCAAATTGTAGTGGTTGAAACTTTCACTTAAATCATCAAAAGTCAACCTCAAATTGGTGACAGAAAAATTCAGGGCATCAGCAGAAACAGTTGGATTCATCCTCTGAGAATCATTAATGTTGGTATAAAATTTCAAAGCATCCAATAGTTGTTGTTGAGAAATATCAGCCTGGACCAAAGCCGACAAAAAAAACATTTGAAGACCGATTCAAATGATGCAATCACTCACAAACCACAGCACTTTACTCGTGGCCAAAAGTTAATGTAAGAGCAGCCCTTTCACACCTCACTGACTCATGCACACATACAGTGGACGCTGGCTGCCAAAACCCTGAGTCCTGACCCTGCAGCGACCCTGTGAGATTGACCTGACCCCTGGGGAGCGAGCAGCTGCCCTCAGCCCCCGTCTGATCGCACTCCAGCACAGAGCTACGCTCAGACGAGAAGTAAGGTCGGCTGCCAAAGCAAAAAAAAAAAAAAAAAAAAAAAAAACGGAGCACGTTTCCCCCGTTTGCTTCACAGCCAGAGAGAAACAGACTGCTGCTGACCAACAGCAGCAGCTGAGGAGGCTTGTCCCGCTCTTTTTTGAAATCTAGTCCATTCAAATTCAAAGCTACGGAGGCCGTTCCCACTTTTTTTTTTTTTTATCTAGCCCATTCAAATTCAAAATCAGTCAGCCCAGACAAATCCACCAGGACGACATGGAGACGCTTCAGTCAACTGTATGACGAAGACATCCACATAATCTGGATTAAAGCAAATAAACATCTTTGCATTAGTTAAAGAAAGTGAGGAGAATAATCAGCAGATGATTAAAAAAAAGCCCTTTCAAGCTTAAAATATGCAAATGTGACAAGCGCTGCTGCTTTCTTCTCATTGAAGTCATCCACTGAGATTTCTTTACAACACAATAACACTGTTTCCATTTTTAACTGGTCTGGCTCAGGGATTTGTGCAGCAGACAGATGGCAAAACATCTGGATTATCTAATTTTATCTTCTACTCCAGACTAATTTAAGGGTACATGACCCAAGTGAAACCACAGTTATTAGCTAAATATTAAAGAAGAATCCTTCTGCCTTGTCAATATTATGCACAGAGGTGTAAAAGCCCATGTCTGAACTCCACAATTATAACCCCTAATTCCCATAAAGTGGCAGAAGGTTTCTCTCCTGCTGCACAGGAGTTGGATCTGTGAGGGTTTTCTTTCCTGCGTCAGCCTTTCCACTAATATTTCAAAGCTTTAACTATGGGTCAGCTCTGGAACAGACGTCTCCTGCACAATATCGCCTTTCATTATGTAGTCAGACAGCTGGATGGATTTCAGTGCTGAAGACAGTCATAAGAAAGATTTAAGTTTATACAAAAGCATCTTTTCAGAGCATCTCAGTCTGTTTAAATAACCCGATGACAGCGATATTACTCTGCTTATCCGTGAGGGGTTTGATTATTGGTACAGCCTGGGTGGACTAAACAGTGGACGCAGTAGGAACGAGACTGCTGAGGTTGATCTGGGAATCAGTGGAGGATCAGTACCTGTGGGGCTCGAGGGTGGGCATCGTTCTGACTGTTGATATTTAATGATGAATCACTTAACCAATGAACCAAATATTACCTTCGATAACTGATTAATTGTTTCAGTCATTTCTCCAGTTACTAAAAAGTGGACATTTGCTTGTATTCTTCCTCATGTATGATTGAAAACTAAATATCTTTGATTTTCTTTTGGACAAAAGAAGCAACATAAAGACGTCACTTTAAAACAGAGGTAGGCAATAATAAAATATTTCTGTTTAGCAAGTGTTGATAATAATCTTGCAATTCTGTTGATGAAATTTACAACAGAAAGAAAATTCTACACTAAATATTTTATGCAACACAAAAGTTTAATTCAACATCACAAAGTAGTTTGATACGATGAACATCTGTGTAATTATATATAATATTATGGTGTTAAGAGAAAGTGAAAATCATATTTAAACTATCATAGTATTAATGTCAATCACTGCCATCCACTCCTGGTGTGATCATTTTCTTCTTCATAAGGCTGAAACGATTAATAAATTAGTTTGTTGACAGAGAAGTAATCAATAACAATTTTCATAATCATTTAATCTGAAGTGATTTATATATTTTTCTCTGGTTTCAGCTTCTCAAATGTAAAGATTAGCTAATGAGCTAATTTTCTCTGTTTTACATCATTGTAAATTCATCAGAAGACAAAGAAAGACAGATAAAAACATCATCCTGGGTTCGGAGAAAGTGTCGGAACTTTTTCACCATTTTCTGACACTTAAATAAACTAAAGTAATGATTCAGATTAATTAAAATTACTTTAAAAACACATGACTTATCTATAATGAAAGCTGTGATAGCCCTATCATTGAGGAAACATGAATTCTGCTCCATTTCAGCTATTTAAACTACAATCGGACTTTTAATGACGGACAATTTTTCAACTTCTGTGAAAGGTATTTTTCAGGACTCTTATGGGCATTTTCCAATGTTCACTGTGAAAACTGTATCCGACGTCTCACTGTGTCAGCTGTGCACAGGTTATTGAATCGGGCGTAGAGAAGTCGACGAGGATGCTCCATCCTGCGATTTCAATTTAGTCCTGAAGTTCAGACTTGATGTGGTTTGTTCCTTTAGCAGTTTTCCACACGCCATCATGTTCCTAAAAGGCTCTGCAGCTTTGCGGTTGGAGCTGTATTAGCTACTAATAAATCCCCAGTCTGCACTGGACGCTACAACCACAGTGCAGGAGATTATAGGGATCAGTTAGCAACAACTGATGACACTCGGCCCAGACAAAGAGCTAAATCTACTGCATATAATGAAACAATATAGTCAGAGAGGAGGAGAGGACGAGGCCGAGGTTTCTATAAATGCAACTGTCAATTTTAGCATCCAGTGTTTACAGTGGATTTGGAAGCGGCCGCGTGCTGCTCCCCTCCTGAACTTCCTGCTGACGGCACTGTTCTTGGAAGATGAAGAGGAATGCAGCCGGAAAAAAGAACAGAGAGACAATGAATGGGAACATGGCCAGCGAGTCCTGCGCGACCTCGAGTTGTTGTGGGTCAGACGCTGAAGTCATAAACAACAACTCCCACTCTGATATCAACACAGGAAGAAACGGCGGCCCTGCTTTCACTCTCAGTGCTTTTAATGGATAAAACATCAGCATGAGCGAAAACCGCTGCCGCAGACCGGCTGGGGGGGGCAGAGTGGGTGTGATGCAACAGTCTGTAACTGGACTTAATGTTATATCACATTCAAATGATTGTTTTTTCAACATACCACAGTATCTTCCTGCTCCGCTTGAGCAATGACAGAGTAATACCAGAGAGCAAACAGCTAAAACAGACCAAGCCCCAGAGCTGCTTCAGGCAAATATAGAGAGGTCCTCAAACAATTAGGCTAATCAATAGTCAACAAACAAAGGATCACTTTGATAATAAAGCAGTGATTTGGGTCATTTGCTGGTTTAAGCTTCTGTCAAAAATCACACTGGGTTCTGGTAACTAGATCAAACGATTCACTAACTGATCAACAATAAGATCAACAGACTGGCTGATAATTAAAGACGTTGATATTTGGACTTTCAGAAACAATTTTCATCTTGTAATTTCTATATCACTTTAGTTCCATACGACCAGAAGTCGTATTAGTTTAAGACACCAGTTATCTAAAAGCATTTATCCTCAGAAAAGTGTCATGAAAAGTCGGGTGAAAAAAATAAAACGGTTGATAATCAAGGCAAAGTGAGAGAGTACATTATAACAACTATATGACGGCTTCAAGTTAACGTTTTTTAAACAAAAAGGTGCCATGATTCTTTTTTTAAAATCTCCAATTGTTTATTTGTTCAATGCTTTAATTTCAGACACAGACATTAATGAGAAATCAAAGGATTGCAAAAGTTATTACAATTCAGCGTCTGGGGAGCAGGAACATCTGAACCTAATTTCATGGAAAATCATTTCATAGTTGCTGAGAGATTTCGCTAGAAGCCAAAATAGTGATAGGTTCACTAAAGTCAGCAGGATTCATCCTCTGAAGAGCATCTACCATCACCGTCTGTGCAGAATTTGCATTCATTAGTTATTGAGATATTTCAGTCAGGACCAAAGTGGTGGATTGATTTAGCTTCGCTGCTAGCGAGGCCAATAAAACCATACTGATCAACCCTGGTTTAGGTCTTTCAGAAGCGTAGTAGCTCGTTTCTTGTTTTCAAGAGCGACCAGAGCTGAGAGGACCTTGTGTTAAAACTGCAGGATTGTAACATTTGGCACACAGCGGGAGGGGGAGGGGCATTTAACATTGGCTGCAATTAGGCTTTTTGATAAACCAGCTGGGTGTAGTGGCCATGCATAATGCAATGTCAGCTCCATCCATCCTTCATCGTGGAGGGGAGCCCATGGGGAAATGGCACTTCAGACACGGGGCCAACAAAGACGGTCATGTAGAGGAAATATGACAGAGATTAACCCTTAAAGCGCAACAATGCTCTGCAGCGTTTACGCCACAGACTGAGTGAGTTTGGTCTGCGAGCACTTCCTGTGTATCATCACAAGGGAAACAGACTTGAATGGACAGTCTCAGAGTGTGTGTTTGTTATCATATAGGACGCAAGAGGATGTCGTAGGACGCAACAGCAGCATTGTAAGAGTGGGTGGGGAGCGGGACGCTGTTGATCGGCGGGGGGGCACGTAAACGGAAGAAAGGCTGACAGGCCAGAGAAAGGTCAGGATATGAGAGGCCTCGGCTGGCGGCGCAGGTTTATATTAACTCAGGGTGGTCTGAGATGACTCCAGCACGCAAAAATGTCAATGAAGATATTCGGGGATGAGGGAGACGAAAGAAAGACAGAACACACACACACACACACACACACACACACACACACACACACACACACACACACACACACACACACACACACACACACACACACACAGGGAGGATTCAGAAGAGGCCTGGGCTGTGAGAACCGGCCTGGACAATGTTCCATTGAAGGGAGGAAGACAATAAAGCCTACAGACATGGTGCTTCTTGCAGCCTTTTTCTGGGCAGCACCCCAAAAAAAAAAAAAAATCCTGCAGTGTAACACCCTGACATTTTGGTGAAATAGCTCAGTGAAATCCCTACGCAGGCGTGATGTGTCCGGCCGTGGCGGGGCTGAGCTGGGAGTCTTCCCGGCATTTTTGTGGGCTAAACACGCAGCTTGGCTTGCACTAGAAAGACATACCAGACGTGTGAAGCATGCAGCTCTTTCCTGTCTAGAGGCTTGAGAGATGGAGCTCGTAGAAACAACATCTCGAACGACAGGCAGCCTCCGTGTGAATTATGCTGACGTCCCTTTCATGAACAGATGTGAAACAACTGGACGGCTGCTGTTCTACATTTGATCTAAACTTTATACAATACACATCCAACTGCCTTCAACAGCAGATTCACGGCAGCATGTGGAGCTGGTGACCACCCATTGATCATCTGAGTGTCACAGTGTCAGGTCAGCTGACTGAAAGACAGTCAGAGGCAACAGGAGAGGCGTTGAGTCCTGTCACTTCCTTCTGGGTTTCCCCCAGGTGTTTCCTCTGGCCTGAAGTCAGCAACGTGCCCCTGACGTCAGTCTCTGGCCGTCCTCCATGATCCCCTGACCCCTTTCCATCAGTCCACAGACCTTAATGTTGATGTTACTCCTGTGTCATCCAGCGGAGACCTAACCGGACCCTGACACTAACAGCGAGGAAGCAAAACAAGGAGACAAAGGAGGGAGGATACTGAGAAAACAAGGATGCCGAAATTTGCAGCTTTTGTTGCTCAATCTGCTGAAAAGTGAAAAGCCCACAGCAGATATTCTTCACAAATTTTCCTCACACAGACTGTGTGAGAGAAATCAAGAGTGACACTTGCTGTGCGAAAATCAATGGCAGAGTGCGGTGAAGTGAAGCGTGGGATAGCTGCCTGTCCTCAGCGAACAATGCTGAAACATGGCACTGAAAATGGCTCTCTGGAGATCTACAGCTACGGTTCCTCTGACAGACTCAGGGTGAGGAAAGAAAGGAGCAGAAATTACACAGTTGTGTGAGAAAAAATGAAGTCGGGTCACGGCTCGTTGGTCTCTTCACCAAACCACCCTCTCCACAGAGAGCGCCACAGCAAACAGGGAGAGAACAATGAAAAGCGAGTGAAGTGGAATGCAAAAATCAGGCTGATCTGTTTAGTGAAAGCAGATGAGGTAAAAAAAAAAAAGTACTTGGAATAATATCACCCATAATCTCTTGTTTAAAAAAAAAAAACATCCAGGTAAGGGAAGGTTACACCTCCTCCTTGCATCCCCCCAAAGCTGGATGGAAACTGAGTTGATTTAACATTTAGTCGATCGACAGAAAATAAATCTACTATTCTGATCATTGATAATAATAGTAATGATCAATAAGTAATTTAGCAAGAAAAAAAACCAAATACTACCTAGTACCTCATCCAGCTTCTACATTGTGAGGATTTTTTGTGTAACCTGACAGTAAATCAGAAAATCATTGTGGGGTTTTGGACTATTGATTCATCAACATCAGTATATGAGATGCCTCCTACTGAGATTAGCACCAGTCCATCAGTCCAACATACGGACAAAGAAAAGATTCTGATATATTATTCAAAATTAATTTAATTGACTATTAATTGACTATTAAAAAAACAGTTAAGTCAAAAGTGTTCTCGTCAAACTACTTTGCTTATTTTTTTTCAGACAAACTGCCCCAAATCCAAAAGTACTACAACTAATAATTATATTATTATTTCATGATCAATTAATCTCTTGGTTTTTCTGTTGATCAATTGAATTATTGCTGTTGTTATGCCTGTTATAAGCTTATAAAGCCTAAGATTATGTTCTCAAATGTCTTCTGATGACCAGGAACCATGAAATGCTTGAATTTGCTTGAAAATGACCCAATGTGATTAATGTATTAGTAAATTGGTCAGCGTTGAAAATTCCTGTCAAGAAACTGATCAATTAATCAACTAATTGTTGCACCTTTACTCAGAAGGATTCAATTTCCAATCACATAAAACAGACAGAAGCTGAAAATCTTCACATTTGAGAAGCTGGAACCTAAATTGCTGCCAAAAAAAAAAAAATTACTACTGATCATCTACACTTTATTAAACTAACTAAAACCCAGTAAACTACACGTGTCTTCACTTACAGCATTTCTGTAAACTGGTGGAATAAAGAAATATTCTCAGTAAACAATGAGTGGACTGTCATTTAAGGTTTATTAAAGCTGGAAGTCGTTTCTGGGTGTTTAAGGGATTTATGCTGTGACTCAGGGCTGGCTGTCATAACAGGGGAGTCAGCAACCTCCTCACACACACACACACCGTCTCCCCGGGGTTTTGCCCTTTACTCTGAACCTGCTTTTAATATTTGAGCAGACTGACGCATTTCCTGACCCGTCCCCAGACCCGGTTCTGGCCCAGCCGCGACCAGAAGTCTGCCCCCGCACACAGAGGAAGGCAGGGAGGACGGAAAAGGGGAAAGAGAAGGGGAGAGTATGAGGCAGGGAGTGAGAGGGACGGAACAAATGAAAAACAGATGCTCGTACACATGTGATTCAGCATTTCAAAAAGTGAGCGGAGACGGGGCAGAGAGCCTGCGGATCCCGACCGTTTCTCCCTTAATCTCCTCTTCACACTTTCAGGGCAACGGCGTCGTATTTGTACTGGACCTACAGTTATTCCATATTCCCCAGGTGACGACAAGCAGCAACAGCTGTACGCCTGAAAACCCCACTTCTATCAGTAACTTTATCCCGCTTCCTGACCCATAGGGCGATAAACATTTAGCATGGTCTGATGTTGACACACCTGGAAACTACCCAGCCACTCTCCCCTTGAGACTGAAGATTTCCAAGCAGCCTGGTCATCGGGGGAGAGAAGTTTCAGAGACATGACATTAAACAGTGAAATCTGTTAGTCATAACTTTTATTTCTGCCTCTCTACTCCTTCAGCCACGACCCAGGAGCCAAGCCGAGTCTCTGTCTCACTGAGGACAGTCCCTCACATGCTGCCTCTGACTGGAGGGCATGGTTTTTAAAAAACAGCAGATCCCCTCCAGCAAAGTCTGAAAACACAGCTGAGAGATGGGCCACGAGATCGGACAGACCTTATGTGCTGAGGAAATTGGATATTTTCCCATCAGAGCTCTATCTTGAATGTAAAACGTGGCCGGTGAAACACGCTGCAAAGCCCTAATAAGAAAACCTGATACAGATTAATCTGATTTTTACGACCTTGAACCTCTGTGCAGCGTTTCTGGGTCATGGACCTGTGAGAGAGGAAGCATTTTTCGAAGCAGTTAAAGCAATAGTTTGGTATTTTGGGGAGAATAAGATAAGGAGGTCACCTGTTTGTTAAATATAAAGTTGTTTATTTAGGGGGGGGTTTTGCCTAGCTTAGCATAAAGACTGGAAACAGAGGGACACAGCTACCCTAGCTCTGTCCAAAGGTAACTGAAAAAAATCTGCCTACTAACACCTCTACAGCTCAGTAATTAGCAGGTTATCTCTTGTTTAATGAATCCACACAAAAACTGAAGTTTAAAAACGACAATTAGCTTTTTTCGCACCGGACTACTAAATTATAAAATTAAAAATCATATTGCAATTGTTTTTGGCAGATATTTTGATTGCAGTAAGAGTCACAGTTTCAGTTGGAGTGGTGATTTTTACCTTTCAGTTTCAAAAATAAAAACAGATGATATGATTTTCATTGGGGCCTGCACCAAACCAGCATCTCTGCAGCACCACAATGCTTGATTTATGGCACGTTGTGGCACATTTTACCTTTTTTAAAAAAGAAAAAAAATAGCAGTTCCTGCGATCCGGATATTGCACTTGGCCATGACAGACAGAAACCAGGAAGTTACGCAAACAAGATATAACATGGTAATAGCGTGAGTTTCAGCAGAGCTGATAGATGGATTTTGTTCCTTTAGCCAGAGCCTGGCTAACCGTTTCCCTCTGTTTCCAGTCTGTGTGACAAGCTAAGCTAACTGGCTCTAGTTTTATATTTAATGGAATTAAGTGTATTTCCCTACATGTCAAACTTTTCCTTTAACATGACATGAAAGCAGCATAAAAAAAAACACCAATGAGCATAGAGAAGAGGAGAACCACTGCTCTGCTGTCCTGTCATGTTATGGTGGTCTTTCCCGCACTCCATCTGACAGCTCCACTTTACAGTCTGGATAATCCTGCAGGAACATTAGTCAGACTATTTATATTAACTCAGAATTATCGTCCATTTCACAAGGCATAACCGGCAGCCATGCACGGAGTCACGTTGCAGCCAAGGCTTAACTCCCTGCACGCGGGGTCACAAAGGGTTGAAGGTGCACAGATGATACTAATCCAAATATGAGCGAATCCAGCAACCTGTTGTTAGCTACGCTCCGGTACACAGATTCTCTGGGTCCCGCTCATGCTTCGAGATGTTTCTGTCTCTGCCATCCCCGGGGGAAAACACATGATCGAGTCTGTCTCTGGGCAAATTGGAGCCCTTCTCCTACGCATCAAGGGGGGAAAGTGGATTTCCAAACAGTATGAGACATCTGATATTTACAACCATACAGAATTGAGATCAGATGTTCGGTCTCCATTACCATAATCCAATCTGCTAGGGAAAACAAATGCCGAATTGTGAGCGATTTTGTTCACCAGCTCTGTGAAGAAAGACCAAAGGCTCAGATTATCAGCGTTAAAAGCCTGCTCAATGAGTTTTGTTGTGTGTGTGTGTGTGCGTGTGTGTGTGTGCGTGTGTGTGTGTGTGTGTGTGTGTGTGTGTGTGTGTGTTGCAGTCTCTGGCCCAGCTCTTGTTTTCTAACTCCCCTGCCTCGCATTAGTCATCGCTGGGTTTATTCCCCCGTGAGCCGTGATGGGAATACTAATGCCAATTTACTACAATTCATCCATCATTTGAGGCTCAGGATGTTGCCATAGTGCTGATTCAATGTCTGCGGCACAGCGTGCGCAACCTGTGGCAACACCGGATGGCCGGTTTGAAAGAGAGAACAGGAACTGAGCTTTTGGCTATTGGATTTCATCGCACTTAATAAACTGTTCACACTCTCGCCAGTTGCGCGCACTGACTGGTCCGCTTCTTTGTCACCTCTCAGGACGTCCGACAGAGGCGGATTAACATGCAGCACCCTGCTCTCTCGTGGCTCTTTGTGTGCGAAACGTCTTGCTATTCACTCAAATGAAATGAGAGGGACAGCCAGGACTCACGCGGCGAGTCCCCTCCGTCAACACAAAGGGCTCAGGGATGACATCATCTCCGCATCCCAAAGCATTTCATCAGGGATTAATCCTCATTTACACAAATCATCAATTAACCTCCGGGATACAGATCATATAAATAGACACAGTATAACAGCTTATGCAGCACTGAATAAAATGATGAAGATCTCTTTGGTGAGAGCACATGCACATGCTCTGCCACGTCAGTAAGCTGGGAAAAATAATGCTGCCTTTTTTGACCTTCAAAGGGGAAGTCTCAAGAGATGGTGCATAACGAAGTGATGCGTAATTTGTTGGCTTCACTGGACTGTATCTTAACTTACTGTTTTCCCACTTATCATCTCAGGTTTTGGGGAGATTGAGGAAAATATGCTACTACTGGGAACTAAATGTTAAAGCAATTCTTGGACCTGTGAGGCTGACTACAACAGCCACTACACATCACTCCTGAATCATGTTGGATGGGCTGCAATAAAGCCTCAAGGACACCACACACAGAGGAAGCTTCACGACCCCATTTACACTTGGACACCTCACGCTTCTCAGGAAGATGGGATAGCTGTCCAATCTAAAAAAAAAAAAAAACTATCTATAAAAGCTTCCAAGATGCATAATTTGTTGGCTACACTGGTCAGTGTCTCCGGAGGTGGTTCGAGATGTATTCTAGCCAGATGCTGACAAGATGTAACCGCATCTGTGTCTCCGAGATGCATCAGTAATCTTTACTCCTCCCAAGAGTAACTACATCAATAGGTGAGCCAAAGTCCATGCATATGTTAGACATACATACACGAGGTCCAGTGTATTTTCTCCTCTTGCAGCACACTTGACACATTTGAGGAATTTTCGTCTTTAAATTTGCAAAATTAGCATTTGTTCTCCCTTCATTATTAAAGCCATTTCAAAACATGATCACACAGAAGGTGCATCGAGCTGTTGTAGGGTTCATCCGATCTCTGATCACCGCACCCACCCAGAATTGATCTGTATGTGTGAGGGAGCGTTGTGACTGGGAGCACGTGAAGACCAATAACTGTTGGTAGCTGTTAGCTAGTTTACAAATTAGCATGTAGCATGGTACTATGAAGACAGATTGCTTAGATCTGGTTTTATAAGAGACTTGACATGACAAGATTATGAGTCATTTCAAAATGTTCTGAATAAACTGAACCAGAATACTGATCTTCCATTGACTTGATAAATACAAGAATTGGTACCGAAGGCAGAACTTTGAAGGAACTTCCTCACAGAGCAATAAACAAAGACACAATCATCTCTGCTAGCCATCACTGGAGGCGTTAAGGTGCTGACAACAAGCATGTGAAAATCTGGAGGGATAATCTTCACTTGCATGGTGGTCTGGAGGAACTTGATTGTCCCAAACCAACAACTACTGCTAGACCTGCTGTCCTTAGCAGAAGACACTTTGCAGCAAAAGTGTTGTTTCAATGCTCTGTGCACCACAAATACAAAAGCTATCTCTTATCTCTTGATATCTACCCCGAAGAATTCTGTATCTGTTGCACATTTTGCCTTTTAGTTTGTGTTTGCGGAGAAGACACATACTCCTTCAAACACTCTGATCATCAGCGACCTTTCAGCAGCTGCCCTACATGCTTTGGAGCCTGGTGAGCTCCGAGGCTTCAACGGGCAAAAGCCCTTCATCTGGTCTCATTTTCAAAAGATGAAAACCTCTCCAGCTAATGGTGCAGCGCCTTCTCAGTAGGAAGGCGACTGTGATTAAGAAATCATATTCCCCTTCAGTATGTATCATTAGATCTGTTTGCATTCCCTTGCATCAGGATGACACCAGTTGGACGTTAAGCCTCCAGGTGCGACACCTTTCCTGTCGTGCAGGGATTGAACAGACGAATGTGGGCCAATCCCTGATTAAGACACAGGGCCATCAAACCGCACACTGCTGACTTAATCCGTCACTTTCATTACCTGGAGTTGTTAGCGGCGGCGCACAGAGCTCAATAACGCCCCTAACAAGATGGTGAAAATGCCCCGTGGGCCAGCACCGCTGAGCTCTCTCAGGCATTAAATCAAGCACATGAATGAAAATTAAAATAGCAGAATAAAATCACACGAGTGGGGGAGATGGTAGAAGAGAACGAGTTTAATGCGTCTAATGTGGACATCACAACCAGGACACGGGATTTATGAGACCTCGAATATGCAACAGAAACAGCGCTGTCTGTAAAGCACTCACTGGTGGAGGAAGTATTTACTTACATGAAACTACTAATGCCACACTGTAAAAATACTCCATTACTAATAAAAGTCCTGCATTGAAAAAGTATGAAAATATAATCAGAAAAATTTACTTAAAGCATCAAAGGTAAAAGTACTTGATACTATTACTGCATAGAGTATATTACAACATTTATATTGTTAGTTTCTCATTACTGATGCATCAATACTGAAGGAGAATTGTACTGTTGTAGCCACTATAGGTGGAGCTAAGGATTATTGTCATTATGGATTAATCTGCAGACCAGGGGTTGGCCGGTCTTACTTTAGTATATTCAATTGAATTGAATTCAATTTTATTTGTATGGTGCAAAATCCTAATATACATTATCTCAAGGTACTTTACAGGGTAAGGTCAAGACCTTACTTTATTATAGAGAGGAACCCCACAGTTCTCACAAAGAGAAAGCACTTGGCAACAGTGGGGAGGAAAAACTCCCTTTAACTTTTCAGATGGATCGTACAGATCGTGTCACTAAAAGGTGCATTGTGGGTGAAGAGTAGTGACGAGCAGACAAACATCTGAGGGTAGTGTCAAAGCCGCTGGATGATACGAATCACAACTTCCGTCCGGTCAGGACTTTCACAATAAAATCAGAGTGGACACAGAATGCAGATTGTGATTCTGATCATCGATGACGATTCTACCTGGAAAGATTGTCATGTGATCTGATTGGCCAAAAAGAAAATACTCAAGTAAAGTACAAGTACAGTACTGGAGTAAATGTACTCGTTACAGTCCACCAGTGAAAGCACTTTTTAAAAGATTAAGGTATCAGCTGCAGGGAGACGGATGTGACAGAGGCCAGCTTGATATCAGTCACAACAATGAAGCGCCCCCCTCCACCCCCCACCACCCTCAACTGGCCAAAGTCACAGTCTTGGGAGGAGCACTCTTGGCTGAACAGAAGGGCCACTGACACAGATTCAAGATGGAAGGAGGTCAGTCTGAAATAGAGCAGAAACAACAAGACCACGCAGTAGAAATCCCTTCCAGCTCCATGCAGCTGGAGATGCAGATCCTCCAGAAACACAAGAAACATCCTCCCAACTCCCGAAGCACAGAGATCATTTCACACAACCATGAACTGACATGAACCTGATGCTTGGGATTCAGTGTGAATCTGAGCATTAAGGCCTCACTTTAGTTGTTCTTGGGACCATTATGAATATAATATGTGCAGAGTAGCAATGAGCAGGAACAGACCCCGATCTGAAATCAGGGCATTCAACAGTGCCGAAGGGCCACGCTTGGCAATAAGTTCCTCTCTGTAAACATGTTTTAAATATGAAGTCAGTGTATGAAAACCAACTGTAAATTCCTTCTCTAAAGAAAATGGGTAGACAGATGGGTAGAGAACATCTTTAAATACAAAGAAATCCAGAAGGAAAATGAGCCTGGTACTTTCCAGTTCACTACACATTGAACAGTATGGAAGAACGAAGCTCAAACTGGCTGTGAAAAGTTGCCCAGTCTGGACATGGTCTGACTGTGAGCGCTGATGCGTAGATTTGATCTTAATCAAACAGCAGCTGGATCTAAACTGAAGAAAACTTCAATCATTTCTCGACTAACCGGATGAAAATTAACTGGATATTTGATGATTCCAGCCTCTCACTGGTGAAGATTTGTTACTTATCTTCCTTATCTTTCCTTTGGAATCTGTGTGAAATTTGTTTCTCAAATTTTGCGGAAAATAATTCATTGATAATAGAAACAATATTAGGTGCAGCCCTGCAGTATTATCATCTATTGATATGATGCAGCTCATCTCAATAGGAAGTAGTAGCATTTTTTATGCTTTAGCCATTAAAAATCTTTTAGTTAGTCTTTAGTTGCATTCATTTATTGAAATGTAAATCTAATAAGGTTAGGTAAAGGATTTAGCACGAGATTCAAATTTGAGAAAATCTAATTTCTAATAGCGTTTTCATAATCAATTGCTTATGGCTTTTTTTTTTTTGCTTGAAAACTGAGCAAAACAGATAATAAATCATGAGAATATTGAATCCAGTTAATTTTCTGTTGAGCCACTGATCATGTTCTAAAATTTTGTTGTTTAAATAACTGACTTCAACACATCTTTGCTTAAAAACAAACCAAATGAGTTGTTAAACATTTGCTTTTGCACTTTCTTCTTTTTGGCTGCAAAAAAATGGTCATCTGATCGTCTATTGGCTCATTTTCTAAGGGATTTTTCAAACATTTACCACATTTCGCAATTTCAACCACATCCCTCAACCATAGCTTTTTCATTCCTCCAGTACATGTGCTGTTTACTGACTTTGGAGCTTACTAAATCTCTTATTATGTACTTAATTTTCCTTTAAACAGGCGTAGTTAATTCACCCCTACGAGCTAAGACATTACACCAGATGCTTGGCATTCCTTCATACCAGGCAGCCCCCCCCCCCAGCCTGTCATCTGACTTTGAGTCACAAATCCATCCATCCAGTCATTCTCCCACAGACACACAAGCAGCGCGCGCCACAGGTCATCGGCCTTGGATTCCCCCGCCTGTCGGGGCCCTCTGCTGCGCTCTGTGAGTCAATGACAAGCCCATCACCATGAAGGCAGCCTCGCCTCAGCTCCCCGCCCCAAGCTGTTCACATGGGGGGGGGGGGGGGGATACAGAGAAAAGAGTCTGTCCCTCAGCGGAAGCAAGACGCTCTCTGGACAATAGTCATATTCTGCTGGAGGACTGTTAGGACACAGGAAAGGACCATTGGAGAGACTGAAAATCCCGCCACATTGCAAAAAGGCCATTAACGAAATATCCTCTCAAGCTCAGCATAAATACTGGAGCCATTCATAGTGCTTCTGGCCAGTTTAGAGCGTTTAATAGTGTAAAACAAAACCAGGAGGCTGAGAAATAAAAGTCAGGCTGTGGCTTGACCAACACAGTGTTTATAAAGTGTTCAGATGTTTTCCCTTCTCACTGGTTCAACCCAAAACTGCGTTCATACACTGCTAAACTGTTTTCTAAATGACATTGTGATGACAGATGTAATCGCTGGCTGGACAACATTCAGAAGCAAGATATTTCAAATCTCATATTCAAGAATGACATTTATTAATGTCAGCGAGCCTCCAGGAGGTGTTTGTGACGGCAGAGACCAGGGTTCACATCCACGGTCATGTCTGTGCTTTAGGTTCAGGCGACAAAGGCACTTTGGTTAAGTTTAGATGTAAATGAACGCATTGTGTGTGAAGTCACTGTGAACTTTTTCTGTGTTAAACCAGACCACAATCTTTCTCTAAACTTTACTGAGTGCTGTCAGAGTCTAAGCAGAACCACGAGGAAGCTCAATAACGCTGTCGTCACTATAAATGGATACTGTGGTGAAAGATCCGTTATTGGCAGAAGTCGGTTCTTGACTGATATTTTCAGTATCAGTGTATCTGCAACTTGTCAAATGCATAAATTCACAATATATCCTCTCGTTATCCAGCCACAGTCATGTTTCCTTCAAAACATATTTGCTGTTGCAAATTTGTTGGATATAAATGTAATTTCTGGGAGACAGGGTCGACCGATTTCAAGTTCTAAAACAAGGCTGCAACTAAATCTTTATTTCCATTTTCCATTAATCTGCAGGCCTGACTAACTGACTGATTACTTTGTAGTGAAAAACAGGAAATGCCTGTTATGATGTCTAAAGACATTATAAAACATCATCATGGCCTCTGCGTACATTAATCACGAATGAAAATGATCATTAGTTGCAGCCCTCGTGCATTTTATATGAGCTACAACAGAAGTTGCTGATGCTATGTGAGTTAAGTCCCTCAGACATCATCCTCCAACAGTGTGTGAGTGCGACCTCAAATTAACACATCAGTGGGGAGAAAACCGCTCAAACGTTGCGTGTTGCCAATGTTGTGCCGGAGCAAACACAAAAACTTAAGTTCCTGTGGCCTTGTGTTCATTGCAGACTTTCTCAGAACAGATGTGGAGAGCATCACTGGTTGCGATCTGACATCTGTCCTGAGTCGGAGTATCCATAGAGACTAAACAAACAGTTTGCTTGGGAGATCTGGTTATTTGTCATGTCATCAGGAAGTGCTGAAACAGCAGCTTTTTAGAGGAGAGAAGAACTTCACTTTTTTGCTCCCCGTCTTTGTCAGAGCACTGAGTGATTGATCATTAAAAGGCCAAAGCTTTAGCTCATAAACAGAGGAAGCTGGTATATGTCAGAGGTAATTTCACAGGATGGACTTCCTGCGTGATTTTACATGTGTGGGAAGCGGTGCATCATGCCAATGCTCCGAGTGAAAAACCTTGATTTTTCTGCTGCTTCCTTCCAGTCATCCACCTCCAGGGTTGTTACATAACACTTCATACTGTAGCGCTGCTTTTAGCTCCACAAAGGAGCCGCTTGAATGTTCTCTGAAAACACTGTTACAGGCTTCAGTGGCTACAAGAACACGTCCCTTCTACTCATTTAAACACAGCGGGCAGCAGATAAAAGACTCATAACATAAACAGGAAAAAAAAAAGCTCACAACAAGTTGAGCAAACAGGAACATCTTTCTCCAGCACAGCACACAAGGCGGGGGCTTACTCTCACTGCACATTCACCGCAGCTCCAGACAGAAAGGAGATCTTCTCATTCACCCATGTGAGAAAAAACATGAAACAATGAGGCATCTCAGAGCTGCAAATAACGAGGTAGGTGACTCTTTAGCATGCAGCTTGTCTCGCTGCTCTGCTTAGCATATGAAACGAGGAAGGAGAAGGTTAGTGCGACTACCCCTCACTCAGCGCTTCCTGAGATGTGCCTTTTTCTCCAGCTCCAGATGGCAGTCATTAAGGTGCTGCTGCCAAGTCTGGAAGTCTTTGATTTGGGAGCCGAGATTTTATCTCTGGGAGCACACAAGTGCAGTGTCGGAGAGGAACTCAGTTTATTTACTCAAGTACTGTACCTAGTTTGAGATACTTTAACATCAGGTTTTCCATTTTATGCTACTTTGTACTTCTACTCCATGACATTTACTTAGCAGCTGAGGACCAAGGTTAGTAAAGCTTGAGAAATGTTGTGTTTATAAGATACAACGCGTCAGTGGCTCCCAACCTTTTTGGCTTTTTGGCTGATGCCTTGCAAGAAAGTTTGTGTTTGGAGCTACTTGTAAGCTGTGTCCCAGTTTAGGGGTTGCATCCTTCTGAGGCTGCACTGAAGACCGATTGCGTCAAAGAGGAGTGACCGCGCTGTCCCATTTCGAAGGTTCCTTCAAATGCGGCTGAGAAATGAGGCCTTCTTTTCCTGGGCAATGAAGGATCCACCAGGTGGATTCACTGTAGCAAACAACACTGACAGAGAGCCCAGGGATTACACTTTTAAACAAAAGTATTGGCTCAGTTCAAAAGCTAATGGTATAACTGTTAAAAAACCAAGAGTTTGAAACCTCAAGTTTTTGTAAAAAAAAAAAAAACAAAAACAAAAAAGGTTACACATCATCAAGGTTGCTGGGCGACAGAAGCTGTGCTTTACAACGCAGCAGGAAGGGTTGGGACAGCTGGTTTGCCCATCATGGACTACGACGACTACGAAGGGCAACACCTTGGTAGACTGCGTCCTCTCAACGATACGTTCCTTGATTTGGGACTCAGCTACTGAGTTCTTAGCAGATCCACCAAAGACTTACTTCCCCTCTAACCTTCTCAGACGGTTTTTATCGAAACAAGTGTTTGAGGCCCAGTATTTCACAAAAAGAAGAACTTAACCAACCTCATCAGCAACACTGTGGTACCCTGAGTACGGCCCCTACACCGGGAACCACTGAACTAAACTATCTAAACCAGCTACAAATGCTGCGAACACACTGACGCATCAGTGTCCACAGTAACAATATTTTATCTTTTTGCTCAGCACCTCTTACATGAGCATGGTGTCTTTTCTTTCAACACAAACTCAGCTACAAGTCTGACTTCTCATTTTGTCAATTTAACAAAGTCTAAAGCTGCGAGGAAAAGAAAACAGAGAGAAAAGACACAGGCGCCTATAAAAATGTCATTCCACTATTTTATACACAGAAATACAACGTGCAAAGGTCAGAAATAAGACTGAAATACAACCTATTTAAAGTAAATTCATATCAACTTTTTTTGGCCTGACCCTGACCCTGGCTCCCCTCACGGCCTGAGAGGCTCCTGCCTGTTGGGGAGCGGAGGACCAGGTTTAGATGTGGGTGTAGAAAATTCCTGCCTTATTTATATAACCTTTGGTGCGCGGCGGTCAGAGGCTTTGGCACAGCCTGTGAGTGGAAACCTTCAGTTTCCTCTGATCCAGTGATTAGTGACACTGTTTGAAGTATTAATCAGCAACTATTTTGATTATTGATGCCAATCATTCAGTTTCCAGCTTCTAAATGTTGCTGCTCATCTTCATTAGTCAGACAAAACGAGTGAGAAAAGACTTTTTTCACTTTTTTCTGACATACATTTTATAAACCAGATAATTAATTGATAATGAGAATAATCATTAGTTGCAGCCTTACTTTGAAATGCATCCTTACTTCCTGTTATAAAGCACCATAGGAAATCATTTCCACCCATTATACCTTCATTTCTTCCGCATTAGGACTAAAGAATATCTGATTACAGGCAACCAATGGTGTAGAAGTATTCAGATCCTTACCACACTGTAAATATTACTAAAATACAAGTTACAGTTCTGCATCCAGAATGTTACTTAAGTAAAAGTATGTAATCAGAAAAATGTACTTTAAGTATTAAAAGTAAAACTACTCAGAGCAGGAAAATGACACATGGGTGTTGTAGTATTATCAAATCATTACTCATGCAGCATTTTAGTGCTGTAGTCAGTTGACATGGAGCTGATTCTTAAATATTTCACATGGGCCAACAACTACATATAATTTTCATAATGGGTTGATCTCCTGATCTTTTCAGTGAGGAATGTCCAAAGTGACACAACAGTTAATCCAAAACTCAAAATTAATACAACTAAATTGAAATTATTAAAATAATCAACAGGAAAAGCAGCAAATCTGCACATCTGAGAAAACAGCAACCATGAAATGTTTGGCATTTTTGCATGAAAGATGATTTATCAGAATATTTGCCAGTTAATTTTCTGTCTTTTGATTTATCAGGGATTAGCTGACTGGTCATCTCAGCTCTTCTTGTGTACACTCTTGATTTCTAAACCTGTTCAACTGTAGTGAAAAGAATATACTTAAGTAACGTTCAAGGACCTAAAAGTCGACGTTAACGCTACAGTAAATTAAGTAAATGTGTTTAGTTACTTTCCCGCACTGTTGACAACAATCACAGATCATGGGTGCTGACAAACAAACAAACAAACAAACAAACAAACAACCTGCTGCAGCATGAGGTTGGGAATCTGTGCAGGAACCTAACAACAGCTGAGACTGTGATTTCAGCAGCTTCCAGTCAGTGAGTGAGTCCATGTGACAACTCAGACGGCTGCATTCATCATCATCATCATCATCATCATCATCCTCATCATCATCATCATCATGAGTACTGCAGGACTCCGCTGCCCTGAAGCTGTGGAAAATGCCTCTAAATCTGACAGATGCTCTGAGCTGTAATTATAATCCACCATTTATCGGATCGGAGATTTCAGTGCAACGTGTCGCACATGCAGAGAGAGAGAGAGAGAGAGAGAGAGAGAGAGAGAGAGAGAGAGAGAGGACCCCCCCCCCCCCTCTCAGAAAATGCGTGAATGAACCCCGCAGACGCCAGCCTGCGTGAGAGCTGCGGCGTTCACTGCTTCAGCGAGTTCAATGTGGAGGTTTCCTGTTCTTACCTAAACCGGGGTGAATCTTTAATGCAGTCTTCAAAGTCCACCGTCATTTTCTCGGGCTGGGGAGTGAAGTTTTGTTTGTTTTTTTCACACGCTCAAAATGTGGATTTCATCTCCTGTGCAGGTTAAAGTAGAGCTGTCAGTATCCGACACCGCGGTCCTACCCTCAGGCTCCGGCTCCTGCTCCCGGGCGGTGCGCTCCCTCCCTCGGTCAGTCCTCCTCTGAGGCTCCGGAGCCGCTGCGCTCACTGCTGGACCCCGTGTTGCGTTCAAGAGCTCCTCCCCAAGCTCGGAGTTTTGAGCCGCCACATCTGACGTATGACTCGTAGCGGGCACCACGTATAATATTCAGCTGATTTTAGTGGGAGACGGTTCCTTTTTCTCAACTGCCATCTCCATAACACATTTCAACCTGTTAAACGCCATGATTGTAGTTTTCTATAATCCTTGTAGTATTTAATGTGCAGTAGTCTATTTAGAAACCTTATCACAGTCGCCCCTTTTATATGGTGTCCTTTCATATACCTGTCTTATTTAACCTTACTATTATTCATCATTCAATTTGTTGTTGTTATTAGTATTATAATTATTAATATTGTGCTTTTTTAAGTTATTGTTTTTTGTCCCTGTGTCTTGTTTTTGTTTTTTGTGTGAAGCACTATGAGTGGAATTGACTGTAAAACCAATTGCTTGATTCCAAAACATTAAAAATTAACCTTTCACCTTTTAACACATTCTAGGGTTGCTATATCATACTGCTTTACCATGCCGCTGTTAAATGAGGGTTTCTTAAGTGCATCCATTTCCCCAGCTAGGGCTATTATTAATTCACAGGAAATAGGAAAGCTTGGAGAAAAAAAGAGCGCCTGCCTGGGATTTCACTGCAGGTTTCATAGAGCGCCATTGTTCCTTCCTATCCGGGCTTTAAAAGGGCTGCAGTTCAGGCCATGAATGGAGATGATCTCATCGACTCTCAGCAGAGGTGTCTTGACTAAATGCCACCGCCATTCACTGAAATCTCAGAGGAAAGTTTTCAGACTTTATCATGGGAGGCCAATGGCGATTGTTGGATTGGTCCAATATTTTGGACTGTCTTCTATTGTCTCCAGCAAAACATCATCCTCATGGACTGGCATTAAGATTTGGCTCAGACATTCATGGTCCCCATGGATGAAGACTGCTGACTCTGCCGAGCTCGTAACTTTTCAGTCTCATGAGGTTCACATTTTTGGTTTTGTGCAAAATGTCTGGAACAGTATTGGATGTATTGGCATGAAACTTGTACAAGACACTATTACATTTCCAGTGCATTACACACAGAATTTGCCATTATATCTGCTAAATCTTATCTCATAGTAACAATAGTAGCATGTAATAGTATGTAAAGTAGGATAAAGCTGCAGACTCTAAGTCTTGTTTCAAAAATGAATGCATGTGTCGGGCCACATTATTTCCTCCGCCAAGGAGGTTATGTATTCATCTGTGGTTGTTTATTTGTCAGTACGATTATGCAAAAAGTACTGAGCCGATTTGCACAGAACTTGGTGGAGGGATGGGGCATATGGGCCAGCAAAGAACACATTAAATTTTGGGGAAGATCCAGATCATCTATTATGAATTAAATTTTTCTTTGAGGTCTGGTTTATGTTGTTTGACATCATCTTGGCGTTGGTCTGCGTTCTCTGAGTATCCTTCTAATAATTCATCTGTTTTACTTCTCTGAATATCAGATAAATATTGTTGGTCTTGTTTTGTTCTGCTGGTGGTCAAAAATCAATTCCGCCTTAACCTGGGGATTATGAAACCACACAGGACCATCACCAGATGAACCAAAAGTCTAAAAGCAGGTGCTCCATCCATCATGTTCGCTTCTTGTATAAATATCCTCCTCCGCTTTGTGAACTAAAACAGTCTTTTGACTCCCCCCACTGCCGCTCCTTTCGCTCTCCCTCTTTGCCTCATCCCCAGTTCCTTGTGCTAATCTGAGATCAAAGCACAGAGAGCTTCTTCACGAAGCTGTTGAGTCAGCAGTCGGCTGAACTGAAAGTGCACACTGCTGGAGAAAGTTAAGAGCAAACCATACTGTATAATGTGGATACATACACTGTATAATCTACAATGTTGTGGATTTTATTACAGCAGCTGCACATGATCGTAGTATATCTGACCTGTTGGAGCATCATGGTAGCTTGCTTTCGTTTGATTGGGTGTTTAGTTGACTAATTGTTTGAGCTCTGCCACTTGAGAGGTTGTTTTTGATTTTCAACAGAAACATAGTAGATTTTTTAATATGTCTGGAAAAGTGTAAACAGCAAACCAGTCTCTGTCGTACAAAAACAAACCACCTACCAGCAGCTCTAAAGCTCACTAATTGCAGAGATGAAGCAAATCCGACATAACGTGTTTAAAAGTGATTTGGAGAGTGAATCAAAGTCAAAGTGAATCAAAGTCTCCTCAATTAGCTCCTAACTCCTAAATTAGCTTTAGCCATGCTAACAGCCTGGCCTTAGGGACGGCAAATGTTGGTCAATAACTTGAAATATTTCATAAATTGTTGAATGCACTGCCATGACATTCGTTGTCCTTAGAGGATGAATCCCAATGTCTTTGCTGACTTTTCCTACTTTTCCATCAGCTTCACCATGAGGCTGAAACTTTTGTTTTTTGGGGAAATATCTTTAAAATTATTAGATTAATGATCTCGTTTAGCATGAACTGTAATAATCTGCTGATCCTTTGGCTTTTCATCGTCAGGTCAGTTTGTTAATTTGATCAGTACCTTGGTTTATGGTAGGTATCAAATGTCAGCATGTTAACACTCCAAACTAAGATGGTGAACATTGTAAATATTAAACCTACTAAATATCAGCATGTTTGCATTGTCATGTTGGTGGACTGATGTTAGCATTTACAGCCCTGATATTAAAACACCGCAGATTTACCCCCCTTGTACATCCTTTGTGCAAAGCTAAGCTGACCTGCTTCTGGCTGTAGTTTCTTATTTAACAGACTGATGCGAGAGTGGCATCGAGGGTGGTATGGGCCATATGATGACTGAAATGTGACTGTGAGATGATTCACAGCAGTGGAAGACTAGCTATCATATCAGCAATGGACTGTTTGTGATCCATCTCCTGCTGCTTTTGTTTCCAACACTGTGTGACATCTACCAGGAGCAGCGATCAGGCTTCCCCGCCTTAGCACCGCAACACACACATAGGGAAGGGAGCTGTCGCCTCCCATTTTCTCTCCCATCAGCGGCCCTCTCATGGCAGACACAAACACAACTGCAGCATGGAATCACTGGGAGAGATGTGTGGGTCTCTGGGAGGGTGACCTACTTTTGCCCCCCTCTTTGGTCTGCTAGAGAGAGCTGTGAGTCGCACTGCTGAGCACACAGCTTGTAATGTTATCCCTTTTGACCGCAGGTGCAGCGCTCTACAAGCCACTACCAACGAGGCATGTACAGATGCTGGAGGAATCTGGTTTATTATGCATATGTCTTCTCAGCTCTGACTTCCTCCAAAATGTATTCCCACATCTATTCCAAATTCATTTTAATTTTGCAACAGGGCTGCTGCGCTCACACTGGTGGCAATGATGTATACATGTGCCAAGTGCACTTATAAGATAGATGGAAGTATAGACACACACTGGCATGATCATAGCATTGTAGTACTTGTGCGATGCTGTCTATACTTTTGACAGAGCTTTGCAGATTTCTCTATCCAGGGAAAGAGAGAGATTAGAAATTAAGTAAATTTTAAGGAATAGTTCCACATTTTTGGTAGTGTGCATATTTTCTTATTTAACACACAAGTATAAGAACAACTGTTTGCAGAGCCAGAGGTGTTTCCAGTCTTTATGCTGCTACAGTGTGTAACTTCATATTATATGATGACATGTATTTTTCTCAAAATCTTAAACAATTTATTAAACATTTCAGTTCTTATATCTGTCTTTTATGCTGAATAGAGATGTCTGCAGGGTTCTGTCACTTCTGCTTGTTCAAAATATCAGGTTTTTGTTTTGTTTTCTTTGAGCACATATTTACTAAAAACTGCTATACTGCTGTGCAGCAGGATTTAATGGGTTTTTCTCTAATCTACACAGTTTGACAACCATTCTTCACTGTTTGTAAATTAGGGTTATCAATACCTAGTATAATTACTATGTTAGTAGTACATATTATTTAAGTAGTGGTTAACAACCTTGTGGTCTGGACCCTCACATAGGGTCACATGACTAAACTGAAAGGTCAAGAGATAATTAACTGGAAATAATATACAGAAAAAAATATATATTTCTGCTGTACTAAATAATGATTAATTTTTTAGACTTTCCGCTAATCTTTCTTCTTTTTTTCATGTGCATTACTGGTATAAAAAAAAGTAGATATTACTTAATTTTAAGGGGCCGCAATCCAGAAAGGCTGGTTATCACTGCATTAAAGTGTACTGCAAGTTGTGGTCATAAAATGTATTTTAATAAATGATATTCTTGCTCTTCATACTGGGTCACATCCAAAGACCCCTGACACATGACCTTTCTGAGTTTGAAACACCCATTACCAGAAGCTGTTTGCAATCATACTAACATCACTGCTGACTTATTTAGCAGCTCTGCCAAAGCACATCAGCTCGTGCCGCTAATGTCTCAGCAGGGGTGCTTCTCTGCTTCAGCTGCTCCAAGCATTGCTCCTGGGTGTTAGAGCATCACTGCTGCTGCAGTAAAAATAACTTTTACTAATTTTACTAACAGCAGAGACGACTGATTCCACTTTTCCCGTCTGTACACTGTATATGAAACTAGAGCCAGGCGATAGTTATCTTAGCTTAGCATAAAGACTGGAAGCAGGTGGAAAGGGTAAAGGGTTAGCTTGGCTCTGTCCAAAGGTAAACAAGATGAGTCGAGTAGCAGCAACAACAACAACAACAAAAACTGACTGTTGTGTAAATGAAGTTATTGGACACATTGAAATCTTCACATGATGATGGTCAGGGGATTGTTTACAATGACCATGAATGTTTGCACCAAAATGCACAATAATCCATCAAACAGAGATTGATCAAGATAATCAAGATATGTCACTAAACAACAAAAAGGTCAACGTCGTGGTTGCACTGAAGGAAAAGTTACAGCATCACCAGGACGATCAGGACATTACCATCTGTAGAAACACAGCGTTTACATGGCTAAAAAAATACACCTACACAAACTGAAACATAAACACGACAACTTGTTGTTTTAGGAGTTAAGTGCTGGACGTTTTAGTGTTTGTGCAGATTAAACAAATGAGACATGGGACATCTTATCAGTGGGTTACATGGAAGGATTTTGTTTTTTTTAACTTTTGGAAAGCACAGTCTGACTGTTTCTTCTGTTTCTTCTTTTCACTCCAGGCTATAGCTTTATTTTAAGCACACAGACATAAAGAGGGTTATTGTTATCGATATTCTAATCGAACTGTTGTGTATTTCCCAAAAACATGAACTATGTTTTTAGAGTCTGATCTAGGCTTAAATAATTGTTCCCATAGATGAAGAAAATACACTTTACTTTTACATGCAGGGGAGAATTTCTGTACTTCAGACTGTACTCATGAATGGAACAAGCCCTGTAGAGTCACATCGCTCTCACCTTATTGTCATTTAGCATGTCAGACTTTAAGAACATACTGTACTGATAAACAGACTCTCTCTGGAGCAGCCAGTCATTAGTTTTGACCTTGGCTCCATTGTGTCTTAATCGTGTTAGGGTAAGCCTAATTGCTTAAGGAGTCACAAGCTTTACAGGCCCAAAGCCCTTGAGCTCTGCAGGCCCAGCTCCTTATCCACTGGAGGGCTCTTCAAAAGGCTGCTGTTCCTGTCAGCGATTCCTGTGAGGAAGACAGCGACAGGATCCCATAAAGAGCGGAGAGGGTGAGCGCCGGGTCAGAGCGGGAACAGCTGGAACAGAGACAAAGGATAGTAGTTTTCAGGAAGCTGTTTTCACTGTGTCAGCGAGACTGGTATCAAATATTCAGATAACCATGAGCAACCTAAATCATCACCACAAGGTATAAGGTCAACAGGGGTCAGGGTCAAGCAGGGTCACAGGGTTCCACTGCTGACAGTGAATGCATCATTACAGTAGCAAAGTAGCTGAGGCTTCGGAAAATTAATTGGCAAACTTATATCAACAAAATAATGTAGCCTGTTCATCCACATGTAGCCTGTGTAGGCAAAACACCTTTAAGACACAGTTTGACATTTTGGGAAATACGTAATAATAACATCGGCATGCTAATATATCAGAATGACAACGCTAACATGCAGATGTTTTGCAGCTGTAGTGATTATTATCGTCACCATGGCTTTGTGTAGGGTGTTAGCATGCTAACATTTGATCATTAGCCCTAAACACAAAGCACAGCTGAGGATGTTTAGTTTCGAGGTGGACAGGTATTGGACAAAAACTCAAGTTTGAGTTTTTGATGATGGTGCATGATGAAAAGTCAAGAGGTCACCAGAGTGAATGAACCATGCATGTTTGCAGATTTCATGGTAGACCTCATGGTGGCGCTAGAGAAAAGGATCATTTAGGATTCATCTCCTGGGGATCATGAATGTCTGCACAAAATTTCATAACAGTCCATCCAACAGTTTGTTCAGTCTAGACCAAAGTAGTGGATGTACTGATATGCAATCTCTACTAGCTGCTAGCATGGCTAAAAATAAAAGAAAAAACCTTGAAATTTGAAATGACAAAATGAATAGAGGATTAATGAAGCCCTGGACTCATATAATATATAGTTTTCTGAATCAAGGCATCAGTCATCAAGGTAGGCAGCAAATCAGCCATTAAATTTATTCAATACTTAGATGGAGAAACTGCTGATAAAGGAAAAAGTGTAGAAAGTGGGGATTGTTAATCATGCAAGTAACTGCTTTCTGGTCCTAAGGTGATTGACTAAGTAAGAATAAACCAACATACAAGAAACTGAGAGTGCTTTATTGTGTACACTTGTTTTTGTTTTTTTTTACACTCCTTACAGTGTCTCAACCAGGACATTTTGTTCAATTCAACGCTTCTGCTCAGCAAACATGTCTGGCCAACGAAGGTGAGCATTTGTTTTTCTGTGCAAGTTGTTTGAGGGGGGAAAGTAGGGCAAGATGAGCTGCAGGCTTGTTACATCCCCGCCCACTGAATCATAACACACACACACACAAATCAACAGAGACTTCATATATATGAGCTATAATAACTTTACTATAACATCAGGAATCACTGTGCAGCAGTAAAGTGAGAACATGTGCTGGTCTCAGTTACATAAATTCAGCAGTATCTCGGTGGACTGATTTCACAACCTCATATTAAGTCTTTTTTTGGTTGCAACATACAACACAATGCTTTTGGACATCAGAGGATGGGTTTAACATTAGAAGCAGCGAGACAGAGAGAGACAGCCTCCTCTTGTGTTTCGGCTGCACGACATCCTGAGAAATCGCCGAGGCTGGTGTTGCTAGGCGATGGCTCAGTGCTCCTGAGAGGCGGGATGAGGGAAACCTGCAGACGATCAGAGGAGCTGCTTCCTGTTTGAAGTCTGAGTCTTTGATTGTCTGACACCTCCACTGCCTCACATACTTACCTTGGCCAGAGTCCACCTACCTCTGATGTCTACCCACACCAGGCTCTTTAAGAAACATAATCATTCACTTCCTTTGGTCCAGAATAAAATACCTCAACAACTATTGAATGAATTGCCATGAAATCTTTTACAGTCATGGTGCCCAGAGGATGAATCCTACTGACTTTTATTCCAGTGCCACCAAGCAGGTCAAAACCTACCCTTATCCTGTGAAATGTCTCCACATCTACCGTCACAAAATTGTGTCCAGACATTCCTCTAGTTATTTCCCGAGGTTGGCATTTGTGGTTTTAGTAAAATATTTTGACGACTTGTTAGATTATTACACTCACTCATGTCCCCTCTCAAGATTATTTCTGATTAAACTCAGCACATATACTACAAACCTGGCACTTAAGAGGTCCTGAAATGCATCATCATTTTACTTCAGTAAAAGTACTAATAAAGTAAAATTAATATCACACTTCAAAAAATATATACTTTGATGTTATTTAAGTAAAAATATGTAGGTATGACCAGGACAATGTACTTACAGCATTAAATGTAAAATACATTAAAATTATTAAATGGAGATAAATGGTCCCTGTCTTTGTAATACTGATATATATCATTAGATTATTACTCATGCTTTCATGTGTAAGCAGCATTTTGTTGCTGAGGTTGGTTGGATTTTTAACCCTTTTGTAAAGACCTGCCACCAACCATAACCTAAAATTATTAAATGTTTTAAAAAGAAGAGCAGGAAATTCTCACATTTTCCTACATGTAAAAAAACTTGTGACAGTTACCAAACAGTTGCCCATTGCCAGCTTTGTTTGTGTAAACTGTTGAATTCAGCTAAATCTATGATAAAGCATCATATTTTATAAGCTCTTCATATATTATCTATGCAAAAACCTTTTTTTGTTAAGTAACGGAAGATGTTAGATAAATGCATCACAGTGAAAATATTTCCCTCTGACATGTAGTGAAGTAGAAGAATAAAGTGGCATGAAAAGAAAATACTTGAGTTACGTTCCACCACAGCCCTGTGCCACATGCAGGGCTGGGACGACACCAAGTACTGAGTTGTTGAATTGTTGGTTTTATTGACAATAAACAAAGTGTCGAAAGTATTTCTTTAATAAAACAATAAGAGAATCAGAAAGGCACCTGCAGCTTCGGGTTCAGTCCCTTCACATGAGGTTTATGATTGAACCTAACCGCTGACACAATGCTGCCACCCTGTGGTCATTTCTGACAAGAGCACTTTGAGCTGCTGAGATGTGTTGAGTCTTCCAGCGTCCCTTTTAGCTTGTTGGTACCAGCAGCTAAAATTAAACCTTTTTTCTTTTCCGTGTATTTAACTCTGTGAAACACAAAAAAAACAGTTTCACGTTGAATATTAAAGAATGTACAGACTCCTGAAGCTACAGGGAAGTGAGGTGACAGTGAGATAACCTACCGACTGAAGCAGCGCTGGTTTCACTGTCAGGAAGTGCCTCAGCTGGTGTGACTGGAGGCCTCGATGCTTTCAACAGGTATTTAGGTACATGCTGAAGAACAAGAACAAAACACAGTCATGAGGTTAGGAAGGTGATCTGTTACAACGGACAGATTTCATTTGAATAAAACTTCAACTGACTAAGTTTTTTTGTGCTGTCATTAACTCAATCTTAACATAAATTTACAACATAATGTAAATCACAAGATTTGAATGATACACACATCATCTTATGAGACAGAAGAAAAACTAAATCCATCTTAAAAATGACTGAACGTCCTCCCTTTTTAAGGAAACTGACATCTTCTCCTCTATTGAAAAATAAAGGTTTCAGACATTTAGGTGCAAGTTTTCATTTTTGCTGTGTGCAATAAAAGCTCTTATAAAATGCACCATAAACTGCCTTAAACCTATTCCTGCTGTAGCTATTTTTATTTTATTATACAATTTAATTCTGTTTAGTATCAGCACTTTCACTGTCCTCAGATCTCTTACTGTTTAATTGGACTTTTTATTATGTTAATATTTTTTTTATGCTGCTTTTCTGCAAAGGGTTTTCCTCTTGTCTGAAAGATCTGAACTGACCAAAACTAAAAGAATGAAAAAAGGATAATTAACCATCTATTTCTTTCTTGTTTTTAAAGAATATTTTGACATAAGATTTTTTTTAGGTAAAGACCTGACTTTTTCCTCTCCCGGTACCTTTCAATATCTGAATTCAGGATATCTGCTGATATTGATCCTGAACGTTCTCTCTTTTCCCCAAATTTTAAATCTGTGTACCTCACTGTGTGGAATTAGATGGCATTATTTTTATATAAGTTAAGTTAACATGAGGTCAGAGATTAACGTGGCACCACTGTGACTTTAACAAATGCGACATACAGCAGAAACGCTGAATTTTATGGTGAGATTGATAAAGAATCTGTATTTCACGTGAATCAGTTCTAACTGACTAATTCTTGATGCAGTCCACTATCAGCCCTGTTACTGATCCATGCTGGAGCATCCCTAATTTTTCAATTTCACATTTTAAAGACGCCTGGCTTGACCGTGCAGCGCCTTTCAGCTTGCACAGAAAAAGAATAAAGTGGAATATAATGTGGCTGACTTCAAGCTCATCAATGAAACATCAACACGTGGGGCCCTCGCTGGAGAAACAGAAAACCACAGTTCAAGTGAAGAGGAGAAACGCACACTGACAACAGAGATGTTTCTGAGTGAGAAAACAAAGCCAGGTCTACAAAGTGCACAGGCTCACTGATGCCTCGTCAGGTGAAGAGTATTGATCACCTCAAGCTTATAAACCAAACTTAACAGTTTACAAAGAGCTCTGAAGAAGGTGATACGAGCCTCTCAAGGGCATTGACAACAATAGGGCTTTCTGAACCCTTGTCCCCTGCCTCAAGGCCAGGTACAGTATAACAGAAGTGACAATGACTTAACATTTACACAAGGCAGCAGTCACCCACACAGGTACCAGGGCAAAGAAGCTAACCACAAACACCAGCAGCCACCCTGCCTGACCTATATGCAGCCAAAGATAACGCAAACGTGTCTGCAGATGGTAGATTGACCTGGTGGGAAGGTTTTTTTCTTGCACCACCACTAACAGTACATGCTTGAGGAGGGCGTTCGGCAGAGCAGGAAGTGTGGTTACAGCACTGCAATAGGTTTGTCTCCACATACTGTAAAATGAATGAAACCTCAGACGGGACTCTGTCTTCCTGACGATCGCTTGAAGAATTTTCTTTTGCTCTACTTACTCAGTGAGTTGCATGCTTCAGGCTACTTAAATGAGTAATGCGAATAAGAGTAAAGAGTAAACAAAGATCACATTCATCTCACAGAGCATGAACTGTCTGGTTTTTCTGAAAACTAAATACAAAGCAAATCTTTGAAAAGCCCAGAAAGTAGTTTCATTATTTATTTTCAGTTATTTTGTCATATTGTATCAAGCTATCATCTATTATTTAGTATTTTCATTTTAGAAAAAATCATGTTTATAGTTTCTGTGTGTCATAAAATAACCAGATGTGTTTATGATTCCTGGCTACTGAGAGTGGAGCCCTGCGTGTTTACGTCGTGCTCTCTGGTGAATAAACACGATGCTGCTGTGAAATGTTAAACTGACCCAGGAGGTTTGTGGGCGAGGATCAGGATTGCTGCTGGTTCTGCTCTGGACTCTCTCGCTGCGCCATCGTTCGGTGGAGCGGCTGGGACGATTTATGGTCGAGGGCCGAAGGCGACTGCTGGTAGATGGAGTTTCATCAACTTCGGCTAAGAGGTCTGTAAGTTCTCCATCGCTTATCTCCTCCTCCACCACAGACTCGTCTGCACAGGGACAATTTCACAAAAGTAAAAATAAAACGTCTTGTTATAATCAATCATAATCTACTCCTGCGCTTTTTGCTTGACTGTACCAGGACCTGATAGTTTTAAACAAATCCACCCATCCCATCACTGAACACTGTTGTTGAACTACTTTGGCTATTTTTGGTAGATTCACATTTATATGATCACATTTGTATTTCTGCATGTAAAGTCCATTTTACAGTGGCTGTCCTTCTCTGATTTCTTGTCAGATTTCAAAGAGAAGGATTTAGAAATGTACCCATATTTTTTACAATAGTATGGGTGAATATATTCTTACAGGCTGCTACTAGTGTCTCACGGGAAAGGAATACGCTTTCGAAAGTGGTTGTCAGTAATGTGAAATATGGATTTTGTATTTACCCCTTTTCACTTTGAAAATCAACAAAATATGCATAGTAACTACAACAGCTTTACCTGTACGATGAGGATTGGCTGCACACTCAGGACAAATCCAGTCACCTTCAGGGCCTGTGTTTAATGACGGCGTCAAGCAGTCCATATGATACCTGTACACATACCGCACAATCACTAACATGACATTATGTCCAGGCTTTTCCTTCAGTTACAAAACATGAGTGGAAAAGGGTACACGTCATTAAAGTATGGCTTTCGTGCTCATTATAATGCTACTGCTGCTATGACTAAAATAAACAGATCATCAAAGTCCAGAGTGAGAGCGTCTTAGGGTTGAATCGTGACAAAAATTCTGTTGCTGAACAAAAAGTTGATGAGTGCATCAGGACTGTGCTGCCATACCCTGAATCACACTGTACGCACAGCAGCAGCCGGTGCCTGCGGTCGCTCCGTCCACATTCCTCACAGATAACAGCATTGCTCACCTCCTCTTCATCATCAGCATCTCTTTTCTGTGTCTCCACTTTGATCTGCAGCAGCACAAACAGTTCAGCCACCAGCACCGTTAACACATTTCCAAATAGTTTGCAGAAAGCTTCCTTCACACGCTGCAAAAATAATCACCTTCTTTTGAATGCAGCCTCCAGGACAACGTCTCTGGTGGATGAAGGAAAAACTGATCCGATCCACCGGGCAAGTGTTCGCTGTCTGAAGTTTAGGGCGCAATGTTTTAGTTTTTTTTTTGTTTGCTTTTATCTGTTTTTTTTGTATTGCTGTCTGTGTGTGTGTTGTCATGGATGGTTGGTGCTCATGTTTAAATTTTATATGCACTGATTTTACAAGCACTGATATATAAAAATAAACAAATAAACTATATGAATAAAACTAATGATTATCTTAATTATTAATTAATCTCCTGTACAGCTGAAATGAATGATGAATCGAGTAATTAGTCAATGAGCAGGAAATTTCTCCAATGTGAGGATTTCCTACTTTGTTTTATATCATTGTAAGTTGAATATTTTGAGGTTCAGACTGTTGGTCAGACAAAACTAGCAACTTCAAGATATCCCATAGTGATGATGATTAATTAAATGATTAAATGATTAATTAATTAATTACTCAACAGATGAATTGATAAGGAAAATAATTGTAAGTTGTTAGTTTTTCATGGTGGAAAAAAAAATAGATAAATATACATTTCTGAAAAAAACACAAAATCATAATTTCCCTGTGTGACAGGTGAGGTGTGTGTTTACCTGGGACCATTGCAGAATACATTCAAGGCAAAAGACATGCTGGCAGTCCTGCAGAGAGCCCACAGTCTGCTGCTCAAAGCCACTCAGGCAGATGTGACACTTATCTGCTGGGTTTAAACCTGTGTCCATATTGTGACAGTGCTGGTCAACAGTCGAATCTATGTAGAGATTTTTAAACTTTTACCATCAAAAAAATATATAACACAGTTTTCCTTTAAACACAGTTAAAGCTGCTAAACCACTTTTAATAAGCTATATCTTTTTCCTATGAGCTTTAACCACAGCAGCTAGCTAGCTAGCTTAGCTGTTAGCTAACAACATGATGAAGCCTACTCTGAGTCCGTCCTTGAATTGAGTCAGTGCAATCTACAATTGTTTTTGGCCTCTTGCTAGCCGGTGTTTCAGCATATATTATATTATAGAATTACAATTCACACGTTGCTGAGACGAGAATCTGTTTTCACTTTTCAATCCACCCCGTGTTCCGGGTTACACAAACAAGCTTCCGGTCTAATTCCTTCAGAATAAAGGCATCAAAACCACGACCTGTAGTGGTCACATTTATTTACTTATTTATTTGTGTTTCAGGCTAAAAGGGTGTGAGTTATAATTTCATTAGTAAAAGTTCGCCGTGAAAGGCACAGGTTTGCAGTTTATTTTTTAGATTGTGAGATATTATCTGCTTTTGATGACGCTGATTTCCAGTGGGAGGGTTTGATTAGCACTTCCTTGAAGAGTTGCATCATTATATTTTTCTCATTATTTTAAGAAATTGTTGCTGTTGGATATATAGTACTGATGCATTTCAAAATATTGCAACTTATAAACAAACAAAATAAACTCATCATATACCCTCAGATAAAACTGCTGCAGTCTAATACAACAGGAATCCTCCTTCATGGATGGTATTATTACAATGTTTTGTTGAAACTGTGTGAAAGTGGTGATGATTAAACTGTATGTATCATTGTGGAGGCTGCCTGCTCTGATTTGACAAAATAATAGAAACCCCTTACAATATAAAGCTATTCAACTTAATTCATTATTATACTGTGGTGGGTGGTAAACTTTGCGCACAATCTGGTGTAATGCTATGGTTTCCTGCTCCACTCTCAACACTACACCTACAGTACACTTACAGGAAATCATGACGCCTGAGAGTAGTATGGTATATGCTCACTGCAGTCTGAGAGGAGCTAAGAATAGAAGCTGCACAAAGAAGATTTAGCAACTTTTTCTGATGTGTTTCTACCTACAGCGTAGCTTTCTGCATTTGGAGCTCAAGAGTCCCTAAGCTACTTGGTAAGTGACATTTTCTAAATACTCTTGTATTTTATTAATCAATGTAGTCACGGTTTAGTTTGTGTTGAGGTTTTACAGTGTGTAAATTGATCTATTACTACAGAAAATGTTTAACATTCTAACGGTGGACAACTCATTCAGTACACAGGATTCAAATATTTTGTTAATAAGTGTGGAGAAAACTAGAAGTGAGATGAAATACTAAATATCTCAAGAACACCGTTGGATGAAGTGTAACTGCTGGCTTTATTTGTGATCAGTGGTTCTGCGCCTTGTTTCACTTCACACTACTGGTTTATTCCCATTGTTTAAAAAAAACAAAACTAAAATAAACAGATTAATTGAGTCAGTTTCTAGAGTAAAACTAATGTGTTAAAAGCAGAATCAAAAAATGATTTTAGGTAAATCAGTAATAATAATAATTATTGATTATTATATAAGTTATTTATCAGATGAGTAAGAGATTACTTTTCAAGGTTGTGTTAAAGTAAAAGTGATGTTTGTGTTGCGACAGTTACAGGGGACGGCCTGTGATGCAGCAGCGTGTATGAGTCAACCTACGCTTTCACTTGACTACATTCACACAAAACAACCTCGCTCCGCCAAGATGAATGTGACAGACGCCAACTGCAGCACTGTCTCTGTAGAGTACCAGTACTACTTTTACCCAGCTGTCTACATCCTGGCTTTAGTAATAGGTCTGCCTGGAAATCTGGTTGCCCTCTATGTCTTCACCTTTAAGATCAAACCCCGCACAGCCTTCAGCGTCTACATCAGAAATCTGGCTCTGGCGGACATCATCATCCTCTGCATTCTCCCCTTCAGGATCCACTACCACATCAACAGGAACAACTGGGTGTTTGGGGATGTCGCCTGCCGCATCACGGGGATTCTGTTCTTCACCAGCATCTACATGAACATGTGTTTCATGACTTGTATCTGTGTGGATCGCTACATGGCCACTGTACGTCCACACACCTATCTGCGGCTGCAGAGCTCCTGGTGCTCTCTGGTTGTGAGCATCGTGCTCTGGTATGTCGCCGGAGTGGCTATGGTGGTCTTTGTCCTCATGGGACCTCTGGAGACCAATGAAGGCGAATCTGGAAGCCACAGCTGTTTTGAGAACTTCGCCAAGCACGAGTGGACCACACGTCTGGGGGCGTACAGCGTGCTGTCCCTAATCTTTGGCTCCCTGCTGCCGTCCATGATCATCCTGGTGTGTTACCCACTGGTTGCGAAGCGTATTTCCATGATAAAGACTAAAACGGCCCAAAGAGCCGTGAGGGTCATTTACACCATCCTGGCTATCACGCTGCTCTGCTTCCTGCCCAACCACGTAGTGTACCTGCTGCACCTCCTCCGACGCATGGGGATCATCAAGAGCTGCTCCTCCTTTGCGAACGTCATCTACCACGCCAGGCGGGTCACCATGGCCCTCGTCATCCTCAACACCTGCCTGGACCCTGTGCTTTACTACGTCACCACCAGCCACTTCAGATGGAAGCGCTTAAAGATTATGTGGCTGTGTGGATATATCAGTAGGAGAAGGGGTGTTTATACCATTGCTGAATGAGCTGAGAGGGGTTGCAGTAAACGCCTCATGTAAATGTAAATCTGTATATGCTTTTTTTTTTATCACTGCATGAAGGCAAAATTTGAATTTTCTTTTTTGAATAAAAGTGTTTATTCAAACTGTCATTTTATGTCAAAATAAAGGGACAAAATCAGAACACAGGTGTCTTATTCTTCTTTATCTTGTTCAGTTTGGTCTATAAATGAGTCTATGAAAGAGTCTACCATGTCTCCATAAGAGAACGCAGCCATCAGGACAAAATCCTGGGTACATCTGAAGACGTGCACATTTAAGAGTCGCTATCCCAACAGGAAGAGGGACTTTGAAATCCCCGGCACTGGAGAAGAGTTTGTAGCTTCCAGAAGTCCAGGATGTGAAAAAGGGCAGTTCATGAGTTCTTTCGAGTGTGAGTTCCCTTCAAACGTTTAAAGGGACAAAAAGAGATTTCAGCACAGTCCAGAGGGAAGCCCCTTTTTCAGCAGAGTTGAAAGGAAACTTCCCAGGTCTTCATCCTGGCAAAGAAAAGCAGAACAAAAAGTCAAGAAAAGAAAGCAGCATGTTTGCATTTTAACATGTTAACATAAACACTCGTCATGCACTGTGTATGTCAGTGAGGTAAAACTATCTGGTACTTCACACAAAGAAAAAAATGCAAAAAGTAATTAAAAGTCAGAACATAATCAATACATAATTTTTGTTTTTATTCCATTTTACAGTATAAATGATTATCAGCTAATCTGCAGATTATGTTCTGCATTAATTAATTAATGATATCAAATATAAAGAAAAATGCTTGTCAAAATTTCCTTCAGATTGTGTGGTTTGTGTGACCAACCCAAACATTGGTAATTTTACAGCAACATAAAAGACAGAGAAACAGTCTTTTTGCATTTCACTTCACATATTGTGTTTTTACACCTGTGCTCTTCCTGCAGTGAAAAGGGTCGACATATCTTGTAAAACCAGTGGCCTTGTTTTTACAAGCATAAAGAAAAGAGATATTACATGATTTTTTTTTTTTTAACCGAATAGCATGTAAAAAAAATTCTCTTCCCGAGTACCTGATTATATCACCAACATGAATAAATGATAATGTAACAGATTCTACGCTTTAACTTATCCTTCCAACAAATACTGTGATATATGTGTGATCTTGGGTTTACGTTTAGGGGCTATCAAGTCTGTAAGACCCTTTTGACGGAATATGAGTTGAACAAAATATGACAAAAAGACAGAAATAACCATCATGTCTTTTTTTTTGCCCTTTATTCTTTGCACGGAACACATGAGGCCACAGAAACCACCTCCCTTCCATTACACAGCGACTACAGGCAGGTTTCCCCACCGCTCATATTCTCACTTTCATAGCCCCTACTCTTGCACTGTCCACCCACACAAGTGTTTTCACTTCTTCGATGATCGCTGATCAGACCTCTACTCGGGACTGTGTGGGCATGAAACAACAAACCGTTGAACTAACAATGTGGTCAGATTGGATTCCACCCAGAAAAACACACTCATGCTGTGACTAAAAGGATCTTGAACAGGAAAGACTGTCATGATTTTGATCCTCAGGCATCGGCTTTGCACTCGTGCCCAAGATGCTTCCCTCCTCCTCTGCGGCAGTTTTATTTAATGGTGCAGTTATTTAAAGCAGGATATGAACAATCAAATATAATAAATCAATAAATCCTCCATTTGGCTGGAATTAGACATTCCTGTGATTTCACGTGTCAAGGTCAATTAGATTAAACTTTGAAACCAGTAGTGAATACGTCTTGTCATTTCTACAACTAAATGACCACACCATAAGTCTTTGTTGTATTAGATTCATGATGATTCTTTTAGCAAATCTGATCATAACAAATCTGAACCATCATCTTTTTAAGGAATCTGACATTCCTTCCTCTGGGGAGTGGTTTCTGAAAAGGTGAAACAAGTTTTCATTTATGTGCAGTAAGTGCCCTTAACTGTAAATAAACTGCCTCGTGTTTCATATTTGTTACTGTTTTGGGTTTTAATTTAAAGGAAAGGCTACAATCTCCACACAAATTTGATGTTTTTGTCCACTGCCAGTTCTTATCTCTTTGCTTGAGTGACAAATAAGTGACATGCTTCATGTGTCATGATTTATCTACTGAGTCTGCTTCCGTTGCACTGTCGCATTTTATTTTTAGTCAGTGCATCAATTTTTCCAGCTCAGCCAAGCATTGAAAACCTTGAGGTATTCAGATTTTTTTTAAATTTCCAGCGTTTCCACTCCTTTTTTAGGGTTAGAGGTTTTTTTTTTTTATGTGCAATTTGAAAATGTGCATGAAATCAAGTGGATAGAAAGACACTTACCGTTGCAGTTTCTATGTTTTTATTACTTGATCCTTTCATTTTAATCTGTATTGCATGTATAGTATCATCGCCTTCAACTGTCCTATTGTGTTTTTATTGTGCTTGGTTTTATGCTGCCCTGAAGCAAAACCAATTTCCTCTTGTGGGACAATAAAGATTTGAACTAAACCAAACAGTGAACAGTAAAATTAACTCAGTGAAGCATAGACAATGCAGATGTTTTACCTGATAACTCCAGGAGAGCAGCAGCACCTTAGTGTTGGGGTCCTCAGCGGAGGAGGAAACTTTGATGACAATAGACTCCACCATGACGGTGCCGTCAGGGAGGTGCTGGATGGTGTAACCTTTTAACACGCTGAAGCAAAGAAATGTAAAAGCAAAGGGGTTATAACAGATATAATATTACATGTCATAGTATGAGAAATATTTCTAAATAAAAAAGATCACAAATAATAATAAAAAATAAAACTTTAGAAATCTGATACATAAGTTAAACATCTCTTACATCACAACCATCTAACAATAAAGGAGAAGAAAGAAATTGGTGTGGTTTATGGGAGGAAGGCAGATAAAGTGGATGGGTGCAGGTGAATTGTAAAAAAAATAAAAATAAATGCAGATGAGTTAGGTTCAGGCTTCCTGAGGTCATCCTCTCACCTTTTGAGGTGTGTGTAGATCCTGTGGAGCGTGTCGGGGTCGCTGTGCGGGTCCTGGAGCTGCACGCGGCAGGTGAAGCGTAACTGATGCTCGTTGAGGCCCAGCTCCTTCAGGGCCTGCTCCGACGACACCAGCTTCAGACTCTGTGTGCGGGGAAAGACGGCAAGAGGGTGTCAATCATTATAACTCAAGGAAATCCCACCAGACTGTAGTTAATCTACTGAAGGATCACAAAAGTATTTAAAATATTAAAAAAAAAAGAACAACACACATACTGGACTGGATATCTACTTAAAAGTTTGTGATAACAGAGAACTCACGTTTTCTTTCATGATCAGGGTTCCGTGCATGGTGCGAGGTTTTTTGGGATCAGGGAGAGGCCCTTCAACACAAGAGTGGTTTAATATATATAATATATAAATAAACAAGCAAATAATTCCATAAACAAACAAACAAATTGTTAAACTGAACAAAACAATGAACAGCAATATGAAGTCTTCCTAGAACAGCTGTACGTGGTGTGTACTGAAACATTACAATCCTTCCGAGGAGAATGAGGCAAATTTTCATCACTCACAATTCACCAACTATTACCTCTCTGCCAGTTTTCTTGTTATTCACCTGTACAATCTATTGCCATTCAATACAACAGCTCTGCCATAAATCAGAGGTGTTCATTCAAGTGCATCTTTTAATTACCAGGGTGGTAGTTAGTGGTGGTCTTGCACTAGACTGCATTTTGTGTTTTTAATATTCTTCCTCTCTCATGTTTGTAAATGGAGTGAGCAACACAGTAAAAACACCTAAATAATAAACATACAATTAAATGAACACCTCTCTGACAGTGTCAATAAAAACTGAACATCATTATCTTTCTACATGCACGTCAACTACTGTATGTGTGTGTTTGGAGAATCTTAAATTGATTAATTGTTTGTTCTAATTATGTTTAGATCACAGGTGGTGAACCACCCAGCCGGCAATTAGAGTGTATACATGTTATATTTAATATGTTTCTTTATGTTAGTCGTCAGGGTTCACTTGTTATGTAATCAACAACTGTCTGTTATTTTTGTTTACAGTGTGCATCAGTGGTGGCCTCTGTTAACTACAGAACTACAGAGACAATAAATGTGTTTCCTATTGTTGCCGTTAAATATACAATGTTAGGGCTTTGGGATTGTGACAGTTGAGTCACCACTGTTACTTCACTGCAATCTTATATGATTTGAATTTAGCTACAGCACTGAAGAGAATATAGTTTTGCGTCGCCAAACCTAATATAGCAATATATTTTTCATGGGGCTAGCACATGGTAACAGAGAGAGAAGGTAACATGGAGTTTACTAAACCATGCCTGCGTTCACACTTCATCCCATCACCACAGGAATCATGCACAAGTCTAAAAAGACCAGGAATAAGCAGAGAAAATCATCGTTGTACTGTTTCTGATAAACGTGATTCCTCGTCTTCTCGCTTCACATAAATGACATTAGTCATTTTGACAACCAGTCTGGGTCATGGTATTTAAGTGGCACAGGGCAGGATAACTGGCAGCGTACAGTCCGCTGCACAAACACATCAATCAAATCGACGAATCAAAATGTCAAACAAGCCAAACAAAAAAATATGTGGAACTGAAACTGTGTGGGCGCACTATACCTAAACAACTTTACCAAAGGCCAGTGTCAGTTCATGACTCCTTTGACTGTAAATTAAATTTTAAATAATTATAAAAACTTACCTCCGAGAGCCATCTCCCTCTTGAGCAGGTTGAGTGAGATATCCACAGGCACGCTGGGGTTTGTTGTCACAGTTGCTGTCTCTCCATTGGCTGGCATGTAACAGTCTATACCTGCCATTTAAAAACAGCAACATTAACTGGACTAAAATCCCCCTCTTCCTTCTGTTAGCATATATATAACACCATTCTACTTTCAACGAGTGTTATTGATGTGTAGGGCCCGGATATAGTTTGCAGATCTGTCGTTACACTTACTGAACTCCTGTTCGATCTTGCCCTTGAGGAACTCCATCTTCACTGCCTCCCCGTGTACCAGCAGCATGTTGCGAGGCTCTGCCATCCGAATGAGCTGCATGATGCCTTTAGCATCTGCATGGGCACTGAAGGACATGTACTCCACCTGCAGCTTCACATCCAACTGTAACAATCACACAAAGAATAAAAGTCAGCCTTGTTTTTTTTTTTTTAACATGGATCACATTTTTTTGGGCTTATTTTAAAGGGAATAGGTTGATATTATTATAAAATAGTCTTATTGGCTCTAGATGAGAAAACTATAACTGGAGGCAGGACACGGTTAGCTTAGCTTAGCATAAAGACAGGAAACTGGGGGAAACGGCTAGCCTGGCTCTGTTCATAGGTCAAAAAATGTGTTTCCCAGCACATCTAAGCCTCTATAATTAACACAACTCACACAACACAACTTGTTTAATCTGTACAAAAACTAATGTATAAAAGCAACAATTTGTAGTTTTATGGGGGAGGGTTATGGACTGTTTCTGACAACGTAAGGTGATAGTGAAATCACTGTGTCCAGCCAAGAAATAATCCAGCACACAACTGTGTTTATTAGTGAGCTTTAAAGTTGCTGTTAGGCAGATTTTGTTGCCTTTGGATAAAGCCAAGTTAGCTGTTTCTCTCTACTTTCGTTGTTTATGTAACCTACGCTAACTGGCTTCATAGAGTAGGGGGCATTTTTTAATGAAAGTAAAATGTGTCACGACAGACCATAAATGAAGCATTGTGGTGTTACAGAGATGCCTCAGCCTATAAATCATATTCTCCAGGTCTAAAGGAACATGCTTTATTGGTACAACACCCAACAAAAACCACATCATCATCATTTTTAATGTTTTTTGTTTTTTTTTCAGTTACAACGAAATGGAAAAATTACTATTCCAACTGAAATTGTGACTCAAATCGTGCAATATGATTTTTTTTTTTTTTTTGCAAATCTTCAGTCCTGATGCAAGTGTTTTTGCTCTGCACCATAAAGCAAAGTCAAGTTGTTTTCTTTGATGAGTTGTTGGATGTGTTTTAGTCACAGACCGCAGTGAGAGCCTGTTACATGCAGCCCTGTTCAGCTCAGTGTGGCTGTTTCTGATATCTAAAAGTAAAAACATTTATGTAGGAGTGAAACTCCAAACCGCAGATACAAGCAGAAGTTACAAAGGTAGTGAGAGCTGAACATAGACAGATATTTGTGCTCTCCAACACACACACACACACACACACACACACACAAGTTTAGCAGGTAAGACACAGCTAAGGGGAGTGAAAGCAGTGTCATGAGAGTGGTCAGTCTCCTCATTTAACTCCCGCCATGAAAACGAATACACTTATTTCCCAAAATGTTGAACTATTCCTTTAAGCTTCTTGGCATTAACAGATGAAGTCACGAGGAAGACGAGAGAAAAAGATGATGATGAGTTTTAAGTACAAAATATGTGACTTTAACTGCCGAGCTCAAAGACATTCTTGAAGCCATAATATACAGTGTGAACCCAAGACTCACATGGAATTTAAAAATGGTTTAAAATCTTACCGTTGCCCTCCCCTCCATCTCCAGCTTCCTCTGCCCATTTAAGATCTTATGACCGATTGTTCCTTGTACACAATACCCAGGCATGATTACCTGAGAATAAAAAGAATTAGCTGTATATGAAGTACTGTTATTTTTTGAAACACCTCACATTTCCTGATGAGAACTCACCATGTTCTTCTCGTTGCCGGCCCATTTCTTGAAGATTTGCAAAGACTGACCAGCATGAAGCATACCCGGTGTGGCAAACACCACCTGAAAGTGAAGGTACTGTTACTGTAGTTCACTGAAATGTGAATCTTTAATTAGAAACTTTTTTAAATACTCACAAACAAAACTCACCATAGGTCCAGGGTTATCAGCGTAGGAGCGATCAAAAGCCTTGATGTGCTTAAACTCAAACATGTTTCTCTGTACAAAGGTTTTTCGAATCTTCTGGTTGGTCCATGTTATGAAAAGCTTGTAGTAATGATTCGCTTTCTCCGTCAGCCCAGTGGAGAAGTAGATGGGGGCCTTTAGGTTCATCCTCTCCCTGTGTGGTGAGAGGAGGTAATTAGAGTGTCTCTCCAATGAAAAAGTTCACATACCACCATTATTCTAACGATCTTAACAAAATGAATAAAAGCTATTTTAGGAGGCAGCTATTTTTCATCTAGACAATTTATGACTTTAGTGTATTGTAATCATGTGCAATTACTCCTGATAGAGAGGACTTTTTATTTAATTTAACAATTATAAACCAGAAAAATGGCTTTTATCTGATACCATTCAGGCAGGGAGCAGACTGTGATTACCTCCACACATCACTGTCTTTTCTGGCTTGTTCACATTCACAAATCTATACTGGATATTTGAGAAAGTATATAGAAAGCTTAAAAAGCTTAACATTTAAAAAAAAAAAAAGAACCCTACCAAAATGTTTCCAGCAGGATGCAGAGCTCTTGTGCTCTTCCAAGGGCAAAAACAGGGATCAGAACCTGAAAAGATAACAAGGAAATAATAATTTTCTCTCCATAACATCATATAAAAAGGAAAGAAAACAAAAACCTCAACCCCAACATAGAGTATTCAACTAACTAAGTTTTACCTTTCCTCCTCTTTCTATGCTTTCATGCACTTTCTTTAAAAAGTCCCTCTCTCTGCATCTCTTCGAGTCACGGATGGTGGTGGCATACGTGGACTCTGAGATGAGGATATCTGGACGGCACTTATCGATCCATGCAGCGCTACAAATGTAGAACACAAAGATGAACAGACTGTGTGTCACAGGCACACACCCCAGCAGGTAATCAATAAATACAGTAAGTGCCACTTACCCTAAATGCCTGTCAGGCGTCATGTTATAGTCTCCCTAAAAAAATGAAAAGACATTATTCTGAGGTTGTGGTTGTCACAGTCACTGGTACTAACACAGCGCAGACTTGTTTAAACTCACAGTGTAGACCACAGACTCTGATCCCACTTTGATGTGCACCATGGCAGCTCCCAGGACATGGCCTGCATAGTACGCCTTGATCTCCAGCTCATCATCAACCTGCCAGCAGCACAACAGAAACAGCTTGATTTGCCATCAAAAGAGACGAGCAGCTGGTGCAGAAATGATTAACGGGCACATTATACGAGCACTGCACCTGCACAGTTTGGTGGAGGTTCAAAGGTATCACTTTTTTCATGCAGTCCTTGATCATCTGTGAGGTGAAGAAGTTGGTTTCCCCCTTTTTGTCGACTGTGATCTTCCGGAAGTCCTCCAGTAAAATGGGACAGATAGCCTTGGTGGGATGGGTCATGTAGATGGGTCCATCGTAGCCCACCATCTCACTCATGAAGGGCAGAGCGCCGCAGTGGTCCAAGTGGAAATGGCTGAGAAAGGAACAGGTGCAGCCAGGGAAAAACACAGGATTGTTTTATTTCTTTTACAGATATGAATGAAATGGAAACGACACATTATTGTGCAGCAGACAACAAACCTGATGATCACACAGTCCAAAAAGTCTGTCAGCCGTCCATTCTGGGTTATGTAAGAAAAGTCTGGGAAACGTCTCTGGAATGACAACATAGGCCTTCATTCAAATACATTATCTTCTTCACAAGGTCCAAATCAACAGTGGTATAATCAAAGTAAAGTCCTCTTTGGTAACAAGACTGTCGCAGGGACTGAAGTCACAGGAGATGCCGTTAGAGAATAGGGAAGAGGAACTAGAGGAATTAGATTTACTTGATTTCAAATGAGGCTGCAGTTAATGATGATCATTATTTATTCTAACAATCACGATTTCCAAGCTCAAGATAAACCCAAGATATTCAATTTACAAAGAAATAACGCAGCAAATCCTCACAGGAATTTTTGGATTTTTTTTTTACGTGCGATTCAATAATTATCAAGATAGTTGCTGAGATTTTCTGTAGACTGATTAATTGATTAACCTCCAAATCTTAAACTGTAATTTTAAAATGATAGTTAAGTCAGTCTGGCTGACCAACAACACTCCTGTATAACAGAAACCACCAAGTTATGATACTGCAGATTTTAAAAACAGGCGAAAAACTTTTATTGAAGGAAATGGAAAGAAAGATGAGTGGGTGTTAATGCAATTTTAATAATGAGTAATATTGTGTCTGCTGACTAATCTGAATGTCACAACACTCACATCAGTCTGTGATATCTCACAGGAACAACTGCCTGAGATTTTATCACTATAACTTGCTATTTTTATCCCGTGTTATGCTTTAGTTGTTTTTGCGTAGCGCTCGTTACACACAATTGAATGTTAATGAATTTGTGTGTTGTGCTCAGATTTTCTTACTTTTTTGTGAATGTTTGGACAAGTTTGTTATACACTCGCTGAGCCACATTTGTTTACCTGTTTATTCGTGCAATTATCCAAACAGTCAATCATGTGGTGGCAGTGCAATGCATAAAATCCTTCTCATACAGATCAGGAGCTTCATTTAATGTTCACATCAAACATCAAAATGGGGAAAAAATGTGATCTCTGTGACTTTGACTGCGTCTCCAGAGTTTAATCACAATGCCAAAAACAAATAAAGTGCTGATAGAGTGTATGTAGGTTGTTTATCACAGCCTGAATGCAAATTAACCCAGTACTCTCCATCTTATCCATTTCAGCTTGGTAAAACAAGCTACTGTACTTACATCGTCATTGTATCCCATGTGCATCCCACAGTCGAGCATGATGTTTTTGCCTCCAATGGAGACGAGGATGCAGCTGCGGCCGACATCCTGTCCAGCACCTTGGAGAGGGAAAGTCAAAACTGTGAGAGAGCTTAAAAGCCACACACACTGAAGCAAACTCAGTTAGCCACTCCAGCTCAACAGTAAAGGGTCAAACTTACAAACTGTTCCAGGACGACCACAGAGAAAATAAACAAGTCAACACTTTATTAAAAACTGGATGCTAAAGTAAAAAATGTTGACAGAACTAGCTCAGCAGATGTTAGCTAGCCATTGTAAAGCTACTCACCCAGTGGTGTGACGTTTATTTCAGGCATGTTTTCTCGTCAGTGCAGCCACTTTTTTTGACATAGTATGTGAAAACAAGATAATCCAAACGACCCCGCTGCTTGCGATGAATAGCACTTTGTCTATACAGAAATATTAATTGTCTAACTTGTATACAGTATGCATATGTGGAGTTAGCGGCGTCAAGCTAACTTCCGGTTAGCGCATTCTTCTTCGTTTTGTTTATTGGCGAGTGGCACTTAGCGCTCAGGGTGCATTACTGCCACCTTCCTGGAGGGTGGACCAGGGCGTGGTTAAAAAAACATACTAAATTATCTTTACTTATTTAGTTTCTTTTAAAAACAAACAAACGTTTAATTCCTTTTCCTGAATCAATACATTCTTTCAATCTAATACACAATACCCACAATTATTTATTGCCTTCTTTAGTTTTTCTCTGTGTTTATGCTTCTGGGTTTTTCCCCATGAAGTGTATTGATTTAGATTTAACCCCGGTTGTCTCCAGTCTTTATATAATTTTTTGCTCTCTGGAGTTTTGCTTTCTTTCATGACACTTTTTGCTTTATTTCATTCAGATGACATATCCTTTTTTTCCCCTTCATCCCAATTCTTTTGTCAGGCACTTGCAATATTGTTCTGTATTACTGCTTTGGCTTCAATTTTATTGAAAGCTACCTCCATAACACTCTGTTTCAGAACTTCTTTAGCTAGAGAGTCTGCCATTTCCTTCCCCTCAATTCCTGGATCATCGTTTTCCAGCGCTCCTGCACCAGATGACTGGATGTGCAATTACTTTGTTGTTTATTAAAAAACAAAGTAAAGAGGTTTATTACAAAGAAGTCCAGCATCAAATCAAGCACCATGGATTGCCTGAGAGAGGAGTCGAAGCCAATATGATTCTCCTCTGAATAACTGCTCTAACTCCCCGTCTACATGGGTTGGTTGTCTTCATGAACCTAAGACAACGTATATGATCCATACCATAAAAGGCCTCATTCAGAGAGACAGTCATCTCCCAAAACCCCCTAGACCTAAGACCAAAAAAGGCCACATTTTCCTAAACAGAGAAGCACCCATCTCCCAGTGCATCCTCTGACCTGGAGCTCCTATCTAAACATACCAAACCCATAAAGTTACATATCCTATAGAACTTCAGACACTACAACTTTCATTGGGATAATTCCCCAATGAGCTGAAACCACCTTTGTCTTTTCCACTTAAAATACAAATCCCCACGATATTGATCGTTTCTCAACCACCTCAACTGCTTCTTGTATCTGGTTTGAACATCCAACTTCGGCGCTTTTATTTTGAAGGCAACTTGTGCCAATTTCCGGTGTTTTCCGGCCCGAGTCTGCGCAGTTGAAGCGGATTAGAGCTGGACCGACCAGTCGTTTCCCAGAAGAAATGCGGAGTTTTCCTCTCAGTCTTAGGCTCTCCTGCAGGTACTGTGCTCGGTCTTGGGCTGGATAGACCAGAACTCATATCTGCAGTGACCTTCGGTTCGTTGACACACTTGCTCATTCATCTGGTGCCTGTTCCACCGCGTTTCCTTATAGAAAACCATGGCTGATTCTGAGGGATCAGTAGAGCAGAAATTCAGTTTACAGGAGGTGCTCGACACTTTCAAGCTGTGTCTGTCGGAAAATAAAGAAGTCTACCTTCAGCACTATGTCTCTGGATGGCGTGGGCTTGTAAAGTAAGTGATCTGTGTTGGATTTGTGTGGTTATATGTTTTGTATGCATCTACAACATGAAGATACTGTGCATACTACACCCAGTTCTTGCCTGGATTAACTTCCTATGGGACCCCGGGGCAAATACTTGTTGGTGGGCCCCTACTGACCCTCAGTGTACATGGCACTTTATTTATTTCCCCAGGCACCCAGAAACCAACCTGTACTGCAGAGCTGAAATAAAGTTGAGTAAGATAAGATAAACTTTATTGTCCTTTAGGGGGAAGTTGTGCTGCATTCAAGGTACATACAATATGTGCACAAGTATATGTTGCACAACAGACGCATACACAATAAACAAATGCTCGATTGTGTCCCTATTGCACACTGTTCAGAAATAAAACACAATGATAATCCACAGTACCAGGGCCATAAGACAGAAGTGGGAGGTATTATACTTCAATGTAGCTAATTTCTAATAGATTAATGATTAATCAAATTATGAAGACTTTTGGTGCCACTGTAGTTCTGGGGTTCCTGAACAATTGCCCCCCTTTTCCCTAGTTGGTAATCCAGTCTTGACTCATCTGTAACACACTGGTGTTAACAGACTGTTTTCGTGTATGTCTTAAATAGGTTTCTGAACAGCTTAGGCAGCATCTTCGGCTTCATTTCTAAAGATGCTGTCAACAAGATCCAGATCCTGGTCAACCACCTGAACGGCGAGAACGGGTCTCAGTACGTCACCATGCAGTCGATGGTAAAATATGAGCTTGAGAATGAACTCGTGGACTTGTCCAAGAGAGGCGGCCATCCGGAGTCAGGCTGCCGTACTCTGCTGAGGCTGCACCGTGCACTGAGGTGGCTGGAGCTCTTCCTGGAGCGCCTCCGCACCAGCACAGAGGACAGCAAGACCTCTGTCATGTGTGCAGACGCCTACAATGAGTCCCTCGCCCAGCACCACCCGTGGATGGTCCGGAAGGCTGCAGGCGTAGCGTTCTGCGTGCTCCCCGGGCGTCCAGCTTTCTTCGAAGTGATGAATGTCGGCCCTCCAGAGCAGGTCGTGGCCATGCTGGGAGAAGCCCTGCCTCTAATCTCTGAGGTGTACCAGATCACAGAGGAACTTTACTCTCAACATAACCTGCTTGATTTACCATAGAGCAAGTGGGGCTATAATTTCCGTCTTCATACATCACGTGATTGAATATCTGTGTCCCCGCTGACGGGCTGTTGAGCTGGCTGCTACTCCTGTTGATTTAAGGGTTGTGTGTTATCTGTACAGTGTTGGGCACAAATAATTAATCAGAACTTCACTGTACCTCCTGCATTCCCAGACTTTAATATAAAACCACTGTTAATCATAATATTGCATGTTTCTCCTTACTCTTTATCATGTGCCTCTGAATTAAATTTTAAATTCAGCTTTTGCTTGTAGATTCATTTGTTTTTAACTGAAATGGATGAAGAGAACTACAGTGGGATTCACATGTCTTTGGTCACTGCCAGCAGCTGCTTGCTTTCATTATTTATCCAAAGAAATAAGACTAGGTTGATTCTTGTTCAAACAGTAACACCAGGTTTCTGCTTTTGTGGTTCTAAATGTAATAAGTTTGCTGCTGTTCTTGGTCTTCCATTGTAGTGAATTGGGTTGATTTTGAGTTTGAGTTTATGACCGATTTGATAATCAGCCAATTAATTGACAATGAAAATAATTGTTAGTTGCAGCCCCTGATGCCAATTCTTGTAAGAAATAATGTAATAATAGGGCCATTAATTCAGGATTCATGGAGATCATTAATTCAAATATTAACACATTTATGCCACTGGATGACGAGGTCAGATATTTTATAATTTACTATGGTCTTGAATTTAAAATACAGAGAAGAGACCACCAGCAAACTGCAGCTTTAACAGAAGAGTAGCAGTTTCTACAACTGGTAAAGTATTAATACAAATTCTTATTAGTGGAGTCGTCAATCCCACTGTATTATATCTCAGTGCAATTTACATTTAAAACATTAAGGACAGAATATGCTGTGTTTATAGTTAATGTACATGGTTTAATTGATTATTCTTTTTAAGTTAATGGTGAATTGTTTTATAAGAATGTGTTGTACTGTGTATTATATATATATATATATATATATATATATATATATACACATATTACTATGATTTCAATGATCAACAATGTAGCCTAATAAAAAAATATCAATATATAAAATATATGTTGGTTGTGAATTTGTGCAATGTTCGATTTATCTAACTATTGATTATTCATCAGTACATTTTGTTCAAAGGCCTTTTACCTAAGAAGAGTTTTGTTACCTGTTGTCTGAAGTAAATGAGGAGATAAGTTAACTTTGAAAGTGTCATGTTTTTATAATTCTGTGCTAATGGTAGTAAATATAGTGGTCCCTGAACCTTACTTTTTGACTGGTACTGTATGTAGAGAAAAAATTATAAAAAAATCAAACCTTTTTCCTTTCAAATATTTTTCTTTTCTTCTGATCTTATTTAAATCCAGCATGTAGAAGTTAGTAGTAACCCTTCCATTTATTTGCTACTATCTGAGCTGCACATTAGATGATGACAAAATATGTATATGACCATGAGGCATTGTCATCACACCAAATCAGGAAATATTTCATTTTGTATTATGTTATATGGGCCATGCATGGACACATACAAAGGTGAACTACACAGCCACGACATCAAAGTGATGTACACACAAACAATAATTATAATCATGGACAGGATAAAAGAGGAATGGGAAAGAGAGTTCGGAGCCCTGATACCTCCCAGTGTGTGGGAGGAGAGTCTGGAGCACATCCATGAATGAACGCCTGACACTTTTTGATTCAATTTAAAATAGCGCACAGACTACAGTACTCCAAAACGAAGCTGCATAAAATATTTCCTGAAGTCTCTCCTTTGTGTGAGAAATGTGAGTCCATGGAGGGTACCCTATCTCATAGTTTCGCTCTCTGCCCCAAACTTCAAAACTACTGGCATGAAATATTTGATTTCTTTTCGCTGATTTTGGGGATTCAGCTAGACCCAGATCTTATTTTAATAATTCTGGGAACATCTGAGGGGCTAAGGAAGCTAAATAGTGCACAACAGCACCTTCAGGCATATGGCCTTATAACAGCAAAAAAACTGATTCCACTTAACTGGAGGAAGAGAGAGGTCCCCTCATTTAACCCTGTAATGCCTGACCCCAGAAATAATGGACAGAAAATTCAGATTTCTTGAATCTGGAACCTTTATTTGGCCCTTTCACAAAATTTGAAAAAAAAAATTACAAAAAATTATTTGCATATAGGTTTTTCCAAATTTTATACACGATTTTACTACATACTAAAATGCAAAAAATTATGTAATTATAACTTGCTTCAACAGATTAAGTGTTCATGTTAGAATATTACTAAAAAATTCAAAGAAAATGTCACTGGAAAATCGTAAAAATCGCAATTTTCTTGACCTTGATCCAGTGAGTTGGGAACTATCTGAAGGTGGCCAACCTGGATTGTCCCATGAACTGTGTTTGAATTATTGTAGTGATAAAGGATCCACCAGGGGTTGGAAGACAAGTGTCAGATTGGATACAAGAGGGTTTTGAGTGAAGTTTTTACCATAAGGTGATGCAATCGGTCTCAGAAATGCTTGTATCAAATTTGATGCATTTGGCTTTATAGGTTTAAGCATTGGTTGACTGATTTGACAGACACCTTACATAGTAGGGTATTGCACTGTCGCCTTTTTTTTGTTGTTTTTTTCTTTTCTATTTTTATTTTTATTTTTATTTTTATTTATTTATTTTTATTTTTTGTGTCCTGTCCTTTTTGTTTCGTCTGCTTTGTTGAGGCAGGGCTCTGCTTGTTTACTTGCTATAATTTTTGTCATTATTTTATTTTATTTTATTTTATTTTTTGTCAGGGATTACTTTTTCACCTTCTGTAAAAAAAAAAAAAAAAAAAAAAGGAAACATAACTGTCCACTGTTAATTTCTCTGTTAAGTGATTGGTTTCCCAATAAACATATTTGAAACAATAATTATAATAAAAAAAAATATATAATATACAGAACTGTGCAAAAAAACAACCTACGACCGCCAGGGGGCTTCCTGGTCGTCGTCATGGCAACCGGGCTGCATGGTAACCAGTGACGCTGGAGACGGACTGAAACCGGGAGAGCGGGTGGAAAGCGACCGAAAAGTAATGCGCACAAACGGCATTTTAACGTTTTAACCCGCTGCACAGCTACAGAAACATACCTCCAAGCTGTAGGACAGCTTCTAAAACCGTTTGGAGGGGGTCGGTGGAGGCCGGTGTGAACGCAGATATGACTTTCTTCACTGTTTTTGCGAAGGACTGAAGCCAGGACACAAGCGGAAATCTTCCCCGACAGGCCACCGGGAGCTCCTCTGTGAGACAGACCCTCGACAGCTGGTTTTCAATGCATCTGACAAGACCAAAGTCCTCCAAAGGACGAAGCAGGCCTGCTGTGAGCGACGCAGACGGCATCCAGGGGACAGCTGTGTCTCCAGAGCCTCCGGCACGCAGCAGGCCGGACAGAAGCCTCCGCTCCCGGTCGCAGCCCGTGCTGTGGCAGGCCGGCCGGCTCGGCCAGGACGAGGCTCTGCACCTGCCGCAACACGCCCCTGCTGCCCGGCCACAGTCCCTCAACAAGTACAAGGTCCTGCCATCCATAGAGAGGAGGCGGCCGGAGGGGAGTCCAGGGAGAAGCCTGGACAGAAACATGTCCAAGCTCACCCTGTCTGATGGGGCTATCCTGCAGCTGGGGCATGAGGAGCCAGGTGTCCCCACAGCACAGACCTGCTCCTCCGAAGGGGACACCAGGGCTGATGGGCCATTCAGGATCTGGCCCATGCCCCTTGACCCAGGATCTGTAACAACCAAAGAGGCTGGGGCCTGTGGCAGATTGCTGTTAGCAATCCGAGAACCGTGTGGCAGGAGGTTTCAGCAGCACTTTGAGCCCACTGACACTCTGATGATGGTGAGAGCCAGTGCAGAGGCCAGGTATGGGGCCAAGTATGGAGGGGCCTCCATTGAGACTATGGATGTGCCACGGAGGAGCTTCACAGACATGGACATGACTTTGGCCCAGTGTGGCATCTTGAACAGATCAGTGCTGTGCATTTCTCAGAATAATGGCAGTGATGTGGATCACGACTGAGCTGAAATCATTTTAAAGTTCTGTTTCACCCTTGACATTTGGCTCTGTGGTGGCATTTAAAGTCCCCCTCCTCTCAAACATATGTTTGCTGATTATTTGGATGATGGACGTCTGACCACTGTGCAGAATGATGTCTCTCTGTGCTTGCTTTAAATCTGAAGTTTAAGATGTTTAAATACAAGCATGGTTTGTGGAGCCAATTGTGGTCCAATATGCAATTCACAACAGTGTAAAGTGTGGAAACTTAAAACCTCCAGCACACATTCACGGAGAATGAACAAACCTTTCTTTATAGGTAGCAGGCATCTTGCATCCAGTAGATAAACTTTCCAAAAATAAAAATATTATGGTATTTATGAATTCTGGATCTCTCGACAAGGGAGACCTGAAAGATTAAATATGTTTTTGGATTTGCTTCACATAAGATTTTAAAAAAGTCTCACTTTCAGGGACTTCAGGAGGCTCCATTAGTAGATTTGTTTTTATGAAGTTCAAAGTAGTTAATTGAAGTTTTTGTGGAAAAAACATTTGACTCAAATTATTATTCAAAGCAGAGACTTTTATGCCTTAAAACATGTCTGGAGAGGATTTTTAACTATACGCATGTATAACACAACTTTAACTTTCATTTTCAATTTCATGAAAATGTATCCGGCATGCCTGTATGTAACAGCACACAGCTGTCCCATGAGGACATGTATGGTATGTTTCCTCACAATGTTTTCATCACAGTGGTATGGAAATACCAAACGAAGGACTGGGATCTGCTTTCAGGTGTTTATGTAGAAAATAATCTGGTGTCAGTGTGTGATGGTTGCAGTAACACTGGTGTTCAATACCAATGCTTACTCAGACATTCTTGTAGCGTCTGCAGACCAGCTGACAAATACAACAACAAACAGGGTTTCCTAATTTGCTGCCATCATTTCTTTATGGTTGATGTTCTTATATGCCAAATAAAGTCTTTCACTAGGATGCACTAGATTAATATATGAAGAATGATCATGATAAACCTACCGCTCTGCTTTTCAGTGTGTAAACATGAATACATGAAGGTCTGAACTATGCTTTTTAATTTGACAAACTTCTATGTATTGAGTCTAGGTAAGAGGAATCATGCGGTTCAAAAAGGAAAAAAATTAACCAGGCGCAAAAAGGAAAATATTCTGAAAAGTCCTGGTAGGAAAAACTAATGATGAAATCCAGAATGTAGCCACTGTTAATCATAAACAGCTTGAACAGTTTGTCTTTCCATGAGGAGTCTAAACAGCCTGACTCTGAACAGGTTTCCCTTTTATATTTTTTTTTAGTCACAACATTATCTGAGTGAATAAGAGCTGTGTTAATCATGAGTACTAAAAGTAAAACTATAATATGACTTATCAAATGTCATTCAACATAAACTGAAGACGACTCCTTCTCACTCTGAAAAATTTATTAAAACAATCACACAATAAAGTGCACAAAGAATAAGGAAGTTACAGGTTTCTTATCTTTTGAACATATTGTATATTCTCTGAAGATTATTTTTTTTTTGTTTAATAAAGCTTCTCAGCAACTGATTCATTATTGTAGATACACCCGATATAATGGTCTTACTTGATAAGGTGCCAAAACCTGTCGTACAAAAACAGCATTTTCAACAGTAATCAACTGTCTGAACAAGTTTTACATGTGACAGGATATTTATTTATTTTTATCCACAGAAAACCGATATAACAACCAAATTAAGTTGAATTAACAACCAACTACCACTACACTGAAACAGGCATTTTAAAACTTAAAATGCTTCAAGTCACCCAAGGATATTTTATCTGAACTCACCCTTGATCAAGCCATGCATAAATCTATAGATAAGACACACTCTTATATCCCATTCTATATTAATAATACACTTCAAACAAAATAAAAAAAAAACAAAACAAAAAAAAAAAAAAAACACAGCACAGCAAACCATCAATGATAGTATTGTCTCCACCCTTCTTAAATGCCGTTTTAACAGCTAGTGGTTAGTTTAGAGTCTCTGGGAGACGCAGCTTAAAGGCTTAAGGTGACTTCAGTGATTCAAGTCGGACATATCAAAAGAAACCCAAGTGAAAACTTTGGCACACTGGTTTTTCATAATCAACATTGGCATGCATCTCTCTTCTGTAAACAATAAAATGCAAACAATAAACCCTTGAAAGAACTCAAGTCACATTTGAGGTAACACGTCTAACTGCCTCAGTATCGGGTAGCGCGTGGAGCAAAGCATTCAGCTCATCAGGCTTTCCATCTCTTCAAGATTGCTGGTGTCAAGTTTTGTGATTCTCCGGTCTGTGGGAGAAAGAGAGAGGAAAGAAAAACAAGTTAGGATTCCTTATATTTGCTTGTTGACGTGATCAAAGTGAAAGAAACAGGAAACATACTGAAGTGCATCTCAATTTCATTGATAATATCCATGCTGTGTTTGCTGTCAACCATATTGACAGCAAATCCTCTTCGGCCGAAACGTCCTGTGCGGCCGATCCGGTGCAGGTATGTCTCGTTGTCTGCATTCCCGTCCATGTCCACAGGGAGGTCAAAGTTCACCACGAGTGACACCTGCTCGACATCAATACCTGAAACATGGCCACAAACGGGTTTGAGACATCGACACTCATCTCACAACATGAAGATAAAGTTTTAATTTCAAAAATCTGGCTCATGTCAGTCTTCATCTCCCTCACCTCTGGAGCACACGTTTGTGGTGACGAGCACCTTCTCCTTGCCGCTCCTGAAGCGCTCGATGACAGCGGCTCTCTGCTCCACTGTCATTTCCCCACTCAGCAACGCCACCTGGTGGCCCTCTTTGCTCAGGTGTGCAGTCAGCCAAGCAGCCATTTTACGAGTCTGGGGAAAAAAAAAAAAAGTGTCAGCTAAACTGAACAGCTCATACTGCAATAACATGTTATCTGTATCTGGAGAAGGAAAGATGCACATTAATGCCAGCTGAAAACACAAGGATCAGACCTCCCCCAAGTGTAAATGCAATGTAAACAGTGTGATCAGATCCTCAAGAAAACCAAACTGAGCAGCTGTGTGGGGCTGAAATTCTGCACAGTGGTGCTTTGAGCTAAATGCTACATGTGGATGTTTGTGTTATAATGTTTAACATTATCACCATGGTGATTTAGCATGCGAGAAAGCTGCAATAATTAGTTGATCAATTAAATTAATTGGCAACTATTTCAACAATAAATTAAGTGTTTTGGTCACCTTTGAATGCAAAATGCCAAAAATTCTGGCTTTTATGCAGCTTGTCAATGGTAACTGAATATTAATATTAATGAATATTAATTAAATATAATTAGACTGGGCAGTTCATGTATCCATGTACAGATTGCATATTAATACCAGGTGTAAATGAGGTCCAACAGTAAAGGAGAAATTAATTTAAAAATCATAATGAACTGTGCTCTCCAGAGGGTTAAGACAGTGGACTTACATGGCAGAAGATCATGGCCTGTGCTATGGTCAGGCTTCCATATAGATTGCAGAGTGCTGTGAACTTGTCCTCCTTCTCCTTGCAGAGCACATAAAACTGCTTGATGGTGTCCAGCGTCTCCTCTTCACGTTTCAGCCTGATGATGTTTGGGTCGGGAACGATCTGCTCTGCAAATCTCCACACAGAGTCCTCGAAGGTCGCAGAGAAAAGGAGCATCTGGCAGTCCTTTGTCAGCTGTCTGCATTGGTAACAAGAGAATGGGGAAAATATTGTGACAAGAGAAGCTTGTTGACCGTGACAGAAAACTCTACATCTTGCACTTGCAGGTTTCTCTGCACGGAGCCCACCTATGGATACGAATGCTCTGGTCCCGATGACCCTGTGTGGCGATCATCACATCGGCCTCGTCCAAGACAAACATTGTGATCTTTTTGGGGTCGATGAGTTTGTACTTGGTGCACCAGTCGAGGACTGTGCCCGGTGTCCCGATGACAATGTGGTCCTGCAACTTAATGCCTCGCTCCACTGAGCAGAAGACACAAATACAAGCAGTGATAATAAGCCAACACTGGCTACCTGCCACCAATTCCATGAGAGGTAATCACAATTACGATCACGTTCTTACTTCTGTTGCCTCGAATGGCATATGCCAGCTTCACGTCTGGACAAAATTTCCCCATTTGCTCAATGACCTGACCAATCTGCAGAGCGAGCTCATACGTTGGCGAGATGCACAGGCACTGAAAGAACCAAACAGTTTTTAAGGGTGAGTACATTTCCTAAGCTGAATGTTGGCACTGGCTGGCTCTACACATTACGTGTTTCAAGCTCACCTGAGTCCAGTTGTTGGCTGGGTTTACATGGCTGAGCATGGCCAGAGAAAAGGCAGCAGTTTTTCCTGTGCCAGACTGTGACTGGGCGATCAGATTTTGAGGTCTACAACCACAGAAAACATATTTAAATTAAACCCCGGATAAATCTGATGTCAAGTATGTTAAAATAGGATTTTTACAAGTTGTTGACACTAAATTAAGGGACAACAGTTTCAGTCACTTTCAGCGGCAGCAACATGGTGATTGACAAAAAATGAATTTGAAAATATTTTCATAATCAATTAATCATGAAAATAAAGTTCGACAGTTCCAGGTTCTCAGATGGAAGAATGTACTGCTACTTATGGTCTTATATCATAGGACATTGATTGTTTGGGTAGATTCATCGATTTCAAAAATACCTTTAATAATTATTTTACAACTGATTTATTTTTAATTGTGAACAACACAATTTCCACATAATTAAACGTTATCATATTGCTTATTTTGTCTGACCAATCATCCAAAATGCAAAGATATTCAGTTTATTATCACATAAGATGAAGAACAGCAGAAAAATGTTACAAAGGAGAAGCTGTAACTAGGGAATGTTTGGCATTTTGGCTTGAAAAACAACTTAAACGATTAGATATCAAAATAATTGTTGATTATTTTTCTGTTGATTGATTAATCAACTGATCATTGCGGCAATCATGAAAATAACAGTTTAGTTAGTTGCAGCCCCAATAAGTGTTGTCAGGTCAAAAGTGGCTCAAGAAAAGAAAAGAGTCAAAAAATTGTTTTCATTATCAACTGATTTGTGGAATATTTTTTCAATCAATTCATTCGTCATTTTGTTAATTAATTGTTCATTTACAAAATGTGTACTAGAAAACTGTACTAGTCAAAGAGAGCAACACATCCTTGGCAGATATAAGGCACTTTACCTCAATGTGTGATTAAATCTTACTTGATGATCAAAAAGATGAATCTTCTGCCCTTTGAGTTATCAATGAACTGATCACTTGTCTCAGCACTACTTCAGAAGAGTGAAAATGAACTCACGGCTGTGCCAGCATCATGGGCAAAGCGTTCTCCTGGATTCTGGATGGTCTGTTGAAACCCATGTTGTACACACCCTTCAGCAGCTCAGGCTTCCTATTGACGATCGAGTCAAAACAACAGGAATGGTGGAAAACCCAAACACACAAAGTTATGTGTGAAGTTTGGGAAATATCACATTTTGTTGATTTTACAAGAGCCTTTCTTTGACGTCAATGCACAATTACTTTTTATTAAATTAACTCCAAAAATTGATTACTTTGATTTAGAGGAAAACTTTAAATAAGATGATTCTCAGGTTCTTAGTTCTAAGTTCTTAAGCATATTTTTTCTTTGATTTCTAGATTTACAGAAGTTTAATCTTGATGAACATGAAATAATGATATGTATGTCACAATGAATGATAACAAAATATTATTTTATATTTATCCGCCCCCTCCTCACTTTGGAGAAGCTTTCACCCATCTCTTTTGGCTTCATCCTGCAAAAAGTCCATTACAGGCCGTAATTTCCTGATGAATAAAATGTGTAAGAGTTATATTCCTAAGGAGCACAGTTAATCTTTTATTCCCCACCTTCCCCTGTGGTGTTAATCCCCCCTGAATGGGACTTTAGAAGGGTGAAAAAACTTCTGCAAATACCACAATTGCTGTTTCCCCCCCCCCAACTTTTTAAAATTCATTAATAAAAAAACAAAACTATATGACCAACTGAAGTGAAATGCTTTTTTTTAAAAAAGTCTGTTTGTTGCAGGAATTCCATTTGCTTCTTTTCACTTCAAAAACAAACAAAAAACCTATGTCCAGAGGTGCCTAAACTTTTGCATACACCTGAATACACTCAGTTTGCAGTTAATTAGATAAATCTAGGTAGAACTAACGCAGTCTCATAAAACAGCCTTGTGATAAATCCCACATTGATGAAGGCTATAATGTTCGGTTTGTGTGAAATTGTTTTAGAGAGGTGTGATTCAATTCATTTGAGAGGCAACAGGTTATGATGCTGTTGAATTGAATGTATTGTGTTACATGGATGAGTGTTTCTATTATTTTGTCCACCCCACTTATATTATTGGAGGTATGTTTAACAACAGAAAGGCCTCTCTGCATAATGCATTACAGTTCAACAGCACCTAAAACTACATCCTCCAAAATTGCCACACAGTTAAATCAACAACTCTCTAAGAGAATTTCAATAGAAGTTGTAAATTACAACCTTCATGAAGGGGATTTAATTGCACGACTGCTGTATTAGCCTGCATTAGTTTTACCCCGGTGTACCAGATTATCTGTCAATTGAGTGGATGTGCTCATCTGTTTGAGAGCCAGACCATTATCATAAAAGGTTTTCCCTGCAGACTCACAGCCTCAGCTCCTCAAATGTCTTCACAGAGTACAGAGGAGAGGTGGGGTCCCTCTGCAGGACCTCCACCTGGTTTCTGTTCCGCACCAGAGAGCGGCGGATCAGTTTATTCAACAGGGACTGTTCGGCCAGGTCCACTTTGTCCTCGTCTCTTCGCCAGTCTCCATTTTCACTCTTCTCCGGCACAATGTTCCCTGCACAGGTGGAGAAAGGACCCCCCCCACACACACACCCCCCCACCCGAAACCGCGTCAAACGCCACCGTTAGTCAGCGATAAAATCAGTCAACAGTGATTTAATAAGAGAAAACGATTAATTAAGTCACCGTTTATGTCTCCTCTCATGTTACGTGGACCACGCACTCGATCCACTTTCTTTGGGAAGTCAAACTAGTTGGGGAAAATACAGTTTCTCACATTATTGGACAAACAAAAAAAAAGAAAACAAAAATGCAACAAACTGCGTGTGTAAGCAAAGCGGCGAGGCAGCAGATTAAGCTAGCCCGCTAACGGGCGACGAGCGGCCGGTTAGCGGGGTTTGGTGCTACTTTCGGAGCTGTCGGTCACCTGTAAAACTTACCTGTGCTGATGGAGTCGTAGCCTCTTGAACGTCGACAGCCACTGCCCACGACTCTTCGGACATTTTCAAACATTAACTGAGTATTTCTTCAGAGACAAACAACACTTTTCATCAAAAGTTTGATGTCAGCGTGAAAGTGACGTGACCCTGTGCCGCTGTCCCGAGCTGAACCAACCACAACCCGCTGGACCGCACCACCGATGCCGCCTTCACGGGCGTCGGAAATATTCGAGTTTTAAGACCTGAGCCGCCAGGGGCGACTAATCGAAGAGGTAAAAGGAGGACAAATGGAAACCTCCTGGTTATTTTACATCAGCTAATGCTAACCGCAATTCAGTGGCCTACCATGGGGTGAAAGTTGTAAGAGAAAGTTCATTTTATCATCTGTTGACAATATAAAAGTTGCTATTACATCTCTCTTTCTGTGTTTGTTTTGATGGTAGTTGTCTGATAGTTTTCTAATTAGTTAAAGGGTCTTATTTATGCAACTTTTGCATAGTTTGCAGTCGGATAAAAAAAATGAAAAGGCAACAATGCATTAGACTTAACGTTAGATATGATATTTACGTAGTTTATGGGGGTAACTTGAAGGCACCGTAGTGTGTTTGTCGAGTGAACCTGCTGACACACCCATCACAGATGAGCTGCACTGAAGTACACCACATAAGGTATTTCACCAATTTGTCCAACTGACTACTCTAATGTTTATGTAAATCCATTAAAAAATAACTGCAACATTGCACATGGTATATTTTGCAACTGTTCCATTCTCTATTTTAAACTTGCTTTGTATTTCATAAATCTTACTCTGTTATGTTGTTTATCTGAAGTGCTGAGTGTTTTAATTTCCTCATAACACTCATTGTCATAATCTTGACGTGTGCTGATACGAATGAGTTAAAGTATTTTCAATGTTAAAGTCTACTTGCAGGCCTACAATACTTTTGTCATGTAAAGTATCCAGAAAAGCACTCAGTAAATAAAAAGTATTATTATTTTTATTATCATTGCTCTTTCTACAGTGGAGTTTCAACTAATGATTATTTTCATTATTTATGCTGCCTATTATTATTATTATTATTATTTTATAGTATGAAAGTTCCACTTAAATTTAGATGTTGTAACATTTTTCATTTTCATTATTTTTATTTTTGATAAATCATTTGGTCTAAAAAGTCAATAAATAGAGAAAACTGTCCATCATAATTTTCCAGAGGCCAAGGTGACATCTTGAAATAGCTTGTTTAGTCCACCGACAGTCCAAAACCTAAAGATATTCAATTTACCATCGCCTAAGACAAGGACATGCAGCAAATTCTCACAAATGCGAAGTTGAAACCAGATATTTTTGCTCCTGAAATAACTTATTTAATCAATTTGAAAAAAATACTTGCAGATGAATTTCATGTCTGTTAACTAATCGGCTGTCAGTGCTTGACATGGTGACAGACATATGACAAAATGCATGAACGTGAAAACATTCATCAGAACTTCCTGTGCAGAACATGCTTGATTACCTTGCGCATGATAGTGACACATACTCACTGTTCAAAGTCGAGCTGAGGCAATTAGTGGACTAATTGATGAGTCAATCACTTATATCCAATGATTACTTTTTCAAGCAACAATAACAAACATCCCCTTATTCCAGCTTCTCAAACATGAGCATTTGCCTCTTTTCTTTGTCTAACGTGATCATAAAGTGAAAATATCTGGATTTTTGACAGCTTGACCAAATGTTTAATCTAGAAGAATTAAAAATAAATGTCACTTGCAGCTGTTAAAGTCAATTATGTTACTGTGTTTCTAAAACATAACCTCTAAATGTAAATTCAGTTTGCCTTTAACCCTCCCACCGTGTGGTTGTTGTAGAGGGAAAGTGAGTGAGTGAGTGTGTGAACGTGTTTGAGAGGTTGGGAAACAGATAAGACAGTGAGAAGGCAGCAAGTGGTGGTGGTGGTGAGGGTGCACAGACCAAGTTTTATTGGCTGCAGGTAAATTCAATTTGAAGGCGGATGCTGAGTTTCAGCCAACCCACCCCCACATGCACACACACACACACACACACACACACACACACAGAGACACAATCTACGTTTTCACGACTCTACCAAAATGACTTTATAAGCACTTATTAATTGTCATGGTAACCCCGCAGGGAAAACAGACGGATCAAACGGATTGATCACAAAAACACAGAAACAGCCAGACTCCCACGTTGGATTTAAAACATTAAGGGCTTTCCAATCACACCAGGGAGAGGAAGAGAGAGAGAGAGATTATAGGTGATATGAAGGAGAAACATAGTGCCCCCCTCACCCACCCATCTGTTCTTTCCAGCCCCTTTTTTCACCCTCTTGTTGACACAGCACATGTCATTTACACTGATCCCTTGCTATTAAAAAGGATACCTGGATGGCTACTGTTGTCATCGATGTTAGGGAGGGCTGGAGCGAGTGGGTGGTGGTGATGCTTACAATGCGTAGGGGATGGGAAGGGGGGCATTTATTGGAAGGACTGGACCCTCTGTCTCAGCCCCCCCCCCCCACTCTCTCGCTCTCTCGCTCTCTCTCTCTCTCTCTCAAAGCCCTCCAACTCCAGCATCCACAGGGAGGAGGAGGAAGAGAAGGAGGAGAGAATAAATACAGTTTCTGTAACCACATGTTGCTGTGCTTGAAGTGCTGCAGCAGCTCCTGCCTTTCCCTTGCTTTGCATTGTGCGTGTAACTAACGATGGGTCCGCTGCGTCTGTAGTTTCTGCCACCTGTGGCAGCACTCCTATTCCCTCTACGCCACAGAGAGAGAGAACAAAAAAAGGGGAGCTGAGAGAGGTCGGAGAGGAGGAGGATATCTTTCATGATAAGTGGACTTCTGACAGAGAGAGAGATCCACGCTGCATATCCAGTTGACACAAATGAAAGGTAAGGCATTGAGGCTGATAGTGTGACCATATCAGATGCATTTTAAACGCGGCAGTGTGTCTCTCTGATGATGCATATATTAAACATCCTTGTCATTTGTTTTAAATCAGGAAAAGGTCAGCCAGTTAGATGATGATTAAAACTGCCAGTGATCCGTCTTGGTTGGTGCTGTAAGTGGATATACAGACAGTGTGTTTCAACAGGTGGTTACCACAGCATCTGCTCTGTGTTTTGACACTAATGAGTGCAGAGGAGTGTGACAGTGCTGATGGAAAATGTTGAGAGTTGATGGTTTGCTGGTCTTTTAGCAAACCCCAAAGAGAGGCAGGGTGATTCATGTGACTGAGCCAACCAGGAGAGGGGCACCCTGGGACTGCCACTTTTAACACTAATTACTATAAAGCTGAAAGACCATAAAGAAAAACAAAACACCTGCCAATCTCACTGAAATACATTTTTTTTAAATGTATAATGTGAAATCCTCTTTTACACATGATTTCACGTTGATTTTTAAATATTTTTATTGATGTTCAGCGTCTATATCGCATCACTCATGTTATCATCTTTTCATTGACAGCAATAGGATATTTTGGAGTCAAGCCTGCTCAATATTGCATTTATTTATAAGTCTTTCTTTATTCACATGTAAGAGGAGATTGATTCTATACAGGGACAAAGGGATGTTTCTCTGTTTGCTTCTCAATCTGTGGTTGACTGGACACATGATGGCACTGTTGAGACAGACAACAAAACGGTCTCTAACTGCATCCGTATGACCTTTTCCTCGTCATAAATAACCATGTGGTGCCTAAAACCCCAGTTTGGCTATTTGAAAAGACGGGTCGAATCTGACATTGATTCTGAAGGACTTCTTATGCAGGCAGACTGTGAGTGTCAAAGTTGTGTCTGAGGAGACCAGCTTGAATTTTGAGTGATTATTATATTGCGATTTGTGTGATGGACAGAGATTGCGTGGTGTTTTAATTGCAATCAGTCACAGTGCCGCAAATAAAGGCACACTTTAGAGATGTTGCTGGTCAGTCAGCAGGCGAGCAGGCCAGCAAGCAGAGCTGTCTCTATGGAAATTGCTTTCGTCATAACACTTCCTATCAAGCCTGTGCTGGGGCTCTGGTCGTGCAGCAGACACAGACCCTTGACAGCGCATAACCAAGATTGCTGGCGGAGGAGACGACACTAACAATGAAGCACAGCCCTGAAGCAACAGATAATTTTATTGTATCACTTACATAATTAGCTATGCTGTATTGCTCCCCAAGCATTTTTAACGCATCTAAAGTTTCTTTTTCCCCCCCTAACATGGCTTCAAATGCTGTTTTTTTACTCTCCTATTACATTGCTGGAGTGTTGTAATGATGAAACCACCCTAAATTTGTTTTATTGCCATGACCTTTATCTCAAATACTCAAAGTACCTCTGTCCCCCTCCCTCAGGGTCTTTGATTTTACATCATATCGTAGAAGATTATTGAGGTTGAAATACCCATAAAACCCACTGCACTGAACTCATACCTAGATAAAAGCTTTCATCTAGTTTTGGAGTCTGTAATGAGACCCTGCTGTGTTTGATGTGTTATTATTGGGTAGCAAAAGTGGTAAAAAGGAGAAAAAGGAGAAAAAAGGAGGCTTTCTCCTCTGAAGCCCTGTAGTGTTCAATGTTGAATAAACAGCTACGTAATAAAAAACAGGATAAATTATGTAAAAAATACAAAAAAATGAAGAAAATTTAAGAAATAATTTATTAAAACTAATCCAATTATTATTACATGTTTTATAAGGGTTAAGTTTTAAAATCTGCAACCAAATTTAGCCAGATAGCCCCTTTTTGCCAGAGCATTGTCAAAGTAATTTTGAATCTCCTGCTAAACATGTTCCATTTATTTAGCTCAACAAGGGTGCACATGCTAACTAGCTAGCTAACTAGCGAGGGGTTTGCGAGCTGTGCGAAGAACCAGTGTGAAGAGTGGTAGCTAATGTTAATAGGTTATTTCAGAGCATGATTGTTAAGATGTTACCTTAGAGAAAGAAACACAACTCTGTAAAGATCATAAAGACAAATAGACTTAAAGAACTGTAGCCTATATGTCAACAAATGCTATAAATTTGCCATCGTTGGCAGTTAAATTGAAATAAAATCCAATTTAGGTTTAGGTGAATGAGTACATTTAAAGGGAACTATACACAGTTTTTTTTTTTAAATCTGATGATGATGATGAACAAATAGGCAAACTGCAAATTTACTGCTAATTGGCGAAAATGCCATTATGAAATAAAAACAAAAATTTGAACAAGGGTATATGGCACTCAAATAAAAAAAACATCCAGTAAAAAATGAAAATTTATAATATTTGAATCTGTAAAAATATTTGACATTTCTGTTTTTGTTTCTTTTGTTTCTTGTTTTTTGTTTTAATCATTTCTTTACTTATGTCACAAATTGTCGGTGAGATTGTGATGGTCTAATTAGGGGTTTCCCCCCTTTTCTTCCACATGTGACAAACAACAAACCAGAATCCTAAAACCAGCACCATGCCCGGACTAATTAACAAGGAGAATCGGAGCGCTCTGCCCCTCAGTGTCTCTGATATCACTTCCTGTGTCAGGGGATATACTCTGGCTCTGACAGCCTCTATGACCTATGAAAATATTGAGGATCATGCAATCGAGGGTAAGTGTGTACTATAGACCAATTTGTTTATGTCAGTTATGTGAAGGCTATCCACTTTCGATCAATTTAAACCCACCTTATGCTCTGAAACACATTGTAAAACTGATTAATATCGACTGATTATTATCGACTGAATGTGTAATTGCTTGTTTGCTGCATCTGCACATATTTATGTTTTTTTCTTCTTGTATGGCCTTTTAGGACTCTTCATTTATCCACTGGAGGAAAGATCCATTGTTGTAGGGTTCGAGGCTATGATATCCAGTCAGATTATAACACTGCAAATCAAAGACAAAGCAAAAATTGAGGACTGTTATCTTGATTGCTACAACACGTCTAACGGAGCTCTCCAGAGTGCAAGTGGTAAGATCAAAGCTGCTCAAATCAATATTTTTGTATAAGCAAAGGATCAAATGATTATGTGTAATGTGAAGGGGGTCGCTTGTAGTTATGAACCCACAGAGAATTATCAGCTGACTGCAGTTCCCCTTCAGCTCTACGGGGTGTTTTAGTGGCTTTCAGCACGTTGTTTTGGTTTTATGGCCCATGTCTTCATGGTTTTGGTTACTCTCACCGCTCTCACTGCTCTAACCTGTGGTTAGAAACTATCTAGTGAACATAGTGGTGAGTTTACCAGCTACAAATCCAGATATTTCCCTCAGGAATCATTGGATGCCAAATCAGACCTAAAAGAGAGTGAATATTGGACACACAGACAAGTTACAAGCCAACATAAAGTGTCTTAGTAAGGTGTTGCGTCACCATATGCTGCCGGAGCAGCTTCATTGTGCCTTGGTAATGATTCTCCAAGTCTTTGAACTCTACTGGAGGGATAAAAAACATTCTTCCAAAAGATATTCCCTCATTTGGTGTTTTGATGATGACACTATCTAACATGTCAGTCCCAAATCTCAACTGGGTTGAGATCTGATGACAGTGAAAGCCATAGCATACGATTTACATCATTTTCATGCTCATCGAACCATTCAGTGGCCCCTTGTACCCTATAGTCACCCGCTTACATCAGGATGGAAGTGTTTTATCACAGGATAAAGGTGATCACTCAGAACAGCTTTGTATTGATTTCCCTTCCTTCTTAGGGGACAGGTAAACCCAAACCATGCCGGCAAAATGCAACCCACAGCATAACCGAGCCACCAGATCACCTCAGTCTTGATACAAAATCAGAATCAACCGAGCCTGCTCAGTATTTTTATACCTGCCACAGAGCGTGACTGGATGTTAATTGCTTAATTGTACCACTCAGTGCACCGGGGTGGAAGCATCTGCATTTGTTATGTTTCTCCACTCATTCATTTGGGTTTTTCCTTTAATTTGTTGCCTGTCTGTATATCCATCAGGTGGATGGGAATGAATGTTAATGTTGCTCCGTGGCTGCTGGATGTGTAAATAGGTAATTGTTTGCTAACACGTGGCATATCGATTTTAAGAGGTGATAATATGTCGCCGGTGTATTTACAGCTTGCTGCACTTTCCCCAGTCGGCCAAAAAAACATAATTTGATGCAGGGGGCACTCCATTAATTTTACAAATGAACATAGTGTCTTCAATTAAACAAAGTGCTACTGCAGAATGAATTCTGAGAACAATAAGACAGCAGAGGTAATGCCACCCTGACGTCTTTCTAAAGAAACACCTGCCCTCTCAGGCATGCTTTAATCTTAGGAACGACCTAAAAGACCCTTGCTCAAGGTACTTAAGTTGTTTACAGGCCCTTAAGAGGTTAGGAATTCAGAGTTATAATTGAGTGTGAAGCCTGGCTGTGATTTCTACATGAATCTGTAAAGTCTTTAACCAGCAAAAAGTCATTACACCATTCTGTATTAAGAGCAACATCTGTTTTGGAGATTCAAATGAAGACTCAATGAAGGAATAAAAGATAACTCTAGGCAGGTTTCTGGACAGCTTTGCATTAGCCTGGATACCCTGAGTCATACCAGCTGTGATCAGTTTTAAAAATATGGTTGTTTACTAATCTAGTCTGGTGTTACAGGACACATAGTGTTGGATGAGGATTTGGAGACGACAGTGTTAGTGGTTAACCTTGGGATCATCCCTCCCATGGAGACGGTCCACATTCTGGTCAGTACCTCCTCTGAGCTCTCCACCTTGCCCAGCGGGGGCATCAGGGTGTCGACCCCAGCGGTTTGTACGCCTCGAGTACAGAGGACCATCAATGAGGAGCAGGGACTGTCCCCAAACTTCTCCAGAACGTAAGAAAAAACTGATAAACTCATGAAAACAATTAAAAAAAAAACTCTTATTGATATAACACCTTGTTACATGTTGTTGTCAAAATTGGTGTAATTTAAAGTGTGATTTTGTACTGTAAACTGGATTTTTAGGCCCCAGTTATACATTTTTTTATGGACAGAAACTGAATACTAACAAATTTATATGTTCAATCAAGATGGCTCCATTTTAATGTAGATATGCTTTGGCACTTTTAGGCGGGAAAGGCATACATGCGCCTCAAGTCCTCATGATCAAACTCCCAGCTCCCCTCAGCTGTGGTTGGCGTCACTGCTGGAGGAGGAGGCCATCAACTCCATGGACTATAAGTTTAACTTCCAGCTCGAGATACGTGCTCCTTATCTCCTCGCAGGTCAGACAACTAACCATTATTCCCAGAGCAAGTCCATGAATCAGCTGTGGAATACTGATTTTGCCAGTGTGTTTAGGCTAAGCTAAAATAAGCTAAACTAAGTTAAGATAGGCTAAGTTAGGCTAACTGGGTTAGGGTTATCCCACAGACGTGAAAGTGGTATTGATCTTTTCAACCAACTCGCCATGAAAGTGAATGAGTGTATTTTCCAAAAATGTCGCATTATTACCTTTTTTTTATAAACTTGACAACTTGGTGAATTGAGCATCAGAGAATTTGTGACATAATAATAATAATTATTGTGTGTTTATTCTTGATGTTTGCTCAAACTGCACCAGCACACGAAGGCATCAGTGCAACAGTTATCTTGCTTATTAGATCTTCTGGAAATTTGAGCTCTCGTAGTGTAATTTCGAGTCATTTCTGTGGGATGATATGGTTTATTATTACTGTGGTTGTCATTACTGGAGGTGAAGCCAGAGGTTATTTGATCTGCGCCTGCTTTCTGCTCTGTGTAGGTGTAGAGAGCCCCTCTCACGCCATTCGAGCTGATGCAGACCCTCTGGCCCGCTCTGCCACCAGCGTCGTCATCACTCTGGCGGACAAGTACACTTACGACTGTCCTGTCAAAATCCTCATTTACCCAAGTGGTAGGTGCACAGCTATAAAACTCACTCGCAGCACAGCCCTGCAATTAGACTCTCCTCCCCTCTCAAGTACAATGTTTTGAAATTGTTTATTTCAGCTCTGTCAAGCTTCTCTTACATTATGTTTTTTTTATGTTAAGCTGATAATCAGATCAGTGGTGAGGTGATTCACTGCCTCTTGTTATTAATGTATGACATGCCAGCAGAGTCAGACTCCATTGTGTGGGTGTGCAGTGCCAGGCCTTTCCCCCCCCCCATGCTCTCGTCTCTCCCTAACTGCTGTCTTGACCTACAGTATGTGTGGGCTAGTTGTCTCCCAGAGGCAGGAATGAGCCCCAGCCTCGCTGATCCAATAGGCCTCTTATGAAGGCTTTGTTCACAAACAGACCTGTGGCCAGTGCTGGGCAATTTAATTCAGACCGATGCTGCGGTCTCAGTGACAACATGGATGTTCAGTTCAAGTAGAGAGATGGAGGAAACTCAGCTGCATTACAGGCAGGCATTTGCGTTGTAACAAACACACCTGAAAAAAAACAGAAAGTAGAGGTTTATTTTCATCCTCAGCTTGGGTCGATTAATGACCCGAAACACAGACTGAGTTGCACCAATTAAAGATATTTTAATAATATATAATGTGCAATTAAATAGTTGCTACATGAAATAAATCAATGAAAAGCAGTAGGGGTGATAACACCAAGGGTTATTTAGCTAGTACATGAATTTATTGACATTTATATCACATTGTTGTCAGTTCTTTCCAGCAGTATGTAACAGTAATCCCCAATTATCCTGGATTAATCATTAAACACAGACAATGGATGGATCAACGGATGTATAGATCAACCAATTTGAAAATACTAATTCATCACTCAGTTAATTAAGGTCCACACAAATTTAATGTAAGATCAGAGGCCTGTAACAACAGCACTGGTGATTTTTATTTTAATCTTTCTCAGTTGTTTTTCATTTAAAGCTAAAATCACATACAAAACGTTTTACAACTATATTACAGCCCACGACTGGCTAGAAAACTCATCAAGTAAGTGAAAATTGAGACTTTTGAAGTATTTTTTAATTCCACATAGGAAGCAATCTGTTTCATGGCCAAAGTATAAAAGATGTCAGTGAAAACCAGTGGGGATGATAAGGCAAAGTGCACGCATTTATTGACATTTTCATTTTTACTTCCCAGCAGCACATGACCTGGAAGTGGATAAGCAGCAGAAAAAGGATGGATGAATGAATGCAAAAAAATAACTAATTCATTTAAGGTCCACATGAATTTAACATGAGTTCAGAGGTCTAGAAAACTGGTATTTGGGATTTTGCAGCCTGTTTTTCTTAAAATGACAAAAATGAAAACATTTTATAACTAATGTTTGTAAATTAAAGATTTTCTTTCAAGATGAAATCAGTGAATTTTAAGCCTTTTCAGGACCTGCAGATACCTTGTACTGAGGATAAACAGTCCAAATCCCCAGGATTCACTCAACCCTCCGAGCTCATTCTTTTTTCTTTAGACCCAGCTGTGATACCGCATCTTTATACGCAATCACCTCTTAATTTCCTCATCAATATGGGAATAATTCTGCACTCCAGATTACCACACTTCCCCACCCTGTGCTGCTACCTGGAGTCACTTTCAGGCATTGTCCATCTGCTTTACAATCTCTCTGTAATATATTTAGTAATGTCTTTGTCCTGACCAACTGTGTCACTGTAGAGCCTCATCTGCCACATGTGCTCATTGAGAACGGAGACATGACACAGGAGGAGTACGATGAGTATCTTCACGGCCGGAGTGATTTCATCAAGGCCACCAAGAAGGACTCCAGCAATGAGAGGAAAGTGAGTGTGTCATCGACATCAACACCGTGTACCTGAACTGATGACGCCAATATCACACCAATGTCATTTTGAGGAAAGTGGTTAAGAGGTTTTTCTTTGTAGGTAGACTTTTTCTAGCTGCTAAATTTGTGTAAAAATCTGGAATGAATAAAGAGAACAGCTTGTATTATTCTTCCCTAAATGGCAGAGAGCAGGACCAGTGAAGTCAGGATTGCCAGATGGAGGATTTTCTGCCCGACTGGGCAACTCTTTACTTAATTAGACAGGAAAAAATTGTTTTAGGCTGGTTGTGATTATTTTGGCGACTTAATGTTGTATCAAAGTTAGGTTATATTCCAGTGGTGTGCGGGGGCTCTTACAGGTAGGCAAGCAGAGCCACAAAACACTTTGTTCTAAATGATGTCTATTTTTAACTTGAACTGCACAAGCACTGCGCAGCTTGCTTGTCCTGATGTCACGACACTGTTTCTAAGCATGTTTATGGAAGTTTATTTGCAGTAGATATTGGAGAAAAAGATATACTCATAAAGAGGGAGTCAAACTGATTTTAAAAATACACCTTCATGCTGTTGTGTTCAGATTTGACAGTTATGGCAGAAACTGCTGCAATCTGGCAGCGAGGCATTTAACTTAACTTTAAAACGTAGCACACTTTAAAGGTGTTAGCATTAACAGCTGTTTGCTCGCCAGTCTAGAAGAAATATCCACCTCATTCCCTTACCTGCTAATCGCTGTCTCCTGCGGTTGAATTTCAACTCTTGTTTTGCTTCTATTTCTAACACTTGTCTTCCTCTACTGAAGTTAGCATGCTAACCAGCTAGCCTCATCCCCTCTCCCAGTTGTACTTTGCAATAGTGGGTCACTGTGGTGTCCAGCCTGCCCTCAGTTCAGCATGTGAGGATGTAGAAGTAGCGCTGATCAGAGGGGGTATAACCTCTTGTCTTGTAACAATGGATGAAACGCTTGTGAAGACACCATTATCACCACCGCCACCCGCTCCTGGCAAGAAACTGTGTTCAGTGGCAGAGAAAAAAAAAAAATCACCTTTAATTGTCTCCTCGAGCTGTGCCTCACTACCACTGCTGCCCCCCATGAGAGCCTAACTCCTCTTAGGTAGAAACCACCCTAATGGTAACCTAAATTATTACAACCCGCCCAAATCCACTTTCCACAAATCCACACACTGATACCAGTTTGGGATTTTTATTTTATTTAATATTTTTTTGCAAATTGAATAGCTTTTTTTTATTTAGGAGACTCATGTGTTTCCATTCACATCTCAGCTGTGATGAGGTTGTTAAGTGACCAGCAGACCTTAACTGGAGAAGGAGAGAGAGCACTTAGCCATAAAAATGGGTTTCTATGGAAACACTCTAAAGGCTCGCCACACTCTGCCTGGAATTTCCTGCACATCTACAATAATTGATGCGCTCTGTCTATCCACCTGATCACCTGTCTCCCTCACCTGTTTTTTTTTTTTATCACTTTTTTGGCTTCTTTAAGTGTTAAATTGAAGCAGTCACAGATTCATATTCAGGTCCAGTTATCTCAAGGTGTCAGATCCACTATAATTCATGCCTTCTCTTTTGCTTTCTTTGTCTTTATAGGTAGATATAATTCACAGGCGGCTCCATAAGGACATCCTTCACAACCCTGTGGTTATGTTGAACTTTTGTCCTGACCTCAAGTCTATCAGCTCAGACCTGAGGAAGGTTCACGGCGAGTTTATCTTCCTCATTGACCGCAGCGGCAGCATGAGCGGGGTTAACATCAACCGCGTGAAGGTATTTTAATCCCAGCAGGGTGTTATATTTCTCCTACAGATGCAGATCCAAACATGCATGGATGCATACACTGATTTGCATATAAATTGTAATATATCACACGACATCACACATCAGCAGTTCAAAGAGGAGTTTTTCTGAAATGATATTCTCAGATTACACTGAATTTGTTGAAATATGTCATAGTTGACGCCAAAAGCATCACAAATGCACACATTTTTAAAGAGATTAAATGGAAAGCTAATAAATCAAAAGACACAGGCTGTATAATTGCCTTCCTGGCTCCTATCTATACTGTAGAGTCAGTCTGCAGAGATTATAGACGTGGTCAGCCAACTGTGTGAAGGTCATGTACACAAGAATATTGATCAGGCAAATCATTCACTATTAACCAAACGTCTCCCAGTTGCTAGGTTTTAGACAGCAAGTCTTTTATCAGGCTTCATGTGAGGTTTCTTCAATACCTACATCCAAGGTTTATAGGTTGGTTTTTTTTATATATTTGTTGGTTATGTGGCTGCTTGTGCACTGAGCCTGCCCTGTGATGTGATGCCAACTGATGTTAACTTGAGACTCAGACATAGGCTTTTATTGGATATGTCTAATACTACAGAGTCTGGGCTCAAGGCCGGGGTGAGCCTGGTGGTGATGTGCCGACTATTTATCTCTGATCTTTCAAAAATCCTACACGATACCTGGGGCATTATATACTAATGGTTCTCTTCATTAATGCGCCTGAATAAGCATTTTATGACAGATTGTCTGGCTGATGTGACCTTCGTGCTCTTCGCCTGAATGAAGGTTTAGATAAGTGGTGTTCTTCTAGAAACTGCACCTCTGCTGTCGAAGAGGCAGTGATTGATGAAATGATGCCGCACGCTGCCACTCTCCACTCAGGCCTCTCCTTGAGAAAATCTGCTGCGGAGTGATGACAGCTGTGTAGAGCACTTTGCATTCATTCAAGCAGACATCAGCACATGTAGCTGTGTTGCGGTGGAAATTATCAAATACTCCCAACAGGACATGAAGCACCTAATGAGCAGAAGACTTCTGCCTGTTATTTTCTTTACATATTTCAGATTTCTCAGCCTTCGTGCGGTTCTGTTTTCTGGATGTGGACTTACTCTGCTCTCGGTCTCTTTCTCAGGATGCCATGGTGGTGATTCTCAAGAGCCTTGTGCCTGGCTGCCTTTTCAACATCGTAGGATTTGGCTCCACATTCAAATCACTGTTCACAACCAGCCAGAACTATGAGGAGGTAAAGAAACTGTGTATCATTAAACAGGCATTTTACTAATTTTACACACATTGAGTGTTAGTTTAGTTGTAATGAGGAGTACAACCCAGGCTTTGAAGACATGTATTAGTGTTCTCTGTGGCTCTGAAAGGTTTGAAAACCCTGATGACGTGGTGCTGTTTTGTTAGACTGTGGGAAATGTTGGATTCATTTTTGGAGTTATATCCATACTTACAGTGACGGAAAATTTATTCACATCCTTTAGTCAAGTAAAAGAACTAATACAACAATATAGTACAATATATTAGTAGTATAGCATCTGCAAAATGTACTTAAAGAATCAAAGTAAAGACTACATTATTAGATTGTTAATACTGATGCATCAGTGCATAAGTGCCATTTTACTGCTGTAGCTGGTCAAGGAGTTTGTTATGTTAGTCCAATGGTTCCTAATCTAGGATTCAGCCCCCTCAAAAGGGTCATAAATCTGGAAGAGTTTGAGCTGATTAATGGGAAGATTGGGGAAGAAAAAAAAACAAACAACAAAGTTCTGCCACACAACCTCAGCTACATCATATATTTAGAATAATGTAGCATTTTCAATAAGAAAAAAGATCATTTGGTGACATCTCGAATATTTTCTGTCCAACTGTTCCCAAATCCAGGGACATTGACTCCACAGTGATATAAAACAGAGAAAAGCAGCAAATCTTCACATTGGAGAAGCTGGAATCAATGGTGGACAGTTCTGCTGAAAAAACTATTATTAAAAACAGTTTCTGATTAAGTTTCTGCAAAACTACTAATCAATTAATCAACTAATTGTTGGAGGTCTATTGATATTTGTATAATGTTGAGGAAATGACCATTGCTAATCACCACTGTATTCTGAAATTCAATAATAATTAAAATTAAGTGATAAAGATCTATAATGTTGGGAAACTAGGTAATACATTGTTCATGATATTATCTAATTTGATACAGATGTTTTTATTTTGTGTGTATAGCATTTTGTGTTGCAGTAGCTCTGTTGTCTACATTGAACCAAAGCATTTGTACAATGCTGTTAAACAAGAAACCTCAGTTTAAATGTTCTCCTCCTCACCATGGTGATCCAGGAGGCCCTGGCTCTGGCTTGTGAGTATGTCAGGAAGATCAGAGCCGACATGGGAGGCACCAACATCTTGGCACCGCTCAACTGGATCCTGAGGCAGCCGATGTCCAGTGGACACCCACGCCTGCTCTTCCTGCTCACTGACGGGGCTGTCAGCAACACAGGCAAAGTTATTGAGCTGGTCCGCAGACATGCACGCTACATTAGGCAAGTATGACAGCTCCTGCACTCAGGCACTGTGCTGAACGTTAGAAATGGCAAAAAGATCAACACTGACATTACAAAATGACTCATTTGAGGCTGAATTTGATTCATATCTGCACACACAATTCGTCATACTGACATGAATATGTGTCTGAGGTAGCTGCCTGGTTATTAGGAGAATTGAGAGAATGAATCGGGGGCAAGCTTATTAGAAACCACTGTAGCAGTAACAGCACTGGCAGAGAACATAAAAATGACATCCGGGGATTGTCGGGGGCTTAAAAGGAGCACCTAGTTATGGAGCTATAATCCTCTCAAAATGAAATCTGGATGTACACATTTTATGTCGTGTATGTGTCAAACATTATACAGCTCTATCACTACAAAGAATCTGTCAGAAAGCAGATCGTGGAACATTGTTTTAAAATTGAATGTGGACGTAAGAATGCTCCCTGCCGGCTGCCAACAGCAGCTGTCGACTGAGAGTGGGCGCTGGTGGCACAATAGATCTGCGGTGCACAGGGAAATCATTTCATTTTGCCGCTTGCATCTCTTAGTCTCACACTGTGAATTCCCTCTCCTGAGTCACCCTGGAAATAATTGACTTTTGTCTTCCCCCTTTTAATGGATGACCCCCTCCCACCCCCCTTCCCCCAGACGATTGCATTAGGTACACAGAGCTCGGCCAAAACGCCGACACTTCCTGGGTCATTATCGCGCTCTGCTTACAAATCAGTGCAGCCTTTCAGAGACGAGATCAAACAACGATGAATCTCTGTTTTGCAAAAATCCGTGTTAGGTTCTTAACTACGTCGAAGGTGACATTTATGCTTTAATCTGCTCTCTCTGAGCTCATTAAAAATGTAAAGGGATGTTGCAGGTGTAGTGGAATTGGTCATTCCCTCCCTCTGTGAAAAACTGAAAAAAAGCTCCCTAGAGAACTCTGCAAAGCAGCAGACATGTCTCAACCTCCCATCATGAAAGATAATTTCCTGTTTTCCCCCAAAGCTGTGTTTGACAAATGAGATGGTTTATGTGCATCTCCACAGAATCTCTTTAGATCTGTGCACATCCTGAGGACACACCTGTTATAATGATCATGTATGTCTCGATCTGTCCACGGAGCTGCAGTGTTTAATGTGTTTGTGCAGATGTTTTACATTCGGCATAGGACAGAATGCTTGCAGGAGGCTGGTGCAGGGACTGGCGACGGTTTCTAAAGGAACAGCAGAGTTCCTGGCCGAGGGAGAGAGGCTGCAACCCAAGGTACTCATTTCCAGCTTTGTGTATCAACCCTAATGACAGCCAGCTATTCTGAGGGCCACTGAAGAGCCATTAAGCAGCGGTTTCAAAGCACTGAGTGTCTGCCGCTGATACCAATTAGGAAATCATATCTCCGAGACGCCATTCGCTTTATGTGCCGGTCAGACAGAAGCTGAGAATGTTTTAGCTGGCTTATTTTTACTCCGCAGATGATAAAGTCCCTGAAGAAAACCATGTCTCCAGTGCTCAGTGACATTTCCATTGAATGGCTCTTCCCTGAGACCAAGGAAGTGCTTCTGTCCCCTGTGGGAAACACCTTCCTGTTCCCAGGGGACAGTCTGATCGGCTACAGCGTGGTTTGCGACACCACCCGCTACCACGCCAACCCCAAATCTGTAAGTGGGAGACACTTGCTGAAAAGTGATGTGAACTTTTTGTGGTATGAAAAAAACCTTTTGATGTTAAGTTTGACCACTGACTTCACTTAAGTCACTTATCTGTTGCCTCTGAAATGTGCCTGAAGTAAATCCTGAGGGAGATAAAGAGGCTAAGCTCAACTATGCAGAAGCTTTTTAATCTCGTTAATGGGTCTTCATTAAAGCACTTTTCTTGGATGTGTCACCTACTCTAAATCTTAACAGGATAAGAGGAGACGATACAGCATGATGCGCTCCATCGAGTCAGCCAGCTCCGTGTTTTACCACTCTCAAGAGGAGGATCCGGCGAAGACAAGTGTCGACAGTCAGGGCTCCTACAGGGAGGCGGCCTCTGGCCCTCTGTATGACCCCTACCTGGACTCCATGATAGATGGCAGCCCTGTCACCACAGAACAAGACGCCATGGGTAAGTGCATATTCCTGAATGAGGAGATCACCAACTGCTTAGACTAAAGCTGTTAACTCGTTATTAGCGTGTTCTTGTTTCTAGGTTATCCTAAATAGATACAACATAGATAGAAGATCACGATTAAGTCGCCAAGTATCTGCTCTTTGTTTGGGCACAGTTAGGTCACTGTCATAGACTGTATATATATACATATATATATATACATATATATGTACTGTATATCCTCCGTGACGTCATCCATAGGTTTCTGAAGAGTGGTTTTGAGGCTTAGAGTGGGCTGCTCTGCTGTTGCCATCTTGGCAATGCCTGACTCCCAGCTAATCCAAAATGAGCTAAAAGGAGGGGTGCGTGTTGAGCCGAGAGTTCGGTTCATGCCGGTTTGTGGCAAGGTTCTGCTTATCAACCTGCCACTCATAGCGGCACACACTCAATTATGCAGATCTTTAAGCCTTAATCAAAGTTAAACAGGTGGATTATATAAATAATTCACCCTCGGTACAGTTGTTATGAAGGAGAAGTTAGCTATAGACAGCTAAGCTGTTTCTTGTGCCAGGCTGTAAAAATGTTTATTTCTGCTGTAAAGTTTGGCATTTTTACATCCGGGTCTACGGGCATTGACTCGCTTTTGGAACCAACTTCAAGTGGACATTCAAGGAACTGCAGTTTTTGGCACTTTTTCCATGTTGGTTTCATTTGCTGCTTGGTCATGGTTGAATGGTGTCACCTTTCAAAGGGCACAGTAGATTTATGATGGCTCATAAAGCATAGGTCAAAACATTATTTAATATCAGCTCATGCTGAATATTTGTATCTTTAAACAAAACATCAGGGTTGGAGAATACATCACCAAGAAGGCGGGCGTACAGCACCAACCAGATAACAGACTACAACCCGGCAAAGAAGGTCTACACTCCCAGTGACCCCAACTCTGTGGTGGCCAAGAATCCACTGAGGAGAGCCAAGGTCCAGGAGCTGATAGGCCAGATGAGCCCCGAGCATGAGGCGCAGTGGAAGAACGACTACCAGGTGTGGTCCCACACTGTGAATAGTGACATCCACGTGATTGCTTTTAAGATGATCTGCTCTGCTCTAGTCTCTAAAATGGGTCAGCAGTTATGTTTGATTCAGTCTGTAATTCAGCCGTATCGTAAACCAGTGCTTCCGAACTGAAAATGATAATCACACACAAACTGTACATGTTTGAGCACACATAGGCACATTAAACAAGTCGCAGTCTAGTACGGTTATAAATACAGGAGGATGTTATTTTGCATCTGGAAAAATGATATTTGCATTCAGACTGTGTTGACAAATTGACACCTGACCCCGTCTGGACCGGTGTATAATCAAGAGCAGACAGAGCTCAGTAATGAAGGGCAAATTTATGAATGGTAATTAAGTTTGAATATTTCCCAGTGTGCACAGAATTCATCGGGCTGTGAAGAAATTATATCTTCTCTTTGTAAATGCAGCTGAGGCTCGATTGCCCTCTTGCCATGCCTCATCAATCTAAATATAACTGTAATGAGTAAATAGTAACTTTTTATTTATTTTATTTATTTGTTTATTTTTACACAAATGGGAAGATGAAGGCTTCAGCATCCGCTTATCTAAGTTATTTTAATCAGTCAGCTCCAACTTAGATTTTAAAGCTGAAAAAATTAATCAACAGAAAATTAATGGCAGCTGCAATTTATTGTGTAAGTGATTTTGAAGAAAAATACCATTATGTGACAGTGAACTTCACATCTTTGGGTTTTCATCTCTTGGCCAGACAAAATGAGCATCGTGATGATGTCAAGTTTGGCTTTAGGAAACTGAGCTTTTTCACTGTTTTCTGACGTTTTAAACGCCAAACAATTGATAGATTACACCAGAAAATGATCACCAGATTAACTGATAATGAAAATAACTGTTATTTGTAGCCCTATTTCCAACATAGATGATTTGCATGAGTTTCATCAGACAATAAGACTTAATAAGAGGGAATCTTTTTTTGCTCTTTTAATATTATTTTTAAATGGCCCCTGTATGTACATAAGCACCATGAAATCTAGAGGACGAGTGGACACAATTAAATGACCAGAATTACAATCAGTAGATGAGGCTGCATACCTGTGGTGGGACCAGGGTGTTTTAAATTGAAAAAAAAAAACTTTCTTTTGTTTTCAGCCACAGCTGGCAAGCCTGTGTGCCACATCTTCCAGAGGGCGTGCTGCCAGCTTTCACAGGCCTCTCCCTCAGCAGGAGCCGCTTCTGCAGCAGGAAGCCGACACAGAGTTTCATTCCCATCCCCAGCCTCAGGACAACTCACAACCCAGCAGCAGCAGCAGCGGTGGGGGTGGTGGTGGCGGTGGCGGTGGCGGCAGCGGCGGTGGCGTGCTGCCAGCAGCTCGCAACACCGCTAGGGAAGATGGATCCAGATCCTCCACTGACAGCCCATCTGTTGGCAGCGTTGGAGATACAGGTGAAACCACAAACATGACCATTTTTGATACCAACAAACAAATCCGATTCCCTTTTTATAGCAAATCTGGAAAGTAGCATCAGAAGATTGTGGTTTCTCAGGACAGGAGACTGTGCAGAGACTGATTTTAATCAAAAGTTTCCTGAATGCAACCAGATCTTGCCTGATCAAGTTCTTATGTTATATTTTAAAGTAGTTATGGTCTTTGCCTGAAGTTTTACAGCACACTGAATCCATACCCTCCCTCATGGGAGACAATTATATTTATTCTTTTTCACATTTATTGGTTTAGTTCATGATCTTTTCCTCCTTTTACACCTCTAATCATAAAGCTAAACCTAAGAAGTTCTAAAATGTAATGCTGCATTAATATCAAAGAGAAGAAATTTGCTCTCTCCGCGAGAGTTACACCAGAAAATCAATGCTACTCTTCCTCAGCTGGTTAGCTTAGCTTAGCATAAAGACTGGAAACAAGGGGAAACAGCTGGCCTGGATATGTCTGAAAGTAACAGAATGCCTATGAGCATAATTAAATATCACTAAGTAACTCATTATATTGCTCAAAGAGTGTTTCCTGTAGTGTTGCCCGTTGTTGGGATTAAGGCTTCAGTTACGTCACAGAGGTTAGGGTTAGGTTAAGGATGACTGGTGGGGGTTAGGAATAAGTTTAGGATCAGACTTAGGCAAAGGGAAACACATATCAATGGGGAACAAACACTGGACTAGTGTTAGTCCAGTAAATCTTAGTAATTAGGATTTACTGGACTAATGCATAATTACTAAGATTTAGAGGTGACGTTTGGACAGAGCCAGGCTAGCTGTCTCCCCCTGTTTCCCAGTCTTTATGCTATGCTAAGCTAACTAGCTGTCGGCTGTACATTTATATTTAATGGACAGACTCGACAGCACCTCACTGTCAACAAGAAAGCAAATATTTCCAAGAATGTTGAAGCATGAAATCCTAATCCCAAACTTTAATCAGAATAATTAAATTAGTAACCTGTGAGTTGAAGACAAGACCACCACGATAGATTTATTCGGTCTGATACGAAGTTTGATAAAACATCCTAAATCTAAAATAAGGACGCTGCACTTCAGTGTTGGCAGATGAGTGAGCACAGACGTGCTTCTGAGGAAGGACAGGAAATCTTTTTCTATATTTGGGGACAAAACAAACAATGACCCAGGAGATGAATAGCTGTTATTCAAGGTCTGTTTAAGCAGGCTGAACACAGAGAGCTTTGGAAACATGGGTGATGAACCACTTTAACACAAATTCAGTTGCAAGAGAGAAGTAGCAGGTAAGAAGCCTCAGGGAGCTCTGAAAACAGTGTGAATTATGAATGCAAATTCAGGAATCAAATCGTGCTCCTGTGATGTTTCAGATGGTTACGGACACCAGTTATGTCAAGCAGAAACCCCACAGGAGAACCGAATATCAGATCTGGATGCCACCAACCAGCACGAAGGTGACTGCAAGGCCGTGGTGTCCGGACTGCTGTGTGGGAAACCGATGAGGTGGGAGGTGGTCTTCGATATCGAGCCCTTCCTGAACGGACGGGAACGTGAGGAAAAGGTTCACGAGGAGCTGTGGAACGAGACCTTCCACCACCTGGCTGGACACTCCATCATTCACGACTTTGAGCACATGGTGGATAAAGAGTGTGAGATTGAGCACGGTGAGTGTTTATGGGAAGATCTGGGGATGTTTCAATTTGATGTTTAGCTGTTATATTCTTATTTCACATAGGTGTTGAAATTTTAGAAATAAAAGTTTAAAGGAACATATTAACATTTTGGAAAATATGCTTATTTGCTTCCTTTTTGAGAGTTAGTTTAGAAGTTTGATTCCACTCTTACTTTTATACTCTCAAAAGCTCACTGTGTAAAACATTATATCTTTTTAATAATTAAAGTATAAAAAGGAGACATTGTGTTTTTATGGGAGATTATGTGCAGCACAAGTGTTGTAAACATCATTTTTACACTTTGCATTTTGCATAGACGAATAACATTTTAATTAGTGAGGTGTAGAGGTGCTCATGGGTGATTTTGACGGTATTCAACAGAGCCAGGCAAGCTGTTACTCCCAGTTTCCTCTCTTAATGCTCTCTTACCAGCTGCTGGCTTTAGCTTCATATTAAATATATGAGAGTGCTATTGATCAAGAAAGCAAATAAGTGCATTTCCCAAAATGTCAAACTATTCCTTTAAGCTGCTTTAGTATATAGGTTATGTACTGTACATGTGTTGTATGACTGGAATGTTACTACATATATTGCAATACAGTGTCGATATATAATATTATGCAATCCCATGAAATGTTACATAATCATTTTATATTTGTTATAATTCACAGGCTCTGGCAGGAAGTACCAGCTATATGCTATTCACACCAGCAAAGCCTGTAATATACTGAGCAAATACACAGCGTTTGTTCCCATCGACCTGGATACTAATGAATATTTGCCGACATGTATTGAATACATAAACCCTGGTAAGTCATGAAGATTTAATGTGATTAGGTCCTTATATAAAACCCATTGCCCAGTCCTCTGTTTGAACATGAAAGTGTCATCAAACATAATCTGGAAAAACTTCTTCTAGGTAAACTTCTTTAGCAGTTATAAACCAGTAAAAGTAAAAAAAACTCCACCTAAGTTCACGTTTAGAGCTAAAATGATTATATAACAATTTACAGGTAATAGCTGTCGATAATAATAGTCGAAGAAAAAACAAAAACAAAAACTGAGTGGGTTTGATTATTCTTTTAATAGCTCCCATTATACATTTATTTTTCATAGCACTAATTCATCAGTGCAATAAGTCATGATACACTCAACACTCAGGCAAATACTATTGTCACACTCTAATTAACCCCAGTCCTCTCTTGATGTACTCAACACTTCCTGATGGTTTTTCACACTAAGAGCCAATTTTTATGGGCAAGAAAATTATCAAGACAACAGGTCAACAAGAGGAGATGCTGAATTTAATTTGTTGACTTTCTGAAACTTTTGATAATTGATTAATCATCACAATTGCTTAATTAAAAATGGAAAATATTCTGTAGTGTTGTATTCATATTTAAACTTGACTCTCTCTCTCTGCTCTCCAGTCCAGGATTCAGTCAAATTCACGTTCCCTGAGCAAACTTTTAGGGGAAAAGTCAAACATTATTTGTTTACCTGTTATCCAGCCACAGCTTATATCTGTATTTTCTCAATCTCACAGATGTCTTGTGTTTGTCCAGAAAGATAAGATATTTGCCCAGTGTGAGACCAATGTTTAAATCCAATATTTCAGCAGACAAAGCTGGCCATGGTAAACGTATGTTCCAGCGAAGAAGAAGAAGAAGATGAAGAAGAGCTGAGAAATGCAGTGGAGTCTGTGGAAATATTAGATTTAAACATTGGTTTGCCTCAGGCAGATATTTAATCACTCAGAGCAGAGAGGAGTAACATCACAAAAATATCTCTGAAAATGCAGCCTGCTGCAAATGTTTTGCCTTTTCCCATAAGGTTTGCATCACAGATTGGTCTAGACTAAACTTTGAAATTGTGCTACACAGATACAAGCCGGCTTCAAAATAGTTTTAGACTTCCGACTTAAAACCTTTTTTTTTTTAAAGTTTGAATTTTACTTTCAGGTGAAGGTCTGAAGAGGGGCTCCCACTCCAGCTCTCGTTCAGGGAGCAGGAGGAACAGAGGTTACTCCATTGGCCTGGGTCGCTCCCAGTCTGGCGGCATGTCGGAGGAAGCTGAAGACATCCTGCAGCCCAACAGTAAGCTGCGTTTTTAAAAATTATTTTAAGCTCACACTTTTAATCAATCCCAAACAGATGGAGCTTTACTTTTTAGATCTTTAACCAATGAGAAATTCAGTAGAAAGATATAAGAGCTACAGAGGAAGGTAGAAGGGATCATGGATCGAGAATGAAAGTCGTGAAAATGCGGAAGAAGGAATATGATTCTTTAGGGAGAAGGCGATATGAGATTTTTCAAGATTAATATTTATATATTTATATTTACTCAAATCTGTCTTTATTTGAAATGGAAAGGTTGCAGTCTCGCATCACAAGCACCCGGTGCTGTGAAATATGAAGCTCATGAAGGTGTGTGCTGCTGTACGTTAAAAATACTCCAACTTCAGCAAAAGGGCGCAGCATTTTAAATTGGTTTTCGGCGGTGGCATAGCAACAGCAGGCGCTAAGACTAACACACCGTTTGAGCATCTGTTTGGCACTGCCAGTTAAAAGAAAGGGGGAAGAAACAGTGGGCACAGATGCAGATTTTTTTTTTTAATCAAAGCAACATCTATTTAAGTTCTGAGGAAAAAGATGCAATGATTTTGCAAAAGATGAAGTAAAATAAATGACAGCTGACAGTTAATTCTCAATCTTTTTGTTATCATTGTCTCAGGTGGAGAGGATGGTGTCTCTCCGTGCAGCACTCCCTCCTCCGCTGGCTGGGAGAGATGTAGCTTCGCAGAGGGTAAGTGCAACACAACTGTCTGGCAGTCTCTTCTCATTTTCTAGGCAACTATGTTGTATCTGCTCCAAATGTGAAACATGAGATTATTGACATTTAAGTCCCTCTTCTTGTAAGTGATGAGAGAGGTCGGCGCAATTTTGTGGCTTGTATTGACAAATGCTGTCTGGACCTTTTCAAAAAAAAAAAAAAAAAAAAACCATGAGCAGAAATACAGACACTGTTTCAGCGGCAGAGGAGAGACAACTGGTGGAATATATGTCCTCCACTGTCACTGCTACAGCTCAGTGGGTGTGTTATAGCGCTTTGTTACGTGAGACTCATGTTGAGAACAAAATAGAAAAGTGACAGAAAATGCCACTGCTTCTCTCCCTCTCTCCCCTTTCCTTGTCTGACTCTGCTTCTCTGTCTCCAAGTCTCCCAGAGGAGTCCGTCTGTGACCTCTGACCAATCACAGAAATCGGTGGAGAGCATTTTTTCTGCCAGGTGGGTGATTGCAGACTGGCTGGCAGCACAAATGTGCTGTAGCTGTGGTACCACTGCGTGACCAAACACAGGGACTTCAGCATTATAGTTCTCTGTAACTGATGTCTCACAAGGCAGAGCATCGCTCCACGTACCGTCTTCATCTTCATCTATTTCCCTCAGATGATTTTGAGAATGCTGTCTTCAGGTTAATGTATCAGAACAATATCAGGCTGTTTCATGACCATGCAGTGATGAATGAGAATTTCTTCTCCTTTGAAAATCAAGATAAGCAAGAAAAGAATTAGTTCCTACCACGTTCCGCCAAAGAAAGAAGCGAGACGCCATAATCATTTAAATGTGGACATAATGACCCCAGTTTCAGACAGTCTCTCCTGGAAGGCATTCACACTGTTTCACTCAGTTGAAAAGTGAAAAGTGACAGAAATATCCATATGAAGAATGAAAGAGAGAAGTTTAAATGTTGTTCCCATTCTCACCCCCACGCAGCTGGACTACCGTGGCATAAAGTAGGTGTGCATAAGTGTTGTGGGAGACGTGTCTGTAATAACTGCAGGACTGAGCGCTGCAGAAGTTTTCAGGCAGCAGAAACGATGGTTTGAACATTGAACACTTGTAGTTTTGTTTCCTGGGAGATTCAGTTATTTGGGTGTTAAAAAAAAACGTTGTTGAACTTTACTAAAATCACCAAGGTTTCAGCTTCTAATAGCAAGGTGCTGTCGTAGTCATCTTAGAATATGGAAAGAAATCCAGAGGTACAAGCTTTTTTTGGTTTACAAAGTGAAAATGTTGAATGAGAGAATGCATTGAATTACAGAAGCTAATGAAATGGAGGCTAACCCTGATATAATGGTCCATTTAGGCACAGTGGTGGTTTGAGCTAAATGCTAACGTCAGCATGCTAACATACTCACAGTGACAATACTAACTGCTGATGTTTAGAGGATGTTTACCAAATTTCACAGGAATCCATCAAATAGTTGTTGAGATATTTCAGCAACTTTCTAAGAACCACTCTGCTCGTTTGGTAAAAATCCTCTTTGCTCTCAATGTAGTAGAATTCTGTTATGTGTAAATCTTCAGATGTATAAAAAAATCAAAAGAAGCTTTCCTATAATAATAAGAACAGTATATTAAATCGAATGGTGTGTGCTACATGTACTGTGCACTGTGATTTACATCCATGTGTCCTGCCCCTCTGTAAGGTTGGCCCTCAGCAGGACTCGTCTGCTGACTCGAGCTGCCAAAGGATTCATGTGTCGATCTCACAGCAAATCTGGTGACTCAATTGGAGAGAGCGACAACGAGAACAAAGACTACATTCCTCTGGTGGGTAGCTGATCCATACATGTGACTGCTCTGTTAAACCTGCATGTTTTTTTGATGGACACTAATTTGAGCTGACTATCTGGGGAGGCGAATGTGCCACAAGCGGTTGAGCCAGTTTGAATACAAGAGAGACGTAAACAGTGGTACTTCTGGGCTGTGTGCCCCGTGAGCATGCTATATCCTATTCACATCCAACCCAGTTCCTTTGTCTTCATATTATACCTGTCTTTGCAAATTCTTTCAGTGAAAATTCAGTTTAAAAGAGATGATAAAAACGAATGTCTCAATTTTTCTGCCTCGCAAAATAAATTACCAGTGATAGAACAGTCTTCTATAATTCAAACCTTTGTTTGAGGGCCTGAAGCTGTGCCCATGCTAACTGTAATATTATAAGAGCACACTCTGCCCCTCCCCGAGCCCACCAAGAGCGTGAAGGAGGCTCTAATTATGCAGCACACACGCACACATTGTTCATCACTTTCCAAATGCAATGAAAAGAAAATGTCTGTCGAAAATGATCAGAATACCTGCCCCCTTTAACAAGGCGCCTCACACCCAGCGGCTGATTGAAGGAGAAAGTGATGAGGCAGAGAAAACTCAAATCAGATGCTCTTTCACTTCTTTTTTCAGTCATGCAGACAAAAGAAAAAAAAAAAACACACACACACACACAAATTGCCAACTGATGATAAATTCTGGGAGCACACATAATGCATTACCCCTCCATCACAAGTACTACACTGCTGATTGAAGGCTGTAAAAAAAAAAAAAAAAAAAAACTAGCATAAAAAAAACAACTTCAGCTGTATTTTATGTCTAACTGTAAACTATTTCCTTCTGCGTAGCTGCTGTTGCAGTTGGCTTGTGGAGCATTTCCCCTGGACATAGCTCTGTGTGATGCCATTAACGTCCCCATGGACAAGCTAAAGTGGACGTCCCCCTTCACCAGCCACCGCACCAGCCTGGGCCACTTGTCTCACTCCAGCAGCCGTCGCACTGAGAGTGCCGATGACGGGCACAGATCACCGTGTGATCCAGAAACATATCAGCACCCTGCAGAGCAAACTGCAGGTGTCCACAGCCTTTCTCATCTGTCCAGGAGCACCTGGACGGATGCTGCTCCTTCCTCATTAGGAAGTCCATCCAGCGCTGCTGAGCCCACAGTCTCCCCGCACTCCCAGTTGGACAGTGGGCGGAGCTCTGGGTCAGGGGGCTTGGAAACAGCATCACCCGGCAGTGTGCTTCGAGGGATGCTGAATCCAGAGAGCATGGTGTGGGCCACAGCTGTGGCCCTCGCCTGGCTGGAGCACAGCTCTGCCAGCTATTTCATAGAGTGGGAACTGGTAGCCGCCAAGGCCAGCATGTGGTTGAGTGCGCAGGACATTCCAGAAGGCCGAGATTTAGCCTCCATCAAGGCAGCTGCCAACCAGCTCTTCATCATCCTCAGGCACTGGGATGAAAACCTGCAACTGAACATGCTCTGTTACAACCCGAACAGTGTCTGAGGCCTGCTGGTCCAAGACTACCACAGACCACTCAGAGTACTCAGTCCCGTATGATACTATGCTAACTGAGGCTGTGCTATCCTTCATTCAGCAGTATGTCCTCTGGAGTTTGATTTTGCTGTGGCAATTGTGAACAATGTGTATCTTCTTCTGTTCGTGTGCTGTTCCTCCAAACATATCACAGGCTCTTCAGAGGCACTATGTGCAAGCTATTACCTCGCTGGTGCCATATACTGTAGCTGGATCCCTGTTAGCAAAGGATCTAATCAGAGTTATGCCACAGATTTGAGTTGCACAGAGAAGAATGTAAGTGTTAAATTAGTAGCATGCTGGGCCACCGACCATCAACATCTGAGAAAAGCTCTTACTGCCATCATATTGATGTTAATGGGGGGAGTGCTGCAAAACCACAGCTGGAGAAAATTGCTCACCAGTCTTTACATCATTACAGCATTTTCTGAATTGATTGTATTGTGGAAAAAATGAAAACATCTGGGCACTTGCTAGCAGTAATGCCAGTTTTTTCTAATGGCTGTTACCATTACAGTGTTATTAATATTTGCCATTTTGCAGTTTGATTATAGCAGAGACAGAAAAATATGCAAACAGCTAAAGAAAATAGAAAATACATGTTAAGATTTAGTTTTAAGAAATATGTGCTTTAGGTGGGAATCTGTGAATGTGTATCCCACTGGCATGTTATTTATTGTTTATTATTTAATGATACATACAGTTTATATTTTTTCACTTATCTGAGTATACCTGTCTAAGAGTCTAGGTTTTGATCATGCATTAGTTTTTAGATTAAGAGGGAGTACCACAGACCTGGAGATGGTTGCATCATCTGTTTGCAAGTTCAGAACTAGCCTGGATAAGGTAAGAGTTTACAATGTAAGTAGATATTTAGGCCTCACTAATTCAAAAAGGTTACACCACACAAACTAGTTGTTACCTAGATATTAGCTGTTGCTAAGTATTCACACCCTGTACCAGCCGAATCTAACTGTAACTGTGTAGCTAACTGAACCAGCTAATGTTCGCCAGCTAAAATATTACGTGTTCAGACTGAAGAAGCGATACCAGGGAATATGGTTAGCCTTTGACCAAAATTCTGTTCAACAATGTAAGTTTTTAATTTAAAAAAATGTAATAAAATTTACTGAATTGAAAAAAATATACCTAAAATTGTTATGCTAATGTTACGCTGACAGGATGAGACTAAATGACCAAATAAAGTCAGGATAAATTATAGCAGTTTAGCACCATTAATAATATGCCAAATCAACGACTATTAGTCACAAGAAGCATCTTTTTTTCTGTTATTTCTAAATGAATTTATGGATGATTATTTGCCAAGCGCATTATAAATGATGAATAGCGAAAAATGTGATGAATGTAAAAATATGCGTGCTATGTTTGTGTCCAGATTTGACTGAGTTATGAATTGGAGAGGGAATATGAATTTTGATGCAAATTTCAACAATCACATTTTAAGGGTTTTTAAGTATGACATGTTGAAAAATGGGCCAAACACAGAATAACTAACTTTCTCTTGTTTTTTGGGAGACCTGCCGGCACCTCTCCCTGTCACCTCACTTTTATTTTGAAAACCTCTGGTTAAGCATAAACAGATATTTCCCAGTCACTGTAAATTGTTATTAATTGTACTTTTAACTCTAAAACTTACATATTTCTCCATGTACAATGTAAAATATGCTCAGACAACAAAGTCATATCTGTGTTTAAAAATGACTGGCAGTTGATTTTAATTTCTCTCTCAGCTCCTTAAACTCTTATTTATACATTTATGTTATAGCTCATGATGCTATACTGAGTTACTGTTTACATATCTGATTGCTTTTGATTTGACTGCACTGCTTCCCAGCAACAAATTTACACATTATTAAAGTCTTGACTTGCTAAGACCAAAGTCCTTATAGGCAACTCTCGCTACTTGGCAGCCGTCTAGGCAACACCAAGGCTGCTATTTCTGACTAATAACACCAGGCTCCTATATGAATGAATGGGGAGAGAGTATAACTGCACTGTCTGTGGTTACTGCGGCATAAAAACTAAATGGAAAAAAAAATCACCTGTCAAATCTGATTTAAAAAATGCTTAAAAAGTTTGTTGACTTCGTTTCTAAAGGTTATACTTATATTACACTTTTCGCTTGTATCAGGGCAACAATTCCCTCAAAATGTTACAACAATTAGTCACTAGTCTGAAACTAGCTACTAGTTAATTAGACCTTAGGAAGGATGTTACAAATAAACTTAGTAATCTATTGGCAAACAGCTGATGCAACCCAATCATAATAAGGGCAGCGATCAACAGTCCTGTGCCGGGAATCAGAGAAGAAAGGCCCCTGATATTTCGGTCACTGTCACAGCTCATTTACCGCAAGTGCCTAACCAAGGTTTAATGTCAGCAGGAAATGTAGATCTGCTTGCTGCAGTTTAATCAGTGTGGATAATGACTGATTCTTTGTCTTAAATACACAATGGGTACCCTTTTTTTCCTTCTTAATCTCTTCTTGATGCTGTTGGTGGCCTATGTAGGCATCTTTCAGTATCAATTTTTCTCTTTCTTATTTCATCACAGTGTTGTTTTACTCAGGTATTTATTCATTTTTTTCACTCAGGCTGAGTTGCATAAGTACTTCTGCATGGACACAGGTGTTTATGTTACGATGTTTAATGACCGAATCGCCACATTGGAGCCAGTAGTGCAGTATTTTGCTCTCTGAAATGAAATGAGAAATACAGTAGATGTCATATAGTAATATTTTTGTGCTGTAATTGCAGTAGTAAGTGCAGCTGTAATTGTAATAAGTTGTATTTTTTATGTACTGGGTCAGTTGTATAGTGCAGTATCTTTCACCTTGCTGTGCGTGCCTTTATAAATGATTGTTGACTGTTTGAGGCTGTTGAAAGCTTCTGTAGTGTCTTTATAACTGTTGATGCTATGACCAGCTCTGCAGGTGCATGTAATAAAATGACTCAATGACCAAAGGTACAGGCTCAGTTGCTATTATTGTCCCATTACTAACAACAAGGGGTACCTCATGGATCAATGCTTGGACCCCACACCCTCCCTTGGACTGAATATCCACTTACATGGTTTTTGTGACTGCTGCTATTCTGGTGATACAGATCTCGGCCTGCCTCACTGGTGTCTCAAAATGGATGATATAAAGCCACATTCAATTCAATCTCTCCAAAGCAATATTCAAAACGGAAATTTCACAGTAGCTGTAATCAGTTGATTCGCAAACAGGACAAAGTAAATCAGTGCAAATATTTCACAACTCATTTAAATCTGGTAAACTTGAATTTGTAGCTATCGTAGCTTATTAGCTGTGTTGCACCGTCTCACTGGCAACTGCCCCTAAAAGTCAGATTTACTTCATATTTTGATCTACATAATTTGAATAATCCCACATTCGTCAAAACAATTTGCACCATTTGCACCAAAATTGCACCAGTGAATATCAGCTGATTGCTCAGCTTATTTTGAGCTCATTTGTTCTAAAGTGGTGTTTCATCAAATTCCTTCAGTTTTTCTGTGTGAAAACCTCAGATAAAGTAGAATTATTCCATCATAGAAGTACTGCAACCTACAATCGACTGTCCAGTGTATACAGTAAAATGACAGAACATAGTAAAGAACATACTGACATATACAAATAGCTTTTGTGTGACCAACAGCCAAAAATATTTTGATTCCAGAAGGTGGAATAAGGTAGTTTTCAGCATTTTTGCATGAAAAGTTACTCAAACATTAATCAAAGTTAATGTAAACTTTAGACTAATGGTTGGTTTCATGGCGCATGAGGAAATAATAAAACTGTACAGTGGAGCTCTGTCAGGGTTGCCACAGGGCTCCCCAGGAGGAAAATACAGCCAAGCCTATAGACGGCCACTAGCACGACATCTACTTGATTCAGGTTTATACGTCTTATTCTATGACCATGACTACGAAGATGACGAGTCCTTCTGTCACTGAAAGACAGGAAATCTCAAAACTCTCAAAAATCTTCCTTTCCTGCATTTATATCTTACCTCATGCACTTTTACCCTTGTGGCTCTTGTGTCAGGTGGAATTTGAAACTTGTGGCTTTTAAATCTCAATGTCTTCCCCTTGATCCACCGTACCTTGAAATTGTGCGTTGCTCTGGTTGTTAACAGCTCTCACTCAACACTTTACTCAAACAGTTCATTCTAAATCTGCTTATTGTAATTCACAGTGAACATGGTCTTCCCCAGTAGAGCCCACGCTGAAAGACATGCTGTATAATTTCACCTGGCTCAGTAGGTGATGTGATGTCAAGGTGACATGGTTACATTTATTCCCTGCGTGATATAGCACATGTCTCATTAACAACAAAAAACGCCAAAATATGGCTCCTTGGAATCAAAGAGGGTGCTAGTAATTAGGATGACAAGACATGGAGGAGTTTGGACCTTGGATGTGTTGTTGCTAAGCTACTGGCAATAAGACAAGAAAATATGTGGTTAGAATTAACATGATTTCACTTACAGTACATTTTCTACATGTGCTATATACACGAGAAGGTGCAGCAGAGTGCTTTACAAAATTAAGCTTACATGATGCAAGCAGTATATGGCTGGACCACAATGTCTGACTGAGAGTGATGAGCTACACCATTGGTTAGCCAAATGCCACGTGACTGTGATAAGGTTACACCATTGGTCAGACAGTTGAGTTTCCACAGAGTTTCTGAATTGTTTTTTCTTTCAAAATGATTTGGTGCGAACAAGCTGGGTTGCCAATTTAGCGCCTTTGTTGCTAGATTAATGACTTTTGATTTTACAAAAAATGACAAATCTAGTGATTTTTTTTTTTTACAAAGGTTAGTTACTTTCTATAGAGGAGTCTTGCTAGTTTTGCCCCACAAGTACAAGGCCCACCTCTCTATGCTGACCATGCGGCAGCTGATTTATACCTTCAGTATGTATGTCTTCTAACTTTTTCTCTGAGTTCTCTGAGTGATTGTTTTACTAATATAGCTAAATATAACTAAATATAACTAAATATAGCTGAAACCACAACAGTGTTTGTCTTTAACTTATGTGTTTGTCAGATGTCATGGTTATCAAATCCGGATTTTAGCAGCAGCTCGGAAATGGCTTGAGAGTTAACGACGTGGCCCATTAAATCATTTCAGTCACTATTTCATAGTTGAAACAGAAAAACATGTAAATGAGAACAGCTTCATGGGGAAAGAGAAGCGAACGAGCTGACACAAGGCAGAATGCAAATCTCCTACAATGTGGTCCTGCCATATTCAACGTTTTGACCTTTTTCATTTAGATTTAGGATAAAAACATCAAAGCTATCATTACGCACCACTCATATAACTATTATCATGTTTTTTCTCACGTGGGTGTGCTGACACTGTGTCTTCAGTGACAATTATTCTTTCACATTACAGCTATTTAAACTTCTCTGGCTGCAGAGCGGAGGCTGATGTCTAATTTAATCCAGGCTACTATATCACAGCAGTTTAATGTGCACATAAATAGCACACAGAACAAACATAAGTAATTGCACTGTCTGGCTGAAAGCTAGTCCAGAGGTGGGTCACAGGGTACAATACATGAATCTTGTCCCAACTTTGGGGAGCAGGAGTTAAGAGGATGATTAGCAGTTCCCATGGAAACCATTGGTGTGTTTTTTCCAATGTGAAGTACTGCAATGAAAATGATCTTAACAATGATATTTATTTTTGCTTTGGTCCAAAGTGTCCTGCAACATGTCTAATTTATTTATCTATTCAATCATTTACATACCAAGTCTCTCACCAACACTAAGAGACACATAGTTTGTAGTCATTTGTGTCTCTTTCAGATGGGAGGTTCTGAAAGGAAGGGTGTCTAAGGAAATTTACACTTAAGTGTAATTTACATTTAAGTGTTAAATATTGAAATATTTAATACCATTGCAAATTAAATTTAAGGCTTTTTAACCTTCTAGGCCCTCTATTGAGTGAACTGAATTCACTCCTTTTTAAGACTTTTCAGGACCTGCAGATACCCTGGAGATCGTTAGGCTGACTCAAAAGCAAAGGACAAATGAATGTATACTTAATGGCCATTCTTTGCCTTAATATAAATCCGCTGGACACAACGTCCTGTCACATGTGATGGTCCTGAGTCATGCAGCTGTATGCCCCACCCAGATTTATTTATTTATTAATCCAAACAGTAAATAGTAAGATAATAACCAGCTCTTCTTCTATTGCCTGTAGGTTGACACTTGACTAAAAAAAAAAGCCTAGCCAAAGTTTCTCAGAGGCTCAGAGTGGTAATCCTGAAGCTAAAAAAAACAAAAAAACACCTGAGGGCTGGTTGGGACTCAAGAGTTTCACACTTTAGCTGCACAGACTCTCGCTGACACTGAGCCTTTGTGTCTCAGCCTTGAAGAAGTACACCAAAATGGGTACCAGCAATAGCCCTCACTAATTTCTAAAGTGATAAATACCATAGATGAACCTCATGTATCAGCCCATTGTGTTAACTGTGATTCATTTAATGGTGGCATTGTATTGACTGTATGTCACTACAAAGTAACTGCAATCAGGAGAGAAAGAAAAAGGGGCTAATTAAAAACCAAGGAATCGAGACGAAACCTTTTAGCCACACTGACTCCCCACAGCCGACAAATTATTCCAAGAAATTAATCATATTAATTATCAACCATTAGCAAAGCTCACACTTGACATGTTTGCAGTAATAGAATGTTTTCCATATAATGGTACTGTCACTTTGTAGAAGGAAATATTGCACCTTTTTCTCCACTGACAGCTGTTGTTAACTTATAGATCGATATATTGCATAACAAACATATGATCAGCTGATAAAATATGACACTGTTAAGGATTTAGTAAAAGAACCAACCAGCAGGATGTAAAATAGTTTAATTTAATCCAAAACATCAAAACATTATCAATGCCTCAGTAATGATTCGATAAAATAATCTGATAATGATAATCTAACATTAATGCATTCTGCATATTAAGTTTTGTTACTTTTACATACTTTTATTTAAAGGTCCCATATTTTACTCATTTCCTGTGTTTAATTTTACGTTTTAAAATCCAGAAGAAGCTATATTTGTGGTTTTAAGTACCAAAAACCATTTCATTGTAATTTTACTTCTCTCTCAGGCTCTCTAGATACAACATGTCAGTGAGCCAATCAGAAGACAGAGACTCTGATCCTCTCCTGTGATTGGCTGAATGTTTTCTGAGTGATAGCTTTCAGTTAAACACTCAGGGAAACAAATCCTGTAATGTTGGATGGTCAGTACGTGAGGACAAGGCTTGGGTCATGGCTGAGAGGTGACTGCTTTGTTGTGACATCACAAAGTTCCAGAAGTCCTGACGGCTCATTTTAAGGCTCAGTTTCTGAATACAGGCTGTTTGGATTTCTCTGTGGACTGAGACTTTGATACTTTCACAGTATTAATATAGAACCTAGATCTGCTTTATAATCAAAAAGACATGGGAATCTCACTTTATTCAATATGGTACCTTTAAGTAAGATTTTGAATGCAGCACTTTTACTTTTAAAAGAGTCTTTTTACGTTGTGGCACTGAGACATTTAATTTAGTGAATATTTGAATATTTCTTCCACTGCATGGATGTTTTCAAGAAAAACTGAAACCTATAATTTGATGCTAAGAATACGTCAACGTCCCATAATGTGCATCCAGGGAATATTCAAACTGTAACTACATTATTTCAGTAGCATCAGCTTCATCCTTAAAACTGCAAAAGAGGAAGCAGTCATACAAGATAATAAGAGGATGATCACATAAAAAGCTTCCCCAATATCTCTGATCTCCTTCAGACAAAAGCTAATAAAATTCCTCTCATGCAGAAGTGCAGTTAATGAGCCATGTGTTCTTTTTTCATTGCAATGTAGTTGTGCACTGAGAACATGGATCAGAGCTGTATTAGTTTATTAAGAGACACTCAGATACCTGGTTTGAACAAGATGCTACCACGACTGGATAATTAAACCGAAAAAACATCCACCACCTTGACAGCAAACACCACTTTTTAGATTCAAGAAGAGAGTAAATAAAGTGATTCAAAGGTGTCATTTTTTAAAATAAGGCAGCCTTTATAGAGCCCTCTTAGAGCGAGGTACCAATTCTAGTTATCCTGTGGTATAAAAGAACTTTTATGAGCTTTGAGTGCAGTTAAAAAACAAAATCCAACATGAGCAAATTAGTCAGGATTTAGACTTTGATCTGTATAAACTACCTACAATTAATTCAACTACAGTGCCGGAGAGAAGTAAATTCAGATTCTTTACATACACATTTAAAATTATACACCAAATGGAAGCTTCAGCCACCAGTTTCCATGGTTGTCGGAGCAGATCACACAGTAATCCCATGTGCTGCTCAGATCAGTGTCTTGTCAGAGGTGTTATTTACCTGATTAATCTCATTGTCTAGGTGCCTGACATTATCTTTGTTTGAGGAAAAATATATCTGACATTAGTATTTTCGAGGGTCACACCAGACTGCTGTGTGATTTCTGAGGATTTTAATCGAGGGGCGATTTCTGCGTGTGCAGGAAAATGTGCTTCTCCTTTCAACTGCAAATCACCCGGGAGTAAATTCTGTACACTAAACATCTCACCTCCGCCGTGAAGCCTGCGTTCAGCTCTTACCCTGCAGTTCTTGCACAGCCCTCTTGAGCGGAGAATAATAAAGGGAATGTCTTTGATGGTTCACTCACTTTCAGTGACAGCTCCTGCTGCTAAAAGCACTGCAGCGCTAGACTGAAGGGTTTCCATGGTGTTGGACCAGAGCTGCTGCTTTCATGTTTGTAGCACAATGAGGAAGAGTGGTTTGTTAATGCGTGACTAGTGGCTCAACAAGTGATGTTTCCACAATTGAGATCTTGAGGTATCATTTCCTGATTTCCAGCCACACTTAAAAAAAAACGTGTATGTAAACATCTGGCAAAAAAGGTTCAAGGTGATGCTTCAACATGTTCATAAAAGCTTCTGACAAGTAACATGGCAACAGGAACCACTTTCTGATAAAGCACCATTTAAAATGAATGAAATATCAGCAGTGATTAATGGATTTATTTATAGTTAAAACATCACTTACTAGTGCTTTATGTATCAGTTATAAACCATTAATAAGAACAAATTTTATGTTGCCAGATTGTGTAATCTCCCTATTTTTCTTCTGGAAAAATGCTGCAGGACATCTGGATAAAATGCTTGTTAACATTATAGCTGTAGATTTATTATGATAAAACCATTTATTAACTTATACATTGAGTTTGATTTGCTGTTCAACTAGGTGCAAAACTTAAAATAATACAAACACACAGAGCAGTAGAGTAAATGTAAAATGTTATTGGATTTTTAAGTGACAAAGCTCCCACTCTGCTCTTGTTCCTTGGTATATTTTTGCTCTGTCGTCTTCTAGTTGTCAGAGCAGATTGAATCGATGGATAAAACTCAGTCTCCTTAAAACCTGCTCAGATCTTGGGAAAACTGGATTTTTGTATTATGCAACCTGGGTTTGGAAAAATTCACAAGATTAACTTCCGTCTGTGAAAAAAGCTTCTTTCATATCAGGTAGAAATGTTTCATGTAGTTACTTTATCTCTGTCATGTCTCAGTTCCTGTTTTTTGTGTTATATGTGATTGTAGGAAATTAATGATGTGCTTTCTTTACAGCTGCAATGATGGGTCGATCAACAGAAAAATAATCAGCAATATTGATAACAATGAATGAATTCCAATTCCAGCTTGTCATTTGTGAAGATTTGCTGCTTTTCTTGGTCCTATATGATAATAAATTCTATTTATTTTATATTTTGGACTGTTGGTCGAACAAAACATTCAGTTTCATTTACATCACCTTGAGCTTTGGGAAACAGTTACACATATTCTTCAACACTTTGTTTTTTAGAGACAAAATGATTAAATCAATCGTTCGATAATGAAAATAATCTATAGCTGCAGCCCTAGAGTTCTTATGTAACTATGCAAAACTCACCTAATGTTGCCATTTTCACCAGGTTTCTCTTGTAAAAGAGATAATGTATCTCAAAATAAAGGTAAAATAAAAAAATAAATAAATGAAAAGGGGTCACCAAAGTTACTAAACTTCATCCTGAGAAACATGGATCTCTGTGCCAAATTTCCTGACGGCTAAACGTCAATATATTTTGGTCTAAACCAAAAATGCCAGCCAGCGGGTGAAGCTAGAGGAAAAAGTCAGGGCATCATCAGAGTCAGTGGCTTCATCAGCCGGGAGCCAGTAAATCTCTGTACAAACTTTCACAGCAATCAGCCAAACAGTTGTTGAGATGTGTCAAGTCTGAGCCAAACTGCAAACAATAACGCTGCAAGAAATAATGGAGCCTGGAGCAAGAAAAGGAGCTCTGGGTCAGTTACGGTGAAGGCCTGATGGTGAGGTGGCTTTTAGTGGCTTTTAGAGGCATCGATACGTACAGCAGGAAGGAGTGCATTCTACTATTCCTGCTTGTTCACACTGTATATCTGACATTTAGCTCAGGTTCCTTCGGAGACCAAGCCACATCAGCTCACTCCTGGAAAACAGATAACTGTGCACCAGCCACTGAATACTAATGTAATGATAATACCAGGGTCCCAGTATAATGTTAAATAATACATCTGAGGTTTCACGGCATAATGTGGGATGATAAAATGGGATTTTTTGTGAATAATACAGAATCATTTAAAAGTACAATGGACATTAACTGGCTAAAGTCGATGTAGATGGATACGCCTGCCTCCCTGCTGGCCTAAAATCAAATCGTGCTGAGGCATTTTCTCCTGCCTCTAGTCTGTCTCCATGCTCTGCTTCTCATTTGTCTGACTAAAAATGTGCTTTATAATCAAAACCAAAGGTAAAATAAAGGTTTCAAACCATGACCACCGTGTTAAAATGAAAAAAACGTGGACAGATGACAGTGAATCAACTATTTCTTTTTATGCCACAGAAACAAAGTCAAGCTGAGTATCTCATATGAGGGTCAAACACTTACAAACTGCCCTTGGATTCATGACATTTAAAGTATATTTTGTTCTCAATATTTCAAAACGCAGGCAGTTTGACAAGTGAAGCAACGAATGCAACAGGAGTTAAAACAACTGCTTGCATTGAGGGAGCATGTGGCTTTGCATTTTTATGTCTATTCATGCTCTGTGATTCCAAATCCTGAATCCTGCGATGGTCCTCAAAGGCAGACATCACCCTCTCCTGGCAGAAATCTCCATCTTCTTCTAACAGCTTTCTTTTCATCTTGCACAATGTCTTCATTTCAGTTTTTTTTTTAATCTACATTACACTTGTCTTTAATGAGGTTTCAGTTGCAAAAATGACAGTGAGTTGACTTTTTTTTGCCAAAGTCCAAGAAAAGCAGGTTCAAAGTCCAACAATCAGTGTCTGTGATGCGTCAAGTTTTACATGTTACCACTTGCTCTGTGCACTGTGGCTGAAAGTCAGTAAAGCCTGAGCACCTGCTGCACACGTCTTTATTAGCAGGCACCCGGTGGAAAAATCAAAAAAGTGCAGGACAGGGTCAGTTTGCTCCCTCTCTCCAGAACATGAAACAACCTGAAAGAGGGTTGTACAATTATCCCCCCACCACCTCAACTCACTTCACCTCACCCTTCAAACTCTTGCACAAAATTCTCTAGTGTGAGCTGCAGCCTTTGCTCTGGCTGCACACCTTAAATGAACCACAAGTCCTTACCAAAGCAGAATCCCAATATCAGCCATTAGAAGAAAGATCTGTTCACACTTTCAAATCAAATGTAGAGTCAAGAGCAAGATACAAAAGAAAACAAGACTCTTCAGGTTGAGATGATGGTACATCCATCATATGAACCTTCTTAAGCTTATTATGTGTTTCCCAAAAGCATTTTGACAAGACGTTCTTAGAAATGATCATACAGTACACCGAGTGCCTCCAGTGGTGGAAAGTAATTAAGTGCATTAACTCAAAAACTGTACTTAAGCACATTTTTTATGCACTTGTAATCTACTTAAGTGCTTTCATTTTATGTTACTAATCCACTACATTTCAGAGGCACTACATTAATCTGACAGCTAAAGTTACTCGTTACTCTACAGATAAGATTTTATATTAAATATAACACAGGATGAGCTTATAAAAATGCACTGCAGGACATTCAATCAGTGGTTTGGTTTGTTGCCTGGTTGGAGTCCCTTGTCAGATTTCAAAATGTTGTTGGCAGTTCCACCAAAGCATGATTTCCCCTCTGTACTCCTGAAATGGTTTCATCTAAATAACTATGTGAGGCCCAAAGAGGTCAAATGATGTAAATTTTGTGGCACTGGTTTGATGTAGAAATAAGAAAATAAACTAAGATTTGCTCTCTTGACAGTTTCTGTCATCATCAACTTCCTGTTTTCACCCAATATGTTATATCTCCTTTGGCTGAAATGCCACTTTTTTTTTTTTTACGTTTTTTGTTGTGATGTCTTTTCTTTTCTTTTATTGTATATTTGTTGTCACACACACTCACACACACACACACACACACACACATACACAGTATATGATGTTCAAATTTATGAAAGAACTGTTGCTGCTTCATTTGATGCTTAATATCATCTAAGATCAGTTTTGATACTGAAAAATTTCAAGTGTAAAGCATTTCTGTTGTTTTGTTTACGACATTTACCCTTTGTAATTGATGCATTTTTAATTTATCACATGGCTTACACAGAGTAATGATGTTACTTTAAAGTGTATTCAGAAGCTCTTAAATGTGTGTGCTTTTGATCTTAAGTGCTTTGGGAAACACATAAAATGTTAAAACGTTCAAAGAAACACTCTTAGAAAATGCTCTTAACTTCTAAGATTGATTTTTATGGAGAAACAGAACCAAGATTTGTCTGATCAATATTTACGTGTCTAAATAAGAAAACATGTCGTTGTATCTCAGGATGAAAGAAGGAACTTAAATTCTTCATTGAGATGAAAGGAGGGATTCCATTTTCGCTATCGAGATGAATTACAGTTTCCAAATTGGATATGAACATTTGAGGGGAATAGTAATTGCATCATGTTTATTTATCAAACAGGATGTGTAAAAGCAAAAAGAAAAGAGCAACAAAGAGCACAGATATTAACCCTTTTCAAGTCCCTAGACTTCAGATGTAATGCAAGCCTTTCTTAATGCTCACATTAGCTGTTGTACAGAGGCACCACCCTGTCTATAGTTGCCCTGCAGATGGGGCATTTCTTTGGCTCTGGCAGGGCGTCATAGCACTGAGCGCAGGCACACACATGACCACACTCTAGAAACACACAGGAGCGTTCCCGGCTCAGGCACACAGTACAGCTGGTGGGCGACACGCTGCTTTCCTCTATGTTAAGTTCACGCATACGTTTCTTCTGCTGCTCCTTGAACTCCTCGAGCATGCTCTTCTCCTTCTTGCTCTGCCTGCGCTGCACGTATTGCTTCCACAGGATGAAGATGAGCGTAGAACAAGCAGCGACGCCGAAGACGAGAGCGAGAATCCTCCACAGTCTGACGCTGTTCCCCTGCTTCCTCAGGAGAGACTCGTAGTCGAGCCGAGTGAGGAAATATTGGAAGCCCTGCTTGGGAGGTTGGAGCTTGATCAGGCTGTTATCCAGCACCAGCTCCCCCACCCCTGTGACGCTGTCTCCCAACCGGAGCATCTCTTCGGTCTCGTGGATGCCCTTGGGTCGTTCCCCGCTGATGAAGTGGCCAATGACACTGGACAGGGACTGGACTGAGGGGTGGAAGTTCTCGTAGGTGGTCTCCAGGTCCAACTCTGCTGCGTCTAGTGGACGTATAATGCGGACTGTGGCGGCGATCTCTTCGTCATGAGACCCGAGGGCAAATGGAACTGTGTTGGTGCGCTGGTGGATGACTTTCTCTGTGCTGTTCCTGTTCAGAAATACCCCTCTTATTAATGTTTTGTTTATGGCTGCAACAAATGATTATTTTCATTATTGATTCATCTGTCAATCACTTTCTCGATTAATCAGATAGTTGCTTGGTCTATAAAATGTTGAAAAATTCCCATTAGAGTTTTGCAGACAACAGATAAGACCTGGAAATATCTAGTTTTGTCTGATCAACAGTCCAAAACCCAAAGATATTCAGTTTGCAATGATTTAAACCGGAGAAAAACTGAAAATCTTCATATTGGAAAAGCAGGAACAAGCTAATACTTGTTTGAAAAATGACTAAAAGAGTTTTAAAAAAAACCTATTTAAATAACTCCTGGTTCATTTTCTGTTAATCAGCTGTTTCAGTTCTATCTTTTTAATGTAGGTGAGTCATGTTAAAATCCAAGTGAAAGCACATTTTGTCATCTTTTTTGCATTCATTAATATGTTTTTAAATGTATTGTTTATAGTTTACTTTATTGTTAAAAGGAAGAAGAAAAGGGTTTATTTTATATTCAATTTCAGAAATACTCCTTTCCCTCTCAGCGTCTGGTTGGTGTCTGTGTTCAGACCACACCAGCATGTCAATGGACAGAGGTGATATTTGCAGGTATGTTCATGTGACGTTCATGCAGCTGAGCGACTAATTTGCAATTAAAATGTATAACAAGGTACAGTCCAAGTAGATAAGATTGAAGAGGAAAAACAGAAGTGCCTCAACACTTAGTTCCACCTGACACAAGTGCCACAAGCTTTGCAGGTGCATACACTAATATGTAAGTGCATGGTAAATGACAAGAAAGAGCTGGATTAGGAAACTGCAAACTAACTTCAACAGTGCACTTCTCCCTGGTAAATGTGTATTTAGTGGTTTGTTCAACAAGCTAAGGTGGAGGAGAGGATGTGTGTTCCTGTTTGTGAGGGAGACTTTAGCAGGAGAGCTGATGTGGGCTGTTGTTCAAAGTCTGTGCTTGTCTGTTCGTAGGCGGTGATGCTATTGCTTTATGATTTATGCAGTTGTGCTTGAACAACATAGCACTAAATGGTTTTATGAGCTTGATAATGCCTTCTGAGTGTATTTACTACATCCAGAATACTTTTAACCATATTTTCACCCCCTCACTGACTTACCAGAGGTGAGTGGTGCGATTCCACACCATCTTCTCCTCCTTCAGCGTCAGTCTTTCGATGACGCCTTTGCAGTTTTCAACAAACTGACTGCTCAGAGTTTCCTTCACATTTCTCACGACACCTGCAGTGTGCAATACATAAAGACACAGTGTAAAAGTACTGTTATAATATATATGCATGTTAAATTTTAGGCATCATGAACAATTTAAATAGTATTAGTTAGAATTTATTTTGCAGACCGTGTAGCTATTGGCTATATATATAATTTAATCCATAAAACAGTAACTTTATTTAGGTTTCGACGTGGCTCAACACACCTTCTATGACAGCGTATGGGACACATCTGCCAGGAGTTTCAGACAGGAGGTTTCTCAAATCCTGGTCTATGGATACTTTCTTGGCTTCCTGTGGAAACAAACTTTTCAGATTAACAAATGGAACATGACAGCAATAAATTAACACACCCGTGACATTCACATGACAAAGACAGAGCGAGGAGGAACGTGGCTGACCTTTAATCTGGCAACCGTCGTAGCTCTGCTCCTGTAAATGGAGTAGAAGAGTGCAGTCAGGGCTGAGCTGGTGGCTAAAACCACGATCTGGGCAGTTGAGGGTTTCCCACTGGAGTCCATCCTGGGATCTGCAGCAGTGCTGTGACAGAGGTGACAAGAACAGACTCACAGTTGGTCTTTTACACTCAACACTGTGAGTCAAACAGATAGTTGTTGTACATTCACTCAAGTGCAGTGCTTAAGCACAATTTCCCACTACTTTTTATACACTACATTTCAGAGGGAAATACTGTACCTTTTACTCCACTACATTTATTTGACAGCTAGTTACTTAGCAGATTAAAATTTGACAAACCATGCCATCAACTTTTAAAATATAAGTGTTAAAGTGTTAACCACTAAACTACTGCTGCAACTAATGATTATTTTCATTGTGGGTCAGCCTGCCCATTATTTTCTCAATTAATTGTTTGGTTTAGAATATGTGGGAAAATTCAGAAATGTGTGAATCAAAACATCCAAGAGCCCAAATGATGTTTTCAAATCGCTTGTTCTGTCCAAACAACAAAGATATTCAATTTACTATCACGTAAGAATAGCAGCTGGAAACAGAGAATCTTTGATAATTTTCCTTTAAAAAAGTGAGTCAGAAATTGTTTAGGATTCTTAGTTTTTATAATTTTGCTATTTTTTTGTTTTGTTTTATCCTTTTCTCTATCTCCGTCTGTGTCTGTGGTTCTGTCCTCTTTCCACGTCTCCACAGTGGGTATGAGGTTGTGTGGCTCAGGTCTAAATTGGCAGTACCTGTTAGTTGCTCAACGTATTCAGTGATTTATATTCTTCATATATGTTGACAATATATCTGTAATTTTGTCGTCCTAACTTTTCATACTTAAATTTTATTATGTGACACTATTTTGTATGCAACATCTATTGCATGTCTGTCCCTCCTGGGAGAGGAAAAATTCTTTTTAATCAGTTTTGACAGAGCACGTACGTGGCACTGTGTTTAGAAAAAGAGAGGAAATGTGTCTCCAGTGGCATACAATAACAGTACAGCCCCAGGAGCACAAATAAACAAAATAACAGTCAAGTTCACTCAGCAACCTGAGGTCATGGCTTCGGGCGGCCATATTCCCTCAGCTGCTTCATCAGAGCCTCTGAACATCATATGATCCAAAATGAAACAGGAAAAATAGAGGAAAAGGGAAGAAAGACTCCAACACAACCACAGAAAATAAACAGCAATAAGAAATATGAAACAAAGTAATAAAACAGAAGGGTAGAAGACAAACAAACACACAATAAACATAATTTAAATATATTTTTCCCTCCCATCTGAATCGAGGGTCGAGATTGTAAAGCCCCTTGAGGCAATTTTTGATATTTGTTTTCATAAATAAAACAGGCTCAAATACATTGTGCTGTTATTTTTACATAATAATAATAATAATAATCTGAATGCAGGACTGTTTTTACGCCGTGGTGTTATAACTTTAACTTCAGTAAAGGGTCTGAATACCTGCACTAAACGTTTCATACCTGACAACACAAACTAGACCGCAGGGGACGGAGATATTACATTTAACTGAACTTTGGGAAAAGATTAATAAACCGAACTGACTTGATAATATTTGCAAAGCCACTGCACAGACACTTAATATGACACAGTACGAAAACGTTCATTGTTTTGCTGGACGTGTCTGTTTTAATGTTAACGTTTGAGGTAACGTCGATTGCACCTTGACGTTTGATTCCCGGAGTCCTTGAAATGACACAGACAACTAGCCTAAGTTACCCAAAGATAACTTGATATTAGCTTATGTCAACCACTGACTAAATAAACGCCACTAACATGTAACTAACTACTCCTCTTTACTTACTTCTAACCCACACACTTGAATGGGCTTCCTGGCTAAGTTAGCTAAATTAGCAGTTTGCTAGCTATGCCTCGGCTAACTAGGATAGCATGACTTAAACACCCGTTTAAAAGCTGGTGTAGCTGACATGTTACAACGCACTGTAATCACCGACAGCTCGTACGGACCACTGTTCAAAAGGTTTGTCAGACCTGTGTTCACAGTCTTCCCTCTGTCAACAAGGCTTTGACAACAGCTGCAGGTCTCCACAGCTCAAAATAACCACCGGTAAACCCCGGACATGTACTTCCGCTCTCTACCAGAAGGTGTCGCTGTAGAATCAGTAATGTGACGTAGAGTTGCCAGATTTGGCCAATCAGAGAATTTTTAATTTTAATGTAGGATTGTTATTGTTTTTTTGTTGTTGTTGTTTTTTTAAATTTTTATAAATATAAATATACAGTGCTGTAACATTAGTCTAAATTTTTATGAACAGATTTAAATATTTTCAAGAAACTACATGTATATTGTTGCCATGGAATCGGTGAGTTATGCTGTGTCCTATAAAATGAGACGTTTTTTAGCTTAAATTTGCTCCCATTTTGGAAAATTAACGAAGCCGAATTAGCTATTAGTACCAACTGCTTGTAATGTACCCACTGAAGCACTGATAAGTGTCAGTAAATTACTTTGATACTAAGGACAAGTTAAAACATGACGATTCTCAGGCAGGTTCTGCAGTTATAAGCAGCGTCTTCTCATTCAATGACTACTGAGACTGGGGTCTCAAAAGCCTCACGTTTACTCCACATCGTTTAGATTTGAGCCTACAATATCAACCAGTCAGGTCCTCCACCCTTTGGCCCCATTATTTGGTTTAATAGCTGATTGATTGTTCAGTGTAGGCTATAACATCCCTGATGGCAATGGCATTTTATACACTGAACATCTGTATTCCCAGAGGCCCAAGTTAACATATTCTAATGTCTTGCTTTGTCTGAGGAGCTGTCAAAAATACAAAGATGTTGCATTTACTTTGTAAAATACTGTAGAAATAGCAAATATTCACATTTGAGAGACTGGAACAAGTTAATTTTTGGCATTTTTCTTAAGAAGGACTTGATGATTAATTAACTATCAACTTTGTTGTTGATTAATATTCCGTCAGTCAGCTAATCCTGTCATCTCAACAGTGCTGAGTGGTTTCTAGGTGCCCAGGGCAATAACAAAAATGTATAATGGGGTCAGTAGGGGCCTGAGGATAAATCTTTGCCTGAAGCCCCCGAGAAATTAATTTGGCCATGTCCAGAAATAGGCCCTTTACATTTTGACAAGATTAATGACAGCTGAATACCTGACCACTCAAAGAGCTTTACATAACAGGTCATATTCACACATTCACACATACATTCACACACCCATGATACATCATCTTGGGCATTTAGGAAATTGCAGAAGTTTGGGATTGAACCAGAATTGGAAAATCCAAAATTGGAGATGTGTTTTAGGAATCTAATCTTTTCTGCAGCAGTTTTTATTTATGAAGTGCGGGAGAGACAACAAAGTTCTTTGATTGCATTGTAATGTAAAAAGTTATGTTAATGCTTCATCACTACAGGTGTATTTGTGGGCTGGACATGTGCACATTGTTTACAGCAGAAAAGTCTCAGATTTTCTAAGTGCGCTGTGAAATGTACTCCAGTGTCTCACAATGCAATTCACAAAGCTTTGGAGGAACAACTCACAGCTGCAAAAAAGAAATATAAATTGCTATTGGTGATTAGCCACACTGCATGAAAAGAGGGGAATCTCACCTTTTTGGACTCTTTGTTGAAATTCATGGATCAGGGTTGTGTGAAAGGCAAACATCCCAAAAACACCACAAACAGTTGTGATTGCACAGCTGTGCACACAATTTATAGCTACATTTACACACATGATCTAAATATTAGGCTAAAATACTTTGTGGTTTAAAATACTCAGTCCTTTTAGCAATGTGAACAGTATGGCTCTGAAATAATTTACACCAAGTACCAGATGACATCTTGAAAATAATCACTTACCTAAAGGAGCACAGCTGAAATTAAATCAGCTACACACCAAATACATAACTTTGAACTGTTTGCTTTGTGCTCACTCTAAATCTACACGTTTGTATGTAATTGTTTTCATCATTTATTCATTAAGAATAAACAAATATGAGGAGACAGAGCAATTTTTGTAAGCAGACATAAGAGTTTAATAATGTCAACAACAAATTCATTGTCAACAACTGTAATTTCTCCTGGGCTCCCAAAAGGCTGATGGATCAGATCACTGATGAAAATGTACTAACTAATAAATGTTGTGCAGTAAAAGGTTTCCCTCTGAAATGTGGTGGAGTACAGTGGAAGTCAAAAATAGAAATAAAGTGCAGGTACCTCGAAACTGTACTGAAGTATTACACTTGACTAAATATCCATTCCACCACTGCTGTGTTAGTGTGATGCAAAATGTATTATTTCCAATTCATACCCAGTTTTTTAAAGAAATATGTAGGCCTATCAGCCCTTCGCTTCTCTGTGCTGAAATAGAAATAGAAAAGAAACCCATCCTCTTGTGTCACTGCAGAGGACATAAAGTCAGCGCTGTGGTAAAATTAATACCTATTGCAATCCATAAAAATGTAAGGGAGCACCCACGGGCCAGATGGAGGTCAGGAAGACTTTCTTGCCCTGAGTTGATGCTCTGAGCTACCGGTTCATCCCCGGCTGCATACAAATCCTGCTTTCTACACTAGTATTATTGGCAGTTTCTTATGTCAACCATGGCTTTAGGGCCAACTTCCACTTCCCACCAGAAAGAGAGAGAGAGAGAGAGAGAGAGAGAGAGAGAGAGAGAGAGAGAGAGAGAGAGATCAGCTGTTATCAGGCAACATGAGTGTACCTTAGTAGATTTATAACACTGACTGCAGGGGAGCCCTTTATTTAATGAACTGCTCTTCATATCTGACAAGAACCGTATTTCAACTAAATAACTGAATTTCCTTCTATATTGTTCCTTTGCACATGCTCATTGCATGATGGGTATGGTGCATTTCTCCAGCAAACTGAACGTAGGTGTTTCATGCACTGCTGACTGAATCTGCTCATAATGCCAGGTAAAGAAAACATCTATCACAACCTTTGTGTGTTTTACAGATTGTTGGAGTTTGAGTTAAGTGAAATATAAATCCCTCAACAAAGTAACTATAGGCTACTTCAGTGATTTTTATAGTGTTTGACAAATTAACAGAAAACACAGAAAAACAAGGGACATCCAGATGAAAGATTGTAATGGCTATGTTTCCCAAAATACCCCAAACCATTTCTGAGTCTTTGTTTAGTTGCACTAGGTTCTCCAAATGTCAAAGCCGCCACATTGCAATCCATTAAAACACTGGTACTGCACAGTGTTGGGGGTAAATTACCAGAAAGTGAACTGTGGAGCAAATAACCAGCAGTCAGTTTCAGTCAATGATAGCCTGCATGAGTGCAAGCAGAGCTGCTCTCAGTAAAAAAAAAAAAAGGAGAGTCTCTACTTCATTGATAGTTGAAAACAGTTAAAACTAGTTTGTTAGTGCTGGGGGGAAGAAAGGCTAATATTCGTTACCAGTCTTCAGTCTGGCAGAACTTTCTCAGCAGACCTTTTCTGTTTGGGTAGGATGATATTACTGTATATGCCTTATATATTCACTGTTATAACAAGATTTTGAGCCTATATGTTGTTCTAGCTATGTTAAAAGGACAAAAATAGTAGAAATCAAACATGTGCCAAAAAATTAAGGTTCCTACCATGTCTATCATTGCATGCATGTACTGTATATTTGTATATAAAATATTCACTGCTCTCCTTGTAATTTAACTAATTCATTTGGAAACAAGTGCGACTATCAAGGGAGCAAAACTCTTCATCAAAAGGACATGTCAGCTACAGGTATTGTCTCTTGGCTAGTTCTGCAGAATGTCCACATCTATTACAGACCATATCCTGTATTATTTTTTAAGTAGAAGAAAGAAGAAGAAATTGTAGCTCTTCAAATACTCTTTACTTTAAAATACAAGGACATCAATCTGGATGGAGTTTAAATTACAGGAGGACCACTGAATTCACTGGGCGTGAGAGTGAATGACATCACATTTTCTCTCTGGTTGGGATAAATATCACAGACAATCTCCCGTAGAGTGAAAAAAATCCTGTCTGAGTGGGACTTTACACATAATATAGGCAACTGTTTATAAAGAAATAATAGTCTGTGTCCACTTCTTGATAAATTCACCTTTCTTTGAAATGAATGAAGATCTGAATGTGTTTTTTTATATTTGTATTGTATTATTTTTTTTGACTTGCATTTCTCCAGACGTCCAAAAAAGAAAAGCCTCATGACTCTCCCTAAAATCACAATTTGTAATTTTACATTGCTGTTCATTTGATTGCATTGCACGTTGGCTGTTGGTGTGACTAGTAACTGGTGGGTGTTTCTCCTCGCCCTAAGCTAGGCTAATCACATCCTGAGCTCCATATACACACATGAGACTGTTATCAATCTTTTCATCTCAACCGAGGAAAGAATGCAAATTAGCATTTTTCCCCAGGAATAATATATTCCTTTAAGGAGTCGGAACAAGAGACACGTTTGATATATATCTTGTTTGTCCACTTTTACTTCAGGATTAGTGCTGGAGGCCTGTAATTCTTCATTACTGGAGGTAATGGGGAACTTTTTGGGATCATTTCTGGCTCTTTTCTAAAGAAACAAATTCCTGGATGAAGTAGAGATTAGTATTCCTGCCATGTAATTGTGACATAATGGTGTGTAGCAGCATGACATGAATACTTCATCACGCTACAGCAGAAGAAGGTAATGTTACTGCATGTCAAGCTTGTGTAATCAATTACATGATTGTATGATTAGATAATTGTAGGCCTTATTGTCTGTTCTATAATTCTTAGAGCAGTATGACAAGGAAAATGTGGTATCTAAATGGTCTTAAAAGTGTGAATTTAATCTTAAAAATATTTTATTAAGACAAAAAATATAACCAGGGTTTGTGGTTTACTCTGATATGGCTCGATCTAGCCTTTAAAAACTTGATAAGTTTAATAATGTAACAGGAATAGCTGCCACAGAAAACTCCTCTGGCTGCATCAGTCTGACATAATCAGCCTGACATGTGAATGATGAGCCTACGAGAATTTGCAGATTGCCTCTGACGGGAAAAGGTGCAACCTCGTTTTCAACCCCAGCAAAAGAACAAAAATGTCCTTGGGGCTTCAATTCAATATTAGTCACTTCGGTTTGTCTACCTAGCAGATCCAGTGCCCCCTCTGCCCACGTAAACCTCCTACTTCCTTACTTTCTCTGTGCCTGTCACATGACTTTTGTCCAAATGCCAGCCTGACACACAGTCAAGTGGATTTCAGACAGGCAGAGACAGAGACAGCAGATGAAGGCAACAGCTTTATGGGAGGAGTGCAAGAGGCTAGAAGAGCATCACATGTGTGCTCTTGATGCTGCAGTGTTGAAAGGAAGACAGTTTGAATTCGCTGTGTTCAGAAAAGCTTGAGACCTTTCCTGCCTGTCAACATCCAGACAAATTCCATTCCCTGCAGAGTCCATCCAATTACACACCCAAATACACAGCAGGCACTTGTTGTTATACTGTGCTGGATTTACCAGACAGATGTTGAAATTGGAAACCTTCACAAAATACCCAAGTAACTGAATGCAGACCTTTTTTTAAAAAGTATTATTATTATTATTATTATTATTATACTGCCAAAGAACTAACATGTGATCATTTAAAGGAGCTATTTGTAAGTTTTGCTATCACTATATTGCCAACTTTAGAAAAGCTGTTTATTTACCAGTCTTGAAAAAAACATTGCTAATAAACTTATACCTTTACTTGCCAAAAGTAGTAGTCTCCAGTGGAGGAAAGCAACCATCTTGTTTTGCTTCTTTTTCACTTTCACTTCTTTTCTTGTACTAAAGCTAGCATGCTAACCAGCTAGCCCCAGGCCTGTCAGACAGTCTCATTCCTTTTAGATTCCAAATCACCTCAGCGTCCAAGTTGCTCTGAAGACGTGACGCTTCTCACAGGGCGCAGTTATAACCTTTTGTATTACAAATGCAAAATGGTTGAAGCTCTAGCAGAGACTGATAAGTAAACAGTTGTTGTTGCTAATGTTGGCTATTGTAGCAACAGCGAACCTTGTCAATTGCTACTTTAAAATGTCAGATTCAAAGTCTTAGCTACTCTTGGTTGAAGGAGCTGAGTAAGTTAGTCTCAAAGTTGCAGCACCTCTTTGAACTTTTATGCCATTTTGACTTGGAAAATACTATTATCAGCTTATAAATGTGACATCATCAATCACAAATTCTATTTTTTACTTTATTCAGGTGTTTATAATGAACTCAAAATCAAGGATGTGGTTAAAAGTTTTGGGTATGAGATGAAAAACTTCAAAAACAGAGTCTTTAATGTAAAAACCTTTTAGGAATAGTTGGAAGATTTTTTTCGCTGTATCACAGCTTTTAGCTATACACTGGTATACAATGTCTTCATTCTCCCACATGAAAAGCACATTATTTGGAAAAGTCTCAGTTCCTGGAGATATTGAAATCAGCTGGCATTCTGTGCCTGGAGGATTGCCTCTGAGGATCACTCAACAAGAGCTCTGTCTGGATAATGAAGCTATTTTGGCTCAGACTTTATTGTGGGGCCTCTCGTGTTCGGTCCTTCAAAACTTCAAAAGTGTAGCGCATATGCACACCTGCATCACATGATGAAACACTAATGATGCCAATAACTGTGAATAAGGGGGGGTCAGTGAAGTGTAATCATCAGACTGTGAAGAAGTGATGATGGAAACAGCTCTATGTTCATGAAAGTGTAAATGTCATGGAGCAGCAAATCTGAGCATGGCTCTAAAATGTTTAAACAGCAGAGACAGGCGCTATAAATTAAGCAATTAATCAATTTATGATTTACTTGGCCAATCACAGTGACTTCCAGTAGATGCTCCTTTCTGTCACTGCCTGGCCAAAAATAGTCTCTGTAATTTACAAATTGCCATTTTTACACTTCAGTTCTTGTACAGATTAAATAAATGGGACGTGAAGTCTTACCTTGTGAGCTTTAAAGGTGTTGATAGGTGTTTTTTTTACCTTTGGGACGGCTGTTTCTACCCATTTCTGTCTTTATGCTAAGCTAAGCTAACCAGCTGTAGGGTACAGCTCTAATATTTAATTGGGCGGTCATGAGACAGGTGTGGATCCTCTCCTCTAACTGAAGAAAGCAAACAAATGTGTATGTTTAATTATTATTATTATTATAATTTAATTATTCCTTCCTTTAAGCGCTTCTGCACCCTGATTAAAGACGGAGGCTAATAGTAATAATTCACAGTACCGTACACTAATTGGCTCTTATTTCTAATTTCATTTGGCTAATTGGCTGATTTTTTATGTCACCTTACATGCAAACTAATAAATCACTTACTGTAGTGCAGTATTTCCCATTGGTGAAACTCAGTAGTAAATGAGGGGAAGTTGAACTGCAGGTCCCCTGTGAATGTACTGTTCTCTTGGAAGGAATGAGACTTGTGTATCTAATGTCCTGTACTCTCCCTGCTCATTACACTATGAGTCACTTGAACTTCATTATGTATTCAGCCAAGCCTGTGGGAATCTATAGCACGGGAATTAGATGATATTGATTCCCATCCCCTTTCTGTTTTTGTAAACAACGAAATGACTGCAGCTCCCAAACGTTCAAGTCATTCCCTTATCAGTTTTGTGAGACTTGTCTCTTTTTGTTTGACTGGGTGTAGGCGCGTTATCTGTGGCAGCAGTCTGATGCATGAAGAGCACAGCAGCCCTTTCTGTCATCATTCCCTCTCTCTTTCTTTACTGCGTGCCCAACTGCCTCGCTCCCGTCCTCACGTACAACCATAAATCAGCCATCTAAGAGCTGGGCCCCTCTCTGCCAGCCCCTTCTCATTGATTACAGTGCACCGGTAAGTGTGGCATGATGAAGAGAGAGCCCAATTCAATTAGGCTGACCTGCTAGACAGAAATATGTAGCATACAGTGGATAAAAGGCTGTCTTTGAGAGCAGTGAAGGGAAAATAAGGATAAGCAAGAAGAATTTGGGAGGTGAGGGGGAGGGGGGGGTGTCACTTAGATAAAAGTAATTGGATTGGCATTATATCATTCGGCGCCCCGGGTTGCGGAATAACAGATGTGTATGTTCAAGGAAGAGAGAGTGGGAGATTAAGTTAGAGTTACGGGAAATGGGGACAAATCTGACCTCAGCGCTGAGCTGGAGATGGACCTGTAACTGTTTCCAAGAAACAGTGAACAAACAGTTTTTAGTCATGATAATGCTGTGGCTCAAGGATTGGTACTGATGGTCTGTTGGCTCCACCACTTTGGTCCACACTTAAATATCTCAGCTAGTATCAGATGGATTGTGCTTTTGCACGGATATTCATGGCCCCTAGACAATAAATCCTACTGATCATGGTGATCCATTGACTTTTCCTTCAGTGTCAATAGTAGGCAAGAGTTTCACTTTTCATCTTCTGAGTTTTGGCACAAAAAAAATACAAAAAGAAATATGATATGAAAATGACATATCCAACTGACTTCCATTTAGTGCCACCACAAGGTTGGTCATGTTCAGTGAAATATCCCAATAATTATTTGATGCATTGCCAAGAAATGTGTGGCACATAATCATGGCATCCAGAGGACGAATCTTAATGACTTTGGAGAACCTGTAACTTTTCACCTGATGCCATCATCACTTATCTACCCGATGGACTGGCACCAAATTGTCCAAATTTTGTCCAGACATTCATGGTCTGCAGGTGTTGATCCTCTTGACTTTTCCTGTGGTGCCACATGAGACTGACGTGTACGTCAAAGAGTGAAACTCTAAAGCTATATGAATGATGCCATGAAATGTACATAATGAATTGTTTTAACATTGGTGATCCATTAATTTGTCCAATAATTTGGTTTATAGCCAAAATGCCTGGAAAAGTAATGACATTCTGTATTCACTGCTAATTACAAGATATTATAAGATAAGATATTAGCATGCTAACATGCTAAACTAAAATGGTGAAGATGATAAGCATAATACCTGCTAAACATCAGCATCGTTAGCATCATCATTATGAGCATGTTAGCATGCTGACATTAGCATTAAGCCTAACGCATGTCTGCGTCTAAGTACAGCTTCACACATGGCTGCAGACTTAGTCTGGTTTCATACTTCCCTCCTTTAACAGATGAGTTAATGGTGAAGTGCTGATGATTTGCTGAGTGATTTAAATTGACATTAGTTCCAGGGCAAAAGGCTAATGAACACAAGCCAGGAATATTTCACAACACGGGTCAGTAGTATTTTTTTTACTAAGCCAGAGGAACTGCTAATTCTCCAACAAGATTAAAAGTGTTTGATGATATAAAGTGGATATAGAACTTTTTTTTTAAACTAACATTCACCTTGAACACAGACAGCTTTATTAAAATGCACCACATTCTCTGTCTGTGAGAACAAAATCACACTAAACCATTTTTCCTCACTGATCACAACAGCATTAAACGCTTAAACTCAATGCATGCACAGATAATTATATTACACTGTTTTTAACTTCAGTTACAACATTTCTTACACAGAAACTGTTGCACACTTTCACAACACTTTAGAGCTAAAGAGGCAAAGAGTAAACTGCCAGGCTGGAAATAATGAGACTGGGCACCTACCACATGAGAGTCGATACATTTCCTTATTTTATCAATCAAACCTTTTACAGGATGGTATCTGAGATGGCAGATGAGTCAATACTGAATACACACATCCATTTCTGTAAAGGCCAAACCATGATGGATTTTCTTCAATTTAGCATATCAGGGTCTGCATTAATCTTCTGTGGTTAAAGATGAGTTATCTCACATCAGAGGTGATTTATGGGACCTCAGCTATTTGTATAATCAGTCTTGGGTTACTTAAGAAGATTCTGGCTCATCCCGGATCAGATCATAGTCCCACTCTTTATACACTAAACATCTAACTAGACTGAGAGCAAAAGTCTCTTAACCATTTCTCCAGGGTACTGTCTGCCCAAATGATTCCTTAAGTTAGACTATGTGTGTGGTTTACAAAGAAGCTCTTTTCAGTGTGCTCCCTGAGCCACTGAGAACTGTGATTTCAAACAGAAGTTGTTAGATAATAGAGCAGAATAATAGATAAGAAGAGCAAAAATAAATCCAAAATATATCTCCAGTCAAATTTGCTCTCCCCATTATGCAATCAGAATAAATCACATCCACATATGAGATGTTTCCTCCGAAGCCATTCAATTTCTTCTTCTAGTCAGGCTTTCCTTTGATTCACAGCACACACCAGGGTTAGAGAAGAGACATTTATTTTCCAGCGTTGCCACAGTAACCTCAGCAGAGAACTTCCTCCGCCGTCTCCACACGGCAATTCAGTCCATGCTGCCCGGCACAGCTCAGCAGCAGACACAGATGATACTTGTTTTGATTCATTTCAGCAGAATCCTTCGCTGAAAGAGCAGCCGCCTTTTATCTGCCAACGTTATTACATGTCGGGCCAGTCACACAGGTGTTTGGACACAGGAGTCACATTAGACAGATATTCACCCTTGTGTTTTTTATTCCTGTTCCAAATCACTTTGCACCACCGATAGAAACCACGGCTGAGTCACCTAGAAATTATGTTTATACCATATACTACTAATTTGCAACAGCAAAGAAACAGATAAGACTTTTTTTTTTAATGAATGTATCTGCCTAGTTGCAGAATGTTGATATGTAATGTTCATACATTCACTGACAATTTATTTCAATGTCCTGCAATATTGATTCTTACAATACAGCATCCATTCATAGCAGCTAAAGAATGGTTAAACTTTGTTATGGCTGTATTTAAGGAAAGTTAGCCACTGTGGTCTCTGTTAAACATTAAACAAGAGAAAGTCAAAACCTAGTATATGGCTGGAGGCGTTGTAGGACATTTGCATTCTGCTGAGTGCCGGTTTCAGCTCTTCATCTGTTTGCTTCTACTCTCTTTCTGCTCACATATACAGTATTTTAATACAGTGAAGGTTCCAATAAAGCTGTTCTCATTTACATGTTTTCCTGTTTCCGTTGTCAGAAAACGGAACAAGTATGAAATAGTGACTGAAATGCAGCCTATTAAGACTACATGTTAAAACTATACCTGTGTGCTTCACTCTTCAAAGGGACAGTTTATTAAATATGGACTCCATATCTAATTTTTTAAAACCACTTTAAGCACTTACATTTACTGGACTGTAAGGTCCCTTTGCTTGAGCTTTTTTTATTCTATCAAGGCTTTTATTTTGTTTAAGGAAAGGGAGGGGCAATCAATATGTTTTCATTATTATTATTATATTTTTTTCCTTGACTATAAATCTCTGTCATTATTATTAATGCTTGTACAGACCAATGTTATCCAGCAGTCACTTTCAAACTATTTCCAGTCGAAGATTTTATAATGGTAACATCATCTGACAAAATCCTCAAACACATATAGTGTTGACCCTTTAGATGCAGGTGCTTATAAACAATTTTTTCTTTCAGGAACTTGCTCTTTCTTCAAGTTGTTATTGAATTATCGTTAGTTGAGTTATTAGTAACATCAAAGGCCAATCTACATGAGCTTGCCCATACTCCATATGTGAGGTATATTTTCATATCCATATTTATAGAGTTTATGTTACACATGGAAATTGTGCCTTTAATCTGATTTTCAAGTAATTATACTAAAGAATTTCTGATGTAAATAAACCTTTTACAGTGTTAAAGGACAGAACAGACTTAGATTTAGATACAATGTCCATGTATTAAACGTCCTCTCCAACAATTTGAGAGTTGTATAAGGTCCTAATAATGTTACAAGAACCTTCTACTGACATTTAAACATCACACTAAACAGGACTAATTAATTACACTGTTTGGACTCAACTGAATTTTATACCAGAATTAACAAGTAGTCACATATCTCTCCTGACAGGGAATGATTCGGCGATGTACCATCTTCCTCAGCTTTACAAGACGCATAAATAAAGTGATACCTCAGTGCAATGCTGGAAGGATAAATAATGCTTTGGTACGGAGCCATTTGGAAGCAAAACAACGGAGCAGGGAGGGGGTTGAGGGTGCCTGAGCGCCGGGCTAAGTCTCCTGCACTGATCAGCGCTGCATGATGCAGACAACAGAGGAGAAAGAGGAGGAGGAGGAGAGGAAGGAGGAGCGAGCGAGGGGAACAGACTGGCTGAGGCTCGCAGCTCTCAGTCTCTCTTCAGTGCTTCGCAAAGCAGCTTCTCTCTGCTTTTCCTCTCTCTCTCTCTCACACACACACAGACACACACACACACACACAGACACACACAAGCTTTCCTACTCTTTCTGCCTGAGCTGACAAGAGCAAACGCGGCAGCAGAGGGGCTCACTCGCTCCAACTCCTCCCGCACCATGCTGCCCTGGAGAAGGAATAAGTTTGTTCTGGTGGAGGATGAAGCCAAGAGTAAACCCAAGAGCCTGGGGACCGGGCTGACCTACCACTCCATCCTCTCCTCGCTGCTGCGCTCCTGTCCTGACTTGCTGCCCGACTGTCCCTTCGACTGGGTGGGCAGTATCTTCCACACCAAACGGCAAAAGGTGGAACTGAACAAAGAGGAGCCTGTTTACAACGTACGCTACCTGGGGAGTGTGGTCACCATCACGGCTAAGGGAGACGGCTGCACCCAGGAGGCAGTTGCCAAGATCTGGGCGAGGAGCAACTACGGGGAGCAGAGTGTCAAGATGAGGTTAACAGTGGGGCCGCAAGGCATCCGGATGAGCACCGACAAATCTGGGAAAAAGAAACCCATTCATCTTTACTCTCTGAACAGAATCACCTACTGCACCGCTGACCCGTGCCGGCCCAAGATCCTGGCCTGGATCTACAGGCACCAAGTCAAGAACATGGCAGTGGTGCTTCGGTGTCACGCTGTTCTGGTTAGCAAGTCGGAGAAGGCCCAGGCCATCGCCCACAGCCTCTACCAGAATGCCACCTCCGCCTTCAGCGAGTTCAAGCGGCTGAAGCGTCAGAGCGATTTCCGGCACTGCCAGCAGCAGCTGCTGGGTGAGGAAGCGGTGCCCCTGATGCCACTGAGAAGGCTGCTGAATGGGCAGTGCCACTACAGACCGCCTGCTGACAACCCCGGGAGCGCTACCCGCCTCTGCTCCATCACAGAGGAAGAAGAGGAGGAGGAGGAGGCGGAGGAGGAAGAGCACAGCAAAGACAAGAAGCAGGAGGTAGAGGAATCAGAGGAGGATGTAGAGGAGCAGCAGGAGACACAGAAGGTTTTAACAACAAACACAGACCCAACTCAGTTATTATCAGAGTTGGATATTGGGGATATTGCCAGACTGGAGCAGTGCCAGATCAACTTTGTCAGTGACAGCAGCAATAACACGTTTACGTTTATAACCTCTCTGGTGTGACGAGAACGTGGTTTAGAGAACACCACAGTAACACATTCCTCTCTCTTTGCCCTTCACCAGTACCCCACTCAGGCTCCCTCCTGCCCCGTCCATGTAATGTGAAGTGTTAACCAGAAACTTCTCCCTCTACCAGGCGGTAGAGAAAAGGCAGACGGTCGTTCTGTGGGAGTAACTTCCGATTCTTTGCCAGATGGCTCAGATGCTGGTTTGACTGTAGCAGTTTGGGGAACTGTTTACAACGAGGGCTGGTGATGCACAGACTAACGATAGCACAATGACGAACGAGGACAGTGGTTTCAGGAAACAGGAGCGCGCTGGCGCTGAGATCACTGACACGCAGGTCACATATTGATCACAGCACCAAGCAGGATGTGTTTATTAGTCCTCTTCTCTCTTATTTTTGTGAGTATGATCAATGCCGTGTTTGCCAGCAGGGACATTTTTTCGGATCGACTTGTTAATATTTTTTCAGGGAGGTTCTTTGTAAATTTGTGTAATTTTTCTAATATGACAATCCTCACTGATGTTGTTCACAGACTGACCTTTCTGAGCGCTCACAATCGCAGGACGAAGTTTATTACGGTTTCACTAATGATCACAGCCGACTAATGAATAAGGCGATAATTTAGGAAGCAAGCCATTGAGTCGACGTGTTTATTGCTGCCATTTGTCACAGTCCTTATCATTTATGCATGACATGTCAGCAGTAACCTTTCTGTGCGGAGCTTTTGTCTTTTTTTTTTTTTTTTTTCATGTGACATCTTTGATCCTTCGGCTTTAAAAATGAACACTGTGATAAATGTGTGACCAGGGACACAACACACAACTGTTCACGCAGCGACGTCTTGTTTGTGTCATGCATTTCCTCTGATTTAGATCTATTGCAGTGTCACCTGGTTTGCCAAAAAAACAAAAACAAAAAAAACAAGAAAAAACAACTCAGATCTCAATTTGCCATCACCACGCTCTTTTTAGCCATGTTTTGCTAATGCAGTTTTTCCACATGAGCCCTTGCAAAAATGCAGATGGACCCTTACAAATTTAACACAAACTGTTTTGAATATGACTTTAGCTAATTTCCTGTTGATAATATCTGTGCTACCGTCTAACGATGCATTGTGATTATTATTATTATGATGAGATGAAGCTATTTATTTTCCAAACACAATGAATAAAACTTACCCTCACTTGGCTTTCCTTCTTGAGTCTCGGAGGGAGGGTGTTTCTAGATATTATCAAAGACGTTATTCAAATGAATCCAACAACTCTGCATTCCTCCAGTGTGCATTTGCATGTTTGTGATGTCTAACCTGCACTTCAAAGTAAAAAACACAACATATTTATACAAGCATAATCTGCTTCCTGAGCTGTTAAACTGTATTTTTAAAAAAAGGAAAAAGGAAAAACACAACGTCAACTTTAAACTGCCAGTTAGTCCCATTAGATGTTAATGTGATACATTTCTGCAGGCCTTGTACTGGCCTCCCAGGCCTTTACCCTGAGGGGGGGGGGGGGGGCAATTAATCAGCGAATTGAATTGTTCGGGAACATAAAGCACCTGCCTCTGCAGGACGGCTGTCAGGCTCTGACAGGACCGAGTGATCCAAAACGGGGACCAGGAAGTTGACTCACCCATCAACCATTTTACTGCCAACATCAGCCATTTCAGTGACGACTGAGCCTTTATGCTGTTTTACTGGAATAACGCAACATCAGCGAGTGAAAACAACAAAACATTTAAAGGTGTAGCACATTTGAGTTGTGGTGTTGTGGCAGTTCAGAAACACCAGCATCTCTTTATTTGATTAACAATGAATTAATTTTCCATCCCCCACATTATATCATCTCAATATAGTATTATATAGTTGTTCAATAAATAATGCTCTGTGAAATTATTGATGTCAAAACTGTTCATAAATTCGCTTTAATTGTCTTATGTAACTGCATCAAAAGCTGTTTGACTTGTCATTCCTCGTCAAGAACGGTGCTTTTTTGAAAAGAAAATAGGTGCTGCTCTGTTGATGCATCACAAAATCATTTTGAGTTGGTTTGAATTACTGAGATGGATTGTTCTGAAGGGATACTTTCAGCTGGAGCCTTTGAGATCAATATTTTTTTCTTTTCTTGGAATAAACTACCTCTGAAAAAGAACAGGACCTAATGTGAGGGAATAGATAATAAAGGATTCCTGTGTCCTTGCCACAGATCCTCTCATAGCAAGGATAACTGCAGAATCTGAATACTAATACAAGCCGGTTTTGCTTTTATTGCCTCCTCAATTTTTTCCTGCATTTTAATCTTTGACAGGCGTCTGTTCTGCATAGATGAGTAATCATGCACACTCACAGTACACAATGTGATAAAGTCACATTGTTTGCTCACTGACATTCATGCAGAGATGCATTGTGCCTGACATACTGCCAATGTTGTGTTAACATGGAGTGGTTAGCAGAGGAGCCTCAGTGCTTTTATGTAAACATAACTCTTCTCAGGCCAGCAGAAGAGAGGGAGCAGATGGCATCAGCAAGGTGCACGCTGGGCTTCATCACACTCATCCTCCCGAACAACAAGGGCTCAAGCCCAGATCCAAAGCTTATTGTGCTTTATCACATCGTCAGCTGCAGGAGATGCTCTTAAAGAGCACAAAATCTGATCAAACGTGGCAGACACACTGGCCTGTCAAGTATCACATACAACCATGCTGTGCCATTTCACAGCGGGGGATCTTTGGAGACCCAAAAAGCTGCTTCTGGCTGCACACAGCTGTTTAGATGCTTTCTCATCCTCATGCAGCGTCTGTGAAGCAAACACAGGAACATGAATGACAGCACCACAGGCCTGCTTGTCTCCATCGAGATGAAAGGGAGGGGGAACAAAATGTTGTGTCCCAGAGCAGCTGGCAGCAGGTGGCAATCCATTTTGTTCCAATGAGAATTGTACAAAAAAAAAAAAGTGTTGAGCAGCTTCTCTGTGAGGATGGCAGAGATAGAGAGGAGTCCATGCAGAGGAAGGAAGGACACAGTGAAGGAAGTGACACGTGTCTGTGCTGTACATAGAGAGATGAGTCCTTGTAGAAAAGTGGTTGTGTGTGTTTTAGAGATTAATGCTGGTGACTGCACAGAACAAAAACAACAAAATATGTTGTTTATCTGCGCCCACTACAACGACACACTGAAATGTTTTCTGATCAGCAGGACAGCATTGTTTATCTGTGCCATCCATAACCAATATGACTCACAGATAAATCTGTTCCATTGTCTGACAAGGCATTGTTAAAGGAGCTAGGTGTAAGTTTTGCTATTGCTACAAGGCCGATGTTAGCATTAGCAGCTGTTTATTTACCAGACAGGAGGAAACATTGCGAGTTAAGCATCGAACTTCATTCCTTTATTTGCCAAGAGCTGCCTCCAGCGGTGGAAAGCAGCCATCTTGTCCTTTTCTTCTCCTGAAGTTAGCATGCTGACAAATCAGCTCTGCCCCAGTTGGACTGTCTTGTCACTTTGTGATACCGAGTCACTGTAGCATCCAGGCTGTCTTGAAGAAGAAGCGCTTCTTAGAGGGAGTATTATAATTGTCTTATAAACACAGCAATGGCTGAAGCTCTTTTAAGGAAGATTTAAGGAAGGATTATGTTTGGGTTAAGATATGGACTTAGATTAGGGAAGCATTGCGTTTTGAGTTAAAATGACCATTTCATTAAGGGGTCCTCTCCCATCATGGTTACAATATTAAATATGTGGTTAAGGTTAGGGAAATATCAGTTGGAGACATGAAACATGTCAGTCACAATTTAGGTTGAGTCATTCATCCACGTGGACTTTGCTGGTCTATGCCCATTTGCGACTGTCCCATCCACAGTGTGAGAGACAGACCTGGAAGCTATAAGCTCAGGGAAGCAGCTGTACCCTGCTGTTTAACGGAGGTGGGACAGTTTACCAGATATACATTTACCAAGCCAACCGGTTAGTCTTCGTCTTTAAAGTCCAAATACAGTAAAATACAGTTCGAAAACACTTATGATAAATCATAAATGTCACAATTTTGTTACTTGTGTAGGTTGTTTTCTAGTTTTATTCTTCACTTCAGTGGTGCGCCAAACTGTAATGGGCTGATTATTGTCTCCTGAGGAACGTGGGTATAAAACACCCACTAGTCCTGGATGTTATTCCACGCTCAAAAACGAACTTCAACACAACGGTGAGACTTGTAGCACACGTGTCCCAGAGCTTTTCTATGGGACCCACTGGGACTGTCTCCTGCACAGTGGATGAGACAGTCTTGAATGAGGCTATAATACTGTCACCTGTCTGCCACCTTTGGTCCCGTCGTAATTACCACACTTTCACTTTCTGATGCTGTCATTCTTCTCAGGAGGACATCACATGATGCTCCTATCTTTTTACAGATTACAAGTTCTGGTCAGACTCTGAAAGCTAACAAGCATCATTTTCCATCTCATGCATATCTAATAGTACGATCTGAGAAAAGAGTTGCACATCTAGCAGTTTGCAAATGAGATGCTCTGTGTTTTGCTGTGCTGCAACACTGTCAAAATCCCTCCGAGGCAGAGTATTCTCTCTCCGTTGATACAAACAACAAAACTGCACTCCAACGGTAAGATGCGCATTAATGACTTAGTTTGGTTTGACTAGAACACTTCGTGTTGGATGTTACATGGCACAACTTCGCCACATGGTCCTCAAGTGAGTGAGAACGTATTAGACTAAGTTGTCAAATAATCTCCTGGGGCCACAACTGTTCCTGTTGTGTGTAAGATGCAACCCAGACTCTTATAAAAAAATAAATAAATAAAAAACTTTGAGCACCAGAAAGCATAACTACACAGCTAACTAATTCATGAGAATCAGGGATTAGTTACTGCCATGAAACATTAATGGTTTTATCCCATTAAAACATAATAAGCAATCCCAAAATTGTCGAGGGAAGAAGTCAGAGATGAAAAATCATGCCTCAGGAAAACTGTGCGTGCATTTTGCTTGATAATGCTGTTCAGAAAAGTGAATAATATGTCCGTTGCATTTTCTCTCCCTGAGACGGTGAATGTTTTTTGGAGCAAGTCAAAAGCTGCAGATAAATTTATGCTGGTGAAATGAAATGAATTCTACAACCTCGAATAGTGTTTCAGTCAGTTTCACTGCTCATCCCTGCACATCTTTTTGCTGCTGAGTTTATTGAAAATGAGCCACAGCAGATATCCCCTCACCACGTCGCCTCCATTAAACCTGATTAAATTACTCTTTGCAAAATATGAAAAAGGCTCTTTAAAGGTTCTGGTGATTTTATAGGTCATTTTTATAAAACCTACGTGAGGCAATTTAATAACCCTGTCACACAGCACCTGATGTCTTTCCACCACAGGGTACAGAACAGGCCAGCAAACTGCAGTCAGGTTGCACGTATCCATCGTCCCCTGACGTCAACAGAGAGCCATTACACAGACTAATTATGAAATCAATAAGCTGGGAGCGCAGGTTTGTGTTTCCAAATTGTTCTTTTATGGCGCCCAAATCGGGGGCGTAGCCGCTTATGTCCTTGTGGAGTGTGCTCGAATGGTTTTGTGGTTGTTGTGCTTGTGCGTCAGCTGCTTCACTGATTGTATCGGTGAGATCTGGTTACACATCGCACCAACCTGACACCTGAGATCTGTGCTGACTGTTGTAAATATGCAGACAACAGCAGTGTTTGCAGAAAAACACAGGTTTGGAATTAAAGAGTAGAATATTAAGAGGTGTGATATATGTGATTTTAAAGGAATAGATTGAAATTTTGGGAATGGGTTTTACAGATATTTTGGGTTCACTTTCTAGCCAAGATCGAGATGAGGGGACTGATACCATGCCGTTTGAATTTAGAATTGTTAAAATTAGCTCCACCTCAACTTTATTAATTATTGTTATTATTATTAATTATTCATTCATGCATCACTAATAGTGTAACACTCACACGGAACTTTTAGCTCCCACCTCTCATCAACACACAGTTGAATAATGTGCCTTCACGTATTCATGTATTTGTGTTTGATTAGCAAGCTAACCAGTTTTTAAGCTTGTCCTGTGCACAGTAAACACTGCAGATTATATGAAACATGTTATGCTTGTTCTGGAAGATGTGCACTGATGTGTATCCGTGTCTCTTTTTTGTTGTTTTTTAAGTGGTCTACAGTAAATCCCTCTACCCAGAGATAAACATCCACTGTATACCTGCTGATATGCACCGCTACACCTCTGCTCTTATCGGTCCTCTGAATATGAAACTGCACCCAGGAGACGGTTAGCTTAGCTTAGCAAAAAGAAGGGGAAAAAAACTACCTACTGGCTCGGTCCTCAGGTTAAAAAAGTGACGACAGAGTGGCCATCAGGAGAATCTTTTCCAGATGGGCCGCTTCACAAACTGGGACGGTGGCTCAATGTTGAAAAACAAAACAAAAAAAAAAAAATCCAAGAGAGAGAGAGAGCAAGAGAGATAGATGTGGCTGTGTTGTGGTGATGGTTCCAGTGGAGCAGACCGTGAGGCCCGCTCCGGTTCTATGTGGCGGTCATCTCCCTCACATCTGTCTCCATGTCCAGCTAATTACGTCCTGTTCAGTCTTACGGCTCTGCCCACCTGCTCACTGTTTGTCTTCATCATCATTGCAGACGGAGGCAGCAGTGGACTTGTTTCACATGAATAATAAAATCTGAAAAACTGAGAAAAAAGAAGTTAGGATCCAGAAAAATCCAAATTGCTTCAAATAGTTGTGCGTCTGGCAGCACTGACTCTGCAGACAGGAGGAGCGGAGCAGCAGAGTGGGTTCAAGACCTCAGCTCCAAAAAACACTCAAGTTTTACAGAGTAAGACAGAAGACTGAAGACGATAGTTTGAGTTTATTTAGCAGAATAATGTTGTATAGCTTTGTTTTCTGCTCTGGTTTCATGAGAAATTCTAATTTAAGTCCTCAAAGTCTGTGTGATTACATCAGATCTACAAGATTTTATTACAGAAACATCCAGAGAAGAAAGAAAAAGCCACTGAAGTTCAAATATTTCTGCTGTTCTGATCTCGCTGTGCTAACCTGCATTTATAGAGTTATATGGTCATTTTTGAAACTTTAAATACTTTTTTGTTGCAGTTGTGGACTGTAACATGAAAACTACAATTATAAAATCATTATCAAATCTGTAATTTCATTCTGTAAAATAAAAACATTAGACTATAACAATACAAAAATATCTAAACACATTTGAAATGCAGGTGATTATATAGATCTAGAAATAATCTCAGTTAATTTAATCTCTGTTTACTAAATGATTCTTGTGGGACATGGGCTGTATGTGATGGCCTGTCTGAGTCAAAAGTACTGGGCCAATTTTCATTCAACCTTCTATAAAAAAATCCCACCTCTAAAGCTCACTTTGGTCTAAATTGAACCCACAAGATATGATGTGAGTTTCAGTGAATTGTAGAGGAGCCTGTAGGATTTTATCCCACCTGCTTTTAATAAACCAAACAAACTTACATTTTGCTTGTTTTCCGACGAGTAGCCGTCTTCATAACATCAAAGGTCACAAAGCATTGAACGACAAGTGCATCCCAGCTGGGTTCATCACTTTTCTTTTGTCCCCTATAAACACTGTTCTGATCTGGTTGTGTTGTGTGTATTTGCAGCACATATGTTGTCAAATACATACACTATATACACTGCATTGAGGTTATTGTTAAACTAGATCACGTCTTTCAAGTGTGTTACATTTCTCAACATGCCTTTCCTTTCACTGTCTCAGCTAATTGTAACACAGCTATCTCAAATTAATGACATCCATTGGGTTGCAATGAAGCTAATGTGCCCTTAGAGACGCCTTCTTTGTCTTTGTTTTAAACCAGTGCTGCTTGCTGGAGATGGAGAGAGGAATAACATTATAGTCATGTCATTTGCCTCCCTGCTGGAGGACCCATATATTTAGCTCTTGCGAAACTCCAGGGGGCAACAGGAAAGTAATTGGCTGCAATTATCATCACATTTGCTGCCACTTGCAGTCACAGCGGAGGTGTACTCATCATTATACCTGTGGGTCTGATGCAGCACTTTTAGCTCTTTGATGTCTTAGTAAAAGGCATGACTAATATCATGACCACACAAAAGCACTTCAGAGAAAGTTTTGCGAAGTAGAAGAAAACAAAGCTCCATCAAAAAGTAAAAAAAAAAAGAAAAAAAAAAAGATATCCCTATTTACCCCTGAAGCATTTCGTTGGACAGCGAAGAGGCAATCAGTCCAGCATCCGTTTGTTTCCAAGTTTCCTATTACTTGGGGAACAGTGAAACAAGGTACTGGAGAGCAATCACTTAGGCACACACTCACAAACAAACAGTCATAAAAGAAACTGGGCCAAGTCACACACACACACACACACACACACACACACACACACACACACACTCACGCGTGCGCACAAAGCTTGAGGCATTTTATTTAGGTAGACAGTGTTAGAGGATAAGATAAGGCTTTTTTCTCTCTTTGATGAGCTACAGAGAGTGGCAGGTGGATAAAGGGGGCAGTGGAGTGGGTGGACTTGGCAGGCATGTGAGTGGGTTGGCACATGCCACGGAGGACGCCATGTATGGATGCGAGCCATGGCCACAGCACCTGAATAAACAAGGATGCACAAAAACAGGCTGGACCTCTGCAGCCTATTAGAGGGGACTTTTCCAGCTGCCACGGCTTTATTTTCCACATCAGTTTATGCACTGATGATCACAGCAGAATCAGATGTTGATGGCTGATTGAAATCAAATTGTTTGTGTATATTTTATCTACTCAATGGCAAAAACAAAGACCAGAAGACTTGGAATATTTGAATATCATGGTTATGTGACTGCAGACTGCCTATGTTTAGATTTGGATCCCTCTCATGCATTTCAATGTCAGAACAGGCCCATCATTTGCAGTAGGTCCTATATTCAGGGTGCAGGAGCATATTGCAATGGATTTAATGATCAATGCAATGCGTGAGTGCATAAATTGTTGGTATGCACAATAGAAAAAGGTTAAAATGTCAGTTAATGAATGACATTAGCAATCAAGTTGCCAGAAAGGATGATGTCAGACTCCACTCCTCCCATTGATAGACAGGGAAAAATATTACATTTTCAAGTGATCCACTTAAACTTTACTTTAGTTTCTAACTTTGCAGACATGTCATGATCTCTTTAATCCACTGTATAAAATATGAAGAGCAGGCAACCTTCCACTGTTACAAATGCATGAGAACATGTCAAATATTGAGGTCAAAATCCTCTTTAAAAAGTTGCATTGGTCCATTTTCTTTGGTAAAATACAGACAGTAAGCTACTCTGAATTGTTGCCAAGTGACAAATGCAAAAATCTGAGGAGTAAATTCAATCAGTGACAAGATTCCAGGTAGTATCACGGTCATATCAGGGTCTATCTTGTTCCTATAAATCTTTAGTACTTGTCCTCATGAGAGAATTTCTGTGTGGAATGATATAATATAACCTGGTAATATAAACATATAAACATATATTGTGAATAAAATGTTAAGGAACCACCAAAATTATTACAGAGAACATGAATGTCTGTGCCAAATTTTATGCCAATCCATTCAATAGATGTTGAGACATCTGTGACTTAATGGTGGAACTAGAGGAGTGAATCACCAAATTCTGTATCATCATCATCATCATCATCATCTGATCTCATGTTGAGACATTTCACAGATAAATCATGTGAACAGCTGATGGTGCTAGATGAACAGTCAGAAGATCACCACAGTACTTAAGATCCATCCTCTGGGTGCCATGAATGTCAGTCAAGTTATTATTTTTTTTTATTCTTATGTCTTTATTATTTGATGGGACAGTGAAGAGTGACAGGAGACGGGACAGAGAGAAGGGGAATAACATGCAGCAAAGAGTCCATCAAATTTAATGGCCTCCATTCATAGTTAAGTCGGGACATATCACTAAAAAACAAAAATGTCAACCTCATCATGGTGCTGTGGTGAGAAAAAGTCAGGGAAACTTCCAGGGGCTCAGCCTCTGGGGACCATGAATGTGTGAACAAATTGAAAAAGACTATTCAGTCTGGAGTGGCTGAATGACACAAACATCCCTATGCTAACAACATGGCTGAAAAGTGACATAAAGCTCTGGATGATTTTAAATTCAACCTTTTTTTTCCGGAGCTAAATTAAATTAAACTCTTCACATGGATATTTAATAACACCTACTCATGATAGAATATAGACATTTTATATTTTTCTTGGGCTATTTCATCAGTCTAATGTTTCCCTAACCAGGGGTTTTGCGTTCCACTTGGATTACTCCATTTGGCGATTTACATGCATGACAAATCCCTCTTGCTCTCTCAGACCGTGCCTGTGTTCATTTGGGATCAGCAGGAAGTCATTATAAAACCTGCCAATCTCTACAGGGTGCAACCTTGAAGCTGGGCTTAAGGCGGACATCATCATCAGAGGCGTGCTCCAATAAAGGATAAGATAGATTAAAGATGCAACCCGTTACGTCATATGAGGGTTTACATCAGGCCAGCGGGTGATAGAATATTGGCTTTATTTATTTTTAACGGCAGTGCACGACACATTCATGCGTATATAAATTTACCATGTCTACATTTCGCTGCTCTCCCGGCTCACACACTCATTTATTCACAGCCAAGTTTCCTTCAGTCTTTCAGCTGAGGTGAACGTCCTCGTAACCATTTAGTCAGTCATCTCCCCACTACTGCATGACACGCCGACTTTATAAATGTTGACGAGAGCTGGAAGGGAATACTGATGTGGTCCCACACACACACACACACACACACACACACACACACACACAATGCTAATTAATTGTAAAACTCATCATCTTCTGTGTCTGAGTTAGGAAAGCAGACAGGCATCACCACGGATCACTCAAAAACTGCTCCCTGAATATTCCCCCCCCTGCCCCCGCCTCCTGTACATGCTGCGCTTGATTTCTTTCATCAAGAGCCATCATTACCTTTCACAGGTAGAGACTGAATACGTGCCATTGGCTCCAGCTGTTGGCTCTGAGCCATCAGGAAATGTAAAATATAGTGATCATGCAGCGTATTTGTTTTGTTTATTTCTCCATTTTTCAAAAGGAGATAAAACTGTTTTTTTTTTGTGGGGGGGGGGGGGGGGGCATATTTGTGGAAAGAGTTTCTCTGTGCTCAGACAAAACACTACAAAGTGCAAAAAGTCAATGAAAAGAGGTGATAAAATTTGAATTTGTTCTGTAGGGGCGAGTTCTAAGTGTTTCATAACCCAGGGCTTAATGGATCTATAAGAACAGAAAACAGAAAAAAAGAAGAAAGAGACTGAAGTAAAATACACTCCCACAGAGACACACACAAAAGCACACTCCCACACACACTGAAGCTAACATCAATGGTCCAGCGGTGACATAGACGTGAACGCCACGAGATGAAACATCCCTTCACTTTCTGTCTGAATGCACCAATTCAAGTCTCTGAGCACATCGACTCTAAAAAGCCTGAACACTGACACAAGCTGCATTTCCCCCATTTTTACCAACTCCAGTGTTGATCATATTCTATGTTCAGCATTTGAGAGGATCCTCTGTCTGGCTAAAAAAGTGGGCGGTAAGCCGAGCTCATTAATGTACTTTTCAGTCATGTTATATCAACACCTGCTGAGTCACTGACAGCTCCTGCACACTGAGCGTTGTGTTCTGCATTATGAGGGGATCGAGGTAGGGTCCAGTTGTGATGACATGGCAAACCACCGGGCTGTCAACGCTCACAGCAATGAATAGTCCTGTAACCTCAGCACTGTGTATGTTACGGATTCAAACAATGACACAGAGTAACGTGCGGAGTAAATCACAGATAACAATGTCAACCAATCCCGCTGGTTAACTGAAGTGATGTCACAAAGTGTATAGAGTTCATACATGTAGATACTAAATCAGTTCAGACATCAGCCAGATTTCCATTGCAATTTTGCACAAAATATAGGTGCCAATTAAACGATGACGATGGATTTCCATCAGTCTGCCTCTTGGTTGGAACCGGCTCCCTGGGGCATCATACTGCAGACAGCACGACCTGAATGTGAAATATTGCTTTGTCGAATAGCCTGAAAAACCACCTTGTATAAATAAGAATTATTTTGTTTTTTTTCGACATTTGAGAGCTTTTTCAAAGTGAACTTTTAAGCAGGGTAATGGAGATGCACCTATTGTCAGTTGCTACCAAAAACTCTGACCCCCGGACAACACCAGTGTAGAGGATGTTGTAAAATGCATTATAAATAAATAAATGAATAAATTTAAATGTATATTCCTTATTTAATTTTTGTATTGTTTTGTGTGCTAGGTATTGGATTGCCTGGGAAACTATATACATGTACACAGTGGGAACCAAGACTTTCTGACCTCACTGTATATCCGCAGGCAACAGGAATTTTAATGTCAGTTCAACTTTAACTTTGTTGCCAAACTTGACAGAGCGTTGACATCAGACTGCATTAGTATGGTGGAAAAACGATCAAAGCTCTAATCCCGGCTGAGGTGGGGAACGTTCCTGATATCTACTGTACGTATGAATAAATGGACCTGCCATTGTGTGAGACGACTGCATGACTGAAGCCTCAAAACCTCACCATGACCTCGGTAGGGAATTTTTCATCTTCTTAGAAGTAAAGTCGGCAGCGTCAGAATAACACCTCCAAACGCCAGGCTCGGGGTTTACTTTGAAAAGTGATAAATGAGGGGAGTGAATATGTCGTCTTGACAACTCAAAGCTGCTCCTCACATTTCAAAGCTCGGGGTAAAATTAATATCTCGGTTACTTCACCCTCATGACTGGAGACTGCACTTGTCGGTTTTATCAGCTGTGCAGACTGAAGACAAATGAATTGGATGGGATCTCAGGTATTCAGCTGGGTACACATTGGAGAATCTAATATCGTGCTTCACACAGAGAACAGTTGGTGCCAGTGTAAAATGTGTGCGAGGGAAAGTGAGAGTGTGAGGATGATTGAGAAGACAGCGATGGAAAGACCAAAAGATAAAAGAAAAGAAAGCTGCAGATTTTTCATTTTAGCAAACATTTATTTGTTTATCTCATAAATCACATTTCTGTTAAATTCGCAGCCCACGCAGTTCTTCCCAGACGTACAGTCTGTCCTCAGACACAGCTTTCTCTCCAACAGACTGGTTCTGGCCTTTGTTCTGCAAGTTACTGCATACGCACACTGTCATATAATGTAGCTCTGCCGGGTCGCATCAGTGCAGCGATTTACAGTATGATGGCTAATCAAATCAAAAGAAATAGCCAGGACACTTACATAACATTATTCTGTGCTTATCCTGAGTGTTTGAGTGTCATGATTATCAGGGCCGCCAAACTTTTGAGTTCAGCTTGGAGTGAGATTTGTTTTTGAGGTGGTGGAGGGGGGTGTAGATATATTGGTAATGGAAAACATTAAATGTGTGTGTGTGTGTGTGTGTGTGTGTGTGTGTGTGTGTGTGTATGCAAATCTGCTTGGGTGACAGGAGAGTCATCCATCTTGAAGCTCTATTACACCTTTCAGGATAAGGCAACCACAGACATATGTAGATATTGCATCAGCCGCTGGATCATACATCACCGTCACCGCCATATTGGACCAGGCAAGACCTGTAAACAAATACAAGTAAACAGGAGCTGTGGTTTGTCTGGATAAAAAGCGCATTTACATTTCTCAACCAATTTAAATGAGTTGTTTTTTGTTTTTTGGTTTTTTTTTAATATTTGAGGGTCAACGTGATTGGTGTGGGATACAAAAAGAAATAAAAGTGCCTCCAGTTACTTACGTCAATACTTCAGCTCAAGGGAATAAGTTCAGTCTTGTCTTTGGTAGGGACATTTTTAATATCTCTACAAAATAGAATAAAACAATAATTTCTGTGCTCAAAATGTTCTATCCAAAAATGAGACAGATCCAAGGCTATATTCTTGTACATGATTGCATAAAGTCAGTAATAAAAACATTGCTATCATTTATAGTTTTGCATTTTCTCTGTATCTCCCATATATTTCCCTCTCTTGATTCTGCTCCTGTTATTCTGGCAGAGTCCTTTTGGCTCAGCTTCCCAGCAGACACGGATGAAATGCCATCTGTAGATACGAGGCATGCAGGAAACCCTGTAGGTAAGGCAGGGCTGTGAGGAAGTTCAGCGAGGCCAAGGATCGTCTCCATTTAGCCATGAACCAGGCTTTGCTCTGCAGTGTCCTTTTAGCTTCGCGGGGGCTCTTCAGGCTGAGGCAGTTGCAGCTTTGCCCTTGGCAGTCACAGAGCTGTGACCCTTAGCTCCACAACTGAGCTCACATGTCTCACAGTCTGTGCCAGAGAAAAACATCATTATCTAATGACAGCATGACACAGTTGCAGTTTCATTTAAAGGGAGAGTTTGATTTTTAGAATACAATTTTGCAGTTTTATCAACTTAACCATGCAGGGAACAAGTCTGCAGCCATGCCAGCAGCTCTGTGAGGCTAAAATTACTAAAATAAGTTATTACAAATGATCTTTTTGGGGATTTAAATGTCTGTACTAAATGTAAGGACAATATTTATCAAGATACTTGATCACATTAGTCATCCAGATACATCCACTGGGCACCATGAATGTCTACAATCCAGCCAATAGTTGTTGAGACCGTTCACTAAAATACAAAACTTCATCCTCTGGGGACTATGAACATCTGTACAAAATGTCATGGCAAGATTTAAGTTTGGACACAAAGTGGGAGAGACACTGACTGACTGGTCAACATTATCATACCCATGGAGCCACACTGCTAGCATGTCTAAAATTACAACTGCAAAATTATTCAGACCACCCATTCATTAACTCTGGGGAGAAGTTCCTCTTTTTGAAAAGAGGTGCTGCTTGATCCTTTTTAAATTCAAATCTCATGAAAGACTGTGGATACGTAGAAAGTCGGGTAAAATGGGTAAATTTTGGCAGGAGATACAAAAACCACAGGTTTTGCTTTGCAGAATTTTTTTTTTTTTTTTCAATGACTGAGGAAACTTGTAATGAGAAAAATAACCCAGTGACCTCGATTGGCAACTGAAAACAAAAAAGCTATGTAGTAACATCTGTTTGTGTGGTATTCACCAGCCACCATGCCAAGGGAAAATGCCTAAATCTCACCACAATGTATACAGATAGAAGAAAAAAAAGTGTGATAACAACCCTGCTAATTGTTCAGAACAACAAATCTGACAGAGAGAGATAGGCTGAGTCGTGCTGCTGTGTTTTTTCTGGTGGTTTATTGCTTTCTAGGAGTCTTTCAATGATGCATACCGAAAACAATTACCTCCAATCATGCTAGGGGAGGGAGAGAGTAGCAGGATGTGCTGCTAACAAGGCATTTAACAGCAGCAAATGAATACTGCAGTGCACACAGCAAGCCACCCAAAGTTTTCATTACTCACTCATGTACACCGTTTGCTGAAAAATGGAGGGAACAGCGTGGTACGGTACATCCTCCATATAATGACCTGGGAACAACATCTCATCTAGCACTAGTGGGTACGGTATGCAAATGTGAGCCGTACTCACAACAATGAAATGCATAAATTAGCATGTACACATTCTGCCCGTGGTGTTAGACACTAAAAATGCTGGAAACCAAAGAGCCAACGCCTCCATCAGTGAAATCATCAAGAGACCAAACTTGGAGCTGCTCCGCTAATAATTAATGAGGAGAAGGATTTTGGGGACTGAGACTTTAGCTGAGTGTTTTAAATCCAAATTTACTTTTATTTAATTTAATTTTTTATTTCTGCAGGAATAGAGGCTTTGAACTCAGAAAAAAAACATTGTTATCTCCAGCAGGTTTTCATTCGCTGTCAGTGAAGCAGCTGCAGGATTTGTTTCTCTGGGCTCCCTCGTCTCGCACTTGGAAGAACCTTTCACAAATTCATGCCTTCAGGAAAAGTCCAAAATCCACACAAAGAAGAATCAGAAATGACATAAGCTCTATCGATCATATTAAAGTTTTTTTGTGTGTTTTTTTTAACTATTTCATGAGTTTATATTGGGTTCAATTTTAGTTGTATATTCCGTCATCAATATTTTGTCCCTTCTAACAGAGGGACTAAGGCTTACTCATTAGACAGGCAACATGGCTCTGAGCCTTCACACCATATGCTGAGCTCCCTGAGCATATGCTGCGAAAATTTAGGGTCTCCTGTAGTTGTAGCTGGTGAGATTAGCGTCTAATATGAGTTAGAGGTTTGGCCTTTCCCTCAAGGAAACAGCACTGAACTTGACTGACTGTAAAACATGTAGAGAGAAGGAAAGGGGAGCAGCTCATATCAGGTCAAGGCACTGCCTCAGCTTCATCATTGGGCACCACACTAGTGTCAGCTGAGGGAATAGAAGCACAGAAAGTAGCAATGTTGGACTGGAATAGATTTATAGCTATAATATTGATCATTCACAAAGTGATACATACTATACGAAACAGAGAGGAGTAATTTTACTTTACGATGACACTTTTATAGATGTTGGAAGTTTAAATAGAAAATACACTAGAAGATGTTTTATGGTGTTTTAGTGAAGGTGCAAGAAATTACCTGTCCAGATAACAAACATAAACCAGTTAATATTAATTCATCTGATTAGCAACACTGCTATTTGTAATCAATGGATTAGCCCTGTGTGTGTGAATCTGAGAACTGAAGTCCTGGAAAGCTATTAGTTGGTATGGACTCTCCGTGTCAGCCCTCTCCAGAATAAATTGGAACCAAGGGATTTACAGCACATCTGATTGCAGCGGTTCAGGGGGATATGGGAACCTTTTAAAATGAGATTGCCTTTGGGTGGGGACATCACCAGAGGGCCCTAGCCTCTGCCCCCATCCCCCATACAGTTCCAACAGCACTGCAGACATTTTTCAGTCGCCGCCTCCTGTTCCCACTGCTCAGCTGGAATAAGAACACCTGCCTGTCATGGCCCCCACAGAGCCAGACCCAGACCCGACTTCCATTCAGTGCGCCTGCTGTACATCCGGCAGTAGTCATATCAGTGCCTCGCAGCGGCTGTGGCTCAGCTAATCTCCTGAAGCTTTGAACAATGTGGTTGTCAGGGGCAGGGCGTGCCAAGGCCCTCGGCTAAGCCGAGTCTCAGAGTGGCAAATGATCCCCAGCAACACTCGTCTCTGCTCTGCTGTTCTGGAGCCAGATGTGGAGTGCAGAAATGTGCAGAAATGCATCCCAGTGCTTGAAGCCAGTCAGCTACTACAAAGTAACCTCATTCCTTTATCTTTTAGCCAAGCTAAATGTGTGGCCCTCCGGGTGGCAATGTTGGTCGATGAGTGCACCACTCTGATCCAGAATGAAATATCTATCAACTATTGGATGGATTGCCTTTTGTTTTTTCTGCAGAAATTCATGGTCTCCAGAGGATGAATCCTGATGACTCATGAGATTCCTTGACTTTTTCTCTATCACCATCATGAGATTATCGATTATCGTCTATGGTTTTAAATGAAATGTTTTTAACTATTGTACACGTTGCCATTACATTTGGTACAGTTATTCATGTTCCCCAGTGGGTGAATCCTGATGACTTAGCTCATCCCTTGACTTTTCCTCTATAAGCACCATTAGATTAGCATTTATACCTTTGAATGAAAAGTCTATACCTATTGGACAGATTGCCATTACATTTGATACGGTTATTCATGTTACTAAGTGGATGAATCTTAACATCTTCAGGAATGTACTTATCGCTAATCCAGTGAAATATCCCAAGCGTTACCAGCTGCATTGAGACAGCATTTTGTGCAGACATTTACGGTCCCCAGAGGATGAATCCAACTGGCTTTGGTGATCCCCTGACTTTTTACCACCACAGGCTTCATATTATTGGGTTTGACTTTGAAATGTCAACTATTGGATGAATTATTCATGAATGGTGATTCTTTTCCTTTTGATGTAGCACCATCATCAGATGAAAATTTCCTTGATGTGGTTTATGGCCTGATACCTGTAAATCTGGCCTCATAGCACAACTATAGCTCAGCTATGTACTCTTAGTGTCACCATAGTCACATTTTTGCATGTGTTATCAGACCACATCGTTATTAATGTGTTTTCCCTCCTTGAATATGAGCCATGTTTTTTTTTCCCCCTCCCTCTTCCTCTATATTATATTAATACAGAGAAGGGCACCAGGGAGGCACACTGGAGATGAGATACCAAAGCCATTAGATAAAGCAGATGGACTGGATCAGTGGAGAGGAAGAGTATGGTGTAAATTTCCCAGTGTGTGAAAGCATCGCCTCCCACACTTGACACAGTTAATCATGAAGCTCTCACTGATGTCCATAAATAGCCCCACATTAGTCAGTTCACACCGCCTCAGTGTTACGCGTGAGATGCGTGGATGACACCACTGTGACTCCGTGACAAAAATCAGGAGTGGTTATGTCCACACAAGCTATAATTGCAAAAAATATATAGCTCACTACTTGCACTATGATTTTCACACATACAGAGGTGTTTTCATTTACTCTGGCTGATTAAACCTGCAGTCAGGTGTAATGGGTGGAGCTATGGTGTGAGAATGGGGCGAATATGAGGAAGCTTCAGATACCACATTGATGAAGGTAAGATAAAAAAAAAAGTTTCATGACTCATCACTTGGGGAACTGGAAAGGAGTTGTGCAATGGGCTCTATTTATGTTTTCTGTCACACATTTTCATTCACATATTGCACAGATGATCACTTATATATGTTGCATGATCACAACTGTCAGACAGATACAGACCATCGCTGCCTGCATGCAAGGCTTTCATATATGGAGAACATTGTGCATCACTGTAATGTAATGTCAGTCAGTATCCACTGGGCATTTATGTGGTTCAGATTTCAGAGCTGAGGTACAGTAATTGCCGGAGAGGACGGACAGCGGCTGTGCAAATGTCAATTAGATATTGCCTGTCAGAGCTGAGATTGAAAATTGTCCTCTCTGGTTCTCCTCACAGAGTGGTCCTCGTGGGGCTGTCTAGACTGGAAAATAATAAGTAAGCAAAGTGCTAATTGTTTCAAACACAGCCAGGCTTTATGAACCCTTCCTACCTCTGAGTCGCTCAAACCCCAAAGTGTTCATTAAAAATCTGCCTCCACAAAAAGCATCTTAAACCTCTCGCTGAGTCGAGAACAGGCCCACAGCTTCAGTCCAGAGAAGAATGTAATGTTTCTAATCCACTGAGAGCAGCAATGCTTTGTATATTACTGCATGACTTTTTCTTGACTTCACATTATAATAAAGCTTTGTACGCTTCACATTACCCTGTTATATTCATCCTCTGTAGTACTTAAATCCCATTTTCTCCCTCAGCTTCCTACTATGAGCAACAACATCAAATTGTCTGCCAAAGTTAGAATACTTTTAGTCATTTCCATTGAGAGATTTCTGTATGAGCTATTTGTATCTCTGCAATTTTTTGGGTCAGCAAACTGTCCTTGATTTCAGCTTTTACCACTCTGAGGTCAGTGATGATATTGCAGGCATCACGCACATGCGCAGCGTTCAGAAGCAGCGGTATCCGTTAAACGAGCAAATTACACTAACTTATCATCTCTGTGCAAGGTCTGCAGTAAGTTTGAGAAGTTTATTGTTAGAGAATATTGTGACAGGAGTAGAGCGGCTCCTCTCAGGGACAGCTCAGTACGTCGGTTGTGAGCGTAGCGGGAGAGAGAGATAAAAAGAGGCAGCGGTGAAGACCGGAGCAGAGTTAGCTAGTTAGCTAGCAGTTAGCAGTGTAGCTCTGTACCATTTGCACTTCAGGCTGTTTGTCAGGAAATAAATGCTACAGCTCCTGAAAACCAAAGTTCCCGCGTCTCCCCTGTGTTTCCCTGCTACAGTCCAGAGGACAAGCCAGGTTAACAACACCGAGGCTGGAAGATGCAGGATTGTACATTGTCACAGGAGTGTGTCGTTATCAGGTACTGGTAAATAATTTTCATTCAAGTGTTTTTTTTTAGTTATTTTTCCTATATACTACCCATTTTATGTTTAGTGCCAGATCAAAATATTAATCCTAAAACTTCTTCAGCCAGGAAGAAGACAGGTGAAGATGTCCAGACGGAGAGCAACAAGATGCAGGAGAGAGACTTCCGGCACAGGAGAGACAGGAGAGAGATTTGCTGCTGCTACTGTCATGAAAAGGTATGCGTCAATCCGGTCGGTATTTTTGTGGTAAGTGTAGTACACGTTTCCCCATTGTCATGATTGTGGGACTCATGACTATTGAAAAGACTTTTTCATTATTCCTTTTAATTCAAGTGGAGGGGGTGGTTTCATCATTCGCTTGTATTAACAATAACACTGGGCAATGAAAGATAGCCTTAACAAGTTAACTCAGCACAGTTCCCTATGGAAAACTCAGCTGACTTGACTTCTTTATTTAGATTTCAACCACCAAATATTTATACAACTGCAGACGTGCATGAATCACAGATCTCTGTGGAGAGGGTCCCCTGATGGAAGAGCGAACAATAAAAGAGCAGGAAAGCATTTTGGGGATAAGCCTTTCCTCTATATTTTGACTGAATGGGGTCTAAATCTCACTGATGGTGTGAAGGAAACAATAATAGCACTCATCTGCAGAATAATAGCAACGGTGAGAGGGACAGGAAGAGACAGGCAAAACAAGAGAAGATTTGGAAAGGGACTTAAACAGATACAATGTTATATAAAAAGGGAAATAGGTCGGGAAAAGTGGAATCACTTGTGGGAATCTCTCCTCAGAGCATGCATACAGAAGTATCAAAGAGAAGATTCCCAAAGCAGAATTATGAATTTATGAATCTTGTGGTTGTTTTGACAAAGCAGTACAGAGTTATTGTTGAATCACACCACATCCGCAGCCAATAACTGTAAGCAAGAACACAACCAGAAGCACAGAGCAGACCTTTAATTGCATTTAATATTCAAATGTAGTCACATCAGTTTTCCTCAACCAGACTATGCCAGAAAACAGTTCATATCTCACAGAACCTGCCTTGCTTTTGTGCAGCCTTTTATATATCTCTCAGTCTTATAGGTGATGAATACACGCATCTTGTTGGATTGCTATGATTTGCAGAATGCTTTGTATCCTCAGCTCATGTGGATGTGCTCTGAATGTGACATTATACCCTTGAAGTTCATTTGAGAAAGCGCTTGTCTTTGTCTTGTGCTTGCACTGCAAACTGTTGAAGTGCTCTGCCTCAGTAGGAAAAGAAAGAACAAATTTACATTTCAATTTAGCAGCTGGTAATTAAGCTACACAGTAAAGCTCCTCTGTAAAGTCTGACTCAAGTTAATTGTGGATTAAGAATAAAAGCGCTCGCATTAATAGACCTCTGCTCATTTTAGTCCTCACATGCCAAAGGAGGGTAACGCTGATGCTCTAACATTAATGTCAGTGCTGATTTACTGCTCAGAACACATCATCCTCCTTGTGGCGCGTTTGTTTTGCTAGTTCAATAAACTGAAACCCTGAAATGAAGAAATTAGATCAGTGGCAGGATGAAGGCGAGTTTTAAGCAGCTGAATACGAGCAGTTTGTGTCAGTAATGAATTCTGTAGACCCAATCATTTCTCAGCGCTTCATGCCACTTGATGATAGTTTATGCATTTATTTATTTATTTCTATGGATCATAAAAGGAAAGAGATGGCCAATTAAACTAATTTTCATAATCATTATTCCTCTAAACACAGCGCGGCATATCATTAACACAGAAAATTGTCTGGTCTGTTCCTTCTTTCTGATGCAACACCAGCATTATGGCAACTGGCACTTTTAAAGCTGTATTTAATTGCACTGGACTAGGCCACAAAATTATTAAAGATCTATATAAAAGAAAAACTAAACAGATGACAGACACCCTTTCTTTTAGAAATTAGTTTCATATACTGCTAATTTGCAATAGCAAATACATTCTTTGCCACCAAATTACATTTCCTATCAACATAATTAGGAAGTGATGTAATGTTAATACTGTACATATCAGTAACATCTTTACTAACAATGTATATCAATTGTTTTCTTACAATATCTACTCTAGTGATACCTGGTTGTAGAAACTAAAGTAATAAACCTGTGTTATTGTTATGTTTAAGTGTGCACATACTTGGTTGCAGTTTAAAAAAATATGATTAAATATGGTTAAATATTGAAAAACTTCATTTCATATTGAAAAATATGAAACTATAATCACTGGTTGTATGCCGCTGCCAACCAATGAAGATACAGGAGATAAGGTCAGAATCTTAAATTTCAGCACTGAATAATGTCCAGAGTTGTTTTAATATTATGATCTCACAGTGAAGTTAACCTTTGACCGTTTGGATATAAGATGTCATCACTTCATCATTTTATCCTATTACACATTTTGTGCTTAGTTGTGTCATAATTAGCATATGGACTAGCATATGGCCAAAAATCAGTTTTGTGGTGTGTTTTGTTTGACAACTATAATCTAATTAGTTCCTTTAGTTCAAGCGAACATTTGCACAAAATTTGAGGAAATTTCCTTAAGGCATTACTGATGTATTGCGTTCATGAGACAAACAGACAATCCAAAAACATCATGCCTCCGGCGATGGCTGTCGTCGGCATGGTGGCATAAAAATGGCTACACCACCTCCATATGACTCCCACGTGGTGTATAAATGTGGCACTTCCTGCACTAGAAAAAATGTTGCCAGGGAACATAATCCAGGCAGCCATTATGTTTGCCCACAAATCATGATTGGCAACAAGTTAGCACCCATTTGTGTATCCAGTTAAGAACGCGTATCTTACCAATGGCAGTTGCGTAATTGCATACCTAGCCAATGCTGATGCTAGGCAGGTGTACTTTGTTCATAAGGTTTTAGCCATAAGTCAAATTATTGGTCAAAGTGAAGTTTTGATGGTGCAATAGATGAAAGTTGTGGGCTCATCTAAGTAAGAATAATTCATCATGAGGAGAACATGAATCCTTTCAATAGTTCTCATCGCTGCCATCCATACAGACAAGCCAGCGAATTGTCTAAAAATTCACTTAAAGATTCCTGACTTGTTTGGTTGTTTGAAGGTGATACTTTGAATTGTTGTTTCAATGAGATTAACATTTTGACCAGATGTATAGAAAGTACATTGTGGCTGAGACTGGGTTCTTCTTTGTGTCCTTTATAACAGAACACTTCTGTTATGTAAACTCTGTTATGAGTTTCTTCTTGGTTGTTGTTGCTGTCTAGTGCCTTGTAAGCCCATACAGGATGGGCATCACTTGGTGCGGCACACCACACACTTTGTATGATATAAATATTTTAATACCTTAGCAGTGATGAGGCAAAACACAGAAGGATAGTAAAAAAAAAAAAAAAAGGCGCTTTATGTATGTTGCACTCTTTCACTTTCATGATGTATAAGTCCAAATGGAGCACTGATCTAGTTGTTAAATGACCCTCTGTGGGTTTCCACCCATTGTCCAGTTTCACAGGACAGACTTCCTATTAAAAAGCAGCAGCTGGAAAATGAGCAATCTGAGTGAGAGAGCCCAAGTGAGACTTTAATGTAGAGGGTAGGAAAGAGGAACGGTTTGCAATTTTCTTCTCCTTCCTACACACACACACACACACACACACGCTTCTACACCTGCAAACACACAGTGAGCTCTTTGTACATAAGTCAATAACTTGTTTCAATCTGCAGTAGTTGAACCACATAGATGCCTCAACAATAACTTTTCAGATATTCAGCATCCAGAGGGGGCAGGAAAAAGCTACTTCACAAACTTTGTGACATATTTGTTGTATTATCTTTGTCACTGAATTATTATTTGCATACATCAAAACTATTGCAAGAAAATAGTACTAAGAAAATATCACAATACAGAGCTTCAAACAGCCGTATTTCTGGCATGGGTAAGGTACAATTGCTGTGTTATCTAATGCTAACAGAGAAGCTATTACAACCAGCAACTTCAGTTATGGACTGCAGGGGGGACAAGGGATCAGATTACACTGGGGAACACAGTTTTTGTTGAGTTAGGTCTGACAGCTGCTTTTAACTAATTTTTGGGTGCAGAATCCAAAACTCAGTTTTTCTCTATCACGTCAAGTTTTTGAACTATAGGATCCCTGTTTTCTTAAAAAATATGAAAAATACTGTACTAAGATGGAATAGTTACAAGCTTTGAAAAATAAAAAAACAGCATAAAATGAAATAGAACTTACAACGGTATGCCCATGGTTACAAGGTTAAGAGAAAAGCCAGCACAAATCCTCTTAATTCCTACTATGCTAGCTTTCTGTTTGCAGATATTGATAGTACTGACCTATTGGGAGCTGTACACACCTCTCACCGTCTCATTGTGACTGCACAAACAAGTTGCCACGTAGCTGCTGATGAGTCCAATCGTAATCAGCTGAGGGTAAGCTGTGGAGAAAAAACTTGACGTGCTAGAAAAAAACTGACTGCAATTTTGGAATCAGCATGCCAATTTTAATTTTAATCAGCATAAATTTGTTGTTCCCAGGTGTTATGTTTTATTCTTCCCTTGTGAGGCCTAGTCCACACGTACACAGGTATTTTTAAAACAATACATTTTAGGCTTGTCCTCACACAAACTGCGTTTTACATCCCTGAAAACTAACCTTTTCCAAAACTCCAAGAGTGAAGATGTTAGAAGAAGAATACACAATAAGAAAAGATTAAATACTTGCATAAAAAAGATGGCTTTTGTGATAGCCACAGTTAATATGCATGTCTGGTGATATGCAGAACAAATAATGAGAAAATAGACGTATCTTAGTTATTAGTGACTGAAAATTATTTCTCCAGAGAGCTCATCATTGTACAACTTCCTGCAGCAGCTCTCTCCCTCTTCCCCACATCAGGGAACACTGAACTTTACTTTTCCATCAGTTATTAACATGTGGTTTTGTATTTAAAGGTGCACTCTTTGACACATCTGTCTGGAGGAAGTGTCCCCAACAAATCTGGTCACGCGACTCGAGCATCATACAGTTAGATTGATTCTGACATCTGATTATCTAGATATCAGGCTACATAACCTGATCTATTTTATACTTATTTTGTCTTTTGAAATCTGGGGGTGAGGGCAAAATATTGCTCAAGTCCGTCTGCCGCCACAGAGCTTCATTGCCTTCATTCTATGGCAGTAATAATTGTTTTAGCAGCATGGAGCGGACACCTCTTTGTCATCCATTAGCTATACCTATTTGTCCTTTCATGAGGTTATCCCAGCTGATAAATAGGTGAGAGGCGGGGTACACCCTCGACTGGTCGCCAGTTAATCACAGGGCTAACAGATAGAGACATGCAGACAGTCATTTATGATCAGATTCATGCCCATGGATAACACACTGCTGCACCACTGAACAACAGTGCCGCCCATTTTGCTATGTTTTCCTTAAATATATTATATTGAGATAGTTTTGGCAGGGTGTTCAAAGTCAAGGGGAGGGTCCAGTGAAAATATCAATAACACTGGAGACAGATTTGCATTTTTATAAAATGAAATATAAGAATCTGTCCCCCTCCCCACCTCAGTAATTTTCATACAGTCCTTTAAGCTTTCAAAACCATAACCTGTGTCCCAAATCTATCACATTGTAAGCAGGTTATGAAGCACATTCACACTGAAAAAGTAATAAAATATTAGTAGACTCCAAATAATCAAATCTATGAGGGAACCTGTGATTTTTGAGTGTGCTCAGAAAACAAAGAGTAACTGTTGAATTATGTTCTTTCATTTAGAGGTTTAAGTAGCATAGTTTTTCTTAGTCCCAATTTAATTGATGTCTGATGGTGTAAGTATTGTGTCATCTCCTGTCAGTGTAAAACAATATATTGATTTTTTTTTTTGTATACTAACTCCAAAACAGTACACTATAACAATTAGTCTCCAATATATACCGCCTACAGTTAAAAAGTGGTATGATGTTTGGAAACAACTATTGTATTTATTCTTATTTATTCTTAGAGAGTGTGCCACAGTTTTGTTAGTCTGTCATCCTGACAGTGATTCACGGTAACTAGTCTAGATAATTTTAAAAGAAAAAGAAAAACTGTTTTACCTTGAGCCATTGAAATGGACTTTGCTGTGATGATGCATAGTCACTCTGACCCAAGTGATAAAGGATAATTATAATGGAGAATGGGAACATGGCCAGAAAAGACTCAAGGTTTTACCTTTTGCAGGGTAATATTTCTGTGGATTGGTCTGAAACATGAGAAAGGTCGTGCAGACAAAACAGAAACTTTGAAAAGAATTTGAAAACCAGCGGGATGAGAAAGCGAAGGTCCTTTGAACAGTAATAGAGTGAAAAACCAATCATTTTCATTCAATGTTGAGGACATGTGCTGTTGTTACTGCCAGAAAACATCCATTTAATGAAATGAAACACATCGATCTGGGAGGTTTGGACAACAGACTCCAGCTCATTTTGAGCTGACACAACTGATCTTGTTTCATGAATAAGAAAACAGTGTAAATGTCCAGGTATTGTATAAAGAAGTAGTTTCTGTTGAATTCAGCTGCCAAAAGAAACCACTGTCTATCTCACTAAAGAAGATATTTTCTGAAAGTGTAAGCATTTTATTTAATTTACACTCAATCTATACCCCTTGTTCTATTTCAGCACATTTATACTACACCAGATTGAGAGAGAATCAAGGCTTTCAAACATATTCTCAAGGGACTTAAGTTGAACCAGCAATATTCCACTAACATCATATAGCAGCACAGTGTGCAGCATTTAAAAAGACTACGGTCCTATCAGATGGCTTTTCAAATTAAAAAGACTGAGACCAGCATGAGTTAGTTGCTTGGGGCTTGGATGAATTAAGTTGCCTGTGGTCACTCTGGGTGATTCATAGGTTTACAGGCCATTCGTTTGTAGTAACAGATGCTGCTTCTCTCCCTGGGCTCTCACGGAGCACTTGGCATGTGAAGAAAAAACCTTGGAGTAAACACAGCATCTTCACAGCTAGCACAGCGTATGATGAAAGGATATGATGGATTCGTGGACACTCCCTGAGGGGGCCACCATTTTCCACTTAATGATGATATTATAGCAGCTGGCAGTAAAGCCTTGGCATGAATTACAGTATCCAGAGCAGATAAAACTGAACATCACTGTACAGGATTCTGAGTTTGTCCAAAAGATAGCATACAAACTACGTGTCAGCTACATGTTCCTACTAAGACTAAGACATTTTTTAGATAATCATAATTTTGAGTAAAAATGTTAATGTTTAAAGTTATATTATCTTTTGCCATTTTGTGCAGATTTGAGCAGCTACAAGCAATATTCCTATAAATGACAAAAAGAAAGAGGTTGCAAATACACATTGTATTATTTAGAGAGCTTGTGCACCCCCTGAATGCCTGTGCTTGTAACACGGTATTATTAATGTATGTGCTGATAGAATTGTATTGTGAATTGAATATGGTTTAGTCCCAATGTTTTTATTTTATCTTGAAAAGTTATAAAAATATGTTTGTATTGTAACATTCAAAAGGAGCTATTTGTAAGTTTTGCTGTTGCTACATTTGCTAACGTTAACAATAACAGCTGTTTACTTAACAGTCTAGAAGTAACATTGTGAGTTCAGCATCAAACCTTATTTCTTTATTCACAAAAAGCTGTCTCAAGCTGTGGAAAGCGACACCAATGGTAACACTTGTCTCTATAACTTCTTTTCTTCGACTAAAGTTAGCATGCTAACCAGCTAGCTTGGCCAGACTCATCACTTCTATAGCGACTCACTGTAGCCTCCAATCAGCCCTGATGACGTAGCGCCGCTCAGAGGGCGTATTCACCATGGCGACAGTCACCATCACCTGCTCTCAGCAGGAAACCGCTTTCAGTGACAGAGAAAACTTACAAATAGCCTCTTTAAAAGAGTAGTTTGGAAAGTTACATCAGTCTACCAGCACCTCTAAATCATAGGGTCCTCTCCATGAAGTCATTGCATATCTTCAGGAAATAGTTCCAGCGTGTAACTCACTGTAAAACCACAACTTGTTGCTTATACTGTACCTTCCAGTTTTTGTATGCAGTAAACAAATAATGTTAATTTCTGAGTTAGCCTCCGGGAACATCAGTGATCCAAACCTTAAAATGCTACCCTTCAAATTATGTATGATAAATGTATTTTAGCCTTACAGTTCTTCTCTTTTAAGCGTTTTCATTTACATAGGCAAATGTAGGAAAATGAGGTTAGAAAACAGGTGAGTTTTAACCAGAGAGGTCATGGTAGGTGGATTTTTTTAACTAGTGGACAGAGCCAGACTAGTTGTTTCCAGTCTTTATGCTAAACTAAGCTAATCAGCTCCTGGCTGTAGCTTCATAATCCAGGCACAGACAATAGTATCAGGTGTCAAGCTTCTAATAGAAATCTCAGCATATAAACAAATGAGCATATTTCATGTAATGTTCCTGAATTATTTAACAGTACATATATTCAATTTAGCACAATCTAGCTTTATCTGCTGCGCTGCTTCCTTTAACGTCTGATATGAAGCAAGTTTAATTCTTAGTAATTATCTGAAATAACAACTCACTTGATCCCACTTACCTTTTATGTAACACTCCTTATTAAGGCACCATGTGAAGTTTACCTCAAAGGCTGAATATGGTGAAACATACTGAAACCTGACACAGATGGAGGTTTAAGTGCAGGGATGTCGGGTTGTTGTGGCGAAGCCTCGTTAATCCTAATTACTGCCCATCACTAATGAAGCCATTAGCTCTGTTGTGTAACCAGAGGGACTGTGGGCCATGCCGCTCATGCTGCTGCTACAGATGCACTTGTTTTCATCTTGTTCTGTTTAACCATCACAAGTTGCCTCTAATAGACAATGACTGTCAGTATCATCCACTTAAATTTGGCAAATAAACCTTGTTTATAAACAATTGCTATGGACTATGAACATATTCAGTGAGGTTTGAGCCTCATTACACTGCAGCATTTCAACAGACTGAATTTAACATACAACCAGAGCAGTTAGTGCATCCATTTGATATTGCAAACCATTGCCACAAATTGATTTTTGAATTAGGCCATACCTCTGAAGAGAAACTTTTGTAGCTGCGGTTTGCAAGGACATTTGTTTGTACTTATGGGGAAGGGTGACATTTGGCCTGAGGACTGAATACTTATTAATGTGCAGGGAACCCAAAATGCTAATGAATAAAAGACTATCTTGGCAGTGAATCTGCCCATACTGCATGCTGCCGGAAAGTCATTGAATGAATTATTTGGTAATCAAGCATCATCATGAAGTGGCTGCGAGTGCTGCTAAATCAAACAGACAGCAGAGCACAACACGAAGGCAAATATTTCATCAGTAAATTATTCAATGATCTTTATGTAACCCTGTCATTTATGATGTTCCAACTGCTCTTCAATAAAAAAGCTTCTATCATATTTGTGTAGGCATCAAAAGAGGGACCTCTATTACCAGTGTCCCCATTACTGCACGTACACTGCTGCTGCAAATACAGGAAAACAAAATACAACAACACAGAACTTTCCAGGGGACATTAAAACTGGAAAATCTAGTACATTCTGTGGAATATCCCATTGTCGCTACTAAAACCTAATCCTTGAACTGAACTCTCACAGCCTTAATTAACATCACCTGGTAAGTGATTAAGTGCAAGAATCTGCAAGGGCTCAAAATTGTTTTAAGAGGAATGGGACAGCACTTTCTTACATATCATTTTACTGTGGTGACACCAAAACATGGAGTTTTAATTTAGCATTTTTTATTTCTTCTCTTCACTCCCTGTTTGTGAAAATAAAAATAATAACAATCATAATAATAATAATGTTGGATAAGAGCTGATGAAAGACTATTTGGAATTTGTAATTATGCCTTAAAAATAAACAGACACAGTTCTAGCTATGAATCACCAGTGAGCTCTGTGTTTATACCATGGAAAGCCAGAACAAATTATACTTACATGTGAACTTCTATTTTCTTGTAGTGTTAACATTTGGGTTTGTTCCTTTCATTCTTGTATGTTAACTATTCTTCTTCTATCTTCTTTTTTTTCCCCATTTTATGGCCATGATTTACCAATGTTTGTTTGAACGAATGAATGAATTAAGGGCCCAAATGTTTGTTAGAGCCGTCATGCCCTTGATGATTGTACGGTGGGAGAGCCTTAAGCCCTCATGGATTTAGCTGTAATGCTCCACTAAGTCTGTGGTTCCGTGACGGAGGTACGTTGGGCCTGGGCCAATGGCAGCTAACTGACCTGTTCGTCAGTTTTTAGTGGAAACTTTTTTTTGTTTTGTTACTCAGTTGCATTTTCTTCTGCGTGTCTTGTAGCCTGTTATGTGGTTGTGTTTTCTGCACGTTTCAAACCTCTCACTCATTTATTCACCAGTACCCAGTTTGACAACTCCTCTCAACTATTTTGTTTTTGATTTTCAGCTCCCACTGCAATTGCTGTCATGCACGGAGATCGCTGTCTTCCTCCCTGGTTCTCGCAGAAACTCCATCATGTAAGAGCCTGTGCATTGCGGCCGGGCCCTGCAGCCCTATAACACCTGTCTCAGTTTGGAATTGGCCAGGTGTTAACATGGATCTCTTTAGATCAGGCCCGTTTACTTCAATATCCCATCAGTCTCTCTCTCCATATTGATCGCCGCCCCTCCTTCTCCTCTACGAGTAATCACTGGCTGGCAGCGAAGGGGGAGCGACGGCAGTTCTTGCATTCTGCATACGGATGAGATGTAATCTGTCTGCTATCTCCAGCTGGAAGTGTTATCTGGCAGCCGCAGGGCACAGGAGCGGAAATGACTCTGTTCTGTTCAATCATTGTTCTCTCTTAAACCAGGCATTTTGGACAGAGCTGAGAGCTAAAAGATTTTGCTCTCACGTACACACAAGGAAGGGGCTGTCTCTTTGATGAACAATGTCCAGTAAATGTCCAGAAAGTGTCAAGTCGACAGACTGCGACCACTGACCTCCTCGTGTCCAACTCTGGACCTGCCTTATTTCCTCAGTGACATAGATAATCTTTTAAAAGTTTCAAGTTCCAGGCTCACCCCTGACATTGCAGTTCAGCGGCGAGTGAGCTCGACGTCCTCTCTCAGATTGGTAATCTGCAGAAAGCCGCGTGTTGAAAGCATCTCAGACTCGGATGTGACACCGCGTGTGCTCTCTGACACGGGATCGAATGTGTTCCTTTCCTGTGAGACCTAAGAAGCTTGTTAGGGTAGCTTTTGGGGAGATCCATTGAAGTTTCAGACTGTTTGCCAAGTACATTTAGGATTCTGTCTGAGCGGTTCAGCTTCAAAAAGAAATGCAGAGCTCGTCCACAGCACACCCACCAATCAAAGCGTCAAAGCCTCCCTCCCTTGCTTCTCTTCGCATGACAGCGTTGGAGATCTCCTCTCCGTCTTCCTCCTAGATTTGGAAGGAAGTGTGATTCGGGTCTCTTCTGAGTGGCAGCATCAATTTTGCACATAAGAGCTTCAGAGCACATGAAGATTAATTGTTCCACTTTGGCCCCTTGCTACCTTTGCCTTACACAATTTCTGCTTTGTCTAGTTTTATAGATGTCAAAACAAAAGTCTCTTGGCACTGGTAGCACAGGGCTTTTCTCTCTTACTTTCCACAACATTGCCGCTGGTTTAATCACTGTTCTCTGATCCAAACATTTCGGTAGTTGTCTGAGTGCTTAACTGTAGTGTATTATTCAGTGTGGATGGATGTTATCATCCTCTGTGCGGTGTGACATGTACACCAGAGGCACGGAAGCACCCGCCAAGAGCAAGATGTACAGCAGTGATGTTGTCTCTGTGGGTTGTTGTTACGTAAAATGGCATCTTTTTGCTAGATTAGACAGGAAACAGTGGACATGTATTATTAAAGAAGAGGAAGTGACAGTTGTTCACATCCAAACACAACAAGCCTCATGGCTAGTTTGAAACGCTCTGTCAACGTTGATGGCATCTGATATTTAGATCCCCTCCCTCGCATCGCCCCCTCTGTCGCTAACTCTCTCATTCCTCCTCATGCAACCGCAAATGTTGTCTTTCCCACCATCTGACAGTGACTCGTCACATAGTACAAGTGTCACTTCTGTGCCGTCAAGTTTTAAATTAGCACAGTTGCTTACTTATAATTATCCTTCCCTGTCTGGACCAGTGATCATATTAAGTGCACATCAGTTAAATCAAACGGTCTCAGGAAGTGATTCAGGAGGTAATTAGGTCTTACTAAATTAAAAGTAGTAGTGGTCCAAAGGCAAATTGCCAAGTATCTTGTTGTATGCTGTATGCCTTTTCAGCTGTGCCCCCCCCCACCCCCGTTTCTATTTTGGTTGCTTACCCAGTAATAACTTGCATTGGAGTAGACTGAGCTTACCTCAGTATCATCTGTTGTTGTGATTTTCTCCCCTCTCTTTTTTTATGGGGGTTGTTTTGATTGGTTGTCTGCTCTTGTTTTGTATTTGTGTTCATGCTGGGACAGCTTGATAAGAAAGGTGTGTATTTAATTTGACCATACGGGTATCTCGCTCTCCTTGTATGTTCTGTTATGCCGTTTCAAGATGAAAGAAGCAGGGAGAAAAGTATCAATACTGCAGTGCACAGTAAAAAATTCTGCCCACATGTTACTGAATGCGTAAAAATGATCCAATGATGTAATACAGACAGGTGACAAAAACAACATAAAGTGTATTTGACAGGTGTTGAGCCACCATGTGCTGCCAGAACAACTTCAAAACTCTGCAGTGTAGATTCTACTGGAGGGATGAACACTGATCTTTCAAAAGATATTCCCTCATTTGTTGTTTTGATGATGGAAGAGGAGAGCGCTGTCTAACACATCGGTCCAAAATCTCCCATATGTGTTCAACTGGGTTCAGCTGTGAAGGCCAAAGCATATGATTCATTTTGTTTTCATACCCATCAACCCATTCAGTGACCCCTCATGCCCTATGGATGGGCGCACTCTGTTTCTCTACACATTCCTCAGCTTTTCCTTTAATTTGTCAACATCTGTGTATAGTAACAGTATCTCTGAAGGCTTCACATTTGCTTGTAACTGAGTAAATTTTGTTCACTTGAGTTTTCTTTATATATGTTGGGAATTTCATTCTCATTTAGTTTCATTCAGTCTCAACAACTGGTGTGTCGGGTGCCTTTGTCAGCTCTTTGCATCCCTTGGAAACTTTTCTGTATTTGTGGCATGTTTTTCTATTTGGTTGTATTTTTTCTGTTTTTATAGAACATCTCTATATTTGCTTGTATTTTCTGTTCTTAGAGCATGCTTTATATGCATTGTCAAATTGGTGGATACGATTATTTCTTTTCATTGTTTCGCCTATTTGCATATGTTGTTTTAAGCTTCAGTGAATTGAGCCCTCTGGGCCACCATAAGAAACCTTTCACTCGTTTATTTACTACCAACCATATCACACCAACTACAGGCTAACTGGTCAATAAAAGCAGTGGAGTAAAAAATACAATACTTCTCTCTAAAATAGTCCATTAGAAGTATAACGCTGCATGAAATGGAAGTACTCAAGTACAAATACCTCAAAACCATACTTAGTTACAGTCCTGGGGTGAATGTACTTTGCTCCACTGAAGGCACTGTCAAAGCCACCATGACAATGAACAAGTTATAATGTGTTCACAAGTGAGTTGGGGGAAAAATGACGGTGGGCTGTGATCTGAGGCTTCGGGGGGGTTATCAGCAACATCTTCTCAACAGAACAAAGCACTGCCTCCCTTTGATGGCAGCCCTAAGTTAGGAAACATGATTAAAGTGCTCTACTTTCTGCTAATCCTCTGAGGGGAAACTTGATAAATCTACTGAGCAGCAAAAAGGACGTGGTAGAGAGCAGAGGCAAAAGAAAAAAGCAAAAAAAAGTCGGGAGGTGGAAGCAGCTTTTCAAAATGTATCTTGCCGTTTATTCTTTACATATTAAAGACCAAAACCAAAAGATGCTTCTTCATGCCTGTAGTTGGTAATTAAGGAACAAACAAATTCAGCAAAATGTTTTGAGCCGAGAATCCAAAGAACTTCCTCTCAGACCGTCTCGCTCGACTGTCGAGGGGGATGAAAAGAGAGATGACACACTGCGCATATCTCTCATCCTCCGTGGTTAAATGTCTTTCATGCAAACTGAAGAGCTGTTGTTTGCAATTATCATCGCCATCCTGCTCCTCAATACTAATCACTCTCTCTTCTACTCTGTTTCGGGCTGTCACAGTCTGACATTTTACATTGTACTTCAGCCTCACACTCCTTTTGTAATTGTTTACCACTTCCATTAAGCGAGCTGTCCTGTGTTGGAGGATTTTCCAGTTATGTAACTAATATAATCATCCACATGTGGGGTGGTAGGCAACTTGATGAGCTACACCTGCAGTGCTGCTCCCAAATCATGAGGGCCCTGCACTGTAGTGATTTAAGACAACGCTCACACAAGCAGCACAATGACTCACTTTAAGACGCTGCATTTATTGTAATATAAAAAGGGCACTGGCAAGCTTGGTTATATGTAAATGTGGCCCTGGCTACTGTACAGGATGTTTCCCACTCTTGTCATCCAGCACCATGTTCCTGACTCGATAAATGCCTTTCTAATATTCAGCTGTGCCCTCCCAGGTGTGTGCTGCCAAAACTGTCAGGACATAACACTTAAGCTATTCGTCTCCATTTAGCCTCAAACTCTTCTCAGTGGAAACAGGAAACGAATGGCCCCAATTTAGACATAATGTATTATAGTACTGACTGGTTGTAAAATCCTGAAAGACCGTCGTCCGAATTATGACATAACTACTAAACTTTTCTGTCTTCTAGAGCTGGAATACATGACTTATTCTCTGTGTTTGGCTAATGGTTCGTTTTGTCTCGGGCTTAGACCTCACTGAGACAATTGACTGTGAGTGCTGCATTTTGTGGAGTGGAGGTAGTCTGAACTCAAGTGGCTGATTCAGTCACTCAGCCTCCTCATTATCCCATGGATCTGTCCTCCTGTGCGAGACGGCATCTATTTTTGGTGTCTAATACAGCCATCAAGAATGCTTTTACTATGAAAAGCAATTTGACTGCACAGTAACAATGATGGAGAATCACAGAGAGGCTATTTTCTGCCATTGCCTTTGTCCGTTTCTCTAAAAAAAAAAAAAAAAAAAAAACCAAGTAGACTTTGGTAATGATTGTCCTTTCTAAAACCTAGAAGAAAAAAAAAACGTAATTCAGTCTTTGCCTCCGAGCCAGTCATTCCATCTTCTGCATATTTCACACATGCCTGTCGTCCCAGATTCATGAACAAGCCTCCTGGCTGAAGCCGTATCAAAGAATTAAGGAGCGCAATTGTAAAAAAAAATAATAATAAAGTGCATGAATCTCTGCAGGGTCAGAAGAGGAAAAAAAGAGGAAGGGGATAAATGCAAAAAGGGGCTGTTTGTGAAGTTGAGTGGCTCTTTGGTTTTGAGGAGAGGACCTCACAATAATCCAGTCACGTTTTCATCTCAGCTTCTGTGATGCCTCGGAGCTTCCTGGCATCCCACTGAACTCGAACAGTTGTCTGACCTCCAAGACTCTGCACCACGGCCAAAATAAGTACAGAGGACCAGGGACATTTTCTTCCAGCTTTCTCTCTCTGTCCGGCCCCTCTTCCTCTTTTTACCTCTAATGAAGCATCACCAGCAGAATGAAAACAGAGCCATGACTGTGCTTTTTTTTTAATACATTCATAATCATTTCATTTTCAGTGTGATGAAACGTTCTCATGCGCAGACACAACACTTCAGAGGAAGGGCTCATTATAATCAAGGAGGAGGCGAAGAGGAGGGAGTGTGCCAGCGGGTCTGCACCTCAGCTGTTGTTTTTCTGTTTCCTCATGCTTTAATGATCAAATGCCCCCTGGTGGTTCAAGTGAGTCATGTGCATTTTCATCTGCCACTTTTTGTTGTGACATACTTGAAACCCATCAATGTTTTTCTTTTCTATTAACAAAGCATTCATCTTCAAAAAGGTTGCCTGAATAATGAAACATCTGCTGCCATCACCAGGCGATTCAGCCCCGACACGGGCAGACACCTAAACACTGCTGGAAAGTAACATTGGACATTTTCTCGAGGTCTCTACAGAACTTGTTTCTTTTTTATTCTACTTTCTACTTCTACTCCACTACATCTCAGAAGAAAGTGGATGAGGGGGGGTGGGGGAGCTTTACCACTTTCCTGCAGCTATCTCCTCCATGGGCTCCCAGGTGCAACGCTGGGGGGGGTGAAGCTGGGGCGCCTTTGCTTGCCCTTCTGGCATTCTGGTGTCTCTCCCCACCCTTACCACATGAATATAAAAATTGTTATTGTTATTATTGTGATTGTATTGTTGATTATGATACTGACTCTGTACATGTAAATATTATTATTATTATTATTATTATTATTGATCATATGGACTCTCATTTAAACATACTACCATGTATACAAACACTACCCAACATAATCCTTTAATACCTGAATGCAAACCTTTGAAGAAGAAAATTGTTTTTTTTTTCTTCTTTCCCATTCATGATCTCATGGCCCCTCAGATTTTTCTTGGGACCCTTTGGAGGGGCCTAACCCCAAACTAGCTCCACCTCAAACTAGCTACAACAGTAAAATTCATCAGTGTAAGTAGCATGTTTCTGCAGAACCTGTGTTTTCCTTTTTGATACTTTAAGTAAATTTGGCTTGAAATACTTATACTTTCGCATCAGTGGGAGTATGTTTTCATGTTATATATGTATTGTACGTTTCCTTAAGTAAATGATCTGAATACTGTCTGTGTGCATACCCTCCCACCCTGCAAATCGCAGCCCGAGGAATTAAAGGAAACTTTATTCTTTGAATAACACATATCGGAAAATAATGAATGCTGGTGTCCTAGTTTTTGGGGAAAAGAAGTCATTATCACCGTAAAACATATTTTGTCTTCCCTGCTGCCACAAAGCTGGGAGTCCGCTGGGAGAAGCTTTTCAGGGAACGGCCACAATCTGTGTGCCTCGATCAATACTTTTCCACATGAGACACACAAATCCAGAGAGGCACATTTTCCTTTGTGAGCTGGTGAGCATGCATAGGGAGCTTTGGATCAACCGTGTCAGGCGATATACTCTAACACTCCCCAGAGAGGTCTTCTCATGTCAGAACAAAAGGAATCAGCCTTTATGTAACACAGCCTGTAAAATCAGAGGCATAAAAGACTTTGAAACCTATCAATCACATGGGGCACCAACACGCCCATCATCATAGACAAACAGGGCCCAGCGGTGAAACCGGAGATGCCTCCAAAGTAGGCCATCAACTATTCATTCTGTTGTGATACGCCTACACCTATCAGGTGTGATGCAGCCTGTACTGATTTCACCTGGCCAGGCTTCTGTTCGCCTTTACAGGAATCACTGCTGGCTGAGGCTTCGCCAGGGGGAGGAAGAGGAGTCCAGTGATGTGTCAGAGCCAGATTGCTGAGAGGGAAGACTGAGCCCATGCATATTTCATGAGGGTATTCCAGTTTTGGGATAATTCATCAGTTTTTCTAACAAGGCTCGTGACAAGCAACCAAGACTTACACTCTAAACCAAACTGGATCACAGTGGCTTTTAAAAATTAATCAGTGGACTGACTAATTAATTGTCCCCCTCTAATGGCTTTACCGAATTGTTGAAGAGGACTGTGCGAGTTATCTATCCAAACTGTTTGTGTAATCAGTTGTTACAAGTCTCCACTCTGAAGCCACGAGCAGCGACAAGCTTCCGAGCTGTGTTATCGACCTTGTAAAGAAGTCAGCCAGGGAGTGGGTGGAAAAAAACAAAAAAAAGACAAGATGTGATGATGAGTCATTTATTAAAGTGTATAAAACAAGAAAACACTCCAGTCCATGTCACTGTTTGATAACACACGCACAATTTCAGTCTCCATTTCTAAACCAATTCCATGCATTTACTCAACTCTCACACGTTAAGGTGCTTTATGCATAGTGCCAGGTTTACAACAAGACTAGTCCATAAATAAACCACATGAAATTGGCAGTAATCATTAACCTACTAATTCAGCTTTATTCTGAAAACTAACCACAGGGTCATCAAAAAGCAGCTGCTCTGTCTTCCTCCACAACACACACACGTACAGTATATAGATTCTTAATTATTGCAATCAAGTGAGTTAATTGACATTCAGATTGAAGTCTATATGTAATAATGTTCTTTTATTGATTAAATGAGTCTGCTAAGAATAAATCAATCCATTTGTGTGCTGTTTATGTCTGCATTCAATATTATTTGAGTTTGTCAAAAGTATGAACTTTATTATTTGATGTTTTTTTTTTTTTGCAATCCAAAACAACTAACCCACAAACAATAGAGTGAAAAATGTAAAATCACCTTCAGCTGAATCAACTATTTGGGCTGATTCAAATAATTATTGTAGTTTAGTATTGTTGTAGTGAATCGATTCATTGTTACATCAGAAGAAAATGCCTACCGTAATTTCTAAGAGCTCAAGGTAACATTTTTATCTGATCAACGGTGCCAAACCCAAATATTTTCACTTAGAAATCATGTAAGAAAACAAATTCATCAAATCTTCATGTTTGAAAAGCCAGAACAATCAAATGTTTTGCAGTTTACTTACATTAATCAAAATAGGTGCTGATTCATTTTCTAATCATTTCAGCTGCAGTCTATCTAAATTAAACATAGTCAGCTTCACAAAGGTGTTTGTTTTTTGCAGGGTTCCCGTTCTGCTGCTGTGTCACATCTGAGCATTGGTTGCTCGTATGATTTGCAGATAGACCCGGTTACTTGTGAGTGCGCTTGCTTACAGCATTTCAAATCATTATTTGTGAGGCTTTGAAAGCTCTGAATCTGATATGGCACCTCTTTGCTGTTGTTGTGGTAATGTGTTGTTAATGTGTCCTGTTTAGTCAGAGGGGTGATGATCATCATTTGTTTTATTTTTGAAATGCTTTAAACAGATCATATGATAAATATTCAAGCCTTAATACATAAAGGAATTGTTCAAGATTTTGGGAAATACACTTTTTTACTTTCTTGCTGAGAGTTAACTTAGCACTAGCAAAAACCACAACTTGATGTTTTTATACTGTGGGTTTACTACATATAACCAAACAAGATGTGTCATTTAACACATTTTAGACCTGCTGGTAGGTGGATTTGTTCAGCTTCCCCTTGCATCCAGTCTTTATGCTAAGCTAGCTGCAGCTGCATCTGATAGCTGTAGCTTCATATTTAGCTTGTAGATATAAGAGTGATATCTATCCTTTCATTTATCTCTTGGTAAGAAAGTGTAATGTATTTCCCAAACTGTTGGACTATTCCTTTAACACATGAACATATGATCAAATGTGCACAATTGATAAAAAGAAAAGTTAAATCAAAGCAGGCTAAACTAAAATGAAGAACGTCAGGTCTCCCTTGAGTGTGTTGTCTTTATCCCAGTGACACTGGGCTCTAATCCTTGTCACACCTGCTGTAGTAGCTAAATATGGTGTTGTCTATCCACCTGCGGTACTTGGACACAGCAGTGTAGACTCCAGGAAACTGAGCCTCAGCGCAGCCTCTCCCCCAGGACACCACGCCGTAGACCCGGCCTTCACATACAAGCGGACCCCCAGAGTCCCCCTGAACCAGCGGGAAAGAAACATCATGACTTCTTCTTAGAGTCATGCTTTACTGAATAGGTCCAATGATCAACAAATCCCATGAAAAGACCAAAACTAACAATGAATTGATCTACTAACAAGTATTGCCTGTGTATCCAAAGCCTGATATATCTTATTCTTTTGCGTCGTAGACTCCCATTGTTGTTTTTTCATTTTGTTTAAACTATCACTGGAAAATATCATGTTCCAATGTAAAACATGCAACTTTTATAAATCTTTCCTTTTGGTCACTGACTATTATAGCCACACTGAGTCAAAAAGTTCCTCTTACCTGGCAGGCGTCCTTTCCACCATCAGTGAAACCAGCACAGAGCATGTTATTTGTGATGCTGCCGCCAAAGGACTCACTGCTGTTGCACTTTTGTGTGGAGACGATGGGGAGTTTGACAGTACGAAGGGTCGAGGGGATCTCGCCCCCGCTGGGGCTGGTGAATCCCCAGCCTGACACTCGACACATTCGGCCCTCCGCTATGGAGCTGTCCTGCCTGGGCAGCAGGGCGATGGAAACGTAGTTGTTCAGATAGACCGGGGCCCTCAGCTGGAGAGATGGTGGGCAGAGTGATCAGTAAACAGACCTACTGAGAGTGACTGAAACTGATTCAGTCTCAGAGCAACATCTAAAAAAACAGGAGACAACCAGTAGTTTGGATACTGTACTTTTATGAGCATAATGTCATTGTTGTTGGTGGTCACGTTGTACTCAGGGTGCGGTAACAAAAGATGGGGTGTGATTTCTTGCTCTGTGCCCTCATAGATGGTCAAAGAGTAGTCTCCTGCCACTATCATCATATGTTGTATCCTGCAGATGTAAAAAAAGAAAATCAAAGTCAGCACGTTGTAATGCAGCGATACTACCGTGGCTGTCAAATGGTTCCATTTAATATTAAAGGTTCCATATTTTACACTATCAAAGGAATATTTCAACACGAAATACACCTATTCACTTTGTTACCAAGAGTTACATGAGATTGAGATCACTCTCATTTCTGTCCACAAATGACGCTACAGCCAGCAGCCAATTAGCTTATGCCACAAAAGCAAAGAAGTGATAGATGTTTCCTCTTGGTTATGAGGAACCAAGACCAGGTCCAAATTCTACTCGGGATAATCTGGTGAGGTCTCATTTTTTCATCCCATGATCGATTTTATCATCTCTGATCGTGGAAGAAAATTGTGTTTTAAGAGTGAGAGGGAGCACTGTGAAGTTCTGCTTAAATTAAAGTTTGTTTGATTTTTGGTTTGACTCACAGATTTTAAAAAGGTCAGAACATTTTCTTTTGTCAATCTATCACCCAGGTGGCTACAGAAGAATTTACAGGTGCAGGAGGTGAAATAGGCCTTATATAAAAAAAACAATATAAAATAATATCTGTGTTTGAAGCATATGAATGATTTTTCCACTTGACATTCGTTCTTATGACATTGTTAATAGTGTTATTAATCATGGCTGAATTCCATTTAAATGCTTCAGTCCTGGTGTTGTGCTTGCTGCCACTCTATCGCACTGGGACAAGTGAACAGAACAGGACCATTGTTAACGTGAGTTATTAGTGACACGTGTGTTTTTCCTGCCATGACATGTCACAGTAAGAAAAGTTTTACTTTCACTGGCAGAATTTTTTACAACAAACAATTAAAGTTGTCAAAGTGGGAAAAGCACACGTGTGAGTAATAGCCTTAATGATGGCTCTGTTCCATTTGGGTGTTACAGTAAACTGTTCTGGTGAACCAACATGCACAATACCAGGTTCTTGGCACTGACACACTTATCTGGAAGCAACTTTTATTAAGGTTAGTAATTATAAATGCTTTTCCTGCAGAATGTCAGTAATAAAAAAAGAAATGCTGGGATGAAACTTGGTATATTCCAGCAAAACAAGCTGTAAATACACCCTTAGCTTGACACATTCTCACCTTAAAAAGCTACTGCAATGAGCTCGTTAACAAACACTTATACAGCAATTACAGAGCAAAGCAAACATTCATATATCCACCTTCCTTTTAGCTCAGTGTTTGTGCTCACAGTATATGTCTTCAAAATCCCTCCTCAACCCCCTGAGGAAAATATCTGGCTGCTTCTGTAAAGACTGTGAGGGATTTTGAGGACAGATATTTATTGACTGATAGGGAAGTAGGAAACACTGACATTCTGGAAATTGACGACACCGATAATCCAGTGTGCCATTTAATAAAAGGCCAATATCAGTTTGCTGATGTGCTCTTGTAACCCTAGAGGCTGGATCAAACACCAACCTTCATCTAAAATTATTACTTCTTTATGAGTGTTTGTAATCTATATGAAAGCGTGTTGTGTTATCAGAGAGCCTTGAGGCCAGCTTGTGTTAGTCTCCAGTAGCAGAGCTCCATTGTAACTGCTGTGTTTGTATCACTTTCATGTGCTTTCTCTCACTCCCTATAACTTGCAGAACTGAATACCTGATATGGCTTGAATTTACTGGATCTTCAAATGAAATCCTATATTCACATATTTACATGCACAGAAGTCAAACAGAGGTCATAATTGGGCCTTTTATTTACTGCGTTCAAAGGCTAAATCAGAACACAAGGATGTACAGTGGACCCTGATCGGTGGTTGATTTCACCATTTGTGTTTCTGCCTGAGTTTAAATAAAATTTATAATCAGTACAAGTAGATTTAAAAAAAAAAAAAAAAAAGCTCACCCAATGTCACAGTGTGCTGCTGTGATAACCCAGTATTTATTTATCAAGGAGCCTCCACAGATGTGCTGACGCTCTGTTGTCTGTATCGACACGATGTACTTGATTGAATGTGGAACTGGTGCGTATCCCCCAACTATACGCTCCTGTGCAACGTATAGACCTGCAACACACGCCGAGGGAAATAAAGATCAGCTGAGATTGGATTTAGAGACATTAGTCCATAAGGTTTTTGTGCAAACCACACAGAGCATTTTAGTTATTTTTCTTAGTGAAGGTTGCAGCATCAGCAAGAACAATACAAGTCATAAAAGAACACAGAGGACTTCCCTGCACAGATGCTTCTGGTTTGAAAGATCAATGAAAAACAATCTCATCTCTGAGGCACAATGACTCACAATGATTTTATCGATCTCATGTTAACACAGAGCAACGCAATTACATCACACTGACTGACACACTGACTTGATTTTGGATTTGTATTCTTTATGTAGTGGTTTGAATCCTAAATAACAGTGGTGGAAAGTAACCAAGTCCATTTACTCAAGTTGAAGCTTTGTTGTTTGATTATTTCTGTTTTGTGCCATTTTAAATGTCTTTGCTACGATTCAGTGGAAAATATGGTACATTTTACAATTTGTACTTGATAGGCTTACTTACAAATTAAGATTTTACATGCAAAACATATAATAAGCTTATAAATGTTGACAGTATTCAAAGTTGTTAGCACTAGTGCTAACTATTAGCTACCTACTTTTGTTGAATCATGTATTTGTAGCAGTTTGTAACCAAGTGAAACCACATGGATACAAACAGTATAGAGCTCCTATTAAATAAGCTGAATCTATTGTGTTAATATGTTGTTAATTGCTGTAACTGCCAGTGGGGGCACATTTGCAGCTATTTGCTAACAGTTTGTTGACCTGTCTTTTGACCAACGATGCTGTGAGAAATTCCTGATATGTTTTAGTCAGAATTAGAGAACGAAGACTGATGTGAACGTGTTTTCTCACGTGTTGATAGCCCGCAGTGAAAGTTTTCTCTGCCGCCAAACGTGGTTTCCTGCTGGGAGTAGGGGGTGGTGATTGTCGTGTAGTATCTGAAGTTCTATAGGATATGTAACTTTATGGGTTTGGTATGTTTAGATAGGAGCTCCAGGTCAGAGGATGCACTGGGAGATGGGTGCTTCTCTGTTTAGGAAAATGTGGCCTTTTTTGGTCTTAGGTCTAGGGGGTTTTGGGAGATGACTGTCTCTCTGAATGAGGCCTTTTATGGTATGGATCATATACGTTGTCTTAGGTTCATGAAGACAACCAACCCATGTAGACGGGGAGTTAGAGCAGTTATTCAGAAGAGAATCATATTGGCTTCGACTCCTCTCTCAGGCAATCCATGGTGCTTGATTTGATGCTGGACTTCTTTGTAATAAACCTCTTTATATACAAGCAAGACAGTGTCAGCAGAGTGTTCTTCATCATCTTCACATCATCGCTGTTTAATAAACAACAGTCACTTGACAAAAGCTTTGCCATAGTTGTCTTTATAATACGAGCGGTTATAAAACGCCCCCCTCTAAGCAGCAGTACGTGTTCAGGACAGATTGGGAGCTACAGTGAGTCACTATTGGAAAGTGGTGAGGCGCACTGGGGGCTAGCTGGTTAGCGTGCTAACTTCAGTAGAATTAAAAACGTGATAGAAACTAGAGTTAACTAGAGTAAAAGAATGAAGTTTCATGCTGAACTTGCAACTAAACTGGTAAGTAAAAAGCTGTTAATGCTAACATTAGTTATTTACCAATCGCAAAACTTAAAAATAGCTCCTTTCCATTAAGGGTCAGTGAACCGCATAATTTAGGTCAGTGAGTCACTGAAGCTAAGCTAATGATAGCTGCTGGATAGTCAGTCGATTATCAAAATTTTGAAGCTGTTTGCTTTTTTAAAGGGGGTCGGGGGAATCTTGACCTTAGTATTTATAAAATCTGGCTATGGACCTTAGAGTCTTGTGAACATTTGAAACTTAATGTGTTTAAGTGTCCATCCCAGTGACTGAGAGCCATTTCAGCCACAGAAGTGCCATCAGGGATGAAACAATACCTTCTCATTGTTGTCCTAGATATTGATCCCAAGCTATAATTAGCAGCAATGGTGCGTGTCAAGAACAAAATGGTAACTCTATGCAGTGAGATAAACACACAGGTACACGAAAGCATTATGTAAGACCTTTGAACTGAACCTTGAACAATGGGAATCCTATTCGGTGTCATGTGGGCTAAATTGTATAGAATAAAATATAATATGTTCTTTTTGGTTATTGCACACACTGCTAAACAGTACACGTAGCAGGTCAATTACATGTAATTCACTATTTACTGGTAATGCAATGGCCATCTTTAATGCAAACAACTCTACTTTTTTACCATAATCTATCCATGTTTTCAAAATAAGCTAAAATACAGTAGAAAACTGTCACTTTTGAAACTGAGAAATTCTGTGAAGGCCCAGATCCTAGAACTAGATCCTGTTCAAGATATTTATCAGTCCCCCTTCACATTTTATCTTTGTGACATAATTGGCAGACACAAAAGGGGGTGTTGGCCACAATTACTTATTGTTATTTTTGTTGTTCGCCTTCATCTTTTGTTCCCGAGGTTTCAAATTCTTTTCATGTATAAGGACACTTTTACTGACCTTTTTATTTCAAAGGCTCTTCATCTCAGATGACTTTGTTGTACTGAGTAACCAAGTGCATGTACCAGGACGTTTAGCAATGCCACTCATTATACTTTAAAATATGAACAAGAAGATCAGCCACTTCAACAAACTACAATCATGTGTATTTACAGTATGTTACAAATATCATGAACAAAACTGTGCTACAAAATATCCTCATCTCCACATTTCAGGTCATGGCTACATTCCCCTTTCCACATTACTCAGCGCGTGTAATTTATGATTCAGAGCAGCAAGACACTCAGTCATGCCCAGATGAAAATGGCTCTGAGTCACACTTTTTTTGCCAAAACACCCTCTCAGGGGAGCATCAGTGCTGAGAGTGCCACAGCTAAAAGGGATGTTTTAAAAATTTAATAGAAGGGTTACTAATCGCACATTAGATACACATTTGGCCCATGTAAATAAATATTCAGGTTATGAACCCAAAATGGTGAGTATGTTGTTTTTCAGGATGTTAGACTACAAAGTGTGCATCCCAACTTTCCTGTCACTGTAATCCAGAGGCTTAACTTCACTTAAAGCCCTGTCATGCATTCATAAAAAACATAATTTAAAAAAACCTGTAAATTCAAGATAAAGGTGTTTACTTACAATTTACAGCCAAGGCTTCCAACAGTATGCAAAGCAGTAAAGATGGCAGGTCCATAGTGAGACAGTGGGAGCAGCAGTCTACATGCAAAGAGAGGCTTCACAGGTGTGTGCTAATCTTAATGGGAAGTCATCGCACCTGCACTCTCGGGTTTCTTATAGTTCTTATTTCAGTTTCCATGGTCACCTCCTTGTCCTGGACGGATATATAATTGAAGCTTCCACAGCACGGCCCCTTGTCTCACCTCTACCGTGACCTACTCAAGCTGTCCTATACTTGTCCATTGTTTATGTAATCACCCATTTTATTGTTGGCCCATTTAACTGTCACATAAAAGGTGAAGGATACACTGTGTTTATTGTGTTGTCATGAACCTGTACATCAGATCCTCCTGTAGAGTTTTATCATGTTTTTGTACGGCTACTCTGGTGTTGTAGCCGTGTCAGCTGTGCCCAATATTTGACAAATTTCAGCCTGTTGTTGAAGCTCCTAATATGGATCAAATGGGCTGCTGTCATCTTAAATGAAAGAGTAAGGGTCTCTGCAGCCCTTCGTCATTGTACAGTGTCTCCTCATTGATTTCCCCAGGAAGGATTAATGAGGATTTTGACTGATTACAAGCAGCAAAAGCTTTTGTATCAGATCAGGTCAAGACAGCACTGCTGCTCCACATCTATTCTAGGGCCGGGTGTCATTAAAAATGGAGCACAGCTCAGGCAGGTCTCATCACTGCTATCATCCCTCTGTGGAGTTCCTGACCTCGGCTGGCTAATAGCCCTCTCTGTTGCTCTCCCTGCTACTGATAGCTGCAGCCGGGCCCTTGGTACCTCTTTCATCCCCTGAGTGCTGACCACCGCCTTTTTTCCACATGACCTACTCCTCAGTCCAAGTGCTGTCATCATTATTACACATGGCTGCCAGCTCCCCTGTTCCCACATTCATCTGTCTGGCCCTGGAATGCAAAGCCAACTGTATATCACAAGGTACAATGCTTTAATCCAGAACAATCCTGCCTGTTTTAATACACACACTAAACTTATCAGCTGACTGGAAATAGAGGCTTTTTTTTCTTCTATTTTTAAGTCACAAGACCCCACCCCCCACCCCACCCCCCCACCCCTGTTCACTACAAACACACTAATGTAGTGCAGTGATAACAACATTTTTATGTTTATTAATGTATTTGACAACAATTATAACTCCATTTGTAACTAGTGTATTAACAGATAATGAATGATTGACACTAAGAAATATTGTTTTTTATTTCTATATTCACTTTGTTTATTGAATGTATTAATTACATACTAATTTATAAATACTACTTCTCAAAACTGAGCAATTTCCATACACTGATGAAGCCAGAAATCAAGTAAGAGGACCTTGAGTTGAGATTTTTTTTTCGTCAAGCTGCTGAGTTTTAGGAGGTTGGAGCACATCTATAAACAATTTCAAACTCGTGAAGTGTTTTCTTCAAGTGTAATTACACCAGTTGTGGCTGTGTAAATACTTTAATGTCTTGACAAAGATTATTTAAAAAAAAAGCATCAGCGTTGACATATTTACTGAATGATTTAAAATGCACTTGACATTTGCAAGTAATCTATTTGTTTTTTAATTACTGACATGAGAAGAATAAACTCAGCTCACTTAAAAAATAATTAATTCATGACTCTGTAACAAAATGTTTTGCTGGAGAGGAGCCGTGATGATCCTGAGATACTCTTGGTTTACAATCCCCAGAGTGGGGTGACACTGAGGTCTTATCAGTGCCAGCATCACTTCTCCAACAGCACCAGTGACTCAGCATTGACTTCCTGGTCAAACTTTAAGCAGTTCCTCCTGTGGAAAATGTCACTTACAAACACGTTGATCAATTCCTTTAAGTTTTGTGCAACAGAGACAGTGTTCAGTTGTCAGTTACATATTTGTGATTAACAGCTAAGCTACTGTAACCTGAACACAGCACAGCTGACCATGCAAACGTGTAAATGGTTGCCAATAGGAAAGCCAATAACTTATGAATGATTGATAATATTTTCTTTTTAAGTTAACTAACTTAATTAAAGTCTTATAACTTATTTAACCCCGTAATTAGTACAAATTACATAGTTGTTGCTACTGTGATATTCCACTGCTCAGTCGCTCCAGGATGCTTATGCAAGGTTGTTGGTGAGGTGGTTTTATTCTTAGTCTATGGTACAGTCAGGAAGACAGTGGATTGTGCTCTTCAGATTAGGAGCAAGTTAAAGTATCTTATTCACAAGTGGGGTGGGTCCAGTGTAAGCAGTGAGGTGGGGGCTGACTGCTTATGATGTGTGCCGGCTGTCATGGTTGAGACAGAGGTGAGCCTGAAGCTGAGCAGATTTCACATTTCACATTTAAGAGGACCCAGCAGTGGTGATTCAGCAGCTGATCGAGGTGCCTCCTGGTACCTTACGTGCTCGTCACCTCCCTGTGGAGGTGCAGCACTCTGATTGGACGAGGCAGACACAGAACACGCTGGAAGGATCACGTATCCCACCTGCCCTGGGAAATGCCTCGGGTTCCCCTGGACATGCCTCTGTTACACTGCTGGGCCTGATGTAATATTAAATAACCCAACCTCTGATTTAAGTCAAGCAATATATAGTTAAAGGATGGATAAACAGGCCCAGAGTCTGATGAAACATTCATGTTCTTGATAGTTTGTCATTCTTTGCAAGAAACAGTTGGTACCCAGAACTCAGAAAGAATTAAGATAGATGTGACTCATTTGGTGAGTGCAGCACAGTGTGTGTATGCGTCATTTTCCATGTGTTATCGGTTATAAAATTAGGTTCAGTGTACATGAGGTAATATTGTGACACACTGCACATCCTGCAGCTTATTCCCTGTGCTGGGGTTAGATAACTATACTGGGAGCTCAGTGGTCTCAGTATCATCTTATTAAAAAGACATTCACTAAGTGATATTTAACAGAAAAAAAGGTGATAAGTGAAATACTTTAAAATAGATGAACAGACACTTAGCTACAGTAAATGATAGAATTTGTGTACAGTATAAGTTCAACTCGACAGATTTTTAAAAATATATAAACTGCTCAATTTATGTGAACTTAAAGGAAAAATCTACAGGTAGTTTACATTTGTATCTAGATTTCCCAATTTTTTCTAATTCTGTCAGCATCTGTTACTCAAAATCAGCTGCTTCAAATTCAACAAACCTGACTAATGTCTCTCCTTTTCTAACTTATTTCAAAACACATTTCTGAATCATGAGGATTTGCTGCTTTTCTCTGCTTTATATCATTCCAGACTGGATTTCTTTTTTGGGTTGGTCACAAAACAAGCAGCTGTAAAGACAACACCTTGTGATTTTTTTCACTGTGTTTTGACATTTCATGGATGAAACAATGAATCAAGAAAATATGTTTTAGCTTTAGGGTCTTTCTAAATAAGAGTTTTAGTAGCACTTGTGGTCATAGTTGTGTTAATAGCTGCATTATTATTATGAGTATTGAGTATATGAGTACTGATTACTACAGAATTTGTTTTATTACCAGGGTAGTATTAGTAGGTATTAGTTTTATTAGTCCCATTTGTACATTACTGAATATTTCATTTCCAATTTTAAATTTCAAAGCCATAGTTGTACAGTATCTGTGACTAACTGTGTGTTAAACCAGTGAGATACTGCACTAGTGTGTATAACCAAACCAGGGTGTGTAGTCAGTAGAACCATAGCCTTTGTATAGTTTATAGCCTATTGTAATGGAGAGAGCAAGCAGCACAGTTAGAGTCAGAGTTAGTCAGAGTAACCTGAGATTAATAAAGTGTTTGCAGGTTTTCTGCATGTTCCCAGACACCGTGTAATTCATATAGATTTAAAGTTAAGTCAGTAAAGATTTAATGGCTTTTCCCCTGGTGTTAATCTGTTCTTTCTAGAAACAGCACGTAGTGAACATCTCAGCATGTTGCAATGACTATATAATCATCATGGCCAACCACAAGCTGCCTCTAGTGACTTACTTCTTTAATTAAACTTAATTAAGATGTGTGTTGATTTGTAAATAAGACGCTTATTTAAATAATATACTCGATTATAATTTATATGTAAATATAAGTCAAAGCACAAAAACACTGTTGATTTTTCAGGTTTAATTCGATTTTTTATTATGTTGTCACAAAACAACAACATCATGATGACTTTTTCAAAGCAATTTTGATCACATCGACAAAGCTGTAAATATTTACTCTGTCTGTAACCGAGTGATGACTTTGTTCTCAGCCTAAATACCTTCATATCCCAAGGTGCAACAGACATAATACAAGAGAACGCCTCAGCTTTGTCATGTAGTAGGTCAGTCTCATTGTTGCAGTGTGAGATTGTCACGGTACAGAACAGGACGAAAAGATATTTTAAACAAAAGAACTGGGTAAGGATACAGTTACACTATAAAAGACAACAGGAGATCATCGGCCCCACCAGTTGGATGTAATCTGAAGGTTGCTGTGTTTGGACTTAACAGGTAAGTACAAGCTTTCTCTTCTTTCACATTTAACAGTCAGTATTTAGTAGCCTGTCACATATGCTAAAATTGCGTTAGAATAGTCACTTGAACGTTTATTTTCAAAATAAAAGCACGGTGATACAGTGGAGTATAATGATGAATCATTATTGATTTTATTTTAAGCAAGGCCCTTGAATTATGGCTCATTAAGAGACTGTTACCATTGGATTTTAGCCCTGAGCCCTGAGCTATTATAGGATGGAGTTGGGACATTTTGCACATTTAAAAGGCCATAAAGGTGCACATGTGTATTGAGGATTTGACTCTGCCATCATTTTTCAAAATGCATTCCCTTTTTTAAAAAGCCAACCAGATTTTATTGAGACTTTGTGAGCAATTCAATTAATTTACAAATTACATACTGTATAGAGAAGCTGCTTAAAGTGATATTTCTGCATTTCAGGTGATAAGTATAACTATGGGTTCACTACGAAGGTCTACCGTGCTGCTGCTTTTGACTTTCTCAGTATCAGGTAAGTTCCTCAATCTTTAAAATGTTCAGCTCCTGGTTAGACACTTAGAGGTACGGCATCCTGACAGGGCCTTTAATTGAACAACAGCAGAAAGGAGGGTTAAAACAGACACATTTATTAATTTTTCCACTTTCCAGTGTAGTACGCCACAGAATATTTTTCAAAATAGTTTTCAAAACAAAAACTATTATGATCTAAAAAGACTGACTCGCTGCCTGTTCTCACCATCCACAGAGGCGTTTGCAGCAAGGATCATTGGGGGTCAGGAGGTTGTGCCGTACTCCATCAAATATCAGGCATCCCTGCAGTCTGAGAGGGGCCAGCACTACTGTGGAGGAACCTTAGTGCACCCTCAGTGGGTGGTGTCTGCTGCCCACTGCTGGAGACCGTAAGTACTGACTCTAGATATTAGACAGAGGCACACAGGTACAGTAACGTAGACTGATGATGTTTCCAGAAGAGTTAAGATGTAATAATAGTTGACTGTGTTAATTTATAGTAAGGGCAGCAAAGATGTGAAATTGTACTTTGCAGTTTGCAGTTAGAGGGTAGATTCTTACGCACTTTATCTCTGCGTTTGGCCCCCAGGAGCAGCCTGATGAAGGTTGTGTTGAGTGAACACAGTCTGACCATGGTAGAAGGATTTGAACAGATCTTCAATGTCTCAAAAATATATGTCCACAACTATAACTACAAGACATTCAACAACGACATCATGCTCATTAAGGTAAGCAGAGGAACGGAAGCCTGAAATGATAGATACTGTACACGGGGCTCCTGACACATGCACACACTGCTGTTCTCTGTTGATGAGTGATGTGATTGCATCTCATAAATGTGCTGCTATAACTTTGGCTCCTGCCACAGCTGAGTGAGCCGGCACAGCTGAACGCCAACGTCCAGCCGGCCGATCTGCCTGATGAAAACACCCCTGAACTCCTCAATGACGTCTGCACGGTGAGCGGCTGGGGTGTGACAAAGATTTACAGTTTCTACCTCTCCCCTGTGCTGCGTGCCGTGGACGTGAGAATACAACATTTGTGCAGCTATTACTACTGGGGCAGGATCACCTCAAACATGCTGTGTGCTGGATCTCGACTGGGTGGAAAAGATTCCTGCCAGGTACAGGAAGATTTATCGTTTTCCTTTTTTATTTTTCATGCATATGTTGTATGCTGTAATCAGTACATAATGAGGTAGCATAATGCTGGCCGGTACAGTGCAAACCACTTTTAACATTAATTCCCTCCTTTTAGTTATCGCTGTCCATGCCCATAGGCTATTCTTTTTTAGGAGTGAGTATGAAACAGATGAACAACACAAAAAAGTCTAAGGCTATGCAAGTGGTTCTGTGAGGCTGTATTTTGGCACAGTGGTTCTTTGAGTATGAATTTATATGCACAATTTCATGGCGGTCCATCCAACAGTTGTTTTCACTAAAAACCAAAAATGTAAACCTCTTGGCACTGCAGCAAAAGTCCTGGGGTCTCAGTAGGATTAATTCAGTCTGGACCAAATTGGTGGACCAACCAACAGCCCAACAGTGCCATCCCAAGAGCTGTGTCACTAGCAGGACTAAAAGTAGCCTTTTGGCTTAGTTTATTAATATAAACAATATGAAGAATGCTTGTTAAATGATCTATCTATCTCTCTATCTGTAAAGAAGTAAAGGTGACACAAGTTTCAAAGTACCATGGTGTGTAAATAAAGACTATATAACTATATAATGCACAGTTAATACTGAAAACTAGAGTAAGGCTGAAATTGAAAAAAAAAAAAACTTCATCATATCAAAACGTGTTTGTTCATCATCTCTAATTTGTCTCGGTGATCTACAGGGTGACTCTGGAGGTCCCCTTATCTGCAACGGCAAGTTCGAGGGCATTGTCTCCTGGGGTATCAGCTGTGCAAACCCGTACTTCCCTGGAGTTTACACCAAAGTGAGGAACTACGTCCAGTGGATCAAATGGATAATCGACAATGACACACCATAAACAGTCTCCATGAGCCCTGATGAGCAGACTGCAGAGATCAATCATTCAATTTGAAACAAGCTCACACTGATTCATGACATTATTTTCAATGGCTTTTTTCTATTACTAATAATATTATTTGGGTTTTTTTTTTTGGTTTTTTTTTAGAGTACTAAATGTCAACTTTACACACTTAGTTTATTTGCCATTTATAATGTTGAGGTCTGCTATATAGCTCCAGAGTCATTAGTTGTTTCTTGGTAAAAAGGTTTTGTGGAAACATGTTAATATGCTAATAATTCTGTGTTTATTATTCATTCATTGCTCTGAAATGAGATACAGAAATAAACCCCGTAGTAGTAGGAATAGTAGTAGGAGTAGCAAAGATGTTAATGCTGCAATATGGTAAAAATCAATAATAATAATGAGCTCTATTTATCAATATTTTTTTATTGCCACATTGAATCAAAAGACTATATTTTATGTGAAAGTGGTTGCTGAAGTGGTGGTCGCACACCTTTCTCATTATATTTAGTCATTTAATACATTGTAAATAAAAGAATATTCACTGACACAGCTTTAGGGGCATTATACCAAAGCACTGGGTCTGTACACTGAATAGTGAAACTTTCCTAATGTCACCTCGAGCACTGAATGAATGAATAAAACATCCACAGCGACAATAAAGATGAGTTCTTTCTTTTATATGTTGGATGTCTGTATGTGCTTTGAGCAATCTCTTTCCCTGCTTTTACAAAAATTAAAAAAGCCAATAAATTTGATTCTAACAAACTGTATCAGCAGCATCTGTTTAAAAAACTAACGAGGAAGACAACTGGATCAAAAGTCTTCCTCAACAAAAGAGGTTATCTGGCGTCCTTGGAGCAAGTCAAGAATAAGAGCAGCCCCCTATGGCAAAGGATGGAACTATCTTCATCAGGAAATCACTGAATTTAATGAGCACATGCATGTATGTGTTCATGCACAACATAAATTATATGATACTTCTATAATGCTGCTGTATTTTTGATGATACATTTCTAGTCTTTTGGAAACAAGTCAAAGGTCAAACTGGTGAGCTCTGCTGTTGATGTCAGTTAGTTGCTATGACCCTAAACTCAGATTTGTATTGTGATGTGATTTACTGTTAAGGTAAGTGCAGCCCCAATCTGATCACAGCAAAGGATTATACCAGTGTGCAATTTTTCCTTTTTAAACTACAAGTGACAATAACTTTTCATATTTGTTTCCCATTTTAAAGAGGATGCTAACCTCTTAAAGAATTGATAGAATCCAGGCATTGCTCTACATCCTTGTCCATATGGTATGAAAATCAATCCGCAGACTCACAAGTGGGTTGACCACACTCAGCCGCCAGGAAGAAATAAGGCCACATCTTCTCTGAATCCTTAAGTCACTGTAACCTGTTGTTTTCACACCGCAGTTTAAAGCTATAAAAATGCTGTCAGTATACCATCCCAGCAGATCTCTCAGGACACAAGGTGGAAATTTCCTCCATGTGCCTATAGAGCACTTTTTAAATCATTTTCAGTATCTATGCATCTTATGAATGGAACAGATCTTAGACTTTCTTTAACACTGTGTTATTTTAAATCAAAACAAAATACTTATAATCGTATAACCATTTTTTTTTCTATTGTTTTATTCTGTTTTAACTTTGTGTGAAATGATGATATAGCATACAAATAAGCTTGAACTTATATTTCTTTGTACAGTAACAGAATAGACATGAGAGAGTAAGTAGGTCGGCTGTCATTCTCGCGCATGCTCAGTAGCAGTTGTTTTGTTTACATCGCAGTGTCCTTCCCTGTCAGAGGAAGTTCAAGTGTGGCCTGCGCTAGCCGGACTCTACAAACAGCATAAATTACCTCTGTGGGTAAATTATGTCTGTGAAACACGCCATTAGCCGGGGGCTGGAGTTGGGCCGCTCGGTCTTCCAGGTGGGTCTCCTCAAAGCCGGCGGCCGACTCGCAGCAAAGCTCCGAGCTGACCGTCTCCGTGTAGGCCCGTCGGTCCGCACCGCTCAGCCTCAGGCTTTCCTGCCGTCTCGGTACCGCTACTACCGCACCTCTCTGCGGGGCCTGGCAGCCCAGCTCCAGTCCGCCGGCTTCAGGAGGAGGCTCACCGGCGGGTCCCCGAGAAACCGGGCCGTGTTTCTGGCTTTCGGTCTCGGCGTGGGGCTCATCGAACAGCAGCTTGAGGATGACAGACAGAGTGCGGCGACATGTCAGGAGATCCAGGTATCCGACATAAATTATTATAATTATTATAATATAAAGTCCTGTACTTAAATACAGTTTTGTGGTACTTGTACTTAACTTGAGAACCCTCATTTTTTGCCATTATATACTTCCACAACACTAAATTTCATATTGTACTTTTTATTCCATTGGCTGTATTTATCTGACAGTTAGTTACTTCATGCTAATTAACTTATTACACACAAAACACATCAGTTTATAACATGATAACTACCCAACAGTGTAAAAAGGAGTTCAAATTATATCCAAATACACCAATACAACGCTAAATTGCTGCTTACATGTTATAACATCAGTAGTAATAATACAATTATGTCAGGTATTTACTAACATTTTGTCTAATAATTGTTCTACTTTGTATATTTTGCTGGTAAAACGTGTGTACTTTTACCTATAAATATTTTAAAACAAGACACTTCTTATGATCTACTTGTTTTATAATGCAGCATAAATACTTTTACTCAAGTAAAGGATTTGATCCCTGTTTCCACCACTAGCAAAGTATTATTTTATAATAACAAGAACTTCGTTGAGAACTGTTCTAATAATAAAAGTTTGCTTTTATTTGCTTTATCCACTGGCTTTACACAAATCCTGTCTGTTTTCTTCTTATAGCTAATAGGATGACATCTTTGTAGTCGTTGCCTCTTGGTTAAGCTTGCTAAAAGAAAAAAGAAATGATGAATTTGGCAGTACAGACATGTCAGTCAAATAAGCCAGATTCATTGCTGATATGACAAATCTACAGCTATGTTATAATGTGTTATTATATATTTATAACTAAGTTATTAAGTGTTAAGAAATATTTCTGGATTAAAGTTCTCAAAACTATAGGAATGAAAAAAAATGACACTTAATGACCTTAATGACAATTAGGGAAACTTTTAAAAACAATATAAAAAATGAATAAATAGATAAATAATAAAAAGCCAAAAAATGATATATGTGATAATCACTCTGATACCTTTCTCATCTTATAAAACAATTATCCCAATCTGCAGGCTGTGTTCAGGAAGAAAAAGTTCCAGAGCCCTCTCAAGCCATTCACCTCTGGATATAAACTGGAGGATTACATTATTGGGAACCAGATCGGGAAAGGCTCCAATGCAGCTGTGTACGAGGCTGCAGCTCAGTTTGCCCCTCCAAAGGAAAGAGACAGTAAGTGCTCCCTTGTGCAGCTGAAAGAGGATGAAGAGGAAGGAGAGAAGCCTTGCTCTCTGACTTGCTGCTCGCTAAGAAACTTCCCTCTGGCTATCAAGATGATGTGGAACTTTGGGGTAGGTATCCTACAACAGATCTGATTCACAGAGATTTCATTTTTAGGTTTCAGGTCTCTGTGGGAAAACTGGCTCACATCAGTACTGACTGGTTCATTTGTTTGCAGGCAGGTTCATCGAGTGAGGCTATATTAAAATCCATGTCACAGGAGCTGGTGCCTGCAGGCCCCCTGGCCTTAAAGCAGGAAAAAGAACAAATTACTCTGGATGGGTAAGAATTCTCTTTTTTTTCAGTGCTGTAGCGATAAACACAGTGTAGGAAAGGTGTTCATGAGTGGCTGTGATCCCATCTCTTTCTACATTCAGAGAGTTTGGAGTCCTGCCAAAAAGAGTGTCAGCGCACCCCAATGTGATCAGAGTGTACCGGGCTTTCACCGCAGATGTTCCACTGCTGCCAGGTGCCCAGGAAGAGTATCCAGATGTGCTGCCAGCCAGGCTCAACCCTGACGGCCTGGGCAACAATCGCACTCTTTTCCTGGTCATGAAGAAGTAAGACCTGCAACCAAATCTCATACAGGATGACAATTATAGTGCTTCTAAATCAGATGACACTAGCTTTATTTTTAAAATATTATCAAGATTTTAGTCCTGGTTGATTTGGTGACATCCATAGTTATTGAAGGTAACAGCAAGAGCGTTTTAAATTCTGGGAGCAGCAAACACTTCTTGTATTTGAATTTAAGCCAAACGAATTCATGTTGTTTTAACAAAGAAGTGAGTCAATAAATGTCTTTTCCCATCATGTCACGAGAAATTTCAATGTAATTTCATGTTGCTTATGGCACAAGTATTTTTCGACACATCAGCAGAGCACAGTGGAAGTTGTTGGTATCATGCTGAGGAGCTGGAGGTGTTCAGCCTGCTGCTCTTCACTGAGGCTGCTCCTTCATGCTCCATGCATCCTGCAATATTTAAAACTGATCTACTGTCAAAAAATGTCTAGAACGACACTAGTCTTATTTTGTAGATGCATTTTGATGAACAATAACTTTCAGTGCTTTACAACACCTGGGATTTCCTGTGAATCCCTTGTGCGTGTGATTTGAATCCTGATTCTACCACTATAAATGGAAACTACTTTGTGGAGAGGTAATGACAGAATGTTAATTCATTCATTAACTGTTGCAGAGAAAATGCCGACATAAATAGTATTAAAAACCGTGAGGGTGATAACTTTAAGAAAACCAGAAAATAAACCAGCCTGTCTTCCTCCGTACCTCAGCTATCAATGCACGCTGCGACAGTACCTGGAAGTGTCCACACCGGGCCGCAGGCAGGGCTCTCTGATGGTGCTGCAGCTCCTTGAGGGGGTGGACCATCTGTGCAGACAGGGCATCGCTCACAGAGATCTCAAATCAGACAACGTGCTGCTGGAATTTGACTCAGGTGAAATGAATGACATTAGTAAGAGACCAAATCAAACAAAAATGCAGATTATGTCAATTTGAGATTTGATTCTATCAGTCAAAATTTTGCTTTCATGCAGATGGCTGCCCTCGTTTGGTGATTACCGACTTTGGCTGCTGCCTGGCTCAGAGTGACTCCAGTCTACAGCTGCCCTTTAACAGCATGTGGGTCAACAGAGGAGGGAATGCGTCACTTATGGCGCCTGAGGTAGGCTTAAGTAGCTCTTCACTGTTACATAAAAGAAGAATGTCCAACAGTTGCTGAGTCATCTCTTATTGGCCCCTATACACACACAGATAAATAAAATAATTTGCATTATTATGTGTTTCCACATGTTTTAGCTGTCATATATCCTAAGGAATAAACAAGGAACTTTCCAAAAGGGATATGGGATTTTGGGGATGATATAACTGACAGTCACCAATACATGTGTCATGAAATTGTTACCTGTATAATTATAACCAGAGGGGGCAGTAGCTCAGATTGCAGTTAAAGATATAATGGACTGAGTAGTCATGATAAATACAGATTCACACAAATAGAAGTTTCACAATTAACCATAACTATCGTTATATATTTATTAATTTTCCGTGATATGTTTGCCCACAGGTGGCCACTGCAGTTCCAGGAAGCGGTGTGGTGATTGACTACAGCAAAGCAGATGCCTGGGCTGTGGGTGCCATCTCCTACGAGATATTCGGCCAGCGTAACCCGTTCTATCGAGCAGTGGGACTGGAGAGCCGGAGTTACCAGGAAAAGCAGCTTCCTGTTCTGCCCTCCACTGTTCCAGCTGATGTGCAGTTAGTGATCCGACTACTCCTCAGGAGGAGCCCAAGCAAGGTAGAGTGGCGGTTGTGGGGGATTTGTTTGGACCCTGTGTGCTCAGTCAGTGATTGATATGATTCACCTGAGTGCCTACACTTCCTGGAAAACTCTTAAAATCACATTATCTAAGCAATTTGAAATGCTGTAATCGAAGCAGTGTCTATTTCTCTCTTTCTGGTGAGAAGCTACACTGGTTTTGGTCATGTTCAGCCCAATTTAATCACTATTAATGGATATGAAAACATCTTAGACCTTCATTCATTGATTCATTCTTTTTTTAGCCACTTGGGGGCAGTGCAACATGCTAAACACAACACTGATCTGCAGAATTATTTTCTTATAAAGTTGATATGGTGATTGTGTTAGCAAATAGTTGCCTATTTAAACACCTGGCATATAAACATTAGTATTTATCTGTTAAGATAGGTAGTACTTTATTGATTGTAATGGGAAATTGCAGCATTACAGCAACAGCCAAGATACACAGAAATCACAAATGAAACCAAAACAGTGAGCTTAAAAATGATAAAACAGTCTGCAAAGAGGAGAAATGACAATTCTTTGTGGGCTTACGGCTATAAGTAGCTTCTGTTATATTGCATTTTGCTGATTGTGAATATGAGCACAGGCTCATTCAAAATAAAATCAGTAATGTTATTCCTCTATATCTTCCTGTTGTAAATTGTTGTGCAACTCTTTGATACAACACTACACAGTGATGTTTTTCTTACTCTGCAGCGCCCCAGTGCCCGTGTCGCAGCTAATATGCTTCATCTCAGCCTTTGGGGAATGAAGGCCCTGGCCAATCAGGACAGTGCGGGCATGAGAAAGCTGGCTGATTGGCTGCTGTGCCAGTCTGCTGTGGTTCTCCTGAAGGGCTGCAGTGGACCCAGTGGGAACAGGGTGGAGGCAGAGCTACAGAGGAGCTTTCTGTCTAACCTGGACCTGGAGGACCTGCGCACGGCTGTGGGCTTCCTGCTGTATGGACGAGAGCAGCGTCAGGCCTGCATACTGTCTGCATAGATACACTCAAACACATAACTTTGAGTTCTTCACATGAATACACTGGGAGGCTAGAGGCTAAACCTGCTTTCATATTCAGTAAAACAATTATACTTGTAACATTTTGAGTTTGAGCCTTTACATCTAATGGCTCCATAGAGGAGCAAAACACTGACTGTCAGTGTATTACAGCATTTATTGTGAATTGTCAAATGGTGTAATTCGCCTTTTTGAGATTCCTGGTCCACCCTTACCCAGTGCTGTGTACTGCTGCTACAGACGCTAATCTGCATTTCCCAGAATGAGTTCTCACAAAATCTATGAACTTGTTTCTCTCAGCATCACTACACCATCAGCAGGAGATTAACAAAGTCTTACTAGTGCCCCTAATGCAAAATGCAGCCTGACTTCTGGCTGCAGTGCATCGTGGACAATAGAGGCTACTGTAGTTGGAGAAGTAAGCCTGGCATCCCTATGTTTTCTTAATTAAATATCTATATGTCTGAAATATAATATAATATCAGAAATGCAAGGTGCCACTGGCTACTGGTAATTCTGCTATAAGAGTGAATGTTTTCTTTATAAGCTCTAATGCACTTTTTAAATATTTGCTAGACCCCACACATTTTGTTACCTGTGTGTCTGATGAAAATTAACCTTTGTAGAAGTTATGGACTTATAAAGGTGAAGGTCAATGCAGATGTTTTAAATTAAACTGACAATACACTGTACTTGTTGTTAGACTCTACTGTGTAGGGTGACATTAAGTATTACATATTCACAGGTAACACGCGGCAGGTAAACTGCTTGTTTGTCCATCACCCTGTCATCAAACAACTGGTTTCCAGTGGGTGTCTGTGTGAGGTTTCCAGTCAAACCATCACTTATGCTCCTACTCTGCTCAATGTATTGCATGTAAAAACCTCCCCATCGTGTTACTACTTAGTAATCACAATGACGACGATGGATAGGGTGGATCATGCAGGGTATTGACCGACCTCATGGATGGTAATTTGTGTTTAGTCCCATGGTTTGCACTTTATGTCCATGCTTGCACTTGCTCAGAGCCTATGGTACAGCTTACTGGTGTTTGTTTGCTGCTAGCTTATGTATGAAATTATATTCTGCTAAATTGATTTGAACGATTTGAATAGAGTAATTTAACCTTTCAAACTTCACTTTCATCTGTTATCAAGTCTACAATTTCAGCATCTTTAAATTTCACATAATCACGTGCTCAATTAGGGATACAAGATAAAGAGTGTGTAAAATGTTTTCATACTAAAGATGGTGAGAAATATTTTGGATATATGTAGATTTTTCTGCCGTGTTTCAGAATAAAGGTATCTCTCTGAAAAGAGCTCTGAATTGATTGTACAAATCATTCCTCTTGTGTATTGACCTCTCTTCTTGTTTCAAAATTTCTGCAAGTTCAGTGAATTTGAATTTGTAGTCAGAGTTGATTACATACACAGTAAGACAACCTAGCAACAAATTACAGGCTTGAATTTTAATATACATAATATACATAATATACAAGATTTAATATACATAAATCTTGAATATTGAAGCCACTGATTTAATGTGCTGACTAGTTTTTAATTACAAATACTTAAAAAAAAGGTAGAATCTCAAACATAGTGAGTTCTGTATGTATTCTGCAAAACTTGACATGTCGTGTATGATGTTTATTGATTTACAGATATTTCTCAAACTTATTTTTACAGTTTTCTTGTCTGATGACATCTGAGGGCTAGATAGGATTTAGTAATTCAATGTTATGCTAGAGAAATTACCTGCAACTAATGGCTCATTTGTCAGCATTCACCAAAACATTAAGTAAAAAAAGGTTTCATAAATGACACACAAACAGCTTTATGTTACAGGAACTTTATTTAGGACAGAGTCATACCGGTATTTTTATGATTTTACTCTGAATGTGGTTTAATTGGTAATTAAGACAAACATTTCTGTTTGGAATGTATTTAGGAACACACTGGTCGATTGTTTCCTCTTTAACTGTCCTTACTGTCCCTTTTAATATTCCTCTCCTTCCTCCTCTCCCTCACCCTCAATAGAGTCGACTCCGACCTCCTCATAATCCTTCTCCAGAGCTGCCATGTCCTCTCTGGCCTCGGAGAACTCTCCCTCCTCCATACCCTCACCCACATACCAGTGAACGAAGGCACGCTTAGCGTACATCAGGTCGAACTTGTGGTCAAGCCGAGCCCAGGCCTCTGCAATAGCAGTGGTGTTGCTCAGCATGCACACAGCCCTCTGGACCTTGGCCAGGTCTCCACCAGGAACCACAGTGGGAGGCTGGTAGTTGATGCCAACCTTGAAACCAGTGGGACACCAGTCCACAAACTGGATGGAGCGCTTGGTTTTGATGGTGGCGATGGCAGCGTTGACATCTTTGGGCACCACATCACCACGGTACAACAGGCAGCAAGCCATGTATTTACCGTGGCGAGGGTCACATTTCACCATCTGATTGGCTGGCTCGAAGCAGGCGTTTGTGATCTCGGCCACTGAGAGCTGCTCATGGTACGCCTTCTCAGCAGAGATGACTGGGGCGTAGGTGGCCAGAGGGAAGTGGATACGGGGGTATGGCACCAAGTTGGTCTGGAACTCTGTCAGATCAACATTGAGGGCACCATCGAAACGAAGGGAAGCAGTGATGGAGGACACAATCTGACTGATCAACCTGTTCAGGTTGGTGTAGGTAGGACGCTCGATATCGAGGTTCCTACGGCAGATATCGTAGATGGCCTCGTTATCTACCATGAAGGCACAGTCAGAGTGCTCTAGGGTGGTGTGGGTGGTCAGGATGGAGTTGTAGGGCTCCACCACAGCGGTGGACACCTGGGGAGCTGGGTAGATGGAGAACTCCAGCTTGGACTTCTTGCCGTAGTCGACGGACAGACGCTCCATCAGCAGGGAGGTGAAACCAGAGCCGGTGCCACCTCCGAAGCTGTGGAAAACCAGGAAGCCCTGAAGGCCAGTGCACTGGTCAGCCTGAGGACAGAGAGGGAGACACACTGATCAAACACACGAGATACAGTCTTAGGGTTTACTTTGATATTTTGAGTCAAATTTAGAAATGAACTCCTCCTGGTATGAAGCTACCCACCAGTTTGCGGATCCTGTCCAGCACCAGGTCAATGATCTCTTTGCCGATGGTGTAGTGTCCACGGGCGTAGTTGTTGGCAGCATCCTCCTTACCAGTGATCAGCTGCTCAGGGTGGAACAGCTGGCGGTAGGTCCCAGTGCGCACCTCATCTGCAGAGACAGATTCAGTCACAAATGATGAAGTTTGACCAAATGAAATCAACATGGAACCATGATATCTATATCTCTGTGGGTTTACCGATGACAGTGGGCTCCAGGTCGACAAACACAGCTCTGGGGACGTGCTTTCCAGCTCCAGTCTCACTGAAGAAGGTGTTGAAGGAATCGTCTCCTCCACCGATGGCTTTGTCACTGGGCATCTGCCCGTCCGGCTGGATCCCATGTTCCAGGCAATAAAGCTCCCAGCAGGCATTGCCAATCTGGACACCAGCCTGACCAACATGGATGGAAATGCACTCACGCTGGGGGATGAAGAGTAAGAAGATTTGGATTAAGATGCATTTCTGACATAGAGAACAGACTGAAGGAAGGAAACACATGCAAACCTGAAACAATAAGGCCTTTCAAACTTTGATGCCAGGTTCTTTAAAAACAGAAGGTGCTTTTTAAGATAACCTAAAGTCATTATTGGCACAACTGTTATTTTGTCTGTCAGAAGTGAGCACAAACTGTATCAGCTCATTCTCTCCACCCTGCATGAAAGAGCCTCTACTATTTACATCGTTTATTTTCTGTGAGAACATGTCTAACTGAAGTTGAGTCCGTCATTTATTTCGCTGTGGCCAGGCCATGTTCTGCTGCGACATAAGACTGTGCCTACTGCGCATGGGATTACTGAAGGCAGAGAGGATTATCTAGGTCAGACATGTTGCAGTGTGCTGTCTCTTTAAAAGAGCCACATTAAAATCATGCACCGAGGTTATGTGCAATTACATTTCTTCTTTATTATAGCTATATTTTTTATGGTAAATAGAAATATTATAGGTGCCTTGCTTGTATGTAACACATAAAGACAGTCAGAGAGATTTATCATTTCACATAAAATGATCACTGAATTGATGGCCACTGAACTGATTTAATATAAATGTATATAAACATTTATGTACATAAATGTGCATAAAGAAGCAGAAAATCCAGTATTTACTAGTGACTAGTTACACAGTTAGTGTGAAGCCAGTGGTCAAGCATTGGTATCTAAGCTGATTTAGATGAGTTATGTGGGAAGAGGATTAGGTGTTTGCAGAGCAGGAATGTGTCAGACTAGATTGCAAAAACTAAAAAAAACACTCCCTTATTGATAACTATATAAATTATAACTGTATGTCTGACTGTAGGAATTTTAACAATGGATTTACATCCATACAGGCTAAAGAAAACACCAAGACTAGAAATGGTAAGGTTGGAGTAATATCATAGAAACGACCTCCTCCCCCCTCCTCTTCCTTCTTAATATGGATTAGATGCATTTAGAAACAAAAGACGAAGACATAAATGTTAGAAATCAAATGTGATGTCGTACTTACCATGACGACTTGTCGATATTATGCAATGTAATGAGACAAGTCTGGGGAGTGTTTGCGTCTGAGGTGCGCGGCGGCTGGAGCTGGTCTGATGACGCACCTCTCTGCCTCCTGAGGATGGCAGGTGAAGTGCGCAAAAACCTCCCCGTCTGCCGCAGTAACTGTTTCCCATCCAGAGCCTGAACTCCCCCGAATCTCATCAGGACGATATGTTGATTCATTATTATTTAGTCTGTTTTACAGGGTCTTGGGTCTGGATCCTTTGTTTGGTATTGTGCCTTTTTAAATTGGCTTGTTGCCTACATTTTTTTTCCTGTTCCCTTTCAACAAACGTGATTTACACATATTCATAACATATATACACACATATTTTAATATCAGTTGCAAGGTGGGAATTGTTTCATTCAAATGAATATTGTGAATGACATGTCACAGGCTGTGTAGCCTCCTCATCTTTAAATTGTATTGATGATCCCTGAGTGAGAGAAATGCAAAAAGGTAACAACCTCCCCCAGTCTCCATGTCCAACAAGACACAGGATGTTAGGAGCTGATGAGGAAACACTTTCAGTAGAAGAGCCAACTCCGTGTCACCACAACGCACGGGGCTCCTTCTGCAGCAAGTATCTTTTCATTTCGGGGAAACTTGAACGCAACACGCTCTTTTATTACCGTAGCTGTTACACAGCGGCGACAAACTTTCTCTCTCTGCAGCGACAGAGGTTTTTTTTTTTGTTTTTTTTTTTGCATGAATCCCAACAGAAAGTGCTCAGGGAAACGCTTCAATGTGCAGATCCCACCATGGAGCGGACCCTCCTCGCAGCTGCTGTGTCTGAGTGTGGGCCTGTTGCTGCCTTCATCATACATCCCTCTTAAATTACACCTCCGTTTAATTTGTGGTGACAGTATATCATCCATTTCCACAGTTTCACCAGCATTGAGATATTATTTTCAAATGATGAACTGAAACTGCAGTTGAGCTCATAAGGAGAACAGATTCAGGTACACAAGCGCTTAATGGTTAATCAGTGGGGATGTAAGTATGAATGGAAATATTAAAACCTCTGTTAAGCATCAATCATTCACTTATCATGATGCTGAATCTCACCATTCAGTGTTATAGTTAGGAATATCAGCACTGATGCATTTATCTAAGCAGCATTTTGATTGTGAAGCTAATTTGAACAGCTCTCTATAATGCTGGGTTGTTTCATCTATAACAGTGCCTCATATTTTATAAACTGACCATATGCTTTGTGTGTAAAATCTTCATCTGAAATGTTATTAACCACAGCTGCCATATACATGTCATACAGTATAATTACAAGATGAAGTACTCAAGTAAAGGGACATTTTTATTTTATTTCATGTTTTAATCAATAAAGCATTTGATTACAACCATGATGAGTGCAGTGGTGAAGACCAACTGAATCATCTGACAGTGCCAGATATCATTTACGCTCACTTGAAAAAGAAATCAATCATAAACCAATATGATATATTCACCTTATCTTTCAGGCTCATTTGAAATACACGTCCTATAGATAACATGAGTTTACAGTTTCTGTTTGCTTCTATTACATTTCAACCAATGAATTAGGCTTTAAAGCAAAACAAATTGAATCAAACACTAAAATGCTTCTTATTGTTATTATTACTCTAATGTTGGCTGGCAAAACGTACAAATAGCTCCCACCATCTATTCATCTTGACTTTGTGTCACATGCATATTAAAGTTACTGAAGTCAAATTACAAACTGGTAAATTAGTATCTATACTTTAGACTCAGTAAGGTAAAACTTTATTATTCTGCACATTTAGTATTCATAAGCATATTCACAGCTATAAGATAAGTATATTTTAGATATTTATTAATGTACAATATTTGTGAACAGCTATATAATCATATTATATTGTATGTCCTGTGTGACAATCATCTGTTTATACAGTCTGTGGTTAATACACCAACCTCTGCTTTTTTTTTTTTTTTTTTTTAGGTCAGCTTTCCACAGACTGTCACTCCCACACGCCCTCACTGTTCTGTGGACTCATGCTGCCTTCAGGTTCACAACCACGTCGAAACTTTGAAAGCCACAAACGCCAGACAAGAATGAAACAGATTACTACCTCAGGCAGGTTGATATTATTCTGTGTGGCGTTTAATGAACTATCGAGACGTGTTGCAGTCAACACAGCGACGCGTGGACACTGCATGACACCTTCAACACTAACCTGGTGTACTCATTGTCATTTGTACGAGCTTATAGGGAAACACTTAAAGTAGCAGTGCAAGTCCGTCAAACAACTCACAGACCTCCATAACGCAGCAAGTATGTTTTCATTTTGGAGAAACTTAAATGCAACTCGCACTTTTATGTCACCGTGTTGCGCAGCGACGGAGCTTTTCTCTGCGCGGCCGCGACAAGCTGCGTGTCTCTGCAGCGACAGACGGCTTTCACCCTCTGATCTGAGCAGAAAGTGCTCAGGGAAAGGCTTCAATGTGCCACCCAGCGCTGAGTTTGTTGCTCGGGTCTCGGGGATCCCCACCATGGCCAAATTACCCCACCAGGAGACAGCGGACGGGCTGGACGCGGCGTTTGTCGGCGTCCCGATAGACACCGGGACCTCCAACCGACCTGGAGCAAGGTGCTGATCTTCTTTACAGCTGCTGTGTCCCAGTGTGGGCCTGTTGCTGCCTTAAACGTGCAGTCATGATGCAGCATTACTCCATTACTTCATCTGTGGTTACAGTGGTGAGAGAAGTATTGCTGTTAAAACCCTCTGATAGAAGCAGTCCTGCATGTCAGTGCTGATGCATTCATGTCAGCAGCATTCTGATGTTGAGAAAGTGAAGCTAATTTTAACAGCTCTCTATAATGCTGGGTTGTTTCATCTATAACAGTGCTTTATGTTTTATAAACTCACCATATGTTTTGTGTGTAAAATCTTAAAAAACTGAAATGTAATTAGTAACCACAGCTGCCATATAAATGTCACAGGTTATTAATATAAAGCAATACAAGATGAAGGGAAAAGGTGAAGTCAAGTTTTTACAGTCAGAGTGAAATTTTGAAAGCGCTGATATTAAACACCTGCACCACAGGTTTGGTCCTCGTCAGATCAGAGTGGAGTCTGCCATGCTGAGGGCTTTCAACAGTGGCACCAGGGCAGCGCCTTATGAGTCCCTTATGGTGGCTGATATTGGGGACGTCAATGTGAATGTGTATGACCTGAAGGACACCTGCAAACGCATCAGGGAGGCCTACAGGAAGATCCTGGCGACTGGATGTATCCCTCTGACTATGGGTGAGACTGACTAGGTGAAAAACGGTGATTGATTGGTTCAGCTTCTAGACAGATAATCAAGATAGCTCAGGTCTATGAGTAAAAGCAAACTCTGTCGTGTCTGTGCAGTCATTTGCCACTTAAATAGCCTTGCGTACTGACGTGCATGTTTGATCAAAGGTCAGATGTTAAGGACGTTTTGGTGTCTGCAGGTGGCGATCATACAATAGCATATCCAATCCTGCAGGCTGTTGCTGAGAAGTAAGTAAGATTAATATGTTGATTATTTCTCGAACAATATAATCATTGAAAAGTATAAAAATAGTCTTCACATGTCTTTGTTTTGTCCAACCAGCAGATCAAATGAAAAGTGCTGCACATTTAAGTGCATTTTTGGTTGATAAAACGAACAACTGAAACAATTAATTAATTCTGAAAATGTCACTAACTGATTATTATTTTAGCTGTAAATCAGATATTTAATTTTTCCGCTCCATATCCTAATGAACAGTATGACTTTTGCATGACTGGACATCGTTGGTAGATTGTCTGCCCGTACATACTTAGTGTCTTCACTCTGTCTTTTCTGTGATATCAGGCATGGCCCGGTGGGTCTGGTCCACGTGGATGCTCATGCTGACACCAGTGATGTGGTCTTGGGGGAGAAGATTGGACATGGGACTCCTTTCAGACGTTGTGTGGAGGAAGGGCTACTGGACTGTAAGAGAGTGGTCCAGATTGGCCTGCGGGGTTCAGGGTATTCTGCAGATTCATATGAATGGAGCCGGGCCCAGGTACTCTGCTAGAATACTGTAGTTCTTTTAGATACAGTGACAGACAAATACCAACACTCTGGTTTTATTGCATAGCCAATTAATGAGCGAGCAGTCAATAAGCGTCATTATGTCTCGTCACTGGTGTGGTACATAGTGTATGAAACATCTTGTCCTGTATATCATGTGCTGTTGTCATGACTAAATGAATGTAAGGCTGTAACCAATGATTTTTTAATTATCAATTAATTTGCCAAATGTAAAAAACAAAAAGCCTCCACAGTTTCAAGATTATGTCTTCAAATGTTTTTCTTTGACTGACATTTACTTAAATAAGACAAGAAAACTGCGATTTTTTGTGCCTGACTATTTATTGGTCAGGTGCACTAACATAATAAATACCAAAAATCAGCTCTCGGTCAAACAGTCACTGAACCAGTCAATAATAGATACTATAAGGTCATTCTGTGATGTTTGCCAGTCATAATCTTGCATATTGTCTTCGAACAAACCTTCCTTGTTTGAATATTGTGCAGGGTTTCCGTGTGGTCCAAGTGGAAGAGTGTTGGTTTAAATCTCTTGCACCACTGATGGCTGAGGTCAGGGCTCAGATGGGCAGCGGCCCAGTTTACCTCAGTTTCGACATCGATGCTCTTGACCCGGGTTTTGCTCCTGGAACAGGCACACCAGAGATAGCAGGACTTACACCCATCCAGGTAAACATGATACAACAGACTTTAATCCATCTAAACTATCCTCTGTGATTTTTAAATGGATCTTACTTGTCATATTGAAAAACTTCCTCCAGCACTTCCACATGTGTAAAGTACAGGAAAATGTTAACAGGGGAATTAGAGTGGTTGTTACTGATGCTATTCAAACTAGCAGAGTTTCTCAAAATGAGACACCGGTGAAGGTTACATTAAAACCGGAGCCTTTACATGTCCTTTTGCTGTAGTCATTTATTGTAGTTTATAGTATGAATATTCATACATTTTTGTTATCTTGGTTTGATTTAGGGAGTTGAAATTATCCGGGGCTGTCGTGGTCTGAATCTTGTCGGTTGTGATCTAGTGGAGGTGTCTCCACCCTATGACACCACAGGTAGGCTACTTGAACTTACTTCTCATCAAAATATGAATATATATATATATATATATATATATATATATATACATTTACAACACTTTTCTTTTCCTTACCAGGCAACACTGCGCTGACTGGTGCCAACCTCCTCTTTGAAATGTTGTGCGTCTTGCCGAAAATTAAATATTACTGATCAGAATAAACCACACAGAACAGGGCAGGTAATTTGTTAACAATCAATACAGTTACCTGGACACACAATGACCATGCTGTTCTGCTGAATAAGACACTAAAGAGGGCAAATTCTGCAACAATTACACTTTTATGTATAATGAAGCATTTGATTGCAAATTCGGTGTGGAAGACCAACTGAAACATCTGACAGTGCCGGTGATCATTTACACTAAGTTTAGAAAGAAATACATCATAAATCAATGTGAAAATCTCACCTTATCTTTCAAGGTACTTTGAAATACAGGTCCTACAGATAACATGTTTATGTACAATATTAATATCTCACAGTACCAACAAATATATATCAATGACTTTTTTTAAGATTTTAAAGTTTATGTTGACAAAACCAATTTATAAATAAAGCAAGTGAGCAAACACCAAGTGTGACTTTAATGTGTTTGTCATGTAACATCAATCTGTATGATTTTGGTTTTGCATGAGTTTATGATGGCTAGCCTGTTGTTGTATGTTTTCTACATACAGTGTATTAAGTATAAAAGTCCTTGCATTACTTGAAATATCTCAAATGTGACGTGGCCATGGCGCAAAATTATAACTAAATATTACTTCAGTTTAGCTCATTTTAATGTTTTATTTTACTGACTTGTCAGATGTGTAGAGATGTTTAAAAAAAAAGGTTTGACTGGACAAAGCTCATCAAATAGCTGATTAATGCAAGTGGAAATGTGTTCAACATGAACACATAAACAGAAATAATTCAGCCTGCAGAGAACAAATGCAACAATACAGAAAAAAGAGTGAGGTAATGTTTTAATGTGCATAAGTGCAAGTAGATCTTTATGAAGATAACAGTAAATAATGAAAGAACATTTTTGTGCAGATTAGAGGTCTCTGAAAGCTCCTGGTCCACATTTTTGTCTTAGTAAGATACTAAGATATATGGCAAATGCAATATTTGAGTGCGTGGTGGACTGATGGAGATCTGACGGGATAAAACGGGATAAAAATGCTTTTGAGTCAGTGTGCAGGCATTTCCTTTTTTTTCAGTGCAGAAGTCTTGTAACCCATGTGATGGGTGTAAAGCTTTTTCAAATGCAATGTTGTAGTCATCCTTTCTGAATTGCACTGCTCACACAATGTTTACGAGCGTCACTGCCGACAGGATGGCAAGAACTTTATCTGCTCAACAAGTTTCTGAAGGAGTGGGTCTTCTACAAACAGCCTGTGCTACAACACTGTGGCAAACGTCAGCCTGGCTTGGATTTCTTTTCCCTATGACTTTGTATGGGTCCGTCCTGTTAGCAGCACCACCAGGAGACAACCCTGCTATAACACCAGACCTCGGCATACAGTTTTGACTCCACCAACTGGGATGTTCTCTGTGAGCCTTAACAACACTGTGTATCACTGACCACCTTTTGTGTAGAGAGCACTGCACCCACCAAGACAATAAGGGTTGTTTCCTAACAAAAAAGCTCTGGGTTACTCCAGATGTAAAGGCCCTGCTGAATGAGAAGAGGAGTGCATTTAGGTCGGGGAACGAGGAGGAGCTGCAGCGGGTGCAGAATGAGCTGAGGAGAAAGATTAAGGAAGATGGTACTGCTCGACATATGTGCAGCAACATACTTAATGAAAACAATGTGCAAAGTTATTCTTGGAAACAATGTGCAATATTACACCTCATGTATATACACTGGACAAACTCAAACTCCTGTTATGTGATCAAACATTGTTGAAACTCACAATAGTGGGAGATCACAAAGTTTCCAGTGACACTAAATGCTGCAAATCTTTGTGTCACTGATGCCCTGTCAGTCCTAAGCCCACTCGTGTGCACTGACACCCACAGACTCCTGTCTCTTAGCAGCTTATCACTAATTGGAATACATTTCAAATTCTTTAAATCTTACGTGTGGTAATTTCCAGTGAGTTGTTTTGACAGAAAACACAGTGCAGGACAGAGACCGGTGAAACAAGCTGCTGCCACTGCCACAGTGACAAGTGACAGTCTAACTGATGACCTGCCCTGAGTGACAGATCGCATTTTCTTTTCCATTTTAACCTTAAAAGAGCGTAGTGACGTGTAAATGTAAACGTATGGACTGAGGGTGCTGTTTGCCTATTGTAATTGAATACTGTCACCGTAGAGCAGGTGAAGTCTTTGAAAATTACTTGTCTGCAACTTTTCAATTTTCATTTTAATGTGACAGAACGTGACAATGAAACTGCAAAGTGGATTACTGCATTTCATTTTTAATTTTTACTTAAAGAGCACATCCTGTTGGAAGTGGAGTCACATGACTGCTGGGTTGAAGTGTGACGGGGGGGGGGCAGGCACAGGTGTGCTGACTGGGCAGCTCACACAGGTGCCATGAGTTTTCTTTGTTCTGTGTCCTGAGCTCATTCTCTGCTCACACTTCACTGTTGTTGCGCTGAGTGAGTAGTTTATTTGTGTTGTTTATTTGGGTTGTGCAGTTTCAAACACATGATCATGTAATAGGCAGGGATCATCTCACAAATCAGGTTGCATTATGGGAGGCAGTAGAATATATAGCTTTGAGGGATTGACTCATACCTGGGAGTACATGCTACTATTAAAATGTAGTTCACCCACTGACACATGATAAAATCCTGTTACTACTTGCTCAAGTTCAGATCAAGTTAAGATCCAAATGACTGGTCAGACCTAATGTGTGGTCATATATGTTTGTTGGTAAGTTGCAGTCCCTTTCCTGGTGCCTTGTCTTCACTCGGGCCTGTGGAGGACACAGTCATTATTAAACAAATCTTTGGATTGAATAATAAATTAGTGCTATTCTGATGTCATCCAGCATGAACTGTCTGAACTGTGATGACCTGGATGCCAGGGCCACGCTGCTCACCCTGAGTGACACTCTGGTCTTCCACTCAACTTGTCCCTGTTTGTTTTAGTGTTTGAAGGTGTGTGTGTGTGTGTGTGTGCGTGTGTGAGAGAGCATTGTATTCACTCGTGAGTATGTTAATGATAGCACAATGTTTCAGATGCAGGTCAAAGCTATAGATCATCATGACTTGCTTCCTAATGCTTGTTTTGACACAGTCTGTCTCTTGTTACGTTGAGACACTGGACTATATTCAGAAAGAAAAAGCTGCTTCCAATGACTTGTTGACGATTGTTAGCACTTTTTATCCCTCCTCGCCACCAGAGCATTATGTCTTCACCTGTCTGTCCCATTCTCCCGAACACGATAATGCAATATGCTGAAGGGAATCCCTTCAAATTTGGCACAAATGTCCACTTGGACTCAAGGATGAATTGATTAAATTTTGACTGTGTCCTCACAAAACACTGTTTTGGCCTCTTGAATCAAGATCCCCTTGATAGAATTTCTTCGGATTTGGCACAAACATCCACTTGGACTCAAAGATGGAGTGACTAGAATTTGGTGGTCAAAGGTCATAGGTGAAGGTCACTGTGACCTCACAAAACATGTTTTTGACCATAACTCATAACAAATCCATACGGCAATTATGACAAAATTTAACACAACTGTCTAACAGGATAAAATTATGAAGTGATGACATTTTGTATCTGAACACTCAACGGTCAACTTCACTGTGACATCATAATGTTCTGCAAAAATACTTCTAGCTATTATTCAATGCTGTAACTCAGGAAGGGGGAATTGTGACCATATTTCCTGCGACTTGGCTGGTTGGCAGAGGCATACCACCATGAGGCGGTAATTCCAGTTATTTTGTGCATTGACACATCTGATTTTTGACTCTGCTTATCTCAATAATGAAGTCTGCCAAAACAATCTGCAAGCAAATACCTGGCTCCTTTAACTTCCTCTGGAAACTTTAAAATCCAAGCATTGGGTCAAAGATCAGCTTGATTATACTCACTTGCACTTTCAGTCAATGTATTTCCACACCATAGGTCCTGATTGTAATTTCTTGGGATTATGTCTGACCACATTTGCAAGATTCATGAATTTACTTATCTGTCACGTTTCTGTGTTTTTAACATTTGACAATTTTTTGAAATGAAGTTTTTAATGATGGGGTTCATCTTGGAGAGGAAATATTTGGCTATGGTGTGAGGTTTTTTTTATAGTCACAATGTCTTGGTACACATAGCACCGCTTATTGTTAATGAAATTGTGTTTTGTTGAGCTATTTAGTCTGGGTGGAGACAAGGAAAGACATGACCCACATATTACAGTTAAATAAAAGAGGGGGTGGCTGATTCCTATGTGTTCTCTTCCAGTACACATTAATGTGTATCTGATTCCAAATGTCCCCACTGAGAGTGGAAGCATCTCTTCTTTAGCTGATCTGTCGCTCATTGTCACAGCTGTTTTTGCAGCTGCACAGCCCAGCTCCATTTGGTAACATACACTGTGCTGCAGCTACTCTAAGTTGGCCTGTGTAAGAGTGAGTCATTTGACATCTTCACCGACATACCTCATGAATGCATCTAATAATGTGTACATGGAGTGCAAGCACAGCAACAGAACTGGGAGTCAATCAGATTTGGGCTTGAGCTTGATGACCACTCCTAAACTTTGTGTAGTAAAGGGCTGCTGCAGTCTGATAAAGTTGACTCTCAGAAGTGATGATAAAGGCCTTAAATAAGCCTGAAGCTAACTTCTGGATTTGGTTATTTGCTTTTACACTTTGTTCAGCTCTTCACCCCAGCACAAATCTCAATTTCCCAGCTGTGTTAGCACTTAGGTCTCTCTGGAAGCCAGATGAAAATTAGACAAGTAACTTTTCTATTACATTATCTTGTTCTAAGCATTGATTTAGTGGGCATAATGTACTATGCACATGCAAGTTAAACTGTAATGTACTTTACTCTAAACTCCCAGCACCTATAGATGGTGTTTGTGAGTCACGGAACATTTGGTCCATATATAGTCAAGGATACCAAAGTATCCTAAATAGTTTGTTGAATGTTACACTGGTTTACACTGGGCCTATAATAATGGGGAGATACAATTTTTTTTTACTAAACATGTTTGACATGATTTTTCCAGTACTTCTCTGCTGACAGGATGCAAGGGAGGAGTCTCTTAAATCACCCCACTGTGGTCAGTGAGATGCTTCCAGTATGCATTCACTATCAAAGAACAGAAATGATCCTTGTCCTGTATTTAAGAATAGTCTGAAGAGCACAGGAGCAAGTTTCTGCTCAGCTCTTTTTCAGACTGAGATATAGTCTATAGTTTATATCTGTGGCTTTAAATACGTTATCATCAGAATAGGTCAAAAGCGAAATAATGAGGATTGGAAGATTGAAAGAATAATTGGACACTCTGCAGCAATGGCAACCCTTAAAATAAAACGGCATGCAACCCCTCATTACTCCTTGCATGTGCCTGCCAGTTGTGACCAGTTCAACATAAAAAAATAATAATTTGCTTAAGTGGAGAAGTAAAATTAGTAATTCACAACAAAAATCTGAAAAAGAGGATGAAGTTTAGGTAGCGGATGTTTTTTCGCTCATTGATCATTTTGCAGCTTGTTGCAGCGGTCCCTACCTCCAGGTCGAGCACCACTGTCCTACTTGTGGACCCTGTGGTACATCCGTCTATAATTATATGTCTTCTCTTTATGTCTTGGCTGAGTCCGAATTTCATGTTATCCACGCATATCTGTATAAATTGGATTTTAAATTGGATGTTTGAGCACTACAGTACTGTGCAGAATGAAGCATGGGCAGAGTTTGTCTCACCTTAAATCTCAGTTTAACACTCATCTATGTGAGGCAATAATGACATCACAACGAGTTTGGAAGCTGGTCTTGGTCCAATATACAACGTACATAAGCTTAACCTGAAGCCTCCAGTGCACAAACACTGAGAGTGGACTTTTCAAACAAGGAGGAGACATATAGTGTTTAGCTGTAAAACTTTTTGAAACCAAAATTATTTTTTTATTCTGTAATTTCAAATTAAGAAATATTTGTGTTTTGTAAGAATTTTTGATTTTGAGGAAAACATCACAGTAGTATTTTTATGTGTCTAACAATATGTTTAAAGTGATTCTTTAATTTTTATGACAGCTTTTGTAATGTGGACTGTAAAAACGGTCCAGCCTGCTTGATAAGCCTGTTATGTTCATCTCCCTTTTAGCCTATTTTGGTTAGCAAATGAGAGCAGCTCCTCTTCATTTCTATTCAGGGTTCAGCTTTTAATGGGTAACAGCTGTTCTCTCACATCTCTGAGTGATACAGTATGCTCTTTACACTAGTTACATGAATGGCCACAAACATGCGGCCCTCCACACAACTACCGACTTCAGCCCTGACAAACACTTCCCAGCTGTGTTATATTTAGGATGTGCCTCTGATGGGAAAGCAACACGGGACACTTAATTTTGTCTCTATTTTTACTTGATGCTTGAGTTGGTCCTTTGTATCCACTGCATGGAGAAGTCATGTTAGTCTTTGGTGTAATGCCCCCTCTAACTCCAGTAGAGGGTGCTTAATGCTCAAGTATAGTGTTTAGCTGGAGACGTCTATTTTAATAAGGTCTGCAACAGTAGATCTATTTACCACAATTGTAATCTTTTAGTGATGACACACTTTATATAAGAAAATTTCATTGTCATTGATTTATTTAAGTAAAATGCTGAGTGAGAGGAATAGTTTCAGGAGCCATTAAGTCCTGTGAAAAATATGTCCTGAGGGCATAAAAAGTACACTACAGGTGTGGAGCAGGCTTATTACCCAATCAAAGAGAAATGACAAATCTCTGATCAAATCTTGTCTTTTTTATTTAATGATTCTGAATGAGTTTTTATATTTATTCTCTTATATCCTTATGTCACACATACAATACTAGGATATTCTTGAAATGCTTAAAATATTTCTATAATAAAAGCCCCTGTTGAAAATTTTATTATGGGAATATTTTACAAACATGAAAAGGACAATATGGCTGCACCATTTTACCCCACCCCTCCCATGCTAGCTGATAAACAGACAGTTGGGTAACATGACCAGTACAGCAGTGGTGGAATTTAACTAAAATATCATACTCAAGTACAATTCTGTACTTTCATGAGTATCTCAATTCTGTGCTACTTTATACTTTTTTATTCTACTGCATTTATGTTAGTTATAGTTACTGACATTGCAGGTTGGGGTTTTACACACAAAACATAAATTAATAAGATCTGATGCATTAAACTGCCAAACAGTAATTGAAGGCATCTCCACCTTTTACATGTCTGTGCATCTGCTGCATAATGACTACTTTTACTGTTGATACTTAAAGTAACATTTGCTGATAATACTTCAGTACTTATAGTAACGTAAGAATTAGATAAGATATGGAGTATTTTTACATCATTTTATTACTTTTACCGTCTGAATACTAATTCCACTACGGCAATGCAGTGACATACAGTCTGTAACCACTGGGGGAAATTAACTAAGTACATCTACTGAAGTACTGTATGACTTACATGTACTTTACTTGAGTTCTTCCACTTCAGGTTATATTTCTAATCCTATACATTTCAGAGGTAGATATTTTCTTGCTGCTACATTTATTCCCTATGCTATAGTTACTGGTTTATGTGGTTTATACCATGACCTTTAATCTTCACAGACATAGTCGCTTAATACTTTGCAGATGAATATATTGCAGAGTTCAAGCAGAAAATAAGATGCACTGCTATAGAATAAACTCCCCTACAGTATATGAAAGTATATAAAATCGGCTCCACCATCACATTAAATGCACCTATATGGTCTATACATCAAGACAACAGGGGCCGTTTTGCAAAATGACTACTTTTACTTTTTGATAGATTTTGCAGCAAATACTTTTATTAATGAGTAATCTTAAATGCAGTACTTTTACATAATGGACTCAGAGCTCTGCTGCTCTGATTGAAGTAAAATGTCTAAATACTTCTGTCACTGCTGCAGTAAGCTCAGTATTCAGTAACACAGGGAGACTTTGCGTCTGTGTGGGAGTGATATAATAATACCACAACAGCATTTTTCCTCAGGAGCAGTCACATGTGAGGAGTGTGCGTCCATGCACGCAGCAGACATGGGTCTACTGGGTGGCGGCCCCGCACACAGGGACCAGCCGCCTTCCCTCTCAGCACTCCCTGAATTCCACTCCGCCTTTTACTTTTTCGGCAGCTCTCTCTCTCTCTCTCTCTCTCCCTCTCTCTCTCTCTCCCTCCCTCTCTCTTTGCACACAGGACTTCCCAGTGACTTTGCGGGACTGCATTTAGCCCCCACAACCGAGTCCTAAGTTTCGCTGAGCACCGGTGGAAGAGGCGAGTCTCGATCCCCCTCCGGTCGATATTTTACTTCCCCCTCCAGGAAAGAAAAAAAAAACACACACACACTCACACACACACACACAAGCGCGTAAAAGGATCCGTTTTACCTGTTGATGAAGTCCCACCGGGCGTGTGGGAAGCAGAGGAGCAGTCGGGTTTCTCCACACAGAGGGAAAGTGTGAAAGAGGCGCAGGCGACGCACCGCTCCAGGGGCCAGGAGGAGCGACGGACCTCGGCTTTTCCTTTTCCCCGGCGTTTGCAGCCTGTGCTGGGTTGGTGGAAAATGGGCACTCCGGCCACATCGATCTGTGGACTTATCCTCTCCTTGATACTCACATGCCAGCTGGTCACTGTAAGTCAACTCAAACTTTTCTCTTGACTCTTTCTCTCCAGGAATTTTTATGTTTCATTCACCCACAGAAGTGACCTATAAAACCTTTAATCCCCCAGAGGTCAAGACAAAGTTACAAACCACTGCCTTTATGTCCTATTAAAGGAAGAAAGGAAAAAAAAAATCATGCATGTGTTGATATGTGTGTTGCTATTTATGTTCTGTAAATAGTGTGGTCTGCTGGTGCAGGGCCGCTCACTTGCAGGTGGGCTGTGGAGCAGGTTCCAGTCCACACAGTCACATCAGCATGAACTGTAAAGATGCTTTTAAAAGTAATATGACAAACTAGAACCTCCTGTTGAGTGAAGCCGGGCTAAGTTTGTCCATAGAAACAAGCTATTCATAGTCTCCCTGGAGTCCTCAACTCCTAAACCTTCCCAAACTTTGTCAGGCTGCAGTTTGGCTTCGCCTACACTGTGTGCCAGTTACAACATGTGAGTGAAGCAAACTTAATTTAATGGCAGTGTGATCACAATAGATGAAAATGTCCATTTATTACCAATATTAACCAGCATATTTAGATATTTTCTTTGTCCTTCTTATCGATTAATTAGTCCTGGAAATCTTGAAATCCTTCAGAATAAAAGTCGGGGTTATTTGCACATGAAAAATGGGGTGTAGGTTGTTTTTTTTTTTTTTTTTAATAATAATTGAATCCACTTGTCCAGAGCCATTCATCTTCATCCAAGATCGAGAAGGACCCTTTTGGGACTTGGTCCTACTAAGTTGCATCCTCCGATATTAATCATTCAGCTCTCACTGTTAAGTAGTACACTCAAGGGCTGCAACTAACAGTTATTTTCAGTGCTGATTATTTTCTAAATGATTCGCTAAATCCTCCAGTCTATAAATTGTCCAAGAAAAATTATTGGGGCCCAAATTATGTCTTGAAATTGCTCATTTTATCCAAACAATAGCCCAAGACCCAAACATTTTATTTAAAGCGATGCACAAGAGAGAAAATCTGCAAATCCTCATATCTGAGAAGCTGGAACCAGAGAATGTTTGGCATTTTTGCCTGATAAATGACTGTAATCATTAATCACTTATCTGACTTGCTGCAGATTACTTTTCTAATTGATTGACTTATCAATTTATCAGTAAATTGTGTGAGCACTAATACACCAGTCCATGCACTTTTGGGCATCTATTCAAGTGTAATTAATGATGTTTGACTCTTAAGTAACTCTGCTATATCTATGGTGTGAATCATATAGAGGATGACCTCACCCCCCACCCACCCACCCACCCAGCCAGCCCCACCCCCACCCTCCAGAAACCCAGTCTCACCTTCATGCCCTCCAATAAACAGAGCTGTCACGGTTGAGATATCTGTGGCTCCTCTGTGTTGATTTGATCTGAAGCGAATGAATGATGGGACATAGTTGAGGCGACCAACAGACAAACGTTTCACTGCCTGGATATAGATTATATGAGCAGTGATCTGCCTGACATTTGAAAATCTATAGCGTTAAAACTTTCATGACTTCAAGGTATATCTAACATCCAGTGGTGACTTGCTTTTGAACACTGTGCCTTACCCATGGATGACATGATCCATCACTTTGTGTCAGCGCACAAAGTTGAGACAGAACTTTCATTACCTGCGTCTTCAAAGGCAACACAAGTCATATATCTACAGTATCATCGATCCACAAAAGCGATCCCATCCCTAGAGGTCTATTATCTGCTGTTGTCCTGACACTGGGCGGTAATAGGAGATGGCCTCTACACTTTTACCAAAGCCTTGATTGACTACCAGGCCAACAATACCACCATAATTGAATTATGTGGAACCACAAGCATCTGTTTCTTGCATTATGACTTTGAACTGCAGCAGGCCAACTGCCTCTTGATTCAATTAAGCACGCGTACTAGTGTTGCCACGGGCCCTCCTTTCTCCCTGCTGGAATGTCAGGGTCATGCGCATCAACTCAAACAATCAAAGTCAATAAAAACTCTCGATGGGTAAGAGCTCTCCATCACAAATGAGTACCCATATCCTGCTGTGAACCACCAGCAGCACCAGTGTGAGGAATTATCCAGGTCAAGCAGTTGTAGAGCTTAATATTCAATTTAAAGAAGAGTGTAAACAGCTACACCCAAATCTGTTCTGAAGGTGGATTGATTAGGTCAGTGGTCTTTGATTCTGGTCATGTAAAAGTGAGGGAGCCCACTTTGTTTTCTGGCGTGTGACATCAGACCAACCGTGAGGAGTCCTGCTGACAGTTTTTGGCACGGAGATCTTTCCCAGTATAGACTGTCACAAGTGTCCCTTGACTTCACTGGGGGTTGGACTAGGTTTGGGGGAAGGGCGGCCTGGATTCCTATGACTATATAGTCTGCAGAGCTTGTGTACCGTTGGCATAATTTGCCCTCTGTCACCACTGCGTGTAACTCAGCCCCATCATTCCTGTGGTAAATATTGTGCCGCGGTAGTTTGATCTGGTGATTTGTTTAGTTGGTGCCGGGTGATGCATCGACTGGGCGAGGCGGTTGGTCTCTGTGTGGTGCTTTGTCGTGTCAGATACGGCTACCTGGTGTTTAATGTCCATTCAGAGTCGATGAGGACTCCATGGAGTTGCAAAGCACAGCAGTGCAAACAGCAGCTCCACTCCACAGTTTGAACAGTGGGGAAGGTCTGCCCCCTCCAGACCCATTCACATAATTGCTTGAAGACTGGCTTCAGTAAACATTGCATTGTTGAGTTATAGCCCCGGGGGGAGCGGCCGTCGTAGGATGATGGGACAATGCTGAAGTGAAGTGGCTGCCCCCCCACTCAAAGCACATTGGCACATATGGAGTGCAGGCCGGCAGACTGGCATTTGTTGACTCTGCAGTGAGGTGTGACTTGGGCCGGTATAGAGGTCAGAGAGGTGAGGACTCTGAACCTGACTCAGTTTCTCAGTTCACTGGTGTTCCTCATGATTTATTCACAGACCAAGATTAACTCCCTCTGCAGTTTCCTCACTTTTTCACATTTGCTTCCTATTTTTCTGATTTTGTTTTTAAATCTTCTGTACTGTTACAATAAATCCATTGGATGCAGATGCTAAAAATATTCCATTGTAGTTTTATTATAGTTTATAACATTATATAAAGACTGCTTTCAATTCAGCCTTTAGCTTGGTATGAGTAGAAGAGGCACATCATCTTATGCCTGACTCAAAGAACCCTTGCATAGTTTTACATCACTAATGAAGCTGTAGTATTTCATATTTTGCTGCCTCTTTGGTGGCCATTTGTTTCAATTCATTTCACTACTGTGTGAAAGTAAACTGTCATCAATCTAGAAGTGAACATCATGTCTGCATTTATTGTGTTGACCGTATTAATGCAATGCAGACTTTTCAGATTGATTTGACATCTTCTGTAAAACACATGGATAATGTGTTTTTTTTAACTTGTACTTTGGAAGGTCGTCAGCAGTAATGTGTTACATCTGCATGATTTTATTTAAATTAGTAAAACTTGCTACGATCTTTTAAGAATCTGCAGTGTTAGTCTCACCTCTAAGCCTGAATTAAATGCTTCTTTTTCTTTTCTTAATCTTCTGATTCCATTTTCTGTTTGCAGCTAATTCCAGTTTATGTCAGAATACGGTCAAATCAGGCATTTTCCTGAAAGAACCATATTTTCGTTATCCGTAGACATCAGTGTGATGTGTGCTGTGATGCAAGTAAGCAATCCAGATTACAGGGACGCATCAAAGCCTTACAGATGGATAAAATATATTTGGGTTTTTTTCTCCCTTGTCTGGGACACACCCTCTCAAACACACACACACGCATACAAACAAACGTCTTCTCACAATGGACTGCGCTCTGCAGCTTGGGGTAGCGTTGCGCTGTCATGCCCAGCGTTGCGTCCGTGTTGGACAGAAGAGTCGACTCCAAACACAGCTGCGCCTCAGCTGGTGCTGCAGCAACGCTCTGCATGTGCTGACATGAGCACACATTCTCTTGTGTACCGCCTATTGTAACTAGAGTCCCACTCTTTCCATTCGCATGTCTTCACACATTTACATTTCCCCGTGACTGAAGCGATCCTCTGTGGACGGCTTTTGTTTCAAACTACAGCTTATCACACTCACAGTCATGTATCATCCTCAGATCAGTCTCAATCTTCTGTCAGGTTAAGTATCTGCAATGAAATCTTCAAAGCTTTATGTGCAATAAAGTCTAAGTTTGAACATATCCGTGGCCCCTTGGCCCCATTCTGTTTCAGTGAAACGTATATCTCTCTTCATTCCTGTGTTTTGGAGCTACAGGTGCAATAAACCCAACAGTGGTCATGGAGAGGTCACAGGATTTCCTGAGGACACCACAGTCTACACCACGAGCAATAAAAAACAGCAGTGGTCAGAGGCTATTTGAGAGCAGCAGATCACACATTTCTGCTTTTTTTTCAGCTTGGTAAAGGGTTAATACGGAGCAAACTCCCTTTTCCTTTGCAGCTCCCTTATGTTTTTTGTTAAACAAGTGACAAGCAGGTCTTTAACTTGATGTACTTTAACGCCAATGGTCACACTGCTCCTCCTGGAAATGGCAAGCTTTAAATCTAACACGAGTCATTCAGCTTGATAAAAAAGAACAAAAGACTGTAATAGACTGACAGAGACTCTGGCTCATTCCCCATTTTAAACAGTCTTCTTCAATCCTCTCACATTGTGTTGCCGGGCTTTTTCCCAGGCTGTACCCAGGCTTGCTCTTATTAGAGATTCATTGAAATGCTAAGTTAACTGTATTGCACTTTCCCTTTGAAGGTGCTCTATAGCTGCCTGTGCCCTATTGAGTCTGTCATTGTCTTTGCCAGCAGCACTGATGTGAAGTCACTCGGGTATTCTACTTTTTGCTCAAGGGAGCTGCTGCATTGTCTTGTATGGTCCCTCCCAACTCATACAGCTACTCTAATGGGGGTTGCTACCCTTTTCACCAAAGGCGTTTTTGTGTATTGTGAGCAGAATAGATTTTTTTTTCTAGGTACTTAAGTTTGCTAAAGGAATGCTATCTGTCTTTTTTTTCTCCATTGTCTTTTAAAAGCAGGTTTGACCCTGACATCCCGTGAAGTGTTTATAAGAAATCCCACCCTGGTGTCTTATCAGAGCTGATGATTTCCCACTCCCTGAACACAAGACTAGTAGTGCCCTGCCTCCACTTCCTTTTTCTGTACAAGTCTCTACCTGTGCAACAGAGAGCCTGCCATCTTTGCAAGACTTTATTGTAACCTTAAGAAGATGCAAATTCGCCTAAGCTGCTGTTAAATCCTTAATGTTCACAGAGGGAGGTCGGAAAGTGGAATTTTGCAGGTTTCAGGGTGTAATGGCTCAGTGAAAATTAAATACAGGGAAAACAAATAAACACAGGGCCTCCTCTCTATCTGCACACTCTTTATTTAATTCAGCAGCCTGTTTGTAGACGGCTGTACAAGTCTGCTGCTCTCCAGGTGCCTAATTAGCCAATGACTTCACTAATTGTTTGTTTTGAACACCAGGGCTGATTGACTTTTTCTTAAAAATATTGAACTACAGCAAATCTGGAGACTCTGAAAACTAAAAACCAGCTTCACTAAAAATCAACCCAATTCAATTATGTTTGTCTGATATAATAATATAACTATTTGCATAGTCAAATGCATCTCTGTATATGATATGGGGAAGTTTGCTCTCCTGCAGTTCCAGCTAAAGTTATTTTCTGCAATAGCATTACATTTGCCAAACTCATCAATTACTCATCAGCCTAATTGCCTTACTTCTTGTGACATTAAAAGTGAAAATGTACAGTTTGAAAAAAAAAAAAAAGGGAAAGCAGCCAAGCGTTTAATACATAAAGAATTAACAGTCCGATCATGCATTTTACCTTCAAATACTCACACCGATTATTTCTATACTGCAGTGCAAGAACAAAGCTGTTTCTTTATTTCCATGTCTTTTATAAGGATCTTCAGCTGGTGGTGACTTGAAGCTTCAACCTCATGTCTTTTTAGCATGATATCATGTATGTACTTACCAAGTGCATAGGCCATTTTGCAGGTCAACCGGAGGCACAACAACTAAAACCTCTGAGTGGTAAATCTGCCTCCGTTAACATTTCAAATGTGTTAAGCAGGAATGGGAAGCTTGAACAGGATGGGCGGGACTCAGCGAATGGTCAATTTGGGTATAAAGAGCTCTTGACCTAGTACCGGTACTGACATAGCACATAGTACAGCAACAGGCAAACCTCAAAATGTCAGCCACTGCTAAGATATGTGTCATATAACTTCTGGTTTATGGAAGAGGTCAGTTCTCATGCTTCGGGCCTTCGCTGCGCCCCTCGCTGAGGCTGCAGAGGCCCTCAGGAGAGACGGGAGGAGAGCTGCACCAGTCTGGTCTGTGTTATCACGTCAGCTGTCGTCCCACGAGACATAACAACTCCTTCTTTTGTTATATACACATCTGCACACACATACGCACGTGTACGCGCTTTCGCCTCCCAGTGGAATTTTCTCTTTGTCGATTTCACCCTTCATCCTTTTCTCTGTCTTTCTTCCTCACTCTTGCTAGTAGCTTCTAATGTTGATCAAATCTCTGAGTCCCTGCACATTGTAAACAAGTGGTAAACCAGTATTTGTATCATAGTTGTTGAAGAAAACTCATTTCTACCCAACTGACCACTTTTTGCTTCAGTACAGCAAATAAAGCAGCTTGGACAAGTGATTTGATTTCCATGTTGCAACATCTTTAAAGCACTGGTTTGTGGTTAAGAGGTTGCCAGTCGTCCATTGTTTTGATGCAGTGGTTTGTGATGGTCTAAAACATTTGTCCCTTGCTGAGTCGCCATCCTGTTGGGGAAATGAAACCTGAAATTATCTACAGGACAGGAGGACCCCACTTGCCCTGAAGCAAAGTTTATTCAGGCTTTCCTGTGCACAGTTCAGATGCCCTGCTCTATAAATCCTGAAAGATATAACCCAGAGTATTTGTTGTTTTTCTAAACCCCGTACCCATTTTTTAAAAAGTTAAATCTATTTTCCCTCTGAAGTGTGTTTATGTTTGAAAATCCCCATAATCTTTAGTCATATCGCAACAAGTAAGTCTTGTTTAAACATCTCCCTGGCATCTCAGCCTTTTTTTTTTTTTCATGCAGGTTTTTATATCTTGGTCTGTGAGATCAAATTAATTTTGAGTGTCTTTTAACTGGTCACAAAGTGTAGCAGCAAAGCTGCACAGAAGTTTTCACAAGTTTTTATAACTTGGCAAAGAACACACTAGAGCTAAAGATTAATGAAATCCCCTGGACCTAATTATACCAAAGTATAAGCCCTTGTTGTTTGTATTTTTCACTCTCAGCTTGAATGTGATACTTGAATTTCCATCACAGAGTGTTTCAACTGAGTAGAAGTGCTTGGTTGGAAATATTTTCCATCCAGGTTTGCTGCTTTTGAAGATGTGTGTTCCATGTCATGAGCCAAACTGTGTTGTAATGGAAAAAGTCTTTGATTTAAACACACAAGCTCATTCATGTACTGTATTTTTAATTAAAAATAAACAGTACTCACAACAAATCACAGAAACTTTGACCTGATCTCAGACTGTATGAGTATTAAAAACTCACACTGTAAAACATCCAGACTGCTTATTATAATAATTCAAATAATATAATGCATTTGTTGTTACAGCAAATTATAAGACATCATGTAAACATGACCTGTTGCTACTATTGCAATTTGCCAAGCCTTGCCTCCCATAGTTAGTGGACATCACAGAGACAGTTTACAATGACAGTGGTGAAAGATTTACCACTTGAAATTCTTAATAGTAGAACTTAGTTCTCATTTCTAGCTGGTGTCCATCAATTTGGCCTTTTTAAATGAAAGCATGATGACAAAAAATGAAAGGCCAGACTGTTATTTAATTCTGACATAACCCTGTTTGGTTGCTATCCTATTATTATTTTTACTTCAACATTTCAACAAAAAAGGCTTTCAGGATGAGGGCTCACCAGTGTGTTGCTAATGTAAGGGTAACGTTAACGTAACATTAGCTTGTGGTTGCTGGAGTGTAAACTTCCCCAATTCCAGGAAAGAGCAGGATAGAGCTGCTAATGTTAGCTTAAACTCTGATAGCATCCAGGACTGAATTCCACTCACTACAGTGACTGTGCCAGTTGTTAAAGGATGTGACCTTTAACCCCATAAACTAGTTAGTTAATAATGCGTATGTGCTCCTAGGCCTCCGCTAGGTTAGGTTACTACTATTGAAATTAAGCTCGTTAGCCAGACATGCCAATGATGGCGGCACAGACAGATGTTATTTAACCCCTTCCTTACACTTTTTGTTTGTTTGTTTTGTTTTGGAAAGTCTTAAAAGGACAGCACCTTCAAACTCCGTATACACATAGTAACACTTTTACTGCAGCCCCATGCACACTGCTTCAGTATGCAGAATAATCTTAAGATCGACAGGCCTGCTACAGTTGCTACGCTATGAGTGGGAACATGGGAACCTATTTCCTATACCACCATTCAACCTTTGCGTTTTTTCTTCAAGCTGTATGTGTCTTTCAGCTGATATGGTCTCCACGACAGTCTCGCCACCAAGATATGCATGTGTTAGGTTAACCAGGGTGGGAGGTTTAACAGCAGCCCACTACACAGTCACTTCTTTGTGAGATGTGAAAGTCAAAGCATTGATAAGAGTGGAATGTGGACCCTGTTTGTGGTCGAGTGTTTCCCTAGATTAAAATCACAGCTTTTTGCATCACCATTGAGTCTTCTCATCATTCTCAAATACTCGTCTCTTGAAGCTGCTCCAGATCACCTTCAGCGAGGATTTCAGATTTAGTCTTAATTCATGTAAAGTGCTGCAAACTAAATACAAAGAAACACAAGTACTCCTTAATCACCACGCTGACTAAAGTAGCTCAGCATCCATCATGTGCACAGAAGCCTGACAGTATGTGAGGCTACCCAGTACCTGGCAGGCCTGTTGAAGCTGAAGGTTGGCCTTGTAGCACAGTTGGTAAGGCAACGGGAATTTCTGTGGTTTTAGACTAAAGTGGCTGTGTATAATTTTCTCTCCACCCAAACCATCTGTTGATTCCATGGGATGAGGAGTCATCTAAATACTTAGCTTAAAGCCTTGTTTAAGCACTCCTGAATGTTTCAGTTTACTGTTTGATCAGAGATGGCATGCAGAGATATTCAAGGAGGAGGAAATCTATTGAAAAATACTGTTTTGAAAGCAACCTACCATCACTCTGTTGCATTTCTGCCAGTGCAACATTTAATTTCCGTGAAGGCATGAGTCAGCCTGCATTCTCAGTTGAGGTATAAAGTTTACAGTAAGTAGCTGGTGACCACCAACAGTGTCTTTACAACACCACACCACTCAGGACTGAATTACGGGAGCAGCAGCTGTTAAGGGTTACAGATTTTTTTTTCTTACATCAGTGCACAGCTGGTGTGATATGTGATTAAATGTGACAACCAGAAGTCAATTTCTGATTTCTTTTCTTCATCTCTTTTTACAACCATGGGAGATACATGTGTTGGATTTGCTCATCTAAATTACAGATTCTGGTTGCCCTTGATGTTCTTCCCGTAGTCATCAGAGACAGTGAAGGCCTCACTTTTCTATTCATCTTCATGCAGGCAGCACCTACAACCAAGTCAGGCAATTATTGTTTTAAAAGGGGTAATTAAATGGTTCCCTCACTGAACTGTGTGATTTATGTGGACTGTGAGCACATAGAGAAGACTCTTTCAGCTGTGCCAGGATGAAGAGGCCCTGTCTTCCCCACCAGGCTCCACCTGCTGAGGCTCTATTATGACCCTGTCATGGGTACAAGGGGTGGAGATGGGGGCACACGGGGGCTAAAATTTGGCACAAACACCAGACTGCAGACCGCAGTCAGATTCTCTGGCACAGACATCAGTCTTGCCTGTGGGCACATGGTTAACTTCTCTCTGGTCTGTTGTTTCATCAGGGCTTTCCCCATGCAGGAGTAATGGAAAACAAGATTTGGGGGAGATAATAGGAGAACAAGAACAGAGTTGTTTTTTGTGCCTATTTGTTTTTTAGAACAGGCCGGCCAGACGGGCAGAGATTAGGGTCTCATCAGCCCCGGGTGCTGCGTCTCTGAGGGCTAGTCAGCACTATTGCTGCAGCCCAGAGGTGGAGCTAGTCCTCCTGATGTCATCAACCCACCCAAACCACTCTAAAGATCAGTATCCTGCTGCAGGCCTGCTCTGTTTCTGATAGCTGTTGAATCAAAGACCCTTCTACATACATTTCAAAAGAGAAAAAGTTTACTTTGCACTTTGCTTTGCACAACCCTCTTGACGCCATTGAATCTTAAGTGCCTCCGTTCAATGTAAAATATGTGTATGGAAGTTGGCACTTAAAATCTGATTGGCACTTTAAAGTGTGCTGGAAACAGATTTTCTGCTGAGCCGTTTCGTACCCTTAGCTATGAAAAATGAACAATAACTGTTCATAACATGTATTCAAAATACCAGTATATATTATATTTCGAACATAAACATTTATTATATTCTAAGGGATAGCATGCATTGTCAGTCATGGCTCACCCTGCCCTCATTCAGCCCCTCAGGCAGAAATACTTGGATTTGAGCTGAGGAATGTGTGTTTGCTGACGAGAACACTTTAAGGATCACTTGAAAAATGCAAGCAATAGAAATTATTTTATTATGACATTTTTATTTATGTAAAAATGCTGTTCTGTTCTGTTACTGCTCCCTGCCCGAGACAGCAAACTTTCACTGTAAAGAACTGTCAGCAAGGTCAGAAGAAGTGATGTAACCTCACCGGTGAAAGCTGAGTCTTAAATTATCCTCTTTCTGCTCTTTTCTCCTTGAAAGGTCATGAACTGGCTTGTGCTGGCTTGTCCATTAGAACAGTGATAAATCACATATAGAGCAGACTGCAGTGAGTTTCACTGCCTTCTCTCTCATATACCTAACGGGTTCACTTCTCTGATTAACCACCAGAGCTCGGTGTATTTTCACACGGACACACAGGGCCCCTTGCCTATAATTACCTCTTATTATAGTAGGAAATGGATCCCTCACATCTGCTTCCAATGAATGGGCAGGTTAGCCCTCCTGCTTTCTTAAATTATTGCATAAACTCCTAGCAAACAGATGTCTTTGTAGGTGTGAGCACACCTTCAAATTAAGGCCTGTTCTTGAATTATGTGGACAGGTGAAATTCGTCTGTCAACTGTTGAGAGGAAGATACTCCCAGACTTTGTTTATGGTTGTCAGATGTCTGCCCTTGGGTTTGTTGTCTAGTTGACACAAAGCCAAATGCATCCTCCGAAGTTTCTGTAGGACCTAAATGTAGAGGATTATTTGAATTGTTTGGTAAACTCTGCAGCATGTTTTTAAAACTGTTCTGTCTGGAAAGAACATATTCACAGAAATTCCTTTAAGTATAAAGTAAATGAGTGCAGAGTCCATGTGATCCCCCCCATGTATCGTCAGAAACATGGGTTGCAATAGGAATGCAGTCCATGTGGACGTTGCAGTCTGGGGCCTTAAATAATGACAATTTCTATGCTGCATGATAATGCCTTACAATAAAATGAGTCAGGAATGCTTCTCAGGAGTAATAAACAACCTAGGAGCAGAATTATTACATTCACATTTACTCACTTAGCAAATGCTTTTATCCAAAGTAGCTCACATGTGAGGGACAACACAAACACTTCAGTGCAGTAGGAGACCTTGGAGTAAGTACTAAGTACTACATCTATTCAATAAGTGCATGATGACCAGGTAAGTGCACCAAAAGTGCATAGTAGATGCTAGTTAGGCAAGTTAGTGTGAGGTGAGGAGGTGGTCTCGGAAGAGTTGAGTCTTGAAGAGATTCTTGAAGATAGAGAGGGACGCCCCTGCTCTGGTGGCATTCAGTAACACAGACGAGAACAGTCTGGACTGTGATTGCCTTTTGTGCAGGGATGGCAACGCCAGACGACATTCCTTGGCAGAAGCCGTGGCCAAGAAGGAGCATAAGCCATTTATGACGTAATTGCTGAAACATACCAAATGTGATAACGGTAAAATTTATGAAATAAGAGCTCCTGCTCAGTTGGCCCACCTTTTTCATGTTAACTGCAGACTTTTATATCTTGCTCCTGGCTAATTGTAATGGGAGCTTTTTACAAAGCACAGGACCAGGATCGTTAAAAACCTCTGCTTCTAAGGTAAATGTCTGCAGTGAATGGCCTCAGTAATGGTTTGTGGTTCCAATTAGCTACCCAATGGTGGGATTATTACTCATTAGTACAGACACAAGAATATTATGGGGTATTTCCATTTTAGCCACTTCGAGAAAACTCAGTTTAATTGCAGACTGGGTCTTTTTTTGTTGATTAAGGTAACAGTTTAGTTAGCAGCCTAATTGTAGAATTTGTGGACACAGCGCCTCTGCTACAAATGCAAACTTAAAGTGATAGTTTGGGTTATTTGACGTGGGGTTGTTTGAGGTAGTTATCCATACTGAGTGTATTACCTGCAGCAGGTCTGCAAGCAGGCACAAGTACAGGCACAGAAGCTGAGCGGTGTACTGCTGTGGTCGGGGACAGCAGATAAAACCTATTTTAGCTACTTATAAAAATGCCCACCTAAAAAAAACATCAGTTTAAGTGTACGCTATATTCTGAATCTTTTTAACCCATTTCAGCCATTTGCGACTTGAAACATCTGATCTATGGTGTAATAAAGTGTAGTTATCTGTAAGAGTACAGACGTTCAATGATTGAAAAAATGTAGTTACAAAGGAAAGGGCTGTTTGACCATCCATCTGTCTGTATAGTATAATTATTCAGCATTAAGTGTGCATTGTTTGGTTCATACTTACATACCCTTGTTTAGATTATGTTCAGTGTGACCAGGTCTTTTTTTTGTTCTCAATGCTGTAGGGAAATCCATGTTTATGTTTATGTATTGTTCTGCTCTGAACATGCAAGCAGTATATTATTGGGACTATCTTGCGGGGGAAGGGTAAGTGAAGTAAAGGAAGTGTTTAATTTAGCTTTGGGATTTTATCTGGTTCTCAAAGCGTAAGATCCAGCAGGCGTGGTCCTATCTGGGGGAATTCCTCCTCCTAAGTTCATCAGTGAAAAAGGGATAGATGTCAGACTCACTGAAATGTTCTGTTGTCATATTTACTCCCCACATTTACATTATTTAGTTGAGCTGAGTTTATTGAGTTTATGCATTGGTGTGTGCCATCAGAGGAGCATTCACTGTAAAGCAAATGTGCCTTAGATTTTGATATGTATTGACTCAGTCCATTTCTTTCAGAGCACATCATTTGCTGTCTTCAGTCAATATGTGAATCATCACAATTGAAACCACATAACAACTTGTTAAATCTTTGTGATAGGCTGGTGAATGATGCCTGCAGGGAAATAGTCTAGACAGGAAGATTCCAAGTCTAGGTGAGTTAATAAACTGCAGGTTATTCTGCTGCTGCAGTAAGTTACTAAATACAGAAAGGCATAGCTTTTAAGCATGACTCATACCGAGATGTTTCATTTGAAGCTAAACAGGATGTTACTGCTGTTAAAAGCAATCACAGGGTATCATATTCATCATCAGCCATTGCATTTGATAGGACTATAGGGATATACTGTTGGTAAAATTAAAAGCTACCTGTGACGTGGTTGATATATTCAAATATTTTCGCAAGTTTTACTTATGTATGGTTAGAAGCTATGTTAGACATCAGACCTTAAAATTGTAAATGATGCAGGAAAAGTCAGAGACGTCTCAAGAGGCTCTTATAAAGCCACTTGTTGACCTTGGACAAAAGTAATGACGGGGCTAGTGTTTATCTCCCATCCAACAGCTTTTCCCCCGACCCTCATTCATAACCATATCTTCATCCTGCACTCTCTGTTTGCTTATCCAAAGTCTGCTCAGAGACTGACTTAGGTTTTGGCTGGCTTCTGATTTCCATACTTGTTTCTAAAGTTGGAGACATTGCAACAGTATAAGAAACTTCTTGTGCAAGTGTTGAACTGTTGAGCTGCCAGAACCTGTTAACAGTGTTTGTCTTCATGAATTCTTCCCATTAACAACTGCTTCTCTCCTACCAAATTAGGATGAAATTCAGAAGACACAAGTACAGGCTTTTAAAGTGAAACACAGAAAAGATGAAAATGAAACATGAGGAATGACTCATGAGTAATACAGGTAAACTAATCCTGTTTCTAGGATTTGCCTTGTCTGACCAGCCAAAACAAAAGCACTTCACACCTGGAGAAATCCAACCTTCATATCGCTCGGTTTCCCAAGATCCCTCTCCTTGAACCAGCCTCCAGAAGATTATCCGGTTCTTTGCGAGTGTCCGGCCCCTTGATCCTTTGTTACGGGGTGACAGAGGGAGTCTGAATCAAGGGTTTAAAACTGTGACGGGAGTAGATGAGAGCCAATCACAATGCAGGCATTTTATGCCGACAAAGTGGGTACCTGATCCCCTCTCACATGCCGAACCCAATAATTGGCTTCAGGAATGTTCACTTTTGTGTGCTTCAGGGTATCGTTAAAGAACTAATGCTCACTGGGGTTTTGGAGGGCGGATTGTGGAGGGTGAAGATTTGCCTTGATCCTTGGATTGGGGGAAATAAATGGCTTCCTTCACCAAACACAGAAGACAACCTGCAGGAAAGTCCCTTGTTAGGCTGAGGCTTAAGGTCACATCTCTGCTAACCGGAGTGTGGGCGGATTTGCTTCAAAACATTCTTGTCTATTTTTGGTCATTAAAAATTACATGCTGTCAAAACAAAATTGCTAAATTTGGCCCCAAAAAAAAAGCAATGTGAAATGGAAACGAAACACAAAACTGTGTTCTGTGTGTAATTCCTTCTCAGAGGCTGTGAGGTGCACATTTTTGCTCTTAGGAGCTTACCGATTTGATCTCCAGTCAGTTATGGTGTGCTGCACAGATGTGGGCGTGCCGGTATGCTGAGCAACAGTTGGCTGTGCCTGCTACCACTCAGAGCGTTCTCTGAAAACATGGCTTTCTTCAGTGTTTATTGGTTCTCGTCCAGGCCTAACCTCAAACGGGGAGGTGAGGCCAACCACAGCAGCAGACTGCCTACTGTGCTGAACCTCTCTGACGATAGCTCTGGAAAATGCATGTATGGAGTTTTACATTGGGGAGAGTCTTATACAAAAGCATCTTTTTTAAATATTTCAGGTTACATTCGACTCAGTGTTTTGAACATGACCATAATGACTAGTTGTGGGGAATGAGCAGTGATTTAGCAAATGTCCTGGCAGGTGATGTCCCCACACTAGACCTCACCCCCTGTTCTGTTCGGCACCCTCTCTGGCTGCAGGGCCTCTGGAGGAGGGTGTAATAACACCTGCGGCTACTCAGCTCCTGAGATATTTTTATCTCCTCAGGGAATTCCACCTCTGTTCTCCTTCGCAGTTCTCCTGTCTGAATTTGTGGGAACTTGACATAGATGTCACCTGCCTCGCAACATTTCATTTCCTTCACTTTCACTTGTGTGCTGTGTTAAATAACCGTTGGAATGAGCGCAGCCTTTAAGAACTCTTACTTGTGTTAACAAGCATGCACACAACTTTCCATTGTAGAAATGAGAGCAGAGTTGTGTATCAGGGATGATGTAAGCCACCAGCAGCTGCGGCAAACCCGCCTCTGGAACTGAATTTTCAGCCTTCACTCGTCCTCCCAGCAGGCGCAGGCAGTGTGCTCTTCCCAGCCTCGCTCAGAGCCGAATCCAACAAAACAAGCGTAGATGACTTGGAAAATATGCTGGCATTTGGAGCAGAAATGGCAAATTCAGAAATGGCTTTGTATTTGTTGCTGTGGAATTGGTTTATTGGTATGTTCAGCCAAAACATACTCTATGTAATGTGACAACAGCTGAGGGCATTCATAATAGTGTTATTTGTAACAACCCATAACTGTGACTACGTCAAATGAGGGTTCAGCCGTCGTACTTTCCCATGTTTGAATTTTATCTGCAAGAGAAAGAGGAGCAGGTGTATTGGGGGTAGCCTAAGTCAAAGCACAGATGGTCCTCCTATACTTGATGTCCTCTCTGTGTTGTTCCTTTTAAAGGACGTGGGATTGTTTTTGGCTGTAAATTGTCTTGTATGAAGAGCTGTTGATGTGGACATTAAACAGAAAGACCCATTTACTTGACAGTTTGATTTGACAAGTGGGGTTCACTGTTTTCATTCATAATCAGGGAGCTGAAGCTTCCTGCCAAGCTTTATAAGGATTAAAAAAAAAAACTACAGCAACAGTGAATGATGTTGTTCATGCCTGAAGTCACAAAAACAGTCCATGGTTTTCATACTGGAGTATCAGCTGATCCTCAGGTGCAAAGTACCCAGTGTCAGTGGCTTTGCGTTGTGTAAATATGTTTCAAATTTCCTCTTAATTGTTGACTACGGGCACCTAGCCCGCGATACTCACATGGATACTTTTTTTTATCTGGTTATTTGAGAATGTTAAAGATTACAGGACCATTTTCATTCTTGTCTGTGTGGGCTCTGATGAAAGTTGACCTCTTCTTGTTCTTCTTGCCCATGGAAATTATGTGCTTTTCTGAGGCCAGATCTGATTTCTCCTCCCCCCCTCTTCTCTTTTCTACTCCCACTTTCGTCTTTCCCATGGTGCACAGGTTAGCAGAAACAGCTGTCAGGTAATTTCCAACGGGGAGAACGGAGGAGGTTCTTGAAAGACAAGGGTAACCCTTCCTCCCTTTGATGATTTTCGTCAACATCAGACTGCAGCGTCTTGTTTGCTCATCGGTGCAAAACAGCTGGAGAGGAGCACAGCCATCTTTTCTGCTACATCTCTAGAAGAGAAAGAATATTTTGCTCTGTTTTTTTTGTCTTGGCAGAGCTAACAGAGAGTATTATTGAAAAAGTTGTGGGGAAAAAAAAGGAAAGACTTTGATGTGCAGATGGCGCCCAACAAAGAGTTCAGTTAACAGCAGGTTTTGTTGTGATGTTATAAGCTCAAAGTGCATCTTGGGTGAGCAAACAAAGACTCTTCAAAACTCACGGATTGAGACACTCAACATGTTGGAAGTGCTTTGAGTTCCGAAAGCTTCACCATGGTACCCAGCCAAAACCCCAATTAATTGTGAGAACGCCATCCCAAATAGCATGACCTTGGGAACTGGTGAAAAGTGGCTTTACCAACATGAAATTATTCCCTCCAGCCAGGACGCCTGGAGGGTATTCTCTTCCTGGCCAAAGAGCCTGCAGGCTATTCTTTTCTCACAAAGTCAGCCTTTATGAGAGATGTATTATCGTAAAAATGCAAGTGTTTTGTCTCTGCACCTCAATGGAAAGCTTTACATACTGTATGCTGCTGCTCCAAAGGGCCCCGGTTTGTTCCATAAACGGTTGCATAAGCTGCATACTTACAAAGATTTGGTCGACTTAGCCTACTTTTCCCACACAGTGCAATGATGAACTAATCGAGTACGATACACAGGGGGGGAAGTGAGTTGACAGACTGAGCTAGTTCTGGCCTGTGATTATGTGGGACAATGCGAGTGTGGCCAAGTCAACAGGTGGTGTCAGATTAGTTGGTCCTGAGGCGAGAATGAGCGGGAGAAAAAGAGAGAGGGGGGGGGGGTAAATCTAACTCTGCCACTGCCATGAGAGAAACCAGAGTGTTAATCACAGAGCCATCAAACAGCTGCTGCTACTTCCTCTCTAAAACTGAGCTGGCTCACAAACCTTGAAATCATCTCTGTGGAATCTGTCGTTCTGTAAAAATATATTGACAAAAAAAAAGCATTTCACACGCACATCATTTTTAAACATGCTCGCAGCAGGGCTGTAGGGATGTTGATGTTGGTCCGTCCCTTGGGTCCAGACTAAAATATCTAGATAATGAAGAGATGGATTGCTATGAAATTCTGAGCAGCCATTCCTGCTCCCCAGAGGATGAAGCCTACTGACTAAGGCGTTCCCCTGACTTTTTCTGTAATGGCATTTTTTTTAGTGAAATTTGTGGACAGCTGTTGGACGGATTACTTTGCAATTTGGTACATACATTCCTGATCCCCAGAGGATGAATCCTAATGTCTGTGGGAATCCCCTGACTTCTCCTCTAGCACCACTATGAAGCTTATATTTGTGGTTTTAAGCGAAATATCTCAACAACTATTTGATAGATTACGATCAGATTTGGTTCTGCAATAACTTAACCTTTCATCAAGAAGTGACCATCAGGTCAAAAACTTTTTGTCAAATATTTTGCTTTATGACTAAATACCTATAAAACTGATGATATTCCGTCTGAAATTATACTTGCTAAGCATCTGCATGTTAGCATTGCCATTTAGCTCACAGCACCACTTTATCTGAGTGCAGCCTCACAGAGCTGCTGGCCTGGCTGTAGATGCTCAGAGTTTTTAATTTATTTTACTGATTTTATTATTTTTCATGAATATAATTCGAATGTAGAAATACCTTTTGTGTATATTTGTAGAACTGGTAACATAGCACAACGGAGTATGAAGTTATGAGGTATCACGAGGGTTTTGCTTCAGTGCTGGGAGCTCTGTACAGTAGCAGCTGTGTGTGTGTGTGTGTGTGTGTGTGTGTGTGTGTGTGTGTCTCCCTCTGCAAAAAGTAAACAAGTCTTCTTGTAGACGGAAATCCACAGTTCTTATGCATCAATTTACTGCAGCTGAAGCTCAAGTCAGTCTTTGTCCTGAGGTGCTGCTGGGCTGCAGCGTCAGCTTAATGTTAGGACACCTCAGATCCCTGATCCTTGCGAGTTCTCCAGTGGGAAGGAAAGAAGACATCTTAAATGACACAGCAGTGCTTTCAAAGGGACTCTTTCTGTTATAAATAAACAGGCCTGGGCTGGCCAAGCTGGAGCTGCTCTTCCCCTCAGCCTCAGCACCTCGCCTTTCAGCTGTCGTCTGGGGGAACTGGAGCTGGCCCCCCAGTCCCCTCCACCCGGCGGGTCACTCTCTCAGAAATGTTACCGGAAACACACGCTATTTATAGACGCTATGAATTACTCCCACAGTGTTTATGTTTGATGTCACATGTAGTTCAGGTGGGATAGGGTGTGATTGTATTTTTCCAGTGAAACTCTATCTCTTTTTGTATTTGCTGTTAAGTTAAACATTTTCGTTCATCTCAGAGCATAAACATTCACTGAGATATGTTTCTCACAAGAAGAGCCCCAGTAGTTTTAAGAGCTAAACCTCCAATCCAGTAACTCGCCTTTCCCACAGACCGCGAAGCCTTATTAAAACAGAATAGGTTCACTCCCAGCTGAAACAGTCGGCTGATAACTGTGCGCCTGTTAACAAGTTGTGTTACGAGTGTTGGTGTGCATGTGTGCACCCTGTCCGTGTGTGTGTGCATTTCTTAATACCTGCATGTGTAAATAAAGGGTGTGGTTACAGGGCTTTTGTTCATTGGTGGTGGGGGGCCTTAAGGTTGCACCACTAGATGAGCTGTGGTCATGATTCTTGGTGGTCTGTTGATGCAGGGTCCTGCCAGTGCCCCTGCTGGGGTTGTAATTGAAAAGACAGGGCTTTCTGAAGGTGTCAACTGGGCCTTCACGCCTAGGGACGTTTGGGTGGAATGTGTTAAAGCTCTCTTATCCCACCCACAGTGAAATTGCAATACAGTACAGCTCTTAAAAACACTTTCTGCCACCTGCAAATTAGCCTGAAGAATATTTAGTTTAGGAATATCCATGCTCAGCTAGAAAAAAACAGACTTTTGGCAATTTAATATGAACTCCTCTCTGCCATCTCTTTCTTTTCTTTCAAAATCACAAGAGAAACATAAATGAAGAGGCTTGTTAGGCTTTATTCTACTGCTCTACACACATATTCCAAGTCTTGTGATTGTGCTATCACTGAAGCTGAAAAAAGCCCATCAGTGGCTAGCGTTAGGCTGGGGGTGTCTGGTTTCACACCGCGCTTACGATCTCTGCTCTCTGTCTGGTCGTGGTGTCGCCAGGCTGTGACCTTTGGCCTAAAATACATCATGGTGACTCACCCCCACTTTGCAAATTGTGCCATTTGGAAGCTGATTCAGACAAATTTAAATACACAGAATGTACATTGAGTGTTTGTAGTTTTAATCTATGTGGAGTATCCAATAAAGCTTTATTAATCATTAATCATTTAGTTTAGTTCAATTTCTTTCTTGCAGTAAGTTTCATTGTGCAGCAGTTACCCACCATTTGATACAGTAAGGCTGCTACAGTAAAACCTAAGGCTTGTCTTTAAATAGGCGTGGTATTAAGGTCTTGCAAGCATGTACAAGTGTACACGTGTATACAGGGTTGGGATTCACTGGTACACCCTCCTGCTCCTTTGATCTCTGCAAAGCAAGAAAGAAAAAAAGTCATCGACAAATTACTTTTTTTTTTTTTTTTTTTAACTTAATTGTAGCTCTACTGACATCCTTTTTCCCTCCGTGTTGCTGCACCACGTACACAAGTCCCTACAGGCTGGATGCTTATTTTGTGATGCTGCCCCCCACCCCCCCAAAACAGTGAATGTTCCTGTAAAGAATGAGAGGAGTGTGTGAGGTTGTGTGTCAGAGCCTGACTAGCTGGAAGGCAGTGCACGCTCCCTCACCGCAGATAACTTTCTTAATCTGGTTGTGCCTCACATGTAGAGGTGGGGCAGATATGAAAACACCAAAGACTAGTTTATATCTTTTTGCTGAATTTGCTTGATCATATCAAGACGGGGCGGGTATGATTTTTTTCATGCATTTCCAGGATGCTTACATGGTGACAGAAGTGATTTACATCTCCATGGTTTTAACTTTTACCTTGTAAGGAGAAACTCCCCTGACTTTACACATCAAAGTCTTATTACTGGTCTCAGGGAGTACTGCTGCAGATGTGAAAAAAAGCTGAATGAAGCCTTGTGTAGCTACAGAGCGAGCACTCAAGTAATGTCATTTGAAGTAGTATTGGTTGGGGCTAGGGCTGCACAATTAATCTAAATATAATCGAAAACACAATATGGCCAAGTGCAATATCCAAATCGCAGGAGCTTCAAAAAAATCGCAGGAAGAGGAGCTGCAATTTCTTTCAATAAAGGTAAAATGTGTCACAACATTGTTGTGCATTGTTAGCACCGTAAGTGTTGTAGTGCTGCAGAGATGCTCCGGCCTACAAATCAGATTCTCCACACATAAGGGAACATGTTTGTTTTGTACAAGCCCCAGCAAAAATCACATCATCATTTTTTAAAATTTTCAGTTAAAATGAAATGCAAAAACAATCTTTCCAACTGGAAGTGCAACTCATCGCAATCACAATACCTGGCAAAATGTTCCTCCTAGTTGGGCTTAAAAACTACAGGTTTGAAAACAGGGAGAAAAGAAAAAATCTGGAACTGTAGCGTTAGAAAGAAGTGACTTTACCAGACCTCTGTAGCCTGGTCTATTGGGCTACTTTAGCTGCTACCAGCACAACACTCTGCTGCAGCATCTTGCAATACCAACATATATCTGAAAAGGCATGATGCATGTTAAGGAAGGAACAGCGCCAGTGCCTGTTTCCAGTGGGAGACCAAGCTTATTGTAAAATGCATGGCATGACTGTTGTGTGGGAGAGAGAATAAATGACCTGGGGGAAGATGGCCAGGCAGGCACTCCAAGCATTTGTTCAAAAATGTGGACTTATCCTTAACTTTTTGCTCCCCGGCCCCCTTCCCCTCTCTCCACAAGTCCTTGTTTCTGAGAAAATCCGGTGTGTTTGTTGCACACACGGTATTAGTCATGGAACACTTTTGAGAAGACAATCCGTGCACGTTGTCAAAGAGTGTTTGTCTGCTGAATGAAGAGCCTGCTTTCCACTTCCTCCCAGCGCGATCACTTTGGATTAAACCCTGTAGAAATGTCAAAAGAGCTGCAGAGAGCAGGAGGGCCTCACTCATCGGGCCCTTTATGCAGCAGGGGCCCAGGCAGAGGTTTTAGCGTCAGAAGTGGCAGTTTGTCAGTTCAGCCGCTGCACCAAGCAAGGGTTAAAAACGCATTGGAAAACTCTGTCCTTCAAGCACAAACATTCTCTAAGCTGATCTGTTGCCACAATTTTGTTGTCAAAAGAATCTTGAGACGTCTGCATCTCTTGCACCTACCTTTCTCCTCAGCTGATCCTCTTTCCTCCCTCTCTTTCATTATTCTTTCACAACATGTCGCAAAAAAAACAAAAAACAAAAAAAACCTCCATATGTGCAGGTAGGAATGTAATGCATCTTTATCCTCGTGTGAGTCTTTGGTGATCTAAATCTCTGTGTGTGTACACATGGAGCCATAGATTATTTTAACATTTTCAAGGTGCTGTAATGGACCTGATTTATTGGAACCCTGCTATTACTCCCGCACCTACTCCACAGATAGCAGCGGGTCAAGTAAAGGGAGTGCAGGAGCTGTGCAGCTAAGCATTGCTGGTGTCTGGCAGTGCTTGGTGGGCTCCTTCTTTTCAGCCTACTCTACCTAAAGAGAGGAGCATGTGTCAAGCTTTCATCCACTTAATGCCCTCCGCAGTTTACATTCCATTCCTGTTTGGTACACACTGCTACTTCAAGTCCAAGCAGATATTGTTAGTCTTATAGAGGGAGAGTGAAAAGAGAGAGAGAGAGAGGAGGGAAGTTCGGGAGAGATGGAAGGTCAAGGAGGTTGGGAATTCATCTTGTGGAGATTTTCTGTGAGTGCCTGCCCGCTGCTTGCATGAAAGGTCACCCGCCATTTGAATCAATTGATTGGTATGAGCAGTACGGTGTGCTGCCTTTGCGGCTTTTCATCTTTCTGTGTTTGCCTATCACACGCTCTGGTGGGGACAAATGTGGACAGGTCGTGTGGGCTCAGGAGATGCTTTAAATGCTAAACCTGTGCTGCTGCTGTCAGGAAATAGTGTCACACATTTTCATGAGAGAGCGTCACCCCTGTGAGGCTCACGGCCAGCGTGAGCTCGGTCCACTTTCTTAGTTTCTGCAGTGCACCGGCTATGCCTCTAAGATGTTTCTCACAGATTGTCCTGCAGCTGCATCAGTGGGTTTATTAGGAGAGTGGGCGAATCGAGTCCCCCTGAAGAATTCTTCTCACGCTGCCTCTGACAGGCTTTGGCTGTCACAGAGACGTAACCGGGACGGGAATGTCGAAGTGTGGGCGTATGATAGTGTCCGTCTGTTTGTGCGTGTGTGCGTGAGAGTGTGGGTGTATGTTTGCATGCGCGACCACATGTCAGTGCATCTGTGGTTTTGGATGTTTTAATCCATCATCTGCAAATCTGCTGACAATTTTTTCACTGTAATTCACTTTGGTTTTAACCTCCAGTAACCTGCTGTACTCAACTTTTAGTCATGTTTATGTTTTGTAGGGCTGGGCAATATATCAAGATTATTTCAAACTTTTATCTCGATTTCGATTAATGAATGATTACTTTGGTGCTTGTTTTGAGCCATGCACTCTTCATATTTGGCAAGTGATTAAACAAGACCCAATCAGGAGGCGAGGCAGGCATCTGCATGATCGTTTTGAAAGGTCTCCGTTTCTATTAATCCAGGCTAAAAGGCTCCCTCACTCTTTCTGTTTTAGGGGTTCAAAAGCTCCAGAGTAGTCTGGACGCCAGGCATAAGCATAGCAAAAATAAATAAATAAATGTAAAAGTCGGCGAGAAGTTCTAAATGTCGGTTTTGATACTTTTTCAGTTAATTGCCCCTAATTACTACCGTACTGTATAACATTTATATGGTAATGTAGTTGCAAGAAACACCCATTTGGAATAGCCCGTTTTGAAAAGTCTCCTGTGTTGGTCCATTACAGGAAACTCCAACATTTGAGATTCTGATATTTTGAGATTCTGTAACATCTCAGAAAAGTTGACAGAATAGCAAGAAACTAAAACATTCACAACACTCTGCATTCTGGGTTTGATTTCCTGCCAAAGTTGTTTGCAAGTGCTATTCAGTTGCTGAATCTAAAATTTCTGATGTCAAAACTGAAAGGATAAATCTGGCGATATTCTCTGTTTTTGTTATTATCAATAAATGCCTTGAAAAGACCAAAACCAGAAATGACTAAATAAATTCTAACAAGTGCTGCCTTGTGTAGCTTCTTCCTCGGTACCATAGAGCCCCATTGTTGTCCAGTAACTATTCAAACGCTGCACCCTGCAAAAGTCTGCACTGAGAGACATGTTCGTCTTTCTGACCCACTCCAGTTTGCCCATGTGAGCGACAGAGGCAAAGACCACGCTGTGCTGACTCTGCTTAACACGGCCACAAAACAGCTCATGCTTCTTAGATTTATAGTTCGGCTTTTACCTCAGTGAAGATTCACATTCTCTTAAAAAGACTAATTGATTTCAACATCAATAGTGGGTTACTTCTGTGGATTAGAGATTTTCTTTCCCGCCGCCCGCAGAGAGGCCGAGACGGTGGGAGCACGTCAGCTGTGCTCAGTGTGAGCACAGGCTGTGCACAAGGTTGTGGTCTTTCCCCTGTTGTGCTCTTCTCCCTCTTTTCCGAATTAATTTATGATAATTGCACAATATTTTAGATTGCTTAAGTATGCAGAGGACATTGCCTTAGTTGGCCTTCGACAGACAACCGACCCATTATGTGAGGTTACCTGGATCTTTAAACGTGCTTCCAGTGTTAGCCAGCTGAAAATCAATTTGGCAAAGACAAAATATTCCACTGTTTGTACGAAACAAGACTTTAAAAAAGCCGGTTTCGCTTAATGGCCAGTAGTTTGAAACTGTGGAAGGCTTTAAATACCTTGGTACAGCTTCTCTGAAAACACAGACCAAGTTCACAGCTGCTCTATTTTTTTTTCTCAGAAGAACATTCAAATTTGGTGTTAGTTAGCAAAGTTTTAGAATAAGGGGTGCAAAACTCTTTTTGAGAGTGTTTTAACTTTTCATCTTCCTGTCTGGTATGGTAGGTTGAGGAATAAACTCTCCAGGATTGCCCTAATGGCTAGCTGAATAGTTTCTAAACCTCAAAGGTCCTTTATTCAGCTCTTTACAGAAAGAACAAAGACTAAAGCAAAGAGCATCCTTAGCAGATAGCTCTCACTTCTGTTCAGCCTGGTTGAGCCTTTGAGCTGTGGAAGCTGCCAGTGTCTCTGGCAACAAAAAATGAATTTAGGAAGTCATTTTCAGTCTCAAGTTCCATCAGTATTCTGAACTCTGCAAGTTGACGGATGAGGTTTAAGCCACAGACATGAGCTGTTTGTAATGTGTAATGTAACCTTGTCTCGGTTTGTTAGGGCCGACTGCTTCGCTGTCTTTGTTTTATAAGATTCATGTGTAATGCTTCTTCATTTTTGTTTGAGCCAAAGACAATTTTCTACCCTGGTGGACAATAAAGATCTATTCCATTCATGTTTGAGTAAAGTTTGCTATCAACTACAGTATCCAGCTGTTTCAGGAAATTGTTGTTTTTTTTTAATTCAACTATATATTCATGACTGGCTTTAAAATGTTAATATCTTTAGTAGGAATGAATGGGCTTGGGGTTGATTGACACGTACAGCCTGGGGTAATCATAAAGTTTTGAGAGACAGAATATCTCATAGGATGTATTGACAATAACACAAACATCAGATATGACCTTTAAAATGAAATGCACTGCCAAGGCGCAGTTCTCTAAACCTAATAACAATGCCATGTTCACTATGATCGATTTCAAATCTCAAACAGATTTCAAGTCTGTGCAAAATTGCTTTTAATACCATACAGAAATGAATGCAAAGTACTGGCATTCTGAAAGGTAGGGCATCTTTACGAATACTTGTGGTATGTTTTTAAAACATAAATAGGCTGAGCTCCATAATCCATTTTACTGTGCATTCACACTGTGAGCAACTTGGTAGGGGATTTGCTTTTCTAGCAAATTGTGGGTGGTGGAAAATGCTGTGTAATGATCTTAAACATGTATGAACTACTACTTATTGCCTCCTATAATTTTGTGTATTTTATACAAACTAGAAATACAGAAGGTACCAAACAAGCACTAGTTAAGGAGCACTGAAATACAGCAGTAGTAGTAGGAGGGGTGAATATGGAAAAGTGAATGCCACATTAGCCACCACAACATTATCTCAGCATCTATGTTAAGATACTAAATCCCTTGATGAAACTTTTAACTTAGTTTTATCCCACTGAGTCAGATAACAGAAAAAAATGTATGAGACATTGGTTCTTGTGGTCTGTGGAGAATCGAGAGGCTTTGAGTGGCTGCAATTAGCTTGTTATCCATTTTGGGAAAATGAGGAAGCATGAAAATCTGATTAGCTGTTAATAGCCAGTGAAAATGTACATGTTGAGGAGCCAACATTTGTTTGGAAATGGAGTTGACAGCAGGTCTCCAGCTGCAAGGCTCAACGACAGCTGACGGTAGTTCTGCCTTGAAAGGATCTTGGCTCAGTCATTTGAGTCCAGCCAAACTTTTTCCAAAACGTTCAAGCTTCGAGTCCTGTTGTTTAGCAATTGTTCATGGATGTGGATGAAAATGCAGTTATTTCCCCTGGTCCCTGCAAACTGCAGCTGAGCAAACTTAAGGCCCATCCTCAGGCTTCTGTAAAGTGTCACCTGTCTCTCATTATCTATGGATTCTGTTGTTCCCTTTCTCTAGAGCCGCCATCGCTTTGTCTTGCAGGGCAAACATTGTGCATTGTGGGCAGAGTAATTCATAAGTAAACAGTGGAATTCCTTTTGGCTTGAATGTGTGTGCTGGTATGTGTGTGTGTGTGTTGCATATGTGCAGGATACTTGTGTGTATGTGCAGGCCTGCATATACCTGGTGGCCATATGTCCCATTGGAAATTGCAACAAGTTACCAGAGCGAGGAATGAGGAGAGCTTCTGAGGCTGGTGTCCTCTGGGTTGGGGTGGAGTTCAAAGAATTACAGAGAGGGTCAAGACCTTTATCTCGAGGGAACCATAACTTCAACACAACAGACGTGTCCCGACTCCTAGGCTGACAGTAAAGGTCGCGCTAGCTTTTTGAACTGGAACGCAGTAGCATAGTGAGAAAGCAAATTCATATGTGGTTCCCAGCTCTTGCTTAGATGAGGCCAGATGGACATTCTCAAACAAGTGTAGCTTCACATGTTAGCTTCAAGATCGGGTGCAAATATGGATTCATCCATCAAAGGATAATCTGTAAGTTTGTGGAGGTTTTTGCCCAGATGGCATCCAGCAGGGCTAGATGACACCTCATCCCAAGGGAGTGGGAAGCAGGAGATGATCACACCAATGGTTGGCTGGTCGGCACAACTGAAAAGAATCTGGTTAGTCAGCAGTTTCCTTTTGAAAATGGCCCGGGATTGTTGTTGTAAGGGTGTTCAGCCAGGGGAGAGAGGATTTGGGGGGATAGATCGAGTTATTTATTAGCTGGAGCCATTTAAATGGGAAAACTACCATGACAGAGATCGGTGGAAATAGGAACTGGCGGGCCATGCCAACTGGAAATGCCAGGCGTGGCACCCTGCCAGAGTCGTAACTAAACTTATAGCTAGAGTCTGGGCAGTCTGGAAGCTGAGATGGTGAGAGCAGAGATAATAAACCCACACTGTGCTCCACTTGGCCTGGCACAGTAAACTTTATCAAGATGATCAGATACAAGAGTGGCTGGCTAAGCTTTGTGTCTCCTCACTGAGTGTACATATGGGTCTATGAGTTGGACTCTAAGAGGAGGCAGTTCTATCTCTTTATTTATGTGACTTTGAGTAGTTTTGCCTCTGCCTAGCTTTCTACATTGAAGAATAGAGTAAAAAACCCATTTAGTCCCATACTTGTGCCATTGCTCTAGGAATACCAATGTTGGTATGTTTGTCTAAACACAAGCAGCCTACAACAACTTTGCCGAACTAAAGCAATCTAAAATTTTAAGATTTAATTCAGAAAGTTCCTGATCAAAGAATAAGTTAATAAAAGTACAAACCTGTGCAAGCATCCAATCCAATTCAACAGAATTTGACAGTTTTCAATACTTGGTTGGTACCAAAAAAGTATCAGCAGTATCTTAACAGTGTTTCTGCTCGGCTTAGGATCCTTTCTGTTGCCCATGGCCATTTTCAGTTTCAATCCCATCCTGCAGTTAGACCCCTGCTTTTGTTCCATAACCTGCTGAATGACATGAAGATTTTGAAGCAACCTGCCCTTCAAGGTGTTGCGTTTATCTGAGGTGTTTTTACTGCTGCTCGAGGTGACATAATGTTTCCGTGATAGATTCCTTCCTGATTCCAGGGTGAGGAGCTGGTCATAAAACACTGGTCGTGGTATGCTGGATTTTTTTTTTTTTTTTTTTTTTTTTTTTTTTAAACCCAGGGGGGGACAAAGTTTAAAACATACTTAGACAGATTGGTGTCATTCCGATCTGAACGTCAGCTGCTTTCTCAGGATTGCAGAGATTTGTTGAGTGTGTGCTGGCATGTGTATATTCATATGTGTGTCATTGCAGTCAGCGGTGAATATCTGTTGCCAACTTCCACCATTTACATTAGAAATTCACGCAAACACCAAATAGAAAAAAAAATCTTTGGACATTTTTCCCATGAAAAACCTTCAGCTGTAAATGCAAACTCTTGAGAAGCCCTCCAAGAGATAATGAATGGTAAAAGTAAACACATCACAATGCCCCGTTTCCCGTCTCAGCTTTTGTTTTCCCTCCACCCTTCCAGGGTCCATGTATAGCACTGGGTGTAACCTTTCTGTGCAGAGACTTCAACCCCTATAAATCTCTCTGTTTGCTGCAGGTGACTCAGGCCTCCAAGGTGTGGGGAGAGGTCCCTCTGCCAGAGGACTTGGAGGCAGAGAAAGACGTCAAGGCGTCTCAGAGCTTGCTTGACGACGATGAGGATTTTGTTGCTGATGAAGCTTCAGGAGGTATGACCTAAAACCACAGCAACAGCTGCCCTTAATTCAGAGGAGTTATGTGTTTCATGATGCATTCCTTAGCTTGTTAACCCATCCCAAAACTGACAACAAGGGAGTGTTGCTTATTTGGATGATTTCAACCATATGAATAACTATCAGGATTCATGCTTTTCAAGGGGAATTTATCTCTCCTGCAGATTTTATTGTTACATAAGTGAACAAAGCATGCGTTTCCCTGTCCTTGAACCTGCACACTGACCAAATCCCCGTACTTTTGTTTCTTTCTCCAAAGATCTGCCCAGTGGAGAGGATGATGGCAGCACACCGTGGCCTCCAGTCAGTGAGAGCACAAGTAAGGGACTGAAAAATCTAGTGAATCTAACAATTCTGTGTGACAGATTTTATTAATGTGTGGAAGATCATTCAGCACTCTAAAGCTCCCCCATCTGTGACTCAAGTGGATGCATGCAGCAGTGTGTGTGTGTGTGTGTTTGTGCATGCGTGCGTGTGTGCATCTGTGCATCTGTGCAAAATGTCTGTCTGTGTCTGAGTGATGGTGCCTTCACATCCTGCTGCACCCTCTCCTCACTCCTCGCCAACTTGCCAGAGTCTGGTCATAACACTGCGCCCCGGCTTTGTCTTCTGAGACATAAACATCTCCTCTCCTCTTTCATCCTTTTAACCAGTGGCAGAGGTGACAGCACTATAAGATACATGAAAGCTCGATGAACAATAAAAGCTGCAGCAGAGCACCTCTGTTTTGCATTCCATTCACAACTGCATTTTTTTTCCAGACCCCTCATTTTTATGTGGACCTGAAAAGTATTTATATGCAGGGACCCCACTATATCACATCCCACTGTAGCAGCGGAAAGTAAATAACGTATTAAACTTTGCATGATGGGTCCCTCTCTTTAATCACGCCTGTGGTTTGCTGCTGCTCGTTACACTTCTGTTCTTGGTGCATTTTTCTTGTTTATGCCATCTCTAAATTTCTCTTCATTGCACACCGCAAAAACAAAAAAAAAAGTTTCTAACAGTTTACTTTTTCACTTATTGCTGTATATCTACATGCTACTTGGCATACACCACCAAGGATACTTTAAATATATCAATTGGAAGCACATTAAAAATGAAACTTCTGGCCCAGGGTCATCGTTCCAAGTCTGACCCTTATACATTCACATCTGGGCAGATTCCGGCTGTTATCCTCCGGTGTTGTCTGATAGCCGGATGTTTTTCTGTGTGTGTGCCAGAATTGGTCCAGATGTGGAAGTAGCATCTGTTGATCATGCTGTCTATGGGCCACACTCATGGTTATGGAACTGGGGGCTATACTGGGCCAGTAGAAACACAAGCATGTGGCCAAAGTGTGGGCCAGATGTATTTTGCTATCTTAACGCTGACACTCAGCTGTAGCTGGATTTATGTTTGACACATGAGGTTAAAGGATGGGTTCACATTTTCTGAAGTCCCTTAAAACAGTATGAACATAGCTTGAGTATATGTACACTGGAATAGTTTTTAGTTGCTGTAACTGTTCTGCCTGTCCATGCTGGTCTCGAAGAGAAAACTCCCCATAGCGTGATTATTATATAAGACAAACTTGAAAAGATGTGAACCTATCCTTTAACAGGAGTCCCATTACAGACGCTTATGGTCTAGGTTTGGATTTATAGTTCAGCATTAGATTTTATCTATTGATGGTACCTCTGCAGCACTGACTGCATGTATTCAATACAATAGCACTCTTTGATGTACGAGCAACAGTGGGATACACCCATACCTGAAGAACTTAAGCAACATCCAGGTTTATTTCATTCAGTAGAAAGCAGCGAGCTAATACGATCTTGTTCTCGGTCTGTGTCAGACTGTACCATATCAGGTTGAGGCATGTCAGACTGTACAGTGAATGCATGGTGAATCGTTGCTTTATGAAGGGTTAGGTTTAACAAGTACATGAAAGCAGTGGTACATTCATCAGCATGTGTCATCCAACTTCACTTCTGTTATTTTCTGAAAATGCAGTTCTGCAAGGTCACGGAAACTTTTTTTTCCATCCATCTCCATCATTTTTGGTTTCTGCATGTGCGTGCATATGTGTTTCTTTTCGAAAATATAATGAAAAAATGGCATGCACAACATGTTGCACCAACCACTGTATTCTGTCTCATTTCATGTTTTATGCTGATTGGTTGGTTTGTAGACGTAGGTCATGGCAGCAGTTGAATTGTGAGAATCTGCTCCTAAATTTCTGACACTGAATTTCTGTCAAAATTTTCTTGGTTCACCAAAACTCCAAGTCAGCCATTGGTGGATGTGTCTCACAGGGCAATGTAGGAACCACTGTTTAAGTTTGACAACCACAGATTTTACCATGTTTCTCTTACGTCAACTTAGATCACAGACGTCCTTAGTTGTCACAGGTCCAAGTGTAGCTGGATTTTTGAGTTTTGGTCCTGACATAACTGCTGTGGCTATTTCATAACATCCTAACACACATCTAAAAATCCAGTTTATTACTTAACAGTCCCACTTCTGTAGAGCTCATTATTCTGTGTATAATCTTGCGCAGCCTCAACATTTATATGCTTATAACTACTGATTCCAAAGTCAATATCCTAAGAGATCAGATCATTTCCCTCCTTATTCAAGACAAAGGCCTGATAGCTGCTCCGTCTTACTTTGTCCTTGGTGCCAGACGCTGGCACTCAACAGGTTGCTGGAGCTGATGACATCATGGCAAAGTAATTGTTTTGGTTGCTATTGCTAGCTGACATCAGAGCTGAGGCATATAACATGTGCCTCACTCACAGAAATAGCTCTGTTGTGAGGCCTCGCTGAATTTAGGTAGTTAGCCAGAGGAGATTTTAACACAGTGGACGTTAATGTGTTAGGTGCTGACAGAATATGATTGTGATGAATTAGGTCAGTGAGTCTGTTTTTAGCTGTGCACCAATGAAGCAAGTATATATTTTTTTCTCTCGTAAACACAGCAACGTTGCAGATCATTTCAGTCGTTGAAAGTTTTATTTCAACCTCCTGCAGCAGAGTTGAGGTTGTTTTGAAGTGTGTATTTCTCAGCCAGATCCTGGTGGTGCGCTATCCTTCAGGTCGGAGTCGGTTGGGCAGACACAGATGCACAGAAAGAATAAAAAAAGTCATTGAATAAAAAGCCAGATTTTCCTGTGCTGACAGCACAGGACAGGAAAAAATATTTTCTGTTAATGTTCTCACATTTTGTGGTGTGACATGAGCCTACAAACATTTCCCATTACTCTGGTTTATTGCTTCTGTTTTCATAAACTTCCCAGCTTTTGACAATGTTGCTTTAATGTGGCAATTAAACAGGAGGCTGAGATTATGCAGTGCTTTCTTTAATATATTGTCTTATCTCAGAGGCGGCTAGACATTTGCATTCTTCTCTGTTTGATCACGGTGCTACAATTGGAGCAGGCAGGCTATTTCCATATATAGATCTGAGCATGATAGGGATGGGAAGGAAATTCAGTTTCCTGTGCTGAATGCTGAATACTTTGCTGAGTGTCTCTGTCCTGTTAGCTGTCCAGACCATTCACCCAAGCCTCTGCCTTCCTTCCCCTGTTCCACTACTGTGATGTTGGAGACGTAGGTGCCACTGTTGCCTCCATTATGCCTTGTATCCTGTTGTGCTACTATTTGCAGCGGGATAAGGAATTCCATTTCCCTCTGTCTCAGCCTTATATGTTGATGATGTGAAAAAAAAACCATCTGGAGTCTGAACTGTTCTTGAGATCAGGCTATTTTGAACCTCTTTTGTCCATTGTTGTTCTTTAACCCGTCTAATCACAGTCTGTAATCTTCTCTGGAGATACGAAGGTTGCATCCCATGTCCTCCTGACCGCTTGTTTTGACCTCCACACTAAGAGCCCCAAAGAGATTTCTGGGAGACAAAATCTAGTTTATCTCATCTGTGAGAGCCTTCCCTTGTTCCACAGGCTCTGTTACAGACATTCCCAGCGCACCAAGCATATTGGCCACTTTGTTTAGAAGCAAAAGAAAGAAAGATTACCATGTCCTCGTAGCAATGGTGATGGAGGTTGGTGAGGGGCTGCTGGGGTTAAGTTGCTACCAGTGCTACTTTTGGATAAAAAGCCTGAGAATTCAGATCTGTTGACTAATGTGCTGACTAAGATTAACTTCTAGAAGGTAGAAGGTAGGAGTATATTAGGCCTGAAAGATATGCGAAAAAAATATCATATTGTGACTGCGATGAGTCATGATTCCACATGCTCCCGTACTTCTGGAGAATATGAAATGCAGGTCACGTCATCTCTGTAGCACCACAATGCTTCATTCTACGTTGTGATACATTTTATTTTATGAAAAAATAGCAGCTCTTGCAATTTTTACCAGAGAGTAGCATTTCTTTGTCACTTTTAAAGCTACAACAACCAACAACTGGCTATTTGGGGGCAACAGAAACAAGCTGTGAATGCTGCATCACACTCAGCATCACCTTTTTTATATATGCAACATTTAGTGTAATGTTTTGGCATTTGAAGCTGAACATAACACCATGAGAGCGATGAGAATGAACCAAAATAGTGAATTTGTGGATTGGACAGTTAAACAATGGACTCTGTAAAGTCAAGGTAGCTGCAGATCAAAGTCTTTGTAGGTTCATCACTATGAGCAACTCCTTTCCCTCTGTAACTGTTGTCACATAGGCCATTTAATCATTTGTTAATGTAAAATATCTGTTAAAGCCACTATTTGTAAGTTTCGCTTACAAATCACCACCCACTCCCACCAAGAAACAACATTCGGCGTCAGAGAAAACTCACAAAAAGCCCCATTATGGGAAGCTTATCAAAAAATTTTTTTAGTTCCTTCCTGGTTTAGAAAAGTTTGGGACCCACCAGAAATCATTTAAGCACTGAATGCTGCGTATTTGTCCCGAACCTGAACTAGACTAAATGTTTAAATTGTGATCATATGTAGTAGAGAAAAGACTATTAACTCTCAAAGTCAAATAAAGTCTATTTAAGCTTATAGTTCCATAAACCATCACTGATTTACTCAGTGCTGTGTGACATGTTGATTTGAGACTGAACATGCAGCTTTGAGTTTCTCAGTTGATTTAAGCAGTGAGAGCAGTGAGATGTCTTCGGAGTTTAGTCTTCTGGGACGTTCTGCTTAAACTTAAGGGTCAGGCTGTCCTTGATCGACGTGGACTACAGAGGAGCGTGACTCACAGACAGGTTGCTGCATTTTTGTGTAGCCTCAGCTGGTTTTTCTCCTAATCACATCAATTACTTGTGGCTGCTTGCTGACAAAACACAATCCAGGTTCAGATTCTTCCTTTATCTCTGGAGGGGAACAGATGTTGCAGCATAAGTGGACAATACATCAGGGTAATGTAGCCTGTCTGTCAGTTTGGCCCGGGCGATGGACAGGGCTGCGGCCAGGCCACCCACTCAGTGTTCCTGCCTTTGTCATAAGCAGTTTGTGATACTTGTGTCCCAGTGGCACTGCCCCCGTGTGTGTGTGTGTCCCTGTGTGTCCGATAGAGGCAGCCTCGCGGGTAGTTGCGCAGAGGGGACAAACGCTGGCAGCTGCAGTTATTTTGGATGAGGTCTTTGTTGTTGCACTGCTGGGGGCCCTTGAGGTGGTCACACACTGACACAGAAATACTCCCATTTGTAGACAAGGCAGTTATAACACAGCAGACACAAACATGGGTGTTGCGACATTGAAGGACATGTTTGGTTTCACTTGTGTGAACCTTATCTGAATTGTTTGTGTCAGTCATTGATAAACGCCAGTACCCTCCATTCACAAACAGTAAATGTGCACTTGGTGTGGGCATTGTTCTGAAACGCCGCTGCTGAATGGACTTAGTCACCGACTGGAGCCTTATTACTGCTCCTATAACCCCATGATGCTGCACTCTGTTGTACCAATAACAAATGTGTTGCCTTGGAGAACTGGCTTGTGCCGCTCCTCTTTAGGAAAGAGATATTGTGGGTTTCGTAGGAGGAAGGCTCGTCTGTCTGTTTGACTGATCTCTTTTTCCTCACAGTGGCGTCGAGGACAGGCTTGTAACTGATGTGTCTGTTTGTTTTGATGCCCTTCATAATAATCTATGCTGCAACGAGAAGAGAATACCTTAAAACAGAGCTAAGAGAATGGTTTGCTGTCTTCCAAAAACAAACACCAAATTAGTTGTTGTTATTGGCTGGGCGTTTAATTGTCCACAGTTTTCCCAGATCTGAGAGTTTATTTGGATAAATCTCAGTTGACCGGTGGCTTCCTGGGTGAACACTAGAGAGTATGCAATACTTCTCCTGGGATTTATTAAGCTTTTAACTGTTTTTTCTGTTGGATAGCACATCCAGTGAATCCAGTATATTCTGAGTCTAAATATATCATAATTGTCTTATTACTTTTGTTTCTTTCATTTCATTTCTCTGATGTTTTTTTCCTGTCCGTTCATGCTATTATACAGTGATTGCTTTGTTTCAGTCAGTGATCATGGCCCGATCTGCATTGCATGTCTGGCCCTCACTCCCATTCTGACTCCGACAAGGATCACAACATATCTGCGAGGCTTTGAAGCAGCGGATGCTTCATTAGCTTTAATTAGTTTGGGTCACTATTCTTGAGGGAGACCTCAGATGGTTTGGGTAGGAGGGGGGGGGGGTTCTGTCATCTGTTTCCTGGCTGCACTTTGCAGACTTTAAATCGTTTTACAGAAACTCTTGTCTACTCTGCAGTATTCTTCTCTCTAATCTAATTTACCTGCTTTTCACCTGGGGGCAGCAGGTACAGTCAATCTAAAAGCAAATAACACCAACTTTTTCTAAATCTGCTCTGCTCTAAAAGACAGATGCAGTAATGGTGTATCAGAAGCCATATGTTTTTTTGGATGTGCAGCTGTAAAACAGCTGGAACCAGCACACTCTCTTGATTATAAAGGAGCTGTTGTTTAACACTGTCTGTTGAAGTTTATGGAGTGGACTTGTACAGAATCTGGATCAGAGCAGGAAAACCATTCCTGTCAGTGCAGCTCCAGAGTAAAGAACACACTTTTTTTTTTTTTTCAAATCTGTATTAATTTACAAGATAATCTTTTTTTTTTTTGGAAGATAGTGAAGAGATACAAGAAAATATGTTATAAACTCAACCAACTCAACCTCAGCCCACAATAGTCCTTGTCTTAAAACCCACCCATGTTTCAGAGCGACCAAGAGGCCCCCTCAGCTGACATTTCAGAGCATGCCCCATGGTGTAACCATCCAAAGCAGTGGAAGAATGAATGAGTCACCACCAAACAGAACATGGTCATTGTTGCTGGTACCAGTGCAGAGGGCTTAACTTTTGGTTTAAAAAAAAAACAAAATGGTTTTAATGGTGCTCAGTTCTTTCCATTTAGGAGGGAAAACAGGAAGCAGCTCCTCCCTGTGTCGGTGCAAAAGTCCCTGGGTGGATGTGTGTCGGACAGCAGAGATGTGAAGAGCAGTGCGTGGAAGTGTGTGTTTTGTTTTGTAGGATATCCTCTTTGTTCTCTTGCGCCAAAGAAGAGTCACTTCTAAAGAGATGCCCTCCGACCTCTTCTCCTTGACGCTGTCGTGCAAGCAGACTTCCTTGTGTGCTCCCAGACAGACACTTGTTGAATTAGTCAACAAAAACCACAGACTCCCAGCCATTGTCCCATTAAGCATGAACACCCACAGTATGTGGATGGTAATGATTAGAGGGACTGCTGATTATGTGAAATTGATGCTGACATTTCTAGCTTCTTACAAAATGGTGATGACAACTTTACTTTCATTTCTTGCTGTTTGAATATGTTTAATTCACGTAACCTTTTCTGATTTCCTGTGTCTGTTAAGACGACTCTTTTGCCAGTTCACTTTCTGATTGTCACTTTCTCTTTTCTCTCCTTGCTTCCAATCATTACCTTCCTAACTTTCCTGAAACTTTAACCTCTCTGCACCTGCCTGGCTAACTTGATCCTTCTCCCTGGTCCTTGTGTCGCTTTTCTTGTTTGATCCTTGACCTCTGGCTCCTGTTTGTGCCCCATCGACCTCTGCGCCACGTCTCTTTTCCCACTGTCTCTTGCTCCTTGCCCCTTGTCCCCCTCATCGCTTGCCATAGCACACCAGTTGAACTCTTCATTTATGAGGAACATACAAAGCCCGGTCAAACCAAAGAGTAAGTCCTCGTGCACTTCTTACCCATTTTTTGATGCTGTGCGTTTCTCCTCCTCACTTGTCTTTGGCACACTCTCCTGTCATCTGCTCTGCTCAGTTATGCACTCCCATTTCCAAACACACTCTCAGATAACATTCCAAGGAAGGACTCAGCTTGGGCATGTAGTGTTTGAGTCTGGCGAGTCTGTTTTTCCAAGCGTCTTGCAGGCGTCTCCCAGTGTTTTCTAATGCCAGTGGAAAATGAATGAAAAATGATGGGGTTGTTCCATCGAGTAATAGCGTCCATCGCACTCGAGTGACAGCACTTGCGTTCCCAGCTGAAAACATCTTTGTAAAGTTATCTTGGAATTATGTAATTACTCATATTTGTGGATATTTGAATAGCACTTTTTGTAATTTCAATCTCATGCAGACGCCTCATCGCCATGATATGAACCAGCTGTTTGACAACATGAGTATAGAAACATGCTTTATGATGCACAGTGGTGGTTTTTGATGCTTCATAATGCAAGCTGTGGGAGCTAGCTTAACAGTGAAGCCCGAAGTTATTCACAAGAGTTCCCCAGAGGGCAATGAGTGGACTTGGAGACAGGGCTTTTTGGCCAGGCACCAGCAAAAGGGTTAAGTAGCAGGGGTCCTGTCTGCATGAGTTAAGCTGAGAAAGAGGCAGCTGGCATCTGAATAACTAACACTGAGAGAGGCACAAAGATGAAGAAAAAGATGGAGATGAGAGAGAGAAAAGTATGGAAGGGAGAAACATCTATTATGAAAGATTTTTGACAGGATCCTCATTGCAGTCAGCGTGGTGTGGGCCTTGTTCTTACAGATTCCCCACTCCCTCTCTCTATGGCTCGGGTGGTGCTGGGCCGGTGCCGTGGGCGCTGCCTTGGGGGCTGAAGGTCAAGCCCAACGCGGCTGGGCTTTAAAGGCCAGGGAGGCTCGCTGCTCAATCAAGTCTTTGTCTTCTGCATAGGCCTCTATGTGTTCAGAGGGGGCCCTTAGCACAAAGCCGCCACAGTTCCACTGACCAGCTTTAATAGCTAAATAAGTTTGTGAATTAAGAGTGTGGAATGCTATTTTTCCAGATTCCTCTTTTTTTCATCCCACTCATCATGTCTGCACTATGACAGTTTCATCACCATTGATGGTAGCGGTGCTTGACAGCGGGATTCCCCCTGTCCCCCGCCCTCACTGGAAAGAGCAAGTGATGTATAACAGAATGGGTCTTGGAGTAAAAGAGCCGCTCGTTAGCAGCAGGGCACAACCCGGCTTTCTAATCAAAGGATCTCTGGCGGCAGCGGTCCCACACTTGCCAGCTTGTAACGTCAAAGCGGCAAGCTCAGAGGGAGTTGGGGCTACAAGCTACTGTTGACCCGGCGGCGAGTACCCACTCAAGTGATTAGATTATATGCGGGTCAAATGAGGCGCTTTGATGAGTAACTTTGATGTTGCCTGTCTTTTGGTTCCACATTCAGGCCTAACAATTATTCCTGTAAGTCTGAAAGTAACAGCCGGCACAGCAAGCACTCAGGAGCCCTTCCCAGGCTGTGCTAATGCCTGCACTTCTGCCGTCGCATGTCCGCCTCACTCTGTGTTTTCGTTGGCAGTGCTCAGTTTACTTTGTCATAAATGAGGCTTTTCCTCACCAGGAACGGGACGTCTTGTAGTGCCAACGTTGTGTGTGAGAAAAGGGGATTTAACAGTGTTAAGAGAGAGGACAGCTGTTTACTAGCCACAGCTCAGGCAGCGGAGCATAAGGATCCCCACAGGCCTTTAACACAGTGAACACACAGCCTGAGCGCAAGACACAAAATCTTTAACTTTTAATTAAATAGCCCCTGGTAGGTATGATAAATGCATGTTGTCAGTGTCCACACGTCTAGTGAGATTTGATTAACTGACAAGCAGGCAAAGAGTGGAAACATTATACACAAAGAGTGTTTGTGTAGTTTCTGCATGTTGTGTGTGTGTGCGTGTGTGTGTGTCTGTGTGTGTGTATCTATTGTTTTGCACATATTTGGGCATGCATGTTTGTAACTACAGGCACAGCAGATGCCTACTTATAACACAACTCTTTGCTTTTGGCCTTGCAAGTAGCATCTCACTGCAAGAAACAGTACAAATATTGACTTCCTCCCTAAACCCACACTGCCAGTCTGAAATCAGAGGCTGGCAGGCCCGTTCTAACAAAGTGTTGGCAGGACTGTGAGAACGGGACGCCCTGCGGGCCTGGGCTATTTTAAGTTCCATGGGCTAAGCCTGTGACATTGGAATTATAATAATACAGCTGACATTTTTGTTGATAATGAGTTCCCTCATATAGCTTATTGGCATGTTTCATACAGCTGGGTATATATATAATTTGACAATGTTTCACAATCTCTATCTAGAAATGGTATAGAAAAATTAATTACTGCGGTTGGATTAATCTTTTTTTGTTACAGTTTTATGGAAGTTTGCGATGTAAAATTATAATGCTCAAAAGGCATAACTTTGGAAACAGCTGATCCTTTAAAAGTTTATGAACTGTGGAATTGAAAATGCAAAAGAAGTGTACCATATGAAGTGTAAGTAGCACTGTTATTGTGCATATCATCCATTAATTTTTTTTTTTATGTTACTGTTGTACAAAGCACAGTGGAGTTTGTGTCACCTCATGCTTGCTGATACATTTGAATTGAAATAAAGCACAAAAAGCCTTGTTTATGGTCTGTTCTAACACACGTGTGTAGCAGATGGGTGGGGTTTTTTGTATGCAGGGCGTCATGAGAGCTAGAAGAGAAGGGACAAAGGAGAGAATACGTTTTTTTTCACTTTGCAAAAAGAAATTGAATTTAGTCTCTTTTCCCCTTGCTGCATTTCTTCACAGTGATTAGAAGGCATGGTCAGCCACAGTGTAGCAGTGCCCGAACTCAAGGACACTTTAGTGGACACTGCAGATGTGAAACCAACCAGCTGCTTGCAAATAAATCAGTTTACCAGAAAAAGAAATCCGCATTTATACTGATGGATTATCCAATTTCACCTGGCACAAGTTAAAACAAGGGGAACTAATTCTAGTTTCTGTATGATTCAGGTCTGAATAAGGACTTGTCCTATGTTCAACCAGTTGACCCATATGTTTAATGATATAATCCCAAATGCCGCCCAGAGTCATCAACAGAGGATTTTCTTCTTCCTCTGCTGCTGCTTGCACAGTGGTGATGCTGACTCAGACTCCCACTTGCCTTATAACCCTCTGATATCATCAGCCATCAGTCAGGAGGTCTGGTGCGAACTTGTGGCGCTGCTGTTTTGGCTGATCGCCATGTACTGTGTTTCTGAATGTTTGCGTTGATTACTTTTCAGACTCACTTTTGACTTTGCAACAAAGGAGCTTTATCAGCATCCGTCTGCCACTGTTTAAGCATGTTGGGTATGCGTCTCATTTATGTGACCAACAGAAAGACACACGGAGAGGAAGACATGCCTCGATACTGTTATTTCATGGTTATATTTGAGTGCCTGTGTCAGCGTGTGCCTCTTGTTAGCTCCTACGTGTGGTGCAGCGCTGTGCAGACCCAACCACAATTGAGATATGGAAATAGACGTCATAATTTGTATGTGGCTCTTGTTGAAGCCGCAGTCATGCTTTTCAGTCTTTACTTTCTGCAACATTTAAGCCAAAGGCTTTCCTAAGGGAATTAATTCCCAAACACTATCCCATGTCACATCATCTCTAATAGATTTAGCGACTTAAATCTGGCTTGTAATGTCTCTGCAACAGAATGCTGAGCCTGTGGTTGTCTTGTGTGTTAATGTGTGGTTCAGCTGACAGGTTTTCCTCCCTTCCCTGTGTTTCTAGTTTATTACAGAGCTCTCGTCAACTTCACCGACTCCCTGGTCTACAGCCCTGAGCTCGAGGACATCTTTTCTCCAGCCTTTAATGAGATCTCTGAAGCAGTGGTGGACACGGTATGTCCTTCCCTCTTGGGATAAACTTGGATAAACCGAATTGTATTCATGTGCTCTAAGCTAAGGGTACCTTATAAGGTTCAGGCATGTAATTTATGACTTTGCTGATTTAAGTATGTGTGAGCCTTTGTCTGAAAATAAGGCTTGTTTATTTCAAGTTAACCAAGTCTGGTTTTTACCTCCACAGCTGGAGTCGGAGTACAACAGGATTCCAGGTGTCCAGACAGTCAGCGTGGTCCTCATTAAGTAAGAATACACATCCTTTAAATCACACTTTGTGATGCCCAAAGAGATACCCTGCAGCTGCGTGCTGCTTCTGCCTGGGTGTCTCACTCTAGGCGGGTGATATTTCTTTCTCTTTTTCCAAACTGCACAAGGCCGGCTCTGTAGGCCTGTGCAGTCAGTAATTCATCAGCGGTGAGTAATTCCTCGAAGGGACATCCAAAGAGAAACCTTACCTCTAAATAGCTCTCCTGTTTAACCCTCTGCAGCGCACGCTGCACAGCCCGTAGCCTCACCAGGCCTTTCACGCTCTTTTGCAGGAAGATGATAAGAGACGACGGTGTGGATGTATTTGTGGAGTTGGACGTGGGTTCGGACTACAACAGCAACGAAGAACAGATCCGCAGTGTGCTGTACAACGTGGTGAAGGAGGGGACCATCGCTTCCTACGTCACGTCAGTCCAGGGCTTTCAGTTCAGACAGCTCGGGGAAGGTAAGACCTCAGCAAAGAGGTCAACAGCCTGAACACGGACTCTGTTACACAAGAGTTTGGCGTGTGCTTACAGCAAATTAAGGTCCACCAGAGCGGTAGGCAGCGTCCTTAACATTTCCCTCTGGTTTCTAGCTTTGCCTTCCGTGGAGCCTATAGCGGCGCCAGGTTTGTACTGTGCCATGCCTGCTGCATGGTAACTGAGCCGACTGTGCTGTAGAAACCGTAGGATGACTGTAGTGCCTTTAGAAGGAACAGTCGAGCGTTTCGTAGAAATTTTACCATCGCTTTATGTACAAGCAACTGTCGTGTGGTCTGAGGAATGTTTTGCATGGAAGCACCAGTGTAAAGTAGACTCTTGAGTGGGGCCCCTGAAGTCCAGTAGTGCACAGTGAATAAGAAAGACCTTTGCATGGCATGAGTCTGATTAGGAATGCTTCTGTTCACCGCAACAGAAACCAGGTTTTCATTTATCCATATTCCATCATCTCTGTACACAGGCATGATGTCAGTGTAATGGTGACTTTATCTTTAATATCTTTATTCAGACTATGTCCATCTTACACCGTGTCTTGTCTAGTCTGTGTGTCTGTCTTCTATCTCTGGTGTGTCTAGTCTAGTCCTTTGTTTCGGTGTAGTTTGTCTTGTCTGTGTCAATCAGTCCCTGAATCTATTCTAGTCTTGTTTGTGTGTTTAGTTTGTCTTTTTTGGTCTCTGTGTGTTAGCTTGTCTATTCCTGTCTAGACCATTCTACTCTGTATGTCCGTCCTGTATCGCTAGTGTGTCTGATTTTGTCTGTCCATCTCGTCTATATGTCTAGTCCATCTAGCCTAGTCCATCTTGTCTGTGTGTCCATCAAGTCTGTGAATCTAGCCTAGTCTCTTGTGTGTTATCTAGTTTGTTTTTGTCTAGTTTAGCCTGTGTGTCTATCTAGTCTAGTCTCGTGCATCCAGCTTAGTCTATCTAGTCCTGTCTAGTCTGTTTATCTGTGTGGTCTGTCCATCTAGTCTGTGTGTCTAGTTTGTCTAGTCTAGTCTCTGTGTCTTATCTAATCTATTCTTGTCTGGTCTAGTCTGTGTGTCTATCTAGTCTAGTCTAGTCTGTGGGTTTAGTCTAGTCTTATGCATCCATCCTAGTCTTTCTAATGCAGTCTGTGTATCTGTCGAGTCTGTCTGGTCAAGTGTTTCTGTCTTTCTCCCAGTCAGGTTTGTTAGTTTAAGCACAGAAAGTGCACCCAACACAAAACTTAATGCTAAATAAATGTCTACAAAAATATTCCGATATCCTTTAAAAACCTTTTGCATATCTCGAAGCACCCGTCTGATAATAGTCTTTACCACATGCCTGAGTTGCACTCGCTGTAGTAATCTGATGCCTGAGTGGGACCAGGATGCTGTTGTTCTTCACCTCACATTTTATTTGTGCTGTGATGTGACGTTAGTGTAGTGTGTTGGCTCTACTGTAGCCTTGGCTCGCACGTCTCTGATCCCTCAACGCCCTCCTCCTCACCCCGTCCCCCCTGTGCATCTCTCACAGTAACCCCCAGCATCAGACCCTGCATGCCAGATGAGCACAGGTGTGGTGATGGGACGTGTATCCTGATGGAATACCTGTGTGACAACAGGCCAGACTGCAGAGACATGAGTGATGAGACCAACTGTGGTGAGTGGCTTCAGCTTGACTGGTCGGCAGGTTCTAACACGTTCGGCTGTAGCATGGCTGGATGATGTGTGATGTAATCACTCACGGTCACAGCTCCAAGTATCCGCTCTGTGCACTGGCCGAGTTTAATCAGAGATTTGTTTTAGATGTAAAACCGCCATCACCTCCCGTATTCACCACCCCTCCCACCACAACCACCACCACCACCAAGAAGATCCCACGGCCCCCCGGCCCACCTGGACCCTGTAGAGCAGATCAAGCCACGTGCCAGAGTGGAGAGTGCATCCCTCGAGACTACATCTGTGACGGAGAGAGGGACTGCTCAGACGGGAGCGATGAGTTCAGATGTGGTAGGTGCCGTGGCTTTGTGCATGCACGAACGCTCAGACAACAACCTACGCTCTAATCATCATCATCATCATCATCATCTTCATCATCATCATCATCATCTTCCGTCTTCTCCCAGGAACGCCATCTCCCTGTGAACCCAATGAGTTCAAGTGTAAAAACGGTCGCTGTGCTCTCAAGCTCTGGCGTTGTGATGGAGACAATGACTGTGAGGATAACTCAGATGAAACAGACTGCCGTAAGTCTCCATTTCTTTTGGAACAGGTCAACATTTGACAAAATGACAAGAGCTTCCTGACCATAAATCGACCTAGAGCGATTTAACAGTTGCCGTAAATCTCCATTTTGTCATAACTTTAGCCACCAAGGGTCCTGGCGACAGGTGCGCACCTGAGCAGTTTGAATGCCTGAGCGATCGCACCTGCATCCCAGCCAGTTACCAGTGTGATGAAGAGCCAGACTGCCCTGACCGCTCCGACGAGTACGGCTGCAGTAAGTCTCTCACCGACAGCTGTCTACAGCTCTCTGCTCTTACAACCTTTCTTTCTCTCTCTCGTGCACATTTCACTCTTTTTCTCTCTCACGTTTGCAGTCACTCTTCTCTCCTCGCTCCCTTGACCCTCTTCCATATTCACCCTCTGAGTTTCTTTGCATGCTGTGACTAATTTGCTGTGAACCAGGCTTTTTTTTCACACATGCGTTGACTGGGACACAGAGCTTTTTGTGAACCATCCATTCCTCAGAACTGAAAGGGAATTGTTCGTCCATAACAGAGAGTTATATTTCCTCTGACTTTTACGAGCTTCGCTGGATCGCCAAATTCCACTCACAGTCTTTGCACATGTGCGTTCATTATGTGTCTTAAACAGTTGTCATCTTCTTGACACCTCACAGCCCCTCCCTCTGTGACAAGCCCACCAGAAGAGTCCATCCAGGCAGCTCGGGGGGCGACGGTGAGGTTCACCTGTCAGGCTGTTGGAGTGCCGACGCCCATCATCACCTGGAGACTCAACTGGGGACACATCCCTGTCAGCGGCAGGTGGGTTTGATGAGAAATCCTCTACCTTTCTGATTTTGCAATTAAAACTCATTTAATAAACCAGCTGTGAACAGCATTTCTGCATGCTGTGCAAAGGTTTTTAATATCTATCGAGCTGATTTTGTCGATGCTACTGTCACAAAAACATGTGTTGCAAGCTGAACAAAACATCTGCATCCGGTGAAAGCCAGTCTTCCCCAGATTATCTGCATCAGACCATGAAGATTTGAAAATTGACCCTGAATTATTTCTTTTCACCTGATGTTTGATGAGTTCTCTTCGAAACCACAGCATAACTGTGGACAGTCTTCCCAGATAAGTGCTAACTCACAACTGTAGTTAAAACTGTGATTTTAATTACCAAGATATTTGTGGTGTACTTCAACTCCAAGAGTTCTTGTGTCAAAATGTTCACTCTGGGTGTGTGTGCGGTTAGGCAATTACAGTTGAAGTTTATAGTTGTTGTTTTTTTTTCCTCAGAATGTTACCATGAATTCTGGTTGACATAGACTGAGTTAAATGCTGTAAAAATGGTCACCTCTGCTGTGTTTCTGCGTTCCCAGGATCTCCATGACCAGCGAGAACGGCCGCGGCACCCTCACCATTCGTGATGTAAAGGAGGCGGATCAGGGGGCCTACACCTGTGAGGCCATCAATGCTAAAGGCCTGGTGTTCGGCATTCCTGACGGAGTGCTGACTCTCACATCAAATCCCAACCCAGGTACTGACACCTCACTTCTACTGCAGGTTCTCCTTCAGAGACAAAACAATACATGATTGAAAATATAAATCAAATTTTTTTTTTCCTGTGTCTATCTTATTCTCTGCAGGAAACTGTCCCGACGGTCACTTCAGTGTGTCTGGCCGCTGCGTGTCCTGCTTCTGTGCTGGAATCACCAAGAACTGCAAGAGCACCGGCCGCTACCGCAACCAGATCAGCCTGCGCTTCAACGAGGAGGAAGACTTCAAAGGCACTGAAGCTATTGATGCTTATGAAATTGGAGCTAAGAGAGCTAACACAATGTCAAAAGAAATAGTATACCTGAGTATAGTATACCTGACATCATGGCCATGAATACAAGCCTGAGTGAATGTGTTGTCATTGCTTCCAGGAGTGAATGTCACTTACCCCTCCAGGCCGGGCACTCCTCCTCTCTCCTCCACTCAGCTCCTCATTAACCCTGAGATGGAAGAGTTCCAGCTCGTCGACCTATCACGCCGTTTCCTCAACCTTGACTCCTTCTGGACTTTGCCTCGCCAGTTTCTTGGCAACAAAGTAAAGAGAACAATCCTTTTCCAGGCTTTATTTAACTTAAGTTATTATCACAAATATGTTTGAAAATCATACCATCTGTTTTTAGATCGACTCCTACGGAGGGTCCTTGAGATACAAGGTGCGGTACATACTGGCCCGTGGTCTTACTGAGCCTGTGGAGAAGCCAGATGTGGTGCTGGTTGGAAATGGACGCAGGCTTGTGTACCGCAGAGGCAACGGCACCCCTGCCCAAGCGGTCAACCAGAAAGAGATCAAATTCACAGAGGTAGGAAAAGTTTTTCTAACAAAAGCAATTAGGGATTCTGCACAATCCTGTGGCCCGTTTGGGTTGATGACAGATAGTTTTGTCAAAAAAATACAAAAACTTTGTCAAAGATATCGTTTAAAAAAACACATTAAACACCAGATTCCACAAAAATAGAAATGTCATCAAATTTTACTTATGATTAATGTTGAATATATTAAAAAATCATACAAGAACAAGATCATCAAAAATAAAATGAAGCAAGCTTGAAGTATCATTTTTTTTTGTAGGATAAATGGCAGCACTCCAATGGCCGCGCTGTGAGCCGGGAGGAGCTGATGATGACGCTGGCCAACCTGGACAGCATCAACATCCGCACCATCTACGACAACCACATGGTCAGCGTGGCGCTCAGTGACATCGTCATGGATACCACCACCGTGGAGTTCAGCACTTTGGGTCATGCCAAGGACGTGGAAGAGTGCCGGTAAGAAAAAAAAAAAAAAAGATTCCAGCTTGATACTGTGAGGTGGGAGCTCCTTTACAGGGCGTCAGTCAGCAGTCCACAACCTGTTGGGACGTGTTCAGTTTGAGCATATTTAGACTGAAGAGCATTCATATAGATGGGGACTGCTTTTGAAAGTTTTGTTTGTGAAATCATAATGATAGAAACGTACTTGGATGAATAGCTTGGTGGCCCTGCCCCAAAATTTAATGTCCCTGGTTCAGTTGTGGTCAAGGACCATTGCCGTGTGTCATTCTCTCTCTCTCTGTGCAATTTTGTAGTATTTTTGTTGTGCCTCAGTCAGCTGTTTTTTATTTAACCGATTAAGACAGTAATTTGTGGTGCATTTTGTGGTGTTGTAATTTGACTCATCATAGTTTGTACGGAAACTTAACCACACGATTTGTCGTTTCCAGATGTCCTCCTGGATATTCAGGCCTGTCCTGTGAGATGTGCTCCTCTGGTTTCGAACGCGTCCCCGGCGGCTCCTATCTGGGCACCTGCGCCGGTTGTAACTGTAACGGTCATGCCAGCGCCTGTGATCCAATCAGCGGACACTGTCTGGTAATAACTCCTTTATGAGCCAGAATCTAATTGTTAGGTGGATCAAATGTTTTAAATTGGAATTCAGAGATAAATTACAGCTCAAATTAGATATTTGTCTGATTTAAGGAAATCAGTTTGTTCACTTTTTGTGAACTGAGAATATCAATATCACTCTAGTGGTAGCTAGCTACTGATAAATAAAGCACAGAAACGGGAAAACATCCTCTTAGGAAAAAAAAGCTTACTAATTGCCATGTTGCATTTTGTTTGTTTACTGCAGTTCATTCACAAAGTGAGATGAAGAGTAAAAATAAAACATTGTGGCTGGAACATGAAGTCCCTGCGCCTAGCCAAAAACTCCCTGCACTCACCGACTTGTTGTTTTTACATTTCTGTTTGTGCACAGATTAAACACATGAGATAAAATGTGTGAATATGTTTTTGTATTGAATGTACAGCTTGTGTGTAAAGGTGATGGTAATCACTTCACTTCCCCACTTTATCCCAGCTTCCACTCTTTATGCTAAGGGGTTTTCCCGAGATGTCCAACTATAAATTTGAAACTAGTCTGATGGGCGTCGATGTCAGAGAATGACGTGTGTGCTCTTCCCTCCACAGAGCTGCCAGCACAACACAGAGGGCCCTCAGTGTGACAAGTGTCGCGCCGGCTACTTTGGTGACCCGAGCCGAGGTCGCCCCGATGACTGCAAGCCCTGCCCCTGCCCGTACTATGAGACCTCACGCCGGTAAGGTCCCAAATCCACCCAGACCACACACACATGCAGAAACACATCCACAGTACAAATACACACACACACACACACACCACCCACATGACATCTTTGGGAGTTTGGCTGCTTTGCCCTTCGGTTTTTTATTTCCCATAGCTGAGCTCATTCAGATATTTGAGCACTGATTTATTCATTCAACATCCTACTCACTAACCTGCTGCTGGGCTCTTTCGTTGGGTTTTGTAGTTTCTCTGACACCTGCTTCCTGGATGTTGACCAACAGCCGACATGTGATGCCTGCAGGCCCGGCTACACAGGAAGACGCTGTGAAAAGTGAGGAAACCTATATAATTAATAATACCTTCAGATTGTGGTTTAAAGAGTTTGAAGATGTTGGTGATTAGATTTAAAAGAAATGATATCATCCATAATGATTGGTAGTTTGTAATTATTGTAACAAGCAAAATGAGCTCATATTTTTCTTGTATTTCAGGTGTGCTCCTGGTTACCAGGGTAACCCCCTCCTGCCTAATGGAAAATGTGTTCCTAACCGTGAGTATACATTCAACAACTGCACTACCAGTTTTTTGAAATTCTCAGTTCCAGGCATGAAATTGACACAAGCTGCCCCTGGGTTGCTTTACCTGTTGTACACTTCAGTCATCCCAGGAATATGACCACGAGGAGGTCTTGACCCTGAGTAATGATTACCATCAGGGTTTTCCCCTCTGGTGTTACAGTAGGCTGTAGTATGTGGTCATAGCTCAGGTATGCAGAGTGGCTGGAACACTTCCAGGTTCACTTTCCTCCCCCTATGTCATCTTCTTTCCACTGCTCTGTCCCTGCAGAAAACTCAAAGTGCGACAACAGAGGCACCATCAGCTCCAGCAGCAGGCCGTGCAGCTGCAAGGTACTCATGCACTGTAGTTAACTGCAAAGTGAAGTATTGGGATGATATTATAACCACTGATTGTTAAATCTGCTTTTCATTCGTTGTATTTTTTCTGCTGTCATCTTTTCTGAAAGAAGGAAGCTTGACACGCAGCTGGATTACACATGTGCGCACTTGTGAGTTCATATCTGTGTGTGTGTGTGTTGCAGAACAACGTGGCAGGCACGCTGTGTGACGAGTGCAAGCCCGGCTTCTTCCACCTCTCAGAGGCCAACCCCGAGGGCTGTCTACGCTGTTTCTGCATGGGCATAACCGAGCAGTGCGCCAGCTCCACTTGGAATAGGGATCAGGTCGGTTGCCAAGCTGTGAATAATTAAGGGAGGGGTGAATATTCTTGGTGTCAAGGTTTTGACTCAGTGTTTGTGCAGCTCTGCTTTATCAGCAAATCCTTTCAGACACTTAATGGTGAGATTCAGTGTGCAAACAGTGAGTGCAAGCGCATGTAAATCTCAGTTCACATCTCAAGTCTGACAACTGTGTGTGTGTGTGTGTGTGTGTGTGTGTGTGTGTCTCAGGTGCGAGGAGGGGTGAATGGGCAGCTCTTCTCCCTCTCCAACAGTGCCAACACTAAGACTATCTCTGAAGGCATCTCCCAGAGGGGTTCCTCTGAAGTTGTCTACCGCTCCTTCTCCAGTGTCCCCAACGACATCTACTACTGGGTCCTGCCCGAGAGCTTCAGAGGCGATAAGGTGAGAGAAAACGGCAAAGTAAAGAGCAGATGAGGGGATAAGAGAGAAAATAACTCCCAAGTGTTAGTCAAGGTAGATTTCTCTGCCCTGTCTGTCCCACTCAGTCGTGCCTCAACATGTTGCCAAATGAAAAGGCTGCACTTACCCACAGAGCGAGCCTCCTTTGAACCTCTTGCTTGAATTCACAGTGAAGCCCAACATGGGTGTCTTGTGACTGCCCCCACACTATCATAGGGGTGAAATACCTTTCCACCATTTGCTTTTGTTGAGATGTGCTTATCTTTTCACTGTGTTGTGTACCAGGTGACGGCCTATGGCGGGGAGCTTCGCTATACAGTGCAGTTTACACCGTTTCAGCGCTCGCTGGTGATTGACGGGAAGCCAGATGTGGTTCTCCAGGGCAACGGCATCTTCCTGGAACACTACTCCCAGACCAAGCCCCTCCCACGTGTCCGACAAACCTTCACTGTGACCTTCAGGGAGGTGGGTTTCATTGATGGGGATTTCTAGCTAAATCTGTGTCCTCACACACTGTTAGCTGACTAACTCCTCCCTTTCCTCCGGCTGATAGTCTGGGTGGCGTCGCGCTGATGGGCAGCCATGTACTCGTGAGCATCTGCTGATGGCTCTGGCTGACGTCACTGTCCTCATGATCAGGGCCTCCTACGCAGACAACATGGACGAGAGCAGGTATGGTGGTTCTGGTGGTTCTTTTGACAGCTGCCAGCACATTCACACACCTCAAACTGAATCCAAGAGCATTTCACTGAAAACTGGCAAACATAAAGCATGTTGTTGATTGTGTGTTTATCATGTTAATTAGCATCTCAGACATCAAGATGGACATTGCTGTTCCTCACTCCACTGGTAATGAACGTGCTCTGGAGGTGGAAGAGTGTGCCTGCCCTCAGGGATATAGAGGACCCTCCTGCCAGGTACTGACTGATAAAAAAAATATCTACTTACTAACTCTCTGGGAGGTTTCAACCGCATCTCATGGGCGTCATCATGATAGTTGACGTCCAAGATCAACTATAAACTTTAATGCCTTTCTTTGTTTAGTTTAGTTTGAAAAGGGAAAAAAAAAAAGTTGAGTCAAATACAGATACATACATATATGCCTTAGCTTGTTAAGAACCGCTCGGTATTTTATTTTCCATTGCAGTCCCTGATGATAATTGCAGTCTGTCTCTCTGCTACTCCAGTGGAACAAAGACATATTCCTCTGTCATTACTTGTCTCTCACCTGAGGTGTTTTTCCCTTCCCGTTGCAGGAGTGTGATGAAGGTTACACGCGGACCGGCTCTGGCCTTTACCTGGGCACATGTGAGAGGTGCGACTGCAATGGTCATGCCAGCAGCTGTGACCCAGAGACCGGCAGTTGTCTGGTAGGTCTTCTGCTACTCTTCCTCTGTCTCACTTCTTGGCTGGTGTCGAACACGCTTTGATCTCTGTTGTGGAATGCACTAATGGTTTCATGGCGATTTCCAACATGTGGAAACACACTACACTGTCCCTTTTAAGTAGTGTATATTCAACCGTTCCATGGATCTCACCTCTTTTTCTTCTGTGAATGTGTGTGTCCCGACTAAAAGCAATGTCTCCACAACACCGCTGGGCCAAGGTGTGAACGTTGTCAGCGTGGTTTCTATGGAAACCCTGTAACAGACGGCGCTCAAGCCTGTCAGCCCTGCCCCTGTCCTGGAAGCACATCCAGCAACCAGTGAGTTCATGTCTAAAAATCTTAGTCAATTTGGGTCAGTTCAGTCGGTACAGAGTACCTCTACAGTTTAATGCTACATTGGGAAAAGTAAACTGTGTGCAACAGAAATGCATCATAATAACCAGACCCAACTGTATAAAAAACCTCATGGTGTGTGTGGACTTCTGTCGCCACAGATTCTCCCCGACATGTTATCTGGAGTCTGATGGTCAGCCGACCTGTGACAGGTGTCCCCCCGGATACAGTGGCCGACGCTGTGAAAGGTACGCACCTACCCCCCTCCTTCTCCTTCTGCTTTTCCTTTCCGGCTCTGTCTTCCTCTTAGGCTCGTCTGGACATTGCTCAGTGTGTGGGGGTTACCGAGCGGGTCGGGAGCAAGGTTAGCAGGTGGGGGGGGGGCAGGGGCTGGCACTGGCACCCATTGGTTTCACTCACAGGAAAGGGATGTAAGCATGTCTGTGGTTCGGCATCACTTTTGTTTTTTCCCTAGCAGTTGTGATTGAGCGGCGTCAAGTGGAGGGATGGGAGATGCAAATCGGTGCCACCCATTCTGACGTACACGTGAAGTTTTGTACTGTGTCCTGTTTTTCCAGATCTGCTGTTGGATATTGTTTTCTACTGTGGTAGAAAAAAGTCTGTTTGTTTTAGGATAAGGGGCCTTTGGTGGTACTGAGAATATCACCCAGATTTTATTGTTTGTGGAAAAGAAATAAGTAGAAATGTCCTCAGGAAACCTGGAGTTTAGTTGGCTTTATATCTTTTGCTTTCCTCTGTATTTTGCTTTATCTCCAAAAGCCTTCTCAGTGACTGCTTTCTGCTTCAGCTTTGCGCTTTGCTGGTAGTGATTTTTTAAGGTGTTGGTTCGTGTGATTTCTGTCTGTGCAGAGACCAAATGTATTTTCTGGGTCTCTACAACATAAATGTAGATGTGGCATTTATGAGGACTCCTGTCTGGCTAATGAATCTTTGCCGCTCCGAGGGCAAAGATGACGAGGTGACTTGGGTGCAAGACACAACTTATGAATAATTTATTATTTGAACATCTCTGCCTGCATCATACCTGATTCTGCTGTTTTGACATTAAGAGAAGAGATGCCCTCTGCAGACAGTTGTGGGGACCCCTTCCGGGAGAAGCAGATAGAGGGCTTCCTGCCTGTGGGGTGTGGATCTGAAGCAGTATTCAACTTCAGCTGGGAGAAAGAGATAACGCCGTACGGCAGTGGAGATGATGACATTGACCCCTCAAGGCCTGTTACTTTAGGAACAACTGTCATCCCTACTAGAGCTTTACTATCTACTGCAGGTGACCGTCGCTCTGCCCAATCCACTAAAGCAACAGAGGTGGGCATTGTCTCAGTCACTGCCAATAGATCAACATCCAGACTGCCACCACGCTTCACACCCAGCTCAGAGAGTAGACACTCCAGCTTCCAGCACCTGCTCCGGATTCACCTGAACACTTTTAACCAGCGCCTGAGCATGCTGGAAAGCAACACACTTGATATGAAGGAGAGCATTCGTAGTATGGAGGACCAGCAGAGTAATCTCAGCTCCCAGCTGACGGAGCTCATCACTATCCATTCGGCTGGGGAGAAGAACAAGAAGGTTAGTGAACTGGAGAAGAGCTACACAGACATGGAGGCCCGTCTGAGCAGACTAGAAGGAAGGCTAGAAATCCTGATCGATGGCTTCACCGCCCTGGCTCAGGAGATGAATAAGATGAAGCGTGCAAGACACACCTCCCGTTCACCCCAAGAAAGGAGGCTTCTGCCTCCACTCAGCACAGTCCTTGCACTCCCGTCATACTCAACACCTCAGCCTCCAGTCAGAATTATACCTACAGAAACACCACTCACCAGTAGGGCCACAGTGCCGAAGAGCATCCCTACCCCAGGCCTTCCCACGAATAAACCCACATCTGCTCCTCAGAGAGATAGAAAACTCAAACCAGCAGCAACCACTAAGCCAGATAAAAAGACTACAAAACCCCAATCAGTCACTAGGTCATCCAAAAGGCAAGTCTCAAGTTCTACAACAACGTTAAAGACGACCTTGAGTAAACCGAAGACTGCTTCTAAAATTAAACCTAAGACTACACTGAAGCCCGAAACGAAAAGTCCAGAGGGTGGGAGGTCTGCCGTGACAGCTAAACATGTTTCGCAGCCAAGCCAAACAAGACTAGAGCGAGTCAAAGAAGAGGCAACGGTCACTAAATTTCAACTGGAGCCACCATCTCATGAATCAAAGTCTGTTAGAAACCATCAGCTGCAAAAACAATCTGACCAGGCCAACAAAAAGGATTCTGCTCTACCTATTAAAAATAATGGGCATAACAAGGTGTTTAGATCAGATGCACCGGTTCGACAGACAGTTAGGGAGAGCAGGAAGCCTTCAGAAGTTGATTCAAAGAAATCATCAAAGCCACACAAGTCAAACCAAAATGAGTTGGTCTCTCAGAAAACAAGGAATTCTGCTAAGTACACAGTCACAGCCACAAAGCCTACCGTGGCTACTACTACAAAGAAATCTAAAACAACAATAAAAAGGACGACGACTCCTAAAACCAAGGTTACTACTGCGAAGAAGAACTTTACCACAACGGCGAAAAGGACACCAACTCCCTCAAAAACCAAGCGTACTACTGCAAAGAAAGTAACTAAAAAGCCCCAGCAGAAAAAGAAGACTAACCCTCATTCTGGTGTTTTGGACCTGCTGAGGTTGTTACAAGGAGACCAAAAGTCTGCAAAGCGCAAAAAGAATCACGATGGTTCTCTTCATGTTGTCCTGGGAAGGCTGGCCATTCCTATCAGAATTATCCCTGATGACTAGGGAATAATGCCTCGACTTTTATTATTTTATTTTTAATTTTTTCCATTGTTCATATTGCTAGGCTCCGATGCTAAATATTTATACTGCTACCACGACAATGGAACTTTATGAAGGGACACATTTTATGACATTGTTTTATTGCAGAGGGACCTTTCAGATGTTTGATGTTATGCTGATGTCTTAGTATTTGGTACTATTGGCTTTAAAGGTGTGTTTTATGACTAACAGAACTATTGCACAAAACCCTGCTATGAAGAGATAGCTTAGCATTAGTACCTCTCATGTATATACATTTGTACAAGTTGTTATGGCCAGACTACCTCAAGTTTTACCCCCAATGCTGCCCAATGCTTGTTAGGTTGTTTTGAAAATCTCATGTACGTCATGCCTGTTTCCTCCATTCACATGGGTATGTCTTCAGTATTTGTTTTAATTGATACAGTGTTGGTGTCCTGGAAAAACCTTAAATATGGCAACCCTCGCTTTCAGGACAAAATCAGTTATTGTTTGCAACGTGTGCACTGCTTTCTATGCTGAATAATTTTATGAATAAGTCCTAAAATGTTCTACATGTTTAGGCTAGTTTCCCTTTTCAGTGTAAAGGTCTGACTGAAGATACAAGGTCTTCCTGGAACACAAGTGTTAAGTTTCAGTGTAAAGGTTAGGTGCTTTTTTTATTATTATATGAAGATTAGTTTTGGCGATAATCCCCCGCTACGTTATCGACAAAGCTAACAATATCCCACCCTGCTAGTAGCCCGAGAAAAAAACATTTTACTGTGTTATTTGTTATTCATAGATTTTCAAAAGTAATGAGGCTAAAATTACAGTTTTAGCTGAGCTAGTGATGTTGCTGTAGGGATGGCAATGACTGTTGGTCCACCACTTTGGTCCAGACTAAAATATCTCCCCAACTATGAAATGGATCGGTATGAAATTGTGTGCAGACAGTCATGGCCGCCATAGGATAAATCAAATTGACTATGCTGATCCTCTGACTCCTTAAGTGCCACCTTGAGGTTGATATTTATGGTTTTGAATGAAATATCTCAGTGATTATTGGATAGATTGACATTTAGTAGAGAGATATTTGTGCTCCCATCAGGATGACTTTAATGAGCTCCTGAGTGTTGATCTAGCACCATCATCAGGTCAAAATCATAATGAAAGTTTGAAAATCTTGTGTAGAAAGGTAATAATTTGGCACAAGGGCCATGGCGTGGCCAAAATGCTCTGTTGAGCACGAAGTTTTATTGCAAATTGAACCTTACATTTTGATATTCCTTGTGAACCTAATGATGTTTTTGTTCTTATGGTGGCACTAGAAGAAAATTTAGCTACATCTGAAAACAACTGGATTCATCTGCTCGGGACCATGAATATTTACAGTCACTTTCATTGTAATCTGGCCAGTAGTTGTTGCGACCAAAGTACAAACAGACTGACTACCCTATATTTTTGCTAGCAGGGCCAAGGTTTGGTCCATCATATATGATCATATCATCAGCATTTAGTATTAGAAATACATAGACCTAGTTTCCTAAATCATATCTATATATTTTTAGGAGTAATAAAAATGTAAGTTGTTTGTGCAAATTGTGTCATTTTATTGTGATGTAAGACCACTTTGTTTGTCATGTTATGGTTATTATGAGCTGTATGTTCATTCATAAGAACCTTTGGTTATGAACACATAGCATTTTCAACACCACATCTGTTTTGACATGCTTCTATTTTCCTATGTAATGAGAATTATCCTCATCTTTAAATCTGTAAAACAACACGGACTGGAAGGACTTTGTTAACTACACCTTAGAAACTACTGTATATCTCAGGAGTAACTTTGAATAGGATTTCCCAAAGCAATTTCGTCCTCTCTGTTGGCTGTTGACCTGCGGACCTGGACAGGTGAGGTAAGACCAATAGCAGCTGTCCTCAGCGCAGCCTGCACAGATCTGTGGTTGGATTAGCCTTTGCTCTGGTGGCAGTGGCATTGTTGGCTTGGGTAGAAGTCGTATCGCTTTGCTATGTCACAAAATAAGAAATAACTTTCCTCTTCAGCAGCTTAGCATCTTGATCTGCTGCTCATTTTTTCAGCTGTGCTCACTTCTGCTTCGTTCTGTTATCACTTCTGTGTTTGTGAAGCTTTTTATTTTAACTTTTTTTTATTTTAAATCTGGTGATAATTTCTTATTCTCTGTTAATTTAATGTCATTGTTTCTGTTCCTGTGCGAAGGCTTTTCAGCTGTACCACACTCGTATGAGAGATGGACTCAACATCTGAGACATGTTGAATGTTTTAGCAGCAGCTTCATCCATCTCCAGTGCAAGCAGTGTTTCATTATCTTTTTCTCTGGGAAAACTCTTTGTATACATTGCAAAAGTGGGGTGTCTGTGATTTTTTTGGTCATGTGAATATAAGACCAGTCTTTGGTGTGGATATGTGTACTTCCTGGATGGAATAACGGAATAGTTTGTATCTTCCTTGTCTGAATGACTCAGTCCTTTGTTCGTGGTTAAGGTCTGCTTTGGGTCAAGAGGACTCCCTAAACGACGCAATTCATCAGATGTATCACCTCTTGCAGACTTCCCAGCTTCCTGCCTCATTGTTTTTGGGTAAAAGCTTGTATCCCTCTTGACTGGAAATATTTACTCAAACACATTGTCTATTTTTATTTCAGATGTGCTGCAGGATACACTGGCAACCCACTGCTCGGACAGAGATGTATTGTTGGCAACAATGAAGTCAATGGTACATTTTATCTTATGAGCCATGAAAATTTTCTTCATCTTGACAAGAGTGAGAGTTGGTACACGCTGAAACCCATCTGCTCCACTGTCCTGTTACAGGGAACTGCCGTAACTGTGACCCGAGAGGAAGCGAAAGCTGCAGTGGTGGTGTGTGCACCTGCAAGGTGACCAAACAAAGACACTTTCTATTTACACCGTCTCTCTTGTTGTGTGTCCCGATGTGGACCTTATTTCTTTGTATCTCCTTCTCCTGATGCTATGTTACAGATGAATGTTGAAGGCCCATCTTGCTCCAGCTGTAAGCTTGGGACCTTCAGTCTCAGCAGTGAAAACAAAGATGGCTGCTTGTCCTGTTTCTGCATGGGCATCACTCAGCAGTGCTCCAGCTCCACATACTACAGAGACCTGGTAAGGCCTATATGCTGCAGCAAGTAAACAAACACTCTCAACAAAGAAACCAAATGCAAGTTTGCACTGAGTAAAGTAGCTATATGCAGTAGCCACAGCCTGTTGGCAGGTGAGTTCCACAGAGAAAAGACATGAGTGGGCTAAATTCAGGGGAGTCTGAATCCCATCCATCAGTGATGTTAGCCAGAGATTGACTGATATCTCCCAGTGGAAGCAATTTTTTTCTTCTCCCCTTTTTAGTAAATAACTGCAAGGATAACTTTGATATATTTTTGATTGTCTTTTGCCAAGGTCTGCTGTTGCATAAGCACTCCATTGTTGTGAAAGCTTTCTCTGTTACATTTCCTGCAGAGATAGTCAACAGCAGCCCATAGAACTGATAAGTCACTTGTTATGGAAATCTGCCGATTATTCAGTCAGGTCAGGTCAGTACAAGGAATGCAAGTACATGTTTTGGCATTACTCCAGTGACTTTCTGGTGACACAAAGGTTTGATTCTTGAAACTTTTAATGTGCCAGTCAGGACCAGTTCAGCAACTTAAGTCAAGTTTATTTTTACCTTTTTGCTCAGCTGCCAACTAAGTTTTCTCATAAACTGACTTTGCCTCTTCCCCTACAAAGAGAGCTGCATGTCTTCAATAATCAGTCAAAATTGCTGTGGAAAGTAATTTTATTACTTATTATTTGTAATATTGTATAAAGTGAGATTTCCGTGTCTTTGCCGAAGAGTTGCTGAAGAGAGGTTCAGAGCTTCTATTGGTCGGCTCACCAACCTTTTGTTGCTGGAGCTCCACAGAGAAGCCCAAGACAGGAGATGTACCTATGTACATCTATGTTACTATTTTGAGATTGTTTTTGCTACTTAAAACCAAAAATATATCTTCTAATTGATATCAAAACTCTAAATAAAACACAGGAAAAGTGTGGGACCTTTAAATCTTTATTATTTACTGAAGATTGTTTGTATTTTCAAATGTCCTCTTGCAGGTGTCCACAGTCTTTTCCCCAGGGAACTTCCAGGGATTTGCTCTGGTGAACAGTCAGCGCACCAATCGCATCACCACTGGTTTCACGGTGGAGGTTTCCACTGGAAACACTCAGCTGTCCTATAGCAACTTTGACTACCCAGAACTGGAGCCTCATTACTGGCAGCTTCCAAGGGCCAACCTGGGGGATAAGGTCAGTATCATAGAGCACATACAGCAGCTAAATCAGTGAAAGTAGCCAAAGCAAGGACATAAACTTCATGGTGCTGTACATAAGGGGCTGAGCAGCACTCATCCGAAACTTGTAGACCACTCTTCTGCTATCGCCGTCTCCATTTTACTGCTTTTTCCTACTTCAAACTTCAGCCAGTCTTTCTTTTCAAACAAATTTGTGCAGATTGCTTTTCCGCGTCTGTGTGCAACCTCTGTGCTACAGGACAAAATGTTTTGCGTAAATTTATGGGCCCAAGTGTTCACTTACATAACATAGATTTTTTTCGTGTGTGTGTTCACTCTTTGTAGAAAGATTCTTTCTTTACTCGCATGAGACGAGGAGAACAGGTATAGTAATGTTGGGCAGTAGTTGTCGTGTTGTGACTGTAAAGTGTTGTCTGGCATGTTTCAAGTAATTGCTGATGTGGCATTTTTAATAATATTAAAAATTATATATGGCATTCAGTATATTATACTGAATGCCATATATTTTATGCAGTGCATATCAATACATGATGGATGCACATCATGTTTTATGGTTGTAATCATTTCTTCATGTTGAGTGAGTTTGTTGTGAGAAGCATGATATTTTTACAGCTGTGTTTGCAGTTTTGCGGCTGAAGGTGAGGACTAAGTGTCTCTTAGATCTGACCAGATGCGTCACAGTGCATTTTGCACACAGAAATTGCTTTCTGCTCCACATCACATGAGCCCTGTAAATGGATTGATCATTAATGGTCCATTAAAGAGCTTCATACAGTTTAACTTTGCTCCAATAACACTGCCATAACACTCCCGAATGCCATCAGCTCAGTGATAAGGAAAGTGATCAAAGAGCTTGCTTTATCCACATCAATAGAGTGACTCGAACTTGCCAGAGGAGCAGCTAAGGAAGGGTGCTTCCATTTGGAACCTGATGGCCTCTGAACATAAAGACACCCACAGATCCAAACGAGCTAGCCAGGTATTTGGTTTGAATTGCACCGTAGATTGTTGTAGTGAAGGCAGCACTCGCACTAATCAGAGTAACCCAGGCACAGTGTTTCTGTCATTTTAAGCTAACGCACTGAGACTTTGTGGACATCTATGGAAGAGAATCCCCCGTGGTTCATAGATGTAGCAGCATGGAGGATCACCTCGGTGTGACGAAGGGTCACTGAGCAGGGCATGTTGTCAGATGTGACTGCGTGTGCATGTGTGTGAATTACAAGGATCTGAGTTGGCATGCAGAGGTAGGTTTCAGGGAAGTTTCTAAAGTCCAAGAAGTTGTTGATTGAAGTGTTTCATTGGTGTGATCCCACTGTTGGACTGAGAACAATTCACCAGAGCCCAAAAACCTTTATTTTCTCCAGTAAACAGGTTACTACAGTGCTTGTGGATGCATTTTCCGATTACCTGCATAACCTGAGTTCTCAGTAACCTGGTTGCTTCTGTGCATGTAAACATACTGAGCATCGTAGAGTAGGACTGAAAAGCATGAACCAGCATGTTCACCTTCTTACAGTGATGTACATCAGTGTACATCATGTGTACAACAACTAAATTCTTAAATCCCGTCTCAGTCATTTTTGACTGTTCCCATGGTTACTGTATCTCCGGTACCCCACTGTCCGCCTTCCCAGGGTGATGTCAGGAAGCTGGATGATGAGGTCTGGGCGCTCCTCTCTAACTTTTCCAATGGACAAGCGGGTTCCCCTCCATTCTTTCCCTTCTCCTCTAAATCCTCCTCCTCTTTCTCGTCTTCTTCCTCTTCTTCTTCTTCTTCTTCTTCTTCTTCTTCTCGGGTCCCTACTTCCACTTCCACCTCTTCATCCTCTCGATGGTCTTTGCGTCACCTGAGCCCCCCTTCTCCTCCGTCTGGTATCTCCTCTTCAGTTACGCCAACCAGACCCCAACCCTACTCCCCAGGTCATTCTCCTCATCTGCAGGTACCCTCTGTCAGAGATTACAACAGGTTTACGGATTGTTGATGATCTTTTTTTTTTCTTTTTCTTGCTCATATTGGTGACTTCTTGTGTTTCTCTTTGGGGTCTGGCTCTGCTGGGGATCAACAGAGCAAGAACAAAGTGAGCAAGACTTCTGCTAGGGCTTCTATGGACGGCAGCAAGGTAGACAGTGACGTGATTGAACGAGTGACTGAATCACTCTTGGCACATACACATAGGAAACTGCCATGCTGTCTTTGATAGAAAAGCTTTAAAAGTTAATTAACAACTGGCTGTCCTCTGCTTGTTCAGGGCAGTTAATGTTTTGTTCAAAAATTGAAACAGCACCTAACAAACTTAGATAAGATCTACTGAAGTAATGCAGAATAGTTTTAATTCATAGTTAGGGATAGCTCACAAAATCCCCATAATCGACTGGGTGGTGTTTTCCATTGTGAACCAAATAGCTCCCACTCGGTGCTGTCACTGTAATTGACCACTTGAGAGTGGCATTGGTTTTACAATGGTCTGTCATTATAACGTTGTCTCCTTTAAAACTTAAGCTGTTATTTTCACCTTATTGACAGTGGTAGCTGTTGTTAAAGTTGTCAGACAAAGCACAGTGCAGCTTCTGCGCTGTTATCAAACTGTCAGCAGAGTCTTTAATAGCACTTGTACTAGAGAGTGTGTACTTAAAGGAGTTTAACTGTTTGCCAAACATTTGTCCTGAGAGTCTTGTCAGTCTTTACTTGCCTTCATTCGCCATGCTTTCCTGCTTGTACTGCTTCTCTGCCTCTCTCTCTCCCTCTGTGGCTTATTCTCTTCCGCCTCTCCTTCCTCCTTTGCCTCTCAGTACGCGCTGGTCTACAAAGATTTCAGCATGCACCAGGATGATCTGCTCTACTGGCAGCTCCCAGCGCAGTTCACAGGGGATAAGGTAAACTTCTGCTGATGTCCCCTCCTGATCCCTGGTCAACCCAACCCAGTCACAGAAATACAGCACCTTTATATCCTCCAGTCTTCCCACTACCCCTCTGTCCTCATCATCATAACTCCCTTATCTTTAGTCCCTCACCTGTCCACACTATCTGTGCCCTTTGACTTTGTCCCAGCCCTCCCTCCAACTGTCCTCTTGAATTCCTGTACTACATTCCTCCACTGTAATAAAAACAGAGATAAAGGCTTGTGCTATGTTACCATATGTTATGCTATATTACTTGACATACCATATGTTATGTCAAGTAAGGGCCAAACTGTGGTTTATAATCCATATTCATTCTTTCTGTCACAAAAATAATTTACAAATATCCCTTAATACATTTTAGGTTTTACCTTCTTGGCTGTCTGTTGTTTAACATTTAGGTCAAAAAGTGTACAAAATATTTTATTCATTAAAGGGCCACTTCAGTGATGGCCAAAAATGAAGCCACAGAGGCAAATGTCAGACACAATACAACTGTTTTTACATGACAAGTAAATTAAACTTTATGTGTAAAATGGGTGTAGTGGCCCTTAAAGTGCATTCACCGCTCTGAAATTTAGTGACATTCACGGGAGTATCAAAATGTGTTAATTTCATAACTCGCATTAGGGCTGAACAATTAATCAAAACATTTTTGAGATCGCAATACAGCCAAGTGCAACATCTGAATCACAGGAGCTGCAATTTTTTTGAAAAGGGCAAAATGTGTCACAACATACCACAAATGAAGCATTGTGGTGCAACAGAGATGCTTGGACCTATGCATCATGTTCTCCACACGTAAGGGAATACGTTCGTTTTTTGTTTTTTTGTCGCATTTTTATATATTTTTAGTGAAAATTAAATGCAAAAATTAGCATTCCAACTGTAAACATGACTCATACAGCAATTGTAATGGCTGCTAAAATAATCGCAACATTAATTTTTTTCTTCAGTGCAATCTCACATGTTGAAAGAGAATTTTTATTTTGCTCATGCACATCCTCTTTGCACACAGGATTTGATGTTTCAGAACAGACTGTGTCGCTCTGTGTTTTTGTTTCATCATGGGAACTGCTGCTGTGTTTGACCTGGTGACAGATCTAAAGCCTCTTCCTTTGCTGACCCTGCTTTAGGTGGGTTCTTACGGCGGAAAACTCAAATACACCATCTCCTATGTGACCGGTAGCAGAGGAACATCTCTCGAGGGTCCTAATGTCCAGATTATTGTGAGTATCCTCTCACGCTGACCTGCTTGTTTTCCTCTCAAGCTTGCGTGTATTCGCAGCGTTTGCTCACCTGTCGCTGTTGCTCCTGTAGGGTAACGACATCACCCTGGTAACGTATCAGTCCTGGAACAGGAGGCAGCGGGAGGGCAGAGAGAGTCAATCGTTCGAGATTGTCTTCAGAGAGGTGAGTGACTCAGAGTTAAACATTAACATGCTGAACAGGAAGTGTTGTCAGTAAGCATCTGTTGAAGAGATGTTTGACTGAACCTAACCTCCAGGTTTCCACATCATTGCATGAGAATAACCACTGTCTTCTTGTTTCACAGGAAAATTGGCGTCGTCCCGATGGCATGCCCGCAACCCGTGAGCACCTGATGATGGTTTTGGCTGATCTGGATGACATCCTTATCCGAGCATCCTATTCCACTGAGATGCGGTCCTCCAGCATCTCTGATGTCAGCATGGAAGTCGCTGTGCCCAACTACAGCGGCTTGGCGCAGGCCCTCGAGGTAGAGCAGTGTCGCTGCCCCCCTGGATACCAGGGACTCTCTTGCCAGGTAACACATCATCTGTTCTGAATTGCTGACTTCAGTGGAAGCAATCCAGGCTGATTTTGCTTCATTAAAATGCTCCCTGATGTATCTAAATCTTAATGTCTGTTTTAGGACTGCGCCCCTGGATATACTCGCACTGGAGGAGGTTTGTACCTGGGTCACTGTGAGCTCTGTGAATGTAACGGCCACTCTGACTCCTGCCACCCTGAGACTGGCATCTGCACGGTATGAAGCACTGGATTATGGTGTTATAGCAGTCTGATGAGATGGACAGATCTCTTAACATGATGCATTTCCTCTTCCAGAGCTGCCTGCATAACACCCAGGGTGACTTCTGTGGGCAGTGCGCCCCTGGCTTCTTTGGCGACCCCACTGTTGGCACTCCAGAGGACTGCCAGCCCTGCGCCTGCCCTCACACTGACCCCGACAACCAGTGAGTACTGGCACAGATAACAAGACCTCACATTCCACCTCCATTTATAGCTCAAGACAAGTCTGTGTTGGGCTCACTTGCTGTTGTTCAAAGTAAATTCCATTGTCTTGTAAATTCTGGAGTTTGATTCGTTTCCATTATCAACCCGTTTTCTGCCAACCAACTATTGCAGATTCGCTGTCCTGCTGAAGTCATCTGATTTGGTATCCGCACATTTTAACAAATCACTGGGAATACAAAATCTTGTAGGTGCCAGTAAAAAGCAAGAGAAAAAACTACACTGTAATTGTTCCGTAAAATGTGAGAATCTGCTGCTTCCTGGGCAAATCCACTTGTTTTTTTAATCGAGTGTCATATTTTGGTTCCTCTACCAGAATCTGCTTAAAAAAATGTGGCGCTAAATTACTTGTTAATAGGTTTTGCAGGGAATCCATTGATATTGAAACTAGAATTTAGCTTATTGTCTGCGTGTGTTCAACTCATGTAACAGGTTCTCCCCTACATGTGAGAGCCTTGGCAATGGAGGCTACCGGTGCACTGCCTGTCAGCCTGGCTACACTGGCCAGTACTGTGAAAAGTAAGATAAACCAGCACTTTATTTCTGTGTTACTGAAATTGTTTCAAGTGGTTAATTTTGATAAATTGCACTTACAGTGTGGTTAAATTTTCTCTCTTGTTTTTACCATCATCAGTTGTGCTCCTGGATATGTTGGCAACCCACAGGAGAGAGAGATATGTCGTCCACACGATGGTAGGGCTACATTTTGTTTTAACGTGTGCTCAAAAATGTACTTGGATTGTGTGTGCTTCAAATATTTACTTTAGCACAATGAGCTATAATGAAAAAGACAGGAGGATATTTTGCAAAGGAGGCAAAGATAAGTGGAACGTCTTGTTTCTTTAACTTAGACTTCACACTCCAGTTTCTTTTTTATCACTTGGACCTAATTTGAACCCATTTGTCCCATTTCACTTCCAGGTTTTTTTCAATTAAGAAGAAGGTTTCTTTAGGAGTTAGCCACATTCAACTCATCCCTGATTTGTTTCAGTTAAAAACAAAGTCATCATTGAATGTTGTCCATCCAGTTTTACTTTCTGAAGCATGAATAAGAAGCATGAATAAGAAGCCCAGTTTGGCCAAGCTTATTTTGTGAAATATTATCCCAATGAGCATTCCTGTGACCCCTTTCATCAAATTTCCGACATGCAAGCTGCAATAATTTATCTTTTTGTTAAAAATTAATTGTTCTAATCAGAACAAACGCCACATTTGAGACCCATGCACAGGCACCATGCACAGGCACGCCGGAGCCCCGTAGGATTCGCACATTTATCTGCAATTTGCAAGTGACAATCAGTCATGAAATGTGACACTGCCACTATTTGCGATCTGCGGTGCTCTCAAAATCACTTTTGTGAAACAGATCCCTGATGAGTTTGTTATGACCTTTGCACTTTGCAGCTGCAGCTTCCATGGTGGTGAAGGTTTATCCAGAGAGGGTCTTGGCATCCCAGGGTGGCCCCGTCACACTGCGGTGTCAGGTGTCCAGCTCTCCTCCACACTATTTCTACTGGTCCAGAGAGGATGGGCGGCCCATCTCCAGCAGTGCAGACAGACGCAGACAAGGTAAGGGACACACTTTGACCACATGGCCAAACTTTTGGTGGGATGGCAAGATATGATCATACCCTGTGTATTCTAGAAATCACAGAAATGTTATTGAAATAGGTTTGGTTTTTTTTGTGAGTTGTTTGAAGTACATTATTGAAGTTCAGATTTAACTGATCTTAACACATAAATCGCCTGTAATTGATACACATACTGTATCATCTGTGTGTGTGTGTAGGAGCTGAGCTGTACTTCCCCAATGTCCAGCCGAGTGATGCCGGCGTCTACGTCTGTACCTGCCGAGACCAGCGCAGCGCCAACAGGAGCCGTGCTGAAATAGTTGTCACAAGTGTGTATGAGTCTCACTTCCATATTAGCAAATAGATTTGGAAAAAAAAAAAATTTTAACCTCAAGCTGCTTATTGGGGCATGGTAAATAGATATCATCTGTGGCTCAGCATGAGTTTGCCTATGCACAGATTACATAAGACCTCATTTTGGGATAAGATATGTGCAACAGCACTGGCAAAAAAAATGAGTTTAAATGAGTCTGAATCAGACCTGCCCTATGGTATAACACGGTTGTTTTAATTTCTTATTAATTTTCCAGCTGTATTAATGAACAGTCAGTGTAAATGAATTGTCTCTGCTTTTCGCCAGGCGTCCAGTCCAAACCCATTGAGGTGACAGTTGAGGAGCCTAAAGCCCAGACTGTCAGGGTGGGGTCTACCGTCAGCTTCATCTGTACTGCAAAGAGCAAGGTAACACTGGTCAATGATTGTCAATGATGAGTACTAAAATACTTGATTGATTGATTTATTTATTAAAGTTTTACTTTTAAAGGTTTACCTCAACATTTATTGACTTTCTTTACAAGTTGGACAAGAATATAGACACCACTCTCATATGTGGAGCTAGAACCAGCAGCTGGTTAGGGTAGCTCAGCTTAGCATAAAGACAAACTGAGACATCAGTAGGTATGGTGTGGATTTTGCTACCTTTGGACAAAGACAGACCAGCAGTTGCCTCCTGCTTCCAGAGAATGAGACTGGCCGAGATGATTTCATGCATCTTATTATTTCTGTGTGTCTATCTGCTCACTTCCACAGTCACCAGCCTACACCCTGGTGTGGACCCGGATGGGTAATGGGAAGCTTCCCAACCGGGCCATGGACTTCAATGGCATCCTGACGATCCAGAACGTCCAGCCTGAGGATGCTGGCATCTACGTTTGCACGGGCTCCAACATGTTTGCCATGGACGAAGGCAACGCCATCCTCTACGTGCCAGGTTCGTGATCCTTGGCACTGCGTTCCATTACCCATCACCCCCTGCCACCCACCCTACCAGCTCTGGCTCCTGTAGTTTCCAACCTTAAACTTGAGTCCCCCCCACCCCACCCCCCCAGCTTGGAATGGTGCATGCTTTTCTGTTTGACTGCATTCGTCTGCATTTGTGCACTGTAAACACTTAGAACTGCAAGCTTATCATGCTGTTAACCTAGTGCTAACTCCCAACGCTTTAAACCGCTGCTCTCAGATACCAACATAAAAGCCATGACTTGTTATCATCATTCTGCTCTTCTCACTGCCTTTATTTAACTCTCTCTGATCAGTGGATTTTTCTGTGCTTTAAATGAAGAAATACAGCTTGTGGGTCTGTTATAAACTAAAATTGCAGATAACATATGGGGTTAAGTATGGAGTTCTAGATTGAACTAATGGGCACTCAGTCATTACACATCCTCTAGACTTGCGACAAATCAGCACTCTTTCGGATCAACGATTTATGGGGATGCTTTCCGCCAACACTCTACTGAATTTACTGCTTATTTTTTGTATTCTTTCCTCTTTTTTTCACATTGGTTGAATTAATCGGTGGTGGTTTGGTTGCTTCTCGATCACTGGTAGAGTCGCTGTTTGCTGCTTTTAGAGGTTTTGCTAGCAGGGTGCTGAATTCTGTCTTTAATGCTGGGCTCCTGGTGCCCCCTCCCTTGACTGAGCTGTAGTGTGTAATGATGAGGAGGAATGTGGATGCCATGATGGGTGCTTAGTGACTCCGCGACTGACATTCAAAGAGGACTACAGTGTATTCTGGAGTAGGAGGAAGCCCACTACAGTTTTTTGTGTTGTTCCAGTCGATGCAGTATTCCTTCCTGACATTACCGTCTGCTGTGTTACTCTCTTGATCATCTCGATGATGAATGAACGATGAACAAAACGGTGCTATTAGCTATGCATTTGGTTAAACCTGTATTTGGACTGCTGTTGTACTACTGTAATATCACTCCGTCATTCCTTTAGTGTCGGCAGAAGTCGGTCCAGTTTGTATTGATTGTTACCTGTCAGATTTCGTTAATAAAATATTTAAGGGCTGACTCTTAAGGGGAAAAATGTTTTTAATCCTAATTATGTCAGTAATCAGCTACAATTGTATAATATGGTCCTTTTATTTACATCCTGTCAATGTTGTTGGCACATTTTCTTTCTTTTTTTTTTTGTTGACTGAAATATGTTATCCTGAAATGTTTCCATGAAATCAAATATATCAGAAATGTTAGAATTTCTTTTCTTTTTCGGTAATTTTTTTCCAAGGGAATTGGCCATGAGAATGCAATGACCTTGCATGATGTGTGTTTACATTTAGACAATTTCAAATGTTTTTATAGGAAAATATTTTTATATATCTCTGAGAATATATTACACCTCAAAAATCACAGGTCACATGTTAAACCATTTTTTTTTTACATTTGGTCTTCAGTTTTTTTTACCATGACTGCATTGTTTTGTTTTGTTTTTTTATTATTTGTTTATTCTTATTGACTCAAAGGCTATATGATTGCAAATATAACCAAAGGTGCTTCTGTAAAGATTTTTGTTTCTTCTTAAAGGACACCTAACTGATGTAATGTACACATGTCACATTGTAATGTATTTATCTTAACTGTGAAAATATTTTGTGAAAAAGAGAAAACTGATTAAAGTAATGACAATAGCTCACACTGATTTGCAAAATCTATGGATGGGGCTTATGATAATATATTATTTTGATCAATCGAGGATAACCACAAGCTGTATGTCAGCTTTTTAACAGCTGAAATAAAACTAGTGTTTCAGTGTTTTAAATTGCTTCCTGCCACTAACCTGCATGCTTCATGTGTGGCTATTCTGCTTACCTCTCCTTTTTTGCTGCTTGTACAGTTCTCATGCACTTTGAGTGTATGTGTACGTGTTTGTGCATATGTGTATCTTGATTTTGAATTCACAGCATAAGAAGCATTTTGGAGTATTGTTGTTTTTTTGTTTTTGGATGGTGTTGACTGTGACATAACCATTGAATTTTACAAACAATATGGTCATTCTAATCAACACACTGTCAATAATCAATAAACATATATCAGGTAAGTGTTAAAATTGAATTCATGTACCTGAATTAAATGGCACCAACTATCATGAAATCAATGATGAGCTGAAATGGATAAAGGAAAAAAAAATTATTATTATTGATATCAAGGTGGTGCCCGTTGAATTCAAGTTCATGATTTGTTTTAGCATGTTTTTGTCATGTGTGACACTGTATGGAATCAATTGGACACAAATAACAGCGGCCCACGTTTGGAGATGGATTTAAGTGTCTCTGGGGGAGATGGAAGGTAAACTGCTGTTATCCTGGAGAACTGACCTGTCAGTTTACCTGTTCCCTTCCTCCCTCCCTTCCTCCCACATCTCCAGAGGCCTCACAGACTCAGATGTTTTACACAGCCTATGAAATGTTTGAAGGACACAGAAAGCGTAAGTTCCACATGGGCACGGTTTCCTCACTCTGCCGGGCTCCCTAGGCGGGGGACCCAGGCCTCTTCCACTCTGTGTCATGCATGCACTTCACCTTGCACAGCATGGATGTATAAGGTGGCCTGGTAGTGCCCATGTACAATCAACCAAGCAGCTCTGAGAAACAAACTCTCTACACTGACCTTCACAAATCCAGAGCATCTGTGTTGTCTAATGTGCAGTTAGTAAGCAATCATCTTTAGTTGAATACAGACCTAAAGATGGATATTTGTTTTAAGTTATCAAGTTCCTGTTCTTGTTAGAGTCAAAGCTTATAAGATTGTACATGAGCATTACTGGCTCCCACCTGGCTCTTTGGGTTCATCGGGGTCCATCACAGCAGGAAAAAGTGCATGTTCATTATTACGGACAACTCCTTATGAATGTTGAGGCTACTCTCTATTACAGAAAATGAGTACTGTAAAATATATAATATTTCTTCAGTTGCACCTCACAGAGCTCATATTGTAGCAGACAAACCATTCAATTACTGATAATAACTGGGATTTTATTGGAAAATGTCTCTCTGAATTAGACAAACACATAATAAAAGCCTGTTTCTTCATGGATTTATTTTTTTGATGATATATAAAAATCTATGACATAATACAAATTCACTTTAAGTTAATTATCCAGCAACTTTCTGTTATACACCATGAGGTTTAATTGGTTTTTAACCCATAAAAAGAGACATTTTACTTCATATCGCCAAATGATTAAGTCTGGCAGTTATTTCATTATCAGGTGGTTGGTCCTTGCAGTAAATTGATAGTGTCTCCACATTCAGAGACAAGAGATGTCCCTTCTTTCTCTTTGCATTCTGCTCTTCCCTTTTTCTCCTCAGGAAACATGCTGTCATCTGGGCTTCAAACATCATACTGTGCTTGATACATCCCATCACACCCTTATTACATCATTAGCTGAATGTGGGTAGCAGACTGGTGTCCAGTGGGAGAGGCAGTGTTTCAGTGCGTCACACAGATGGAATAACACAGTAAATGTGATATTATTAGATGGAAGTCAAACTTTTTTTCAAATGTGATTAAGAAGTTATAGCTAGTTATTAGTTTTAGCTGCCCAGGTTTACAGACATCTGTTTTTGCTGCCATGCAAACACAATGGAGCTGGATGGAACAACTTATGTAAGATTGACACTGTTTCTTCATAGACGTATTACTGCAGAGCAGTGTAGCTCTGTGGATGGTCCAGGCTGAAATATCTCAACAACTATTGGACAGATTGTCATTAAAGTTTGTACAGACATGCGTGGTCCCAAGAGGATGAATCCTACTGTCTTTAGTGATTCCCCATCTTAACCTCTACAAGATAGATTGGCATAAATTATGTATTGATGTTCATCACCAGAGCCCCCCCCCAATTTCTCAACAATTACTGGATGGATAGCTGTGACATTTGGCACACACATTCATGAACGCTTCAAAATGAATTGTAATAATTTTGTTGATCCCATAAACTTTTCATCTAGCACCATCATTGAGTCAAAACATTCCAATACTTTGGTTTATGTCCTGATATTTGAAAAACAAATGACATTCTATCAGCTTCAGCTGTATTTTATGTGTAGTGCTAAGTAGCATGCTGACACGCTAAACAAATATGCTGAACATGGTTAACATACCTGTTATATTTTTTTAAGTGGTGCAAATGAAATTCTGTTCACCCTTATAACTCTGTACTGACAGATTTCTCAAAACCTGGACAGATAAAACCAACAATATATACTTGGTTAGATACTACCAGTGAGGCAATACGTTTTTTCTTAATTTGGGTGAATTGACCCAAGTTTCATCATCTGATGCACTGATTCTACCATAGATCCTTACAATACCCCATGGCTGAGATTATACAAAACACCTACAGTATATTATCAAAGAATTTCTCATTCTTAGAGGTTACTTGCGTGTTCAGTGTAGACTTTAGGCTATCACGTTGGTCCCACAGCTTCTTTCTGCCTTGCAATACTGGTGTAACTAAGGTCAGAGAGTCAAAGCCTGGACAGTCTCAGAAGTTTTCGGCCTGCTTAGATAGCCTCATACTCCTCCCTCCCTACTGAAAGAGGCCTTTCTTTTGCTCTGTCACCCTGGGATCATACGGGATTGAATTCGAAGTCTAGCAGCCAGCCAAACTGGCGCAGACAGCAGTATGCCCAGAGGCTATGCCAAGGCGTGCCTGCCACATCTCATCTGTTTTGTCTGCTCTGAGGATGTAGACTGCCAAGGGTGACGGTGGGGGCACGAGCAGAGGCCATCACAGTCTAGTCGATTCATTACGCACAGCTTATATATGATGCCCAAGCAGCATTTAGAGTCATGACGCGGTTTCATTCCACTCCATCACTTCACCAACAGACCAGTCTGCATTATCACTTGACTTTATCACTCTGAGGAGTCTCTGTTTTGACCTGTGTTTGACTGGTGTGTCTGCTTCTGTAGCTGGAGAGGGGGCCCAGCCTGTGGCCACTATTACTCCGTCAGTACTGAATGTCCAGCAAGGCCAGCGGGCAGAGTTTCGCTGCGCAGTGACTGGGAACCCAACCCCCGCCATCGAATGGATCGGTACGACTAGTTTGAACTCCACTTTGTTTGTTGTGGATAAAATCATTCTTTTTAGTGAAAAGACAAATTTTCGTTATTTTGTTTTAAGAGGATTCTGGAAAATTCAGTCCATTACAAACTCACGGGTCTTCATATGTATGTGCAATAATTCCCTCTCAGTGACCAGGTGTAACTGTGTGATTGTTGCAGGAGGTCCGGGGAACAGAATGAGTCCCAGAGCAGTAATAAGAGGTGGCATGTTGACCTTCTCATCAGTGGATCCAGCTGATGAGGGAGAGTACACCTGCAAGGCCCTGAACACTCATGGCGAGCACACAGCGCGGGTTTCCCTCTTTGTACAAAGTATGCTCTGTGTTTATTTGTGTGTGTGTTTATGGAGAAATAAATGTGTGCACACTCTTACATTATGGGACTTGCCCCCTCTTTGGGGAAGAAAGTCCACACACTGTACATCATCAGGTATTAGGGTAAAGTCTTGGTTTAATGTTAGGGTTAGGTTAAGGTTAGGATGAGGGTTAGGATCAGGCATGCAGTAGTTATGGCTAAGGTTAGCAAGGTCAGGCAAAGTCTTCAGGAAATTAAGTCAATCGAGTGTCCCCTTAAGTTATGGAAACCAGCGTGTGTGTGTGGACCTCACATACAGGATGTAAACACAGTACTTACACATCTTTCTGTAAAAACGAGAAAACTCTTCCCATCAGACTGAGACTGTCCCACCTATTTTCAATGGATTCTTGGTGGTTCAATGATTTTTATGAAAAACAACAGAAGCGTATCACATCACTATTTCTGTAAAATGTCCAGGAATCAAATGCAATTAAATACTCTCTTAAGCTCACCATCCTCTCGCTATAAAGTGAGACTATGCAACTTTTGAAAAAAGAAATACCACAATATTCATTGCACAAATTAAAAGTTTAATTCATTAGCATTTAAGCAAACCCTTACTCGATTCAATACACTCTTACTTGGTCTGGAAATGCCAGTGGCTTATGATGGATAACTTTAGCTAAAGTTAAAGTCTTTTCTGTTTGTGCTACTTTAATACTACATTTTAGCATGGCACAGATAAACATTTCAATGTAATTTTTTTTTTTACTGTGAAGCTCAAGATGTTGTGGTGTATTTGATATATTTTGCCTTTGAATGATCACAATGCATTTTTGTGGTCAGAATCTAACCCAAGTGGCTTAGGCACCCAGCCTCAAGTCCAAGTCAGTCCCCAAAATGTTGAAGTCCATGAGGGTGACACCTTGAGGTTGTATTGCCGCGCATCAGGATCACCCAACCCGAAGCTCACCTGGCTAAAAAATGGAGGACAAATCCCTCCACAGGTGAGACACCTCCTCCTGTCTTATTACCTGAATGGTGACTTTAAGGTGGATTGATAACAACTGTAACTGTATCTACATTTTGCTGCTATATCTCTATCTTGCACCTCCAGGTGTGTCAGGTGCCGATGGTATTTCATCACACTGTATCAGTTTTTATGACTGTTTCAGCATTTTGACCACTTACCTTTATTTTTTCCCTCCCTTCTGTTTGTCTCCTCCCCCCTTTTTTTTTTGATCCCACCCTGTTCTGACGTTTACTCAGGCCATTCCCTCTCACGGTTTCCATCAGTTTAAAAGCAACAGTCTCGATGTGTTACAGAGACGTATTGAGGAGCTGCAGGTCTGTCCATCTGTCCGATGTCTGTCTGTCCTGTCTCATAGTTCACATCCATTGTCCTCTACTGACCTCGTCTTCACACATTGTCGACTAAGTGCATGATCAAACGTGTCCTTGATTCACACCTTGTAAACCCTGTTAATTTACATCAGCTGCTCACTAAGTCCCTTTAGAGCTGGTGCCAAACACATTAAAATCATCTAGCTGGGTCTGCTTGACATCTTGGTGTACTTGCATGCAGTACTTGTTTTTTATGTTGCGTTTTATTAATGAAGGTGTTCCATAGTCTTTCGTTTTGTTTTGTCCGCATTAAACCATCCCTGACATGTTTGGGCTCTCAGTACCCAGTTGACCCTCATCATTCCATCGAGTGTATTAACAGGACTAAGTATACAGTAGGTAGTGTAGGTATTTCAGACATATTTTGCTCCGTGCCAGGCGCAGCCCACTGCCCCCACGCCCCAGGGGGTTTTGTGTTAGTCTGGTTTCTGCACGGTCCTCCTCGGCTCGGCAAGGGCTCCGGGGCCTGTTTAGTTCTGCCTCAGAGAGCCACTGCGTTGTGTCAGCCTTTCCCAGGGGGAGCTGGGCTCTGCCGTGCGACCACGCAGAAATTCTGTATGCTCTAGCAAACGGCTTGCTTTGAAAACTTGTCAATGGGTTCAGACACACATTGAGCCAAGGCCCGCCTCAGCCACTGCTCGGTTTAGCCTCCCTCACGGTTGAATGGGCTGGAGCTAAGCAGCTTTGTCCATGGATGCCCAAACACCCCCCGGATATAGTAATCCCTCCCCAGACCCTCCCCTCCTGATTCCCCTCCCCTCTGAGGTGTTTCCAAACTTTATAAAAGCTAATTTTCAGCCTTGTTGGGTCTCTGCTTGCCATGTGGAGTAGTGTACAAACAAGTCAACTTGTTGATTACTCATGAGACAGAAAGACATGAGCATTCTTAAATGTGAGTGGTGAAATTGATGCAGGGTTTTGGTTTTTACTCACTATTTGCTCTGAGGTATTTGATTGTGGATAGTTTGACTTCGATGGCATTGGCTAGTGATTAGTTTCAGATCTGTCAAAGATTTCCCTGTCAAAATCTTCTTTTTAATGCTTATTGAGAATCTTCTGGCTCAAATCAATGTGTCACAAACTGTCGATTCTAACTCCTTCATCAATCATTAATTCTTTTAGAATGAATTTAATAGTATAGTACATGTAATAATCATTGATCATAATATATTAACAAATTATAACCCCACCAATCATCATATAAAAAATTGGCACTACTTTGTGCAGAATTTTACGTGCAAAGTATTGTGCCACAGAAATCATGAACAAAAATCCATTTAGAGAAAGACTGAACTGTAGCAATAACAGCTCTTGTCTTGTCTGTAAGAGCTACGCTGTGGTGCTTTTGTGTCGCTATTAGCTAGTAATGCCATAATGTCATATTCTTGTTTTTTCCAAGGAAGCGAGACAGGTAAGTGATGTGCTGTGTCTTTAGTATAATTATCTATGTTAGTTTGGTGGCAATATTAATAAAGTCACATCTTTAAAATGCAATGCTTAGCGCTCGTGTATCATGGCAGGAAACGGACAGTGTGATAGAGACAGGTTTCTAATCTGCTCTCTTACTGATGTGTCCTCTCCAGGCCCGCATGGAGCGCACCGACATCGGTACTCTGCTCATCCCCAACATCAAGATGTCCGACTCGGGCACTTACATGTGTGTTGGCAGCAACAGCATTGGCTCAAATAGTGCTCCAATTAAAGTGACAGTGCTCAAAGGTGAGATGGCGTGACTGTTGGTGATTGATTTATGTTTTGGGAGCATTTCATGTGTCGTAGTTACATTAGATTATAAAAACATAATGAGGTGCATATGTTTGTGTTTATACAGCGGACCATATCTCATCAGTGGTCAGCATCCAGCCATCAATAGCTGATGTCCAGGAGGGCCAGAGTCTGGAGCTCAACTGTCTCACACCTGGAAATCCTCCTCCCCAAGTCACCTGGACAAGAGCCAGTGGACGCCTCTCCTCCAACCACCAGGTAATCACATTAAAATGCAACTTAACTGTATGTGTATCATTGTGCATCATTTACCCCCATTTGAGTAGAATTATGCTTTATTACCTCCACTGTTCATGCTGGTAATTTCTCTATCTTTATCTTTTACAAACCCATCAAAAACATGGTTGTTTAGGCTAAGTAATAATAATAATAATAATTATTATTATTATAATAACTTACATACATAAAAACAAAACAAAGCAAAGAAAGACAGGGGATAAAGGGAAAAGTGTCAATTGGAAAGCAGGTATAACAGGGAGATTTACAAATATGTTATGTTAAAACAATACATTTAATAAAAGAGACAAAGAGAATAAGATAAAAATAAGAAGAATAAGAATTAAAATTTTGAGTAGTGTGAATACATTTATTCAAGTACTGTTCTTCTGTGTGTGTTCTTCTGAGTACTGTTGTGTGTGTTTTACTGGAGTGTTTCTATTTTATGTTACATTATACATTGAACTACTCAACAGTGTATACAGTAGTTAAAATTAGCTCCACCTCAACCACCTGTAATGTAAAAATACTGCTAATGTGTCAGTACTTGTCAGTCAGATACTCTGCAAAACAAGTACTTTTACTTATACTTTACTTGATACTGTTATGTACATTTGCTGATTATATTTTTGTATATTTCCAAAAAAAAGTTTGAATGCAGTACGTGTGAGTATTTTGCAGAGTGGTATTAAGATAAGAGTATTTCCTCTTACTAATTTTAAAGCACACTTTTGTGGGGAAGAGCGTATTCATGTTTCCTGTTTAATCCCATATTCATATTCTTTATCATTGGTAATACTAGTATCATATAGAATTATACAGCAGTAGTAGTAGCAGCAGTAATGGTGGTAATTGTAGAGATATTATGAGAGGTAAAAGCTATAATATTTTTAGTATTATAAGGTAAGCTGAAGCGTCTGTATTCCTCTGTGCAGGTACTGGGCAGTCAGCTGCGTATCCTGTCAGCCTCTCCAGAAGACTCAGGAGAGTATATCTGTCGGGTGCTGGGCAACCCAGGAAACCCAGGCTCTCGTGTCCACCAGGCCTCTGTCTCTGTGTCTGTCACTTCATCTTCTTCACGTAAGTTGCTCCGCACTTGAGGCCTCATGCAGATGGCATGTGGACTGTCTTACTTTGTGGACTACATTCACTGCAACACAGTGCTACACAATAAACACAAGAGCCTGTCTGTTCTTTTTCCAAATGTCTAATCCCACTGGACTCTGCTGCGCTTGCGGTCGGGCAACTAACTCAGATTTTGACAGTCATTTCTTTCTCACTAAGGAAATTATACTTGATGGCAGCGTCAGTAACAGGCAGGGAGAAACACATTAAGGGCAACACATTACATGGCAGAGTGTTGTTCTCAGACTAACACTGCCTCACTTCATGAATGAACTTTCCAGTTGCGCTTTCCAGTGCAGCCCAGTGTGACCTCAGATTGAATGATTTTCTTCACTACTGTCCCATGATCTCATCCTCATTCACTCCTTCCCGGACTTCACCAGAGTTTGAGTTCTTAAACTGCTGCCAATGAAGCCCATAGACACATTGGATTGTAATTTGTCACTTCAAGTGTCTGTGAATAATAAACCAGCATAATGATGTGAGATCATGAACATTAATGTTCAAACAGAATCTGTCCAGAGTCGAAAACTGCTGGTTTCTGCTGCAGGTCTTCAGAGTCCAATCATCTCCATTGAGCCCCACAGTGCCGCAGTGCGTGTGGGGGAGTCAGCTAGCTTCAGGTGCAGGGTGTACAGCGGAGCCCAGCCTGTCAGACTGGAGTGGAAATTGTCCAGCAACCAGCCACTGCCAGGTAATAACCACACACACACAGACACACACACACAGACACACACACACATACACACACACACACACTGCCTCTGAGGAATGAACCTGCTTAATGAGTTCTTATTTTATGAAGTCATTATTTACAAGCAATTACAGTCCACCCATTAAGCACTCCTCTGTTACTTCTTTTAATGACTGTAATGACTAATTGAGAACTCTCTCGGATCTCTTTCTCCTAGACTTGCACTGACATTTTTGCATTAACTGAAATTTAGCATGACATCTACTAGAAGGGCACGCAGAGAGTGCAGACCTCTGCCAAGGCCAATGTCAAGCAACGTACATCAGACTTTCGAGGGAAAAAAAATTCAAATTCATAGCAAAATTTAATGGGCTCTTCACTGGCCCATGCCCCATCTCTCCACTAGATCATTTCAGTTCTTTTTGCTTAATCTAACAACAAAACAATCCAACAAACAGACATAACCTCCTTGGCAGCAGTAATAATGCTTGGGGAAATTTCATGTCATGGTGGTTTTTATTCTTGAAACCTGTCTTTGCTTCATGGGATGAAATAAAGACAGTAAATCTACTGTGCATGTTGTATCCAATTATTTCTTCTTATTCTCTCGACTTATTTTCTACTTATTATTACTCTTTCGAGTGATAATCTTTGTTTAGAATTTGTTTAAAGAGCTAAAATAAATTTCGACTGCACTAGGCTGCTCACATAAAGATGTCTTCAGCTTTGGTTTTCTTAGACTCTACACCCCTGTTTTGGAGTATCTTCAAGAATTAGCTTAATGCTAAGATTGAGAAATACTCAACTTGTCTTAAAAGGCTACCCCAGACATTTAGATTCACTCCTCATGAAGTTGGAGGACTCAACTAATTGAAGCTTCAAAAAACACTGGATCATACAATGCTCACAATGAAAATAAATAGCGTCTTTTTTTTTTAAAATCTCAAACCAAAGTTAATATAATCAGCATCATTTCTTAAAAACTTGAGAAAGCTTTCTCCAGAGCTGCAGAAAACATTAGACAACTGTTTAGGCTGAGTAACATCAAAACATGAACTGTAAACTGAACCTTAAAGCTGCAGAAGTCTCCTGCAGCAGCTCTAATGTTGCATTTGCTCCTCTGTTCTGCAGATAATGTCAAAGTTGGCCCCGATGGTTCTGTTATCACCATTACCAGTGCTCGCCGTATCAACCACGGTGCCTACCGTTGTGTGGCGAGCAACCCATTCGGCATCACTCAGTCCATTGTGTCCTTGATTGTCAAAGGTAAGTGACATGCACATGAGACTCCAACAGCAGATATTCACACTTCAAAGGGGGAAGGGTTCCCTCTAGTGTTTGACCAGAGACACAGCCATACATGCATTATGTATCTGTTCGCTCAGAGGTTCCTGTGGCCACTGTCACCCCTGTTGGACCTGTGCGGGTCAGAGTGGGCGAACCCATTAACCTGGAATGCCAGGCATCAGGAGAGCCACGCCCTTCAGTCTCATGGCACAGGCTGGACAGCAACCGCAAGACCATGCTGAGCAGCCCTGTACCAATGGAGTCCAATGCAGTCATGCAGGTACTGAGACACCTAATAGCAATGCCTGCATGTTCTGTTGTTGCTTCTGTTTTGCTATTTAAAGACTCAGATTCATGGTCAGTGGTTGAAATCAACCTCTTTTTCTGTTTGGTTTGTATCTTAATAGTGAAATAAATCCATTTTCCTGTTCTGCAGATATTAGTGGCACGTCCGGAAGACAGAGGCACATATGTGTGCACAGCTCGTAATAATGAGGGCTCTACAGAGACCAAGATAGAGGTCATTGTTGAGGGAAGCTCTCAAGTTCCATCAGCGCCCAGAGCCTCTGTTCCTGAGCCACTGATGATTGTGGTGGAGGGACAGACTGCGACGCTGCGCTGTGAGGCCCACGGTAATGACTGAGAAAAATCATTCCCTTGAATGTGTCACATTTTGTCTTCATCCGCCACTTTTTATGTAGCATCACTTCACTGTACTGAAGAAAAAACACCTTTATTGTAAATGAAATGAGCTGAACTGAGAATGTAAGTTTTGCTCTCCACCTTTACTTGTCCAGGTTTCCCCTCACCAACAATCACCTGGTCCAAGCTGCGGTCTCCTCTGCCCTGGAGACACAAGGTGGTGAACAACAGCTTGGTGCTGCCCAGCGTGGGCCGCCAAGACTCCGGAGAATACATCTGCAGTGCCACCAACAACATGGGCACCACTGACATCACCATCATGCTAGATGTAGAAAGTGAGTGTTGTAACTATCCAACTTTATTGTTTTTAAATTTAATCTGTCCTGTAGTGTATACTCCTTAATATACTCTTAATGTTTTATGTTGCTTCTGTCTCTCCCAAGAAAACACTTAAACCCAGTGATTTTTTTTCCTCTTATCTTTAGCTCCTCCTTATGCCACTTCTATGCCCGATGATGTGGCTGTGCGGGTCGGGGAGGTGATCAGGTTGCAGTGCCTGGCCCATGGCACTCCTCCTCTGACCTACACTTGGACCAAGCTAGATGGAAACCTGTCCCCGAGGGCTCAGGTTAGCGGAGGGGATCTCCAGATCAACCTGGCCACTGCCGAGGATGCTGGGAGCTACAAGTGTGTAGCAAGCAACAAAGTGGGCAACAGTGAAGCGGTCGCCAAAGTCACAGTCAGATGTGAGTTTGCTAATACTGTGATGAATCAGTTGCTATGCACCACTCATCTACAGAAATGTTTCTTCCCTCCTACAGGTGTAGATACAGTAGTTAGCAAATATTTTGGAGCATCTAAAGATTGAAATGGTGATATTCCTGCACCACAACAAATTACCTAATTTCATCTCTGTTGTTCCCCTCTCTAGCCCCTTTGGCAGTGCGTGTGTCACCACAGGTTGAGGTAAAGGCCCAGGGCAGCGCTGTGGAGTTTACCTGCTCAGCAGCAGGTGGTATAGAAACCAAAATTGAGTGGCTGAAGGAAGGAGGCTCCCTACCGCCAAACCATCACATCAAAGATGGGGTGCTCAGGTGACTCATCAGGCTCTGTGTTGGTTCGGTGAAAATAGACGAAATTGCAAGAGAAAAACAGGTTGAATGTTTGGATATGTGTGGATCAGAATGGGATCAGAGTGGGATCAGAGTGGTAATTTTGCAACTTATATTTACAGCTGAAATTATTCTGAGAATATTTAGCACAATTTTGACATAATTTATACTGTTAATCTTCTATATTTTTTTTTTTTAAGAAAAAAAAAAGAACACTAAATTAGTTTGTGTCTCAGCACTTTCCAACTTTCCTGCCTCGTCTGTGGTACTCTATTCTAGTGAACTAACTGTTTGTTTCTACCAAAGGTGTAAATCTATCTATTTTATTATATTTATATCTATCTTAAAGATATACTACTCATTTTAAAAAGGCTAAATAATTTGAGCACAGTAGTTTTTAGCAAAGGTCACTCAGTAAATAGTCCACGTGGACTATTTTCAGCTGTCACGAGCTAGCAAGTATTTAGCAACAAGATGGTTGGTGAATGTTTGGTCGACTCAATATAAACCACAGTGTCTATGTTCATCTTAAATGAAGTCTGAGACTCTCATGTGTTTTTAATAGTTGTTGGACAACAATGGAAGTCGCACAGAGGAATAAGATATATTGGGCTTTGGCTACACAGACAGTACTTGTTAGTAGGATACATTTGTTGTTGGTTTTGGTCTTTTCATGGAATTTCTATCTTCTTCTGACCATAAAAGATGTGGATTGTTACCAGGCGTATCCTTTAAATGAACTAAAACATTAAAAATCTACTGATATAGTTTCTATAATGTGCAATATATGAAGTAAAAACTGAACCATGGCTCGTTTTCATGTGTAATTTAATGTCTCTCTGCAGGATTGAGAACCTTGAGCAGAGCAATGAAGGTGTTTATATCTGCAGAGCAAGCAGTGTGTATGGTCAGGCCCAGGACACTGCCAGGCTGACCATCCAAGGTCTGTTGCATTTACTGCATATACACCAATGTATACAGTACTTCATCAAAACCCAATATAACTTGTGTTTTTCCCTTTTTTTGTTCAATTTCTCTTTTTTTCCACAGCCCTGCCAAAGGTGATGATCAATGTGCGTACCTCGGTGCAGACCGTGATGATTGGGAACTCTGTGGAGTTTGAATGCCAGGCTGTCGGTGACCCGGAGCCCACGGTCAAATGGAGTAAAGTCGGTGGGGCTTTGCCAGCTCACATCATGGTGAAGGGCGGCATGCTGAGGATCGATCAAGTTACAGAGGCCGACGCTGGGCAGTACCGCTGTACCGCCACCAATGACGTTGGCTCAGTGCAGTCCCAGGTGGTCCTTAACGTCCAGTGTGAGTAATCCTCAAACACATAAACAAATGCACTTGCACACAAGCTGATCTATTATGACCATCTTCATCGAAATCCTTTGCCTCTTTGCACAGCCCTTCCTCAAATCGCTGCACTGCCAGAAACAAAAGAGGTGACAGTGGGATCTGATGCTGTCTTGCCCTGTGTGGCTTCAGGATATCCTGTACCTGAGATCAAATGGTCCAAGGTAAATAAACCAGTGTCTAGGAATTCTTTTCTAAGTCATCAGGCAGTTTTGGGGATATTTGTTGATGATGAAATTATTTGTGATGCTGATTGTGTCTCTATATCTTCATCTAGCTGGAAGGAGAGCTTCCTCCTAAGTGTTTCCAGGAAGTCAACGTGCTGACGGTTCCTCGCATCACCCATGAGGATTCTGGGACATACGTCTGCACCGCCTCTAACAAACAGGGCAAAGTGGAAGCCTTTACCACACTTCAAGTTCACGGTTAGTCTGCAGAGTGGAGAGCACAGTAGAAGTGGATGTTAGTAAATGCAAAGATCTACATAGTTTTGTGTTTCTTACGATGAGATTGTGTGCTTCTTCAGAGAGAGTGATGCCATACTTTGCCCAGGAACCTTTGTCCTACCTCACCCTGCCCACCATCAAAAATGCCTACAAGGCTTTCAGCATTAAGATCAACTTTAGACCTGATAACGTTGATGGTAAGGAAGTACACTCTTAAATCTTCTTGACAGTTTAATTCTACAGTTTATCATTTTATACTTTTTAGTTATTGAATCTTGCAGTGTGGTAATGTTTTTTGTTGTTTGTCATATTTCCTCATGTATAATTTTACTGCGTCTTCTGTCCTCTCCCCTCTCTCCCTCAACTCTCCCTCTCACCCACGTGGTGGGAAGGTCTCATATTGTATGCTGGTGAGTCTCAGTGTTTGAGAACCACAGGAGCTCAAGCCTGATGTTGGCAATGCTGCTTTCTGGCTGCATCAGACTTTCACATAATGCATCCAGCTCAGAGCTGATTTAGGAGCTGTGAAAGAGATGCAGTATGGTGCATGGCCTATGTTTTTATACTGTACAGGCTGTTCGGTCATGAACACAAAACCACTTTTAGGACTATTACAGTCGTCTGCTTAATAAAAGCTTGGTTACAAATCTACTTTTATTTCCCGGTCTACTTTATCAGCTTTTACAGTGCCTACAAAGCAGCACTGCTGCTTTAAATCACAGTCCTTGTATGCTGAGAACTATATAAATGCAATGCTACACACATCTTACGAGTGAGTGATTGAGTGAGTGAGAGGTACCTCAAATAGCCTTTGCAAGTAGTTTTTGGCTTTTTTAACCTGCCCACAGTTTGTGGAGACATGACAGCAAAATAAAAAACACATGTTTGGAAAATTGAAGTTAAATATATGACTGTCATTCTTTATATTGACAGTTTACAAACTACAACAAAAAAAGCTACAAATTTATTGCAAAAGCTATTTTGACCGCACTTGCTCCTTTAATTTAAATGTGTGATACAAATACTCGCACGAGATCACGTGTAAGCTTACTTACAGTCTAAAAATCAACTCTGTCGCACATTTATGTAGACTTCTCTCTCATGATCAGAGCTATCAGACATGATAGAATTAGACATGTAAGAGGGCATGTTCCCACTTCCTCATGAGCCTGTGTGGCTCCTATTAAGCATGTAAATATCCAGCATGTGGAGAAAGAAAAGTGAGAACCAGTAGAATGAATGTAACTCTTTGCACTTGGCAGCCCAATGGTAGGATAGCAGGTTATAACCTGGCTTTGGTTGGCTTTAAACCTGCCTCACCATAGCATGCTGCTAAAAGAGTTTATCTTGTGTGTGAATGACTCCATTACAAACAATGTCCTTCCTAACAAGTCATTTCCACTTAATTTTCTTGAGTGAAATATTCTACTACTGGGATCAATTGCTTATTTCAGGGATGGGAAAAAGGGAACCATTCCATGATTGACCCAAAGAAATTCTTGAAATAACTTGATATGAATTACTGCAAATACTGCTTGATTGAATTAAAATAAAACTGGTAGATTTATTGACTTGTTAAGATGGACATTATTGTAAGGTATACATCCAGGATCACATTTGTTCCAGTACTCATTAATCCTGTTTCTGTGATGTAGGTATGATCCTCTACAATGGCCAGAGGAGGACCACAGGAGCTGACTTTATCTCTTTGGGACTTGTGGGCGGTCGCTTGGAGTTCAGGTTGGTTTACACTGATCTTCAAAATTCTCCTAAATGACTTAAAGTAAATACAGCATCATGAAACTTGTTGATGATCATAATTTTTCAAAATCTGTTGTGTGGTCACAGGTTTGACGTGGGCTCCGGCATGGCCACTATACGTGACCCCAATCCCATCAAACTGGGAGAGTTTCACACCGTTGAGTTATACCGCAACCACACCCTGGGCTACATCATTGTAGATGGAGGGGAGCCCATCAATGGCAGCTCACAGGTACTTATGTAACCCCTACACTCACCCATGTGTGTCTGATGAATTCAGTGTTTCATACAGTAAACGCTCATTTCCTCTCCTCAGGGCAAGTTCCAGGGTCTGGATCTGAATGAGGAGCTGCATGTGGGCGGTTACCCTAACTACACACTTCTCGCCAAAACCGCTGGCATAAAGACCGGGTTTGTTGGTAAGGCATCACTCAGGACAGAAAAATACTATGGAGTAAATGTTTTCTGTGTGTGTTGACTTGTGCTTGATGAATATTGTTACTGTGCAGGCTGCATCCGTCAGCTGGTCATCCAGGGTGAGGAAGTCATCTTCAAAGACCTTGACCGCAGCTCTACCGGCGTCACCAACTGTCCCACCTGCAAAGATCACCCATGCCAGGTCAGTTACATCCATCCACTGGATGTATTTGTAGTGACTGACCTGTGTTTAATTCCTTAATATCAAGGAGGTTTCTCTCATGTAATTCAGAATGGAGGCAGGTGTGAGGACTCAGATGCCAGCTTGTATAAGTGCAGCTGCCCCAGAGGATTCACTGGAAGCAACTGTCAGCACCATTCATCCTTGCACTGTCACTCAGGTACGTGAGAATCTCCACAGCCAAATCAAAGTATTGAAAGGGCAGTGATATACTAGTAACTGGTCTTTGTTTGTGACCATTCATGATCTGAATTCCCACAACAGAGGCCTGCGGACCAGACGCCACTTGCATCAATCGCGCAAATGGCCTGGGGTATGACTGCCGCTGCCATCTTGGCAAGTTTGGAAACAAATGCATGGATGGTAAGACAGGAATTCAAAAATCCTTATCGCGCATAAACACAGAGATATGCCATTGTTTTATGTATTTTCCAGCTGTTATGTCCTGTTAATATCCTTCAAGTAACTCTACATTTTGATTCATTGACGCACTCCTCCTTTGCTATTATTAGGAGAACTGGTGACCACTCCACTGTTTGATGGGGAGGAGTCATACATTTCATATCCTCCCTTGACTAACATCCATGATGACCTTCGTGTTGAGTTGGAGTTCAAGCCTCTGGATAGAGACGGCCTGATGTTCTTCTGTGGTGGGAAGAAAATGAAGGTGGAGGACTTCGTCGCCATCTCCATGGTGGACGGACACGTAGAGTTCAGATATGAACTTGGCACAGGTAAAGTAGACTATAACTGTGTAAAACTGAGGTTTATCTGCTCTTGAAAAATCTTCTTCACACATGCACTCTGCAGTGATGCGTACAAGGAAATATCAGTATGAGGACCAATGAATGACGGTTTCAAAAAGGCATTAAATAGTCTTAATTAAGTAAAGTCTCTGTTGACCTGTCTTGATTTTCAGGCCAAGCAATCCTTTTCAGTCCTGAGCCAGTCTCTCTGGGCCAGTGGCACAGAGTTGTGGCCGAGCGGAACAAGAGGGCCGGCCACCTGAGGGTCGACTACGGCCAAGTGGAGAGGAAGTCATCTCCAGGAAAAGCCCAGGGCCTCAATATCCACACCTCTATGTTCCTTGGAGGAGTCCCCAATATGGACCTCCTGCCTAAGCCCGCCAATGTCAGCGAAATGTTTCAGGGATGTATAGGAGAGGTGAGATCTCTCTGTGCTAAAAAGGAAATAAAATAAAAGTTGATAAATATTTTCCTGTACCTGGTAACTTAAACATGTCTGTGCTGTTTGCTTAGGTTTCCATCAACAACAAGAAGGTGGATCTGTCCTACAGCTTTACAGAAAGCAGATCTATCCGCAAGTGTGTGGACAACAGCCCCTGCGACCGCCGGCCCTGCCTGAACGGTGGTCACTGCCTGTCGAGCGCTGAGTATGAGTACCAGTGCCTCTGCAAGGATGGATTTGAAGGTTAGCGCTCAAAGTTTTCTAGACAGTGGAAAAGACATAGCAACTGTCAGATCTCACCAGAATTCCTGGCAGCAGGAAATATAACTGGAGTGCATCAGGACATACAACAAATGAAAAAAATCTCTTTCATTTTCAATTAAAATTGGTGAAAACCAGAAACAATCTCCAAACCCTATGAACTCACATTGCCTTTGGTGAGAACTTGACCCTTGACCTTTAACCCCTGGTATGTGACCCTGCAGGTGAGCGCTGTGAGGTGGTGAAAGATGTGTGCCAGAGCAACCTTCAATGCCAGAATGGAGGCAGCTGTGTCGACGGTCAGTGTGTGTGTACACCCGGGTACACAGGCCTGAATTGTGAAGAAAGTAAGTATTGCCCATCAACTTTACCATGTGTACCACAAATAAATAAAACTCTTATTTATAGTGACAGCCAATTTGTTTAAAAGCAAAGCATAGTGAATCTTCTTATGCACGTTACTTAATACACCTGCTGTAGACAAAGATATTCATCTTCAAAGCAGAAAAACTACACATAAAGCCAGAAACAATCTCATATGACTCACATTCTCCACAGTATGAAGCCCCTCCTACATAAAACAGTTCACTCCCACCATGGCAGTGCATGCTGGGAGGGTTAACCCTATAAGTAATTACTTGTGTCTTACCCCTGCACTCTCATGGCTATATCCTGCGCACACAGGCCAGGTCTTCAGCTTCCCCGAGGCCCTGTGGAATTTGGAAGCTAGCGAGGCAAATGGTACAGTATCTCAACATTTAGTCTGCCTGACACGACTAACTAACAAGGGCTTGAGGGGTCCCATGTACCTTACAATCGTCTAACATGTGTTTGTGCACAAACACAAAACCAAACATGTGTCTGTCCTCAACTGGCAACTGAGGCTCTGGTGCCCTTTGGAAAGTTGGGATAGGGGAATTCTGCATCTGTACTAAAAGGTAATAGGATGGTAGACCGCAGATGGGAGATCACCTGATTTCTTCTGCCTTTTTTTGGACACATCACACTATTTTAAACCTGGAAATGCTAGAATGTGGAATTCCCCTTGTTTTTCTTTTTCCCTGTCATCATGTCAATGCCTGTAAGATGGCTACTCACAACATAAAATCTTTCGTCTCCATCTACTTCAAAACTGCCTGTCTATACAACAAGAAAACAAACAAAGCTCACTGAAACTGTCCAAGTCCAAACATTACATCTGCTCCATGTCCACACATCTGTGCTGTTACTAACAACTTCAAGTGACTGTTGAAAGCACAGCGTGATGGTTGTGTGGGTGAGCTGAAAATGTATTTCAAGCATATTCTGTACTTAATGTGTTATTCGTGCATGAAGTCATGGTTTTAGTGAGTTATGTCCCATCTCTGTGGAAGGTCTGAGATGGTGTGGAGTGTGAGGAATGGCAAATAACTTGCTCATGTGTTGGTGAGAACTGTCAAATGAGTCTGCATCATGCAGTGCGGTTGTACTGAAGATTTTTGTTGTTTTTGTTTTGAAATTGTACAATTTGCCTATGGATTTTGGCCACATAATGAAATGTAGTATTATGATATCCTGTTTCATATATGTAGTTAATGTAAAACTTTTGAGAGAAGAAATAATATTAAAAAAATATATAAATGTATAAAACATTTCCAAGCAGTAAAAGACACCTTTGCTCATTTCAGTACATTCAAAGGTTTTACTGCAGCCTTACTTGGTCTGGTATGACCACTAGCTTATAGAGGCCAATGTTAGCTATTGTCAGCAAACTGAAGACAGATGTTGCTTTGCAAACAAAGACATTACTGAGTTAGTTTGCTGACTTTGTTGTCTTTCTTTATTTGTGTTTTAACATGTCACAGATTCATTTTTCACATATTTTATCATAAGTACATACTGACATGCTCAATTTTATTCAACATGCTAAAACATAGTGTAACAGTAGCACAAGCACTGAAGAAGCAAACAAATTCAGTAATATAATCTACACAGCAATATTGAACTAAAGTTCTTCGCTAACATTAGCTAACATTAGCCACTGTAAGCTACAGATCTTAAAGGACTAAGGCTGTAGCAGCAAAGATTATTTAACTGAGCAACATGCTTATGAATTCAACTTTTCATATGTAGGAGTAAGAATATGATTTTAAAAGTACATAGTCCCACTTTTAACAACGCCATCAAATAAAATACTTTGCTGATTTCGGTCTATGAATGTTGTGCCTAACCAAGCCTGTCTCACCAGGGTTTTTTCCATGCTCTCGCCTCTGGAGGGCACCATAACAGTGAAGATGAAAGTTCACAGCAGTCTTGCTATAATCTGAACACTGTTTTAATTTGTATTTTACTGTATTTTTTTGTAGATTCACCCTACCAATATGCAGCTCATTTCCACGATAATGGATACATTGCCCTTCCTAAATCCATTTTCCCGAGAAGGCAAGTGTAGTTTTCTTTGCAACGTTGTTTTGCTCTTATAGTTTATGTGTTACTAGGAGTTAATGCATCAACAGTAACATTAGTGTTTTGTTTTTTTTTTATTGTTTGCTTCTTTTAGTGCCCATGACTCACCAGAGACCATCGAACTGGAGATCAACACTGGCTCCTCTGAGGGTCTGATCCTGTGGCAGGGAGTGGTAAGTCCTCGTCCTGCTTATGTCTTTTGACTCATCTATAGGACTGGGCCATGGTTTAATCCAAATGTTAAACCTAATACTCACATCCCTCCCTTCCACCTCTTAATCCTCACCCATACTTTGCGACTGCACATCAATACTCTTAACCATCACCATTACCTCATCTGTACAGAAGTGACAGTCATTAATTAACATTTAGGGCAATTTTCTGACTTATACATAAACACCAATACACCACTGACACAATACTGCATTTTCTTTTATTTCCATGCTCACTGTTCAGCAGCAGTCATCATCACACTGTCTAATTCATACTTGTGCTGCTGAGGCTGTGACTTTGTTGGGCATGTTGGCTGCAAGCCTGGCTCTATCTGACACCACTAAATAAGTGCATGTTGCTTCTCTAACTCATCCTCCATTTTCCTCAGGAGACCAATGGCGCACGCAATTTAAGAAAGGTGCATGCTAATAAAAAGGTATCGACTCAAACACAAGACACACCTTACTTATTTGGCATGTTTCATAACATGCATTTTCCAAAGAAATATGTATGCTAGAACAGTTCAACTGGATTTGTGTCTGTGTTTGTTGTGTGCATGATGGCTTCTTTTGTCATTGTTATTTTGTATGGAAGGTTTTATGTCACACTTACACAGACACTGTTTTGAATGAGCTGATCGCATTAAATCATGTTTGCTTTTAAAGCACTTGGTCTGGAAAGTTAAAGTTGGTCAGTAGTCATTGTACCCAGTCACACAACATCTTCTTCCTCTGCTGACTAAACACATTTATTTCCAGGAACCTGGAGAACACGGCAAAGGCAAAGACTTCATTAGCCTCGGCTTGCAGAATGGACATCTTGTTTTCAGGTGACTCAGCCCTGTAATCCTATATTAATATTGATATCTGGACTAATATTGTTATTTTCAGCTCAAATTAATGTTGTCGTAATGCTGATGATTTGTATAATATCCAGTTACCAGCTGGGCAGTGGAGAGGCAGAGATCATGTCCAGGAAGTCTATCAATGATGGGAAATGGCACAAGATCACAGCAGTCAGGTATGGCTATATATTATACCCTGTGGTCCCTTGATTTCACACTTTATATATGCATACAAAACCTAAACATTTACAGTTTCAGTAGGTGCTGTTTTTTCACAAAATTCTTCAGGACCAGTTTGTGGGACCAAAACCTGTGTAAAAGAGAAGGAAAGCAGAAATCCCACATACTCTCTTTATTTTCAATAACTGTGAATTTTGGTCGGTAAGATTTAAGATGCCTAAGGTCAAAATGTTATAACCAGATAAGTGAGAACGTGTGACCAACATTGTGTGGGATTTCTGGTGCCATCTCAAGCCTTCTTGGTTGCTTCTTTTTAAATCAATGTACATTTCCACCCATATTATGCAATAAAAATGTAACTTCACAACAACAAGAGCAGACATGATGTTCAGTGAGATATATTACTCAATGGAAAGCATGAAAAACACATTCAGACATGAAATACTTCAACATGCTTTGCAACTGTTGCAAAATGGATACTGCTATAGTTGTTTTTATGTCTTTATTTTAATCTTTATTATGAAGCAAGGTGCCATACGGGCTTAAGATCTCATAATGAGGCTGTGAGTGTCTGAGTGTATCAGTGTTTTTAAATTTTTTGTATTTTTTATTTTTTAGAACTGGAAAAGATGGCTATATCCAGATTGATGGAGGAGCCACGCACCATGGACAGTCTAAAGGCAAGAGCCTCATGGTCAACACCAAAGGCAGCATATACCTTGGTGAGTAGAGTGAAAGTTTGGAGTCTGGAAACTGACAACATTTATTTGTCAGACAAGTCAAAAATACATATGAAGACTCTCATAAGTAATATTGTTAGTTAAATAATAAATAATTAAATTAGATAAATAATAGATAAAAAGATTACATTAGTTTCCTTTAGTCTTTAATAAATGAAGGAGCTCCTCCAGAAAGTCATATTTAATGTCTTACTCTTCTAACATTTATTTAAGCTACATCAGAGAAGGAAATTCTCTCAAACCTGTTTAGTTGGTCCAAATGTCTAAAGAGAAATTTTATCACTGAATGCTTAATGTGTGTGTGTGTGTGTGTGTGTGTGTGTGTGTGTGTGTGTGTGTGTGTGTGTGTGTGTGTGTGTGTGTGTGTGTGTGTGTGTTCTCATGTGACAGGTGGAGCCCCAGACATGGCTGCTATGACAGGAGGGAAGTTTTCGTCAGGAATGACGGGCTGCGTGAGGAACCTGACGCTGATGAACGCCCGGCCGGGACAGCAGCCGGCCCAGGCCATCGACCTGCAATCCCACGCAGCCCACGGCATCAACGTGCAGCCGTGCTCTTCATAGACCGCAGCACACATGGCAACACACATACACACACACACACACACACACACAAGCAGAGACTATGGAGTGATGTCACACACACAGCAGACTCACACAGAGAGACTTACACACATAGAGCCTGACAAACTTGGTGCTTTGCTGCTACCAAAAAAAAAACAAAAAAACAACAACAAGATGACACAACAGGATTTGTTTCTCTGTGTGCAGTAAAACCAAAAAAGAGAGAAAAATTGAAATGATATTAACAAGTCTTCTCTTCCTCAGTGTTGTATTCTCAATGAAGGACTATTAACACAGGAGAACCAGTACAGTTTACATACTTCCAGCAGTAGTTTTAGTCATGAGAAGAGTAAGAGTAAAACATATTAGGCCTTCTACGATGGGTCAGATCCTATGGAGTCGGAGATGTTTTTACAGCACTGAATTTTTATTTATATACATATGAATATATATATTATATTTGTGGGGGAAAACATGCAAACTAACCATAACTGCTCTTCAACTTTCCTAGAGTTTATTCTGGGTTCTAATACTGTGTGTCCAGGGCTTTTTTTTTTATAGGCCTAACTGTATTAATACTTGAAGGCGTTTAGGCCTTCTTTCTTCACTTCTGTAGAGGAACTTTTGTTTTTCTTTGTTTTTTTTTTCTTTTTTTTTGCGCGAGCATGCTCACAGTCTATTGGGAGAGGAGCACACACATGCAGTCACGGTCACATGCAGCTTCAGTACACAACTCAGGTCGTCAAATACAAGTTAATAACCACAAATGTTCCAAATGCTGCTGCTTTAACTCGGCTGAATCGTTCTGCTTCATAAGTCACTCGCAGCGCCGGTGTGTCTTCTGTGTCTGTATTTGTTCTTTTTTTATGAAAAAGAAAGAAACCTTGGTGCTAATGTCAGACATGAAGATACAGCACGTAGTCATATGGTTGCCTGTCTGTCACATGTAGAGGGGATTTTATTTTTTTTAGTATTTGGTTACTTTAGATGAAGAAAACTCTCTAAAACAGTATCCACTTGTCTCACATTTGTTAATATGCATGGCATTTGAGGTTGAGTTTATGACGATATGGCATGGTTCGTTGCCTCCACAGCCTTATATGATTGAGTAGATCTCAAAAAAAGCAGTTTTTAAGAGCAGAAAAGGGTGTAATTTTTTTTTTTATGTGTGGTCGTTGAAGATATTGTTTTATGTGTAAAACTGCCAGTCAGGTAGATATCTGTGTCAACTGAGAATGAGTGTGTTTGCTATCAGTAAATTTGCTTGTTATATACGTCTCAGCCCTTTCCATTTCTCACAGGTCACTCTACTTCAAGCCCCAATATGGAGTCAGGTGTGTGTGTGTATATGTGTGTGTGTATGTGCGTTTATGTGTCATCATCCATATCCTCAGGAGGGTCAATCCAGAACTGCCTCAAGATGTTACTTCATTTTCAGGTTTGGTAGCTTTAGTGACATTTCAGGAAGCTATAAAACTCTGAAGGCTCCGTGGTTCTGTAGGTTGTTTTCTCTGCAACCGGACACAGCCGTAATAATAAAAAATGTTAAGTCATGTGGGGATGCAGTGGAAGCCTCCTGTTAAAGTGCTGCGACCGGTAGTGTAGCTCTAACAAAGCATGCTCGCCCGCCTTTAGTCGACCACACCACAAAACCACAACGGCACGATCACTTTGGGGTTCACAAACCTTTTTTCTTTTTCTCATTTTTGTAACCTTAAAATATTTGTATTAATATTCTAAAAAATGAGCACTATGCTTTCACTTAGAATTGCTTCATTTTTTATTTATTTTATGTTTTTTTTTTGTTTTTTTTTTCCTTTTCCTCTTTTTCATGGCTTGCTATTTTCTTTCCTCTGGTTATTGTGTATTGCCTCCCACATCCCCTTGTTTTTCCCTTCATGTTTGAATATGCCCCCGCCCCTGGTAAGTTCTTTCAGAAATCACCCCAATGAGGTTCCATGAAAGGTCAATGTGTAAGACCTGACTGGAGCTGCCTGGTCAAATGCTTGGAAACTGGTCTTATTATTCACTCGATGAAGAAGAAAAAAAAGTCTTAGGCTCCTAATACAATGAATGGGTTATTTATTAACACAGAGTGGTGTCATCATGAACATGTGGCTTGAAAAGAGCCAATCCTGTGCTCCGTGATTCGGACACTAAAGCAGAGTAGGATGGAGTGCGTGCCCCTCGTTGGGCACCTTTTGTGTATCTGCTCTTGAACTGGATTTTCATATATACACTGTACACTGCTGCAAAGTTGTTAAGAAACTGCCACTGCTTTTTGTTTTCACGCCATTACAAAATATGAAAGGTGCACTTTTAGTAATGATGGCAGTTTTTACTTTTTTTTTTATTTTACTGTTTCATTTCTGAATGACAGAAAAAAGGCAAATCACATAGTCAAATGAATGAAACTGTACCAGAAGAAATATTGTCCACGTCAGGACGACCTGACAGTTCCATTTCCAGTGTTGAAAAAACACTCCCCTTGCCCTTGGTGTTTCTTAATTAAAAACAAAATTCATGTGCTATTTGTAATCTCGTGAGTTTTCTTTTCTCACTGCTGTATTACTGTTGTCTGCTCTGTGCTGGGAGGTTAGTTTAGATGGAGCATTTTTGCACCATCATTGTTCCCAAATCATCTATTGTACAGGCAATCCTTTAACCCAGTCCCTGAAGAGGGGCCGATTACAATTTCTGTTTAGAAAGTTAAGATCCAGTGTTCCCTTGCTTACATGGGAGGTTACACCCAAGATTTCGAAAATAAACCTGTCCCAGGGGTACAGTACTCTCATCTTACAGTCTACTGTATTTATTGAAGTTACCATAGTAGTGGATAAATAAACATTATTTAAAGTCAAAGTCCCAGCAAGATTGAGATGAAGAAAAATGTCTTAAGAAAGAAAAAGTTGGTTAAGTAGGTCAACATGTCAGATGAGTTGTTGATACTGACAGAATATTGTGTACGTGTGTTATGTACAGTGATATCACAGTAGTTTATATTAATGACTTCATGAAAATTGTGTACAAGTGATAAAGATAAAGAATATGAGGTAGCTTAAATTGAAAAGCTACATTTGAGACAAACTGTCATGAAGTCTAGTGTTGATGCTTCGTGCTGAAGCAAACTGAACATTTGTCCCTGACGACGCCTGAAACAGGCAGCAGTTATGTAACCAGATTAGAGGGACCCCTTTAGAGCCACGGGGGGAGGGGGGGGGGCCTGTACATGGTAATTGACTGTGTGATGTTCAGACTGTAAACATGAGAAGTCATCTTCTCTCAGACTGTCAGAGGACTTTTACCACGGGGGGGTCGAGGCAGAGGTGGGTTTGAGATGGCTCAGTTTTCATGTAGTGGTTATGTAAGAAAAGGTCACATCGTTAAGATTTAATGTACATCTTGGAATCAAAAGCAGGTCTATTGTGTGTCCTCATTTCAGCCCTACAGATCTGACATCCTTTGAAAAGGTGAGGACTTCTTCTAACTTTATTTTTATTTTATTTTGTATTTTTTTTTGTAAAAGATTCACTTCACACTGGCCCAACTACAAATAAATAAATCATCACTCTCACTCTCAGCTTGTTTGACTCCAGAATAAATAATTGCATTTGAAAGCTTCTTAGTTTCACAAGCTAAAGAAAGAAGTGTTGAGGTCTTTCCTCCTCTCAAAGATTTAGATGGAAGTTGATTTGTCAAGGTCTTGTTTTGTTTAGTTTTTTTCCTCCAGTCATTATTGCACATTTTAACACATGCTCATATGCTAATTTTATTATATGGTGTATATTTGATTGAGCCACACAACAATTAAGCCAATTTCTCATTAAAATCTGACATGTTTTGTTGTTTTGTCATGTTTTGATTTAGATAGATAGCTTTAGATAAGTTTCTAAAGTCTAAAAAAAGAACCCCTGTTTACATCATCATTGGTGTCTCAGCTTGGTCTTGAAGACTTCAGATATTAAACAGAAAAAAAGTCTATGTTAGAAAGGAGTTTGAAACATATGGGCATGTAGGGCAGGAAGGGTAAGATGCTATCATATAGCATTATGGGAGGTGTAGGATCCAGTGTTTTTGTGGCTTGACCCATATTAGGGACTAAAAATTAGGTTATTCGATCTTTTGCTGCATTGATGTTGACTATTTTTTTATTTGCACTAAGTCACTGGAGTACCTCTTTAATAAAAATAACTTGTGCTTTTGTGAAGAAAACTAAACACTAAAATTCACAGTAGAAATAAGGTTTGATCAGGGATGTGGTGAACATTTAGTGCATAATTGAAAACTAACACAGTTTGAACATAATACTGCAGCAACACTTGACTCATCCATTCTTGTTAAAGAAATTCAATTCACTTAGACAGTCTGATATCATATCTCTGTCCCAGTGAAGCCCCTGCGGTCACTTCTTGTCAGAAGTGCATCACTTTCCTGGGCGTGTTGTGTCATGGACTCAGTTATTCTACACTAATCCTGGTTATTTTATACCTTTCTTTCAGCAACATTTAGCAGACTGACAGGCCTGAGGCCGTATTGTTTGGCCAACAATTCAGTTGTTATCTACAGAAATTCAATAGTCATTCTGAATAGGTGAGCGTTCATCCTCGCTGCGCAGCCACAGTACACCTGCCTAAAGCATATAATAAAGGCTGACTCTGGGCCGTGACCTTTTCATGTGAGACACCGTCTGAAAGTGTGGTATCAGAAAACAGCAAAAAGTTCAACAAAATCATTTCATTTTCTGCAGCAATCATTTCACCACATGCAGGACTGAATTGATTAGTTTGCCTTATTTGTCATATTTATTATTATGGTTGTCAAGTTCACACAAGAAGGGTGTCATCAAGTTACTCTCTCTTTCCCTCTGAGCTTCAGGGATTGTAGTTAAATCCCTCTGGCTTCAATCTGTGAGGTGACAAAGTTTTGACTTTCACCAGTATATATCATATGTTCATGTAACACCACAGACTGCTGAACTGAGGGACTGAATAGGTCCAATAATACACTCAGCATCAGTGACGAGGTAAAGCCACAATTACAGACAGATGCACAAAGAAATGAAAAATTAAGTTCCCCATTATTTAACAGATGCTTTCATAAGACCTGTCTTCAGATTATAGCAGTTTAAGTATTGATTGACATTTTTTTCCAAACACGTCTCATAGAAATCATAAGTGTAGGGGACCAAAATCTACCTTCCTTGTTCTGTGAAAAAAAAAAACAAAAAAAAAACCACATTCATTAGCCTAAGTCTTCCGTAAGCTAATAAAGTCTGAGTTAGTTAAATCAAGTGAGTATTTTCCAAGTTTTGATTTGTAACAGAAGGAGGGAAAATTTGTATTAATACGACGTTGGAATGTAGTTTTGGACAAAATGAGGACTTAAAATGTTGTCCCCCTTTACTTACATGGGAAGAGATGTCTAGTGTGAACGGGAGAAATTATCACAGCAAACAAAACTGTTCCATTGAGCACATGGTCACAAATAATCCAGTAAAACACAGTCTACCAATGATTATGTAAAAAATAAAGAAATAAAGCATATTGATTAATAAATAAACAAATGCTCTTCCACAGAATCGTAAACAATGTCCAAATATATGACCTTATGTAATAGTAGATATAAATTCTGATAAACAATTTCTAGGACAATCCTTTGATTTGGAAATAGTGGTACTTGATAACTTTTAAAAAGGCCACATTTAATATTACAGTCACTGGACGCATATCAAAAGCATGAATTTCAGACATGAAAGAAAACATGAACAGTAAAAGATCTGTTACAGAGATGAGGAAATTATATAAAACTTAATTTATTTGATTGAAGATAGAAATTTCTCATGATTTATAAAAATCCAAGATTCAACTCCTCTACAGTTCACCTCTCACAAGTTAGCACCTGAACAATGCATGAGCCAATAATACAGGGAAATGTCAATATCAATCATAAGAAAACAATGCGGTTCATTTTTCTGAATGTCAGTGTTGATTAATTTTAGCAAAGCCCATGTTTGCTGAGTCAAACTCAAACTGAGAGGTGGGAGAGGGAAGTGCCTCAAGAAGAAACATGAACTTCCTGAAAGGAGTTTTGAGTTTGTGTTGCTGTTTGCTGCTTCATCACTGATCACTGAGGAACACTATCAGTCTCAAAGCCTGTGGGAAGGGCAGGAATACGCACACACACATACACACACCTCAAGATCCCTGGGGACCAAACCTATTGGTGGGATGTTAAATGGAAAGGTGATGATGAAGTGGAACAGGGCATGCCCGTATCATCCCCCTGTTAAACCCATGGTACACATGCTTTACGCCTCCAAACAACAGACACTTCTTCACATGAAACCAACCATGTGAGTAAAATACAAAACTTATTTTATTTTCTTTAAATGAAGAGCTTAAGTTAATGTGGATTCTTAAAATATATATAATATATTTTTTTTTCTCTTTCAGTATTACCAGACAGAGAATCATGTTGGTCTTTCAGGTACTTTGATTTTGTTTATTTTCAGCTGGTTAAAACTGGGCATCTCATAATGGGGAAAGATTCATTTGTTTTCTGTTGCGTTTTGTTATTTTAGAGCTTCGGAATTTGGTGTCTTCTAGTATCAGGTAAAAAAAAAAACAACCAATGATCACTTTATTTCATACACACACTCATTTATCAGACATTGAAATCAAATTTTTTTTTTTCCTCCAGACTTGCATTTTTTTGCCACCGCGTTGGAAAGTAAGCCCTGCATTACTCTGTGTCATTGTTTTTCACAAATGAAGCAACAACAGAGAACAGATTGTGCACACTTAACTCTCTCCTTCCCCAGCCTGTAAGACAGCCTGGTTTGACGAAGGAGATGTTTCCAGAGACGGGGACTCAGAGCTCTTGACTGACTTGAAAAGGAAGCACGGATCACGGATCTGCACTGATCCGGTGAACATGGAGGCTGAGACCGTGTCTGGGATTAAGTCGCAGAACACCAGAAACACCTTCCACACGTAAGGAGCCACAACACAGACCTGACACCAGAGAGCAATGATTCATGATGCACAAAGTCTGAGAAGAAACTGTTTCTTTTCCTTTTTTCATGAATAATAGAGAAAGTATTTTCACTAGCAGTTTTTGAGTATTTCTAAAATTGACTCATCACATTTGTTGATCATACATAAACACTTGTTTTGTCCTTTTTGAGCTGGTTTGGAAATGACATAGTGGGAGGAACATACAACATAAATCACTGGCCAGACATACCACAGTCTTGTCTGACAGACTCAGACTTCTGGATACAGCAGTGATGGTTGTGTTTTACAGTTACAGTGCATCAGAGGGCCTTTTATGCCTCAACTCGGAACAGACATGGAGACAGTGTGAAGATTACAAGGTCATGTTCACCTGCGCCGGACAGTTCTGCTCAGGTGTGTTACAACAGAAATAAGGGTATGAAAACATGAAGGGTTGAGCTCTTTTTTCTTAGTAATTAATTTTTAGTCCAGTAATATCCCTCATTGCTTAAAGAGTGCAGGACGCGCTGGTTCGATCACGATGACCCAACAGGAAATGGAGACTATGAGGTCCTCAGTGACCTACTTTACACTTACCCCAGAGAAATCTGCCCCAAGCCAATAGCCATCGAGGTCCAGACCATCTCAGGGAAACCTGCCTCCAACACTTCTGATACATTTTTAAAGTGAGGTTACCAACATCATTTTCAACCACAAAAATGAAATCAGTATAATTACTTGAATGTGATGGGGACAGGCCTCACTCATCTGTCTTTGCCTTCTTTTCTGTTTCTCGCAGCTATGATGCCACCTATGGGTTTGCCTGTGTAAATGCAGATCAGGGGAGCGGGAGCTGTGAAGATTACAGAGTCAGGTTTACGTGCCCCAAAGAGTTTTGCCAAGGTATTTCTGCCTGGTCTTGTTTTCCTTTTGAATGAACTCACTTATGTGAAAAGAATTAGTTTCACTATTACCAGGAAAATTATTTTCCAAGTATCCACAAAGGTGCATAGGTCACCCATACCAAAATATAATATATGACATACAGTATATGTTCCAATATCAAAAGTGATATTGCCATATGTCACTTATTATTATCACATATATACAACCTCTGGATATATGAAGATGTAGGTTTATAACATATATGAAATACACATTGTAAAATTTGTATATGCTGGTGTACATATATTAAAATATCTATATAATGAATATATATAAACAATATTTAATTTATATGTGCAGATTTATTAAAACACATAGATATAAAAATTCTATATTCTTACATATGTTTTTCTTATTAATTTCTCATTGATTTTAAACATGTTTATCTTCCCATTCTGGGAAAGTGGTCCCAGACTTTTGGACCCCACGGTATATAATATCAACATATACTCATAGGCTTTGGCATGGACATATATTTATCTGACATATGTCTACAATATGCATACATAAACTTAAATATTTGTATGGGCTACACGTATATTTAAAGATATGAAATAGTTCCAATTTGTAATATGTTTAATCTATAATTTATACATATCTGCTTTTATTTTGTATGTACATAGATTTCATTTGCATCCTGTAAAATGTTCAAAAATGTAAATGTCAGATATGTCCATAATCAGTCTAATTAATGACTGGGGCTGCAAATTAGCTTCAACTAGATGTCCTATATACATTCTAGATTTGCATTAGTCCACACACACACACACACACACACACACACACACACACCCACAAACACTAGGGATTCACATGCTTCTTCCTGCTGAGCTTGAGTGTTGTACCAACTTGCATCCATTTGTAACGTCTGCTCAGTGTCAGAGCAGTGTCGAACACGGTGGCTGAACAGTGACAGCCCATCAGAGGAGGGCGATGTGGAGTCCATATTTCAGTTAATGAAAACCTTCCCTGGTCAAGTCTGTAAAAACCCAGTCAGCATCGAGGCCAAGACAACCAGAGGAATATCCGCCGCTCACACTGGAGACACATACCTCTCGTGAGCATGTTGTTTTTGACACCAAACAAACAGGTTCAAATGTGACATTTGTTCAGTCATAAGGAATGCTTCATTGACTTTTCTAAATATTCCAGCTATGATGTCACTTTTGGGTTTGCATGCATCAATGAAAAACAGACGAGTAAACAATGTGAGGATTATCAAGTGATACTGACCTGTCCCTCAGACTACTGTCAGGGTAAGTTTTCATGCATGTACAATTCATTTCACTTAAAAAGAACAGTTGTCATTTTTAAGTTGGAACAACTCCATAAAATGAAGTAAAAACAACATAATTCTAAGTCAACTGAACAAGTGGACATAAAGTCAACATTACTCAAGACTAATAGTTATATTTACTTAGTTATTTCAAGGCAAGTGCATTAACAGATTTTACAGTGTTGGCTTCAACATGATTCTCTTATGAGAAAACAGCTCCTTAGCTTTGTAGATAAACAAATATCACAACCTATAACAGCAAGTTGGAAATAATTCTGAATGAGAGGGCCAGTGTCAGAAGAACATATGTTCGTCACTGTTTGGCAGGCTGCAGGACACGCTGGTTTGATGTGGACAATCCCGAAGAAAAGGGAGACTATGAGACTCTCCTCCAGCTGCAGATGCTGTACCCTAGTCAGGTGTGCTCGCAGCCTGTGGCCATCGAAGCCATGACACTGTCTGGTGTCCCCGCGCACAAGACGGGCGACGTCTTTCAAGTGTGAGTTGTGGGAACAACAATAACACAGCAGTGTTGTTGAATAAACAAAAGCTTGCATCACACTCTGCCTGGAGCAGCACATAGAAAAGTGAAATTGATACTTAGTGGAAATTTTATGCTGCAAATGATATTAAATGTGCCAAAAGCAATGACTCTCTCGACATTAATTACATTTAACTGTATGAATAGCAGCTGGATCAACATTACATTACAACATCGTTAGTAGTTTCTAGTCTTTATGCTAAACTGAGATAACCTGCTGCAGGCAGTAGCTTCATATTTACTGTTCAGACATGACTCTAGAGTTAGCATTACATTAGCAATGTAAACTGAACTTAGTGTGTAAAAATGTTGATGTGTCCATTTTACAGTTTGCTTATTATATATTTTGCAGGTATGATGCTGCTCATGGTTTTGCCTGTGTCAATGAAGAGCAGCCTGGTGGAAAACATTGTCAGGACTACAAGGTCCGCTTCACCTGTCCTCTGACTTTCTGCACAGAATGAACAATAAGTGGCCAACTATTATTAGGGGAATATACTGTTAGTGAGGATGTGTAGTAACAGCTAAGACAAGATGTTAAAATCATTAACCTATATACTATTTTTAAAGTTGCATCAGGGTATGATACATGCATGAAAAATTCACATGTAAATAAATTCCAGATCCAGGTTCCAGAAACCAGAAACCAGAATTGTCAGCGAATAAAACTTGAATATTAGTGGTTAACAAGTTCACACCTTATGGTTGCAAGAAAAACAAGAATTAATGTGTTTACTGTAAGCAATGGCTGATAAGTCACTCAGACTCATTCATAGAGGAAAGTCTGTTTGTAGACAAAATATTTTTATATTATAATAAAAACCTCTCGGAGCATTTCTTTTTTTTTTTTCTTAGCTATTTACGTGGTTTATAAGATTTAATGGATCATTTATCTTTACTACTGATCAGAGTAAAATACATGTATTTTCTATTCATGTACAAATCCACATGTCCTCTATATTTGCTCATTTACATACAGGCTCATTCATTCATTATTCTGTATTGATGTGAATCTGCTCAAACTGAATGAACAGGGACGCTGTGTAAGAAGAAGGTGGGCCTTGTACCTTTACAGACGGAGGAGGGTCAGCCCAGAGTGACAGAATCTTGTTTAGTCCACCATGAAATAAATTCCACCAGAACATCTACATACACTGCACATACGTCCGTGACATTAACACTTGATCAACCCCTTATTACTTGTCAATTATTAGTCAAATGTTTGCATGTTAGTCTTAAATATGTTTTGCTTCAGTTAAGTAATACTGTGATTAATGTGTAACTGTAAGTGCAGTCTCACATGCAAGCTTATTCCGTCGTGATTATTAATTAATTTCAGTAATTTAATTTGGTCACATTTAATCACTAATTACCTTGGCAAATGAATATTGTAATGTAATACTGCTAATCATTATCATAATCATAAAATAGAAAATATAACTATCTGTTTCCTCATTAAGAATCGAGTATCAAATAATTTATATTATTTATCACATGGGGTTACTCTGTTAATAATACTGAATGGTTACTTAGGGTTAATTAGTTAACAGTAATGTAAAGGGTTACAGTTCACTGGCTTCAGGTCAAGCATAATAGTTTGAGTCTTACAGTCTCAAACAAGTTCCACACCCCAGTCAAGCCACATCCCAATTATAGCAAATGCCAAGTAATTAATTAGTTGAAAGTCACACAGCACATCATCATCTGACTTCACTGACAGTGACTTAGACCTTACTGGAAACGTAACTGTCTGACTTGTAACTTGTGGAGATTTCATGAGAGCGTATGAATTCTAACCTTATTCATGAAAACACAAAATAAACATTTATAGCAATATTGAGAATATTGTCCTAAGTTTGTGTATTTGTGTTCATTCTGTCACCCCTGAAGCCAAAGGGCACTAACTGCATGACATGAACAAATACACTTACTTTTGTCACTTATCTTCCATCCTCACTGATTACAGTTTATTATTGTTACAGAAGTGCAATTTCAATTTCCCATAGCTGTGGAATAGCTATGGTCTTAACATTCAAATAATAATAATAATAATAATAATAATAATAATAATTATAGGAGTTACAGTCTATCTCATAACTATTACAGGTTTGCAGCATTCATTTGACGTGTATGATCATTTGTTTGTATGCAAACAAAAAAAAAAGAAAAAAGAAATGGATGAAAAAATACACAACACCAACTTGTGTAATATCATCAGTCTACACACATTCTTGCACTTTTTGTCCGAATAGTACCTCCAGTATTGCGTTTATCATCGACAAAGTGCCCAACAATATTATGGAAAAAACTCGAAGCAATGCGAGCGTCATTTCCGGTGGAATATTCCAGCGGGTTCACTCCTGGTCTTTAAAAGGACGCGCTGAAAGGGCGGCTGTAAAGTTGACAGGTAAACGGCCACATGTTGCGTCTGTGTGGCTGCAACCTTAAGCGCTGGGATCAGTGAGCACAGTGAGAGAGAGAAGAAGAGAAAGAGAGACAATAAGGTTGTGTACGCGTACGTGCGCGTTTAGACGTCTCCATCATTTGATTTGTGTAGACTGTGTAATCTGTGGAGGTCCCCTCAGGTAAGATGAGATGCATTGCGTGCGTGTGTGTGTGTGTGTGTGGCATCAATCGCGAACATGTAGATGAAAGTCAGAATATGGGCCTGCTTTTCATTGTTTCGGATCATTGAGTTGTGACGCAGTTGCGCCTTTTGCTCCAAAGTCTTTTCAGATGAACGATGGGATGTGAGGCAGCTCCACATGCGCACAAGTTACTTTAGATCGGCTGTTTGTTACATGGTGGGGTTTTTCTGCGCAGAGGGATGTCGCAGAGGCCGTCCGGCGCCGCAGGTTAAGTGCAGCGCAGAGGACTGGTGCTGAGGATAGTGTCGCTGCGCGTTAAGGCCCCCGCTGAGCGCCTGTAAAGCGGCACACAGCGCCTTCTGTTTGACATATCACCGGTGTGATTTCAGTGGATAAAGAAAAGATAGTCAAGCAAAGCAGGAGTGGATCAGGCAAGACCCACAACAAAGCGTTAATGATTCAGCCACAATGTGATAGAGAGTTCAGAGATTAAATCCACAGTATCTTAAAGAGGTGCATTTGAGGGCTAAAAGTTCCTTATGGATTCATATTCTCAGCAGTTCATCAGAGCTAAATGTGTAGACATATGGCTGCCAAAACTGGTCCCCTAAAATCCTATTAAGGACTGCTGAGGAAGATTTAGTTGCAAGTAATTGTAAGTTTAAAGTTGGACAGATATGTTTTGTATGAAAAATATGTGATATATCTATTTTTTTTTTTTATTTTTATTTTTTTAAATCTTTTAGCTTTTGAACTGTGAGCCAGAGACGATCATGATCCTCCTGTCTCCCTCCTCTGGTAGGTTCTTGTTTCTCAGTCTCATCTTTAATCTGGATTATTGTTTACCTACATGGGCAGGGGTGCCAGAGATCAAAGACAAGGCTTTCTTGGACTAAATTGGGAAGGAAAACAGCCACTAAGGGAGTTCTAAAGATGCTTGAACTGAATGAAATGGAATAAATAAATAATCTGTAGAATTAATCACAGATTGACAAGGGGAGCATATATCACACAATAAAGCCTGGGACATCTGAAACTGAGAGAAATAATTCATTATCACTGCTCATATATTCATGTATACCACACATTGTACAGTTTGAGGTATATAGGTATAGGCTATAGGAAGTATATACTTTGAAAATACATTACACATCCAGATACTACACCCAGTGGAACCTATAGGATTAAATCTCCTATGGCTGATGTACATTGTTTATAAATAATTGCAATCATTGTCAATTATTTTTCACTATATCTCATTATAATAAAACACAGTAAAGAGCATTTATTGTGCAGTAAATTCACTTCAGGTTCTGTTGTGAATCGTTTTCCTTGTTTTTCATTTAGTCTTTTTAGTTGTTACCAGGTAACATAGCAGGGCATTACATAACAAGGGCTTTCCCATCATGCTTTGCACTCATTAGGCAGCAATCCAGAAATAGAGACCTGCTTGAAATTGACAGTGTGTTTGGCTCTTCAGGCTTTATCCTGTTTTTTTATTAGTGACCAAGGCAGTGTGTTTAGTGGTTAGAGTAAAACTCTACTGCAAGCTCTTTAACGCACGTGGAGCTGCATATGTGGCTGTCTAATGATACTTACTGTGGCTAAAGTTACTCAAGCTCATTATTAATGTAGCAAACTTTGCAATGACATGATTTTCAGAAAAATGCAGTGTTGTCTGCATTCACTGATGTGCTGTGTTTTCCCATGAAAAGTTTTCAGACTATTTAAAATGCCAGGTTGTCACTTTGTGCTAAAAAGTCCCAAATGAGAAGTCAAAAGCATGCTGTCAAGTAAAAAGTGTAAGTTATTGTTGGCTTTCTGCTGTGTCTCATACGCTGTTTTCTTTCAGATGAAGAGTCTCTTGAACTCGCCTGGCTTTGGAATCACAGGAAGTTCAGGGTGAAAAACACTTGAAGGGTTGCTACTGCAACATTTTAAAAGCTATTTAAACTTTTGCAGGTCATTATCTGTACATACTGTCTTGGGCAGTACTATGACTTGAGAGAAAATAATAAGCTCACAAGAGAGGAGGCAGACCGAAAACAAAGATTTCCTTGTCTTCATTAAAAAGCATCACAGCTTTGTGGGGGCAGAGGCAGTTTTTGGCTGGAGTGAGGCAGAGTCAGCAGTCATTCCATCTTGCTGACTAGGATAGTGAACATAGCTTTTACTATCGTTCTTACAGCAAATTTTGTCATCAGTACAACTAAACATATCAAGTTATAATTACAACTTTTACTAATTGCACTTGAAGCAAACATACGGCCTGTTAACGTGTTCCTACTGATGATATAACCCCATGCAGTTTAGTATTTCAATATAAACTGCGTGCTATAAAAACATGGAGACCAGGTGAGGTTGTAGATTTATCTGTACACCACAATCTCCATTAAAGCCTGGGCTGCAGTCGTATTAATAGATTTGAACAGTTAGAGTTAGCCGTGCGAGTGCTACTGCCATGTCCTTGTCTCATGTTTGATCAGAGCTAACAGGCTTAATGATCTCACGTCTGGTATGTGTCAATGCAGTAGGTCCAGCTCACATTCACTGTAGCTAATGGTGTATGTGGTAGTCCCCTAAATGTTCATAGCTTGCTCCCCACACCAGTATTTGTGTGTATTTGACCCCTGATAAGATCACATTTGAGTGCTAACACTTCACATACGTCATGTTCAGATATTGTATCTTTTTGACCTTCCAAATATTATCTCAATATTGACATTTAATGCATGTCACTGTGGCAGTTTCTTTTCTAATAGTTACAATATGTATAATTGCATTATTGTAATGAGTAGGTGATGAGGCACTCTTTAATGTTGCATGCTGGACGCTGCGCACGCCTTACTGAATGAATGTACAGTAACAAATGCATTTTAGTGATCTGAAAATGGATGAATGTATCGTAAGGTTGGTCTCCATCCAATAAACATACGTCTTGGTAAGTGATACTTCTTTTACATAAGAGGGGGATTCAGATTCATAGTTATGTTTTGATTTAAATACAGAGGAAAAGAAACACATGTGCTACAATATCCTGAAATATGGATTCCCACTAGATGGTATACAGAATATTATTCAGTCACCAGTTGACAGGCTAATCATTAAGATTACTTTCTGAATTTTTAGACCTTTTTCTTCTCACCTGAACTGAAGTTTGACTGAAACTGGGATATAAATTGTAGACTGTTCTCATTGAAACTCATTCACCAAACGGTCAGCTGGCATACGGTCACCCAATCACAGTAGGGATTTAGCTTTTCTCTTGAACCAAAGCAGAGGTTATTGACCCAACACAGACTACTAACTGCAGCTGCTGTGTGGTCTCAGGTTTCTTCCAGTGTACCAACAAGCTCTTCCTGAGTGATCAGGCCACAGGGCTCCAGATCAAGGAGTTTGCACGTAAAAATGCAGCGAATGCTCTGTCAGTTGCCAACATGGTCATGGGCATGGCCTCCATTCTCAGCAGTCTTAATGGGTGAGTGAACACGCCATCATTAGATTTTATCATTTGAAACACTAGTCTCGTTCATCTGCAGGATGGACAAAAAAATATTTAAGCTATAATCATTGTGTCGACTGATGTGGATTTCAATTAAAAATAAAGACAGAAAGAAAGAGAAATAATAATAATAATAATAATAATAATAATAACAATAATAATAATCATATTTTAAATGAAAATTAAGGTTGTGGCTAGCATTTCTAAAACCAAACTTACAGTGGCTCTGAGGTGCAAAACCTTAAAAAAGAAAGAGATCAATCTCTAATGAAAACATTAGAGAAAACAAAAGTAACAAAATTGAAAATGTAATTTTAGAAAACATGTACCAAATGAGTAAACACACTGTTTTATTATTTATAAATATAGAAAACAGTGTTGTTATGTTTTGCATCTCGAGGCCACCGTACAGTAAGTAATTCTTATAATGATGACAAGTTTCTGTGCTTACCAGATTAAATCTACTAAGATTAGTGTAAAGAGGCACAGGAAAGTGCAAGCCAGAAAATCCAGTGTCAGGAAACTTGGTCTACAGATAATAATTATCTATAGGATAAAGACAATTATTTAACTTTTTTAAAACATTGTTGAAATCTATCCAGCACTAGTTTCAGCTCTTTTCCACAGGCGACAACCTGCAGATATTTTACCCTTTGAAATGGGTCACTGTCATCAAATAGCTAAACCTAACTCTCCCTAACTCGTTCTGTTCAGGCACCATCATGCTGCATGTTGGCTGGTTCTGATTGGCTACCTGCTGGATTTGGCAGATGGAGCAGTTGCCAGGCGACTCGATGCCTGCTCTGCACTGGGTAAGTGGAGTGTTGTGGTCAACAGCTCTTACCAAAGATAAACTCCAACTGGGATGTTTGGCAGGGCTCGCTGCACAGTCCTTTGTCTGGACTTTCTAATTTGGCCACAAAAAGTCTTAAACAAAGCCAACCAGTAAAACGAAACTCCGCCATTGAAATACTATGGATAGTCTTACAAAGTCTCAAAAGGAGAATCATACATATTTTATATCATGAAATTCAAGCTTCATCCAATCACTGTCTTTTTAGTTGTTTCTATTTTTCTAATGATTCTGCAAGTTACACATTGTCAGGTTTTAGGGTTTAGGTGTGAATGTAAATGGGGTGACATTCCTTTTGTGGTCCCCTCTTAAATAACAGGCACCCAATGCAAAGACACAGCATATAAAGTGTACCACTGATGTTGTGTTTTAAAAAGATCACCATATGAAGTATATAGTAAAGGCACAAAAAGCTGTGCTTCCAGTGTGCAAGTTCACATTTTCTCAGAATCCCAAAATAGCTCCCAGGTGCATCACAATACATCATTGGCTGCACATTTCAGGGGGCTTTGTGTCCCGACAGGGTTTTTCTGCATGACTTTGCAGGTGGATGTTGTTGTGCCCCCCACGTATTTTAGTCAAATGAACAATCACTTTCTGATTAAGCAGCCTAATTCCATGGGATCACGCTCCAATTGTCTATTTTATCCCGTTGCTTTGGGTTCTCTGCATATCTGAAATTGCTAAAATTGTTGACCCTGGGCTGTGGAATTCCACCTCGTTCATTTGAGCCGTGGCCTGAATCACCTCATCCTCATCTGCTGAAAACATGCTCCGTGCTCCTGAGGGATAAAGAGACAAGGCAGTGGAGAATGTTGTTTATAGAATGGCTGCCTGTTGGGCTGACACTGAAATTTCCACTTGGGGATTTTTGTGCATGCACGCTCCACACCACTGTCACATGTCAGTGACACTGCCAGTGACCAGACTGGAGAGATGATAACATACCTATCCTTTTTAAATTGTACACTCATGACTAAGGCACTGTCAGATTTTAAACAGTGTAATAATAGGACAGTTGATTCTCACAAGTAGCAGACAGGTTATTCAGAATACAGTGGTTTTGTCTGTTAACAAATCCTAACACACATACAAGTCATGCCTTCCTCTAAACTTCACAGAGCCACATGTATTCACTTTTTTTTTTTCATGCTCAGGTGCAAAACTAGATGATTTTGCTGACTTCACAACCTTCGGGATCGCCACGTCGTTGCTCCTGAGGACATCAGACCTGCTGGACAATGTCCTGTGTATGTGCTACGTCCTGTCTGTGTTTGTCCGCCTCTGTTTCTTCTCAAGCGGTAAGTTTCAAAATGTAGTGTGTAGGCTATTTTAAGTGATATTGTCTGAGAGATTTATCCTATCAAACTATTTATTCTATCAGTCACACATACACACTTTGTCATTTAAATGACCTACTGGAAATGTATTTTTTGTTTGGACCTTAGGGATCCCATTCATGTACCGCGGCCTGCCCTGCATCTACTCCTCAGCCATCCTGGCCAGTGCCTCTCTGCTGTCGGGGGGAAACATGGCCGCGCTGCGTGTCATTGCAGTGGCCATGATCCTCTTCATGATCAGCCACAACTTCTACCCCCATGACAGAGTGCTGGAGTCCCAGGCCTGGAAGAAAGTAGTTTATGCCGGAGGTAAAGCCATATTTTAAAAATCCAGTATGATTCACATCTCTTTTGGAAAAACGTATAGTTGTTGAGTGTAATGACTGCCAGAACTGATTCATGTGAGAAGTGCATTTTCAAATTAGACTGAAGTACAACATTTAGCATCTCCACGTGGTGGTGGTATCTAGCCATGGAGATGATATTATGGGCAGAAGTTTTGTCATCTGTCTCTGAAACAAACCAAATATAATAGAGGTGAATGGATTTTAGTTTGCACAACTTAAAACGACATGTGATTAGCAACAATGAACAATGAACAACTCAATAGCATTGTGTCTTTGTAGATGTTACTCAGGATGATCCACAGACATCACTATCGAGTGACTTTAGTTGAGCTATTTTTAGCCATGCTAGCAGTTTGGCTGTACTTTGTGTTTAATGCTAATTAGCATATGTTAGCATGCTGGCAGGCTAAATTAAGACAGTGAGCGTGGTAAACATTATACCTGCTCAACATCAGGTCGTTAGCATTATCTGTTCAGTAATGAAAACCATACACAGCGAGGTTTGATTATCATAAATGATCATAACATTTTTTGTGCTAGTTGATGCTGCTGTTGAGTTTTCAGATGTAATTTTTCAGTGCTGTCCCACTTAACTTCTTCTTTTGTTTTAATTTTCAGGAGTTGTGATGGTGTTCTGCTCTTCCTTCCCCCCTGCCTGCGTGTACTATCTGCTGTGGTCTGTCTCCTACATTTTGTTCCCAACATCCCTTTGGAGCAGTAAAGTGTAAAAGGTGTGCTGGCTCTGTCCAAAAATCCCATTAGGTTTACCTCTGGCCCATCCGGGTGAAGTGAGGCTTCCAGACTGCTGCTGCTCCCCACTGCCATGGAGGATTCAAGCTGAACATGCTCATGCGCCACAGGCGAACACTTGCAGTATTTAACCTTTATTTTGATGTGAAACCTCTAAGACAGAACCAGACTAAAGGGAGTTACAGTGGAGGGGTGGGAAGGACATTTTAACATTACTGGTAAGGATTAACCTTCATGCAGTCTTAATGTCTTTGTTGCAATTTCACTGAAGCCAGAGGTTGGGTGGCTTGTTCCAAAAACTGAATTTTCATCAGGTTTATCTCCTGTGTAATCTCCCTACTTCAGCATTAATCCATTTTTCTTTATTGTTGTGAACACGCGGCAGCAGGGCACATCTTTTTCCCACGGGATAATAGAAAAAGAAATGATTTCAAATGAAATAATTGCATACACTTCTAATATATTTCTGCCTCTAATTTGGTTTTGAAAATGTCTAATTTTGTAATTGCACTGGACATCATAACCCCTATTATGTTGTCCACGGTGTTGAGCATAGTAACTGTAACTGAGTACTACAGTCTGTAGTTAAGCCCTTTAATCCATGAATCTACAACATGACTTCTCAGCAGTGTTTTCGAGATGCCCTTTCTGGTTTATCTATGACTCTATCTACAGCACTATGATGAGTTTTGTGTTAAAGGACATCTGTTAATGTTTGTGTCAGGGTTGAGGTCAATTTACTTTCATTGGTATTCAGGTCAGGATGTGTCCTCAAAATCCACGTTTTCCATTTTAAAACCAGCCAGAGAAAACTTTTGAACATATTGGTTCTGTCATTCTTATTATTTGATTTGCTGTTTGAATGTATGTTTTAAAAAGGTTGAACTGAAAGCAAACTGACCCCAACCCTGGCTTATGGAAATTGGGTACTTGTGTCTGTTATTTAGTTTGCAAGACTTTTACCACGTTGTGGCTCAGTCCAAGAAATGATGTGTTAGACTTTAGTTTTTCTTCTATGTGTGATTTTTTTATTGGATCATTGCATGGGTTTGCCTCTGTTTTAAGAGGCATTGCAGTTTAAATATGAAATCCACACTGGATCACCATCACCTTTCATACTGCTTTTCTGACAACAGCTGAATCAGTGACAACACTGCAGGGCTTTTTTCCCATCGCTGGTCTAAACACCTGCAGTGACTTTATCGATTCAGGTGGGGTCAGAAATGCAACATGAGTAGAAGTTGCAATCCATAAATAGCACTGCAGCAGCAGCTCTTTGCCTCAGGTGACTCAGTGTGAATTTACACTTAAAGAGCAACAACATTTAGGCTGCAAATCCTCTTTTCCTGCCCTCTAGTGGGTAAAAATGTCACTGAAACTAAATCCATAGAGATCAGGGAAGGAAAGAATAAGCACGTTGTTTCTCTTTAACTTGGCCAGTATTCAGTCTGTGGGACATCATGTTTTTGTAGAACAGTCCTTTTTAGCAAGGGCAACTTTTTGACATCACTCATCATGTTTCACAATGGGTATATGTGCCTCTCTGCATTGTGTGTGACAAATGGGAATTTATTCAGAAGCCTGATGAAGATAATAGCACAGAGTAACAGGTTAAATATATCTGTTCTCACTCCTAAAAGCTACTGACACCCCATATTTAGATTATATTAGATTCACTCCATACCTTCTTATAACGTTCATCTTTCGGCTTGTAATCAGAGGTGTCAGAATAAAAGGTATGCCATCACTCACAATTTGGTTTTAATGATGATTTTAATTATGAACATGGTATAAGCCATAACTCATAGTGTTAAGACTTTATGAGTTATCTCCCTAACCGAGTTTTCTGAGGGAAAACTGAACAGGTGGAGCAGGATTTCATAAATGAAGACCTCTGTTTTAAAAATACTAATATAAAAGAGCATGTCCTCTGATTCAGATATTGATTTAAACCTACTTTGGTAACTGGCATTGTGTAGAAAATCTACAGTGTAAAGTGCATACACAGACTGAACACAAATCTACTCTAGGACATTCAGTAGTGCATTCAGCTTTCCTGTGTGGGTGTTTTGGTTTTCAAACTGTAAAGTCACAGTAATGTATGCATGCCAAGAGCATTATAGATACAAAAACTGTACTTTGCCCAATGATAAAGAAAGGAAAATGATCTTAATGAATAATAAGATCTGTTATTTTAAGTATGTACGTTTTGACAATAAATAAAAAACAAAACAACTTGCTTTCAGTGTTCTTAATTCAATATTTGACTGTACCTTATCACCAGGTGTACAACTTCAATGGAAGACATTCAACAGTATTCAACAGATGCAACAGCCTGAGAGATGCTCAGACTTTATTTGTTTAAGTTCCTTTTCTTGGTTGTTGTTATATTTGGTTGTAAATGGGTTTAAGAGAGCAGTCCTGCCTTTCTGTTATAGTCAAATATATCTATGACATCTGGAACATGAAGAGGTTTAAGAGCTGCCAGGTGCAATGAGGACTCCAGCAGCTTGATGATGGCTGAGAAAGCAGGTCGGTCTTTGAAACTCCACATCCAGCAGTACTTCATAAGGTCATACCTAGAAGGAATTCATAACACATACGACTTAAAGGAAAGACACACTTAATAGCTTTCTCTGAAGATTTGTGGAGAAATGATTAGCTTCGGTTAGCACAAAGACTGAAAGCAGCGGGAAACGGCTAGCCTACTTTTTTTTTTTTTTTTTTTTTAACCAAATGGTTTAAACTAAAACGATATAAGGTGTCAATTGTTGATGTTTAGAGATGATGGTTGACAGATTTTCTTTTACTTTTGGGCTAAGTTAAGCTAACTTTTCCCGTGTCCAGTTTATGCTAGGTCAAGCTAACCGGTTGCTAGCTGGTAGCTTTATCGGTAAGTGGCGGGAGTGAGATCAATCATCTCACCCAGCTCTTAACAAGAAGCTGAATATGTACGTTTATCTGCTCATCTGTGTGCAGTGACTTCTTGTTGCAATATCTGACTTCTCATTGACATATGTATAAGTTGGCTTAGTTGCTAACACTTAGTGAAAGTCCATTACTCCATGTTATTGTTTTTACAAGTGAACTTACAAAGGCCCTCCACAACTCCTCGGCCTCTTCATTCGATAAGACCCCTGCAGCTTTGGAAGGACTGACAGAGGCTCTAACTCGGGGTATGGAGGAGAGCCTGAGATAAAAAAAAGAAGAAAAGGTATTGCATAAATAAAGACACATATGGACAAAATAATTTGTTTACAGATACTATAACATGGTACTTTACCTAAGGTTACCAGTTCATACAGTAAGATTCCAAATGACCACCTATGGAAAGGAAAATGTTAACAGATTCTCTGACTCAGTGATGACAAAACAGTGTGTTTTGATCGTGTTTTGTTCTTTTTAGCCTTGACTCTGCCCTTACACATCACTCCTGTCGATACTGAGCTGCATTATAATCCTCTCTGGTGCCTGCCATTTGAGAGGCACCTCTGCTGCCCTCTGCCTAAATGCTGAACCTGTTCTGCGTCCTCCAAATGCTACACCCAGTCCAGACACCCGAGCTGAGAGGCCTGGACCAATTAAGATGTTCCTGGCAGCAACATCCCCATGTACCAGCCTGTGCTCTGACATCAGGTAATCCTGAAGGAGGAATACATTACAGACAAACATATCAGTCTTTGGTTGAAATATTCATTCAAGATAGAGGACACTTTTTCCCTAGTACCATGGGGAAAAATGCCAAGTGCATCATTACCTGCTGCAGCACAGCAGGTAATGATGCACAGGTACTCATTTCGGTCTAGTTATTTGTTGGAAATAATTGGTCTACAAAAAGTGACTCACCAGACCAGCTGCAACCTGCTTTGCCACCAGAAACACTGACCTCTCAGAGAAGTTCTGCAATGGATCTGCGTCAGAGTCTGAATTCTTCTAGAGTGAAGGAAAAGCTGCTCGTCATTGCACTAAAAATTAGGAACTGGAGAAGGCACGTTTGGTCAAATTTCAGTTCAGGTGTGGGCCAACGCTGTGTACCACGGTTACCTTTCTGAGCGTCCAGAGGAAGTGGAGGAGGTTCCCTGGGCTTTGGGCATCTAAGACCAGATACATGGGCAGACGCTTGGTCTGACAGTACAACATCTGCACCACATTCTGGTGTTTACCTACTGTGGCATGGAACAGGAGCCACTCCACAAACTCCTTAGCTTCAGGCTGGTTGGGGCCATCTTTATGGAGTCACATTAATAACAGTAGGTTATAGGACTCAAATAATAACAAAGTGAACAATGTTATTAGCTGTTTTCTCATTATAATTACAACATATGTTAACGCCCACCTTGCCCTACTGCTCATGAAAACACCAATGATCCCATCACATTTAGGGATAGGGTTAAGTTCAGGCTTTTAACACTGATTGCCCTAGCCTTATGACAGATTCATGCTGTACCTCGAAGGCACTTCACCACCACAGCAGAGGAGGGACCGTCTCTCTTCTTCAGCAGACCTTTACAAATGGGGCCATAGCGGCCTGTCTGCCAAAACTCTAGTCCTTCAAGGACACACTCCTGAGGGATTTCCCAGGAATACAGAGCCTGTTGGACCTTTGGAGTGCTTACAGAAGCTGCAGTCAGGGTTACACTCTGCTGACCTGTTAAACAACAACAAAACACACATTGGTGGATTAGATAAATAAGAACTTGGCACTACATGGGCACTGATGTACAATAACTTTTGCTTTTTATGGTGTTTTCTAGTTTTTGTATAAAGAGGAAAAACAGTAATTGCAGTTCATACCATTTGTAAAATGACATGAGGTGCTATGTCCTCTTTGTTTGTTCTTGTAGAGACTGCAGAAGATCAAAGCTACCACTAAAACTGTGCTGAGAGCTAGGAGAGACGGGATGATGATCACAGCAAGTGGACCTGATGACTCCTCGTCTGTACAAAAAGTGAAAGAAAGCAGGTTCTTGTCTTGATTTCAGCAAGGGTAAGAAAAATTAAGGTGAGAACATCATAATGTCTTCACGACAGAGAAATAGGGATTTGGTGCATGCATACCAAATCATGTCATTTGTTGAATTCAAAAGAAATGCCTAGCTGTTTGCAATGCAATGTGTAAAACTTACAGCACTCAGGGAGTGAGGTGTTATTGCTACATATTGTGTCCATGTCCATCAGGAGCAGCTGATATTTCTCTCATGAGAGAAACAGCAGACCATATTAACAAGACAAATTCAAAAGTTTGTCCCTGTGGTGAGAAAAACTAATTTACTATGAAGGAACTTCAAATTGAAAAAGCAGACATGACATAAAGTGTAATTGCTACATATTGCTTTAAGGTTTTCCTACCTCATGCCCTCATGATCGCAAGAACACACATTTCTAACCATATAAAATAGAAGAATTAACAGCAGCAGAGAAGTTGAAAAATGACACAGCTGCTTTTAGAAAATCGGCTCAGGTTTGTCTGCCTGCCTGTGAGGGCGCTGACCGATGTGTTCAGCTGGAAAGTTGACTGAATGTTAATCATTGACGGATCAAGAGAAATGATAACATGAAGAACGTGCTCAGACCTGCTCCAACCTTAACAGTTCACTGATTAAACTGGCATTAATATGCATACAAAAGGGCTAATTTCACTTTGTTTTTGTGACATTGATGTGAAGTTTGGATGTGGCTCCTCAGGCGATGAACAGGACAGCAAAACATCTATTAGAAAATAAAGTAGCAGACAGGAGCAATAAGCATATCACATATGAAAAAGTAATCAAACTAGGTAAAACCAATAAAAACAAGGGGTTAAAAAAGTGCAGATGCAGGTGTGTAATTATTCTATTTAAAGCGCAGTTTACAAGTTTCTATATCTTTGTGTTGTAAGTGCATTTTAGGAATAAGATTTAATAGTATTACAGCGGCACCAGTGTTGATGAAAGGTGCTTGGACTGAGGTGCCATGCCTCTGACTGACCCTACAACCACAAGGGGGCAGGATTGCGCAAGAAATCGCCTCCAACAAGTAACCCTTCGCCTCCGTCCTGAGAACCGGACCGGCTGCAGTTCGCCAGACGCTGTTCCTGGATTTGAAGCTAGTAAAGTAAAGCCCAATAATCGCCCAAAATCCCAGTTTATCACAGTGGCAACACATAGGAACGGGCAGAAACATCATCAGGACAATTGGGTTTAAAGCTGGACTATCACAACATGAGGTTCCCACATGAAAATATGCGTCCCAGTGCGGGAACTCCGCCTTCCTAAACACACCATGGAAACAAAATCTAGCGCTTCCCAATCACTGGAGACCCGCCTCTTGTCATTCACCATTGGTTCAGTTGAGAGGCTTTGGGACCTTCCCCCAATCTCTGATTGGACAGAATCCCCTCCACTCAGGAAAGCAATACGGAAAAAGATGAAAAAAAAAAGTTATGGAGTGAAGCCTAATCGGATCACGACTGTTGCATGCTGCTGCGTAGTTTTTTAGTGGGAAAAAATCCCCACAGTGCCTCCGGAGAAGCAGAGGAAGACACAGTGTGCGCAAAACTAAGAACCAGGAGCAGGGTTTCATTGTTTTGAAAGAGTCAGACGCCCGCCCGGTTCAGAGGAGAGTCAGGTATGTTTTTCCGTTTCCAGGGACTGCCTTGCTGATGTCACCGCGGAGGAGGGCAGGAGTGGAGGACAGGTGCGCAGCGTAAAGTTACCTCTACAGGAGGCTTGGATGTTGAACTGTAACGGAGCGGAGAATCGCTCAATCTTTTTGGAGATCAGTTTTTAAAGTTTTCCTGTATTTGTTGAAACGCTTTTCTGGACAGTATTATATATTTGGCTGATATTTTTTTGAAATCTTAAGTGGGATATATTTTGCTCCACGCTTTTGGAAGTGACAGCCTCTGGTGCGCACAAACTGCAGAGCTCACAGGATCCCTGCTGCTTTATAATATTGAGGTTAAACACCGTGGAGGAAGCTGCTGTTGTTTTTTTTTGTTTCTTTTTTTTTTTGTTTGTTTGAGTACACATAGCTGTGAACTGGGGTGTGGGATCGAGACGCCCCAGCATCAGAACCAGCACTTTCCGCTTCATTGCGACACTGACGCAGCTGGTCTCGCATCCCAGTCGCAGACAGGTGATGCTTGAGTAATTCAATGGAAGGACTGATCGTCAACAGAGGGAGTTTGATCTAAGATCTGAGAAAAAAAAGAGACTTGTTTTCTCCCGGAATGGAATACAACACAAGAAAGCAGCCCCAACTTCTGTAACCTGCAATGATTTTTCCGTGCGTCATTGCGTCTTAGGGATCAGAAGCGCTGAAGGACAACCGTTCTTGGACTCGCTTTCAGGTTTACAAGAGCCACCAACAATGTCCAAGACACTGAAAAAGAAGAAGCACTGGTCCACCAAAGTGCAGGAGTGCACCGTGTCTTGGGGGGGTTCCGGGGAGTTGGTCACTGTAGTTGCGGTGAGAGGCGGCGCAGAGCTGGGAGAGTTCCCGTACCTCGGACACATAGTTTCGGAGGCGATGGTTTGTCACGCCGGTAGGTTTCCCGGCAGCGGGGACGTGCTGCTGGAGGTGAACGGCACTCCGGTGAGCGGACTCACCAACCGGGACACGCTGGCTGTCATCCGCCACTTTCGGGAGCCCATCCGCCTGAAGACTGTGAAACCAGGTGTGTACCCTGCCTCATTTAGAATAACAGTGAACACCCCAACCCCACCATCACACACATACGTACACGACCAAACCTGACAAGTGTGTGAAATGCTTTCAAGTGGTGACAAACCTGAAGATTGTGATGCTTATAGTAGCAGGTGTGACTAGTGCCTTGAATAAATAAGAGGAAATTGGGGGTCAGCCTCGCAGCTGAGCCCCTGTTTGCCTGTGGGGCAGTGTGTGTAAGGATCAGGTGTGTGTGTGTGTGGTCTTGTGTGGATTTGGAAGCAAGTCTATGGGTAATTTTTTTTTAACTTTCAGCTGGCTTAAGCATATCTAAAGTGCCTGTTAGCATGACTCCTTTTCATTCATGTGGAGACATACAATTTTCTACCACTGCTTTTGCTGCAGTCCAATCCTGCCAAACAACACAAGTGAGGAGCATGCTGTGTTTCAGCACACTTGTTCATAGTGCCCAGATGTGTGTGTGTGTGTGTGTGTGTGTGTGTGTGTATGTGTGTTTAATACAACATAAACCATGAATGGTCAATAAGCTTGCAGCCATTTGTCTGAACTCAGCATGTAATCTTCTTTGCATCCATTGCACAAGTGTTGCCTGTCCCATTCTTTAGCTCGTGTGTGGCACAGTAACACGCTCATATAAACACACACACACACACACACACACACACACACACACACACACACACACACAGAGCTTCTTAAAGTCATTGTAATTCTGTCTGTAAGCTCAGCTGAAAGCTTATTGATTGGATTTATGTATCTGTAATTACCTGACTTTCAAGCAATTAATTTGTACTTCCTTATGGCTCACACTGATGCCTAACGGATGTGCTCAATGTGCCAAAACATACTGAGAGTCAAACACTACCAGTCATGTGGGACATAAAGGTTGTTTGTGTGTGTGTGTGTATGTTTATGTGGATGGATAAATTTGATGGAGGCACTGCTGAGTGTGGCACTCAGCAGTGCAAATACTAAGCAGGGATTTGTTAATGGTTGCCTTGCCAGCTTAGACATTGTCAGTCCGCTTGCAGCACTGAGCTGAGTCCAAGTCTAATTGAATCAATTAGGCCCATATCCTTAAATCCCCAGGATGCTGTGCGAGCCTGGAGTTACGGTTTGACACCTTGACTGTCGATCTTCCTGCTATACATTAGGTAAACCTGTTGATTGGGGTTAAGACAGGTAATTGAAATCAAGCTCAGTGTTGTTAAGATTTATTTTAAGAATTAGTGTTCAACAAGATGAGCTGGGATACAGCTTTAGGTGTCACATGAGACCAAGTGTTTCATAGGAATACAACAAAAACTTTACAGGCATTGTAATTTAGTGTTTGTCTCTGTTTGGACATTCACATCCAATCTGACATTGCGTCACTCACACTGTCTCAAGCTTTCTAAGATCTCCTTCTGACCTTGTGTTATGTAATGTTAGTTGTGTGTTAAGTGATGCTCGAGCTACACTTTGACGTGTGCAGCCTGCTTTACCATGGGTCCCTCATGAGGCCTCACTGTGTGTTTATGTCTTTGTCCCCCTCTTTCATGATTAATTTACGCTTCATCCATCATTGATGGCTTCTCCGTGCCAGGATGAGGTGGCAGATGGGCGGATCGGATGTTAGCCGACCGCTGTGGATATAAACTTGTATTCTCTTGAGACTGCAAAGTTTGGGGTGGGGATAAATGCTAGGACTGAATAGAGGAGTTTTGGGTTCATTTTAGATGAATGTAAAAAGTTAAGATTTATCCATCTGTTTCCAACAAAATACAGTTCTGCTTGTGTGCCTTGTGTTTGCACAACACCAGAAAGAGAAGCATTTCCACCATTTCCTGGACTGGAGTGTCCCACAGTTGGAAATTCTTTTCCCTTCTTTCCTCATTGCCTAGTTTGTCTTTCATTTATCTTCTCTCCTCAGCCTAATATACCGTATCATCATATCTTGCGATTCCTCCTCATCTGTAGTATTTTCTTCCCTTCAATACATTATTCCATACTTCACTCCTCACTTTTGCCTTGACACCCGCCCTCTTAAACCCCTGTTCTTATTAAATCTAAGAAATCTTAAAGAATTTGCATTGTTCCCTCAAAATTTTACATACAGACCTGCCATGACATTTACACCTGCAGCTTTGAAAGCAAACATGATTTTGTACCTTCACCACAGCTGAGACCTGGTAACACTTTCCCCTGCACAGTTGGGACAGAGGACAGAAGTTTGTCTTGAATGGTCCTTCAGCTTCAGACCAGCCTGTGCGCTCAGTATGCATCTCTCATCTAGTTAGAAGAGCAAGGCAATAGGCAGTAACCTTGAGGAGAAGATTGAGAGTAAAGGCGTAGTGATCACATATACCTATTGCAGCTATTGCAGAGACTTGTGAGTGGGCAGCTCATTGATTAATGCTGTAAACAGACTTAGATCTGCTTGTTTTTTTGCCTCATAGAGCTTAATGGATGGAGCATTTTAGCTCTCAGGTCCCAGAGCACCCTTGGTTCACAAATCGGGTCTGTAATGGAAACTGGGAAGTAGTTTTTTCTAAAGTGTTTCTCTTCCTCATTCAAAGTCTGAAAGGGAGATAATGATAATAATACTTAAATGACCAAGGTACAGTGCTACCCTAGAGATTAGATCAGAATGCAGTATATGAATACAGTTACAAAGGCACGGTCTAGATGGAGGAAACACTTTATCACAGGTTAGATTGTTTACTGTGGTGTTAAGTGTTCCTGTGTCCACTGAAGGAATTATTTACTAGAAAAAATTCTTAAAAATCCTATGGTAAATGCACTTTAATATTTCACAATATGAGCTAAAGCAGCATTATGTCAGTATCAACTTGGAACATAACACAACATTATTAATACACATAATGCCAATGTGTAAAATGATACAGGATGGATGGATGGATGTTGAAGTATTTATAGATAATTTTGTTCAAGTAATATATTTTTTTTTTCAAAGATGAATGAGGTTAAGAGTCTTGAGGAGTTTTTTTAGCTGCAGAGTGGCACCTTTATTTTGAACATGTAGCAGGTACACGGCACTTATCAGCTATACCTTTAGTTTCAGGTGAGAAATGAACTGGAAAAAAAAGTGTCATTTCATACAGTCTCACTCCACTTAATACCCAAGGAGAAGTGCTAAAAATGAGATGCTTTCAGTCTTTTTATTTACAATTTTTCACTTAGTAAAAGAGAACTATAGATAACTGAAGTACATGAGGTATCCCAGCTAGGGCTTTTATTCTGATATTACAGGCATTCTAATTCACAGGCAGTTTTTAGTTTTTGTTTTGTTTCTAAGATGTCATCAGGAACCCTGGTAACAAGCTTTAACAGTTGTGTGTGAGATAATTGCAGTTCTTTATTCCACCTTTTAGACTTTCTTCAACAGTGACAAACTTAAAGGCCTCTCCTCCCCTTATTGGCTGCGTTTATATATGACCAACCTGTGATGTTCAATGCTTTGCTTCCCAGGAGTTACTCTCTGATGAAGTGAGGTACCTACATTCACACTCCGTGTGGCATATTGTAATTTACATTGCGAGACATGTCTTGTATTTAGGGCTGCAACTAACAGTTATTTTCATTGTCTAACATTGAATGTATTATTTCCTCAATTCATGGATTGTTTTGACAAAATAATGTCAGTGCCACTTCCCAAGCTGTTTTGTCCAAACACCTGTCCAAAACACAAAGATATTAATTTTACTGTAATGTATGACAGAGCAAAGCATTAAATCCTTAACCAACCAACCTTAGCATCATGTGGTAATTTGCTAACTTTTTCTCTTTAAGACATGCAATCTCCCTTTCTTTGCTTTTTGTCTCACTAGTGGTGTCACATCGAGGTTAACACTTCATATGTTTGCCATCAGCAGCGCAGCAGAGAAATGAGCGCACAGCGTGTGTTAATGTGGTTCCCTCCACAGAGCATTCAAGGCTTCTATGACTAAGCTGCTCTAAACCAGCTGAGTGGAGCTTCCAGGATCCCTCTGGCTCTGTGGCTCTGTCTCCCCACAGTACACGTTACTTCTGTTCCTCTCGCCGCCTTTGTTCATCTGTCTGCATTTACATTGAAGCACAGGTTCGTCTGAGAATTTACCTTGTAAAGAGGGTGAAAATTACGCTGGAACCAGACAACTTAAGTACAGTTCTTTCTCTGTAGGCTTTGAGTGCACAAAAAACCCAAAACTTCACAGGGAATGTACAATAGTCACACCACTGTTATAGTTAGTCCTGGATCCTCCTCTCACCTCATCCTCCTCCTGCAGTTCTAAACATGGAGGCTTTTTAGTATTCCAGGTGCAAATGGAGCTTCACTGGCACTCTTTTCCTCTGTGCTCTCTCTGCTGCATCCTACTTTCTGTGCAAGCATATGCACGTGTAAGTATGTGCATATCGCAGCTGTACACCTGATGTGACAACCACCCATCATCCCCTCCCACTGGCTGCTCTCCCGGCTCATTCCCCAAACCTGTCACACCTCTCCACCCTCTGCCTGGCCCACCAGTCAGCTGTGAGGGACGATGGTGCGAGTGAATGGGCACAGTGCCCCCCCCCCCGACGGCAGCAGCTGCTCTGAATACCAAAACACGCCTCCTCTTCTCTTTTTCATCCCTTCATTGCTCCCTGGAGCAGCCCTCTGCTTCTACAATATCCCTCACACCTTCCTAGTCCACTCCCCTCTGTCTTACAGCGTTTACACGTCTGCCTCCTCCTTTCCTGCAGTGCAAGTCGGTCCAGTAAAGAAGGAAAAATGACTGATGGACAAGGAAGAATTGCAGTTTCCCTAATATAATTGCTCATTTAAAGACTCCTGCATCATTTTTACAGTCTTGGAAGCATCAGCGAATGGCAGAGCTCCTCAAACCTTCCACAGATGTTTAGTGACAAGTGCATCCTTCTTCATTCTACCTTGGTACCACCGTCCGTAGAGCCGCATTGCGGTAATGAACAGGCCAGCAGCAAAGATAGCATTTTCATATGAGCCATGTCTCTCACTGGCAGGCACCATGACTTGGCAGGCATGTTTAAAAGCAGTGGAGATGAGTGTGTGTGCTGATTCACCAAGACTGCCTCTTTCTACTGACTGAGTGGTCGTGCTGTGATGTCAGCAGCAGCAGTGTCTCCAGGTTGTTGGAAATGGATGGTGTAGTTTAGAGATGCACATACACACACACACACACACACACACTTTCTCAGAGTCTCTTGCCCTCCTTTCCTCAGCTTGACTCCTAATTGGTCTCTCTCCAGCAGCGAGCCATCCCTGCAGCTGTTTATCTCTTTTGAGATAAGATGAGGTCAGCTTCCAAACAGTACATATACATAACAGAGACCAGAGCCTGGCACCTCCTATGTCATTAGGAATGATAACCTCTAGTGCTGCGCTATATGACCACAGCTAATCTTTTCTTGTGTTCCACCTATTTCTACTGAAAAATACACATTTAAATTTATAATATGTAACTTTTCCACATCAAAATGTCTAAAAATGACTAGACCTATCTTATATATATGTTTTTGAGTTGTGATTTTAATTATGGTAACGATCTGTTTCATTTGGTCGCCTGTCCCTCGTGTGATGGAGTTTTGATTGCTGCCAGAACCTCAAGATAGACTTCTATCCAGTTTTATGCCACATTTTTAAGATTCAGTTTTTACACCTTGGTCATTTTCAGCTATATATTTTAACCAGATGAAGGATTTCAGTCATCAGACATCTGGATATTAAGTATCAGAAAAAAAAACAAACAGCGAACACAGCTGAACTGTGTCGGTGAATCAGTGAATTTTAAAGTGAAACTGCCTTATTGGGTGTTTCCAGTTTAAATCCCCTGATCCGTTTGTTATGAAGAGGAGAACACAAGAGACCTGCGGATAATTCAGCTGCTGGTAAAAACCTCCTGAATGTCTGGTTCACAAGTTATCAAAGAAACAAAGGTAACCAGTCTCAGCTTCCAGCCATTCCGAGACATCCTTTGTCCACCAGAATGTCGGCGAATCACTGATTTTTATTGTGAAACAGCTTTATTCAGTGTTTTTACCGGTTATAATCACCTAGTCTGTTTGTTGTGGAGAGGAGACCTCTGCAGATAATTCTGTTTGTGGTAAAAACTTCCTGAACAACTGACACTGAAGGAATCCAAACTGGGAGAAGCTGACGGCAATGGTGGTGAAGACAGCAACTCCCATGATCCCACCCTGATCCAATTCCGTGTTTTGTTGTCGTTTTGATTGAGAGACCCCTAGCGGCAGAAGTTACATAATGTGTGTTGAAACTGATTGAAATGCAATGAAGCTGATGATTATCATGCCTGTATTGTGTATGTAGTTAAGTTAGAATTAGTGCTCTGGCTGTTGCATTAACCCTTGAAAATGAGAATGTAAATCAGTGACTGGCAGAGCAATGGTAATACAGTTGTTTTGATAACTGTTACCTGGGGTTTTTCCCTCTTGTCATCCTTTAACATTCTCATTACTTTGCTGCACTGAGCACTGACTTCCTGATAAGGAATGTTTGTGCCCCCAGCCTTAGACAAAAAAAAAAAAAAAAACAGGAGGTGTTTGGGCTGGAGTTAGCTGTTGTTATGAAGATATTGTGCTTTTAGCAAAAAGGCACCACTACCTGACCTTGATGTGTCTGAGGACAGATCGTCCACAGGCTGATTAACTTGAGATTAAGAAAATGTCCCTTTTGAGTTGCCATGAACTGCAGGCAGGGACTTGGATTCAAAAAGGGAAATAGGGATAGAGTGATGGAAATGGACTGTTATGAATCAATACACAGGTGCACATGTGGATAGAGGGATGTAGGGGATAGATTATATGATAGTTGATTGAACTGAGTTCCTTCCAGATGCACACCCGCTGCCCTCTGTGGAGAGCCTATTTGGGGACTTTGTTTTCTGGCTGGGTCTGTATGAAACATCCCTGTGGTGTTGCTGTACAGGCAATAACTAGAACAGAGAGAAGAGGCAGCTGGCACATCGCTGTCTCAGAAATTTCCCTGAGACGGATTCTCTTTTGAAGGATGTATTGGATTTAAACCGGGAGGGAGGGAAAAAAATAAATGATGAACAGGTTTAGAAGAAAAGAAAATGGGGTCAAAGAGGGAGGAGTGCAGGCAACACGGGGGGAGAGGAAAGAATAAGAAGAAACAGAGACTGGGAAACATAGGAAGAGGAAAAAGATGAGAGAGAGTGATAATAATCTCCGGGCTGAAACTGCTTATGTTACCATTAATCACGATAATAGTATTGATTCTCTGTTGTGGCTGTCTGAAATGATTCTTCCAACTGTTCATCAGGCCAGCACCTACAATGTCAGACTTACGGCTCAGTCAGTATTTCCAATCATGTCTGCGAGTAACCAGTCTGTGTGAGCTGACTGCATATGTGTGTGCAAGCATGCATGATAATGAAAAATTAAGTCACATCTGAATTGGTTGCCTCTCCTGGTTGCCTTTGGAAGCCAAACACAATCATAGAGAAAGACAGTGTGCTTCCTTCTCAGTGTATTTGAAAGCTGCCAGGATATCTTTTAAAAGTTTTTTTTTCTTATATTCCACCAATATTTCTCCTTTCTGTGACACTGAGGGAGGATGTAGAGGTAGTGCTGTTTTGACTTTCTTGGATTCATTCTTCCCATAGATCTCAGTAGTTTATTTTGGAAGGTAATGATAAGACTGAGACAGATTGCCTGTCAGTATAGTGTGGACTTGTGCATACCTCTGTTCCCCCAGTTGGGATCTTTTCTTTACACTCTGGGTAATAAATCAGTTGAGAAGACTCAATCCCAGAGTTCTGACTCCTGGTTGGCTGTGGTACTTGCGGACTTGGCCCCGTGCCTGTGCTGATGGGCCTTCGTCAATACTCATTCTGCCAGTGCAGCCCACTGAACTGTTCGATTTTGGCTCTTTTTTTTTTTTTGCTTGTGCCCGTGACAACATCTCATATCAAACTGATGTAAAGCCCACCTCCCTCACAGTAACCACCCACTTAGCCGGCTGCTGCTGTGGCCCCATCTGCTCTCAGAGCTGCAGCACCTCTTGTTTTTCTGCCAAACCTCTGCATGAGAGTGTTTCATGTCTGACCACTGAAACTTCCTCATTCCTTTTTGTCTATCTTCCTTTGTCCCTGTAAAGAATAAAATGAAAATCCTGCTACCATATGTTTGAGTTATGATCTGCTTAAGCAAGAGATGGTATTACTGGCTAGACTAAGCTGGCGTCAGTTGTTTGACTGGGCATAAGCAAGGTTGTTTAAAGGTCCCATGTTGTATAAAGTAAGATTTCCATGTCTTTTTTGATTGTAAAGCATGTCTAGGTTTGTGAAGTCACAACAAATCAGTCACTGCCCTCAGCCATGCCCCAAGCCTACTCCACTCAGACCCGCCATCCCACCTCGCAGGATTTGGTTTCTCTAAGTGTTTAGCCTCTTTTCTGATTGGCTCACTGAGAGATTGCTGATTGCTCCAGAGAGAAGCCTGAGAGGGGAGTTGTAACTACATTGAGATGGTTTTTGATTCTTGAAACCACAATTATATCTTGTTATGAAAATCACAATTATAAATAAAACACCAGAAGAGTGTAAAATATAGGACCTTTAAATCTGTTTAGACACAGATAGACAAACCAGATGAAATCATTATAAGACAAGTAGCAGCACAGATGGAAAATAAAGTCAATTTGACGATGCATTTCTCCTGATGTGGGTCGTGGGAGGCAGCCATTTTCTCACCATGCCATTAATGCATGGTGTGTACTCCTTCCTCCCTCTGTGGTGAGATGTCATGCTCTGTGGAGATGAGGTTCTCTGAGTGTCCTCATTAGAATTCATGGATGTCAGGATCTCAGCCCGGCCAATCTAGCTTGCTTTGCTCCTTAGCTTCCCTAACAGGTTATTGATCGGGTCCAATCTCATCTTTGTTAAGTCAGCCGACACATCCGGAGCCGCCGTATGCGCCCAAGGGCCCAGTCTTTATGAAAAGTCGAGGACACCAGGAGGACGTCTTGCTTACAGTGGATTTGACTCAAAGCTCTTATTCATGATGTTTTGCCTGTGCAGAGGGTGCTGGTGTGCTCACGGTGACCGCTGATTGTATCCGTTTTGACAGCCTGCCTTCTCAGTATTCAGCTCATGGAGGCTTTTTTCTTATTTTCTGCTAATAAGCCAATCCCTGGGCACAAATTGCAGAATATTTCTGCCCCTGACATGAGAAGAGGATTCTCTGCATTTGTGAGTGTGTGTTTGGTTGTCAGGTGTTTTGGCTTGTGTTTTCTTTTTAAAGGCCAAAACACACACACTCACACACAGAGTGACAAATTTGCCCCCAGGCTCTGGCAGTAGCCGACCCGTCGCGAGCTCTCTTGAGGTCTTGGAGCAAATTGACTCAAGAGATCACATGCACATTACTCACTGTTTAAAGTAAGCAGCAGGACGTGTCTCTCTGCAATCCTGACGTTGCAGTGATGCCATCAGTGAAGTATCCACTAGGACCAGTCATTCAAGCCTGCCACACAATAGCCAAGGCAGATTGTTTGAATAGCTTTCAGATATGATGCCTCTGTCCTGTCCTCTTTGAGCACAGAGGCTTCTGTTTGACCTGGTTTGTAGAGTGGAGTATCCTCACCTGCTTCAGGGGTTAAGACGAGGTCATGTTGTATGTATTTAGGGCAACAGCTCTTGTATATTTCCCATCACCCTTTGACCCCAATGTACCCTGTAACTGTGAGCTACAACTGGCAGAAAAAGCTCTGTATATTTGTGTTTCGCGTCCTTGTGATCACCTTCAGCAGTGTGTTGTTGTCACTGTGTTTTCTGGTGTGTGATGTTTGCTGAATAAAGATTGTCATTGGTTTTGGCTCCGTCAGCTGTTGTCTGTAATTTTTTTTTTTTTTTTTTTGTGCCATGGTTCATTCAATGCAACAACAGCTTCGGTCAGAATAGTTAGTTCAGTCAAACCGACCGATCTCCAGAAAATGTGTTACTCCAGCAACACATGTTTCTAAAGCATCTGTGTGGATGATGTGTTGTGACAGTTTTATTACATAATGAGTTGAAACCGGTAATGATGACATGGTTTGAAACATTTCCCTGATGTCTGTTTGACAAATAGCTTCATTGTTGTCAGTGCATGTACCCGCAGGAGGGCTTGTGTGTTTATCTGGGAATGGCGATCATGTGTGGAATGTGGTTATTTCAGATTTGTTGAGTGTAGTGTGAAGTTCCACTGGGGTATTGTTAGCAGCAGGTGCTTGTTCTGGCAGAAATTTCACATTGTTTCCAAGTCGCCTCTCCCTGCAAAGAGATCACAGTGAAAACCTCTACTTCAACAAGACAGTTGCTTCTGTCATCAAGTCATTTTGACTTAAATCTCAGGCCTCTATCTTACATTTGTTTCCCATACAAGATGCAACACTTCAATACACTTCACTTCCTTGAATGCCAACATTGTAACAAGTGTGATACTCCAGAAGAGGATCAGTACCACAAATATAACCACAACATCAAATTAAGGTCTTTAATCTTTATTTTCAAAGTAGTCTTTTCTGTTCCTCCGGTTCCTTAGATACAGCTGTCCTTCATCCTGGCATGTGTCTGTATGTGTGTGTATAGTTTGCCTCTCTTTGGCACAATAAATCAAAACCTCATCAAGCATCATTCAAGGCCTGTAATTTGTGTGGTAGTCATTCATTGTATCTGTGCAACATGTCCTGTAAATGAGAAGAGGTTTCAAGGTTGTGCAGTATCAAGGTCTCTTAACCTATTATGATTCCAGTCATGCTGTCACACTGAAACATCTCCCCAGAAAAATCACTCTCAAGTGGTTCAACGCCTTTCTGCCTCTAGATGATTCACTCAGTAACCAGGAATGTGGTCCGACTGGTGTTATTTTAGTGTGGACGTACTGTACAATCTGTTTTCTCCTTCTTGTATGTAAAAAAAAAATGAGGGGTGTTGAAACATCTTAAACTGCCCTGAAGGACCTGGTCTTAACAGGCCTTTTGGATTTAATCTTAAGTGTCTTTACACCATAGACTAATTATAAAACTGGATGATGAATCTCAGTCCTTCAGAGATGTAATAACTGAGCAAAACAGCTTGCCTTGGCTGAAGAAAAAGTGAAAATATGAGTAAAGGTGCTGGCAAATCTTAACTTAAATGGTCTAAAATTTGGCTTTGGAAAATGGGAGTTGCCTTGAGCTAGTCCGGGAAGAGCCAACTGCCAGGCTCTCCCTGCTTTCATGATATCAGGCTTCCTTTAGACTGGTCCAGGGCTTAGTGAAGCTGTTCTGGGATGGCATTGGTGCTGTCTGCGTGCCCAGGCTGCCTAAGAGCCTCTGTGTCAGGGGGCTCTTTAGGAGTTGGCAGAGGAGCAGAGCTCACACTGATTCAACACTTCTGCTCACAGGCGCCACAGCTATGTTGAGAAGTAAACACACATTCAGACCCGCGCATGGGTGCTCGGCACATGCACATATACACACATAAATGCACATATGCACAAATGATGAATAAAGTTCAGATTCCTCTTGACAGCCACCCACCCGTCTGTTGACCTGCATGACCCCTGACAGCAGTTTAGCACGAGATGGCTCCAGAGTGGACATATGGGAGTGAGAAGAAATGGATCGTGTTGTCATGAAGCATGCAGACTGTCTTGTTTTCAGTACTGTGATCACAATGTGCAGTGTATGTGTTTTATGTCAGTTTCAGGGCTTGGTGCTTGCTTTGCAAACATAATTTACTGGTGTCTGTGAAATGAAGTTGTTTCCTCTCTAGGATTCAAATGGGGCAGAAAATCATCCCTCCTGTTTTTTTGCTGAGTTATTTCACAGCATAGATTAATGTAGCACAGTGATGAAAACCCTGATTATAGGACACTTTCTTGGCAGTGTCAGTTTTGAGGTTTAGTTGTGCTGTAAAAATTGTTATCTTAAGCATGTCATCAAATTATGGCATAATGGGATTCAATGATTCTGTTTTCTGCATCAGCTTTTTAGGATTTTGGCTTTTACAGTGCATCTATTGCTTCCATATGTATGTTCGCAAAGTTGCAACTAGCGGTGTCGCAATATACTGGTATTGACAAAAACTGTGATATTAAAAAAAAGAAATATTGAGATTGTGCAAATGATACATTAGGGCTGGGTATAGCCACTGATTTTCTGAATCGATTAAATTCAGATTCACAAGGTTCTGATTCGTCCTGATACAGTGTGCACCGACAGGTCACACGGCTTCTTCTGTCGGCTTCTTCTTACACTTCTTGCATATAGATTTGCTTTTGTCCAGCTTTTTGCTGTCTTCATAGTTTTGTTTTTAAATGCAACCACACATCTCGCTTTAGTGGAGTCGGATCTGCCATGTTTTTTTGTCTCTTATGTGACCAGATCTCATTGTGTGAGAAAGCTGGTCATGCAAGACTAATGGGGTTACTGCTTCACACATTCACAGGAGACTATAACAGGCATATATTATGAGATCGATCTAGGATTTCAAGAATCGATATCAGATTATTCAAATCAAGATCGATTTGAATTGGAGAATCATCTTTTCAACCCAGCCTCATAGTACACACATGATAATATGATGATTGCAGATGTCAGGCCTTGTGGATCTTTTGTTTCTCACTTTATCATGTTGCCTTTTCACTATCCACTAAGTGGAATTGTTCTTTTTGTGTGCTTTTGTACAGTTATAGTTACACACTCTGTCCCTACACTCATATTATGATGATATCATTATCGTGAATTCTTTTAGCTACATTAATCATGAAGTAAAAACATGACAAGGTGATAGACCTAGTCGCAACCATATCAGCCTTGTTGAATTATAATGCTGCCTGCCTTGCTCTTGCTGAAGGAAGACACCTATTATTTCCCCCAGTGCACAGCAAAAGATTCAAAATCTAACCAGCAAATATACATGCAGCAGTAATACATTCTGCAAAATACAGATGTCAGAAATGAAAACCAAACAAAAAGAAAGCACTCAACACAAATGCTTAGCAATATTCGATACTGCAGCATCATCTTCTCTCTCCCTGCCACCTCAATGTCAGCCAAAACAAGATCAGGGCTCCGCCAGTGGATCCCTGCCACACACACACACACACACACACACACACACACACACACACACTGAGACTCACTCAGGGTGTGTTTGTGACTTAAAAGCTGCTGCGGTTTTCCAGCAATGCAGTTGATGACTTACTCACCTCTGCTGTGAGTCACACATCCACTGAATGGCAGCAGCTTGTGGATGAGAGGGATTCCTGTGTGACCATGAGACCACACTGACTTACAGGAATTTTTACATCACTGGTACTGTCATGTTGCTGCTTATGGTAGATGATCATATAGTGGGTTACCACAACCCAGAAAAAGAAAAAAAAACACTCTCCAGCAAATCGCAAACACACAGACACATCAGAGTTAAAGGACAATACAATTGTTTTTTCATGTTCTGGTCCATTAACCACATTACTAACTAATGACTGCTTTTAAAGCACATTAGTCATTTTCAGGCTATTTTTCTACATTCCAGGCAATCATTGGTTTTCATTCATTTCACTTTGGTATTAAAAACAGACTGCGGAGACGTTTTGGTTTTTATGGAAGTTAAGTTTTTTTTTTCTTCCGTCCTTACTTTATTTTTTCCCATATCAAAGTAATTTATTCATCACGTTGTGTTGAAGCCAACTGAGAACAGGAACTCTGATATGATGTCAGGAAATCAGAGCCAAAAGAAAAACAATTAGCAGGTAAGGACATAAATGAAAAGGATGATTTCTGTTTGTTTCTTGCATCAAATAAGTTTCTCATGATTTTTCTGAAATGAATGAAATGCAAACCAAAAAATAGGAAATTGCAAAATAGCCGGCATAAATGTCAAATGTGTGCGACCTGTTAAAGTTAATGGTCTAAAACAAAGGCAACCATCAGTGTAGTCCTTAAATGGCATATGCAGATGAGAGGTACAACAGCACAAGTTTCAGTCTTAACAGGTCCTCGATACCTGTGTTTTCTCCTCCATCGAAGCCCTTCTGTTCTCATGGTGCTCTGTTTGTTCCAGCCATCTGTTTGTTTACTCTGATTTATTGTCTGTTTTATCTCTGCACTACAGCAAGTGCTGCTGCTACAATATGCAAATATATGACCAGCTTTGTCTCCAGCAAATAACGGCGTGATCCCAAGTTTGAAGGAACAACTGTCGATTGGGAGTCAAAACAAGGCTGATAAAAGAGTGTGATGGCGAGGAAGAAGCGAGCTGTGAAAGTCCGTGGTGTGCAAATTAGTCTTTGCTTGCTGCTTGCACTCAGGCCTTGATATTACCTTGAAGCAGAGACACATTTAGCACTCATCCCCTGTAGATTTGCGGCTGAGCACTTTGACAAATGTAACCACACTGAACTAGATAGAATTTAACATATAAACATACATTCAGAGACACACATGTAGCCTAATTTCTCCCCCAAAAGCCTGCTGTTACTCAGCTAATGATCCTGCTCGGTGCCCAGGTCGCTTCTATTATGGGATGTGCTCCTATTCATCCATCATTGGCTGCTTGGTGATGCAGGGTGGCAGGGCGCATAAGTGGCCCCGTACTTCCCTCCTCTTAGCCCTCCGTCCACCCTCCTCTTCCTCCCTTTTTTCTGTTTTTATCTCCTCTGTCCTTCTGTTTTCCTCTTGCTCATCTGTGGATGGCTTATGTGGGAGACTGGCTAAAGTAGAGCAAGCTTTATTCTCCTCCTCTGTGTGGGTTACAGTGCGAGCCTCAAAGGAAGGAGGGTCTGTTGATAGGAAGGGGAACAATGGCTGTAATGGAGTGCATGTAAACATCATGAAAAGATGTCATGTTCACTGAACCTACTGGTTGTTACTCAAGTGTTGTTTTTTGATGTGAAATTAACCAAAGATGCATCCGCAAGTGGAGAAGCAGCAACACTCAAAGTTGAGGATATTCTTTGCATCATAGGGAGCAGGTGCAGGTAACGCATCACTTTACCTCCTCATGTAAAACTCATCAGTGCTTTTGTCTCCAGAGGGAGCTGTGCCTGTCAGCCCTGTATGTGGAACTTGTCGCACTAGTTTGTTGGTTTCGGGGGAGTTTCTGAGCAGCATTGTATTTCCAACTGGAGCCTGTTTTTCCAGATTGAGGGATGTTGATGTTTGTCATTGCAAGCGAGTCGCTTTGCTGCGCTAGCAGATTGAAGGTGGAGATAATCAACTCCGAAAGCCTGTTGTTTTGGAAACTTAACTGCCGTCTGTTGCTGCCCCTGACAACCAGTGTGGCTGATGACAGTATCGAGGATGAAAGTATTGAGCCATGGTGCCTAACTACCAACCGGTATCAATTACACCTGCCGACATCCAATCCCTGGGAATGGGGATATTGTGTATTCTCTTTCTCCCCTTTAAAGATTTAAAGAGAAAGACTTGTAGTGCAGGGTTTAAAATGACACAGAAGCTTACATCTGCTTTAACCCCACTCACCTGAGGAGAGGTAAGCTGAATCCCCTCAGATTTGGTCTGTCATGTAATGGCTGTGTAAGACCACGATTGTGTGAAGGGGTTTTTTGGGCTGAGCTCAGAGCAAAGATGAGTGAATGTGTGCTGTGCATGTGTGTTTGTGCACATTTGTGGAGAGCAGGAGGAAAGACAGTGCAGTGAGACCAATTAGCTTGCTCCTTGATCCCAGCCCAACTGGGGATCTCTCTGGGAGCAAGGTCTGACTTCCTTTCCGGCAATGCAGCACTGCAGCATCAGTTACACACATGCACATGCACACAGAGACACGCTTGCTGCAGTATGGAATATTATTCTTTCAGAACCATACAAACCCCTAAGCTCTCACTTTGTGGCATTTTCTGTTTGTGATTCGTTGTCAAGCTTGCAAGTGTTTCTTTGTGCATCTCTTTGATCTGCTTCACATCCAGTATTCTCTCATATTTTTTTCTTTATTAAACCTGCTCCAAGGTGCCTTGTGTAGTCTATTTTGAGCCTCTCTTGCCAATCCTGTGGAATCAAAGGGCATTTGATGATACATTAATAAATTATTTCCTCTGTAATAGTACTGTTAGTTGTACTTGAGTTATGATGAATTGCCTGTGCTGGCAAATCACTCATAAACAAAACTGGAAAAACAAAGAGCTTATGTGGAAAAAAAAAAAATTATGTAAATGTTAGATGATAATAATAACTCTTTGCCTTTGTGTTTGGTAGGTAGCAACAGGGGCAAAGACTGTGGAAGTGCATTAGAAATGAATGCTTTTTGGTGGAAAGAGGTGCCTCAGGAAACTCTGTAATGAGGACGAGAAGGCATTTGACATTCTCTGTCGCAGGCTACAGTCCGTTTCAATTCAGTGCAGAAGTAGAATAACGGAGAGAGAGAGAGAGAGAGAGAGAAGAGGAACACTATGAGGAGGAGGTGGGTGAGCAAGAGAAGGAGGAAGGACTACAGGAGAGGAAAAAAAAAGAGGAGGATTAGGAGGGGATGAGGTCTGAACTAAGCCCTATGCCCCATCTGGGAGGAGATGAGCCGCGCTGTCGTCTGTAAATTGTGGGGAGGCCTAAATTAAGTCATTGGTAGTAGGAGCGAATTACGACCAATTGCAGATAATGGCAAGTCGGAAATGTCACAACAATCATGTGTTGATTAGCTGCTCTCCAGTTGCTCAGCAGCATCTATATCTCACTGGGTCATTAAGCTGGAAAGCAGTAGTCACTGGACTCTGAACTTGGTGTATTTGTGTGTGTGTGTGTGTGTGTGTGTGTGTGTGTGTGTGTGTGTGTGTGTGTGTGTGTGTGTGTGTGCCAGCGATAAATACATATTTACTGTGTCCATACAAAAGCATAATTGAAAATCAGTTTCATGCAGAGGGGTAGAATTTGAGGGCTGTCTTGAAATTGTGTGTTAAATGTGTGTGCACGTGTTTTATTTTTGTTTTTTTACTCTCCAGTATGTCTAAGTGGGAGTTTCTGTCTGTACATAGGTGGGTGCATTACTGTGTTTGTGTTTCTAACACTTATCAAAGTCCAAGTGTTATCTTAACTCCAACCAGCCCACTGTTTATATGTTATGTTACGGTGTTCCCACCTTTCTTCTCTGCTGTTCATCCCCTCATGAATTTATTATTGAGTGTGATTGGTGGAAGATATTAAATTGGTGAAAGTTATTAAATGAAAAGCCTAATTGCTTTGGAGGAAAATAGTTCCCCGCAGCATTCAAGTGGTTGACTTGTATTTACCGTCAGATTAACCCTCGAAAATAGACTTACTCATACTCACACACACACATTCTTTGGTTCTTCTTGGAGCTAGACGACATGGTCTGTGTAAATATTCCAGTACAAATACAAACTGAACCCAAGTGTTTGCTTACTGGTCACAGCCTGCAGCTACAGCATTATTTCAACATCTCAGCCTTGGGCCGAAACTTCTTTTTTCGAATGTAGATATCTTGTTTTTTGTTCTTTTAATCATTTAGTACATCTTTTTTTCCATATCATGCTCCTACATTACATAGTATTTCAAATAACACACACAACTTTCTTAGAAAGACAGACAGCCAGCCTCATGTTTGATATGACTATCAATGATTTGGGGATTAGCCTATGCCAGCGCTGCATGGGGGGGGTGGGGGTGGGGGGTGTGGGCTGCATGTGATTCTCGTATTTAATGTGTCTGCCTATCACGGCAGATTACCTCTGACCAGTTGAGCATAAATTAGGCATGTGTTGGTTTAAGTCTCCCGCGTTTGGTCTGCCGGTCACATGCTGGGCATTCGGCTTGAGCTTCTGCCCACGAGGTGCAAAAGTAGTAGATTTATGCTCAATCATCACTGCATTGTGGCCATATTAAGACATGGTTCTCTTTGAAAGGCGTCCAACTTATACAAAAATCCCTCTGGTGCAATGAACCTGTTTGTTTGAAGTAGTTGCACTTTGAAATGCCTCTTAAAAGACTTTGACTCTGGAGCTGTTTCTGTCAAAACTGCTGAGGTGAAGAGTTGAAAGGAAGTTGTGATGGCGTTTCTCCCACAGTGTGATGCGAGTCCTGCTTATTTAGATGGCAGAGCATGACACAAGTAGAGACGGGCAGAGAGCTGTGGCCTTGATGAATAACAGTTTGTATTTTTGAATGAAATCTGCCCTGTAGAGTTGTTCCAGTACTGATACTAGTGCCTCTGACGCAGCCTAACATACGGTATCGATCAAGCGATCCGATATCACGTAATTTATTAATAATCTTTCACACCTGGATAAAAATGGCAGTGTTCCCGGAAATCAATTCTTCTTCACCGCTCTACAGAAGTAGATCACACAGGAACTTGCACTGTGCAGCTACTGGCAACTACTGTTTTAGAGCAACGAAGAAGAAGCAATCTTTGGTTAATAGTGTAAGCCATCAGAAAAATGTCAGCAATGTTACACTGGAAAGTCCAACCAGTAAGAAGGACAACTAGTGTAGGGATTGTGAAAGATTGAAAGAAAGATTCTATGGCACATGTATTCCTTCATGTTTTACAAAGGCCTTAACCTGAGCCATGCCATACAAAAATGACTAACATGTCACATACACACAGGGTTAATAGTATACAGCAGTTAATGGTATACAGTTTTGTTTTGTTTTTTTGTTCAAAGCAGTAGTATTGGATTAGTACCTGGTGACACTGGGTGATATACAAGTAGTGAAAATGAAAAAATGGTATCAAAACATCAGAACTCTTCTGCTCTGCATGGGTGGTGTGTGTGCTGTGGTGATAGAAGCCTTGACCTTTTGTCTTTTTAAAAATTCTTTACTTTAACAGCGGTAGTGCATAATGAACCAAATATGCAAAAAACAAAGTGAAAGATGATTCTTGCACTTTTAGTTGAACTTCACTCTGCTCAGCTCTGCTGCCGGTGCAAGCCAAGAGGAGTGGCCCGCACGCGGTGACAGCCAAATAGTCACTATTGCCGCATTCGGGCCAAGATCTCTTCCCTCAGACGAGGTCACGCAGGGGTGTTATTATTCATTCAAAATAATTGCACAACTAAAGGAAATATCTCTCTTGAGAAAGGGAGGGAACTGGGGGTGGGCTAATGGAGCCTATTGTTCTCCTGATCCATGTTCAGACCATAGGGAGGGAAGAGGCACTTTGCAGGAGAGAGTGTGTGTATGTGTGTATGTGTGTATGTGTGTATGTGTGTATGTGTGTGTGTATAGTTGGCTCAGTCAGGAGGAGTTTAGGGTTGTGTGAGGTGCTGTGCGTGCCTGGCTGAGCCTTGTCTTGGGGGTCAGGAAGAACAACAGGAGTGTGTTATGCTGCACTCCGCTGGAACCCAGCTGGGGCATTACTTACCCCCCTCCCCCACCCTCTACACACACACACACACACACACACACACACACACACACACACACACACACACACACACACACACACACACACACACACACAACACAGGCATACATACTTTTTTGTAGTTCAGTGAGCATAGCGCCGAGTCATTGTTAAGTGAACTATGGATTAGTGTGCGTGTTTGTGCGTGTTGGAGGAGAGGGGCGAGTGTGAGTGTGTTGTGTCTGTTTGTTGGGAACAGCCGCTTCTGCGAGCAGCCGTGTCTGTTTGTTTTGAGTATGAACCGCGTGTGAACTGAAGCATTCATGTTGCGGGCATTATCTCAGCCCTATGTCTGTGTTTGCGCTCCTCTCATCTCACTGCTTAATTTGCCCCCTTAGATTTTACCTAATAAATCCCAAAGAGAGCCCACTGATGTACAACGATGTAATAAAAGAGCCGGGTGCGTTTTCACTGTAATTGCAAGATTGCAGGTGTGTGTACAGGTGCGTGTGTGTTGATTAGATCTGCGTTTGACTTATCTTGTAAACGTTTGTGTTTAGTAGAAGCAGCTGCAGACAAGGAAATGTCTCTAGATTCCAAGTGATTTTTTTTTCCTGTGTTTCCTGACAGGCCATTCCCGCTCCAAGGCCCACTGATTTCAAGGCCTTTCTCCACGCATGCCTCAGTGCTGCCTCACTCTCTGTTCCCTTACGAGTGTCTCTCTGGAGATAGGTTAAAAGTGAATGTGGAGCTGTGAGTTTTGAGATGGAACCCCCACAGTGCTTTCCATCTAATGCTTGAAACTTGTAGAGAAAAATTTTGATTTGTTATCCAGAAACATTCTCACGTGTTGATACCCACTGGCTAGTTGCCTGTGTGCTGTTGCGTGTGCAGCAATGTTTCCTGTTATCTACATGAAGCAGTATCGATCAGCCACGTTGCTCTTAAGTACTGACCTGTGTTGCATTACATTTTGGCTTTCCAGACTCCCTAGTGGTGCAGTTCTGCTGAAGAGCAGAGTAGTAGTTGCATTCCTCTGTTGCGGCTTAACTGAATATAAAACACGCAAAATGCCATTATCCTTTGACTGTTTGTTTTCTTTTGCCCTGCTGTCTGTTATCTGCCCTTTTTCTCTTCAGTGCCTCCCCTCTTAATCTTGATATTCAGTAATGCAGTATGTAGGATCATAAAAATCTCCTGTCTCCCATTCAGCCTTTGTCTACTCTGATATCTGTATCTACCTCTGCCCAGAGTTGTCAGTCCCCAGTCCAGCCAAGCCAGAAACCTTTGTCCTCCCACTGCACAGCAAGATAGTAGCAATCAAGTCTGAGGCCTTCCCTTGAACTTCTTTTCTTTTCAAACGTACACACAGTTTGGATCCTAACTCCATGGTCACTTTGTGCTGTGTGGAATCTGAGCACTGAGGGAAACAATCAGCGGGAGAGGCATTGAACATTCCTGTAAGAGCATGCCTGTGAACAATAGGCCTTTATGTTTGTCCAAGCTCATTGAGCAGTCCAAGTGTCAACAGAAAAACAAGGCAGGCTGCTGGAGACCATTAAAATCAATCGGAAGCCTTGAGGCAGGGCACTTCTTGTTTTTCCAAGTAGCATGAATCAGAAGTTTTGCATTGATCGAAGCTCCTGTAGTTGCTAAGTGACCACTGAAAGACTATTTGAAACATGGCATATAGTTGAAAGTTGAAATGTTTGTATAAAGTGCAAAAAATATGCAGCTTCAAGAGCTGTAAGGAATGTGCAGCATTATTCCATTGATGAAAGAAATAAGCAACTGCTTATTCCTGTGTCTTATAAAACATGCAAGATAAAAACAGCTAAACTCATTTTAGCCTTGTTTTTGTGGAATGGACTTTATTTACAGTGTAGTGTAGTGCAAACCAAGTTAAAGGTCCCATATTGTATAAAGTGAAATTCCATGTCTTGTTTGATTATAAAGCAGGTCTTGCTTCTATATTAACACTGTGAAAATATGAAAGCGTTCAGTCCACAGAGAATTGCACACAACCCATTTTCAGAAAATGAGCCTTAAAACAAGCCGTCAGGACTTCTGTAACTTTGTGATGTTACAACAAAGCAGTCACAGCCCTCAGCCATGCCCCAAGCCCGGCTCACCTGGACCTACCATCCAGCCTCACAAGATTTGGTCTCTCTTTGTGTTTACCTGAAATCTGCTGTATTTTTTTGATTGTTAAGAATATAGTCAGCCAGTCAGAAGAGAGGCTAAAAGCGTCTCTTCTGATTGGCTTACTAACCTGTTGCTAGAGCTCCAGAGAGAAGCCTAAGAGAAGGGATATAAAACTACATTGAGATGACTTTTGGTTCTTAAAACCACAAATATATCTTCTTATGGACATCAACACTTAAAATAAAACACCAGAAAAGTGTAAAGTATGGGACCTTTAAAATGGAGATATGTCTAATCATAAAAAGTACAACATAATGTAATAAGATACAGTCTGAAGGTTGTAAGTATTGAGGTAAAACGCAATATTAATGCCATTCATGTTTGGTTTTGCATTTTCGTCTTACACAATAAGGTATGGACTTGTTTGTTGCATTCTCAGAATGTGAGTAACATCCACTATTGATTTTCAGCACTTTTCAACTTTATTGTAATGAGCAAAAACTCATTAGCACCTGCACTTTGATGTCAGCTAACTGATGACTTTCTAACAAATATTGTCTGATTAAAGAATCGAATACCAAACAGTGTGTCGGAGGCCTCAACCTCGCTGAGCTAAATTGGTCCCCAGAGTGATCAGACCAAATCAATAAACCCGCCACCACATGTTTTTTTTTTTTTTTGGGTTTTTTGGGTTTCTACCTGACTCAGGGTTTGGTGCAAAAGCAGTTTACAGTTCTCACGCAAGAGCTACATGGGTTGTATTGATTCCTTTAAAAGGGATTGTGTGAGATAAACAAAGGGAAAAGAGGTTTTGCTACTTCACTGCTGTAATCTTATCTACTGTGTATGCTGGCCTCTGCGCTCAGATTTCACTCTGTGTAATCAAAACAAAAAACACCAAGGGGAGGTTCTCTGTATGAGATAAAACTCATTTTCCCTTTCCTCTCTTCAAGTGTTACCAGCAAAACCAGATAATGCTGTAACCTTTGTATCCCCAGCCTCCAGCACATGCTTGCTTATCTTAACCTCTGGTGATCCCGTCCTCTTCAGTTCCTCTTCTTGGTCTGTCATTCTCTTCTCCTGAATCAGCCGGCCCCACGCTGCCCCACCACCTCACCTCATCCCCCAGACCGCACTCCCACTTAGCTTTGGTGCCCTCAGGGTTTTAACCATGGGTGTTCATGACCATGAGAACGACGACCTTGACCACTTGAGAAATGTCACCTGGGATTTGTGTGACCATGTGCAGATAAAAATATATCTACAGCTCATGGTCTATAGATTTGTAGCAGTGGGATGGGACACTCAAGCAAACTACACCTCCCTCTGCTCCTGCCTTGAACTTGAACTTGTTGCAGTATTTATGGATTTACACTTCATTCTTAAAGGTAGAGAGGATTGCTCAGTTGTAAGCCGGTAATATTCAACAATAAGACTTTGACTCCTTTTTTTCCTTTTTTTCCTTTTTTTTTTTTTTAGCCCTTTAGGAATCTGATAGAATGTTGTTAAATCAATAACAGCAGCAGCGTCGTCTAATAGAGTTTATCAAGAGTCAAACAAAAGGCCCATTAGGTAGAAATCCATCATCGCCATCACCTCTCCTGAGACAGAGATAAGATACCAGTCTTCCATCCCCACCACACGAAGGTCGCCATGCTCTGACCTCCAGACCTCAAGGTGGCAGGTCACAAACCGCAATCAGAGACGCAATCACTGCTCGCTGCTCTCTTCCCAACCATGCAATTTGTCTCAGAAGCAGCTTTTATTACCGCAGCAGCAGCTTGCTGTTCGGTAAAGCTTGCCCAGTGAGCAGATATTGAGGGGTGGAAAGGGAATGTGAAATGACGGAAGAGGATAGCAGAGTGGGGAGCCGAGGAAGGAGAGGAGGAGATCGTGGATCTGGGACTATACCTAACTGATAAGGATCCTGGTCTAATTTCTTTTTCTCCCCCCGTTCTGTGTACTTGCAAACCCCACACAGCAATGGGGGGGACTTCAACCACATCTCTGTGTAGAATATGCAGGTTAAATCAAAGCTCTGCTTATGACTCAGATGGGAGGGAAATTGTAGAGACTCAGTGTTTGTATGTCAACATGAAGAGACGATAACAACCCTCTTTCCCCTCCATCTTTTTTTTCCCCTCAGAGTCATGTTATTTATGCACAGCCCCCTTCCATGGCAACACCTTTGGTCCTCACTGCCCTCTTCCCAAGTGAGGGGATTGATGTACTTTGCTGCTCATCCTAAAATGACTGGCCCTATCATGTGCTGGGGGGGCGCTATATGTCCTGAGCTGAAACCTTTCAGTCATGCTTTCTATTGATCTGTCCAGAGACCTTTAGATGCTGCATTGCAATGGAAAGCAACAAATAATGTGAAACTCCACACAGTGAGGAGTTGCTTTTTTTTCTCCCCTCATCATCTGTCATCCACCAGCTTTGGCTGCGGGGGCGTGGGGTCTGTGTCAGCGTCAGGAGACACGGGCATATGTCCTACTCCTGATCCCTTTATGTAAGGGGGTTTGGAGGGGAGGGAAGCGCTTGGGTCATAAGCTGAGGCTAATTGGCAGCAAGTGACTGGGACCCTGTGGGGACAAGAAGAGAGGTTCGGAGGGCAGGGGCCAACTATACTTTCAGGCAGGGCTCTGACCTGAAAAAGAACATGGCATGACAAAAGCTGAGGTCCTGTTGATTTCACTTGAGGAGGAGGAGGGAGATTGGGTGCAGCACTGACAGTAGCAAGGATGAGTGCAGCTGGGAGGGGGAAAGGGGAGGGGGAGGCAGAGGCACAGATGCAGAGTGTAGTTAACAAAGGTTGCCATGACAGAGTAGTTGATAACAACAGCAGCCTGTTGCTCTGTGAGTTATATGTATGTGCAGACCTTTATTAATGATGAATAAATAGAACAACATAATAAGGTTAAAAACACTACATTCTGACAATCAGTAACAATTTAGTTTTTACAGTGGACATAAAGCTTCTTAGAATAAAAACATTTAGTCTGAATTAATAGTTAATCACAGGCATGGATAATGCCTTTAAAATCCCTTTATGTAAATTATAATAGATTGTGTTTAGCTGATAAATGTTATTTTAAGAAATCAGTGATATTTATCTAACCGTATACAGATTTTATCATTAATCTGCATAGGATTACTTATTTTACATCTCTAATGCTCCTCAGTCCCGGCTGGCTAATAACGTCTGTTAGATTGATGTCTTGAGGCCACAGCCGGTGAAGCACAAGAACAAAAGATCTGTCAGATGTGTCGGCGTGTGGTTAAAAGGACAGTAACTGCAAGCGAAGAATTACCAGGAAAATATCCCGCTGGATTTGTTTTGGATTAGGCCAATTTCCTGTAAGACGTCAGTAATCCCTGGAGGACACAGGTTTTAAGTCTTTGCCGAGGCTGCAGAGGCACAATCTGGTCAACATCATTTCCCCCCGTCTGCGGCTCTACATCAATGATGGTCTGCTCCAGCACGATGGTCTGCTGGCAGCAGAGGCATACAGAAGATGGGTTGAATTTACCACAGAAACAAACAGGTTTTTCCTACAGTGTGTACTTATTTTCCCTTTCCTCTGTAGCAACTAAACCAAATATGTTCCCGGTGAATTTCCCCATTGCCCTACAAAGTCACTATGAGGGATTAGGTGACCAGGCCTAGTGATGCTTTTTGTCAACACATTGGCCGGATTATGACTGGGCTTGACTCCAAGCACGTTGTTCCATCCATTGCAACTGACTGTTACATAATCCCATCTGTAAAGTTGATTTAACATAAAATTACATCCACTGTGTTAACACTGACATTAATTTCTGCAGCACATGTTGAACTTCATTTCTTCCTTTTAGTTTATTTCATGTGAGCCAGGTATAATTTTTCTGCTGCTGGTCCCCAGATTTATGTGTCCAATGTCTGTCTTCTCTCAGCCTGCCTGTCTAACCATCCATACGTTCCCCTATCCATTCTTTTGTCTGTGCAAACATCCATAATCCTGTGGTTTGTCTGGCACCAGGGATCGGATCGATTGAGCATCCGTTCCCCCCTTAGCTTCCTGCATCCCAGGCTTGTTTTCCACCTTAATCGATACTACGTCATAATAATCCTCCCCCTTTCCCTCCTCTGTCTTCCTGACGCAGTAGCAACACCTCTTTCGCACGTGTCAATCCTCAGGCATCTGCATTTTGCACCATTAAGCTGCAGCACGTGAATGAGTCTTGTCTGACAAAGGGTGTATTGATTTCTCCTGAGCCACACGCCACGCCGGGGAGCATTGATCTAGGTGATGTTGAATAGTGTCACTTATTGAGACGTGATTACATGCTAAATGGGGTTGTCCATAATTGCCCATTTGTACATGCTATAGGAAAGTCTTCATGCAGAAATGCTGTGTGTTGCTAGATGTTCTGCTGCAAAAAGATGTTGGACCCCCCACCCCCACCCCCCCACTAAAGAATACCATACACTGACACAGCAATCTGTAGAACTGATGGCACATCAGTTCAGAAACAGCCCGATCTCTTTTCGTAAACATCTAGATTCAATGTGAAATACAAGTAGGTAATCAAATATTAGAGTTGTGCTTACTCCATAAGGCTCCAAAAAGAACTGGTAGAAAATGAGGGGAAAAATAACGTGATTATTTAGCCAATGAGACAGATCTTCATAATTATGGTATGTAACAAGTGCGATATTTTGTTTCAACATAGGCAAATTTGCCTTGCCATGTCTTTTTAATCATGAAGCAGGTCAAGGTGCTATATTAATACTGTGAAAGTATCAAAGCTCATAATGCACACAGAGTGTATTTGGAAACTGTGCCTTAAAGTGACTCCTGTAATGATGTCACAACAAAGCAGTCATTGCTCTTTGCCATACCTCAAGCCAGGCCCAATCAGACTCATTGTTTAGCCTTGCAGGATTATTCCATCACTGAGAAAACAGTCAGAGCCTCTCTTCTAATTTGCTAGATGATCGGTTGTTACTAGAGCTCCAGAGAGAAGCCTGAGACAGGAGATGTAAGTACATTGAAATGGTTTTTGGTACTTAAAACCACATTATTATAATTTCAGGTCTCTACATTATATCTTCTTATGGATATGAAAACCTAAATTAAAACAATGTATGGAAAAATGTAAAATATGGGATCATTAGGAGTTGTACCAGGACCCAGATGTTTTTTTTTCCTTATGCCTGCTTTAAACAGCAAAGTAATGTACAAACCTGAAAACAAAATTTTGAAAAAAAACAGCCCAGTCCTGACAAAAAGAAAGAAAGTTTGGAGGGTTATTGTGACTGACTATAGCATGTTTCCAGCTGGCTAGTGTGTAGCAGTTAGCTCACTAGCAACAGTAATTTCCAAACTAACAGCACAAGTTCTCTGTCTTTCTCTATCATAGAGCTACTTTTTAGTGTGATTGGCCTTTATCAGTACATTACTCGATTTTCCCTGGTGCTGGCTGTTGTCTGTGTGTTTTCACTATGATGGGCAGATGTATGTTCTGCTGTATGGACAGCCTTTACACCCTTTAAGTGTCCTGCAGCTCACCTTGGGACCATCCTGTGGATAATGAGGTCAGAGAAGACAGAGTTCAGCTCTGCTGATAGCTCACAGCACTCTCACACCTCTATCCCTCTCCCATGAGTGCTACAGAGAGGAGAAAGGACAGGGACTTGGCATGGTGCGTAATTGCTTCAATTTTGGTGCTTGTTCCCTCTCCCATTTCTCCATCTTTTCAATCAGTCTCTTTCTTATTTCTGCTCTCATCTCTCACCTCTAGCTCCTCCTCTCCTACAGCCTTTGACCCGCTCCTGTGCCTTTCTATTCCCTTGCCTTCCCAGTCAGCTGTCGTTGCCTCTGGCATGCCTCGAATGATATTGTTTACCTGTTTCAGCCGTGCACCGCCTCCTTCGCCTCCGTGTCACCCCTGCCTGCTCTCTGACTCCCGTGCCCATCGTTGCTGGCTGTTCCTGTTGTTCAAGAGCTGTTGGATGAAAATGCCAGATGAGGAATTAATTGTCTCATTACCCAACGTGGTGTCTGGACCACCCTCATTAATTTAAGAGCTGATGAGGTAGAATTGACCTAAGTGTGTGTGTGTATGTGTGAGTGTGTGATCTTTAGTGCTCCCTCTCCGTCCTCTTCTCTCTCGCTGTCTGTGTGATGGGTGTTTTTGCAGCATTGTGTGATGATGTGTAATCAGGCTCGCATGAACTGTCCTGTAGTTGGAAAATCATTACTAACATTTAAGACATTAGAGAATAATCAATAGTTTGTTATTCCTACAACAGCTCCATCAGTGAACCTTATGGAGCCAACTTCAATATGAAATCAAACTCCAAACCCTTTCCCAGAGAAGCTCCATTATATTCTTGCTACAGTCCATGTTTCCTGAAAGGGCAAACAACATGCTTTTTTCTCTATTGTATTTTATTGTGGATGTGTGCTGGTCAAATCAATATCTTATTAAATATGATTATTATTCTCCATTCACTCCACACACACAGTGGCCTAATCAAATTTTTAACTTTGGCATTAGTTTCATTGGAATTTTTGGTCTGTTAAGTGCTTCAGTGAAAATGTCAATGACAATTTATCAAGTTATGCCAAATAAAAAATGAAAGGATTAGACATTTTCTGACAGAAAATATCAAGTGGAGTTAAAAAAAGGTAGGCAAAAAGGTAGTAAAGGTAGTTAAAGGAGGTATGTAAAAGGATGTGTTTCCTTTTATATACCTCATATTTCACATCTAATTGTTCAGGTCTCATATTCAGGCTAGAGTCACAGGTTTTGAATATTAAGCACCTTTTAAGAAGTGAAGACATTCCCTGCCCTTTTAGCTAACAGATGCAGATAACACCTTGGTGGAATCTCAGTAGATTTTAGGCTGTCGGATGGATCCAAATTCAGATAATTTGAACTGTGGGTCTAAAGATAGAGGGTGTCATGTTCCGTACAGACTGTAAAGCCATCGGGGACAGAGTTGTGATTTTGGGCTATATAAATAAAACTAACTTGAACTGGCTGGAGATCATATGAGCACTGAGCAGGTTGTATGAGTCACTTGGGATTCAGGTCTTCTAGTTTAAAAGAGATAATACATAAATACACAATGGGGTCTGGATGTCTCAAAATGTTCTTCAATTAAATCAAAGTAAAAATAAAGTTCTAGTTTTCAGGTTTCCACTAACATTCATGGTATCCATGCTTTTGTGTCCAACCACTATACTATACTATACTATAATTTCCTATATTCCTGCCTAAGCCTAGACAATGTTACCAGGTTACAGTTAGTCCAACACTCTGCAGCAGGATTACCCAGTAAGACCTCATATCCTTCTCTTATCATCCCTTTTCTTGTGTCCCTGCACCAGCTCCAATTAAATTTAGGATTCAATTCAAGATCCTCCTCATCATCTATAAGGCCTTGAATAATCTTTCTCCAGAGTATATAATTGAACTATTAATGTGTTGTACGTCTGCTAGGCCCATCACCTCTTCAGGGTGAGGCCTGGTTGTAAGACTTAGAACACATGACGATATGCATTTGCTGTCCTGGGTTTTCTCCTGGGAGTCAGGTCAGCAAACTCTCTCTTAAGTCAAAGCTGAAGATCTACAGTGTCTTTTTCCTAAGTGTTATTGTGCTTGAGTTATCCACTTGTAATGTTGCTTTTATTCTGTTCTTTCATACTTTTATTCTTTTTCACTTTGTAACCTATGTTTTGAAAGCTGCTATATAAATGAAAATGTACTTATTTACTTTTCACTGGACTTGTAAATAGTTGTAATTAACCCAGATGATGCAAGGAGGTGTACACACAGAGTACTTTTACACAACCTGTAACTTTATTGTTATAGAAAATGCACAGATCATAGACAAAATCATCTAAAATCATTACATTTTTTATAGATTTATGAATTGTGCAGAAACTCTACTCTGCATGTTTTAATGTGGACTGACTGACTCCATGTTTGGTGTTTTACATTGTATCCAGTCACATTAAAGGTAATTCACCTCATCAGCTCAAGCAGATTTCCCAGGGACATTTGATGTAATCTCATTAGTGTTGTAACAACTATTGTTTTCAGTTACTCACAGGGTGTGATCCAGGTGCCTCATAGCTGCTCCCCCCTTTCAGTTTTTTCCTTCCTGGCTTTGCGAGGAGCTGTTTTAGCTGTATCAAGACCTCTCTCTGAGGAACACGACAGGTTCCAGGGGAGGAGGAACCGGATGCCCCCCACCTGCTGCCTCATTGGATAATTTCATGCTCACTTTGTGATTGTCAACAACTTAAGCAGTGCCAGAAAGGGATGTAGCTTTGTAGAAATGTCAGGGCCTTGCATCATTACCCAAGGTGGAATCAAAACATGTGCTCACCCACACACAGACACACACATGCAGTAGTTTGCCTCAGCTTTGTATGTAAAAGTTAGTGGGGCTTTCAGGTTGTAACTAAAAAGCACTGACAAACCAAGGTCCCTCCAGTTCTTCAAGTGATTTCCTATTAACTTGCACTGTAACAACAAAATGAATCGAATCATAGCGAACAATGTGGACTAACAGTAAAGTATATAGGTGAGGCCATCGAAGCTCACCTCTCCTCCACCTCAGATGATCACACAATGGAAGCTCATTGTGCTGCCTGTCTCCCTCTGTTTGCTGTACCTCCCACATGCCGCTGCACCCAGACCTAATCACTTTAGAGCTGCTCATCTGAACCCATCTGACCACAGGGCAGGAGTAAACCTCCACTGCTCCATTCACCCTCTTACCAGAGGGTCACATCATAAACATGCTGAATCTTTGCAGCGTCAGACCTCTCATCTACACATTTTAAAAGGGTTTCCAGATCAAAAAGTACAAGGGCTAGGGGCTGTGTGTGTGTGTATATGTGTGTGTGTGTTGTGATAGATACAGGTGAGAAAGTGAAGTACAATCCAGGTAGTCTAGTCTAATTTTTAACGCTCATGAGATGCCTAAACACTGCAGAGTTTATCACATAGTAACTGGCAGCCATTTCTGTCTTGATGATTGTGAGTTTAACAGGAGAATTATTAATGTTACAAATTAATGTACCTCCACTGCACCATTGTGCACCTGTTACCAGAGGGTCACATCGTAAACATGCTGAATCTCTGCAACGTCAGACCTCTCATCTACACAAATCTCTAATTATAAATCCCACAGTAACTGTATTTACGTTGCTAGATGTGTGTCACTAAAAATGAGGAGACTCCTGAGTCTTTCTTCAACTTTTCAGAAACTTGTAAGACAAAACTAAGATAGCTCAAACTGAGTAATAACAGTGCTTGAGGGCCACAAATGTTGCCTCCATACCTACCAAAGGCCCAACACAGTTAACATTTTTGAGGATGTGCACATCAGGATGTGCATAGGTGCATATTGTTAAGGTGCAACCCTTTAATGCACAAGTATAAATACAGTTTGATGACATATTGTGAGTCCTCCAATAAATATGTTAAACCTGGGTTTTTTTTTGCAGAAGTGCTCTGTGTCCAGCACAGTGGTGACACAGTGCTAATGTGCTAATGTCCCAGTGTGGCCTTAGTCCAGCTAGCACCATTGATCGTTATCTTTTTCCCATCCAGCTGCATGTGTACACAGCCTCCACTGTCAGATCATTTTGGCAAAACAGTCTTATCAGCCGTCTGTTGTCTCCCACATTGCTCATTCCCATTCTTGCCTCATCTTCGTGGTACTTTTAACATAATTGGACCTGTCAGAAAGCAGGACGTTTTCCAGTGCTATCCTCCACCCACCTTAACCACTCATGCCCTTTCTAAGAATTCCCCCCACACCCAGGCCAGCCAAAGCATTAATTACCAGCTGAGGGCACATTGTTGTGTCTTATCTCGCTCTTGCACAAGGACTCGTCAGACAGTCGTGACATTTTTGGGAAGGTCATTTCTCAAAGAGCAAAAACAAATGAGAGTGACATCCTGTGAAAGGCCATGATATAACAAGAGATCTACAGCAGACACTTCTTACAAAAGTCATTGTATCCCGATTACATGCAGCTCTTTGGTGCTTTGTGTGATGCATGCTGCTCTCATGCAGGGCATGGTGAACCTATGCAGAGCACAAAAAGGTAGCAAGGCTCTGCAAGCTTGACCTTGACTTTTGCTGTCGATTCATGCCTGAATGACTGATCAGAATGCACATGCCTATCCATCATGCACATTGCCCTACACTTCAAATATCTCAGCACTGTGTGCAATGTGCATTTGCATCAAAATGATGTGCGAGAGCCGGCTGAATAGTTGTTGACAGGCTGATTAGATTAAATGTGTGTCTGTGTTTTGTGGGCAGCCACTGAGGATATATTTATATGAATGTGTGTCTGGGGGTGAAGGAGCTCCAGATGCATAGTGTCTAGTGGGAGAATGTTTTTTGGTAAAGTGGAAGTTGTTATGCCAGAGAGTGCAGCTCACAGGGAGGCCATAGATGTGTAACAGTGAGTAATTGTGCAAGCAGCAGGTGCAGCAAAATATCTAGCTCTACGTCCTCTTCCGTGTTCATCCATCGCCAGTCCAAGGCCCAACCTTACCCAGCTTTCTTGTTTAACCACGGCTTCAAATTCACCCCATGGCCTGGGATTGTCTTTAAATTACTCTTGTGTCCCTTTTGGCAGTCGCACCTACAGCCTTTGCGATGAATATATATTATAAACCAGAGAAGGCGGACAAGCGACACGGTACAAAAATCAGGTGTGTGTGTGCTTGCAGCTCACAGCTGACTTCAATGAAATCACGCCTCTCATATTAAAAAATTGCTTGTGTGTATTTTTGGCTCTTATTCTGTTTTCCTCTCAATACATCCCACCACTTTTTTTTCTCAAAGCCATCTTTTGCCACGGTGAATTTATTCATCAACATTTCCTTTTGGGTTATGTGAGTAGGATGACAAGAACATTTATTATATTTGTCATCTTTGTTCTTTAACAGTATCCAAAAAAAGAAAGAAGCGGCAGCCTTGGAGGGAGAATGTGTGTGCTCTACAGTGGTGTCACTGATGAACACGTTTAAGAGATCTTTTGTGAATTTCTCTCTCAATTAAAATTGAAATCCTTGTCCTTTTTCTCACATTGAATGCCTTATAGAAAAGTATCAACATGTGAGGTCAAACTTATCACATGCAGCCAGAGTTGGACTTTGGCTTATTTTACAATGGAATGTAGAATGGAAATTGCAAGAGTTCATAGCCACTGAAGTAATTTATTGTCAATAGAGTGTAACTCCTTCACATAAAAACGTCTTCAGCTGAAAACCCGGGGGAACATTCTCCTTCTTCCCACCTTTATATATTTTATATCTTTTCAGGGAACCACCTCTTAACTATTGAGGAGGGTAAAAAAAAAAAATCTTAGAGCTGGACCTGATTCTTATCGGGCAGTTCTGGATCAGCCTTTCCCTTCCTATTCACCAGTGTTTGTTTTCAGCAGGGTGAATAGAGGATGTTAGTCAAATACACCCACTTGTAAACCAGACGGGGGAACAATGAGGACATTGTGCAGTAGTGGAGTTGCAGTGGCTCCTTGACCACCTCTTATTTGCTTGGTTCTGTAGATGGCAGAGATTGCTAATAAATCTCAGTGAGTAGCTTGTTATAGGAAGTACAGATAAAGAAGGAGAACTCGAATGTAAATGCACCTGGCATGCATCCACGTCTCCTCTCAATGGTGGGTTTTTGTTTTTACCTTTGCCCTGAAAGTATGACACATTCTTCTCTCAGGGAGGGAGGGGGGTGGGCGCCCTACCATGATGGGTTTCTACCTCAGAGAATTAGTCGATTTAATTTAGGCTTTGTAACCTTGAAAACACCATTCATCTTTCTCCTGTATAGATTTTTTTTTTACTTGACTGCTCACCAATCCCCCCCCCTTATTTTTCTCCATAATATCGGCCACACCGGTGGCAGCCAGGCACGGTGAAATACAGACTGCAATTGGATGAAGTGCAAGCCTCCCAGACGGACACGAGCAGGGTGAAAGGATTGGGAGCCCCATGCCAGGCAATCTCTCCGATAATGGAATGTGGCTGCTCAACAACATTCATAAATATTCAGATGAGGGGAAATGAGGCTTCCCAAGAGATTGTGTGGTGCAAGCTGTCAGCAGCATGTGCAAGAAGAAACAACAACAGCGTCGCTGTGTTGGTGTGCTGTAGGGAAGAGGCCAGGATCTCATTCTGACATGTAGTGAGAGTCAGGAATGCGGGGGTGGTGGAATTGTGCCTTTTTTGTTGAGGTTTGTTTGGTTTTAAATATGAACCATGTTGAGCTGATCTCCTCTTCCCGAATGGGTGAAAACAAACATCCCGCTGGCTCCGAGAAGTGATGAACGCAGGCTGAGTGAGGCCTCGATTCACCTCAACAATTAGCATATGCTGCAGTTTCCCCTCATGGTATATGTCAGAGCCGCAATTAACATGGCAGTGGCTAGCCACAGTTGGCTTTGAGAAACGCTGTCCCTGTGGGTCATGGATAAATACTGATATCCTAATGCGTGAAAGCACTGCAGTATAAGAGCAGCTGGAAAACAGTCTTGTTAATAGAAACTGTTATATCTCCTTAAAGGTCCTATATTTTATAAAGTGAGATTTTCGTGTCTTTTTTGATTATAAAGCAGATCTAGGGTCTATATTAATACTGTGAAAGTATCAAAGCACTCAGTCCACAGAGAAATGCATACAGCCTGTTTTCAGAAACTGAGCCTTAAAGCGAGCTGTCAGGACTTCTGTAACTTTGTGATGTCACAACAACAGTCACTGCTCTCAGCCATACCCCAAACCCAGCTCCCCTGGACCCACCATCCAACTTTGCAGCATTAGGTTTACCTCCTTTTCATTTAGAACAACTGTGGAAAAAAGAACACTACCACTAACTCTGCATCTTTGGCCACAATGCTACAAAATTTCAGATCTTATACAAAGTTCCTTCTCTGGTGTGTGTCAGGGCTTCTCGTCTTTTTTTGTCAGACATCAACTGATGTAGACATTTTACTGAGTAAGAAACATAATTTGTTGGACAGATGATTGCAGTGTTCGTCACTTCTTCTTTAATCTCTTATTTATAATCGGTGCCAAGGACAAACTGTTTCTTGTACACTGAGGCAGAGCTGGTCCTTTCAGGTCATGAAAAGAATCAAGGGCATAAAGAAGACTTTGCCACCAGATTTCAACGTCTTGATAAAACAGATGGATGAAAATTAGTTAAGCTCATCATCACGGTACTGACTACTGTATGTTATGTCTGATCATAACAGGATCATTGATAGCAGTAATTCTGTTTGTTCATATCAGCAGCCACAAATTAGAGGCATTGCATCACAAACCTTAATTAGACATTTTTTTCCAGCGTAGCTTTAGGTATGTCACTTGGTCCATCACTTTGATTTAGATGGAAATATTTCCATAGTTCTTTTACATGGATTACCATTGAATTTGTACAGATATTTGTGGTCTCCAGAGAATGAATTCTGCTATCTTTGGGTATCCCTTGACTTTTCTTTAGCAGTGCCAGCAGGTCAAAGTTGTTCTGTGAAATATTCTCAATATCTACTGCATGGACTGGTACAAACTTTTATATCTATGGTGCCCAGAGGAGGTATCCTAATAACTTTGGTGGTCTCCTGACTTTTTCCTTTAGCACCACTGCTGCAGCTGGTTTGAACACCAAACATATCAACACCAGGGTAACCAGGAAACACCAAAATAAAACAGGATATAACACCACCACCAGGCTAAATCTTTTGATTGTCAAATGCATTGATCTATTTATGACCCAATATCTGTGAAACCACTGACATTTCCATCAGCCTCAACTGTACTTTGTGCTTAGTCCCAATTAGTAAATGTGATCATGATAAACATTACACCTGCTTAAACCAGCATGTTAGCATTGTCATTTCAAGTATTTTAGCATGCTGACTTCAGCATTTAGATCAAAACTCTGCTATGCCTATGCATCAGCCTCACAGAGCTGCTAGTATGGCTGTAGACTCTTAGTATTGCTCCAATGGGATCCAATGTGAGAGTGTATTTGTTCAATGATATGATTCAGAAACTCATTTTCATTGTTTTGTCACTGTCAGAGCGAAGCAGTGTGATCAAAATATCAATCTGTGCGTGTTAGCTCCGCTTACCTCCTGTGCATGAAGGAATAAATAAATGTAACTATTACACATTGTGGTTGTAATTCTTTTCTGCCCCTGGCCCCTACAAGACAGCACCATGGGAACCACTGATTTGGAATAAAGGTTGATCGATCATGCTTTACCCAGAAATGGAATGTTAATGCGTGATCTCTGTGAAGGCGTCTAGTATGCAGCAGTCGTACTGCTGCTGAAAGCTGTTTTATGGAGGGTTTATTTGACTGAGCCAATCTTACTCCCCGAGACTGGGCAAGGTGAATAAATCGGCCCCAATGTGTCACAAAACAAATAAAGTGTGGGAATGTTTGTTTGTGTGTGTGTGAATAATATGAATTTCTCTCTGTATGCATCTGTTCACTTTTTCCTGTGCTGCTGGTTGCCCTTGCCAGTAATTAACTTGACCCCTTGCTAATTCTTTGCTATTCACGGGACCTCAGTCATTCAATAATGTTGCATATTCAATTGTCATCTGGAATCAGAGCTGGAGTTTGAGGCATTAAGATGTTCTGAACATCTTCTGGAAAAGTGAGCCATAAGATAGGACTTCATCACTACATTTCAGAAACTGATGAGTACTTATGGCAGCGTTTCTGTAGATGTGCATATTTGTGAATGTGTGTGCATGTGGTTACGCAAGCTGAGGAGGGGGATATTGTGAGTGATATTTTTGTAGACCACTGTGGTGTGGCTGTTCCTCTGAACCTTGCTTTAGATTATATGTTTAGTCAAACAGCCTCAACAGCTCTGCATCTAGAATATCCCAAATTCCTTCCAAGGCAAACCATTGCTTAATCTCTGAGCAAGCAACTATTTCATGAAGTGGCTGCATAAAAAAATCTAACCAGACAAGATAAAAAAACCCCATTCATGGAACAAGCGTTGGTCTGTGCTGGCACCCAGATAAAGCGGATCAGCTGGCACAGAAGAGGCGTCCATGTCCAATCTCTGTTTTGCCCTCCCCAACAGTCTTTTGTTATTAACTATCTCCTCGGCTTGCTGAAGGCAGAGCAAAGGAATGAGGAGAAGGATACGAGAAAAGCGGGAGAACAAGCTGCCAAGTGACTCAACATGCCACTGTCTCAAGGACGTTTCCTCCTTTGACTGAGGACACCATCGGTCAGACAGCTGTGTTTGTGTGTGTTTGTGTGTGTACGTGCGTGCATGCGTGCGTGCGTGCATGCATGTGCACAGGGCAGAAGGCATGGAAGCCTTTGGGTCAGTCCTTTGTGTGTTTATTTTTAGTACCTAGCCACTATAACTGGGCAAATTCAAAGGCTTAAACCATCAGGGGGCCTCAATTAGGAAAGGACGAAAAAAAGGCAAAGCTGCTCTTTGGCTGGGCTGAGCAGTGGCTTCCATTGCATAATGATGGGTCGGTAGTCACTCATTAGCTAATGATGGCTATCAGACTGAAAATTAAAACCCACTTTAAAACTTAATAGGCAAATGCACTTTTGACTCATGTGGCCATGATTAAGTTACTTTATTCCTGCAAAATACATTAATATTTCACTATTCATAACATAGGAGTCATTTAAACAGCCGAATGTAAATGTGATCGGTGGCACCGATATGATGACTCAGTTGATGAACTCTTGAGTTGCTCCACCGATCAGATTAACACCTCAACAGAGGCTCCAAACAGAAGCTGGGGTAGCATTCGCTGACTCACAAAGAGAGTGAGGAAGTTCAAACTGAAGTTGTGATTCTGCAGTGTTATGACTTCTTAAGATACCAGTAATGAGAATTTTCGCATTGCAGATAAAGACTTTGTTTGGAAGAGAAGTGGGTGAGGGAAAAAGGGCATGAAAGAAAAAAAAATAAAACCCTTTCAACGCCATGGACAGGAACAAGATAAGTGGGAAATGAAAAAGCTGGGGACAGGGAGAAGGGTAAAAGGCAGAACAGGAAGAAAGGCACATCATAGAGGTGGTGAGAGCTCTCAGTGCTGCCACAGCGTGAGCTGAATGACAGCATATCAGATAGCAGCCGAATCATGGCGCCCTTATTGAACCCCTCTGCCAGGGCCGTCACAGTCAGCCATGACTGGAGAGTAAAAGACACTATTGCATGTACACATAATGCACTGTGTAGCATATATGGTAGCACAGAGGTGGGATGATATAGATAGAATTCTATCTAAATAAAAAAAACTTAATTGGGTATGGTCATCAAGAAGAGCACTTTTTATTCTAAGCCACTCACACACAGGATCACCGGACAAACAGAGATTGTGCATTTTAACATTCTACTTTCATTTGACTGTGTGTTTTAATTCCTTTTAGGGATTGGAGAACTATAAAGATAGTAAGACAGACAACAGAGAAGAATCACCTAATGTATTGTTTGTTGTAGTGGATTTGTTCAGGTGAATTTACATTTATTCATTTAGTTCACCTGAGAGCAGTTTTTCCACTTCCAAACACACCCACAAAACACAAACACTAGTTCTGTATTGATTATTGTATGCAAAAAACAGTAAGGCCTATAGTTTGGACAGATTAAAAAAATAATAATAATAATAATTCAACACTTGAAATAAATGCATGAGACTCCACCATCCAATGGATGCATGTTTTCTATTCCCTCCCTTTCTCTTCTCACCCTCTTTTTCTCTACCACAGCTGCCTGATATCCTATTGACAGGGCCGAGAAAACAGTCTAATGGTGTGTATAATTCCAAAATGGTTCCCGTAATTAAATAGCATCTTGACACTAATTAGTTCTAGCTGTTGATAATGCAACCAGTCCAAATTCTTTTGCAATGCCTTCTATTTAATTAGCAGAATGGACTGATAAATAAGGGGCTGGTTGCTGTCAGTCTCGCCATGAAATTCGTTAACCCATGTGCTCTCCTCAAACCAGCTGCTCCTGACTCTCCCTAGTTTTGGCTAATGAGCAGCTAAACAGAGCACTCATCATTGGTACAGCTGTATTATAGCTTACACACATTTATTGTGTCTTTCTTTGGCCCACTTACAAACTGAAAACAACTTACTAATAAAACGCTGGGTTGGGATGTTTCACAAGACTTATGGCCATATTAGAGCCATGGATCTATGGATGAGGCAGTTGTTGATATCTTAACAGCTGCTGAATTAATTGCTCTAAAATTCTGTTCAGACATTAATGGTTCCTTCATGATGTGTGCTAATGACTTTGGAGATCCCCTGACTTTTCCTCCAATACTAAACATCTCAACAGCTATTAGTATGAATTACCATGAAATTTGGTGCAGATGTCTCCGTCCCCCCTCAGGATGAATTGTCAAAATTTACTCAATACTTTGGTTTATGACCAAATACTTGCAAAACTAATAATGTCCCCAGCAGTCAAGCCCAGTTCTCTCTCTCCACCTCACAATCAGTAACTTTATCTTTACATCTCTGCTCTCAGAAATGGCATTTGTTCAGACCTGGCTTTAACATGCGTCTCAGGTGATCTAATCACAAGTGGACAAGCGTGTTCGTATACACAGCTAGCATCCAAATGCATCTCTGCATGCGTCTTGAGTGACCACTTGCGGTCGGATCTCGTTTCTCCACTCTATGCACATGTACATCTTTCTTGTTAAAGACCAAAGATGTTGTTTTTAGCCAATCTAGCTATAACAGGTGGGTGTGTGTGTGTGTGTGAGAGAGAGAGAGAGCAGGTCAAGGAGGGGCTGAGCGAATCAATGCGCTGTACACAACTCTACAATGAAGGTTTTGGCCATTTGAAATAGTTTAAAAAAAAAAAAAAAGAAGAAAAAAAATCAATATGTGGTGGTCAATGCTGATATTTTGGCGGGCAGCCACAAAATCAATCAATGTATGGGAAACACTATGAGAAGTGTAAAAATAGTTTTACTTCATTATGAAACTCCGGCGGCACATATCAGACTGTGACAGAGGACAGCAGGCATTCCTTCTATGTGGCCCAGGACACCTAGGCATACACACTGCTAAAATAATATGGCCGTATGCAGTCCAGACCACCTGTGAATGTGGTCTGAGTGATCAGAGCTCAAATGCGTCCTCAAGACTATGCATTCACACCTCTACTTAGAGATGTCCCTTTGTGATCGGATCAACTGAAATGCATATTAATGCCACATCTGAGCTTATTTGCTCTCTGTCCACATCTCTTGGTCTTACCTTGTCCTTCCATCTCCCTCTCTCTCCCTCCCTCTCTCTCTCTCTCTCTCTCTCTCTCTCTCTCTCTCTCTCTCTCTCTCTCTCTCTCTCTCTCTTTCCTTCTCTGTCCCTCATTCCCCTCCTACCTTTTACCTCTCCTCTTAGAGATTCAGCTCGGTATGTGACCTTTAAACCATTTATCTCTGGAGAGGCTCCATCTACAAGCCCTCTCCACTTACACATCAACCTGAAAACAGTGCTGCTGTTTCTGTTTTCTGTCGAGCATTAACATTGCAACGCTGCACCTGGCTGACGCATCCAACTAGTTTGAATTGAAAAACCTCCTCTGTGTGTGTGGGGATGAATGATTCCTCCCTCCTCTCAGTTAATAAGCCGGAGTAAATTTTCCACCAGTCCCTGTTGCAATAAAATGAAGTCATTTGTGCTATTTTTCCTGTAGTATAATTAGACAAGGAGAGCTCCTCCATGCAGCCCACTCTTTCTGTGGAGTGCAGGCAAAGCAGTGGGGGTCCCCCAGGATGCTGCTGGCTATCACTACATCCTGCTGAATGGGGGTAAAATATGACTGCATTACTGAGGCAGCACCCACAGCGCTTCTCTCTGAAAAATCCTTCGTGTTTCTCATCCTCACTCAGAAGTCTTGTGCAGGCTGTCAGCTTCAGAAGATAACTGATTTGCAACAACAGCAAACAGTACACATACAATAAATTAAAACCCTCCCACAGTGCCTAACGGCAGAGGTGGTAGCATACACTCCCTCTTCTATGACGGATGGTCTTAGGCAGGTGTTGGAGGCGTTCGGGGAATGTTGGACCAAATGTCTCACCCACATGACAAGTGTTGTGAGCTGTTTGTGGAGGATGTGTTGTAAAGACAGTGCCTTTTGTTCAGCGCTAAAGAAAGTACCACACACCCCACAAGACACTCTGGAGCTTGACACAAGAAGCTTAGCAACGGAGATCTTATTGTGTTTTTTTAAAGGCAAAAAAATATGACTAAATTCAATAATCCTTCTGGAATGCTCCATGAGCTGTTCTTGGGTAATCCCTCTGACACCCCCCCCCCCCCCCCCCCCCATGAAGAGGTAAAAAAAAAAAAGAGGTAAAAACAACAGTTCAGGAGGGTTGAAACAGTTATATACCCTACTTACCTATAATTGTAAATATTATCATACGTTTCCCATATTCATGCCTGAATCTTGTAGAATCTTGCACTGCGATTTCAGACACCGCTAAAGTGGACAATACCATTTCTTAAAGCTAATGTTAGGTGGACATCTTGCCTGCCTGCCTTATTCCATCAGCATAAGCGGCCCCTCAAATCTCTGCTCCCATGTGTTGTGACAATTTTTGACATAAATATAGTTTATTAATTCATTTTAATAGTCTTTTGTGTGGCTAGTCTTTTACCTTTATGGCTGGACCACAACATTGGGGCCAGCCCTGTAATGGCAAATGACACTGATTTCGACCACTGGTCAGCCAAACGCCATGTGAGTGGAAATATTGTACTTTCTACTCCACTACATTTATTTGACATCTTTAATTAAACAGGCAGGATACTGTAAGGACTGTAACACTTCAGTTCACTGAAGCACATGTCTGCGCTGTACTGGGTCCCCTTTCGCCCTAGAGAAAAAGTTGACCCCCGATTGTCATTGTATAATTTGCACTCTGAATCAGCCTCTTTTGTCCCATCAGCCTAGAAATGAGGTGTGATTAATGATGCCATCAGCATCTAGTTAGCATACTGAAGTTAAGACACTAGATGAGAGCAGTAATAACCAAGTACTAAGGTGACAGAGTTATTACCCCCCTGGCCCCTTCTGAAGTGCTGTCATTACTTCACACATGCAAAACACCCATCATACTCTACATGCACTTCCTGTAAGCCCCCATGCCCTCAAAACAGGTATGTGTAAAGAGTGTAAAACGTGTGAAGACGAACTGTTACATCATGCTGTGTGTGATTAATAGCAGGATGTGTCTTGCACTGACTTAGACGGGCGCAGGTATGTTCTCTCTGGTTCATGTTTATGCAGTGAGACTGACAGTGTGTGCAGGAGCTGTTTTCAGAACTTGTGTTTGGCCTCGTGACACCAGCAGCCCATCAGACCAAACTTCCACTCAACATTTATCTTAATGACGCATACAAGATATCGCTAATGCAGCTGTGTGTGTAGTTCTGATAAATGAACACTCTGCCTGGCTTGGAGCAATCTTTTTTTGTTATGTGGGGGCTGATATTAATTTCCCACTGAACTATTTGGAATGTGTGGAGAATGTCAGAAAGCGGAGAGCCTGGCCCTTCCTGCTGCAGTTTTTTGCATGCCTTACTACTGTTCAAACCAGTTTGGGTTTCATGTTGGAGTGGAGAGGCGGGGGGGGGGGGGGTCACATACTTCACATCTTCAGGTTCTTGTTGACGAGGACAGCCGCAATACAGTGCAATAATGAAATGAGCCCAGCTCAGATTGCAGTGGAGAAATCTAGCAAGGTGATGGCCGCTGCTGTCAACGAAGAAAGAGACATTCTGCACAGCAACAATGCATGACAGGACTGTGATGCATTTCATCAGAAGACTTCCCCAATACCAAAACACATCATAATGAATGTATGATATGTCACTGCAGGTGTGCCATTCCCCAGTTGTTCAGGTTAATTAGAAATCAAAGTCCATGTCCTTACATGGAGATCATATGGGATGTATGTACACCAGCTCTGGTGTACATAGATGTGAGCTGTATGCTCACTGCCTGTCTGCCCCCTGCTGTACAGCCACTGCCATAGATACATTTTTCATTCCCCGTAACAAGGGTCAGCTCTCTAAACTTTAATTTAACGTGTCTGTTTTTTACAGCACCTCTTGATCACCTCTTGAAACTTTACTGATACTGAATAAACTTGTGAAAGGTAGCTGTTAAATATAGGCCATTTCATCCTCCATAGAGAACAGAGGCTCTTGCCAGTTTACATGGCAAAGTAAAGAAATATCAAAACTTAGAAACTTCTCTGACTAATTCTGTGACAATCAACTTTTATTGCTACTGCTAAATACACTGCTTTTGTTTTCCACTCACATAATCATCTTCTTCCTTAGAAAACACATTCATAAGTGATAAACCTAAAGAGATAACCAACAGGTAACATTCTCTATAAAAGAAGCAGCCCTACCAAAGGATAGGCAAGTATTTGATATGGAAAAGATTTAAGTTTTTTTGAGTTTCTCTTCAACTCTACAAATCTTATTCTGAATCCCCATAAGAGCAGCTGTAGCTGGAAATGATTCTGTTCAGCTCTCAGCAACCACAACAGATCCTAAACTGAGAAAAAGCAGGTAAAAGTCTGGCTGATCTCCTGAGCTGGCAGTGATATGATTTCATAGTGCTCTACGGATAACTGCACATAATGTTGCACATCCACACCTCACGGGCTGAATGCATCGGTTCAAACATAGTCTAGTTATAAAATGGTTGGCCATAGATTTTTAACTGCTAAAGAGGAAGCATTAGGAAAATTAGTTGCAATAACCTTAAGTATCAATGAAAATTTTGGAGCTCATCCTTGATGTAAATGTAAATGATGGAACCTACTTAGATTTTATAAATTTTACAAGTTTCTATGTAAATGTATATCTTTCCCATATAACATTGTATTGCATTGTTTTGGAACTGTAATTTAATTTAATCTTTTTTTCAGCAGTTGACCTGATCACACATTTTAGCATGGCCACTTGCCTTTCTCATGTAGGCTGGTAGTTTTTTATTGGTTTCCAGCAAAAATGCTGTATCCAAACTGACTAATACATGCTCAGCCTCTATGTGGACTTAATATCCAAATCTGGGATCAAACTTCTGCATAAATGCAGCAACACAGTCTAGAGGCAAAACAGACCCAGATGGATGTGATTAGGAGGACTGGACCAGTAAAATGAAGGCTGAAAGTATGATCAAAGTCCTGAAGGAGGATGAGGATGAGAAGCCTCTACTAATATTGATGATCCTGAATACTTCTTTAGAGAGCAAAGAAGAAAAACAGCTGGTACGTTGTAAGACTGGGTTCAGGGACAGATTGTTAAAGTCATAGGTATTCATTGCTCTCATTATCTTTACTAGCAGACATTCTGATCACAGGTTCATGCGTGTTTTAATCATGCTTTTATAGTTATGATGTGCTGTTACAAGCTCCCTTGTTAGTGAGGAGTTAGCATTGAAAAGCAAAAAAAAAAAAAAGAAGAAATGTCATTAACCAAAAGACCTTGGGGGGAGATGGCTTGTGGGTTTGTAATGTGCACCTTCCATCTTTTCAACCCTGGTTTTGTTTCATCATATCAGTGGAGAGTGCAGAAATGCTTGGTGATACACACCAACACACACTCACCAACTTTCATTTTCTTCATTTCATTAAGCCCCTGCAGTTGGTATCTCTTCTCCCCGCCCTCCCACTAAACTCATGACAGCAGCGAGCAGAGCTATTAATGATCACCCTGAACATCATCCTTTTTGTAAACCCATAAACACAAAAGCCAACAGGACAGATGGACCAGTCTTGATAGCATTTCCATCATGTCTACTTCAAAAGGCCGGGGAGGCAGTATCTGCACACTCAGACTCTGTTGGGCTGAGACGCCTGGCTCGTATGGCCCAGGCACTCTGCAGACAGCTTGTCAATATGCTGAGTCACTGGAAAGAGCAGGGCTGACAGGATTTTGAGAGAGCCCCAGGCTGAGCAGCCCCAGGAGAGAGGAGGACAAAGGTTGGAGAGCCACTCAATAATAGTTTTCACAGTGAAATCCAGGGATAGCTCAGGGGAACGTGGGTGGCTGGCAGAGTAGAAAAGGTATGACAGGCGATGAGCATCAACATCTGGCCAATCAGTGCATGTTTGTCTACAAATCAGTAGCTGCAGAACTGTTAGTAATGACACATCACACAAGGGGGGGAGGGTGCAACAGCACAAGTGCCACTACCAATTTCAATTGAAGAAATGACAGGACATGGGTCACCACATGTTGCTGCTGTGGACTGTGGAAGGATTTTAACACTTGAATACAGTTTGCCATTAGACATGAAAATAAACTACAAACATCCATGGACCCCTGGGCACAGACATGACCTTTTATATAGGAGAAAGACCCCCAGACTGAAAAAGTGTCAGGTTGGCCAAGTCATTTTTCTAATTTTGCTTGTGTCTCTTTGTACTTGTTTTGCTTCTCTTTGTTGTCACGGGTCCCTTTTATAGTTGTTTTGTTTCCCTTTGTAGTCATTTTATGACTCTTTGTAGCTGTTCTGTGTCCCTTTGTCGTTGTTTTGTGTCTCTTTGTAGTTATTTCTCAAACAGAGGCTGCAGTCAAGGGTCACCCTGACCCCACAGGCCCCTGGGCCTATGCTTGGTTGGCCCCTCCAGTAATCCAACCATGCATACATTAGAGCTAAGGATGGACACCAGTTTGCATTTAAAAAGAGTGGAGGCTCAGTCATATGCTTACCTCAGTTAGCACCAGAGGAACCTACTTCTCTTAATATTTACTGTAGCTTCCACTTGGTATGTCGTGTTGATGTAATCTGTGTGACTAATGCATCTTTAACTGGGTCTTGAGTTTGAATGGGGTACATGTGTATTCATTTAAACACCTTCACCCAGGTTGTTGAATTTAATCTGATTTTAAGCAGTTGCCACCAGCCATTTCTGTTACCGTGCCTTATCATTCTTCGAAAACCCTTAAAATCCAGTTTGCTTTGCAGTCAAAATAGTTTATCACCGGTTTGCAGCCCACAGAGACAAACAGTCCCTCACACCTTGTAATCACAAAGATCTGTCATTATTTTCTCTTAACTTTCTCTCCTCTGAGGGGGAGAGAGCTTCTATTTATTCCTGGTGGTTCATTTGAGCTTAATCACATCGCACCAACTAGCAGCCACCTGGGGACGGGCAGAATTAATGAGTGTGAGGGACAGCCAGCAGATGGATGGGGGACCAAGGGCCCTGCTAGGAGTGTTCAGAGAACGCCCGCTGGTTGGGGGGAAAAAAAAAATCCTCTCCCTCCTGAGTCAGTCTCATAGAGAGTAATGACAAGGAGAGGCTGTCTGTAGGCTGACTGATTGTTCCAAGCTGTCCACACCTCCGAGAAAATTTACAGAAACCCTTTGGGCTCTGAGAAAGCCTGGCATCTAATATCTATCTCACTAGTGGAAGCTAAGAAAAACTGCACTGCATAATGAAACATGACTGATATTAGGATTAAAACCTGTCTGATATAGACAGGGGTCACCACCCAAGGGCTGAATAAGTCAAAAATGGTAACTGAAGTGCATTGTCTTTGATTTTGTGTGGATATACTCTCTAAAAACCCAAGATCCTTGCAGATGTGCCGTCACTACTCTTTGTTGTTTTCAAAAGTGGGGATTCTGGAAGTTACAGCAGGAGGTAGACTGGTGTCACTGATGGACAGTTGCTGTGCAGCGGCTCAACAATTTGTTATTTTGAAATAGGAATATGAAAAATAGCCTTGCTATGTATTGTGGTTCTTCTAAACAATAGGAAGAGGTTACAGTTTCCAGAGAGACTCAGCTTTAAAGTTGATCATCTCAAGGTGACTGTTTGCATCCAGTCTGATCCATATTTACTTGCACGTACTCTGGATTGATTTCGACGTAGCACATTATACAGTGCACCTCTATTACTGTACCTGCACATTTCCAATATAGAGTTGAAGGCAGCGTGCCACTTTCGTGCAATGAATATGAATAGTGCTTGTTTTCTGTGGTAATTCATATACCTGTGGAGAGAGTCCTTACGGTTCGTGCACACATGGCAGATCTCATCAAATCAAGCAGTGGCTGCAGTAACATCATCATAATGTTGGATGTACTGTACGTTATATGCCAGTACAGAAGGTTTAATGTTGATATGTGTCATAATTTCAGGAGGCATTTGCTGTCTTGTGGGGAATGGAAAAATATTTGCTCAGAATTAAAACTGATTCTTATGTTATCAATATGAGTTTCATCTGTCCCACTACTGCTTCTGTGTCAGGGGAGCTACTTCAAGAGTCATCTCAAGATGGCTGGATGAATATCTAGAGGTTATTTTTGCCATTTGGCCCTTGGACAACTGTATAAGGATTGTCTAAATGCCAAATATTGTATTTGTATACATGAAGCAAATGTCAAATTAAAAAAAAAAACTGTATCTGATGATTGACTGTACTTTTTTTCTCTTTTTTTCATGTGGATCCTCTTCTTTCCATCAATTCAAAATCGGCTGTGACCATATCAGGTAAGAGCAATATGTTCTTTTTCCCCTTTTACTGTCTGCCTGCTATGGCCTTGTTTATACTGTAACTTGCACAGTGAAAATGGAGTTAAGTTTGAATCTAAGCAGCTTTTGTCTTGAGTCTGCAAATGGTTTTTCTCCTGTTAACAGACCTGACTCTATTCTTCTTGAGGCACAACTGGTTATTTCTTGTCCTTTTATCCTTTTTACTGCACAGGCAGGACCTGCTTTGGCTCAGCCGTAGCATGGTTTTGTTTATTTTCTACACTGGATGCCACCTTGCCCCTTAAAAGCTTTTTTCTCAGTAGGATAACTCAGCATGCCCACCTCTTTGGGATGCAGTAGCGTGTTAGAAATGTTTATTTCCATCTAGTAATGTTCTGTCAGTTTCTGTAGTGATAAACTGCCTAGAGCAGAACACTGGCAACCAGTCACAGCCTTACTTTCTTTCTGAGAGGAAAATTTAACAAAAATCTTCCTGGGCCACCTCAGCCCATTGCTCTGGAGACTGCTAGGGGGAATTCTGCCTACTTTGTGACCTGTCCACAACCCATCAAATACAGAGTCAAACACACTGCAATCCCCCAGAGACCAGGGGGATGCTTTATACCCTGCTGCTCTTATCCGGCCAGCTATTACAGTACTGTGAAGTAGCTGGATGCCAGCTTTCAAGGACAGTCAGAAGTTAACTTAGCCTCACTGCATGCAGACAGACCGTATGATTGGCCTCAAGTGCACCAACTACAACCTCTCTACAGTGTATTAAGTATAGCCACTCCAGCATCCATCATTCTGCCACATATGGCCAGGGAAAATTAGGCCATGCAGCTTTATATTACATGAGGTCCTTGGTAATCATATATAAAAATGGCTGGAGTTGTATTTGCTACGTGCTGTGCTGTGTGTTATTGGTCCTTTTGGTTTCTGTGTCATAGTCAAGTTGTTGTTGATGGCTGAAATGAGCAGGTTGCAGCATCACTTTCTCAGCTGTTGACTCAGCAGAATTAAGAGTAAATCTATTTCTTGAAAGATTTTCTCATGTTCTAATGAAAGTGCTGTTATGACACTGGAAGTCCTTGTTCTGCAGCTGTGTTGCATAGTTTTTTCCCCAATCTAACAGCCACACTTGCTTTCTTCAGTGGCTGGCCTGGTGTGAAAACAGGCAGAGCTCAGACCATTCGGAGCAAATTCTTTTCCCCACATCACAACAGTTTCTTGCTCCTCCATATCTGTTTTCACTCTGAGCTGCACCAATAGACCTTTTTTCACAGCAGACATTTTGACATGTCACAGCAGAGGAAGCACAGGTGTAAATAATGAAATTAACAATGGCTGAATTCTATTCACTCGCTTCGGGTGTCAGGGTGCTGGCTCCCTGTCACACTGTCGTGGCTTACTGGGACACTTAAATAGAATGGAGCCATCGGCAGCGATGTAGAGGTAGAAGGGCGGAAACTGTAACAGTGGGATCAGGTTCTGAGCAAGAGCCTTAGGAGATATGGGCTAACCCCACTCTACATTTTTAAATCACAGTACTCCACGCACTGGGGACTACTACCTGTGTGCTACCTTTAAATTCAATGGAGGCTGTTTATTCAGCTTATGTAACAATTACGTCTTCCTCTTTATAATCCCCGCCCTTTCTATGATGACTAGTTTCTTGTTTTAGGGAAAGGTAGTGTCACAACATGGTTTTCTTAATGTGTTTCCACCTTCATTAATGTGAATAGTAAGAACCCTTTTATTGTTGTTATAGTGTTAAAAAAGCCCAGTTGCACACATGTAACAGCTGCTACAGAAAATTAATTCTGCTCTAGTTTTTGAAAACAAAAGCTGTATACATTGAAATACCTATTAGTGCCATTGGACACTAGCAGAGATCTGTGTCAGAAAACATACACCCTTCAAAGAATAGAGAGTCTAGTGTGATGAGGTTTTGTAGCTGTTTCCAGTCGTCAGCATTGATTGAGCTGTATTCCAGAAGAGTGTTTGTTGTGGGGATTTAAGGAACACAAAACAGGTGTTACTCTTATTTTTTTGAAATGGAATAAAGCATTGCACACACAGCACCAGCCCTTTTATTTATTCCCAGAAGAATGAAGAACTGTGCACCTCATAGCTTTTATTTTTACTTCTGGACAAGGCAACCTGCACAGTGTATCTGCAGAGTCACCAGGACTGAAATCCCCACAAGGCATCAGGATGATTGATGCTTCTCTCTGCTGATTGGCTTTACTCTTTTTTTTCTCCCCCAAACAACTCTGAGCCTTGCATCTGAGCCTGATAATGAAAAGACAACCCCTTGAAACCATTCTGACACTAATCTGACGTCATGACTCTTCTACTCGAAGGCTTTTCTGTTTCTGGGAAACAACTGAAGGCCACTTTTTCTCAATTATGTAGAAAGTCAGATTTGACGTCTGTATTTTGACTAACCCTCTTGCCTTTCCTTCGTCTGGCTCAGTCTGTGTCTGCCTTCGTTCAATCAGATAGCTTTGCAGCACAGGGAACCCTCTTGGTCTTTATGCACCGCATCTAATATTTATGTGGAGTATGAAAGTGAGTGTCATGCCAAGCAGCCAAACGCCATGTAAAAAGCCTGTGCAGTCTTGATTGAATATATGTAGTGTTGGCAGGCTGGATTTGACACACAGTGATATAGCACAGAAGATGCAAATCTTCTGTCCTATGCCTGCCACCTCCCCACCTCTGTCTGTTTCCTATTCTTCTTCATTATTATTCTCATTCAAAAGGACCCTACAGCAAGCTGCATCCAATATGGGCTCGCATTCCAACATTTATCCTTGCAGAATTCAATTATTGTTTTCCGCTTTTTTTGCCTTTCTCGCTCACTCTCATTCATCTAAAACCTTGAGACCGCTTTTATCATTTTTCATAACTATGTCCCAATATCATAAATCGGAGCCAAGGTTCATTTCACACTATGCTCAGTGTGATTTTGCCTGGGGCGAGAGGGGAGGACAGATATAAGTGGCATCAATCACAGGCTGGTTCATCACTTGGCTCGCCCTCAGACAAACAACGTTTAGAAGAGAGCAACGCTGGTGCTCCCTCAGTTGTAGTGTTTACAGCCCATGTCTTCTTGTCTTTTTTATCTCTTTTGTGCTTTATCATTCCGAATTACCCTTCTCTTTGTTGGTTTCTTATCTGACCCAAGGGTCATAAAAGTAAACTGTTATCTCTGTTGACAAGAAGACAGCTTTATTTCAGTGTATGACTTAATATATCTTGGCCCTTGTTTGATGGTCTTTACATCAAAACAAGGGCCAAAAAGGGACTTTCAGTTTAAGGATTGGGCTCGAGTGTTTTTTGTTCTCACCAGTCTCATATTCTGGAGCTGAATTTTTATTTTGATAACAACAGAATAACAAAAAACATTAGCTATTTGGAATGGACCTGAATTCCCGAGCAGTAGCAAAGTGTGGTTGAACTTATACACAAGTCACAACAGAAATATGATCTGAATAAATTACACAAAAATGAATATACTCATTTACAGACACTCTCACGTCTGTAAATGTACTGGCAACATGCAGTTTACTGGCAACATGCAGTGCACTAAGTACCCAGATTGTGCACTCTAAACGGTCCAAAAATTGAGTGTAAAACAATAGAGAGCGGTCGCCATCTTGGCTCTGTGGCAGAGGGGGAAGGACCACCAACATATTTTCAAACTTTTGTGAAAGTGGCCACCAAGGAAGGAGGACACTTCCAATTGGCTTAATTTCCATGTAGCATGACACAAGGGGGCACATACAGGAAAGTAAAACTTTCAATTTATGATTGACTGATTAAGGACCAAATCCTGAGATTCCCTCTCCTGCTTTATGAGATTCACGGACTCCTCCTCTGCCGTGCAGTTCAAGTTTCAGCTAACAGCAGGCCTATTTAGCAAATGCCTCTTTTGCCCTTCCCAAAATATGTTTTCTGGTTGTGGGCTTGTTGAATCGTTTAACAGGTCAGGTCTTTACAGCCACCTTGAGTTCAAAACATGTTTTTTCTAGGTTTCTAGTTGTGCTTGAACCCTTTCATTATCATTTGCAGCCATTTTTTCCTGTGGATTATTTGTGTGTACCTCCCTCAAAGGTCTTTGTACTTAATACAGATTATAATAATATAATATAATACAGATCTATTTTGAGCAGATTCAACAACTTATAACAGTTTTGAATAGAAAGACGAAGGAGAACATGGTTTAATTTATGTTATTATGTCAGTCCATGAATGAGACAGTTCATCATTCACTCATGTTTAATTATGCTTTACTATAAGACACCTAAGTGCTCTAGAAAAGATGAGGTCAAGGGGTAAGTAACCTCATTTGGCTGTCTCAGAAGTAATAACATTGAAGTGATATAAACCATACATTACTTGGAACTCTGGTTTCCCCTGGAAGACCTAGTTAGTAAATTTCATGCTGGGATACTTACGCCTGGACAGCTAACATACATACAATAAAGTTTAATTATCTTTGTGTTTTCCAAGTGTATTTGATCTAAAGCTGGTGAGCAAAGTTGAAGCAGCCCCGAGGACTGCAGACAGTCAGTTAAAAGTCGTTTTAACACCAACGAGTAATGCCTCAATCCGAGGCGGGCTGTGTGATGACAAGTGGACTGCTTGCGTAATGGCAGTTCCTTCACCGCCTCTGCTGGCTAATTGAAAATGTATTTATTCCTCTGAATTAACGCCAGCTCCCGGCTTTTCCCTCCCTCCAGTGTCGAGAAGATTGGCTGTGAGCGTTTAACTTTGTCTGTCCACTTAACGAGTGAAATGGTTTTGAAAAAAAAAAAGTCCTCATTGCCATGGGTTTCTGTCGACTTGATTAAGTGGCGGTCTTTGAAGTGCTAAAGTTCGATTTCCGTCCATGTGTCGGCGTTTCCCAAGAGGGGCTTCACTGGGGCAGAGCGGAACAAGATGTTGTATGATGTCAGTCTATTTCAGCCGAGCAAATTTACTTCATAATTGCCTCTCTCTGTTCTTCCCTCTTCACTGTTGATACTGATTCAAATGAGGGCAATGGTGAAGTCACAGACATCCTTGTGTGACCTTGTGTGTTTTACACTTTGAGACATTTTCACGATAAACATTTTCTCATTGAAGTACATCTCCCTCCCCTCCTTCTCTTCCTCCGCCTCTTCATCCCTGTCCCTTGCTTGCTACAGTATATTAACCAGGGCAAGCTGGCACGAGGTGCAGAGTGGAACAGATGTCATTATGCATGCTTCTGTAGATTAGTTAATCACAGGCACCACCTGGGTGTGCTGATTGCTATTAATCCACTATTGTAATTGAAAATTAGGGGTTGCACCACAAAAGCATGCTGTCTCTCCATTGGCCTTAATAGATTCCTTCCGCCTGCTTCCTGACAGACTTGTCATTCATACTGAGAGCAGATATACAACATCAACCCCTGAGGTGCAAAGCCGTGGAGATACTCATTTAGGACTGAGATAATTGTGATGAAGACTATCACTTATTACAATGGTGGTAGTTGATCTCTGTGACCATTTCACAATTGGTGCAAAAGTGTAAATGTAGGAAGCTGCACCCGCTGAATGATGCCCTGCCACTGAGCCCAGTCCTCATCTCGCTGCCAGCTCTTTGCTCCTTCTGCCATTGATAATCCTCCAGAAATATTCTCAGGGAAAGCGGATTATCATGCAAAGTGGTATAAATTTCCCCGCAGCTGTATCTCACAGTTAATTAAATTTATCATTGTCTCCGGAAATGGCTAGCATCATCATTCTCTTCACTCTCGCTGGGACATGTGCTCTACTAAAGGGACGTCCTGTTTGAGTAATTAAGCCTGATGGATTCCTCTCACCTGGGGACTCATGTTCTTAATCTGCTCATCCACCTGTTGGTATGTGTGGGTATGTAACCTCCTGTAGATGGTTAATCTGTGTATATTTGTTCGTGTGTTATTGTACAAAAGAACACAGGATAACAATCCTTTGCTTCTGTTACATAACATGATAAAAGTGTACACACACACTGAAGTACATTTTGTTCCATCCTGCATAGTAACCCCCCCTTACAAACGTGCACACACTCACATACATGAAATGTCATGTTTTTTTGTGAATGACAGCCCACCTCCACACTGCTACTCGACATTGCTACAGAGACGGTGCCACTATTGAGTGGACACGAAGAAAATTGAAATGCCTGCAAAGCATTTACAGTCTCTCTTGTGGGAAGGAAATAAGTTACTGGTGGTATAGTTATTAATTTCTCCCCATGATGGACTTGAATTGACTTTCAATTCTATACTGCATATACAAATTAAACTCTATATAATACAAGACATATAAGGACTGAAATAAGCATGGATGTATACTTTCCACCTTGATACATTGATAAAAACAGATTCAGACAGCCAGGGATTCATACATAATAAACCTAAAGAACCAATCCTGTCAACTTTGCAGGGACCAGAGTGGACAAAACATAAGCTATCAAACAACATTAACAAATAAAAGATGCTAACTACACTAATCATTCTGATACATCTGATAGTTGCCAATTTTGGTAAACAGCACACTCCTCATCTGAGTCTGGGTCTGAGTGAGGCCCCAGTTTTTTTTTCTTAAACAAAGTACTGAAAATATCAGAATATTTTTACACAGTTTAAAATATGTCTGGAGAGGAACTTTAAGAAGAACCCCCTAGTCAACACCACAACAAGTTCCCTGAGTACCTGCTATAGAGCTAAAGATTGAAGACAATTAGAAAACTTTTAAGTAAACCCAATGACAAGGACACCTGGTGGTATCAACTTTAATAACTTTGGTTTGTGTGTGAGCAGCTGTCACTCTCTGCTGTCGCACTCTTCCCCTTCTCTTCTTCCGTCAGTGCCGCCAGCAACAGCAACTTTCACAGCACTCGACAAATAGGAGCAGAGCTGTTTTGTTGCAGAGCAAGACACACTTCTCCACGTTAGAGATGGTGAAGCTTTCAGCTGTCAAAAGAAACCTCGAGGAGTGTGTGAGGAGAGCACAAAAGAGGCGAGGAGCGCTTCCCTCTGAATTCATTGAACTCAAGCTGTGCAAGGGGGTGTTGAAGATGGACACAAGAGTACACCTACTACATAGTTAAACAAACATTTTTTTTCCTCTCTGACTGCTTTTCTGTTTCCTCTCTGCTCTCCCTCCCACACTGACCCTGTTGACCTTGAGAAAACGTGACACTGAAAATGCAGTGAATAGTTAAACGTGTATTTTTCAGTGCATTTTCAGCCATCATTCTTATCCCCCGGTGTTTTACAATAACAGCGCATATCCGGTTTGGTGTATCAGCAAAGCATCTGTGGCAAAATAACCCTGATAATTATCATTGAGTGAGTCAGTGGGAGTGAGTCAATATGTTTGTGGTCAGGGGTGATCATGTCCTCAAGCATTTATTGACATTTCAATATGAAACTGAAATAATATCGCTGTGGTTTTGTGCCAGCATGTGTAATCTGTCAGGTGAGGTGGTGTTTGGGTGTTTTTAGAGGTTGTGTTTTGGTTGATACCGGTCCACTGAATTAGACTTACTCACAGATCTGGCTCGCCCCTGAGCCCCATTCTTTGGACATGATTGAAACCACCCTGTGCTTTTTAAGGTTAACCTCTCGAGGGGGTGACCTATCCTTTTGTTTGTTTGTGTGTGACTGCATGCCAGTATGAATGAGAGCAAATCTCTGTGAGTCAGCTAGAGCCATCACACATGGAAGGAATCAGTCTAACAAAATCTCAACCCCCCCCCCCCCACCCCCCACCCCCCCCACCCACCCACCCACCCCACGGAAAGCTCCAGCGTGCTATCTCTCTGACATCATACTAATAACAAAGACCCATGGATCAACAGGGAGAAGACTTGCCTCTATTAAATCAGCTCTGACTGGATCAGTCCCTGAGCAGCACAACGCCATGACTCACCTTCTCGGGCTGGGTGTCATTACTGCTGTGCTCTCCGTGTGCACTGCTCACTCCTGACAGAAAGCCCCTTATATTTTAAAGATGCTAATAAGAATAAGATGTGGCTCGGGGCTTTGCTCGCTCATCACGACATTTGGCTGTGGATCTAACAGATGTGTATGTTTTACTTCGAGCATATAGTCCCAGCCTCTTTCTGTGCCACTGCAATGCACCGTGTTGGGAGCAGTTCGAATACACATTTGCAGAGTTGCATTTATGCATATGTCTTTCCTCTGTCTGACACTTACCCTCATATGCGTTTACACAGATACACACATGCTGCGATACCTCCACACGCTGCAGTGTTTATATAGGCTGTTGGCTGACTCAGTCAAACCCCATTTCTGTCCGTCTCATAACAGCAGTGAGCACATAGTGCTCATTTTGATTCGCTCCACTTCACCCCCACTGCTCCCATCCGTCAGTCTGTTGGTCATTTGGAAGAATTATTTATTAAACATAACTAACGTCTGCTATGTACCAACAGAAAGAATACAAATTTCTGTCATCAGAGAGAGCCTCGATAACAGCTTGAGGTAAATATTCATTTGACATTCAGTGGTTGTAGAGAGGCTTTGCCTCTGATTCTCTTCGTATCTTGCTCTCTGGCGTCTGGCCGGTGAAGCCTTTTCATCTGCTGTGAGTGACTGATGTGGCTGCCCTCTCCTCCCTGGGCATCTGCCCAGCTTATTGAGAAGCGCCTTGTGTGCGCCTTCAAAGAGATAGAGATAAATCATGGACTAAATGTCAGTATCCAGTGGCCAAACAATGTCCATAGGCTTCACCAAGCTACAGTCATACACCTTTCTTTGTGTGTTTGTGCTCAGAAAACCCTTGCACCAAAACCCCAACCATTCTCCACACAAACACACATCTCTCAGTGAGAGGGATGTTATGTGGACATAGGGCTGAAATGACTGAGGTCCAGTCTGCTGACTCATTTCACTGATAGGCGAGTGTCCTGTTAGGCAGCCAAAGGCTCCAGAACATGATGGATGGGTGTAATGTAGGAGAGTGGTTTCTCTTCATGCCCGCCATGCCTGCCTGACCTTCTGGAGATGGACGACAGGGATCAGGTTATGACTGTGAGTGTCTGTGTGTGTGAGAAATGGTGAATACACCATTCCCTGGACATGGAATTGCTTTTTTTAGCTGCACCCAGTGGTGATGGCAAATGTTGAGACAATGGATTGAAGGACCAGCCAAGGACCTTGGTAGTGAAATATTGAGTGTTTTCAGGGGTTATAAAAGTTGCACTTTATTGAGTTTTGGTCTGATTACATTTAAGTCAGTGTTTTTATCTGTTTTTGTTAAAATGTCAGTTTTTTTCCTGACAAAACTCAACAAAAGGTCCACTTCACAGTTCAGCGGCTTCGGTTGTATTGCACAATCTTCCTCATGAGATGCAGTTTGCCAAGTTGTCAAGAAATAGTTTGGCTCGAAGGACGAGACTTAAATTTCATTCTTTACCTTGGAAACAGCAGTTAACAAAATGATCTCATCTTAGTCTCATGTTATCTCATCTCACTCGATGTTTCCCAGCATGAATTCAAAACAGGGAAATTTGCACATCTACAATTTCAGTGACAACTGGGTTACCTTCATATCTAATTGTGTGATATGATCAAAAGCACTGGAAAACCTTCTTAATAGACCTTGTTTGGCCAACTGCTGTTCCCAAGGTCAAGAATAAACTTTCTCTGTAGGCATGCAGCTGGCCACCAACATTGTTAGATGTTGATATTTGGTTGAATGTAAGTTGTGGCATTGGACGGCCAAAATTCAACATCACGATGACATCTAAAGTCAACGTGAATTTGAGGTAGAATACTGATGACAGCTGATATTGGTATTTTGTTGGTTTTAAATCCAACATCTTCCAAGCATCTCATGCCGATGGCATCTTGACATATAAAATACTGACATTCTAACCAATAATCCAAGTCAGAATTATATAAAGCAAATGTTTGTGTTATAAAAGACCACCCAGTGGTTGGTGTTTTCATCTCACAAATGGCTGCAGTAATTAATCAACTAATCGATTATTCAAGTAATTGTTTCAACACTAATGTATGCAAATATAGTGTTGTGCCTGGTGTGTGCCTGCATCAGCACAGTGCCATTTGAAGATGTGTGTGAGTCAAGGATGGAGCCAGCATCTGGGTCAGCCCAGCAACAAGAGATGCACACATCAAATCATCCGCAACTGCAGTTCTTTATGCTGTGCTTCCCAACACAATGCCCTCTGCTCGCTTCAGTATACTATTAGCAGGCATCTCTGTTGACTACCCAGAACCTTTGAAGGGAGTTTTACGCACACACATATGCAGGGCCATACAGTCACACAATGGCACATGTCTAGAGTTGGAGAACAGAGCAAATACCTGAGTCACTTTCTGACCCATGTAAATTGCTCGTGTCATGTTTCATACCAGCTTGTACTCAGTTATACCATATTATCACCATCACATTAAAATAGTGTCATCGGGATTGTTTGCAGAACTACACCATCCTTTTTTTTGGGGTCAAATGTTAGAAATGTTTGAACACGCATATTTATGTGTATGTGTGAGAGAGACAGAGAGAGAGAGAGGGGAAAAAAGAATAGAGAGGCTTTGGTGTCCCCTGGGGTTCTCTTTGATGCATCGGGCGGCATATTGTCAGTGACAGCCCAAGTTATTGAGGCTAAGGGCACATTACTTTACTTGCTCTGCAGAACCGTAATCCATGGGGTGGCAGAAGCTGCTGCTGTTCTGCAGCACTCCGTTAGTGAGAAGTCAAACTGTGGCACCACTGCTTATTGGGTCTCCACACAACTTGAGGAAAACTGTCAGTGTCCTATCATTGTGCCCTCTTGCTGCTCCTACAATACAGTAAATGTCTGCTGTTAATGCTATCATATAATTAAAGATGTTGTGTAGTGTAATGTCTTTCATGTAGTACTCCTCCCCTCTCTCTCCATATGGTTTCTTTCTCACCGATCCTTCAATACTGATTTATCTCTCCCCGTGTCGCTTCTTCCATTCTCTCTGATCTGTTGGTGACAATGAAACCTCTTGTCTCATTCTCCATACAATGGGATGTAAAGATCACTCTATCATGGAAATTAGGCGAGAAGGTTTGCTTCATTCTTTGATCCTTCTTTCTCATTCAATGATGGCAAACAGCAGCATGTTTTTGATGATGCACAGTGCAGAAAGGAGCTTCTTCTTCTCTGCCTGCCATCCAGACAGTCTCCACACCACAGATCAGCCAGATGAACAGTGGGGCGAGGAGGAAATGGTGCTTAGAGGCTGAAGTTCACACACACACACACACACACACACACACACACACACACACACACACACACACACACACACAGATAACCATACTCCTCCCATCCTAAACTCTGCTGCATTGTGTTAGCATTTTATCCAGTTATTTTAGCTGATCTGTATGCTTCCCAAGGGAGCTAACCTTGCTGTTAGAGGTTTAGAGCTCTTCTTTTTAGAGTGGATTAGAGCTGCTGGGATATTGGTCCCTAGAGATGAAAGAGAAACCAGTAGCTAAAAAGAAAGGTGCAAAAGCCTAAAGATACCTAGTTAAAAAATCTCGCTCTTTTCATCCTCTCTCCCATGCTTTCTCCCTCTCTCTCTGCTTTTCTTATCTTTGTATTGCCTGGTTGTAATTCCGGAACTGCATGCCTTAGCAATGCCCTCAGCAGTAGTGGACAACAGAGGTTTCCATGGCTTGTTAAAGGCTGTCTTGTTTTAATGACCTGCTTTTTCTTTTTGTTAGTGTCTTCTATTGTAGTGCCTCTCTGAATGGCAGCCCCTGTGCTGTGGGACTATTCTCACTGCACAGTTCTGTATTGAACTGTTCACTGTCCAGTGTGGCAAAAAGAACATACTATGGAGGTGGTCAGTCCATGAGTGAGGTGAAAGTGAATCATTAGTGTCACAAAATCCGTAGCTTTATACATAATATACCCCTCCATGCTCTAGTGGAATTCATCCACTCGGCACCATGGATACCAGCTATCCATTAAGTAGTTGTGGAGATATGTCACTCAAAACCTCAAAGTAAAGACAAAGGTTCACAAAGGTTGTTAGGGTACATCCACAAGGAACCATGAATGTCTGTACAAATTTTTGTGCCAATCCATCACATAGACGTCAACATATTTCACTGGAAAAGTGAAAACCTTCACCTGCTGGTGGCACTACTAGATGAAAAGTCAGGATCAGTAGTCTTTCTCCTTTGGCCCCCTAACTGCTGTAGTGGTGGTGGGAGTGTCCACTGAGCAACACCAGACCCAACGGACTGCGGTAGGGCAGATAGCAATGCTCGGGGAAGCAGCTGGACATGGATACTGGGCAAAGTAGAAGTTAATGTCATGATCTGTCTGTCTGCTCCACATCACGGGATGCAAACAGGAGGGGGGAGAGGGCCCTGCTCGCTCAGGATGACTGCAGGGTGGCTGTGACTGTTGTTTCACCTTCATGCCCCATCTAAGAATCCAAAAGGGAGAGACAAGACAAAGGAGGCTTGACCCCCCAATTCATTTCATCTTTTTATTAATTGTCTCCCTCTAAGCCACGATAGGATTAGAAAGGACAATTTCAAGGTCATTTCTCAATGTCTGGAAAAAATGATATTCTTGTAACATGCTGTAACACTGGGGAGGTACCTTGAATTAATGTGAGCTCACCTCTTGGCGCAGTAATTTATTATACCCACCTACACATTGGCTGGTTGCTCTGAAGTTGTGAGACTGTGTACACACATACTCCATGTATCAACAGAATAGGTGTGTCCTATTAAATGAGCCAAGAATGCACTAAGCCAGGTTTATCTCAAACATGTAACTAATGGATATTTAGTACAGTCAGCCAACAATAGCAGGCAAGCCATCCGGAGCCAAGAATGTATCTCTGAATGCTGTATGCTCTGGGACACCATCTGTGTCTATTGCCAAATGCGCCGATGATTATCACATTGACTATAATAAGCCCGCAACATTAAGCCTGCACACAATGTGTAGCAAAACCATTCCTTTCAATTACCCGCTAAAAGATGTGCTATTCTGCCAAGGGTGTGGGGATGATACCATTGTTTTTGTGGCACTGAAAGCTCAAAATAGTATCATGAAGAGTCACTTCTCCTCTAGCACCTCATCCCTTTCTATGTTACTGATAGCAATGTGATGCTCATGGCCTTTGAATTCTGCAAACGCTGAAAAGTTTTGATCTGAAGTTGTAAAAGACAAAGATTTTTCTGCAAATCAATATAGCAAAGATAAGGTTGGAAAAGAGGGTCTTGTATAAAGAGTCTTTCGGCCTGATCATTAGCCATTTCATACCCAAAACACACAGCTAGTGCGGACTGACCTTATGTTGAGATAGGGTCCCACTAATTGGATTTCAAGAGAGATATATCTAACCTGAAGGGGGGAAATGGGTGACAGGGACATTGATTTCCTTCATGTAACATTCTTTATCCCAAAGCCTCCCCTCATCCACAGTTAATCTCTTGGACTCAGTAACCACTAATTGACTTCACACTGTACACCATTTTTTGCCAGCAAATTACAGTTTTCAGCTGTAATTCACAAGAGCAACAGAGTGGTTGTAAGAGCAACAGAGCTCGTCTCAGACAGAAAAACACTCTACACCTCTCCCATTTTGAGGGAGAGTGTTTAAAGGAAGGTTGTGCTTTCACTGCTTTTACTTTTAGTGAGCATGAGCATGGGTTTGAGGTGTGAGACCACTGCTGGTGGAACCCAACATGTACCCGCTGCTCTTTGGAGAGAAGGCAAGTCATGCCAGAATTGTTGATCTTATTTGTCTCTCTTCCGTTTAACAGAGAAAGTAAAGAAAGTGGGTGTCCCTTAGATGCCACTAAGCTGTTGATTCTCTCTTTCCATGCCTGTCACACAGAATGAGGCAGGACATTATGTTGCCCCAAGTTGCCAAATGAACCCAACAAGGTGGTAATTAGCAGATGGTAGGGGCTTCCTCGCTGATTCTAGAGCTGCGCTACTGTCAGAGAATTGCCTCATTAGACGCCCACTGACACCCCTGCTGGTAACATCTCTGCATTGCTTCCACTCTCATTTAGGAAAAGCATTGTACTTATGCAAGTCCATTGTTATTTAACTGCCTGTTTACTGGCTGCCTCTGTAAATATCTGTGCTGCTAGTCAATTGTTTTGGCCCTGGTAATGTGAGGACATGCTGGTGTGCCAAGAAATGAGCTGAGCTGCGGGGATTTAGGGAAAGACATGTCTCTTTGCTTTTGGTGAAATGGTTCTTGTGCCAAATTCATGCAGGACTGATTCAACTAGTTTCAACAGAGTGCTCAGTATTTAGTGTTCAAGCTTATCTGCCATTCAATGTTGTTGCATTTTTGGTAATTTCATTAAAATTCTAGTTTGTGAGTATGATTATGGGCATGGATCCATTGATGGTTATGTTGATGAGTCAGTCGGTCAACCAGCAAGTCGGTCGGTCAGTCAGTCTACCAGTTTTGTCGCAACCTAAAATTCCACTAGTATTGGATGTGTTGCCATGAAACTTTTCCCAGAAGATGAACTAGCTGGGGCGATTCCCTGAATTTTCTCTAGTTCCACCATGAGGTTCTTATTTATCTGAGAAAAATGCCTCATAAATTATTGGATGGATTTCCATGAAATTCGGTACACACATTGACGCCCCCCTCAGGATTAATTGTAATAACTTTGGTGATACCTTGAGTTTGTCCAGTGCTTTTTACTACTATTTATGACCAAATTCCTAAAAAATAATGGCATTCCCATCAGCCTTAGCTGTGCTTCGTTTTTAGTGCTAATTATCAAATGTTAAGCTAACATGCTGATAAACATTGTACCTGCTAAACATCAGCATGTTAGTGCTGTCATTGCGAGCGGGTTAGCATTTAGCTCAAGTACAACCTCACAGAGCTGCTAACAAGGCCATAGACTATTTGACCAAAAAATCCAAAGCTCATATATAAGCCAACTAACTGTTTTTAAAGGCTTTGTTGTGCTGTGGACTGTGTCACTGTATACCTTGCAGCAGAAAAGTGGAGTCAAAGATGGTGCTGCTGGACCTGTTTTCTAATGGTAGAAGGACTGCTGCTCTTGTTTCGGGCTTTTGGCTCATAAACAACTTGTCTTTTTGCAAAGCACTTCAGTAGTTCTGACATCAGTTACTGAAAATGACAGATGGTAAGGTGAGCTAAGAGTAGCAGTTTCCCATGGCAGATACCAAAATATGAGTGTCCAGGGGGAATGAGGGAAGGATGATGGGCAGCAGCATGTGCTTTGTTTTCATTTCCGTGTATGTGTGTGTGTGTGTGTGTGTGTGTGTGTGTGTGTGTTGGAGCGTGAGATGGAAAGAAAGTGGGAGTTTAGTTACATCCATACAGTATGTTTTTTTTATTCTGAAGATCTTTTATTATTGATCTAAGTAAGGCCTCTCCTCCATATGTGTGAGACTGAAAACTAATAGCAGATTTGGAGAGAGCGAGGGTTTGGTTTTTATTTGCCTTTATCTACACTGATCTAAGAGGCAGAAGACAGGCAGATAAGGGCTGCAGTGGAGTCAGTGACAGCTAGCTTCACACTTCACTTGAAAGCAGAGGCTTGTGATATGAGAGAAAACAAAAGGTTAAGTGGCTAGGGATGGAAGAAAGGAAAAGGGGAGATACAGGGAATGTAGATAGCTATTCAGACAGTCATCTCAAACAACATAGGTGTGAGCAGCCCTGTGGGGATCTGCCAGGGCTGATGAAACTCCACAGCGAGGGAGGCAAAGAGTCAGAGACACAGTCAGAGATGGAGCGATAGAGTAATGATGAAAGGGCAGGAGGAGTGAGTTTCCATGTGCGTTCCCATGCATCATCATTACTCCATTCTGCAAACAACCACCCCACTCCCTAGCTCCCTCGCTCCTTCTGTTTTTAATGGTTCTCCATCCTTGAACTACTGCCCCCTCCACACCCCGCCTTTTATTTATTTATTTATTTATTTTTTGGGCAACACCCCCCTGTATGAGAGTGTCTAATAGCAAGGCACAAAGGCTTCCATTGTGTCCCACATGCCTTGTACTACCAGCCTGGCAGGCCAGTGATGTGCTGCCTTGTAACCTAGCGGGAAGCTGAGAGTTGCAGCTCCCTCCCTTTCTCTCTTTTCTCTCCGTCTCTGGAGATATGATGTAGCACGCTAACGCAACCTGACAGGCGGACCACAAAGACTACCCTGTTGGAAGCACTTGAGTGGGAGTTTGCTATGGGCAGGGGAGGTGATTTGCATGTGTTTGTGTGTGTGTATGACGGGGAGAGGGAGAGATTGATTTTGTTGACCCAGTGGAGTATCTACCCTTCCCTGCAGGAATCCTGGGAATCGTGTGGTAACAATTAGTCCCCTTCACTGTCCGTACTGAAACCAGCTGATCTTGTGTGTGAAAAATGGATCCAGGGTGGCATTCCCAAGCATAAAGAAAGCACTCCCGTCCCTTTCAACATGGGAACAATCATGGTGACATGGTGGGAGGAAACGGGATGTATATTGTTTGTGTGTGTGTTTTGGGGTTTTCATGTCTCACAGCTTCTGGGAACGTGGACCGCAGGCTTGTGGCTTTCAAGTTATGATGCGTAGCCAGAACCAGCTTTTGTATCCTTGACATAAATTCCTCACATTCATTGTGTCAGTAAAAAGTTACATAATACAGAGCCATGCTTCTCTTGGCCCCAGCCCTCACTTGTACTTCTGCCATGCTGCAGATACTCGATTGTTTCAACTTCAGTAAAGCAGCAGACACATGCAAAGCAGCTTGAAATTCCGAAATCACTTGAATTATTAGCCTGCAGAGCAAAAGCACAAAGTATTGAGTACAGCTGAACACCCAGTAAGCAAGAAACTCCAATCGCTTTAATCAAAAACATTTTCAACACCACTTTTTGATAGATGTGAAAGGGTGAGAATCAACCCCGTTAACCAGACGACATAATGCTGCTGATCTACAGTCCCAGCGGTAGTCGTTTTATCCCCTGAGGGACTGAATAAGTGAACTTCATTTCATTTACAACATTTTTGAATTCGGTAGGCAAAAGCTTTTCATTCCCCAGCAGCCAAGTTTATCCTTCGATACTTCCTGCTGAAAATGGGTGTCATAAAAAAAAAAAAAGATACCGTTCAAGTTTCAGAGTAGAAGTCTTGTAGAGTGTGGGATGCGTAGGATGCTCCGCACTTTTAAATTTTTCATTACTTTCACTGTGGGAATATTTCTCTTTGTTACTATGCAGTATGATTATTTCTTATTCAGTTTCTGTCTGCCAATTTCTACTAGTTTGAACCCTGCTACTCGTATGAAAGAGGGGAGTCTTTTGTGTGCGTGTGTGTATGAGAGAGAGAGTGTTTATATTTGGTGAATAGATTCAGATGGAGTTGAAAAGATATTTCATATTGAAATCAAAGCAAGTCTACAGGGACTTTTTAGTGTGCAGTTGATCAAAAATTAGAAGTGTCTGGCACACTGGCTCTAAGCTGTGTAGTATGATCAAATATTCATCAGCAGATTAGCCAACAGCTTGCAGAATTAGTCTCACAATGGGGAAAAAAATCATATATTTACAGTCTCTGTAGGTGTCCTGCTGGGAGAGGTGTATTATCTTACTGACTGATGTTTCTCGCAGCAGTTTAACAGAGATCTCAACTGGAGTTTGACATTGCTCACCGCCTGGCTTCTGCTTGATTTTTTGATTTGTCAACATTTTCTAATCTGGAGAAGCAGGGATGGGATTTTAACACCCTGCGTCAGAGACTGTGGCAGACATTGACTGCAAACAATACCACATCCACACTTTGGCCTTGTACAGCTGAGATTGAGCTGAGCTGTGAGAACACTCTAATGTGATGTTTTATGTAGCTAGCAGACCTCACTGATCTCACAGCCTCTGTCTCTATAAGGTTAATTGTGTACCTCCTGCCAAGCTGCTCTGAGGAGAAAGCACTGGTTATTGATGCCCGCAGTGTAACTGACGTCATTTTCAAAGCTCACCCTGTGTGTTCCTTCCCAAGACACTCGCAGCTGGAGTCCACACAGAGGAAGAGTGCTACTATAGCAAACACAAGGGAATTCTCTGTGTCTTCCCTCTGTCTTTATCTCTTTCCTCTGTCAGTCATTCTGTTGCTCCAAGGAGAATGGTAAATTTCCATCCTCTTTAAGATGACTGTGCAGCCCCTACACTTCCTCTGCTGTTATTCCTGAGACGCAACTGTCCTAATTTTGTGTTCCTCTTTGTCATGCGTACATCTGGATTTTAATGATAGAGCCCAATTAATGTTTCAGTACATCTGGCAGCTTCAATATCCCGTCTTTGCCACTAAGCACCTAGCTTTTTTCAGGTACAAGTAACTGCTGTACAGACAAGCAATCTTTTGATTTGAAGCTTGTACCAGTGCATTGTTGTCGGTCAGTCCAGTGCAGCGTAGGTTGTGGCGAATTTAAATTTCAAAATGTCTTTTTAATTGTCTCAGAATCGAATCATCAGAGTGGGTGTTTTGTAAGTAAGAGCATGCAGATGCCCTCCTACGTGATTTAATTGTTGGACTGACCCAGATTTCTCTCTCCTCTCCTCTAGGTAAGGTGTTGAATACTGATTTGCGTCACTACCTCAGTCTGCAGTTTCAGAAAGGCTCCCTGGACCACAAGCTCCAGCAGGTGATCAGGGACAACCTGTACCTGCGTACCATTCCATGTGAGTAGCCTCCACAGCCTTGGGCACCTCAGTTTTCTCTCTCTCACTGTCTGGGCTCTGCTTGCTGTCCTCTGACCCCTCCAGATGGAGCCTGGTCTGTTCTCATCTGTAGAACTACTTGTACCATCCTACTTTCTACCTGCCTGCATTTCTTATGCCTTTTTTATCCCGCTTTAACTTATTTTCCCCTCAGTTCCCTCCTTTGCTCCTCAGTTCATCAGATAATATGTATTTCTGATTAATGTACACTTTGCTATTCACTTCATATAATTAGCAAAAGCACCCTTTCTTATGCTTAATAGTAACTGTGATGCCCTAGGAAAACCTGAGCAGACTTTGGTGTGGAGGGATAACATTATCTACCTTGAGTAGAATGCTTTAGGACTCCAGGGCTTGTACAAAAGAAACTATATTGGAATTGAGGGGAATTACACACTTTCCTGGTTTTCATGTTTAATTTAACGCAAATAAGCTTTGAGACTGAATATATGGAGTATTGAATTAAGAGAGACATTTATTTTTCAGCTTCTGATTATAGTCAGACCTTAGTTATCAAACAATTAAATGTGTATTTTTTTTCTTTATGAGTCTCTTCCACTGTTTCTTTTAAAGTAGACAAATAAATAACCAGGACAAAACAATTTTGTTTGTATACCTCAGTGATTTTAAAATGAACATCAAGGCGGACAGGCATAAATGAAAGAGCAGCTGCAATTCTCTGGGCTTCACAGCTGAGTTGTTTTTTTTTTTTGTTTTGTGTTTTTTTTTTTGCTCAAGACATTGTTTATTATCTAACTCTCAGTCAGCATTTGGGAAGCTCTTGTTTCTGACATTTTGCATGAAGGGAAAGCCATTTTAAGCCATATTTTGATGCTGTGTTTGATGTTAATAAAGCTGTACTGATTCATTGGAGATAATAACACAATCATCGGGATTGTTGTTTCTTATCTTTCTTAATGAAGCTACCCATCTGCTGTCACTGAAATGTCTGAAAGTATAAAACATTACATGAGGCCTCAGTGCTTCATAGCTGTTTAGTTATGGTACAGAGTATATAGAGGTAAAACCAGTAACATATCAGTTATTGTGCTCAATTTCCTCCCATCATCCCAATGATGATCACAGTTGTTAAAGGTCTCATATTGTATGAAGTGAGATTTCCATGTCTTTTTTGAATATAATATAGATTTTTTGATCTATATTAATACTGTGAAAGTATCAAAGAGCTCAGTCCACAGAGAAATGCACACAATCTGTATTCAGAAACTGCGCCTTAAAACGAGTCATCAGGACTTTCATAACTTTGTGATGTCACAACAGTGCAGTCACTGCTCTCAGCCATGTCCCAAGCCCAGCCCACCTGGACCCACCATCCAACCTCAAATGATTTGGTTGTTTATCTGAAATCTGCTATAAAAAACAGTCAGCCAATCAGAAGAGAGGCTCTGAGCCTAATTGGCTAGAGCTCCAGAGAGAAGCCTGAGAGAGGAGATGAAAAACTACATTGAGAGGGTTTTTGGTACTTAAAACCATAAATATATCTTCTTATGGATATCAACACTTCAAATAAAACACCAGAAAAGTGTAAAATATAAAACATTTAAAGCATTACAGTACACATCATGTTACCCAGTTCTTCACTGAGTCTACTTAAGCAAGTCAGAACGGAAGAACATGAAAACCTGTGCCATGCGTATCCCATGCGAGATGTTGCAGTCTGGCTTCAGTAGCTCAGCATATGTCCCCTGTCCACTCTGCTAATGCAAACCCGTGCCAGTGGCTTATCACAGCGCACTGAGCCACAGTGACCCTGCGAGGAGCCTAAATAGCTGCTACAGCATGGTGCCCATGCTCATTACGGCAGCCCAAGTGGTATCTCAGAGTGATAAAAGCATGACTTCCTTTTTCCACCACACACACAAACACACACACACACCCACAGTGAGGCTTCATTAAGTGTCACTCCTGCCTCCCACAAAAGATGACAGGAGCTCAAGACAGTGCCAGGGGTCCAGGGCACCACCAAATCCTTGAAGCTTGGCTAAATCCCAGCCCCCCTCCTTTGCTTCAACCCACTGCCAACTACCTTTCTCCTTCCCTGGGCATTAATATCTGTCACGGCACAGCAATCAGCTCCATGAGTCTCATTTCAAGATAAAAAAAATGAGGAAATATAGTGGAAATGTAAAAAGAAAGCCCCAGGTTTTCAATCTCTTTTTTGAGAAGATTGAAGAGGGTTCTTTTTAAGTTTTTAAGCCACTGAGACAAAAGACAGACTGTAGCTTTGCATTGATAGAGAATTAAGAACTTAAAAGTAAATTATAAAAACTGCCTACAACATCAGATGAAGTTTTGTTTTATGTATTTCATGTAAAGACTGCATTTATCCACACTCAAAAATACTTGACAGAGAGCCTCAGGGAATAAATGGAGGTGTTGCAAGGTCAAACACAGTAAATGCCAGCAATTTGTTTCTGATTTTTGTTCTTCTGTTTTCAGATTGCCTCTAACATTGTGCTTCTTTCGGTGCATTGTGATATACTAGTCCCTCCATGTTGCAGAAGAAATTAATTATTTTTTTTTTTTTTTAATGAAAGTATCATTCTTAAGTGGTAATTCTCACTTTGGATTAATACATGAGTAAGATACTGCATTAATGAAATAGTAGTAAGGCAGCATTTGCCATATTGTCATGATTCAAATGGCTCACATTTTTTTGGATGACCATCCATCTGTAGCGACTGCCTGTGATATTGACCTTATACAGGAAGTACTCAGATTCCATAGTTTTGTCTTTGAACTTCCTGTTTATGCCAGAAATAGAAAGTGTTGCCATGTTTTGAATAGCATCTGCCTCTCCAGTTTTACAATATCACGTATGGTGGAAAGGACTGTCAGAGCTGGAAGCACAGTGCAGGATCAGCTGGTCAGTCATGTTACTATCATTACATTCGTGATAGTCTTTTGTGTTTTTCTAATGTATAATATATTAATATAACATATTTTTCTTCAACATTAATACCAGTTCATATATCTGTATGAGGTTCAATAAACCCAATATAAACAACATCAGTCCAATTTGTCCATGAAATGGGGTTATTCTTGTCATTATTTGAAATGATGTTATTACTGAAATTATATATTACAGTGTCAGGAAAATTTATGTTAAGTAATCAGTGTCCACACTCTCAAAGCAAAAATCAGCTAGTTTAGTAAGTCCTTAGTTCAAAGTTTGTTGTAGTGGTCTGAGTTTATTAGTATTCCAAAGTATGGTGAGCCTACTGACACACAGATCTGTGGCAACAGACCGGTCAACTGTATGTAAATACAGTAGCGATCAATGGGAACAGGAACTGTGATCCAGAAGGGTGTAACTATAGTTAGGATAAAAAAAATGAAGAACCACATATTTGTATTCACAGAAGATACTTTGAGACACACAAGGGTCAACTTACCAGGGGGCTGGGAGGACTCCCAGACTTAATCAGTCTGCAGTAGTGAGAGCATTTGTAAGACCGTGATGAAATTGAGATGAAAAAGGGAAGGGGACGCTGCATTCAGACTGACAGGTGTCAGAGTCTTCCAGGGTCATATGCCCTGTTCATATACATATTCCCATCATTCCAAGTTTATAGTAGACTGTGTGAAGACTTTTGACTTGTGTTTACCACAGCTAGTGACAGTGATGGTCAATATTGTTCAAGACAGTTATTGTGTATTCATTACAGCCATCATTCAACACTACCTCTTGTTCCACAAATTTAAAAGTTGCCGCTATCTGATCTGGTATCTGTCGGTATAATTTTACAATAGTTTTTTCCCCTATTTCTTTTTTCTTTTCTATTGTTTGGCTGAAACTATTATCTGGTAAATGTGTGTCACTTGGTTTCTAGTGCGCCACTGAGTGTGTGTTCAACCTGCTAGGAGGGAAACACACAATATCATTTACACCTCACACACACCAGAGAGCTTAATTTTGTTGTTAAGCCATAATATAATACACCCTGTAGACCTGGTAACTACTGGTACTTTCTTGTTGTTCATTTGCTTTGTTTTGACGCTGTTTTATATCGTTTTCATGTGGTTGTTTCATCTCTTCAAAGAGAAGCTTGTGAGGAACCACACACAAAATAATGTGTTCTTTTTCCAATGAGAATTGGCAGCAAATTTCCCTGTCTTTTCTTCAAAGCTCCTTATCCCAGTGCTCCTTCTCAGATAACACTTAGATTTCTAGTTTCAACAGTCTTAGTAGTCTCTCTCCACTGTCCATCCATAGCTGGGATGTAATCACACTCTCCCCCTCAAAGCTGTCCAGGCGTGGAGACTGAAGAGATGCTTTGTTTTGTGAATTCACCCATATAGAACTGGGGCTGGTCGATATGGCTTCAAATCAATATCCCGATTATTTCTACCGTTTACCTCGGTTACGAATAATGCATGATTACTTTTGCACTTATCTGCCTCTCTCTATTTTTGAGCCAGGCACTCATATTTGGCAATGTGATTGTGTTCCAAGTGATTTATCAAATTGGTAGTGTTACCTTTGGTCGCTATCCATGTTGCATTCATGGCTATCTGGTAGTTGTGACAATCAGGAGGCGAGGCAGGTGTCTGCATCATTTTTTTTTTTTTTTTTACAAAAAAAGACAATAGCACAACTATGTTTGAAGTGATGTGATTTAAAACTACGGATGTAACCTGAGGCTCCAGTGTTTGTGCTCCAGTCATCCATATGGCCAGCTGTGCTTGGAGTGAATGTGGACTAATGTTAATTGCACAGGGCAGAGGCACGTGACTGAGCATGAGGTAGTATTTGTTAAAGGGAACATCTCAGGAACACACGCACCAGGAAAAGTATTAACCAAATTAATCGACATGAACAAGATCAAGTCGTGAGAGGTTCTAAATGTCAGTTTTGATACTTTTTTGGTTAATTGCCCAACCCTAACTAGAACACATCACTGCAGATCCACAGTAAAATAACATTTACAAATGCACATGATGGTGTGCTAAGAATTAAAACCGTCAAGGTGGGAAAACTGATCCAGCTTGTGTGAGGATCATCAGGTAAGGTAGCTGAATAAACTATTAAAAGCGAAATAACCCAGTTTCCCTACCTTCTTCCAAGAACAAGCTCATATTTCCTCCCTTTGAGGCTTCGCTGGTCTCCTGATTACTCTTTTTGACAGCATAAAAAATGGTCTTTGCAACAGACTAAGCTGTTTTCAGATGTGATGGCTCATCCTGCAGTCAGGATGGATGTTGACACAGAAAGAAAATGAAGAATGGGGATGAGTTCCCTATTAAACTCTGAGTTCAAATCCCCCCCGTGCCTGCAGTGCAACCAGATAGCAGAGCAGTTCAGCTGAGGTACCGTGCAAGCTCTGATTACATCTAAGATGACGGTAAGCAGAGTTGACATGTTGGGGAACGTGAAATCATTTTCATAACAATCTGTTTTTAATGTCTCGCAGATGAGAGCATCAACAAGGCAAAACATGACACTTTTTTAAACTAGTTGCAGCAGTTATGGCAGATAATTATTTAATGGCTGTAACTTTGCAGGAACTGGAAATGCAGTGCAAAGCTTCCACCCTTGAAGCAGCAGCATGTTTTGGGGGGAAAGATATTAATATTTCAAAATGAAGGGGAAAATATTGTGACCTTGAGAGCTCAATGCACTGCAACTTCAGAAATGCAAATAGACAAAATACAATAACATTTAGAAAACATCTTCATCAATTTCACAACACATGTGCAACAGTTTTGCATGTATTTTCTTAAATTGCAATGTGTTGAGCTCTCAGGTCCACTGTAGAAAAGGGGGAAAATAAAGAAGTTGAATATTGAAGCTGCTGCTTCAAGATCAATTCATAGAGAGACTGGCCTTGACCACAACCACTGGCATGACGGAGACAATACACTGTAAAACATGTCACTGATTTTTACTTCCATGACCTTGGAGAGTTAAAACTGTTTTTATAAACCTGAGCAAATACTAGAAACAAGTGATTAGACTGTAATCTGTAATGGTGTTGGAAAGGACTTTTACACTGATGGTGCTCTGGGGACCAAACTTTATTTCTAGGAGTCCACAAATTCATTGTTTGATTTCTTGCAAATAAGAGGTCCCAGAAAAGGTCTGGCATAAACAATGTGTAGTTTAGGAGAATTACACTGACTAGTTACCACTATATATTTATCTTTAATAATTATATGCCATTTTATTACCATGAAAGCTGTGTGTGAGATTGTGAGGAGAAATAACTTGGTGAATACACGGGATATATAGAAGTATCCAATAAATGTGCATAAGGTCAATAGTGAAGTTAGATTTCATCCATTCATGTACTCTTTGCACTCCCCTCACTTTATTTATTGCACTGATATTGTGTTTAATGGCGTCATTAAGGACTAAAAGTGGTGTGGTTGTACACTGAGTGTGCAATTAAAATCCTGTTCATTATCATTATCATCAGTTACACTCCCTCTGTATTCTGACAGCTGTGCTGCTGTGTGCAGGATATTTTTTCTCTGTTTCATATTTGAATAATGAATTCGTAGCTTTGTGGTCTCAGCTCTGTTGACTATTCATGATGTAGATACAGATTCTCCCCTGAGTGCTGTACTTGGACTAGAATCACATCCCTGTGGGCATGTTGGAAACAGTGTCACTTACAAATCCCCCCCATCAGCAAATAGCACTTTCCACTTGTCTGGATGTTCCCCCTGTCTTAAACTGTGTCACTGTTGGCAGGTACCACTCGGCAGCCCAGAGAGGGGGAAGTTCCTGGTGTGGACTACAATTTCATCAGTGTGGGGGAGTTCCGCGAGCTGGAAGAAAGTGGACTGCTGCTGGAGAGTGGCACCTATGATGGTATGTCTGAAACTCAACACATTGTACACAACAACACTGTGAAGGGGAGTGTATAGACCATTTTTTAAAAAGTTGGAGTTGGTGTGAATTACTGTCGGAAAATATGTCAAATATATATCTACCTGAAATAACTTTCGTTATATTGCACTCAATGCTTGTTCAGATTCTTGTTTATTCTTTCTTGGATAATAATATAACATATTTTGGTAAATCCCAGTTGGTTCACATTGTGATTTTTTGTTTTTTTCAGTTAGTGTTAGTGGTGGGATTTTAGGTGGCTCACACATCTGGGTTTCAGTTCATGTGGTCTGGAACAATGAGAAAAAATAAACATTCATATCTGTCAGATCTGGTCTGTTTTATATTCACACTGGCTTTTACCGAGAGCAAAACACAGGAAGTTATCATGACTTACCGCTAACTATTTATTGAACAGTTTTAATAAGTGTCATCCTGCAACATCATCATCGTGACCACTACATGGACCCACATGTGGAAATCAACTCATGCAGCGTTATTCTGCCTCTTGTGCGTTTATCTTTATGATTCACCAAGAAAGAACTGAGCATCATGAGTGTTTTTAGTCAAGACTCCAACCTTGTTGTGAATACTGGGGAATTGAAAGGGCAAAAAATGGTCTTGTCATAATAATATGAGAAGACAGTTACTTTTTGGTTGCTATATTTCTCTTATCGTAAAATGAGGAGCTGCCAAAATAGATAAGTGAGATGCAAACACACCACTTTTTAAACTTCTTTCCACCTTCTGATTTATCAATAAAACCCCTGCACTCACATGGTGATGCACATACATGTTACCATGGTTACCAGTTGATTTTGAACAGGCTGTATATACTCTTTATATAGATCTCAGATAGATTTGATATTATTTCTGCCTTTGAATTTGTGCTAAAACCACATACAGTGTCGACTGTCATGAATTCTCGTCGTTGGTGTCCACAAACTTGCTGCACCAGATTTCACTATCTATCTGTTAGTGTTCAGCTGAGAGCTTTTACACCAGCCTAAAAAGATTCTACCAAACAGGCCAATGCAGCTAAGTTTGTGCAAGCCGCACCAAACAGGTTAGCTGTGAAAGCACACTTAGAGACGAAGTAGATATAATAAAGATAAATCAGGAAGACCATTCGTGGAAAACTACTATCTAAAGAGTGAAAAGTGGCCAAAAAACAGAGTATGAAGTTATCAGTACAGTACAGCGTCGCAGTCCACCCTGGGGACATGGCTGCAGCTGAGGGTGAATCCCCCGTGATGCCCTGAGGATTCGCTTTCTTGTGATTTTGCTGAGCTGTGCACCATGAGGTCATCAGGTGAAGTCAACACATTGCCCATGTCATCAAACTATCACCGTAAATGTGAAGGAACTGGAGATAATTTATCCCCAGGGGAGATTTTGTTCCTGAAAAAGAACAGAACTTCTCCCTGGTCCTTTACATGCAGCGCCGGAAATGTGTTGGCTAAGAAAGAGCTCTCTCATCCGACCTCTATACCCACATCCAGCCCTGGGAGACTGGCCCTACAACCTCGAGCCTGTGAAGCAGTCAGCGGGATGAATAATGGATCTGCTGCTCTGCCCTCACCTGCTTACTGTGACACAACTGAGTGTGTGTTGAAGGCAAAGGTTCAGAAACTCTCTGAAAGTTAATTATTAATGCGCAGACTTTCGACCTGTGAGTCTCCACAGATAAACACACAAACACAGATCTGCAGGCAGATAGACACACACACTTAAATGCAGTAAAAGAGAGGAAGATATATTTAATGAGTGATTGCCCCATGGTGAGTTTGTCACTGATTGCAGCAGCCTTTAGACTACAGATTACACAATTAGCCTTAAGGATCCATTCACACAGAAAAGCAGTCTCTAAACTTCTACTAACATGTATTTTAATGGAAGGATACAAGTCCAAGTATTGTGGTGGGGTAAGAAAGCAATGGTGAGGCAAAAAATTGAAAATTGTGTTTCAGCTTTATATCGCACAGACTCCAGTTTTTCCACTTTTTGTGCCCCCTATTGTTTTATGTTTTTATTGTTTCCATGCTGCCTAGCTGCAAAAAGAATTTCCTTCTTGTGGGACAAGCTCTGAACTGAACTGAACTGAACTGAACTGAACTGAACTTTTGAGAGTCAAAGGCTCAGGGAAAACCACACTCCATTCCAGTCTACTTTTTCATCCCAGTCCATCATTATTCATCTCTCTTTCCCCCTCTTTTGACGTGCTTGGCTTCGTCGGGGCACATTAAGGTTTCTCTGTCTGAACGAGGCCTTACTGTACATGCAGCTGGTTGAATGGAGACATCGACCTGGGCAGCCTCGTTCACCACTGTGACTAATCCTCCAGACCTGTGAACAACTGGGGCTGGATGTAGCCATGGTTAATCTGTAACCAGGGGTGACACTGTCTCCCGCTGCCGCGCCGGAGCCAATATCCGAGACAATAAGCGTTTCACAGATTGGTTGTCATATCGCTCACCAGTAATAGAAAGTAATTTTAGAATGCCAGTATTATGAAACTACTTAACCAAGCATAAAAGAGGAAAATTTTGTGCGTTCATGAGATTACTCCTGAGCATTAATCCACTGCGTTTTCAGCTCTCTACAGTCTTGCTGTCTGCATTCCAAGCAGGTCTTAAAGCAGCAAAGTTGACTCAACCACTGGCAGAGTGGATGAGGAAGTTAACAGAAACAAAAAAACCAAGAGATTGGTTTGCCAGCTTTTGTTTTACAGAAAGATGAAAGTGTCAGGGTGTGAGTAATACTTGTTACCTTGGCTGTGCTGAAACTCTCAAGAATTAGATTTGCTTGTGTGCAAGAGTGTGTGCATCTATGTGAATTAGGGCATATCCAATTTTCTACACGGGTTTCTAGACGGGTACAGAAAAACCATGAGTATGAATCATTCATGGCAGAGACAGGGAGCTGAAATGGACAAGTGAAATGCAAGAGAAGCAGGTGTTGGAAATAAAAGTCAGCAACAGAAGGCCCGGCACAGTAGATGATACAAGGATTCCATCAGATATGCAGTGTTGCATCAACTCTGATGTCTTATTGCTCCCCAATTTATGCTGAACATTTATATAGTCTGTATTCCATATGTCTCATTACACTGAACCACAGCATTTTTTTTTCTAGCTGTCAAAATCAAGGTCAGCAAAGATTAGATTTTTCTGACTTTTCACTGAGGTTCTTATAGTTTGAAACTCCATTAGGCTTTAAAGATGCACGGCTCCATCCATGTATGCATACAGGACTGGCATAAGAAACATAACCATGATGACATGTTGGAGGTTTCAGGTAGTGTTGTGGGTCCCTGAGGGCTCAATGCACTGCAACTTAAGAAAACACATGAAAATAGACGAAACACAATCGAAGTCAGAAAACATCCTCATCAATTTGACAGCACATGCACTGCAAATACGCGCACCACAGGCAAATACAGAAACGCACTGCAAGTAGCACAGGTGACAACTGAAGTGTTTGTGAATTTTGATGTTAAAAGCATTGTCCCAGCTTGGTTCATCACTTTTTATATCGCCCTTTAACACTTCCGCTGTTGTCTGTGGCACATGCAGCATATTTCTGTTTTTGCTTGTGTTGTATTTGCAGCACCCCCACCCTCACCCAGTGTCAGCTGGGATTGGCTTCAGCCCCCCCACGACCCTGTACGGATAAGCGGTATGGATGGATGGATGGATGGATGGATGGATGGATGGATGGATGGATGGATGGATCTATCTATCTATCTATCTATCTATCTATCTATACATACATGTGTTTTCTTAAGCAACAATACGATGAACTCTCAGAGCCACTATACAATGGCTTGCTGTAAGGATGCAGTGGAATATAAAACACTACAGATTGGTACAACACGAGTGAAGCATGAAAGACCAGAACAAAGAGAAAAATGACATTATTATAGACAAGACAGCAGTGTGGTCCTTTCATTGCCTCTGACAGTTGCCGTCTGTAGCTGTAGACCCACAAGGGACTAATTTGACAGGGGAATTGTGCCACACAAAATTTATTCCCTTTGACAATCTTTACCGGAAAAGAAACAACCATTTACCATCCCCTTGTTTCCCCCACATTGCCTACATCCATTTTATAATAGGGACTTTTTTGGGATCATAGGCCTTGTGACATTTTGAGGCAAAGCTGCATAGCTGTGGATTAGATAGAAACAGGGCAACAGGCCAGAAGTCAAAGAGCAGAGAGGGTGCAAAGGTGCTGTTCTAGCGACAGCTGCCCGCTCCTAGGCACTGGCAACAGAGAGGCCTGGAAGATTAAGAAGTACCCCAGCTTTTAGGACTGCACTGCTGATAATACAGTTGGATTAGTATTGTTTTTTGCGCAGGTCCAAATGAGAACGAGAAAAGCTGAAACAGAAAGTGAAAGAACAATAGATGGATGGATAAAGTAAGGGGGATTAGGATGGATGAGAGCAGCTCAATGAGAAGATATGGATGGTGTGTAATTTATAAAGGGTGTCACTACACAGACAGAGGAGATGAACATAAACCGGAGAGGAAGTTTATTTATGAGAGGCAGGTCATCTAGCAGTGAAGATAGTGGAGCCGTGCACCACACACACACACAAGCACAGGGAGTAGAGTAGAGGAATGCAGGGTAGACAAGGCTGGCTTGTGAAGTGTGGTCATCCATGCCAAGCAGCACCTGAGCTCTGTGCCAAGACTGGAGCACAAGATGGGCTTCACCCGCCTGTGGCACTGGCAGTCAGCGATGAGGCCCGGGCAGACTGGGCACTGCCCAGGAGTGGAAGCCCATTCTCAATGATTAATGAGAGTCTGTGACTGTGGCTGGCAGGTTCAAAGAGCCAGAGGGGAGGGAGGGGGGGGGGGGGGGGGGGGGGGAGGGGGGGGGGGGGGGGGGCCTGGGAGGGCGATTGTCGGGGCTGAGCCAAAGTTCAAAACCCTTGAGGGGGGTTTTCCCCAAACTTTCACAACATAAGGGAAGTCTCCGATTTCCATTTGTGTTTGAAAACATTGCCACAAAACCATTTGCTTGCATTTCACATTGCTAAATGACCATGACTGTAAGAAACTTTGCTGTGTAGAATTTCCATCACAGCTTATGATGAGGGTCTTATGAAGGATACAGTGAGATTTAGAGAGGTTATGTCTCACTGCAGATGTAACTCTGGTCACAGTTGTAGTCACATTTTATTCAGATTCTCACGAGTTGGAGATGAGACATACTGGCAGCTGCTGACTAAAACAGATGGCTTGATATCCACACACACACACACACACACACACACACACACACAGACATCCTTTCTCACCCATAAACACACATAGCCCTAGTAGCACACACTTAAACTTGGAGTCTTTCCGGGCAAGTTTAATAAAAAAAAAAAAAGTTCCCTCTGACATGAAACTACTTCTTACTCACAGCAACCCCAGCCGTGCATGTGTAATATGAGCGAATGGCTGTGTAGTTCACTGACGATGCCAAGTAAATGTTGGCCCAGGCTGTTAAAATGAAAATGGCTTTGCTTTACACTGCCCACCCACCACTTTCAGAAACCTGCAAAATGTAATAACAGAGTGCTGAATTTATCCGCCCTCTGTGCACACTGTTTCTGCTGCTTTTACCTTTAACACGACTAGTACTTGTCATTTTGCCACAGCATGACAAAGGATTTAAATTACATAAGCCACTGATGACCAAAAATGTTGAACTTTACAGTGTGGTGAACTGTAATATTTTTATCCACTGTCCTTTTCTGAGTTTAAGACTAATCTTGCCACTAAATAGTTTGAATAGCTACTGAGATGTGTATTAATCTCATTGGCAGTTTTTATCCTTCTAGTCAGTCTACATTTTGTATACTTATTTTGTATACTCTATAATTGTTGAGATGCTCATGCAGCTGAAATGTTTGTGAGTGGGTGATCTACAGCATATTGTAGAATCTGGAGGTCAGAAAATTTGACCCATCATTAAGGAACAGCTTGCTAGATCTTAGTGTAATTCTTACTGTAATTTGTGCTCCATTTCTTGCCTGTTGTTACATGTAAAATAGAGCAGCACAGCTTGTTGATTTGTTGATTCAGTGCCCATATCAGCAGGTGTCTATTTTTGTCACACACACACATAGTCATGGGGAGCTATTAGTGTTGTGGCTCCCAGGCTTTTTTTCCCTCCTTTTTTCCAATAATGAACAGCCCATTAATCTAATGCAGTAATTACGGTTGTTGTTTGACGTGGCCAAAGAGTGACCAGACATTCTGTTCAAATCGGGGCTTTTTTCCCCTAGTATTTGTCCTGGCATCCCAATATGAAAGGCCTTTGTCCTGGTAATTGCACCAAGGACATTTATGAGGCAGAAATACTTTATATATCAGGGCCGTGGGCAGGTTAGATCAGTGCTTTCTTCCTCACCCTCAGTCTTTGTAAGAGATCACAGCATCAGTTGTTAGGGAAAACACAGCAGTAGCATCAATGTTATCTACTAGTGCTGCAGGAATTAGTCCTAAAACCTAGAAATCAGGTAAGGTCAATAAGGTCCGTAGTTAAGACAAGCTGAAGACATTTTCATGTTAAACATTATCACGCTGAACACAAAAACTGATCTTCTCACCAGTCCACCTTTACAGCCTTGTGTTTCAAACTATCACTAACTTGTATAAGAAAAGGCTTTTGTAGAAATGGTAAGAGCTAAATCAAACTTCAGTTTGGAAGTTTAGGTAATGTGGTGACGTTGAAGTAATGTGACGATGGTTTAATCCATTTATAGTCTAACATTAGCTTTTTATTTCTGGCAGTTGTGTTTGAGTATCATAAACTTTTGTTTGTCACAGAGCTCATTTTCTGCAGTAATCCAAAAGCCCATGTAAAAACCTCACTGTCTTTTTGTCAAGGGAACCAGGGTGATGCTAACTTTTGGGTTGGCCTACAAAAATACATCATCCCTGCAGAAGGAGGCAGCTATAAAGTCACTGAATTTGGAAGATTAACTGGGCAAACATGCCAATAAAGTTTGCTCAGACTGTAGTTTTTTATATTCAGTGGAAAGAATGTTTGGCTCTATGGAGCCAAAAATATGCAAATGTTTGAACACCCCTGGAAAGATGACATATTTTGTTGATTTTTAAGTAGGAGAAAAATCCCCAAATACAATCCCTGCAGCAAACAGACATTAAAATGAGCCTTTCTTCAAATGTTAATGTGTAGCTTAGAAAAAAAAAAGTAATTGTGACATGTGCAAAAGCTTGGGCAGCCAGTGGCACAGGGAATAGAAGGAAGAACAGGTTCCAGTAAATATCAGCAAAGTGTGGATGCAAATGTCCTGCAGTCAGTTGAGAAACTGAAACTAGAACAGGGGCTGGCTCCTACAACAGGATGATGATCGAAAGCAGAGCTCTGAATTCAGCATCAACTACTTGTTATGTTTAGTTTGGCTTTTTCTGGCCTTTGTGCCAACATCATGTCTCCAGACAGCAGTGGCAATGTTAAGTCTTAACAGGTTTTAGGCTTGAGTAAGAGCCTATAGTACTGTTAACAACCTGTTAACTTACTCATACTGTATAAAAAGTTATTATCACATGATTAAGGTTGTAGCAACAATAATCTTAAGTATCAGTTAATCTGCTGAATATTATCTTGATTAATAAGTTAATAGTTTAGTCTTTAAAATGTCCAAAATAGTGTGAAAAAATTTATAAATGAAAAAATATGTGTAATTTATTCCTAACGATCTGTCTAAAACCCACAAAATACGTTTTTTGCTTGAAAATGAATCTATTATTAAAATGTTTTCCATCACCTAATCGATTAATTCATTAATTGTTGCATGATGCTTCAGTTAATCTTGACCCCGACAGTTTCTGACATGTTCAATACTTTATCAAATAAGGCATTTCTTTTCACTCAGGCGGGATAACGAATCATCACTTTTCCTAGTAGAATGAATGACAACTAATACAGCATCTGTTTCAATCTGATATACTTTAGTTGTCCATTCACTTATTTATTTATTAATTATGCATTAGAATCACAAATGTTCACCTGTTTGATCAAGCCCATTGTTGTTCCCCATGTCCGAGCTGCTTTCAGTAATTAAATCTATTCCTGTTTGTGCAGCTAGTTGAAATCTTTGATATGATAAAACATGATATGTACAAATGTCGCTTCAAAAGAAAAACAGGACTTGTTTGTCACATTAGAATATTAATAGGGAATTCTATTAAAAATTCTAATTCTTTTTAATGGAACAGTGGATAATGAGCAACTACTATGTTACATTATGATTATACATCGCACTAAATAAAATAATAGAGCTGTTAGTAGACACCTGGGGACGCTGTACCCCGTAGTCACAAAATATAAATGCTAGATTAAATTGCAAATTGTAAAGATAACAAAGTAAAACTAAATGATTAGTCACATGAGATTCAAGTAAACAGCTCATTTAATGAACCAAAAGTCCTGAAGCCTCAAAGAGACGTCTCATTTCATTGTTCAGGTAAAGTTAAACCCACCCAGCCTCTAGTTGTTTGCGTTTTTTTTGGGGGTTTTTTCTTTTTTAAGGTTGTGTGGTTTTCCATCTGCACTGGATGATGTTATAAATTCTCCTCCAAGACTGCTCCTCACATTGTGGCTCATTAGTACAGTATAATTACAACACTATCCATCTCAGTGCACTTCCTTATTGTGGCTACTGTCTTCCAGCTCCCTGCTAATGTGCACTTAACAGAGGCTACATGTGCGTTTGTGTGAGCTCCAGGAGCTGATAAGTGCACAGAGCAAATTACCGCTTCTAATTTAACTCCCTCAATTTGCATTGTGTCAGTAAGCTTCCTGTTAATTACAAACCTAGTAAAGGATTTAATGGTTTTCAATAAGGTACTGATATTAATACTTATTAAATTAGAACACGGATTATTATAATTACCTTCACCAGTTATGATGTATGGTCTAACATGACACTATTTGACACTGTTTAGTAGATGTGTTGATTGTTTATTTAGCACACCATAATTACATGTGATGAAAAACTGTGCATCTGTAAAGTCTTGACAAGTTGTGAAGGTTATGTCCACTTTGCTGTCATCCCAACTTTGAAATTACATGTGAGACCAATCAATCTGTATCCTTTCTTTCTTTCAATATTTTAAAAATTTTCAAAATATTTATTTAAATGAGAGAAATTAAAATCTAAGAAAGAATGGTCTCTATAGAACCATAATTTTATTGTCACTAAATTTCTCTTTTCCTCTGCTGCTGCTGCCGGTCCTTCCTCCTTTGTTCCCATTCTCTTGTTTCTCTCTCTACCTCCCAGTAGTCTCCTTTGTCACACTATCTGTCCATTCCCTGATGTGCCGTTTAACTGCTACAGTACAATTTTCAGCTACTCAGACACAGATCAGTCTTAACTACGCTGCAATCCCACACAAACACTGGAGGACTGCAGTTTCCCAGAGACTGAAAAAAACCAATGAATCAACATTTGTACCATACCTTTCCCAACTATTTCACCTCTTGTGCTTTTAAGTTTTGATTCTTTCTGTGATTTCCTTATTCTCAAGAGTCCTGCATGGAGAGAGTATATAGTGAGTGGTAAAGTGGGTCACCCTTCTTTTATATAGTTGAGGAAAGTCTCGCTCTGTGGACTAAGGCTGTTTCCTGCCTTAGGCACCAACATGACAGCAAAGGCAAGTTAGTAGACTTAAAGGGACAATCAAGTGCTGGAGAACCTACTTTGGCATAAATGATGTAGTCACAGTTCCTCGTGGAGTGAAGCAGTAAATATGACTGAACAGTCCAAGCTTTTACTGCATTAGTGGATCAAAATACTAGTAGAAATCATAATAATAACAACATATATATAAATACAGTAAAAATCCATATACCATATAGGACATAAATAATGAAATAAAACAATAAATTTTTCTTCTGATAGCCAGCATCTTGGCCAATCAGAAGCCATATCTTTATTGTTACATAAAGAGCTCTTAGATGGTTGGCATGCCTTGTTATCAGCAGGTTTGGGTCCAAGGAGACAACAGGACCCTCTTGTTGTTTTGGAGGAAGCATAAGATACTGTGGGTAAACTTTCCGTGGAACAGCAATGTGGGTCAGAAGTGACAGCAATAACAACACTCAGTGGGAATCAGCAAAGACTAAATTGCTTTAAAAATCCAGGGAATGAAACACTTTCCCTTGTCTGAGAGACTATTCCAAAACCTGAGATTTATGACCGCAAAATCTTGGCTTCATTTTGTTCCAACCAGTGAGGCTCTGCCGGATATGATTTGTAGCTAACAACCAGACTCTTCTGTGCTGTTAAACATATTTAAACAACAGTTACAGCTGAGGTGATCTGGGCTCTTCTTCATCTGTTCTGTGGTGCACGAAGCCATAAAGAGACCTGTAATTCTTTCCTAAAGTATTTAATCTTTGTTGCTGTGTGTGTCTGTGTGTGTGTGTATGTGTGTGTACATGTACATTGTGGTACTCCTATACTCATGAAGACCAAATCTTCTCACTGGGTAGAAAAATCTTCAAAACAAGGTTGTGCTGCAATTTCTCACTCTACTCTTAAGTTTAGAAGTGGATGCTGAGTGTGGGAGTTATTTATGGCTAGGTGTGTAGTTAAAGATAGGATTATGCAATGAATTTTGAAAGCCTCCATGTGTATATATATATATATATATACTATATATATAAGTATATATTTGTTTTCTCTGTCTCCCTCTCTTCATTCCAGGCAACTACTATGGGACCCCGAAGCCCCCTGCAGAGCCCAGCCCTGTGCAGCCAGACCTGGTGGACCAGGTTCTGTTTGATGAGGAATTTGACACAGAGGTCCAGCGAAAACGCACAACCTCTGTCAGTAAGATGGATAGAAAGGACAGCGCTGCACCAGAGGAGGAAGAGGAAGAAGAGAGGCCTCCTATGGTCAACGGCCTGGCTGGTGAGAGACACACACCTCTGTCTTTTATGTTCCACTTTTTCTATAGTTCACACAGCTAGTTGTAATGCAGCTCTGTTCCAGACTGCATTTGTCTCATTTAAACCCCAGTATTGTTTCTTTGCTTCATTTATTTATTTGTCTAGCAGTTCATTATATCAAAATGCAAAACAGCAGGACCTTTGTTTTTCTTTCCTCCTGATCATTCTTCTCTCCAAACAAACATTCTCTGGATTATCTGTTCTGCATGTGAGGTCAGCACTAAATCAGAGACATTATTAGGAAGGACTTAGATTAAATCACAGCCCAGCAATGTCAAGAAGTCTGTCAGGGATCAATAGAAGCAGTCCCTCGGTTAGAGGGATAGACTTTGTCCTTGTTTGATTCCCCTACAAGGATATCCTCACAAGTCTCACACAAAAATGTGTTTTAACGAATGTTGAACTATTGTTTTCGTTGTGAAAGACATTGGAAAGCCTCTAAAATGTGCCAATAATGCATATGAAATATTTTTTTAATTCTGTAACCATTCAACCATTTTAAACTAGCCAACTGAACAACGTGGCAGCTTCTGGCTCTTTGCTGCTCCAGCTGGAGCAGGCCCCCGTCAGCTGGCCTGTCCTCTGTTATGGCTTCAATGACAGGCCCCTAACCAGCCTCAAACAGCCTGGTGCAGTATGGCACTGCCAATCTAGATTGTTTGCCAGAGGAGCTGCTCTGCAGAAAAAGTCCCAGTGCTGCAAAAAACAGCTATCATCCAATGCATATTGTCTGACATTACCGATTTTGTTATTTTGTGTATTTTTGTAAATCTTGAGGAGAACCAGCCAAACATCATGTCACCACATGCAGCACAATTACCACAGTTTAGAAGACAAATTACAGAAGCGTAATGCATTGAGTTGAGGAAAAAAAAAATCCTGCTATTTTTCTGAGAAACAAAAAAATCTGCTGCTGATTATCTCAGAATTCTGAGATCATAATTTAATTAGATAATTTATACATTTTTGAGATTATTATTAATTTAATTAGATTATTATCCAAGAATTGTGAGATTATAATCTCATTAAATCAGAAAAACAGAGCAGAAGATTTTTTATCCTCAAGTAAATGCATTACGCTTCTGTAACATAAATTAATATTCAACATTCATGGAGGAAGAAATTGAAGTAAGTTGTTTAACTGACAGCAGGTTTTTTCTTGGTATAGGCTGTGAGGATTTTTTCTCAATCTGAGGACGATAAGAGCATCTTTGTCATTACCATATTATTGCTGTCGCTATCACATGCTAAGCATGAACTGAAGGAACTGGCCTTCAAAACCCCCAGCCATCTGGAACATAGAGTGTTATGTGTTAAGTGTTAAGTCTATTATACCTTAGTCAGCATGTGGATGGATTGGATTGCTGAAATGGTGAGGATGTACAACAAAAGTGACAGAAAACATACCGTATGACCATGCCTTGAAGGTAGTTCAATAATGGTCATGCATTACTGTGAACAGCCATTTTTCCTTTGTGTGCCTTCAGCATTCTCGTCAGTTTGTGCAGCTTGCACGCCCGCATTTGTAACAGCCTCGGTTTATTTCTCTTCAATGGCTGAAAGGGGCTATTGCCTAGAGCAACTGTCTGTATGTATGTCATTTATCCTGACTTTATAAGTGGAGAAAACCCTCCATGTTCCGTCATGAAAAAGAGGCCCCAATTTCAGCACAAAAAGCTCTTGACTTCCTCCAGTCAACAGCTGTCAGTTTGTATCCCTACCATTCAGCTACCCCAGCCAAACAGACTGAGCATTCAATGCCATGATGAAGCTAGGTCATACACAGCCAGATGAAAACCTGCAGATAAGAGCCTCACACAGACAGGCGCACACACACACACACACACACACACACACACACACACACACACACACACGTGTCAAGATTAGACAAACACACACACATGCAGCAGCCTGTGTGATACTAATAGAGTAGTGATGTGGTGCTCGTGGCTGGGCTGAAGCGTTGGTCAGCTCTGCCCTTGCCTGGGAGGCAGTTCCCAGTACATCGCTGCTGACATGCAAATCCTATGGCAATTGCTGTGCTTCCGTCCTCTCTCCGTGCACTCTCTCTGTCTCTCTCTCTCTCGCTCTGTCTCTCACTACCCCTTCCTCTCTTGTGGATGTAACCGTCCACCCAGTGTACAGAGGAAGAGCAGCTCGAGCAGCAGGCAGCAGCAACAGCAGCAGGGAGAGATGCAAGGAGCCCAGAGGAGCTCCAATGGCGCCACACTCTCACCTCCTGTCTCCTTTTCCTTCTACCATCTCCCGTACCCCTACTCCCAACCTCTTCCTCTGTCTGTCTCCATGCCCGTGTCCCTCTCTCCATGCCGGGCCCCAGAGCACAAGGACAAGGCGGAGTGGAGGAAGACGGTGCCCAGCTACAACCAGTCAGCTGGGGCCATGGAGCTGCGTGCATGGAGCACACAGGATGAAAGTCAGGATCCCTTGCCTAAAAACTGGGAGATGGCCTACACAGAGACTGGCATGGTCTATTTCATAGAGTAAGTAGCCTTTCTACTGCTACTTGCCTGCCTTGTTTTGGTCCTTTGGTTACTCTCCCATTACATCAGCATTGTGCTAATCCTCGTCCCAGTACTCTTCCAGTTCATGTCTTTTTAAAGCCAAATGTGTTGAGAGATCTGGCAGTGGGTCCCCTCTACATGCCCATCCAGCACATTCCTCTGTGCTGCATGAAACCAGGTGCTGGACGCGGGAAACTACGTGCAGGCTCTTTATGTTGTTGGTGATTAAGTTTTTCTTTTATTTCCCCTGTGTTTGATGTGGGCTTTGTTGGCCGGCGCTAAAAGCAGCAGGACTGCATTGTTTACCTGGCCTGTTAGTGTGGCGAGCAGTCAATGCTGAGACGCTCAGAGAGCCAGGTGCTGCTGCTCGCCGCTAAATCAATAGCTCATTCTGCCACTGAGAGAAACAACAGGCTAAATGGAGTTCACCACCCCTGACCTACTCTCTCAGTTCTGCTCTTTATGATGCTCTGCAACTGCTCACTCTTTCTCTCTGTAGTCTGTGTATACCTCCTTTTCCTCCCTCATCGCTCTCTCTCTCTCCCACTTCCTTGTATCTCAAAGAGTCCATAGAGCTTTGTTAAAATTTTACAAATATTGTAAAGACTCCTTTAATAAGCCTTTTGATCCCAAAAGATTAGACCTTAGTTTCAGGGAGCTTTTAGCTCAGTTTATTTGTTAGAGGTGGTGGAATAACTCCAGGGTAAAGTGGCTCCAGAGAGTCTCCAGTGCTAATTGGTAATTGCTAATTTTCACAGTATCTTAAATGTTTTTTAGATGTTTTCTTTACTGTGCCTAAAGCCCTGTCTCCTCTTTGTACTTCAGTCACAACAGCAAGACCACCACCTGGCTGGACCCCCGCCTCGCCAAGAAAGCCAAGCCCCCTGAGAAATGCGAGGAAGGAGGTGAGACAATATCTGCAGATAGTTCTGTGGTAGCAACATTTGTATGGGCACTTACACCCCTCAGTCCCACTCATGCTCTCCTCCCTACCCACACACACTTCCACTACTTCATCCCAACTCCCTGCTGCATAGAGGAGAGTGTGTGTGCCCGCCTCTCTAAAGGGGGGCGCTGGCTAACAGACGGAGATTGAACAGCTGAGCGGGCCTGGTCACAGTCGCACTGGTGACACAGCACAAACCTCCGGTCTCCAGTCTGCCCCTCTCCTCCTAATGGCTTCGGGGACACACGCAGGCAGCTCATCAGTGTAGCATCTCTCAAAAGGCAATTTTCTATGGCCCCTCTTGCGTAAAGATCTCCTCTGCGACGCATGTGTTTGTCACACAGCGGCAGAAACTCAAGATGTTGCACACATACACCCCGCTGGAGAGGAAGGGTATTATTTTCCAGGGGAGGCTGTATTAAAAAAAAAGTCCTTCCTCCTCCCTGCCTCCTCCATGTTGTGTATTAAACCCTAAACACAATGACAGTGACTAATAAAAGGAGGCCTCCTGTTCTGTAGGTGTAGGTAAGCATGCTGTGAAGCTGCCAGTCAAAGCAACATGCCTCATTGCGTGTGTCCAATTGTCCATGTCGTGTCTCAGCAGTATCTGAAGTGATTTGAGTCTGCCTTTTTCCTTGTGTTCTCCCCCAGAGCTGCCCTACGGTTGGGAGAAGATTGAGGACCCCCAGTTCGGCACCTACTACGTCGAGTGAGTAAACTTCTCCTTTTGCCAGATGCGGCATACATGGCTACATCTGTGAATTGCTGTGGCTGTAGATGGCTTACTCCATGCTTATATTGAGTCTTTGTTAAAGTTACAGTCAAACTCTATGCAGGGCTTCAGTCTACACCTTTGTGGCTCCTCTGAAGCTATGTCTGCATGTTTGATTTCACCACATGTACAGAAGCATTAAATGTGGTGCTGTTGAATCTCTTGTGGACCATATGATAGATGCATATTATGCTGTTGTCCATACAGTAGTTTCCCACAGTCCTGCAGAAAGCAATTATGTCAGCACTGACAATACTGGTGTGGTACAGCTTTGTGTGTGTGTGTGTGTGTGAGAAAGGGAAGAGACAGTGAAGACAGCAGACAATGAAGGTTTAGGATCCCTGAGAGAGAAATAAGGGCGAGATTCCATTCTGATCAAGAGTGTAAACAAGAGCACAATGTTTCATTTTAGTCCCATTAATGTGGACAAAGAGGAAGAGACCTGCAGGCAGGGAGGGGGTGGTGGGCTGTTTATGCAAGAGGGTCACTGAGAGGCTGCCTTTCCTCTGTCTATGTCTCTTTGTCTGGCAAATGTTGTTGTGAATGAATGACCAAATGCGACAGTGTGGCACAAAGTCTCATTATTTCCTCAACTGCCACACAATACATGAGGTGTGGCAATTAAGGAGTGAGAAAGTGAGACTGAGAGCAGCGAGTAAATGAAAGAGTGGAAATGAAAGAGAGGGGAATGTTTATCTCTTCAGATTTAATGGCGAGGGTATCTCTGTGCATGAGTCACACACAGCAAGAGCGCAGCTTTTTTTTTTGTTGAATGCATGCGCGCGTATATATCCTACCAGTGTCTCAGCATGTGGCTGATTCACTGTGCAACATCAAAGCATTTTGTCTTCCCACTGTGCTGTCATGACTGGGATTTACAGCTGTTAAAGCTCATTACGCAGATGATCTACCTCTCTCTCTATTACCATCTAAGCGTGGAGGGACATTTCTCCAGGTAGCAGCAAATGTTTCAGTGTGCAGGTGTGACCTGCGATTCATTAATTGTTTTTTAGATTGAGTTTGGTGTTAAATCCCCAAAGTATATCTGCAAGGCTGTTTATTGTAAGAAAGAAGGACATCTCTAGGCATGTAATATGATAAAGGGCACATTGTTGTTTACATCTATGCACAGTATATTGAATCTTTAGATCCTCGGCTTATAATGCATTGAGCAGATGTTTATCCCATCATGATAATGTGGACCGTCACAGCAAAGATTGCAACTGATCTTCTCTGGGCTCCTCTCATCAATTCAATTTCTTATTTCTGAGGTTTGGACATGCTCTCAATTCTTCTGTGTATGTGGTTTGTGGTGTATATACTGTATTAGAACAGTCTGTATGCTGTATGACATGCTGTCTACCCAGCATGGTTATGTCACATCCAGCCCTTATAGTCAAATCACAGGTTTGCATGACAGGCAGAGAACAGTATCAGCAGTGTGGACAAGCTGTGCTCTGCGAGGCCAAAAGGTAAAAAAACCACAGACGAACACAAAAACAGAAACATTAGCTGGCAGCTCAGACTGTGTGTAGTCAACTGACGTAGGTGAGTGAGTAAAAATAGTAGGATGTGTGATGAGCAGGGTGCCAACAAAAACAGGAAAAACAGAAACACGCTTGCTATGCATGCTCAAGATTTGTGTTGCAGCTTCTACTATTTACAACTCTTGTTCATCTAATGTTCTTGTTTCGCTTGTGCAGCCACATCAACCAGAAAACCCAGTTTGAGAATCCAGTGCTGGAAGCAAAGAGAAAGTTGAGTGTGGACACACCCACAGCAGTACCACCGCCTGCAGCCACGCCCTCAGGTAAATGCACCCACAAACAAATCATCTGGAGCAAACTGCAGACATGCTATTTACGGGAGTTTGAAGTGAGGAAGGATCTGCAGCTGAGTGAGAGCATTCCTGTCATTCCTGTCATTCGCATTTCTTCTTTTTTTTCCTGAATTTCATGTAAACAAGTGGCCATGAGGAGAAAATGAGAGAATCATTAAATCATGAGAGATGGCAGTTTGTTTTAGGAAAAGTAAGAATTTATTGTTGGCATAGAGTGTTTTTTCAGTTTGGGAAAAACTCAACATGATACCTTTATTGTGGTTTTAAACAGATCTTGAGTCAGTTTTGCAATATTTAAATTAATTGTCAGTGTTTGGATTGAGGGCCAGGAAGCTTTCCGCTAGCTGTTCATCGGAAATGGACAGGAAGTGAGATCATTTGCTCTAAATTGCATCCTGGAATGTAAGAGAGAGATGATGAGAGATTAGAGAGATGATTTAAATGATCCTTAAAAGATATAAAAATCTTTTTCTTTTGTTTTTTTTAATATTTTTATTTTTATATTAAAGCTACACTAGGAGCATGGCTCCAGTGTCAGTGAGCCACTTGGTTTACCTCTTTAGCTAAGGCTGAAAAATCTCACTAACTACTGGATGGACTGACATGAAATTTGATACTGAATCCTGCTGACTTTGATAAAACCAAGAGTTTTACTTTAGTGCCACCATGAGGTTGACATCTGTGGCTTTGAGTGAAATGTCTCAACAGCTACTGGATGGAAAATCTGGTCAAGCAAATGATATCCTTCTCAGAATTAATTGTAATAACTTCAGCCAAAACAGCCCTTCAGCCCTAACTTTTAATCTAGTGCCATCATTAGGTCGGAAATAAAATTTTCTCAAAACTTTGGTTTTTCACCAAAAACCTGTAAAACTAATGCCATTGCTGTCAGCCTCTGCTACTCTTTGTGTTAAGTGATAATTAACAAATGTTAGTATGCTAACATGCTAAATTGATATGGTGAACATGGTGAACATTTTATCAGCTAATATCATCATGCTTACAATGTGTTGAACATGTTAGAATGCTGACATTAGCATTTAGCTCAAAGCACAGCTGTACATGGAAATACAGTACATGGAAGTACACCTTCATAGAGCTGCTAGTGCAGCCGTAGACTTGTACTGTTGTTCGAACTATTAGACTAACAAGGACAGATTTCAGCCATAGGTATGCAACATTTTATTACACATAATGGTAGAATAAATTATGGAGGATAATGTGTAGTTCACGTATCAAAGGTTGACACCAGGGGCTCAATCTTACACCTGTCTGTCCTTGCTAGTTTCAGACCAACACCGTTGCCATTTTCTCGTCGCTTTCTCATTGTTATATAGCAAATACAAATACAGTTCCGCCCATTTGAGCACCCACGGGCATGTTGGTCTTAAAACAAGGTGTGATCAGGCACATTGTTGCTATTTCGAGGCAGCACAAGGCGATTGTGTGATTGACCAACAAAAACCTGGTCTTAAGTCAATGGCGCAGTATTTCACTGTTATTTTACAGGCCCATTATCAAGAGAGTAATATGCACCTACATAGACGGGCGCACAACGCGCATATACAAGCAGAGGGTGCCAGATTGTTTCCCATTCATCATCTACACTAAATTTGTCCCACCACAGTTTCATAATAACCCAAAAATGTATTTACACTTTTCATAATATAACATAAAAGATCGTGTAACGTTGTGATTTGTGCCATTGCTTCTTGGCAGAGCTGTGCGCAACGCATTGATTCGCTCAGCCTGTCTTTGCCCCTCGGGCGCAAAGAGCTGCTGTATACATGTGCTGGGACTGGGCTCACTGGTCAGTCACAATATGTAATCAAGTAGCCACAAATAGAATCTAATTCTGTGTGAAACACTGCACCATTATAATTGCAATTCACCAGGGTGGCTGGCTTTTAAAGGAAATGGGAGATGGCACTCTGACTGGTTTCTTGCATGTTACTCCTAAAACACTCTCATGATTAATTAAGAGACTGAGTACAACCCTTTTGAACCATGCTCCTGGTGCAGCAACTATTTTTTCTGCCTTTAAAATAGCAAAAGTGATATGGAGATGTTCTAAATGCATTTGCACCATGCGCTTCAGACTGTGCACTTATGACTGCCCAAGGTGTCAGCAGTTGGCCCATTGTGCTTTAGGTGCAGCTCTGGCAACAGTGTTATAAAGACAAAGGTTCTGGCTTTGTAGGTGTAGCTTTCTGTTCACTGAAGAAAAAAACCTATATAACAAGGTATTAGATGTGTTATCCAAATATTGGAGCACTTTTATCATCTCCTTGATGCTGAGATGTCTGTCTAGAAGATGCTCTAACAGTTGACAGGCTGCTGATAAACAGCCCATAGCCTCTGAAGCAATGATATTCAATTTGAATAATGGAGCAGTGCTTCACTGGGTGGCTGAATTCATTTTGACAAGTAGATATGAAATAGGGAGGGCTCTGGGGTCTCTTTGAAAATGCTTTTGCCCTAGTCATTCACCGCAGTTCAAAGATCTCTCGTTGGAACAGAGGCAGTGAGGGAGAGAGGAGAGACAGTGAAGGAGACAGAGGTGACTGAGGTTGAGAGTGACTCATGATCATAAATTGCATTTCTACTGGGTCATCTGTTCATCATTTACCACCTGTGGTGAATGCTGAATGACTGTCTAATCACCCCTGTCTCAGTCAATGTAAACGTGAGAGAAGCAGAAGCACTGTGTTGCTGTAACATGAGTAAGAGTTATTGCACTCCTCTGTGCACAAACACACAAAGCGCAACTGCATTAGTATTCAAACTAGCCTCTGTGTTTCAGACACCCGTTGGACAGAACTGTCTGCCTCACTCTGTTGCATGCAGACCCCACCTCCCACAGCTGAGCCTCTCTGCAGTCTGTGGATGATATTTCCTCTTGTGCGCCACCGCCTGCAGCCTCGACTGCCTCCCCGGTGCCCATTGTGCACCTTCACCACCCTTGTTAATGAGAATTAATGGCTAGTGGTCCTGTGCAAGTGTGTGGACGCGCGTGAGGTGGCTCCTAAACACTGTTTTGACAAGGCTGGCGAGCCTGACCTCCCAGACAATGCCGCAGAGCAGAGGAGCAAAGCGCAGCACTATGCTCAGCCATAATTACAGCGCTGACAATCCTGTCTGACATTTCATATAATCACTTCACCCCCGAGAATACAGACTGTCCCTTTGTGGCCCACAGCTTAATCAAGACCATGTAAACATGGTTTTGGTGTGTGTAGCCTCCTCCCCGCCCCACTCCAGCCTCCCCTTCTCTCTCCTACTCTTCTGTCAGTGTTGCTTTCATGGCGATCATGTAAGAAACAGTGTTGACAGTTTCTTGACATAGTGTGTGAACATGGAATGTCTGCAAGGGTTTCCTGTCAAACAGCATTCATATTACACACACACTCTCACCTTAAGTTGTCATGAGAAAGTTCATGTTTTGTGCATGCATATTCTTCACATATACAACACAAAATTACATATACACACTTGAAAAAATCTCTCTGGTGCAGCCCCAATGCAGGAAAGCCATCTTAATCATACTTGGCATGATTTTTTTTTTTCTTCAGAGCAGGCATGTTCATTTGCCAATTGCTGTGCAGTTATGCAAATCGCAGTCCCATGACACATTGAGAGTTGTGTTGGAGAAAGGGGGAAAGGAGGGGTGGGCTTCTATCTGTACCCTCCCTAATGAGATTGATGTCGCACCATCTATCAGTGTGGGAACTGTCAGAGAAGAAGCCCAGCAGGGACACCGCACATAACTCAAAATCTCATTGGCTCACACCACGGGGAAGGGCGAGCTAGGATTTAGTCAGAATTTCCCTCTTTCTGTCAAGGCTAACCTGATTTCTCTCTGTCTCTTTATGTCTCATTGCTCTTATCCTGCTCTCTCTAACTCTCTCACACACACACACACACACACACACACACACACACACACACACACACACACACACACACACACACGCACACTGTCTAATATAATCCCCTTCCTGTCTTCTGTGAAGTTGCCCCATTTACACATTCTGCCCAGCACCACAAAAGAAAATCTGCAATGAAAAGTTTACCTGGAAAATGTCAGGCGCATTCGGGGACAGATTTATCATGGCAGTTAAAGGAATTGGTTGTTTGTGGCGAGACTGGGTCAAAATAGAGACATTCTGTAATAACTGGATGTTTATTGGCTTTTCAAATGGAGCAGTAGATTCGCAAGTTTTGTGCATGTGTGTGCCTGTGTGTGTGGTTTTGGTTTGCACTGAAATTGCGTGTCCTTAGAGTGTTTGTGTAATTACCAGCAGTGAGTGATGTACCGTCAGACACGTTGTCACCGTGCAAATGTTGTTATGATGGAGACAGGTGGCAATTTATAAGGAAGCTTTTCAGTTTCCCTTCATAGCTCAGGCTCATTTTCGAAAACACATAGATGTTTCTGCGCCACATGTAAACATGTGAACCTTAAAGATGTTCTGCTTTCATCTATAGAAGTAATGGCTGACTTCATTTCAAGTTTAATATAAAAGCTGGATTTTATATTTCACTCATTATTGTTAGACTAGAACTGTGTTCAAGCAGGTAAACAGAATACATTTAGTATAAAGTAATTAGAGTAATTAGCTCTTTAAAGATATTTTTCTCCATGTCCTTGTCCATTACCTCTTGTCAATCAGTCTGTCTGTCTTTTTTCCTCCATCATCTCTTCAACAGAAGAGTCTGGGAGGGGAGTGCGGGGTTTCACACGAGACCCATCTCAGCTGCAGGGATCCATCCTGCAGACAGCGCTTAGAAAAAGCCCCCAGGGCTTTGGGTTCACCATCATTGGAGGAGACCGACCTGACGAGTTCCTTCAGGTCAAAAACGTCCTTCCGGATGGACCTGCAGCACATGACAACAAGATCGCCTCAGGTAATCTTCCCCCACAGACTAATGCTTATAAAAAATGCACTCCGGTACCTGGATTGCACTCTGGCTTAGTGGTTAGAGGTCATCCTGCTGTACATGACCCTAATGTCAAGCTATGCAAGGAGGAACTGCCAGAAAGAAGAGGTGCAGGCCTCTATCACTTGTCTAATAAAACAAAACATAATCCGGCGTCACTCACATGTGCTCTGTTAGCATGGCATGTGTGCCTATGCACACACTGACACTCTGGCTTGGCAGCAGCATGCGTACTGTACATAATACAGTTTTATGTACCCTGGGCACACACAAACAAACACATTTAGAGGAAAAACACAGGACAGGCTCTTCACCGTGAATGTCACATTGCTTGATCAAGCAAAGACAAATGTTTATAGGCAGTGTTCAGTAGAGCAGATCTAAAAATAGGAAACTTCTGTCAGTAAAGCACATGTTCAGTTTATGGTTGACACTCAGATTTTATATGCTGTCATATATTAGAGGTTTAAAAGTCTTTTCATGGCTGGAGTATGACAGCCAAGCACATACAGTGCACAGACAGCCTACAGCTGGCTACATGCAGCTTTGTAGGTCTCACTAGTGCCACTGTAGCTCCCACATGTTGCTCCGACCCCCTTTTATAAATACTGTGATCACATGCATGATGATTTTAGCAATTACTAGTTAGTGAAATGCCTCAGGATTCACATTACAGTAATATTGATTCCACTGAATGCTCTTAACATCCACACCAGTGTTGCTGCTGAGAATCAGCATGAAAGTGGAACACAGGGTAATTATTTTCAGTATATCATTTCCCTCGAGAAGGAGGGTAATTGATTTAACCAAAAAATGAATGTAATTAATTTCAGTGGGTTATAATAGCAAGCAGTGGACTGTAGCAACTTCATGTGCCTTTCCTTTTGATTCAAGTCTCACTGACTACAGGGCAGGAGCATTTATTTATGTTCCTATTTAAACTTTCTATAGACTATGTTTTTTACTTAATGTACTCATATTACCTTGTGGATGCTTAGTCACTAGACGTGTCATTAGAACTATGTATGTGGTTCTGATCAGGCACTACATCAGGATATGTAGCTCATTTCAAGAGTGAAATCTTAGCTGTGTTCGCTGGGAGAAGGTATTGATTGCGTAGGTGGTCTGAATCCCAGCCAACTAGCCAGTCAGCAATTCAGCTGAACATTCAGGCCAATATCTCAGCCAGGCCAGGGGTGATGAGATTCCCCCCCCCCCCGATCCTCACATGGAGATGAAAGGAAGAAGAAGAGAACAGCATGTCAGTGATCTTGTTCTATTTCACTTTATCTCTTGTTCTTGCCATCCTCATTAACATCTATAAGTTTTAAGAGCTGGAAGAGCAGATACAGATTCTACTTATGTAATCCAGCTAGATAACTATCATTTAAGTTATTCAGTTAGTGACATTATTGCCTCTTCTTTTATTTTGTACTTATTTAAATTTGCCTGTGTGTGTTGATATTCCCACTTTGTTTACACTTGGTATAATCTTCTTTTAGGTGATGTGATCGTGAACATCAATAGGACGTGTGTACTGGGAAAGACTCATGCTGATGTGGTGCAGATGTTCCAGTCCATCCCAGTCAACCAGTATGTGGACATGGTCCTGTGCCGGGGCTACCCCCTGCCTGAGGACTCCAGCAACAGTGAGGAGGCCTCAGGAGGCCTGTGCATCTCCAAGGAAACTTCCCCTTCGCCACCCACTTCCACGCCACAGGACCCTCACTACACAGTCCCAGACGGAGGAACCCTGTCCAGGCAGACTGCTACAGTGCCACCCATGACCAACGGAGGACGCCACCATCACCACCATCCTCATCCCCACCAACACCACCACCATCTTCCTCACCAAGAAGGCCCTGACCCCACTCTGTTACAGCCAGAGCTGGTGAGCGTGCCACTGGTGAAAGGTCCCGGAGGTTTCGGCTTCGCCATCGCCGATTGCCCCTTAGGCCAAAAGGTGAAGATGATCCTGGACGCCCAGTGGTGCCGCGGCTTGTTGAAGGGTGATGTCATCAAGGAGATCAACAGACAAAACGTCCAGACGTTGAGCCACTCCCAGGTAGTGGACATCCTCAAAGACCTGCCTGTGGGCAGTGAGGTCAACGTGCTGGTGCTTAGAGGAGGTGAGTTGGCAGAAATGCGAGCTCACATTGCTGCACAGGTGTACACTGCAGCAACATTGGACTAATCCTCAGAAGTATGTCACAGCTGGCAGGGTTACAGTGCTGATGCTGTGACATCTCTGTTGTTAAATCGCTGCTGTCTATATTAATCTACTCAGGTTACTGACAACAAACAGGTGTTAGTGCCCAGAGATAGTCTGGTGCTGTAGTCCCATGCTTCTGAAATCATTTTAATCCCCACGCAGCTTTGTGTCGCCCATGGTCTGTTTCTCTCTCTCTTATTTCCCTTTTCCCTGAAAGAAAGTAATGAGCAAAACAATAGGAGGAGAAGCCCACACACTGGATTTGAAATTAATTGTTTGAGACAGTGAGAAAGAGACATTGTTAGACCAGCACTGACAAAGGTCTACTCAGTTGAGATTGAATGTAACACGACCAACGTTTCAACTTCTAAATAACAGGATTGAGGTGGTCTGTCGATATTTCTCGGACACACAGACTTTCCCTATGTTAAATAAAGCAATTTCACGCTCCGGTCCACACCAACTCTGCATCATCCACCATGCGCCTTCCCAAACAGCGAGCAAGTCATGCTTAGTCACATGGTGAGCTATGCTGGGAAGGAGCAGAGAACTGGCAGTTTCTGTGATTCACTTGCTGCTCGGAGAGACAGAGAGAAGGAAGGCAGGAGAGACGGAGCATGGTGGGCAATCATTGCCCTTCTTCTTACTTTAGGCTCTCACTGATTTGAAGGGCTTCTTGCTTCTTGCCTTTACTGCACTGCAGTAGCCTAGATACGGGAGATCAGTGTTGCACCCACATATCAGATGTACTCAGCTGGGCTGTGAGCACCAGGGGCTTGTCCTGTGTCTGTTTATGTGCCACTGTTATTAACTTTTTTTTTTTTTTTTTTGCTGTCGTGTGCCAGCCTCACATATATTTTATGGTGCATGTGCACATTCAGGGTGTGTGTGTGTGTTACTGCTTATAAAGGAACAGAACATCACAGCTTTCCAGGACTAAAAGGAGCAGCGCTGCAGGGCTTCCCTCAGGTCACCCACAGACCAGGATTAGGTTAGGCTTTACTCCCAGCCAAAGGGGCTAGAACTCCCTTCCGTTTACAGTGGCAGACAGAAATGAAACAGGAAATTATTTGGCCCTGCTGCCTGTTCTGGATTTCAATGTGGAAATGAGACCAATTGCCCTTCCCAATGGGATATGTACTGTGCCCAGTGCCTGAGATATGATGTGTTATGATACTGGACTGCCATAGGAGAAACAGCCGGTACATTTACTGTATAACAATGATTAAAAACTTCATGAGTTTTACTTAAACCTCCACATTCATTAAAACATTTAATTTCTTTGAAATCTGAAATATAAAAATCTACAGCCAGTGAGAGCATTTACAGTGTCCTAGTAGTAGAACAGTAGAAACATCTGGCAGGTTTAACACAGACAAGTCCATGCTTTCCCATGGTTTGGGGTCACCTCTGTGTCTCCCATCCCTTAGTGGTATGTTAAACCATTTTTGCTACTGGACTGTACTGTCCCCTACTGGCTGACCTACTCTATGACTCCAAGACAGAGACGAGAGCAGAGTGAGGTATGAGAAAATATTTACAAAACCTCCAGGCGAGTATGCTAAGTGACAGAGTGCAGAACAAGGTGCATAAGACGTGGGAGAAGATATACTGTGAAGCTGTACCACTGGAGGCTAATAGGTCAGTGGAGTGAAGAGAAATACAGCAGGAAGGTCCAACTCATCCTGTAAGCCTTTGAGCCATGCATTTGATCACAGATGTTTGCTGTTTTCTTAATAAACTGAATTTATAATTTAATCTGCACTATTTCATCTCTGCCCACAGGTCAGACATCTCCTGTGAAATCACTCAAACCAGTAAGTTGAAGCCATATTTTATTGTAGTTTCTAATGCATCTCGTTGGGCGAAACAAAGAATATACTTACGATAAAACTGCTGCTGAATTATTAAATGGGAAAGGTTTTAACTTCATCTTGGTTCCCCGCAAGCACCACTCAGTGTGTGTCTGTGTGTGTATGTGTGTGCGTGCCGTGGTGGCTGTTGTTAGCTACATTATTCAGTGAGCCCACATTAGCCAGGCTGTTATTTCTGGAGATGCATGTGGGTAAATATGCTGGCTCCTGGCAAACAGCAACCTAACATCCCTCTGTGTATGGGTGTTTAAGATGATATGCCATGTTCAACAGCTTGTTCCTGCGCTGCTGCTCCTCCATGTTGCACTCTTAAAATAGAGAGGAGCTGAGGCAGCAACAGGCTTACTCATACTGTTTTACTGGTTCAGCACAGAATTATTCAGTGTTGGTTGCACTAAACTAAAGGTCCCATATTGTATAAAGTAAAATTTCCATGTCTTTTTTTATTATGAATCAAGTCTAGGTTCTGTATTAATACTGTGAAACTATCAAAGAGCTCTGTCCACAGAGAAATGCACACAGCCTGTATTCAGAAACTGAGCCTTAAAATGAACTGTCAGCACTTCTGTAACTTTGTGATGTCACAACAAAGTAGTCACCGCTCAGCTCAGCTACGCCCCAAGTACAGCCTTGCGGGATTTGGTTTCTCTGAGTGTTTAGCTGAAATGTGCTGTATTTTTATTTGATCACTCAGAAAACAGTCAGCCAGTCACAAGAGAGGCTCTGAGCTTCTCTTGTGATTGGCTCACCGACTTGTTGTTACTAGAGCTCCAGAGAGAAGCCTGAGAGAGGAGACGTAAAACTAAACTGAGATTACTTTTGGTGCCTAAAACCATAAATATATCTTCTTATGGATATATAAACTCCAAATGAAACACTGGAAAAGTGTAACACATGGGACCTTTAAAAATTAAGAACAGTGGAGCAGTTCATCATTCTGGACTGTAGGCTCACCTTAAATCAGTTTCCCTGCCTTAGCTACCCTCCTTTCTTAGACAGAAATCACTACATAAATTCACTGAATTTATCATAGTATACCAGGACAGGAAAATATTTAATGGTCTAGCTAAATAATTGACTTGCAGCCATAGTTTGGCTTTCCATTTATTCTTGTTTCCGTGTTGCAGTGCACAGCTCCCATATCCCAGCCTGCTCCTCAACAGGCATCCCATCCTGTGCCCCAGCAACTGCCCCACCCGTGCCCCCAGCCCATAGCACAGCCACAGCAACAGGAGATAATCAACAGCACAGAGGCCCTCAGTCAGCCGGAGATACCCCCCAATCCGCTCTCTTTCCCTGCCAACACCTTGCGCTCGTCTTCACCCAAACCGGACGCGTCTGAGCTCTACCTCAAGTCCAAGGCCATATTGGACAGCAAGCGTAAGTGCACGGAGAGGGTTTTCAGCCATCGTGGCTCAGGACTTTCATGCTGAAAATGAAAGTCATGAACCACAGACTCACAACTAACAATTTTCTGTTAATCTAGCAAATACTTTTCAGTTTATCATCATAATGTAGTGTCAAAAGTAATGATGCCCATGTGATATTACATTTTCAATAATGAAAAACTAATTTGAGAATCTTAGACAAATTGTTTACTTTTCTCAACAATAAATCTAGTCTGAACATCAGATTATTTTCTGTTGATCATCAATTTATCAATATCAACTTCTAACTGCTCAATTTCTGAAATCAAATCAAATCAAATCATTTTATTTTACAGCATTTTATTTAGTGAAGGAATAATAAAATCTGTGTCATCTAAGCAAGTGTTAACAGAATCATTTCAGCATTTCCTGGCCTTGAACACAGGCTTAGAACCACTTGCATTATATAATACATGTATTGCCCACATGACCAGCAGCACATAAAACACAACTCTTCTCTCCTCTCTGCAGCTCCTAACACCAAGGACCTGGATGTGTTCATCAAAAGGAACCAGGAGTCAGGCTTTGGCTTCAGAGTCCTTGGGGGCGAGGGGCCGGATCAGCCGGTAGGTAGCAGGCCAGCACAGGCTGGCCGTTTACAACCAGGCTTGGCATGCTGCTAAAATCCCAAACCCTCAGATATCAGAGAATACCAGTTAGACACCAAGCGAATCAACATTTGAGCTGCACTCAGTCACTGAGATAATCAGAATTTCTGTTCCCTCAGGTTCCGCAACTGCTGTAGGACAGAGGAGAACTAGATTGTCAAAAACCTCTATTTTACACATAGCAAACACAGCATCAAAAACTCATAGCAACTGAGAGGATTTATTTTCCATAAAGCCAGTCAATTTCCATGCTCACTTTGGCTCAGATCAGTGTGTCAAGCTTTTTTCTCTTACACCCCTGTTGCCTCCACAGGTGTACATTGGTGCCATTGTGCCACTCGGAGCAGCTGAGAAAGACGGGCGGCTGCGGGCAGGGGATGAGCTGCTGTGTATAGACGGTGTGCCAGTCAAAGGCAAATCCCACAAACAAGTGCTGGAGCTGATGACCAACGCCGCCCGTAACGGCCAAGTAATGCTCACGGTCCGCAGGAAACTGGCACACTCAGGTGGGGTCTGCTGTTCAACGATCATCTCTACATTTCTTTGAGAGCACTTTTATCCCTTTTGTTTAGATCAGTATGCTGGAGGAGAACCTCTGTGCAAAAGCTTTGATCTGGGATTTTTTTTAAATTTTTTTTTTTAAACTAATCCTCTAAATTTGTTCTGGATGATTTCCTTGCGGATAAATCTGACTAAATTAAGTTTAACCAAAATTGACTTATTCTGTGCAGATGTTTTCCTGGAAAGAAAGACCTCTGTGTTTACTACTTTTACTTTGAAATGAAAAATCTACCTAAACGGGTAAAGTAAGAAAAAAAAAAGAAAAAGTGGCTCACAATAAACAGCTGAAGATTGTTTGCTTTGTGTTTATCTATTGGGGCAGATTGCAGTTGTGTAGGGCAGTGAAGATTAGATCAGATGGTAGAGCTGAAGTACATCTCAAAGGATTGAGGAAAAAAATAAAAAAAGAATATGCTGAGTTTTATTTTTCAATAGCACAAACCACTGCTGCATTCAGGCTTGGTTTACCCCCACAAATACCCACTGCATGAATAGTACAAGCACTTTTTGAAATTACTTTGGATTTGATGTATTGCAACAACAGCTTTGATCACGTTGCAGAAATTAAGCATCAATCATGTAAGGGTTTGTGCTTTCAAAGCAGGGGTTTAGAAAGAGATTCCCTGATGCCGGCTGACAAAACAGGGACTCAGCAAAACAAACACACAATGAAGAGAGATTGAGGTAGATCAGTTTGTCTTATGAATAACAAATTTAAAGGGCTTTCATCTCAAGTGTAGAGTTGACAGTCTTGTATTTCATGTGTGCAATAAACGCAGCAAAGAGGCTGTCTTCAATGAAGCCGCTGTGTGCTGAATTATTTATGGAGGGATCTGAAGAAGGACAAATGGGGAAGGTTTTTTTCTTAATAATTGTGGATTATAATGTAGGTCACCTAAACTGGAATGACCACTGTTAAAAATAAACATTTATGTTCCCCTGCTGGTGACTCAATATAACCCTGAATCCTCTTGAGCAGCTTGATTCAGATGCACTTCCTCATGCTCCCGTGCATTGTCATTTGTTAGATGGTGGTGGAGACGAGGAGAGCAGTCAGCAGCCCCACCAGGTAGCATCCGCCCTGGTCAACAGCTCTCCCAAGATGCCTCGTGTCGAGGGGCCAAGTGCTGTCCAACAAGCCCAGTCCCCTCGTCCGGAGTGCTTTGACGTTACTCTGCAGCGCAAAGACAACGAGGGCTTTGGCTTTGTCATCCTCACCTCGAAGAACAAGCCCCCACCTGGAGGTCAGAAATAAATAAATAATAACATTTTCTGTATACAATTTTCATTTTTATTAGTTATATAAAACTTAAAAAAAAGGTCATTTTAAGCAGGTGTAGAAAGAAGTTACAGGAGCAGCTGAAGCATATTTTGAGTAACCCTAATACCATAAACAAAGTCAAACATGAATTTGACTGATAGGATTATCATTTTATTTCCAAATGTCCAGTGAAATGTCTTCACATCCAGACGAGGGATTGGCTCATGCTTTACAGAGGAAATAGCCTAATGATCCCCTGACTTTTCTATTGGATGTATTACCATGAAATTTGACATTAATGACTCCATCAGGATGAATTGCAGTAACTCTGGGGATCCCTTAACTTTTAACCTAGCGCCTTAAAGTGTCTTTTAATTTTTAATTTGCATTGGTTTATCCCCAAAATACCTGCAAACTTAATGATGGTCCATCAGTCTTAGTTGTATTTTGTGTTAAATGCTAATTAGCAAATTGAAAATGGTAAGCATTATACTTGCTAAGTATCAGTACATAAACATTGTTATCATTTTAGCATGCTGAAGTTAGCATTTAGCTCGAAGCACCAAGAAGCACAAACCTCACACAGCTGTTAGAATGGCTACAGATGTTTACTCTTATTTATCATTTTGTCAGGGTTTTTTGAAATGTAATAACATAATTCATTCAATTTTATTTGTAAAAATGTATCACATTACACTTTAATTCCATGCTTTCTCAATTAGGAGCCATATATTGATCAGGTTCCCAGTAACAAGACTTTGTGTTGTTATTTGAAAGCAGTGTCTTTATGTTGGTTTTATTGAATCAGACATCCAAAACAAGTGGTTGTCATCTCTATGTGTGTTTCTCTGTTTTAGTTATACCTCACAAGATTGGCCGTATAATTGAGGGCAGCCCTACAGACCGTATAGGTCAGATGAAGGTGGGAGACCGTATCTCTGCTGTCAATGGTCGGTCCATTATGGAGCTGTCGCACAACGATATTGTCCAGCTCATCAAGGATGCCGGCAATTCTGTCACCCTCACTGTTGTGCCTGAAGATGGTAGGTTGGCACCGAGGAAACTTCTGTGAATAAGACAATGGGAATGTTGATGCTCTCAACTTTTACACTGAAGTAGTTAGAAGGTTTTTTTTAAGATTGCTTTGTGGCCTTCCATAGCAGATCACAAGACAGTGGCTTTCCTGTGTGTTATGCTAAATGGGTGTGTTGTATGAACTGTGTTTTTACAGACAACGCTCCTCCATCTGGAACAAATTCAGCCAAGCAGAGCCCTTCAGCACAACACAGAGCTGTGGGCCAGCAGCCTCCCAGCTATCCAGACAGGTACACAAGTACACACACACACACACACACACACAATCCCATACAACCAAAAACATTCAGTGTCCCTCTTGAGTCCACTGGAGACAGTCTAATACAGGTTCTGCCACTTGAACCATAAATTAGCCCCAATCCTCTCAGAGCAGGCTCCGGTTTGTGCTTCAGTGTGGCCCCATTACCGTCTCTTGTGGCCCACACTCTGCTTGTTATCCAGAAAGACAGAAAATCCCCCCCATGGTCACTGTTTGGTTGGTGAAGCAAAGAAAAGAGACACTTCCTCTTTGATCTTTCTTTTTAAACAAGATTACCTGTGTCAGGCTTTTTAAGCCATTACTTCAGCAGCAATTCTCTATCATCATTTCTCTTCTGTTTCGCTGCCTCTCAGTATGTGTTCCTCTTCTCCAAATTTAGCCCTCCGTCCATCCCTTAGCAGAACCCTCCCTCCTCTCTGTCTAATCTCCAACACATGCCTTGGGTCAGCCCAGACTATGAGCTGAGGCTGTCAGCTTGACAGCATGAAGTGTGTAAACTCTTCTCCGTGCCAGAGCGGCTAAGAAAGGCTAGACTTTTTAGTGTGTTAGCGCAGCGAAGTTCCCACAAAGGCATTGTAATGAGCTCTGCGAAGCATTAAAGTATGCCCCCGTTATCTGCCGCTGAACTGTAAAAGCAGCACAGCTCTTTGAAGGATTTACATTGGTCTCTGTGCGTTGTATAATGAAACCAACAGAAAGGGGCTCATGCCGTTGTTATGAAGGCGTGGCAGTGTGTGGATCACACTGGACACAGCAGTGGAGGAAGAGAATGAGACTTTACTCTCTATTCTGCACACTCTATCTCCACAATATGGAAGATCTCAACTTTTCATGTGCTGCACAGGCATCAGTATTAACATGATACACACTGCACAAGTTGGTGAAGGCATATTCAAGAGCGGACAGTAAGCACATACATTTCTATGCATAGATTGTCCCACATCAGATATTAAATCCCTCGCCTTCAGACTGGTCACAGACTTTAAGCTTGTAATGTATTTTATAAATACTAATGTAAAATTTTACTTTTTTATTTTGCTGATATTTTTTGTTGTATTTTTATTGTTTCCACACTTTTATATTCATTTATATGTTATTTCTGTGCTGATATTTGATTATCATGACTCATGTCAGATAAGAGATATTGTGCCACATTGCATTAAAATGGGACTAAATATACCTTGTATCTACAGTATGTGGGTCACATTTTAATGTGAATTTGGTCTTTTTTGGGGGGCAGGAATGGTGATAGTGAGATGAGGAACTCTTTTACACAAAGAGAAATGGGTACACTCATCACATCAGGCCCGAAGCAGGTAAGATCAAAGCCAAAATGACTGAGTTCTCAATTAACGGTATATGATGCTTGTAATTTACTGGTAAATTCTTAATCTTAGCAAGTTGTTGCATGCAACAGTGATTTTCCATGTTTGACTAGAAGCTGGGACCTTAATCGCATGCCTGTTGAGAAGACATGCAGCAGTCTCAAAAATCTCATTTTACTGTCTGTGAACTGCAGGGCTGTTTTGTGGTGGAGCTGGAGCGCAGTCAGCGGGGCTTCGGCTTCAGTCTGAGGGGAGGGAAAGAGTATAACATGGGACTGTTCATCTTGCGACTGGCTGAAGACGGACCTGCTCTTAAAGACGGCAGGATACATGTGAGTTATCTTGCTAGTCTGTCTCTGTCCTCTGAATCCTCTAATCTGGGTAATGCTACTTTGCACAACTGCACTTTGAATGAAACTGATAAATCTTACTCAGGAGTTCTCAGGGTCTGACAAAAAAAAGAGAATTGCACCTCCCAAAACCCTCCTCCAAAAAGTCAATAATAATATATATTGTCACAACTGTCATATTTCTATTTGGAGAATAATGATAATTCTTCAATTACAGTTACAGTTCTCATAATTCAGAAATGTCGGGGGATGTAAACAGGAAGTATGACTCGCCATGGAGTCAGTCAGTCATTCAGCTATTGGCTACAACTTGAGCCCCATTTTTATCCTCTATTTGTTTCCAAGTGACACCATTAAAAATATGCTGAATTAGCTTTTAGCAGTTCCTGCTTGTAATTAACTTATGGATGTACAGCCAACACTAACACTGGGTTATTTTGATACTGAAGAAAGATTATTATAAGATCATTATAAGAAATTGTTGTATATTTAAATTTAAATTTTCAAACAATTTCTTATAATGTAATATAACGTTTATTTGTGATGGTCGTCTCAAGATACTGGTGTAGTTATTTTACAATTTTTCATGCAAATTTAGGCAATTGGCCACTAAGTGTTCAAAAACATGAAATGCTTCCATGCAACTGTGTCTTTAACTTAACCATCTTTGCCTCATCTCTCTCTCCCTCCACCAGCCTCATGGTTAAAAAAAACTTGTGACTTTATTTATAAGAAAAATTCTGAAAGACTTCCTGATTGAGATATCTGCATCACAGGTTGGAGATCAGATCGTGGAGATCAACGGTGAGGCCACCCAGGGCATCACACACACTCGGGCAATTGAGCTGATCCAAGCCGGAGGCAGCAAAGTTCATCTGCTGCTCCGACCTGGCCAGGGCCTGGTCCCGGATCACAGTGAGTGACTGATGAGAACCTGCGCGCATGTACACACATTGTTGCCACCGCATATAGATCTACGCAATAGCATATTAGCCATACATATATAGGAGCCTTTGTATGGATATGCTTGATAGCAGGGTGCTGAGTTTCTTTATTCTCATGCATGTGTTGCAAGCTTCTCTCTTGACCTTTCTCTCCTTTCATTCGATCTGGATCTACCTCTTGTGCTCTTTATCTGCCTTGCTTTCTCTGTTTTCTGCACCAGCACGGCTCTCTGTTTCTACCTATTTATCTCTTCCTCCTATAGGTCTGAACTCTTCTTCCACCCTGTGCTTCTACATGAAACCAGAGCATCACTAAAGGCCTCACTGCTTTTCTTGGTCTGTCCCTAATAACCTTGGTAAACCTTATACTCCTCCTACTTTTGCCTCTGACCTATTCTTTCGAAGTGATTCATCTCCCAGAATTTAAGTGTCGTTCTTTGTCCCTTACTTCATCCCCATGATCAATCTGAACTAGATCAGTTTATCTGTGACTCAGTAATCACCCAATGCATAATAAGTAGGATCTTCTCTGGAGGGCTGAACTAAAGCAGTGAGTCCTAGAAGAACAAACAGACCTGCAGGAGCACTGGGAGGCTTCAGAGCCCCGCAACTTACGTTTTTTTAAAGGTATTACAAAACCTGGGATGCCACTGAACTCACACCTCATCCTGAATGAAGATAGCGACCTGGAGAAAAGTCCTTAACTAGATATTGATCAGTGAGTGACAAGTGCTAAAAGGATCTGTGTGCATTCACTGGCATCCACCTTTCAATCCAAAGACCAAATTATAATGAATTTCTATGAGTTCTTGCTCCTAGAAATCCAAAAGCTCATTTCAGCACCACTAAGACCATCACTCTTCTTTTTTCTCTCTCTGGTTTTCTGCTGCATATATCTGCTCTCAATCACAGCTGTGCAATTCTTATCAGCTCGGGGGGAAAATTGAAACGTCAGTGCTGGGTGAACGCTAGCACCTTTTTCATTGATGGCTATGTCGCCAGCTGATATATATCTCAAACAAGGCAAATATTTAGAGGGATATTACAGGGGGTTATTACAGAAAGCGAGCCCGGTGGAAAACATCTTATTTCACACTTTTGGGATATTGTGCTTCTTCTGCATGACATGTAATTATCTTTCAGTTTGGTTGAATGTGTAAAGTAGCGCATTTAAAGGATATTTTAGCTGCCGTTTTTGAGTACTTACGTTTTCTTACCCTGCACTGCTTGCTCCTCAGGTTCAAAGGACAAAGTAACCATTCAAACCTCAAGCTTTCCCAGACTCTCTGCATCTGAAGGGCAGTCGTCTCCAGCCTCTCCATCCTCTGTCTCCCTCTCTACCTCGGAACTGTCCCCATCTTCACCCAAAATATCTGTCCCTGATGAGTTCTCTGGGGGGGACCCCAGGGCATCTGGGTCCCCTGGCAGTGGGCAGGAGCACGGTAGGCAGGCTAACAGATCAAGAGGACAGCAGCTCCCTCACCACAACCATAAGCGCACCACCAGCCCCAGCACCCAGACCAGAAAAACAAGCAGGAGTGACTCCAAGTCTGCTAGTCCCAGAAGAGCCACTGATGGCTGGGCAGATCACGTGGAGCGCTCCCAGAGCCCTAGAAAAGCAGAGCGAGGCCACGGCGGGTCCTCGGAAGAGATGAGCAAGGAGAGAAAAATCCAAGGGCAGAGAGATCATAACACCAGGAAGGGATCCAAGAGGGAACATGACCCCGCTGTGCCTTTGCAGAACCTGGAGGAGCCCCAGAGCCCCAGGCGTCCAGCTGGCCAACAGCCCAGCATTCCCACTGGAGAGGGGAAGGACTGGAGATACAAAGAGGAGGATGCAGCTTACTGGCAGGAGAGGGGGACTACAGAGAGTGGAGACAGAAGCTGGGGGACCAGTGAACGCCACAAGAAGGGCAAAAGGGCTGAGCAAGAGGCAGCAGCACAAAAATCCTATTCCCAAATGCACAGGGAAAGGGCGGGGTCAGATGCTGATAGTGGCACCCTGAGCCGAAGGGGTGGAAGAGAGAAGGGGGATAAAGAATATTGGGAGAGTAAGCACCATGGGCCATCTGAAGAAATGAATAGAAAGGACCCCAGAGGTTCAAGCAGTAGCATCCAGGACCCCAGCTGCAACGGGACCGCTACCAGCAAGAAGGCTCCCATCACCCCTGGCCCGTGGAAAGTTCCTAGCTCTGCCAAGATCCAGTCCCAAGTGGACACAACATTCGCAGAAATCTGATATCGTTCCAGGAAACTCTGCATTTATTAAGAGAAAGTTGAGCCTCTGACAGATGGACATTCAGAATGGAAAGATGTTTTTTTTTTTTTTTTAGTAATCTCGGACAAAGCAGATCACTGTGTAACCAGCAACATAGCTTCTCATTGCTTATGATTTTTTTTTTTTGTTGTCTTTTTTTTTTCACCCAGTTCGCCTCGGTTAGTTTGCATCAAGCTGCTGATGCCTGATCTGACGTACATGCTTGTACCTACATGAGTATTTGTGCTGTACTGATGATGTGTGGCCATGAGTGTGTGTGACAGATGGGTTCCGACTGTGATTTTTAGACGTGACACTGAAGTCTTTTTTGTGCCAATCAGAGACTCCGGTTGTAAAAAGAAGCTGCTCCATATTGCACTCACTCCGAGACTATTTGTGGGTACTTCGATGAGCTGCTCTCCCCGTCTACCCACTTCAATGAAGGATCCTACTTTGTTTTGTCACTCTGGAGGTTTAAGACATATTCATACAATCACTCAGCTTCTCTTCCTGGTAAGATTGAGTCGCTGCTGCTTTCACTGATGGATGTATTAAAAAAGAAAAAAAAGTGAGGCTGGTGAGTTTCTCTTAAAATCGGCTGCAGAGGTGTGACAGAGTGTTTTCTCAGTCATTCCCGCACTGTTTTTTTTTTTTTTTTTTTTTTGAGAGCCAGACTAGAGTTGTGAACTGTGTGTGTATGTGTGACTCTGAAACACTCTGATCCCATTAGTTTATCAGAGGGTGGACAGACTACCCTGGAGCTTTATATGCATCAATCAGCAGACCAGATACTTGTGGTTATAGTTCTAATGTTTGTTATATGTGTGTTAATAATAAAACATAATGTAATTTATTGAAATTATATGTAAACAACAAACTGTTAGTACACATATCCGTGCTGAGTCATTTCACTTTTGATGTGGACTTAAGAGGTAGAAATAGAATACATAGACATGCATCACCCTCTAAAAATAATGACGCTATAAAAACTGCAATCTATGCGTTCTATTTCTAAGCTTTCAAACAGTCACAAGAGCCTAATTCATAATGTTGTCTACTGTTAGCAGCTCTGTATTTTAGGTCCTCTGGCTGTGTGTATGTATACAAGCTGACTGGTAGGCCTGTGTATTTTTCGGTATCGCTGTAGCATCGACTATACTTAATCTGAAACATGTATTTAACAAAATGATTACACATATATTGACACATGATTTTAGATGAATTGAATTAACAGAGCTTGATTGTAAGGAAGTGAGACCTCTGCCTTCAACTTACTGAAAACCTTAAGAGATGTTTTTTTTTTGTTTGTTTTTTTGTTGTCATCATAAATGTCAGCACAAAAACATTGTTTTTCCTCATTCTAACTTCCAAATCTATTGTTTGATTTAATTTGTTATTTAGTACGTGACCCTTAATGTGAGAAAAAAAAAATGGTGTGTATATTTTTTGCTTAACTGTTAATTATTAACAACATCATGGTTGTCACTTTTGTGTTATAAATAAACCCAGACTTCAAAAGAAAGCAGTTCATTTTCCACACACGGAGGAATTGGTGGTTGCACGTGCTGCATAGTTTGAAAATGGCTTGACTGCCTCTTTGGGAGTTCTATTTGAAATTACACTACAAAGTTTCTCAAACTTAATTAAACAGGGATTTAAGTTCCATGTGAAAAAAAAAAAAGTTTTTTTTAATTTTTCCCCTGTTCTGAAGACAAAATGTGGTGTTGTTTCAGTGTTGCTACTGTGGAGTACAGAGACATCTAGTGGTTCATCCACTGCTCTTCAGCACCTGGTCATCGCTCTCAGTTCCTGCGTCAGCCTGCTCCTTAAGTGATGTACAGAAGTAACACATGCATCTCCTGGTCTGTGAGACCGTTTACTTACTAATTTATTGTCCACTTTATTGTTGAATGATGGGCTACTGTGTTATTTACTGTTCATGCCATTACCATGTATGATACCGTGGCCTTGCATTGCTCCAACATAGAAAAAAAGAAGTCTCTTAGTTTTGACATCATGGTAGTTGTAAATGTTTATAAATTGTACAGCACCTGTATAAATATTTGCCTTCATGCAGAAAAAAAAAATACTCTGTAAATCGTTTCATTATTTTTTTAAGGGAACTGAGAGGAAATGATATAAAATGGGTGAAAAGAAATAATCTGGTCATGGCATTCTGTTCATGCACTGATAAATAAAGGTTTACTGAATAAACATGGCTGGGGTCATTTTTATTGATTTGATTTAGGCTGCAAGGGTTTTGATAAAGTTGTTTCTGCGCTTATCGGTGTGGTTTATATGCGTGGGTTGGTTTTAATAGTTGTGTTTTTATTTTTGCTTCGCATAGAAAACACTGCCCCCCCCCCCCCCCCCGCGGCCGTGACGACACTAACCATGACGTCAGCGGAGCAGAAGTGAGTGCGTGCTTCGCCGCACGAATACAGTCCAGTAGAAACTCCAACTCCCATGCAGCATTGCGACATCAACAAACTACATGACCCACAGTTCCATATGTTACGCGTGCGCAACAGAGCCCAAATATCGAAATGAACTACAAATGAGCTGCGGGAGAACTACAATCTGTCGGGAACCTGCGCGGTAGGAGTCCCGAGTCCTTTAAATGCACCGTACGTGCAAAGATGGCAGCTGAAGTGGAGCTGCTGCGTGCGAAAGTAGAAGAAGAGAAGGTGAGAGGCGGTCTGGACCGATTCATCAAGGAGAAGAAAAAGAAGAAGAAGAGGGAGCTGTCGCCGTCAGCTGACAAGCGGGAGAGGGCTGAGAAAGAAGCGAAGAAAGTGAAGCTCCACCACCACCACCACCACCACCACCACAGCCAGCAGCAGCAGCACGCTGAGCACCGGACCCACCGGCCGCATCAGCTGCAGCAGAGCCCCACACCCCACAACTTCGGCGCGGATAAACATGTCCTGCACAGCCACCAGCAGCACCAGCACCGCGGTCTCACCAACGGTGCGCAGAGGAGCCTGCAGCCAGCGGCGCCTCTCCCTGCCCCGCCGCCTCTCCCTGCCCCGCCGCCCCGGGAGGCACCGGAGCAGCTGCAGAAGAAGCGAGCGCTGCCCCCCGAGCCCCCCGCGCCCCCCGCGCTCTTCACTTTCACGCAGCTCAAAGTGGTCAAGGCCAAGCCCCAGGATTTCAAAGAAAAGCACAGGGACAAAGACCCGAAACTGAGGCTGAAGAAGGAAAACGCCGAGGCCAACGTGACACACGCAGAACTGAAGAAAAAGAAAGGTGAGGAGTCTAAATCATACATTTTTAAGGCTTCACAAAGTGGCGTGTAGGGGCCCGCATCAGTCTTTGACAAGTTGCAAGAGGTTTAAAATGTCTTTCACTGTGGTTTCTACTGTAAAAGAATGTGTTTGGGTTCCTGTTACTTTTACCTGTGACCCCAAAAATCCCATTAATTGATGTTCTGCAGTCTAGTGTCAGTCTTTTTAGGCTGTATGACAATACACAAGTATGTCATCATGAATCACCAGTGCTAATTTCACACATTATGCATCAGTAAGAGCAGTGGTTTCCAAACTTTTTCACATCTAGGACCCCTAAACTGACACAAATTAGATCACATACAGGTGTTTTATCACAGAAAGTGTTTGAAGCACATCCTCAATAATTTGAATATTTTTATGCGTTCCTTCTACCCCCTTTTCTATAAGACCTTGGGTACCCTATCTACGGAGGATGGGAGTCACACAAACAGTCATAATAGAAGCTGAACAGTGGAACATTGTCTAACAGTTTGAAGGTTGTTATGGCCTGAACTCTCTGAGCGTTAGTGAGGTCTAGGAAAACAAGAGGAACACTTGAGTGAGAAAAACCTCCTTCACACCCAGACAGCACTTTGAGAGCCACTGAGTTGTATAGCTCATTCAGATGTAGTGTTCAGGAGGGCCACAGAGCAAAACATAGCACGCCCTCCACTCTGCATGTGCTCCAGTGCTCTGACTTTCACTTATTCCTCTACTTGTAGATCCAAGGCCTCACAATGAGAACATCAAGTCCCTGACCCTGGAGGAATATCTCCTAAAGAAGAGGAAGAAGAAGAAGAAGCATCGCGAGGAGGATGAGCACAGTGCCAAGAAGGTCCGATACATGCACAACAAAGCAGTTCAGACTGTATGTGCAGGGCTCGGAGCAGATCTTACTCTGCCCGTTCGCCCTGATCTGTCTCTGCCCGGCGCAGTGAAGCATGAAAGCAGTCACGAGCCCAGCAGAGACACTGTCAACAACCACCATCCCTACCTCCATGCTCTCAAACTGGGACAGGTCCCCTTCCTCTCCCACCAAGATCACTACATCCGCAGCTCCTCCCTTCAGACGGGCACCTGGTGCGGACGCCTCATGCATGAGGAAAGGCAAGCCAATGGTGGGGGACTGGTCCTGCACGCCTACGCTGATGAGCTGGCTTGTCTCAGTCCGGCTGAGATGGAGTGCTTTGCCCAGGAGTTCCTGGAGTTGGCCTTTGCCGAGAAGCCGAGAGGTGCAGCCTCCTATGCCTTGGCAGTGGTGCATGGTGCAGCCGCCTACCTACCTGACTTCCTGGACTACTTTGCCTTCAACTTCCCCAACACACCGGTCAAAATGGAGATACTGGGCAAGAAAGACATTGAGACCACTACTATAGCCAACTTTCACTCTCAGGTATGTGAAAAGGCAAGTGGTCCATCACTTTGCCACCTCTCAACAAATCCTGCATGTTTATTGAAACCAAATTCATAGATCATAGCCTCTGGTGAGATTAGCGTTCCTCAACAAATCCGTTTTTTTAATTAGTGGTACATTGATTATGTCTTTAATTAATTGTTTTGTCTATGAAACTAAAAAAAAAAAAAGCAACAGCCCAAAAACCACAGAGATCCAATCTAATTCTAGTATAATTCTAGTATTTATAATATATAAACACACTTAAGAGGCTGGATTTCTGCTTCATGACTCAAAATTGTCAAAAAAACAAAAACAAAAAACAGCAACTGTTAATTAAAACTGTGGAACTTAATTGTCAGCCAACTAATTAATGATTGACCAAACATTTTAAATCAATTTGTTAACAGTCCAGAGTTTGAGTGCAGTGGTATAGAACAGGATCCTTTCACACAGAAATCATAGTGAATTGGACTTTAATGTGTCATTAGAGCTGTTGTAGCCAGTTACAGTCAGACCTCATGTTGTAATGTGAGAAGCTTGATGCATAATGGACTTTTTAGAAGAGGAGCTCTCAACTTAAGGAATATGGATTTTATTTCAAGAAAATAAAAATAAAAATCTATGATTTAGTAAGTTACATTCTTGAATAAAAGTGTGGAGACGGCGTTTGTTAAAAATTATTAGCAACTGCTGTTTGTCAGGACAGAAAATTACTGTGAGTTCCCATCTGTATATGCCCTGAAACATTGTAGAAAGGCATAAGAGGTTGAAGGCTGAGGCCAAGCTGGAGTCATGAAGGAGCTCAGGTACATGTTTACCTCCCAGTCGTTGATTCACTCCAGAGTACACTGTTGTTAAGTATAAAAGCTGTGCTGGTGCCAAGTTGGTGAGAGAGAGATGTAATGGAGCCGCTTTTGTTCCATGACGATGGGGGATTATAGCTTCTCTCACTGCTTGAGAAAGATGGCAGAGAGGAGAGCGAGTGAGCCGGGATGTCCGTATGTTAGATCTGCAGAGGACTCGGGGAGCTCAGCACTCTTCTGTTTATGCAGGGAAATTAGACCTAGTTTGATCATTTTCACCACTGGAGAGTGCAGAGAATAAATTGATGCTAAGCAAAGTGATTGCACCAAAATGTTTTGTTTTATCTACTGCCCTTTTCTGGGTCAGTGCATAAAATTGCATAGGCCCTTGAATAGAAAACGCATTTCTCGTTATTGCAGTCTTCAAATAACAACATAATAATCTTATGCATACATACATGCAGCCTTAGATTCTTTTGCTACAATAGTTTTAGCCGAGTATGTTTTCTATGCAGATACCTGCCATCTGTGAGTTCATTTGTGAGTTCATTTGTAAAAAAGTCTTGATATAATGGTCTAAAACAGCCAGGCTGTGGGCTCTAGGATCTATACTACATACACTCATAAGCATGTAAGGATGACTGTATATGATTTTTTACATTCTTTGAATACTGAGGTGCCAGGTGACAGATGAGAGACAGAGGGATCCATTCGGCAGGATGTGCTGCTGTAGCTTCTTCGCAGGCATTAACCTGTAGCATGAGAGTGCAGAGTGTACCTTTTGGCGTAAAGGACAAAAGTAGTATTTTACAAAACATGCTGCTTGTTTGGAGCAGTAACTACGTTTTGTTCAGTGGAAAGCAGTGATGACAATACCACTCGAGACAATTCAAATGTAGTACTGTACCTGCAGCATATAGTATGAAATGGGGGATCACTGAATGACCCAAACTGTTTCTTCTGCCTTAGGTGAACCGTACTTACTGTTCAGGAACATACCGGGCCGGACCCATGAGGCAAATCAGCTTGGTGGGAGCTGTGGATGAGGAAGTTGGAGACTATTTCCCAGAGTTCCTGGATATGCTGGAGGAATCACCCTTTCTCAAGGTCAGAGGAAGTTTTATCTATATGTTTTTTTTTTATCAGATGTGTGAGCTAAATAGAGTGCAAATTTTTTCCCCAGCACAGCCCTTAGACAACACAAAAATTTTGCAATTTCAGGCCTGATGGATCATTGTGTACTGAGCCGAGCCATTGTGCATCCATAACTTGTCCACTGTGCATCATGCTCTAGGCCCCAGGCCAGCTCCACACTTAATATGCTGAATACAGTATCTTTTTCTCTGGAAGCTCATTAAGGAGTACAGCGCTCCATTATAACTCCATTACTGATTGTTATTGTTGTAACATCTGTTCAATACTGTTGTACTTTTGATAACAATAATGTTAACATTAAGTGACTCACTGTCACAGAATATTGTCCCCATATCTATCTATGACACGCCTCATCACGTTGTCATCAACATATGCAACTCATCCGTGTAGGATAATAGAAGAATTCATTAACCTTTTAGTTTTTAAGATCAGTTGGCCAAAATCTGGCTTTTTACCCTTGAACGAAGATGCCAGACATCCAGATGTTCAAACATTTTAAATATCTCAGCATGGAAATATTCCACACCTTCAAACAGACTGTGAAGTAAAATTAAACAGGCAGGTAAAACAATGTTCTCCAGGACCTGAATAGACTGGTCGAGCCTACACATCTTTCTGCAAGGCTGTGCTTCAGTAATCACAATGCATATCTTATCCAGAGTTAATTTTGTCAGTTCAGTGCTCCCTGTATCCCAGCTAAAGGTCATGAGTGGAAACTCCACTCAGAAAAATACTAAATGTTCCAGACTCAGAAGGTCCATCGCACAAAGGAGGAGGCTGGATAGTGGGCAGGCAGTCCCAAATTTTACATAATGCTTTTCATCCTCCTTGTTAAGACCTTTGATTAATTGGTTTAAACCCAAGGCTGCGGTGTCCTGGTGTGCTTTAGAAGAGAAGGCAGTTCCCCCATGGAGACTGTCAGCTGCGGTTCAGCCCTTTTATTACACGTGTAATTCAGACTTGGCACAATGCCCAGAAATTATGCATCATTCAATGCCCAAGGCATTTCATCTCCCCAGTATTCCAACTACTCCAATGAGACAGAGGTCTATACGTTTTTCCTAATGGGGTGAAAAAGGTGTTCACACCTTAAGAGATATTTACAGTGACACTGACTACAACTCAATCCAGGATCTTAAAGGCTGTTAATACCCCGTTGGCTCCTCTTGTTTTATTTACAATTTAGCGGGGCCATTAGGTTTTATGGGTGCCATGGGGTCAGCCACTAAAACAACACCCATTTCACCAACTCATCACTAATACATGAAGTTTCAGGGGCTTTGTCTCTACATTTGGTTTTTGCCTACTTGTACTTGCCTATAAGGACTTTCCCTTAGGTGGACTTTGGAGAAAAGATGTCCCAGAATTGAGACGTGATTTTTATTGGGGGTCGGATTGGGTTAATGTTATTCTGGCCTCACATAATCCCAATTACCAACAAACCCACTTGAGCTATGCTCACAGAATTTACTGTAGTCCCAGAAGACTGCACTTGATGGATCTCCTGGCTGATCCCCAGATGTACCCTTTGTTCCCTGGAGGCATTTCTCCATATGTTCTGGAAATGCCCATCTGTTGCTCATTTTTGGAAAGGGGTCTCCTCTCAGTTGTCAGATATATTCTCCTTGACTATGCCAGTATCTGTAACTGTTTAACTCCCAAATGAGTTATCTCAGCTGCCGGCTCCTGAGTACCGTGAGAGACTTATTCTTGCTGGCCATACTTGGGCCAAGAAATTGGTCGCCATGAGGTGACAAGCTCTCAGTGAGCAACTAGAATTTCCAGTGTATTGATGTGATTTACTTGGAGTCATCCACTGCGGATCTAGCCATTTTACCTGGTCATGTTCTGGTTCGCAAACTATAGTCCTGGGATGCCTTGCGGGGAAAGGAGTTAAGCCCTTGCCCATAGCTTTCAACAACATACAGTGTATGTTTCAGTGGTTAAATAACCTGATGTACATCAGGTTAAGTGTAATCTCATTCTCAGCAGGGCTCTAAACTCACAGCTGTGTTGGTGAATGTCTTGGGATGTGTCACTACAGATGACCCTACCATGGGGAAGCTTCTCCAGTCTGAAGCTGGACTGTCGGTCTCAGAGTGATGATGGGCCCATCATGTGGGTGCGACCAGGCGAACAAATGGTACCCACTGCTGACATGCCCAAGTCACCTTTTAAACGACGCAGGTACAACCCCAGCTTCAAAGAGTTACATATCCATAAGATGGAGTAATAATTGTCATGGAGATGTATAGTTTAGGCATAATCATGGTGCATTTATGAGTAAGTTAGTAAGTAAGTAAAAACCTTTCTTATTATCCTTCCCCTATTCCCTGTCCCCTCATATCTTTTTGTCCAGGTCTATGAATGAGATAAAAAATCTGCACTACCTGCCAAGGGCCAGTGAACCCAGAGAGGTTCTGTTTGAGGACCGGACTAAGGCCCATGCTGACCACGTGGGTCAGAGTTTTGACTGGCAGAGCACTGCTGCTGTTGGGGTACTGAAGGCAGTGCACTTTGGAGAATGGTGAGTGTCTCAACAGTGTTAAACAATGAATAATAGTACATCATGGTATGTGAGGAAGGAGAGGTAACTCTGTAGCTTTATACTTTTTTGCAATCTCTTACAGGAATAACCGACCCAGAATAACCAAAGATGTTGTGTGTTTCCATGCTGGGGACTTCAATGAAGTTGTCCAGAGACTGCAGCTTGATCTGTATGAGCCTCCAGTGTCTCAGGTGAGAACTGGAATTTTAATACATAAATAGCATGTGTGCTGTGTTGCATCTTTTTCTTAAATTATGATACTACCAGCAGCACTGCTAAATTTTTAAACATGGAACCACTGTGTATCTGTGCAGTGTGTCCAGTGGGTGGATGACGCCAAGCTCAACCAGCTGAGAAGGGAGGGCATCCGCTATGTCCGCGTCCAGCTCTGTGACGACGACATTTACTTCATCCCAAGGAACGTCATCCATCAGTTCAAGACGGTGTCTGCAGTCTGTAGCCTGGCCTGGCATATTCGTCTCAAACAGTACCATCCAGAGGAGAAGGTCAAGGAGGAGGAGCAGCAGCCCAATGATCTCAGCCCTACCACAGGCCGAGTCTCCTTTTCCTCTCCTGCCAGGCCTGATGCCACCATAACCCCCTGTGCAAGACCACAGGGAGACAACATCCAAGGTGGGGTGGCCAAGACTGAAGAGCCAGAGTTTCAGAGGCCAGCAACACCTCCCCAGGAGCCTCAGCCAGCCCCTCCACAGCCCACCAAATCTACTCAGTTGCCCCCAACATACCAGGATCCCCACTTTTCCTTGGCACCAGTCCACTCTGGCTGTACACCTTCAAAAGAGCCCACACTTCCCAAAGCTTTTGGCCACACTGTTCCCTAAATGATTTTTCTACCCCCCCCCCCCCGAAACCTCTTTTTCTCTGTCCGCTATGGGAGGAGCGTATATGAAGGAATTTTAAACTAAAACTGACAACTGACTGTCAATCAGGAAGCCTTTCAACTTAAATTATTCTTCATACTTTTTTAAATCTTTAAATGTTGGTTAAAATGTCCCGTGTTTTTTTTTTTTTTTTTTTCACCCAAAGTACACTGTTTCATCAGACTATATAATGCTTTTTGTTTTTTGTTTTTTTGTTTTTTTGTTTTTTTTATCTGGTCACACCTAACCTGGAACTCTCTGCCGTCTCATCGAAAAGGTGTGTATCATGTAATTAAGCTATTATTTTTAGACTGACAATATGGGTTGCTACACTAACCGCAAGACGCAAATTTTACTTTTAATGTTCTTATGTAGAATTTTAAAATTCTAATTTTAATTTATGGTCAAGGCTCAGCTGTTATATTTTTGGCAGAATTATTTAATTGAAGAACTGAAGTCACAAATGCAGGTGGACTGATTTCATTGCATATTTAAAATATGATTACTCTGAAAGCATGATATTGACATCATACTGCTTTATTAGTTTCACTGACAGAGGCATGTAGACTAACCTTACCCAAAAAGTACTGTTGCATTGTCAGTGCAGCCAGGCCTTTGCTATGTGAATCAAAAGCCCAGAATTAAAAGTCCAGCACATATTGGAATTGGCCACTTTTGTTAATTTTCATATAAATTGAGGGAGAGACATTTTCCTTTATTTTGAAACTATGTGACATACAATTATCTTATTATGCTACTAGCACTTAAAACTTTTATTGTCAGCTTTATAAGTTGCAGTTAACACAATTCTTTATTTAAATGCCATTTTATACAGTGCCCTTTTTCTTACTGTTAATACTGTTTTTGATATTTTATTTATTTTCTTAAGATTGAACTTAACATATAGCAAAGGGTTTATAACCCGTGATTAATATTTAAGATAATGATCTAATTATAGGAGCTCCTCTAAATGACAAAAGAATTACAGCTATCAATATTAGTAATAATAGTCTGAATCTTTTCTTCAGGTGTGGAGTATGTCTTCAGAATTTGGTATGTAAATATTATGTTGTGTTGTTATCACTGGGGATATGTGAATGCTGTTGGTGCACTCGTTCTTCATTTGATTAAAATCCATTCACACTTTTAGTTCTAACTGGTAATGTCCATATGAAGGCACTGTTGTATAAGGTTACCGTGGTTGTATCTACTTTTCTGAGTGTAATTTTGTGGTGTCAGATCAGTTGTTTATAGGTCTAGAAAGATACAAACTGTTCCCTAAAATACTCTAAAGTAGCCTGTTTTGCTATTGCTACATAGCCAACTTTAGCATTAATAGCTGTTTACTTACCATTCTTGCCAAGAGCCGTTGTTGCATTTATAAGACAAGAGGTTATAATATACCCTCTGAGCAGCGTCACTTCACCAGCGATGGTTTGGCCAGACGGGGACTAGCTGGGTAGCGTGCTAGCTACTTTAGAAGAAAAGAAGTAATAGAAATGGAAGCAAAAGAAGAGGGTTGCTTTCCACCACTGGAGACGACTGTTGGTGAGTAAAGGAATTAAGTTTGATGCTGAACTGTCTTCTAGACTGTTAAGTGAACAGTTGTTAATGCTAATGCTAATGTTGCCTGCATAGTAATTGCAAAAATGTACAAATAGGTCCTTTAAAGTTGAATGAGGTCACCCAATAATTCTAATTGACATTTACAGTTCTTCTGAGCCGTCATTCTGTAGTCTTCTAAAAAATAGCACTATTAAGGAAGTGATGATGTGATACTGCCTTTGCTCGACCACTGGCTATGTTTTAGTGCCTTGTACTGTATAGGTTTAGCCTCATTTTAAACTGTGAGGTTCATTTGTTGGCAAGCAGGATTTGAAATGAGGGCTGGCCAAGCAGCCATAGTGTATCATGTGTTTATTTTTGTTTTTATAAAAAATGTTGGTCAGATGATGCTTTTTGATTTCTATATCTGCACGTCACCTGGAAGCAAAGAATTATTGCATCATATTGTTACTGAAAATTATGCCTTTCGTACATATTAGATCCTAGTCAGGAAGCAGAGCGGTTATTTTTCGTTTGTCAAAAATATGTCTGTCATAGGGTCTTGACTTACTAAATTAATGTAGAAATAAATTGACAGTTACAATACTGTCACCTCAGCCTTTTGTCATATTTGTTGTGAAGCTCTGTGTGCTAGACCAACAATTGCTGTTGTTAATGTTTGTACTAAAACATTTTAAATCATTTTTGTCAGTTACCTGGGTGATAATCTACAGACAGTGAAAATCTGGTAGCAGTGTGATTCAGTCTTGTTGAGTAGAAAAAAACTGAGTGCATAGACTTTCTATATTTTTTAATAAATAATTTTGTGTGTAACCACTTCATGTAACACAGTTTAAATGGACAGTTACATTATATGCATATTTAATATGCATCACATCCACTGTACCTTAAGATATCCTTTTTCACAGGCTTATGATGCTTTTAAAATCATTTAAAGCTACAGATGACAGGTTTGTCAATTATGGCATAGAAGCAAAACTAAATGACACATGTGGTACTGAAGTAGATGCACGTTATACCCGTTTTCTTATTTCATGCCATAAGCACAAACGTACACACACTCTCTCACACACACACACAACTAAATATATCTCGCAGTGTAAAATTTCTTGCTGCAGTCCACAAAATATTCCATAGATTGACACTCCTGAGTTTTTAATTAAATGTTCAAGCCATTGATCCAAGTGGCTGTGCTTGTTGTTCATCAAGGCGCAGGTCAATAGTTAAAATTAAATTTAGTTCATGTACAGTACAAAACGCTTAGAGAGCTGGTAACACAGCACTTCCTGTTTGCTCTCTGCTGAGGGTGCTACTGCGCTGTGCAAGACGGAGAGAAGCGGCCTCTGGTGCTTTTCAGTTACACTTCATATGAGCTTCAAGGGATACTTAATCTTCAAAATGTCCGAGTCCTTTAACAACGCTATTACAAGAACTTGATGTTTAGAGAGGGGTGGCTGCTTCAAATCCAGGTCTCTGGGTAATTCCTGGGGCCTTTTGGTTTTCCAAAACGGTTCCCAAATCCTGTGGATGATAAAATCATAAAAGTATCATAAAAGTTGCATGTGTTGAAATAGACCAAATATGCAAATGTGAAAATGAAGTAGATGTTGGCGTACCAAATTTGAACACTGAAAATGCACCGCCATGTGTTGGAGGTGGTGTTCCAGGTTGATTAGGAGTAGGGGGAGGGCCAGCTTTAGCTGGTAATATAGTTTTTAGACATGTTAGTTCAACTTTTCTTACAGACATCAATGCACTTATTGAGCTAGATTTAAATTGGAATTACTTACGTTTTTGTTTGTGTCTAAAAAACTTCAGACTCTGGATGAAGGAAATAAAAACACAGATTTAGCTGTCTACACTTTCAGATTTTCCATAGCTATTAACAACTTTTGTTACCTTTGTTCTAGACATTCCCTTCTCGTTGCTTTTGTCTGATTTGTTTCCTGATGTCTCGGCATTAGCAGAGGGCCTATGGTTCACATCATGCTGTCCCACTTGTGCTGATGAACACAAAGACAGAGGATTTGATGTGTTTGAAATTTCATATAGTTACTCTTTTCTAACTCAAAGTGCATGGCACTTAAAGGCTGTATGAGAGCAAATAATCAGGTGTAAGATCTCTGCTCTTGAATTTTTATATGGTAAGCATTCATGTGTCTATTAATAACACTATGTGCGAGAGGGGCTAAAGTATAACATGCAGCACATTTAATGTCTGACGCAACTCACCACTTCCTGCTCCAGCCACGACCACAGGAGATGGAGTGAGCTGCTGATCTGCAGTAAGGGGCTCTGCAGTAGAAACACATTGATAAACAACCCCCAGTATAGACACAGTCAACTGGATTAATCAATAACAAATCTGGCATTTCACCAATCAAACCTTTGTCCCTTGCTTTAGTAAAGGATGCCTCCCTGTGGTGTCGACAGGTACTTCTACAAATTCATTTTAATCTGCCTGCTGTTGTATATTTTGTACAACAAAGCAATGTCTTAAACAGCCAACAAAATTATTATTACATTAAAGGACAAGCAACAAATCCGATGAAAAGACCAAAACCAATGCTGAAATGTGATAGGTACTTTACGCCACAGAGTTCTACTGACCGCAATGTCACACTAGGTGTTATTTTCCCCTATTATGATGAACATTGGCATTGTAGTTTATTTTGAGTCTAACCCACATACATTGTCCTACATCTCACTAGTGCAGCAAATCCACAGATTAAAATAGTCCCCAACAAATTCACTATTTAGTCCTATTTGAGTGACATTTTAAAAAATCACAATGGCCAGAAATAATTTTTTTTTTAACAAGAAAAAAAAGAAAAATTGAAATATTCATGATTCATTTTTAAAGATTTACATCTACTGTTGGAGCAAACTGTGTTGGGGCTCAGCGCCACAGACAGACTGAGGATGTCGGAAACAATTAAAGGTCCCGTATTGTATAAAGTGAGACTTTCATGTCTTTTTTTCATTATAAAGCAGGTTTAGGTTCTATATTAATACTGTGAAAGTATCAAGGCACTCAGTCCTCACAGAAATGCAAACAGCCTGTATTCAGGACAGTAACATTGAGATGTCAGAACAAAACATCACTCGGAAAACAGTTAACCAATCAGAGGAGAGGCCGACCTGTTGTTACTAGATGTAAAAATACACTGAGATGTTCTAAGTTATACTTAAAACCGCAAATATAACTTCCTATGGATATCAGTGAATAAAATACAAGAAAATTGTAAAATCTGGGACCTTTATGAGATGGAGTAGCTTGTTGTTGGTTTTGGTCTTCCCATGTGATTTGTGACAGTAAGAGAAGCACTGAATATTGCTAGCCTTATCATTTAACATCCAGGTCAAGTAAAGTGAAAGCAGAAGAGGAACGAATCTTCATTCAAAAATAGCTTACCCGGTCTTGAACCTTTAACTCGAACAGTCTGGGGGGAACATTTGAAAGCAAAAATCTTAATGTCCAGACAATAGAAATTTATAATGTTAATCACAAAGTGAGAATGCGTCTGTTTTCCTATTGGAGAGCTACTACCTTGCTTCTGCTCATGACAACGTCGAGGAATTTCTTGGGCTGAGAGTTGCCATCCCACTCAGATGACATGCCTACCCTTGGTGAGGGCTGTGTTGTCTCTAAGGGCTGCAGGCTGAGGGCAGGATTCACATGGACTGTTGGAAAAGAGCAAAGTCAATTAAAATATCACTTCGCCTAGACAACACGTGTTGCTGCAGAAGCAAGATCTTGTGTCTCCTGCTGTAAGGAAGATGACGATTCACTCACTCTCTTCTGTTTTGAGGAAGAAGGACTCTGGGGTTCTGTCAGGAAGCGGAGGAATCAGGCTGTTCTCAGCTGCACAATCAGATATAATCAAGTCAGCAGTTTTTCATTTCTTACTAAGAAACCATTATTTCACGTATTGTTCTCCCACACGTGTGCACCTTATCTGAATTTCCTTTTGCCCTGATATGATGATGACCTCAAAGCAAAGATCAGCCTGGTCAACTTACTGTGAGAAAGCAGCGGAGTCAGTGGGTCCAGAGATGGATAGATAGGCTGGAGGTTTGAAGTTGAATGTGATGCGACATCAAGATGTGTTACTGGTGCTAAAAATATATCACAAGAAAATACTGTATCACGGAAATCATCATCGCACACAAAATAATGCTATTACACTGGAAGATAATTTTGATTTCTGTCATTCTCTCCAAATTGAATGAAAGGACATAAGTATGTAATGTCACAAACATTCCAACATAAATTTAAATTAATCATATTTATATAATTGCAATCTATATTTAATACATGGCTTGATTATTAGACAGTACATTGCCATTATAAAAATCTTACCTGTGAAGCTTGTTTTTACTCTCAGACTCTAAAAGAAAGAGAAGTATGTTGCTGTTACGTAACTGCCATGCTATTTTCAGTGCTCAAGCTGTCTGGTATTCCAGCCTGCTCATCAGTGCATGTGTATGTTTCATGTTAGGTAAAGAGGTTTAAAATATCCTAACATTTATGATACCACTTCATGGTTTGGGTGAGGCATATAAAGTCATCATCCACATTCTACGTTGACCAGAGGTGTTTGATAACCAGTTGCTTACTTCATTATGTGCACAAATAATATGAATATACATAATTCATCATTTGGTTTATCATTTGAACCAGCACAGAATAGAACTAAGCTGCCGTTGAAGTTACTTTACTCTTACCTTACTCCTCACCCAAGGTTTGGTCTCATTCTGAGATCCAGTGGCAACTGGTGTTGAGATACCGGACCATTCTGAAGACATTCCTATTCTGCTCAGCTTCACTGCCGGTGCAGTCTTAAAGTTCTGCTCCACAGGAGCTGAATGGCAAGCAAGAATAATACATTTCATTATTACACAATTAAGTCAAACATAGAATGCACAATTATTTGTGTGTTTGTTTGTTTTGTTTTTTATTGATTTATGATATTATTAGGTCACCTTGATCAAAATCCAACTCAAATGACTCTGGGGTTCTCTCTGGAAGTGGGGGGACAGGTGAAGGGGGGCAGCCTGGGAATATGGAAATAAGTGTTAAGTCTAAGTATTCTTGGGCAAGATACTAAAACCCAAATTGCCCCTGATGTATAATTTGTGTGTCTGTGAGTGTGTGTATGATAGGAAAAAGCACTATATGAATGTGTGTGTAAATGGGTGAATGTGGTTTGTAGTGTAAAGCGAATGGTCGATGAAACTAGAAAAGCCCTACATGTATTCTATATGCAGTCCATTTACCATCAAAGAGTTACTCTTACTTTGAGAAAATAATTGTGGACATTAAAGCACCCCGAAAAATCATATTACCTTCAAACCCAAAGAAAAACATTGGCGAGCGTGATGTTACATCAGATAAAGAGTTTCAGAGATTTTCTCACCTCTCAACTCCCTGACAGCCTCAGCAGCAGCGTTTGGTGGAATGATGACCGCTAACCTTTCACAGGGATCTGAGGCCTCTAAAAGACAAAATCATAAAATGTTGGAACACTCAAGAGTGTATTTGCACATATCAAGATCAGGATTGAAGCCATTTGTGATTTCTTCCCAGATGATTAGAAACTATTAAATAGGAATGCAAATAATAAACCCGACACACAGGAGAAAGCCTTACAGAAGGATGTGGTTTATATAGTAGACTTATATACAAACCTGTGTCCACAGCCAGTTCATAGGATTGAGGGGTTCGTTCAGGCAGCGGAGGAGGTGCCTCCTCATCTGAATGAGTTTCAACAGAACCAACAAAATGCACGTAAATGAATACAGATATCCACAAAATTCAATTCTACTCCCCTGTTGTCTATGTTGCTTGTCTTTGAGACTAAGACATCGACAAATATGAACACTCACCTGAGACAGGAGAGGTAAGGTTCTGGTCATTCAGAGATGAGGGTGTGCTGAAGACGGGGCTAACTGTCCACTGTTTGGTAGCTTCAGTAGAGTCCTCGGGTACCTCATCTGATGAAGGGGAGCTCAGAGGGGTGTCAAAGTAGGGGTCCTCCACCATCAGACAAATGGCTTCTTCCACAACTGGTGTAGGTGGAGGCTTCAGTGATGGTATGTCATCACTTAACGTCATACTCTCCTCCACCGCAGGGGCCACCTGGCTCATCTGCATCTGTTTGGGTGAGGTCCTGGGTCCCTCCTGCAGGTCCTGACGGGTGACCATGGTATCAGGAAAGGAGCAGAGTAGGTGCCATTGTTGCTGGTCCATCTGCTCGTTGTTGGCTCTTAAGACAATGAGATTCTCTGAAGTGGAAGGCAAGGGTGTGTGGTACTGTTGTAAAAAATCCCTCTCCTCATCCAGCAGGTGCTGGAATTGTGGCAGCAAATCCGACTCCTCATTCAGATCCAAGAGCTCGCATTCAGTGTCAGGCATGATAGCAGACGGGCCCATGGTCACCTGTCCAGGTTAAAAGAGGAGTGTGAGTCACAACAGCTAAATGAATCAATGCTACGCAAATACGAATTCTGCTGCATGTCTTTTTAGGATCATGGTAAGTTTGTGCAGTATTATACAGTATGTAAATAAAGAGGCCATTAAACAAATCTTCTTAGCGTCAAGAAAAGCAGTAGCTTGGCTGACACAACCTTCATTGTTCAGTTTTGAATCACCCAGTCTGCTATATGCTTTTTTTCCACTCAGATGATGTGACTGCGCTCTATATTAATGTTACAAAACCACAAGAAAGCCTGCCACAGCTGCTGTGTCTGCTATGCTGATTGTGATGGTTGTACTTTTTGGTTGCTGTTGTTGGAGCATCTATTTTACATTTCCATTGCCTCTATGTACTTTGGCTGATTCACAATGGTGTGTGCTACTGGTTGCTCACCTCATGTCTGCAGTTCCGTTCATCCAGGGACTGCAAATATCTCTGAAACAGTAACTTGATGGTTCTGTACACCAGCTCATATTGTTCCTAGGGTTAAACAACAAAAACCTGCTTTGTTAGGTGACAGGGCCCCGGGGCATGACGCACGAAACACACAAATCATCAAAAGGTCTTTGATAGAAGGAAGGAACTGACATAAAGAACTGCCTGAAATGTGGTTCTGCTTGTTGGAAGATTTGCTACACGTGATGCTTAAAAAAAATTAATACCTTGGTTTGAACCAACGAAGGCCTCTGGGTTCTCATGTTTTGAACCAAGTCGTAGATATTGAAATCTGGAGTGATCATCTAAAAACAAGCACACAAACAGCACCAATACCGCGAGGATCTTTTTATCTGTCATGGTAAAAACAATGTGCACAAAAGGAAGGAATTTCTCACCTGTTTCTTCAGAAGGTTCCATGTGTAATCGATGACGCACAGGGCTCCTGTTCTCCCACAACCAGCACTACAACCACAGCAGCACAAAGTCACATTTTAACCACGCAGAGCATTTCAACGTGATTCCTCAAATAATTATCAGTTTCAGAAATGTTAAAGAAAGCAACACACCTGACAGTATTTGCAAACATTACATTTTCAAGCACAGTGTTCATATTGTCCTGATCTGGCACTCATTGTACTGCATTGCCTGTACCACACCCATCCGACACTCTAAGCAGGTTTAGACAATTGATAATACTCTTTTCCTGATTTATCCAGCATAAAAGACCAAGCTCACCTTTGTGGACGTCTTTGAAACTCTGAGAATGACTACAAAATAAATAAATAAAAGATGTTTAAGGCTATATGGGTTTTTCCCATGCTGTCATTTCAAGAAATGTGAATTTGCTCTTTCATAATAATGATAATAATGATGTCCTCCATACAGTCCCTTTATCAGTGTAGTATGGTGTCATCAATAAACCGCAAGGGACGGTTGCACTGACATGACCTTGTGTAAGATCTAAAGCAAAGTACAGCAGAAAAGGTTACATTAGCTTATAATGTTCAGTTTTTGTTGACAGCCAGACAGAAGTTGCTTCAACTATAAGGTTATTGAGGGTGTATTGGTGGTGTTGAACTATAATATAGCATGAGGTGAGAGGTTTGTGATATCACCTCTTTTTTCTGTAAGTGTCAAAGCACAAAAACTCACGAGCTCTTTCTGTTGTGAAAAATCTTCGGGTGCACTTTTGTATCAGTGAACTGCCTCCAGAGTGGGGTGACTCTCTGGTACGTAGGTTAGATCTGCCACTGACTCAACATTCCATTCAGTCACATCATCCTCAAAAAAGGTGTGGGCCGGTCATGGTGTGGCATGTTTTCATATGTTTTTCTACAGTATTAGAAAGCCTAAGACTGTTTTCCCATTCTCTTGATATGTACCTGAGAAATTTAGAGTGGTACATATGTGAACAGCCACCTCACTCTTTGTCGATCATCCACATTTGCAAAATCATCTTCTGTTCCTACTGAACAAAGTCTTGTGAGGTTCCCAGTAAAAAAAAAAAAAAAAAAAAAATCATTTCATTTCGTGTAAGTGCTGGAAAAAGTGAGGGGAGTTGCCCACATGTATAGATTAAAACCTAGTGGGTCGTTGGCAAACCACCTACGCACACTTCCTGTCTCTCAGACAGAGAGGAAGTCCCTAAACCAGGGGCCATACACACACTGCCCACAGGCAATACGTTCCCATAGTAACTAGTGAATCAAAACCACAAGCGTGATCACTGTTTGTTTTCACACATTAGAATAGACATTTCATACATTGTTGCACTTCATCTTATGATGCTGGAACAAAACAAGTCTTGTCCATCCAATAATTATAATATTTCTAATAATAAACTTAATTTGTAACCTCTTGTAAACCAGTCATGAAATATCATGAAATGCCAGTGTAGAGATGCTGAAATGAGTGTGATGTACTCAGCTTTGTACAAGCTGAAATCTGCTCACTGATTTCTTGGTTTGTCCTGTCAAAAATGCAGTTTCTTTGCTTTGAGGAAGGAAATGCACTCAACATGTTTGTTACAATTCAAGAATAGACTGAACACCTTTAGGTGAGACACTCTGTGCTGTGCTCAGTATTTTTTTATTTATTTATTTATAAGAATATTATAAAGATGTGTGGCTGACCTGCAGTGGATGCAGATAGGGATGTCATCATGAGCCTGATAGGAACGCATCTCATGCAACATTTCCAGAATGGGAGGGATGGAGTCTGGTACACCATGATCTGGCCAGTTGACATAGTGCAGCTGTTTCAAAGTTCGGCTACACTGAAAAAAAAAAAAAGTATTGTAGGCAATTACAATACAAGCCTAACAACAAGGTCATATATCAGGCCTTTGCAAACACATTTGCTACCGTATTATGAAAGCTACAGATTTACACAAATCAATAGATCATACTAACTAGACGTTAGCAGATCCTGTCTCAGTGATGTCATATATCACCACATTAGCTTTGAGATTTGCCTCTAGTCTTTGTAGCAGCGAACAATACATCAACAGAATATCTTTTGCATTTCTCAGGAGAATTACTGCGACAGTTATTCTCACAGTACAGGTGTAAACATCACTTACATTGCGGTAAGTCACCCTTAACATCCTTGTTAAATAATCTCCTTTCATTTCTTCAGAATCCTGTAAAAAATAAAAAATGAAAAATATTATATTGTATTGTAATTGTATTAAAAATAGAATATTCAAGAGAGTATGACACAGATGGTATGTGAAAATAATGTGAACTTATCATGTCAGCATATGTTATGGTTCAGTTATAGGAAAATGTCAGAGTAGGAAGTGCAACTGAAAATAAAAATACTCACACAGTAAACTGTAAAAGGCTCACAAACAAATGACTGCTCTTGTTTCTCTGGCCAGTAGCGCTCACACTTTTTCTACATAAAAAAGACAGAAAGAAAAAGAAAGACCTGACATACAAACTGACGGATGTGTATTAAATCTACATGCACAGGTATTGACAGTTAACAATGGAACACAGTGAAAGTGAAATGTGAAAAAAGAGTTGTGTACAGCGACATCATGTTACCTTTCCCATCTCGAACTCTCGACAGGCCATCACTACGACCTAGAGTCAAACAAGACAATGCGAGATATAATGTGCCAAAATATAACATGAGTACATCTTTAACTGCAGGTGGGGGAGTTCAAAAGGTCAGTTAATGTAGCCTCAGCAGGTGCTCCTCTGTTCATTCCTACCACAGAGGCCCATCTACGGTTGTTTTGAGAGCAACACGACTGTGTTACAAACACTTTGGTATGTCAACAGATGACAGGCAGGTCATGCTGTACCTGTATGTTGTACTCCCAAAGCATCCTCAAGAAGTCCAGGACTGTGTGGGGCAGAGGACCCTGAGTAGCAATGTATGCCCTTGAACCAGACACTCCCTGTAGACAAAACACAGCATATCGTCGTTGTTGTAGTAACGTTTACACAAACCATATTATTCACACAAATGTACAGTACAGTACAGTTCAATGTACATGCAATTTAAATGACTAAAACAAGATTCTCCTTAAAAGGACACTGTTAATTTACCTTGATGAAACTAGCGTTGATGTAGTCTGTGTCATTTTTAGCTGTGGTGAGAGAGAGCTTCACTCTGCTGTGGTCAACTAAAAGGAGAGAAATATGTAGTTATAATGATGAATCTTACTGTGCTTCACAACCTTTCGGCAAAATATGAATAAATAGAAATATAAAAGAGAAGAAATATAAATAGAATAAAGGAATTCATATTTGTAGTATTTTCTTGAGACTAGATGGACATATTCCCCATTGTACAATTATGAATATTAGAAAATGTAGTAAAAAGAAAAATATGATCTTCAACATAATAAATCACACCTATATCACATTATTGTTAACCTAGTAGAACATTTTTGGTCATGGATACCACATTTTATTTCAGGTTATCATACATACAGATAGAATTAATTTAAGGTTTAAGTTAATGCTAAGGTCTAATTCATCTATGTTTTTTTCAGTATTAATGTGGCAGATGTGTGAATATATGGAAATCAAAAAGTAATAGTTTATTAGTGATATCTTATGCAACACTTGTCTTAAGATCTTATGCAAAAGTATAAATGAAACAACATTTTCTCGAATCAGCCTTGAGCACAGCTTACAGGGAACAATGTCCTTGTATCGGTTCCTCTTGATGTTTTCCTGCTTTTCTGCTGTCTTGGTGGGGTAGGTCTTGTCAGTACGATACTTAGTTGACTGGTTCTTCAACCTCTGAAAAACATGAGGGAAACTGAATCAACTACACAGCATTTGACTACAGCATTTCAGCTTTTACAGTGTGTGTGTGTGTGTGTGAGAGTATGGGGTGTGTGAAATACTCCCTTCATGAGGGTTAATGTCATATCCTGTTGTGATCTTAACCTCTCAGAGTCAGAGGTTAAGATTCAACTCCATGTAGGTTTACACAACTTTTAATTAGTAAAACAAAGTAATAATAATTCATAATGTAGGGCAAGAAGTATCAAAGTAATACAAGGTTCAGCATATCTGGGTTTCTTTGGAGCATAACTTTTAATTAATTTTTTTAAATATTTTTTTTATATAACTCAAAATGCTCTCAGGTTGTACACAAATTCATCATTCATTTGTATTATTAAAACTATTTTTGGTCATTTTTGTAGTTGTACAGTCTTACACTGATGTCTTGAGTGAAGGAGTGCCTCATGGGTTTGTTCTTGGTCCTGTTTTATTCTCTATATGCTGCTGTTGGGTCTTTTAATTTGTTGTATAATGTAATTTTTTATTATTTTTTTTTGTGCTGGTTGTCTTAAAACTTCCTCAATTTAAATGAAGATAAAACAGAGATACTTATAATTGGCTCAGAGAATGCTCCAAAGTCTCCGAGACCTTTATAAAACAGCAATCTTTCTTGAGGTATTCAATTAGACTCTTCTCACATTTAACTTCTCTGTTTAAATTAAAACAAACTTGTTTAAGAAGCATTTGAAGAATTTCTTAAGGTTTTATCTTTCAGAAATGCTAAGAAATTGTGTCATTGAGAATGGATTGCTGTGATTCTTTCTACACCTGCCTTAGTGAGGGAGCTGAAGCTCATCTGCAGATAGTCCAAAATTACTGCATCCCATTTTTAAACAAAGTACAGGAAGTACATTACTCCAGTGTTGGCCTTTCTCTATTGGCTGCAGTACAATTTAGAATTAATTGTAAAAGTTTGGTTATCACTTATGAGGTTCATTTCTGAATTGCTGCATCTATGTAGAAACTTTTCTCAGATTGGGTTGGCTTAACCAGCGTCTACTGGATGTTCTGAGCGCTTGACATAAAATGAAGAGACAGAGCATTTGCTGTCTTTTCCCCTAAACTTTGGAATAGTTTATTTCTTACTATTAGATTAACCAGTAAAAAAAAAGCTTCTTAAAATCACTTATCCTTGCTTTTTAAACTGATGTTTGCTATTTTATAAAATGAGTTTTGTTGTTTCTATTTCTGTTTTGTACACTCCAGCATGGCTTTTAATGCTTTTAATGTCAAGTGCAATTTAAAATAAAGCTTTACCCACGTATGTACAGGGGAGCCAGGGGAAAAGATGTGGCAAATGGCAAGCAAATTATATTAACAGTCACACATGGTCAGTTTTTATGTGATTCAACCCTTGATGACCAGAATCTGTGACTCATTTTACTAGAAACTGGCACGATGGCTCACAAACTGAGTGCCAAATGTACTGTGTGGAAGGTTTGACACTCAAGCTCATGGCACATCCATACTTACTGGATTTGTTGAGACACTGGTCTTTTTGTTCAGAGGCTATTTCTCCGAACAGTCTGTTAAAGGCCTTGTAGACCATCTGCGCTGCTAATACCACAGAGTGCTTTTTGTTCTGAAAGGAAGTGATGCAACAGACCCCTTCCTCTGGAGTGGTCGGGGGGGTTAGCAGCATGACAGCAGCATGAGCGGTCCTCAGGCACTGGCATGTCGCTCATCACCATGGCAGCAGCCCACATTTGCTTGCATGTGAATGTTTTTGAATTGTTATATGTACACGATCATATAAATGATAAATGAACAGATGATAGTGTGACTGAATAGTCTTTGTTAGTTGTAGGTGTTAGAATCCAGTTGCCTATAGGTTTGCCTTTTAATAACAACATCAGTACAAAGAGGAAGCACAAATGTGGTGTATGAGCTGTTCATACAAGACCAGCGTGTTACTTCCCTGAAACACCACGTCTTCTGTGAAAATTTGGAGTTTTCCCTCTGATCGTGTTTACCATCAGTTCAGTCAGTTAAATTATGACATGCTTTCTGGTGATGTGATAATGAAAGTCACAGGAGAAATAATTCTACTTTGTGGAGGCTTCATCTACAATACCACTCACAACAGTGCTTCAACAAAGCAAACATAAATCTTGACTCACAGCAAACTCCCCAACAATGCCATTCGGTGCCCCCTCATCCACAGCCTCCTGTCTCTCCAACTGGACCAGGAAGCTCCTCAGTATCCAGGCCTGCTGCTCCATGGCTGGATGTACGCTGCCTGGCATAGGCCACCTTTCACAGGCATGTCAGGACACAAAGGTCCTCATCCACAGGTCATGGAGTAGGGTCGCCAAGGTTCGGGTTCAGGGCTGTGGAACTTCTGTTGTTGCTGCAGAGCGCTTCTCTATTGCGTCTCTCACATAAGGGAACTATAGTGAGGGAACTATGCAAACTGTCTTAGAGGAAGCAAGAGTAAGCTAACAGGTTATGTGGTCAGAATAAAGAGTTTGCCACGCCCCCTTTGATGTCTCTCACTGGGTCCTAAAGTCACTCGGGTGTTTCATTGCATGACAGTGTCACAGAAGAAATGAGTGGGAAACACCCACAAACAGACAGGGCCACACAATTATGCACAGAAACAGGCACGAACAGCTGTTCCTACCCAACGTCAGAGTGCAATGCAGGCAGTCTCGCCTGTTGGACAACATTCAGGACACACAAGAGGAGTGGAAGAGGGATGTGGTTAGGGATGGAGGCAGAGGCAGAAGGAGTGGTGAAGTGAAAGCAAGTCTGTGAATCCTGAAAAGCCTGATGTTCTGAGCAAGCAATTAGACCCACTCAACTTTTCAGGTCTTCATTTATGCCTATGTGCAGTTTATCCACGGGAGCCACTTATTTTGCTTAACAACCTCATAGTATTTGAGGTGAAACCTTAGTAGTAAACTCTGCCATTCAAACTGTAAAACTCAGACGTATGTTTGGTAGACAGTCCAGTTTCTAATTTCACCACAGGCTTTGAAGAGCACTGGGAGGAGCACTGTTTCAAGGCATTATGAGCATTTAGCCATGCGTACAAGACTTCCTGTCATTATATATAGCCGAGTTAATATTAATAAAAGTATGAATTAAAAATAATAAAACATAAACGTGTAAGAATATCTCATATAACAAAGTATAAAGATGTAAATACCAGTTTTTCAAAATGATAAGGAAATCATACTGAAAAAGGCTCACCAGATGAGCTCACATGTGGTTCATCTGCCTTGGTTACTCGATGTGTCAGGAGAGGAGGAGACATATTGACAATGCACAACACCCAGCTCTCAGCAGGTGCACAATATCAACAGTATGGTGCCATCTAGTGGTTCTTTGGTAATATAACATAAATAGCCATTTTTACATGGCCCCGAGTAGCCCAGTTTACAAGTGGTCTGAGTAAAATGCAAAAACATCACTGGCTGGCATTTAGTCTGATACTGCAAACAATTACACAATCTGACAGTCCAAGTGAATGAATGAAATGATGGTCTCAAAGGTGGAAAAACAAGTCAAACTAAGGTTTGCTGCCCCAGTGCAAATGTAGTTTCCTAAATTGTAAAACCAAATCTCTGTGAATTTTAAGGGGCTTTTACAAGTGATACATAGTTAAAATGTACTTGGTGTGAATGATCAAATTTACATATTGAAATCAGGATACATAATAACAAAAGAACACAGATTAACACATTACATAAAAAGGTGACATTTCAAAGTAAAAGCACTGACATAACAATTAATTGTAGAAATTACACAAATAATTAAGATAATAATCATTTGAAAAATATGGTAAAAAATAGTTTATGCCCTAGAAATAAGTGCAGCTTGTCGGATGTGTGTTCAGGGAATAGCAACACATTCATTTCTGCCACCTACAATGCACCTGACAGGAAGCTAGAATTACCACAGTCCATCTCTAGCATTTCCTGAGTGTTGATTTCAAGTAAATGAGATCTGACATTCTCACCTCCAACTTCAACATGAAGATACTGTGTCTAATTTTGCTTTTGCATGGTGAGTGAACTATAATTTACAACTTCCATTAATAATCATCTTTTTATTTATCAGTTTTTTTTATTCATCATAAAAATTCTAAAATGGAAAGAAAAAAATAAATAATGTAAGGGACAGTCTTTTTTCAAATAAAATTTGTGTCAATAACATAAAATTTAATAGTTCAGTTTTATATAAGCATTAGTAATATTCTTCTTATCCAGTTACACGGCAGTAATGATTATGATATATTTGAACACACATACACTTTAGCAAAAGAGTGTTTGGTGCGATTTAAAGCGCATGATTTCTGGAAATGTTTATGGGAATGATTTTCTTATTCGCACATTATAGACACATTGCTTCTTCATTTGTGAAAATTGTAATTCAGCAATGGAAGTGTTAACATTATTTTCATATTTTTGCACATGAAATTGTTTATTTTACGTGTGAAAAAATAAAGAAACATAAATGTCACAACTAACGTGTTTTTCACACATAACCCATTGTTGTTGAAATCAAAACAGTTCAGTAAGTAGAAATTTAAGTTGAAAGGATAGATAGATTTTTAAGTAGGTCCTGTGCTATAAGCAGTTTTGGTCTAATTAGACTCTGTCTTTCAGCAAGTCTCCAGCTCCAGTGTGATAAAAGAGAGATCACAGCACATATTGGAGGTGAATTCATTCTTATCTGCAACTATGACACAAACCGATTCCTGTACAGTAAAAAGTATTGGTGTCGAGGGGACTCCAGAACCACCTGTGAGATTCTGGTGGATTCAGAGCATACTGATAAAACCAGACAGAGGTCTCGAATAATAGATACAGGAAGAAGAGGGCTTTTTGTGAAAGTCACAAACCTCCGATTTGATGACGCTGGAGTGTACTGGGTTGGCGTTGACAAAATATATGCTGACATCATGACTTTAGTTAAAGTTGTTATAACTAAAGGTAAGAAAAAAAACAGACCCTTTAATGATTAGTTTGAAAAATGTATATTATCACGATATGATATTTATGGATTACGTTTGAACATTTATTCCTCTAAACTACCAAGCCGAATGGATTCAAATATATTGTTTGCTTCTTTGTTCCAGTTCCAGTATCTAAACCCAGACTTTGGCCCTTGAGCTCTCTGGTGGGCAGGCCAACATGTTGGGGGCAGCCGGTGGTTGTGCGCTGTGGTTGTACAAAGGGCACTGGCATTCTTTATGCCTGGTATCTACGCACTCACCACAAGGACTCACTTCTTAGCCTGTCATCAGACTTGCACCTACACTGTGGCACAGTGGAGAAGGACAGTGATTATTACTGTATTGCCAGTAATGACATAAGCAGACAAGAGAGCGAGATACTCTCTGTGCAGGTTCTGATACCTGCAAACAGCAGCTGTATCTTTGTTATTAATATGCAGGGTAAGAACAGATAGGGTGTTCTATTCTCTCTTATAAATGTCAAGGCAATAATTATGTTTTATTGATACATTCAAATTGCATCATAACACAGCAAATATACAGCAGGTACTAATAGATGCTGCAGGTAAAGATTTTAATAGTTTACAGCAATGATTATAATACTTCCTGAGGTAAAGTCTCACAATCACTTATACTTGCTTTGCTATATCTCCTGCATTATGCAAGAAAGTGTAAAAGGTACTCTCTGTTACTACTGTAGATGGTGAGTGTGGTTATGACATGTCATAATAGTAGTGACTCTGTGGGTTTCCAAGCAAAGTCAATTTCTTTGTGCAGGAACAAGTGCTTATAGGTGCTTAGGTGCAGTGCGTATAGGTACGGTGTGAACAATCTTTTTATAACACTGTTAGTATGAATTGTTGTTCCTTCACGAGAATTTTCATCGCCGTTTTACAAGTTTTACAGCAGAGTTATGAAGGTCAGGGTTAAACTACACAACTTACCTTTATACCTTCAGTTTGACCGTATAAGGCTTTATACAGGGTGAGTGGAGGACAGAAATAGACAGGAGGCTAAGGCATAAAAAGTCTCATTATTCACTGCCACTTGTGTCTGTGTGTCCTGGTGTATCATCATTTTCCAGTCTGTTTTGTTCTCTAAGTAAGGCTTTGGCTGTCTCTTCTGTTCCAAAATAATTGTTACACTTCCCTTTTTCTTAAAATTGTGATGTCAGTATCAACACATCGCCCAGTGCTTCCTTCCCCATTACACCTTACTTCACTTGCTGCTTAAATGACGACATAATGGAAAGACAGTATAATCACACTTCCCACTCATTAGTTGCAGAAAAGACCTTTAAAACCTTTCAAAAAACAAAACAGTTGATTGTGACACTGTAAATGAACAATCATTGATATTCTTTGTCATTATGAATATTATTTATTGTTTTTAAAATGACTATGTTGATTTACAGTATATTTTTAATATAATGGATTAGAGTTCTTGGGTGTCAGAGTTGACTTTGATGACCCCTAGTGGTCTTGCTAGATGAAGACACTGTGGGAAACAGCATTCCATGACTTCTTCCCTGTCAGCCTCACAGATGTGACCCAGGACACACACACTGCACAACTTCTCACCACTATTGTCTGTTTTCTACAAATGAAAAACTATGCCATAAGTTTGTATATATTTCAAAGATCAAATATTCTAAATTCAAATAAAAATCCTACACACAGGAGCTTCAAGTTATTACATTAAAAACATTGGCTCTATAGCTACTGATCTGATTTGTCTCAAGGTTGTTGTGAAATATGTATTTCACAAGGTACAAACTCATAAAGGATTTTAATGGCTTTCTTTTTAATCATCAGGCCAACCCGTTTATGACTGCGCCGACAGAATGAGCACAATCATGGCCAAAACGCCACCTCAGACTACCTGCCAAGCCACCGTCAAAGTCCACAGTGACATAAGAAACCAGTCTTTACGGATCAATCAAACTCATCACGATCTGTTTTTAAGCAGGTTAGGCTCCACAATATACCAAGAGCTAACAGGGGACTCATTCATGGATTTATGTTTATTCACAAACCAATCACTAATTCAATCTTTGTGTTCTCAGGGCATGGATGAAGATGCCACTCTGGTATACACTGCTGCGTTGGGGCTCTTTTGTGTCCTTGCTGATATTTCTGTGCATAGTTCTTAAATGTACCAAAACAAGACACAGAGAACATGCGAAGAGGAAGAGGAAGGTTCACTTCAAGCAATTACCCCATTTGGCTCAGTGATCTTCATTTTACAATGATAGTTCTTAGTCTTATCAATGTCTGTAATAGTTGTTTTGTGGTTTTATTGCTTCTGTGGAATCATGTGATGAGTGAAGAGTCTGGGTCATAATTTATGTCAGCATGTTTATCATGGGTGTCTTATTTTTTTTCAAATGCCATTTAAAAAAGACATACACATACAAATCCCAGGTCTTCATTCATTCACCAGGCTTTCTGTTTAATCTATTTAAAAATATGAAAATAGAGGAATAATAAACCCCCACATGTTTGTATTCTGAGGTTTTTTTTTCTCCAGTCACACAATAGGAAATTATGAAACAAAGGCGTGTGCCAGTACTTTTTTCTGTGGAAATACGGAGCACAGACCACATACAATGCAGCCCTTATCTCCGCCATGTTCAAACCAACTAGATCTGTTTCTAGTATGTTGGCTTTATTTTGATACATACATGAGTGTAACTTGGGAGACAAGTCAATAAAGGAGTATTTATGTATACACACGTATATATATATGTGTGTGTGTGTTTGTGTATATATACATATATATACATCCCTTTCTTCCGAGTTGCATGTATATATTTATGTTGTACTGGCAGTGGAATAGCTGAGAATTGTTGAATATATTTTATTGAATTGTTCAAGTTGGTTTCTTTTTGTTTGGTTTTTTTTCTCTTAAAGCTGATTGTTGTCCCATTTTGGTTTTTTACTTACTGGGTGTAAACCAATTGGGTGTGGAAATGTTACGATGAGTGTTGCAAACCTTCCATGAACAAGGATGGATTCTTCAGATTATAAAGTAATGCAAATACCTCACCCACACACTGGTAACTAACCTTTTGTATAAACAATGAATCAGTGGTGAGGTGGTTTATGGAAAGGAAATGTATTGTAGTCTTAGTTACAAGACCAGTTGATAAAAAATTTGAAAAGGTTAATAGAGGAATATGTTCAGCTCTAGACATAGAGTACAATAACTATAACAGCTCCCAGAAAGTAGAGATATTATCTGTGAACTTATAATTTGACTGTGAAAACCAGTCCTATAGATGGTGAAGAAAATTTAAAAATTTGGGCCAGTTTAAATCCAAATTTAAACCACTTAAACAACTACAACTCATTCAAGTGTCTTAGGTCAATATATAACATTCATTTTTCTATAAAGCAAAACTGGAATTTACAAAACAGTAACACCACAAATTCAAAGGTGGCTTTCAGGTTGTGGAAGTGTGAACAATTCAGTCATTTTCAGTCAAAAATTGTCTGTCATTCTTTTGGGTTCGTCTGATTTTTGCAAACATATTTTCTTGCCCAACTATTAACTTATTATGAGTTTAAATGCTTTTACCACTGTACATTTGGTACATTTACAGGCAGGAAAGAAAAATAGTCAGATGATCTTTTTTTTTTTTTTTTTTTTAATAAATTCCATTCACTTTTTGCCAAGGAGGAAGCATGTCATTTCCACGTATTGACTCTCCCTGGGGTGGGTCTATGACATAATTCTCTATGAATGCTTTGTCTGATTGTCTACACTGTTAGGACAGAAATTCTGGCAAATAATTGGCCGCCGAAAAACAGAAATAGTGTATTTATTTTTCCAGAAACATACAGCCAACAATACCACAACATAAAGATATATGCCATCATAAATCGTGGTCAAAGAGGACACATTCTTCGGGAATATTATTCAAATTAACTTTATAGGTGTGGGCTCGAAGTCTGTTTATGAGAGAGATAAACGTTACCTTTGAACACAGCTGCGTCACTGTTGATGTTTCCGAAATCCAAGTTTCACTGGAAGGCACCACAGGCCACGCCACGCCCATTTTTTTTTGACGGGAAGTAGGTGATTCAGGGGAAGAAGCCGAGACACACCATTTTGGAACAAGGTGCTGCCATTGTGATTCCTCTCGTTTTGTGGGGTAAGGCATATCTCGGTCTTATAGTTTTACTAACCACGCAACCTAAACTAACCGAAAACTGAACGGCGATATCGGGCTAACGCGACTAAAACAACATGTCATTTTCGCTTGTTGGGTGCTACGTGGGTTGACTAAACCCATCACATTAATTTCTTGAATTAGATAATGTATTGATTAACAGGAAGTTCAGACACTCAACTGTTAAGCACTTTTAAATCCGCCATAGGTCCAATTTAAATTGCTTAGCAAAGTCAAGAATTACACCGTTAGCTTTACTCGGATGTGTTACCGCCCCGTTTTTTGTTTTTTTTTACTAAGAAAAAGCAACACACGACGTAGTAGTTTTAAGGGCCGACATATCACTGCTTTTTAGGCCTCTACATTTTTATTTTTTAAACTTGTAACCGAATTTGCAGGTCGAAATTGTCACTATATACAAACGGTTAAGTCGCTGGGTGAGGTTAGCTATTCTGCTAGCTAATGTCGACATATTTTTGAATAACGTTTGGCTGAATGTTTTCTAAACTACGTGACATGATAACTATGCTAAACGCAAATACCTCCAAAGATTAGCCGGATAAGCACCATTTTGCGACTAAGTGTTTGTCAATATTTAAGATATTGGTCATTTTTTTGACCTGAAGTGACGTAATATTAATGTTTTTACTTAAATGGGTGCTGTACCGATGTACCTGTCAACGTTGGCCTTGCGTGTAATTTAAGAGACAGTCTTGCTCGGATGTGATCAATGCGAAGTTAATACTCTAACTCTCACTCTTTACGTTTTTCTTTCAGACAGGGGCTTATTGACCGATCTCATCATGGGTGTCACTCACTTCCTCCTGCTGGGCAGTCTTGGCCTTGCCATTACTGTCCAAGGTGAGTGGCACTGTGGATAAGCTTGTTGTGCCATAAATGCGATTAGATACACATGCTGGTGTTTGGTCTTAAGTTAACTCTCTTTCTCTTTCATTGTAGCTCAAAACTGTGGCCAACCTGTGCTACACGACACCATGTTTGTGAAGGGCGATGACATTCTTCGACCATCATTCCAGGACGGGGCTATAGTTCATTTGGGCTGTAAGGAAGGTTACCGGTCTTTAGGGCCTACAGATATTACTTGCACCGGTGGCCAATGGACTCCTGTGAGGATGACATGCGAGAGTAAATATTACCACTTGATTTTTTACATTCACATGATTGATAGCCAAAATCATTCACAACCAGTTTTGGCAGTATTCCCTGATATACACTGACTGGCCACTTTATTAGGTACACCTTCCTAGTACCTGGTTGGACTCCCTTTAGCCTTCAGAACTGCATTAATTCTTCATGGCATAGACTCAACAAGGTGCCGGAAACATTCCTCAGAGATGTTGGTCCATATTGACATGATAGCATCACACAGTTGCTGCAGATTTGTCGGCTGCACATCCATGATGCGAATCTCCTGTTCCACCATATCCCAAAGGTGCTCCATTGGATTGAGATCTGGTGACTGTGGAGGTCATTTAAGTACAGTGAATCCATTGTCATGTTCAAGAACCGTGTGACATGGTGCATTATCCTGCTGGAAGCAGCCATCAGAAGATGTGTACACTATGGTCATAAAGGGATGGACATACTCAGCAGTAATACTCATTTAAACAATGTTCAGCTGGTACTAAGGGGACCAAAGTGTGCGAAGAAAACATCCCCCACACCATTACACCACCACCACCAGCCTGAACTGTTGATACAAGGCAAGATGGATCCATGCTTTCATGTTGTTGACGCCAAATTCTGACCCTACCACCTGAATGTCGCAGCAGAAATTGAGACTCATTAGATCAGGCAACGTTTTTCCAGTCGTCTGTTGTCCCGTTTTGGCGAGCCCATGTGAAATGTAGCCTCAGTGTCCTGTTCTTAGCTGACAGGAGTGGCACCTGGTGTGGTCTTTTGCTTCTCTAGCCCATCTGCTTCAAGGTTCGACATGTTGTGCATTCAGAGATGCTCTTCTGCATATCTAGGTTGTTTCGAGTGTTTTATTTGAGTTACTGTTGCCTTTCTATCAGCTTGAAGCAGTCTGGCCATTCTCCTCTGACCTCTGGCATCAACAAGGCATTTTTGCCCAGAGAACTGCCGCTCACTGGATATTTTCTCTTTTTCGGACCATTCTCTGTAAACCCTAGAGATGGTTGTGCAGGAAAATCCCAGTAGATCAGCAGTAAGTAAAATACTCAGACCAGCCCATCTGGCACCAACAACCATGCCATGTTCAAAGTCACTTAAATCACCTTTTTCCCCTTCTGATGCTTCGTTTGAACTTCAGAAGGTTGTCTCGACCATGTCGACATGCCTAAATGCATTGAGTTGCTGCCATGTGATTGGCTGATTAGATATTTGCCTTAACAAGCAGTTGAATGGGTGTACCTAATAAAGTGGCTGGTGAGTGTAGATTCCTCTAGTAAATAATCTCTTACCAACATCGAAATGCTGCTTTTAAACGAGTGACTGGTAATATCGAGTGACCAGTCTGTTGAGTCATTTGTGAGTATTATCATCCAATAATTTTTAAGGGAGGAATTTAATCCTTATGACATTTTTCTTTTTACAGAGAAGAACTGTGGCTCTGCTGGAGAGGTTCCAAATTTAGAAATTGACTACCCTGAAGGGACTGAGTATGGCGCTCAACTCAAGTTCGAATGTAAACCTGGGTTAGTAATAAACCAATCTCTCTTATGGTTTATAATCAGCTGTGAGTAGTGTATTTCAACTCTAAAATGTCAGCACCCATAATATTTCCCAGTCAAAAATCAACTTATTGCAGTTAAAATGGGTGGACTTGCTTACTGTTCAGTGTCGTAATGTGAAATGTAAGTGCTAACATAGATTCTTCTTCAAATTTGTTGTCTGAAGTCAACCTTTTTTCCCCCATAATTAGTTACCATGCAGTTGGTGGCAGCCCGAATATCTTTTGTAGAGAACAGGGGTGGGATGGCAGGTTGCCTACATGTGAAGGTTGGTAATCTTTGTGTGTTAATGCAAGTCACATGACTAACAACAAAAGCTTCACAAAAGACAAAAAAAATTCTAAAAGAGCCTGTTTGCATTCTAATAGTTGTCATCTTTACTTTGCAGAGACGACTTGTGATCAACCACCTCCGGGGAACAATGCCAATTTCAAACCACTAAGCGACGAACCCTATCCATATAGAGCAGTTATAACGTACACTTGTCTCGGTGGATTCGTACTCAATGGATCAAACACTTTAACATGTTCAGAAGATGGAAAATTCCACCCAGAACCGCCAAATTGTATCAGTAAGTGTGTGTGTGTGTGTGTGTGTGTGTGTGTGTGTGTGTGTGTGTGTGTGTGTGTGTGTGTGTGTGTGTGTGTGTGTGTGTGTGTGTGTGTGTGTGTGTGTGTGTGTGTGTCTGTCCCCATCCTTTTCAACATTTTCCAATGTAATCTCAATGGTGACTGATACTTTCACATGCAGGTTATTTTGGTCATCTGTATTAACTTCCTATTTCTTTTCCTGCAGAGGTTGAATGTGAAGAGCCTGATATTAAAAATGCCTTTCAAGTTAGCGGTGCTCGACCCCCTTATGGACACAAGGCTACTGTGAAGTATCAGTGCAATCCTGGATTTGTCTTGGAAGGACAAGATACCCTGATATGTGAAATAAATAGCAAATGGTCAACTTCATTTCCAACATGTAAACGTAAGTCCTAAATGAAGATTACTACCTGTCTTAGATCTGTAAAGACTATCTAACCTGTTTTGTTTGCATGTGATTTTATAGTCATTCTAATTTCAGATTTTATTACATTCCTACATGTGGTGAGCTAAATCGGATGTTTTATTTTATTTTATTTTATTTTTTGCTCTGGGGTTTCAAATAAGGAAATTCTTACAGCCACCGTTAGCAAAACAGTTCCCACAAATTTTAAAATATTTTCACTCTGACTCTAAAGTCTCTTTTATTCATATTATGAAATTACCACTGCTACTGTTTAAAACTCCTGGATAATTTCATAATAATACATTTTAATGTCTTCTTCCATAATCCTCCAATCCATTCCAAATCAAGGTACAATACAGTAATTCATTACATCAACATAGAGATAAAAATGTATTGCATGAAAGATTTGTCACAGCTGGATGTGTGATTCTGTGCATATTGTTCAGCTGTAGCATGATTGCTTTTAAAAAAAGGTGTATCATAACACCATCATCAGAATAATGGCTACATTTTTGAGCATAGGATTTGGATGAGGCCGTGCTGCTGTGCAATATCTTACCCCTGTTTGTTCATGGGGACAAGTTTTAGAAAGGCAGTGAGGGGACCAGTTACATATTAACAACAACTAACAAGTTTCTACAGCCTAAGAGGCTGACTCAGTAGCATGCAGTAATTAAAGTGAGCTACTTCATGATCGTGAGCTTGGCATATTCCTGATATCACTATCACTGTCCTGATTCCTCCTTTTATGTTCTTGCAGTCATTCCAACGACAACTATAGCTACTACTACTACTACTACTACCACCACCACTACCACTACCACTACCACTCCCACTCCTACTCCTTCAACAAAGAAACCGACAGGTAGAGTCCATTTTAATGCATAACCACCAAAAGGCCCATAGTGTGCTCACTTGATATAATGGTGCAATTTGTATTGGCCAAAAAAGCTTTTTTTGGGGAGACAGTTGTAGTTGATCCAAGTGATAGTATATTTACAAGTGTAAACATGCTTTCAATTCCTGCTCATATTACTTGCTCTTAGGTAATACAGGCTTGAGTGATATGACAATTGGTGATTTGTCAGACCTGTTTACAATAACACCAATACAAAATTTTTATATTTGTGTGAATGTAATGAATTACTGTACTTTACCTTGATTTGTACGTTATTGAACGCATTGGATTCGCCAAAACAGAAGTTTGTTTTACACTGCAGTTTTGACCTTTGCAAGTCTGGTTGGCTAAAGGGTTAACCATGGCAACTCAACCAGAATTCAAAATTGTTTTCCCAGTTAATGTTGTGGATATTCTCCAAAAAAATCATTGAAAATTAAATTCACTGGACCTTGCAAAACCCTGTAGCTTTACTCCAAATACTTTTCTAGCGTTGAATTTTTCTGTCCTCTTGTTAAAGTTTACAATTCTTTGTATGTTTATTCTTCTAAGCCTCACCTATTGCTTATCTTTCACTGGATTGGCTTGAAATCTGTACTGAACATCCAAGCAGCCCTACAGATTTCTCAAAATGCTGTGTGTGTGTGTAAAGCAAACACTGTTGTAGACCAGTCACACACAATTAACAGCAGCTGCAACACAGTATAGCCAGTGCTAAACACGATGTCCTATACCTCAATAGCATTTCCACAAAATGTTGCTCAGCCCTAGGTGATATGTCTATGTAAGATACAGTAGCTGTAACTGAACTTCTGTTTCAGATCGTCTTCATCCAACTGACGGACCTAAGGACCCAAGTAAATCATCAAAAATAATCTTTTATGTTAGATTCATTTTTGTCCTCTACTCTGTCTTCATCTCTCTGTGTCCTCATTTTCTCTCTCTTTTTTTTTTTTTTTTTTTTTTTTAGCAGAGAATGGCGGTCAGGGGCTTTCGACAGGAACTAAAGCTGTACTTGGGACACTGATACGTAAGTTTCAACTTCATCCTTGAACAGTAGATCAAGAATGTGGAGAGATAATATTGGCCCAAAGTAAGATCATGATGGCCTCAGAAGTACAGCATAGTTATATAACAGTACACTGTGAAATTCATGAGAGGTCATTGTGTTCTTACGTAGATCAATAAATAAGAATAAATTGACACGTTTAGCCTTTAGAACATACTCATGCAGTAATGGCTAGATGTGTCACTTTGTGACTCAAATTAGCTTTATGTTTTGTACATGAAATCTACTTCGCAGTGGAATGCACATATAATGTTTACATCATTATTTCTGAATTGCAATACTCAATTTTTTAAAAAAATCTATTTTTTCCCTTATCATAGCACTTGGTGTTATTGCTGTCGCTTTGGTTGTATATTGGTGGAAAAAAAAAAGGTAAAAGGTTTTATTCAACTGTGCAGACTAACCCCTGAAACGGCTTCATCCCCATAACGGCATGTCCATGTTTTCGTTTGCATCCCAGACTGACCATTAACAGTGCTCAATCGCTTTCACGGCTTCTCCAACCTTTTTGTTTCTGTCTCAGTGTATTTGGTCAGCATTTTCAAACCGTCTGACCTCTGTGTCTGTCGTGTATTATTAAGTGTTGCATGTTGATGTTGTGTGAATTTGTGAGGCTTTTTGGCTTAAGGATTTTCTCTACCACAGTATCAACATTGTCATTAAGGTGCGCTGTAATAAGCCCTCAGAGTACTCTCCTGTACAGAGCTGTCAGTCACTCATTGGAAAAAACTCTGCCCCAACTGCTTTATGAAAGTTTTTATCATGTATTGACAAATGCACTCAAATGTCGAGGTCAGCCAAATGCAACATGTAGATGATTAAGCATGTTCAAGTATTAACAATTAGGTATGCAGTGGTTACATTATCTGATTTCGTTATGCACACCTTATAAATGTTAATACTTGGTGGTGTTTATTGCTTTCTGTTGTTTTCATGGATTTCATGTCTCATTCGCATCAGCTTATATGGCACATAGTCCCTGGTAGGATCTAAAGGATGACAGGAACAATTGGCAATGGAACATTATCATTATTATTACTTATTCATTATTTGTGAACAGTGGTTCATTTATTAAGCAGTGGTTGCTGGTATGACACATGGAAATGCAGTTTAGGAAACGCCTTTTGTTTCCTGTTTGTGCAGAGTTATTGCTGTGTAATGCCTAACAGCTCTATAGGAGAGTACCTTCAATACAAAATATGCATCAAAGCTTCACAACTTTCTTTTTGCCGGTAACAACACTCAACAAATCAGTCAAGGAATTAAAAATGTGGCCACATTTGGTGGCATTATAGCCACATTACTATTTGAATACCATGTTAATCTTTTTTTTCCCCCTCAGTAATATTTCAAAATTTCGTACACGGGGCCACATGATATGAAGATAAAAGTGCTATTTGAACTGTTGTTGGAGTGTAACAACAGACTCCATATACAATAATGACCTGACTGTATCTTGATGATACTGTGGTGACCTGTTGATTTTCGCTTTCAAAAATGAACAGGTAGTACTTGGCATCTCAAAGTAATACCCACACAACTTTGTACTGTATGTTTTGGCTGTAAGAGATAGTTGTGTAGCAGCACAGAGGGCTGGGGCTTGATGCATAAAACTCTGTGCAGATTTATGTCCAAAACTATGTGTACGCACAAAACCAGAAATATGCATATGCAGTCTTTTTGTCAGAATGCGTACGCATAATTCTGTTTTATAAGTCTTACTCATTGAGAAATTGGACGCACATGCACAAACCTCATTTCCACCCATTAACCATAAATAGATCAAGACACTCCTTTAATACATCAGCTTACACACCAAAACATTGTCTGTGCCACAAGTTATCAGGCATGGCACAAAAAAGAAGCACAATTTCACTGTTTGTAGGTCGGATCACAAACGGGAGCTCATCAGTAAACTTTAGTACAATAACTCCTACTGTAAGGTCCTGTTTTACTCTTCATTTGTCGGGACTAGAGACAGGCTACCAGGCAGGCGTCTGCAATTGTGATTAGTAAATATTAAAATAGTATCAAATGAGTTTACAGAATGCCTCACAATAAATAAGGATATAAGATTGAACAATGCTAAAGGAAACATTTAGCACACAATTATTTCCATTTATGAATTGTCAGTGAATTGTTTTTCTGTTTAAACAACAGCTAAACTTATATTGATAATAATGAAAGAAGCTCTGTGAAGTTGGCTGTTCTGTTTAATGTTAAATTCCGTGTCTCCTTTATTTAGCATTTTCACGTCACTGTATCTTAACTTGGCTTGCGTGTACACATGGTCAAAAGAATGCGTGAGGTGCTCAAAGTCTCACCGCACGTTCTGTTTAAAAATTCCAATTCATGTGCGGGACATGGTGTACGCATGGTTTTTGTGTATGCGCATCATTTATGCACCTGGCCCCTGGGTGTTTGTGTGCAGTATTCTTTTGTAGATTATATAGTCCGGTGGGTGAAGAGGGTGCATCTCTTGACTTTGTCAATTTTGCTGGCTTCCTATTTGCTGGGAGCAGTACATATACAGTAATGTTGACCAGTCATTATTGGATTACAGTTCTCAGAGAAGCTATCCTGAAAGTGTGCCTACAAAAGATGCAGAGGAAGTACAACTATCGGTAAGAAGATGGACCACTGACCACACTTGAACTCATGTATGGCAAATTAACAGTCATGAGACATGCAAGAACAATATGTGATTCGGTATGCAGATATTTCTATAATATTTTATTTTGTATGTCCATGCTATGCTGTATTATTGCATTAATGTTTTTCTTCCCTCTTCCACATTACCCTGGCATGCGAACTAACCTGTCTGTTGAACAGGACAACTGCCTGTCCTCAAACCCTGTTTAACTTTTCCTTCTTTCACAGCACATTAGGAGTTTTTACATTATGTCAAAAAAAGTCTCATCTACACAACTTTCCTTTGCTTTTTCTTTTTTGCAGTAATGACCCTGTTTGTCCAGTACTGCTTGGTGTAAAAACACCTTGAACAGAGGAATGTCACTGGATGAGGCTTCAAATGTCTTTGTGCTCTGCATGTGGATGGCACAATTTTACGAAACGACCTGAAGATTCGTTTCTGAATGGCGGTCTGAGATTCAGAAACCTCTGCAAATTGAGCTCAATCCCCAGTTTATGCTTCAAGTGGATCCCTTGATGGGCCACTCCTAACCACACTTTTTCCTACTCTTCATAATTCAATCCAGTGGTGTTTAGGATACCTTCCTTTCCAACATCACAACAGTTTTTCTGTTCTGTAATTATGAAGGAATGAGATTTCATGCTAATTAGAAAAGTTTGTTTCTTTATTTTAAACATTTGCACTATGACTCACACCACAGCTCACCCAGGCTATTATAGTTTCAGCTGCACCAATGCCTTGAAATAGGCAAAATCGGTTAACAATGTTCAACCATATACACAGCAATTGGGATTAAATAATTTTCTTTTTAAAGCCAAAAAAAAGGTTGGTGCTTAAAAAACACTGGATACACCTGTAAATATTCATATAAAATGTTACACCATTTGTGTTATTGAAATGGAAATGGTAAATTCCCTAGAAGAATCTGAGAGAGAGAGAGAGCGACAGAGTGAGAGAGAGCAAGAAAGCAAGAGAGAGATGTAAAACAGTTCCTAGCATAGTGCCTGACATCAGTCAATTGCCTTAATGCAAACAGCCAAGTGTTTTAGCTTGTCAATTGTGTGTGAATTGCATAAATGTTAATGTGTTTGTTGAGGTCAGTTAAAGGCTTAGGTACTGGCCCTCCTGAGTTTAAGGTGTGTACTAAATAATAAGACATGTTTAATGTTGGCACATTGTTCAGTGTTTCCCCTAGGGATACAGCTTTGGCAGGAAAGCAGCAGAACTCGCACTAAACTGGAATGAAACGAGTACACATAAATTCCGTAAAAAACATAAAACATTTTGTCTGTTTAATTTTGGGAGGCCTCCCCTCAGGGCAGAGGTAAGGGAATACTGTTATTTGTGCCCTGTAGCATCATCAAATTCATTTTAAACAATTTTCAATAACAGAAATGACAAGCTATGTCTGTGGGTATTTAAACATTTTCTCTGTTTAATTTTTTTGCACTTGCTTTCATTTTATCTTTATTTATTAAAATAAAATTTGTGTCAGAACATCAGTGGCAGTTTATGTATCGTTTTGAGATGGGCATAAAGCTGCTCTTAAATTTGCACTGCCTTTTGTAATCAGTTAATCAAATAAAACAGAAAATGAAAATTCACCGTTGTGTTCATATCACACTTTTAATGTGCATATACACAATATGTACACAAGCTTAGTTTATAATGACTCACTCTCAAGCAATGGAGTATGAAAATGTGGATGAAACTCATTAAATTACTTGTGTGAAACCATTTATATACATTCTGTTGATCCACATTGTGTCTATTTTGTATATTCCAATGCAATGAGTCTGGATGGAACCTATAAAGAGAAAAACAGACTATTGGTTGTGTTTTTATTATTAAATATTTCAAACCTATTGTATCACACTTAATTCCATCTTCAGTTTGTGAGAAAGATTTATTATGTTATTCACATTACAGAGGAGCTTCTCCATAATATACAGCCATAATCTGCACTCTGTTTACTATAGATTTAATACGGATAAATGGAATTAATATTCACCTTAAAGACTATACATGTTAAAATTGAACACGTGAACATGATATATTAGTTTTTTTTAACTGAATGTCCCAATATTTTAAAAATGAGTGGGACTACTGTAGTTTACAGTAGTACCATTTGTGGGCACAGAGACAAAAAAAAACAACACAAACAAAAATTCCTGATATAATATTTTATGTTGCAGCACCCCCTTGTGGATGTAACAGTGGAAACATTAAAATAATTGATCAAGTTGGCAAACATCAGTGGTGAATTGTTAAAAGTCACAAGCGCAATTTAAATGTATTTTTACTTTACTATTTTCATTTAATGCTTCTCTAGACTTACATCACTAGATTGCAAATATTTTACTTCTTGCCATTAGTTTTACTGTTGTGTTTATTTGTCCATGCAAACATAAGAGATGTCTCTGTCTTTTAGGATGCTAGATGCAAAATAATCCATTTTGCTAATTGTATTTGTTTTCTTTTACTTTACTTAATTTATGATGCAGGACTTCTATGCATTATGTATAGAGTATTTTAACCTTGTGATACTGTCACTTTTACTGAATATTTCTTCCTCCTCTGTACAAATTAATCTATATGTCAATGAGAGATCCTGGATTATTGGAGAACTGAATTTGCGATGGTGTTAGTAACCGCTGTGAGAGTAACTTTTTTTTTAATCAGTTTAAAATGTTGACAAAAACTTTCACCGAAGTCAATGCATAGCCAGTAAAATGAAGAGCACAGCTTAGTTGCAAAATCCACCTTAAGGCAAGACGAGATCTGTCCTTCACTGTAACCGATTTCAAATGGTGCTAGAAACAGAAGCAGACTCTGAACACCAAAAGAAATCGGTCAACCTTGGAGAGAGGACATAAAGCTTGAGCTGTCAAACATCACTGTAGACTGGTGGTTTTGTAGCCGCTGAGTGGTGCTTCAGGGAGTGACACTTCCCAGGTGAAGTTGTCTCATTCTTTTACCTCTTACGACACTTCATGGTTGCTGGTCAGTGAAACACACTTCCCACCCCAAGAACACTGATTTCAAATGGTGCTAGATAGGTGACAATACTCTAAGCCACCATCTGAAACCAGCTTCCAAGGGGGGCAGTCCTGACAGAAGAATTCCTGTGGCATGAAACGCCTTTGAATCTGGAAAACAGTGGAAATTAAGTACATATTAGTAAAAAAAAAAAAAAAAAAAAAAAAAAAAAAATATATATATATATATATATATATATATATATATTATTAGCTGTAAACTATGTAAAATAGTGGAATATTAACTTATGAATAGTAGAAAACAATAGAAAATGAAGTTATTGGTAGAAAATAGTGGAGAATTGGGTTATTATTAGTAGAAAAAAATTTAAAAATAAAGATATCAGTAGAAAAACAGTTGAAAATGAAGTTATTAGCAGAAAACTGGAAAATGAACTTATTAATAGTATAATATGTAAAATGAACTTAGTAGAAAACAATGGAACATGAAGTTATTAATAGAAAATAGTGGAAAATGAGGTTATTGTTACAAAAAAAGCTATGGAAAATAAAGATATTATTAGTAGAAAAAAGAGGAGAATTACGTAATTAGTAGTAAAGTGTGGAAAATGAAGTTCCTATTGGTAGAAAACAATGAAAAATGTAGTTCTCAATAGAAAATAGTGGAAAATGAGAATATCATTAGTACAAAAACAAACAACAAAACAATGGAAAATCAAGTTATTAGTGTTTGAAAACAATTGAAAATAAAGATAGTATTGGTAGAAAACAATGGAAAATAAAGTTACTAGTAGAAAACAATTGAAAATGAAGTTATTAGTAGAAAACTGTGGAAAATTAGGTTAATAGTAGTAAATTGTCAAAATTGAAGCTCTTATTTTTAGAAAAAAATAAAGATATTATTTGTAGAAAAAGTGGAAAATTTAGTTAATATTAGGAGAAAAGTGGAAAATTATCAGTAGAAAACAGTGGAAAATAATTAGTAAAATTAGCAAATTGGTGGCAAAAATTGACAAAAAGAAGTGAATCTCTATTAAAGTGGATGTGGTATGAGCAGGAATCCCTGTGGTGGACTCAAGAAACATTTTAGTTAGAGCAAATGAAACAAAAGGATTTGAGAGAACCAAAGAGTGGTTGAGATGCAGCAGCAGATACACATGTAGCCTGATATCCTCTTGTACCATAATTAACAAAGAGCCCAGGAAAGATACTGTAGATGTGAAGCAGTTACTGATATGGCTACAAACCTGAGGGACATCACAGATTTAGCAGTCTGCAACACATACAAATGTTTTCATGTTTTGAATTCATATTTTCAAGAGGGCAAAATTTGTCATGGAAAATGGGAGCAGACATTTAAAAAAAATTGGGATGCTGGCACATGCAGCATTTCTCTGAAGTTAAATTCATATTCTATTCAAAATCTATTAAGGTACTTCACTTTACCTCTGATCACCTGAAACAGTTAAGGTTTTGGAGTGATGCTCAGGGGCATCCAAAAAGACAAAGACGTCTCTGAAGGAGAACCACTGCATGCTCTGTTAACAAATGTGAATTAGTCATTAATCAAACACCCACAATAACATGACACAAATATGCATGACATTTACCACAATAGACTGTTACACTGGTTCCTTCTTGCAGTTGGGAAAGTTGACTTCAATAAGATATGTGAGATGACTGAGGAGAAAATCTATTAGAGGCATGGTCATCTTAAATCCCAGCTCATCCAGAGGCCTAACATTTGCAAAAAGAACAATTAATTTTTTTTAACAATGCTTCCTTGGTCTCCATTATGCTGATCACTGAATTAGTGACAGACACAGTATGCTTTCAGTGATGTTGTCTGTGTCTCCCAAAATTAGGGGTCCAGGGAAGCCTGGCAGCCTCTTTGAGACTGGGGACCACAAATGCAGCACACTGGTTTGGACTCTCAGGCTTGTGCCCAGAAAGAAGTCTGATTCACTGCCCTGGTTGAGGCCGGAAAGCAGAGAGGAGGGAAGCAGGTGAAGGGAGAGTGAGAGACAGAGACGAAATGGAAAACCACCGAGAAAGCACCAGAACACACACCCCTCTCACTCTATCTCTCTCTAACACACCTACACAACTGATCTGATACTCGATCCAAGCTTCACGGATGTGTGAGGGGGGCCAAACAAGAACAGACACATAAAACACTGTCACTGTATGTCTTCAACGTACCGGCTCACCTACAGCTATATACAGACAGGCCTCGATGAGTCCTCTCTTCTCTGTTGCTTGGTAGAATAGCGTGGATGATGAGGAGTCCGTTGCTCTCCAGCCACTACAAGAGAAAAGCAAGGAAGTGGAAGTCAATCGCTGGCAATGAGAGCCATGACGCAGGCACAAAGCAACAATACACTGACAGGGTGGGGCAAGGACAGGTAGTGGCCAGTTCGCTGACTTGTTGCCAAGTGCTTCAACCAAATACAAAACTACCCAGTCATTTCTTAAAACATTTTTTTCCTCGTTTTTACCCTTTGCAGGTGAAAGGATAACTGACAATTCATTGTTTTGCTTGTGCCTCCAGAACACATGCCTACACACAGTCTGCCTTCATTTCTTCATGTTAACAATGACAAATCCCATAAATACTACAGTACTTGTCCTTAACTGATTAGAGCCGTATCAGGGAAGCCTGGCCCCCAGCTGCAAAACATCAGATGCGATTTACTTTTGATTTTCACAATAAGAAGAAGGACAAAACGGCTTTTACAAGTCCATTTTTTTGTTCTGTGTGTGAGGGTGTGTAAAGCAATGCCTGTGTGCGTGTGTTTGCATGGTAGCCACAGTGACGGCTCTGATCAGAGGGACTGTGTATTCGTAGGTGTCTAGTTCCTTCGCCTGGATAGCTCAACCCAACCCTGTCAATTTTCTTTTTCGGGCTGTTTGTTGCTTGTGTGCCACTGGACCTGTTGTGTAATGCTTATAAAATATTTAAAGGGACAGGAGGCCTTCAGAGAGTGGTCAGTGACATCAGGATGGACCTGTGAAGCACCCTGAGTAAACCCATAAGGGTAACACAGTATCTTCGTAGTAAACAATACCAACAATAAATCGCTGAATGAGTAAACTGCAGTAAAATATGCTTGATAAGCAATTTGATGGTGACAGTTCATTTTAAGTTCAGTTAAAATACAGCTTGTGTGTTTAAAAAAACACAACATGATGAATCAACTGTCTGGAAGGAAGGTGGAATACTGTACTTCTGTTTCTGACTGTGTGTCACCTTTTGCCTTGTGTTGACGTGTAGCCTCCACAGACCAGTAGATTAACCATAGTCTTAACTGACTGAAAAGAGAAATGACCTCCAACAGTGGTGAGGAGCCTGGGACGGTACCAGAATCTTTTTTACAATCATCTTTAAAAAAAAAAAAAAAAAAAAAAAAAAGGAAAAATAAATACGCAGTCTTAGTATACAGTTTGTTATACCATCAGCACATTTAGAAGAGAGCGAGCGAGATAGATAGGGAGAGCGAGAGAGAGGGAGCCACTGACTGTAGAAGCAGGAGCTGCAATGCAGACCACGGGCAGCCACACGCTCTTGCATCATCTCAGAAATGTGGCATCGTTTGGACGCTGGACTTCCAGCCAGGAGAATGAGAAGACCTGCTTCTCGTCGAGGGGTTTAAATCCTTCGTGTGGTTACCCCCCTTAACACGAACACAGAAAGGTACTGGGGAGTGCCAGGCCTAAGATGCTGAGCAGCTCTCTCTTACTGACGGTCCAGAGTGAACAGGAAGGCCTTGGTAACACTTTATTTTAAGGGTCTCATAGTTTCCTATAATTTCTTAGAAAGGAACTGATATGTTGCTGTAAATTCGTAGGAAGGCTCCTGAAAGTAATTTGGAAATAACTCTTGGAAAGATGTGTTCTGTTAGTACACTTGCATTTCATTAATTTGATTAATTGCTGGTGCAACCTAGAAACAGCAGGCCACATGCAAAAATGTGAAAATTTGTCTGTAGCCAAGCATATGGAGATCAAGTTAACAAATATTTACTCTGCTCTAAATTGATCCAGTCATTAAGATCTTACCATTTCTTTCAAGGAAATTTCTCTGGAAATAAACACCAAGTTAACCCAACTAACGCAACTGAAAGACAGAGCATTGTCTCTATTTTCTCTGTCATCACATTTCAGGAAACATCCAGGGAAATTACGGTATCTGTAAAACATTGTGTTACTAAGGCCTTAGGTTTGCCCACTGCATCATAACAGGGAGGTACAGATGGAAATGTCAGCATTGGCTAGATGACGAATGTATGATAATCACCTCACAAATGCTATTGTCCTCCTGAAAGATATACACTCAGGAACACAGGCAGCGATGTTCCCGGCTGAAAACTCTGATTCATCACTTACCAGCTCTCTAAACGCACAAAGAAAACTCTTGTTACCACTGTTACAAATTCCCCTGTTACCTTTTTAACAATCAACAATAGATCCACCCGTATGAACATATATGACGCTCATGTATGCAAAACCTTTGTAGAAGAGAACAACGCTTCTTAACCAATCAGATGTTAACTCCAGTTGCTTGCACTAAGCCAATAAAGTGCTGCTGTGCAGCTTGTGAGCCCAGAGGAGCTCCTCCCATCCAATGAGGATCCAGCTTTGGCACGATGGCCTGTGATGCTGCAGCTTTAGGAAGTCCAGTGCATGTGAACTGGAGAGAAGCCAAAGCAGAGTCACCAATAGAGCAAGGTAAACAACTTCCCTCTCTTTCTCCCCCTTTTCCTCTGTCTCAGTTTCTCTCTCCTCCTTTTCTCTTTCTCTCCGTCTCTCATCCTGAGCCGTGACATTTAGTCCCATCCTTTGCTCCCTTTCTCCAAGAGATAAATACACAGATAAAGAGAGAGAGGAAGACGGGGAGAGATACAAGCTGTGCACTCGTTGAAGAGAAGTCCAGCCCAGAAATGACTGCGTCACCATCTCTGTCTCTCCTAACTACGCAGAAACAAATGTGTCTTGGGAAGGGTTTTGCCAAATCCCAGTGGCCCTGGAGGGTGAAAACAAATCACATGATAAAAGTGCCACTAGCCACAGACGCCAAGCTGATCTGTTGTCTGATAGCAACAAACAGCTGGATCACAACCGGTCTCTGCCTTCATACATGCCTGCCTCTCCCACCCCATGCTCACTTTTTCCATCAACTCCATCAAGAGTTAACCACAACAAGTAGGCCAGCAGTCAACAGTTCGAACACAGATACATATATATGTTTTATATACGTATGTAGGGAGATGAAAAATGCCAGCTTTTCCGCTGAATTTAACAACCAACTTATCCTGTAATTTCATTTGATGGCTGGTGTACTGCCCACCTGGCTGCATCGGTACACACTCCCATATAATGGTGTATTTAACATTTAATGCTGTTTTATAATAGGTCATACGGCACCATGCATGATTGTATTCACCTATTTACACCAATGTAATCATCCATATTCCCTGTAGTGATGGTGGAGAAAAAAAAAAAAAGGCGATGTACGAATACCTCGATAATTCTCGACAAAACATTCCTGACTGAGCTTCGCTGTGGTATTAAGAAACCTCCAGAATATTCTTTTGTTAACCCCTTTGTAGCATCTCTGTCCACCCAACACACACCTTACCATGCTATCATAACAAGACCTAGAGGAACTGTGTTACATCTTCAGCATCCATGTTGAAACTCCCGATACCAGCTCACAGGAACTACACGGCTCACACAGACACACACACTCACACACACACACACACATATATATATATATATATATATAGTAGCGACAGGCAGAGCAGACCAACTACCAAGGAGGAAGAGGAAGAGGAGGAGAAAGCCGAGGTTGTCCGAAACCATTGTGTCCACTTCAGGTGGAAAACTCGATGACTCTGGGCTTCTGTTATCTCAGCTTCTGTTTCTCCCAACATGAAAAAGTGACGTAGCAACTAATCCAAAATCTCTCTCTCTCTCTCTCTCTCTCTCTCTCTCTCTCTCTCTCTCTCTCTGACTTGCTCTCCCTCCCTTTCTGTATCTCCCTCTCTCCCTCTCTGCTTGCCTCTCAAACACACGCACTCTTTATTTTCATCTGGTTGCAACAGCAGATCTCCGATTAGACTGCTACTTCGAACTAACACATACACAGAAGCACAGCAGACCCTACACAAATGCATATGTACGTGCGCATGCACACACAACCATGCACACGCACGCACGATCACGCTATTCCTCTTCCTGAGTGTGACGCAGCACTTAATTCTCTGTGCTTTTATACCACTGTTGTGGCTGCACAACGCAGCTTCTTGATCAAGCTGAGCCAGAAACACACTTGCTAGCTGCCACACAAGACAAGTCAGCACGAGCAGAATGCAGTTAAAGGGACCCTTCCACCATGGCTCCCCTGTCCCCCACTCTGTGACGTTGCTGTGTCCCCATTTCCCCCTATGTCCCCTTATAATTGGGTCTCTCTCCCTCTGCGCTGCCCTCCTCTCCGGCGCTCTCCTCTCTGCTCTCGGCTAGAGACACACTCTGGCTCCTCTGTCTGTGAGGCTGAGCTGACTGAGCCTCCTTGATCACCTGACAACCCACTGGTTTTAAAGGCACATCACCAGCTTATGTATCAGTTGCATAAGCACTCAGATGGTCTTCTAGCTTTTAAAATACCGTCTAATGAGGGATTCTACTTATCTCTGAATCTGCACCGAAGGGAATATTTACATTATTGTGCGAGTCTTTTGTAACACACATTGGATGACAAAGTGATTTCTGACATAGAACCCATTCTGCTCCTCATTCAGTGTTACTGCTTTTTACTTCTAGAACAGAGCTAGCATTGAGAAAAATACAAAAGCGCAGTGTGAGGTGACTGACTGTCAAAACTCTGACACTTCACCATGAATAAGGCTACCACATGTACTTCCTCTGTTAGTTCTAGGTGTTTCCTACCACAGACCTCATCCAAAGTAAACAAAGAACTGTTTTATCCTCTATTCCATCTCAAAACAATACTGCGATCCACTCATGAAAAGAAATAATATATGTATATATTATTTATAAAAGTGTACGATATTAAATGTAAAAGAGGAATGTAGCTGTATCTTTAAAAGGACTGTGTTCCTGTTTTATAAATAGTCCGTTTCAGTTCAGTCAAACATTAGCAGAGTTTATTTTAAGAATTTGGGCCTTTGCAGGGCCTTGCATTTGATTGTTCACATACCTTGTTCAGATGATTCTTCAATTCGAATGTAAACTGGACAACAGAGCTGTGGGAAGATAAAATGAGAAAAACACATTTGAGACAAAAAGTAACAAAAAGTAATGTCCTAAAGATCAATGGTGGCTTATTAAAAACAAACAAACAAACAAAAAAAACATTTAAATTATTTCATTTGTCTTATAACACAGAAATGAATCAAGACAATTGGGGAATACTCCAGTAAACAAAACAGTTTCAATTGAACTGTAAAGCTGTAATGACTCCAGTGAGGAAAAGGACAGGTACTTGTTCATATATAAAATAAAGGGATCAAATTTTACTGAGATTCTGTTATGCACAAAGTTAAAAATCAAGAAACACATTATGAATGATTTCTCCCATAATTATTTTGGGGAAAGGTCAGTCCAATGAAAAATAATGTCGTAAATTAGTCAGTTTTGTGTTAGTGTTACCACTGCAATAGTGTAAACAATATCCAGCATGGCAATAAACGGGACAATCTTTGGTCTGTCTCTTTTATGAGCTCGTCTGTTCTCAACAAGACTGTGACCATTAGGTCTGTCTGCATTTCTGAAGCATAAAGTCCCCTTTATACGCCAAGCTGAAATGAAAGCTTTGTCTCGGTTAACAAAAGGTAAACAAAGCTTCTGTCTGTGTCAGCTCACCACCACATTTATCATCACAGAGATATATAATAATGTGTGCATTCAACAAGTGCCTTCATTAATAATTCATCATTTACAAAAACCTGGAAGAATACTTCCACAGGGGACAATGTTTACTCCTAACATCATAACTGTTGGCTTGAACTCAAGTGCTGAACTGCAGTCAGCGACATTTTGAGAATACTTTCTATGCTGCAGTGCGGTCTCACTGACTGCTTCAAACTTGTACTTTTATATAGGATAATACAAAGGGTACTGGTTGGGCTACTGAAGCATAAACCATACCTTTATTTTAATGCCTTAAATGTTCCATTATCCTCTAGTTACATTTTTTGTGGCTGTAAATTTTCTTCCCTGAAGCACTTGTAGCTCGTGATGTTCTAATTCCCCACTGGAGCCAGAGGATATGGAGCCCACAGCTTCACCTTACACAGAGCATTGGTAAAAGCATCAGCTTTCATCCTCTAGCTATATGGGAAATGTAAGGGATCTGAGGGATCAAAGCATGTTTGCTCTGAGCAGACTGGTAGATACTAAGGGTATTGATCTGAGGATTGAGGTCTATCTTCTCTTAAGTCTATATGTGCATCCTATGCAAGATAACAATAACACATTAACATTTTGAATGCATTTACTTTGCACTATATCAAATAACTGATGCATTTAATGCTGAATCATACGTCTGTATGGCTTCTACTATATCCATACCCGATCATTACAGGTGTTCCAGCTTTGTTGATAACTGGGGAATTCCTGCTTTACGCAATATCCTATCGCCTGTAGCTTCTAAGAAGAACAGGAAGTTTTAGTGCGACAGTGGTTTGTGTTTAATGCTGACCGAGACACGCTACAGCTTTAAAGACACATTCGAGCACTGGTCCTTCCTGTCTGCTATTTATGCTCCTCATCCAGTGGGCAGTGTTAATTTTAGCCATGTCATCTATCAGCCATGCCTGTTCTACTTCCTAAACCTTAATCTCTTCCCTGGAAAGATGCCCAGTCAGCTCCATTGATATTGTTTTTGGCTGTACTGGGAACAATGGGCATAGATCCTAAGTGCACCCACACATACATTTAAGCAAAAAAAAAAAAAAAACTAAGTCTTTACACTGTTTTATTGAGAAGTAAACAGTGTGCTTATTTTTTGTTATTACCTGCTTTGCAGCTTCCACTCCGAAGAATGCAAGCAGGCTCTCTCTGGCACAGATCAGCGTCATGTACTCTATGAAGAAAAAAAGAAGTCTTGCAGAGTTTAACCCCCAGCACGAATTATTTCATGACATGTCAAACATACTACAGAGTGAACTAAAATATTTCCCCTCAGCTCTAGAGTTCCTGGCATCTGTGTTGGACAAGTCAGACAATGACCTTTGTACAGACATAATGCGACCCTTTGATTCTGAGCAACTGCGAACTTTTAGAATTTTGTTTGTTTGAATGTATGTGTATTTATGTATATATAGCCACACCCTGGACTTAAATACTGCCAATACGCAGCTAGCCAACTGTTATCCTGTGACGTTTTGACAATAATTGATATAAACACTGGGATGCTGTACTGTTGTGCCATTCGTTTTTATGTTGCCTTTCACAGAAAGTTGAAAGCAATACCTAATTTCCCTCTGTAAAAAGATGAATAGCAACCAATTTAAATTTCTAAGCTTCCCTCTGTTGTTTTGTTAGATTCTCTAATATATTAATTTCCTTAGGACACATTCTATCACAACACTGGCAACATTTTCTCTTACTGTGCTTCTCAAACGGTCATCAGATCAGTTGCAGTCAGTTTGGGGTTTTGATGTCAGACTATTTTTCTCTAACGCACAACAGATGGATATGCCGGTCCTCCTGTCAACAGAATAGTTAGGAAAGAAAAAACACATTTACTGGCTCTCATTTAGATGTGCAAGCTGCTGTTGTACCCTCAGTCTGTAGTGTTGCATCAATAAATCCCAATAAAATATCTGACTCATTCCAAGAACACTGTTTCTGTGATTTCATGTTCAGTACAAGCTGTGCAATAAGCCTGCACAAATACGCCATCCTGTGTTGAAGAAGAGTATTGCTTTTGGAGGGTTTGTTTACATCAGGAATAAAAAGTGCGTATGACATAGAAACCTCTGGATGGATGGATGGAGCTGAGTCAAGGCGCTGGCACAGTAATCACACGCACTATAGGTTTACAAACATTAAAAATCTGCTTTTTCAGAAAATCAATAATATGTTTTAAAAAGATAAACTCCTTGAAGGTAACATATTTCTGCAATGGACAATGTCAAAAACAATCTTACATAATTTTAACTTTAGGCCTTTACATAACAAAAGATTCCTGAATTAAGTGATAACTAATTTTACATTTCTTTACGCATGTTTAAGTTTAAATACACCCAGCTCAGCTGGAATAGGATATTATACACAACATGAGAGAATCTTCAGACACTGACGTGACAAAATTCAAAGTCACTATCGTATAAAATACATTTCCTGAAAAAGCTGTAACAACATATAGTTTTCCTTATGATTTTTTTTCCCCCACAGTACACTACTTTAAAGTATTTTTTTCCTCCTCTGTAACTCAATCAAACTTAGTATCATGCTACTTACAATTTTGATATCACAAGGTGAAGATGTGATATAAAGAATATCCCGAGCTGAATCAAATATATTTAAATCTTTAGCCCCAACAACAAACACAACAGACACTGAGCAGTAAAACATCTACCTCATACACTGAATGATTACGCAGCACCGCATGGATGACCAGACCGCTCACTCCTGAGGTAAAAATGAAGTGCGCAACATCCTCCCGCAGCAAGCATCCAGCACACCTCTCCATCCCACCCTGCTCCTGTGCCCTGTCACAGGCTCCGACGAAGAATGAGCCACAAATCCGCACAGACATGTTTTATAAGGAAACAGCTGAGAGCAAATACCTCGCTTATTTCCGGGTAACGTTGGAAGCAACGTTGGAAACTGCGCACTACATCGCAATAATGAAATCACGGTCATGCGTGATTCTTCATTCCCCTTAAATTAAAAAAAAAACAAACAAAAAAAAACACAATTTAACAGTTACAAAAGAAATGATACACTTAGAAAACAAAGCATGGATATTATTACATTATGGAAATATTACACAGGAAAATGAATGGGGACGTTTCTCAAACAGCCTACCGTCCACCACAGACGCACTGCAACCTAAATCCATACAGATGATGGTATAAGACTCACCGGAGCAGAAAGTGGATGTAAATAAATAGTTTCTTTTGGAGGGGTGGGGGGTGGGGGGGTCGCCCCGACAGCGCCTCTTTCGCAACACCTCCGGTCCCTTTACTATCACTACTCCGTCACCGCAGCCATAACCTCCCATTAACCCTCTTATCATTATTATTATCATTATTATTATTAAATGCAGAGTGGTCCCCAGCCCTGACGGAAAAAAAAAAAAACCTGGTCCATCGACATTTTCACGGCAACAACACAATCGGGCCACGCCCACTCGCACACACCCCCGTTTCCCGATTGGATGTCGCTCCCTAATGCGTCGACAGGATCACGTGATTTTGACGCATGTTTACAAACAGGCGCAGAGCGGGAGTCTGTTTCATGAGGCGCATCAAAGGAGGTCTGAGGAGCCGAGGCGTCGGAGCCCTGAGCCGATTAACCCCGAAAATGTGAAAACCCGAGGCTCCGGTCCAAGAACAGCTGATGTGAGTCAGTCCGACCGGTTCCGAGCATGTTCACAGCCTGCGTGGGGAGGAAGTCATCATCAATGGAGCGCCGATACTGCGATTCACCATGGCGACGGGTAAATAAAGAGCAGAGCCTCCATTTTAATCCAGTGGAGCCAGAGAGATAAACATGTGTCAATGCACATTTATCTTTAAAAAAAAACAAAAAAAAAAAAAACAGCAGCAATGACTTGGAGAAAGAGTCTAAAGTTTAAAAGTTCAAACTATTACAGTGCAGACCACATTATTTACCATAGACTTTAATTCCCTTAATGGATGGAAAGTGCTAGAACCCTTCTGTTTGTTTTGAAATAGATTTATTCAGCTGTAGCCTAATGGGGACAAAGTGCTGCTAGCAGCAGAAGATGAAAATGTTATGAAAAAGCAGATAAGACATAAGCTAATAAATCTATGATTGGAACCTCATTGTCTGACCCAGTAATAGCCTTCCCTCTATTACTTCTGGTGATTTGCAGTTGAAAAAGCATTTAGGAGTGTAAATTTTCAGTGGTATATTTTACATTTTAAAAAATTACTCAACAGCATTTACTGACTATATTTCAACATATAGCCAATTTACACACACAAACTGAAAGTCTGTTAAAATAAATTCAGATTATATGGAACCTATTGTCAAAAACTCACTGCACTACAATCATGCTCACTCAGAAATATCACATATCTACAATAGGATATCAATAACTATGATAAGAATGTTCCATCAGTACGACCAGTCCCACTGTAAGAAATGATTGTTTACAGATCAGAGTCTTATGTGTCACACACTTTTTTTTCATTTACACCGATTAATGTACAGTAAAAGTTTCAGTACAGGGGAACTGATTGACAATCTGACGGGGTCTCAGTTTAATAAAGAAAAATAGTGTATAGATTTTATTCTGAGCTGAGGATGAAGCCATGATGTGTTATATTTGAATGTGATCACTGTCTCTGATGACCGATTGATCATAAAAGAGGTAAAGTTAGTAAAATCACATCTTGGGTAACAAACTAATGTCCAATTAGGATTTTAATCTCCTCAAGATAAATTTATGCAAATTAATGCGCTTTGATATCGACTGTATGAATGAGGAAATCAAGCGACAAGTCAGACAGCTTCTTCAGGAAGAGACAGAGAGAAACTCAAGGTTAGTTGAAGAAAACCTGCCAGCAAGTATGTTAAATTAACAAAGTAAATTACTGTGGTAACTGACCTCGAGTTAGAGTGCGCTCAGTTTCTGGAACGGAAAAGTTTCCCTCATCTCAGCGTTAACAAACTAAGAGTTTTCACTAAGCCTACTTTCTGAAACAGAACCTTAGAGGAGCATGTTTTATATATCAGTCCATAATAATATATAATATATAAATAATTGACAATCAATAGGCCATGTCAAGGCCATACAACTTGTAATACAGCTCACTTGTAATCTTGAAAATTCTCATTGCATGATCAGTTAATGATGTTGCCTATAATGGCTCACTGTCCTGCTAGATTTTTTTTTTCCTTTCACTCAATTGGATAACCAACGGGAAGGCTGTAACTGTTGACTTTGTGGTTGTAAATTGTTTCTCTTCACGGAAAAACTAAGTCTGATGCAGAAATTCATGGCGATAAAGTTCCTTTGATGTCAGATTTACCAAACTTTCAACAACATAGTTTTCCCATACTACATGGTCTCAGCTCCCTACCCCTTCCTGATAGTATGATGTACTACTTCTAAATAAGCTAATGTATTACTTTTTTAATTTTTTTTTTTTATTATTAGATACAGTTGTATGAAAAAGTTTTGGCGCCCCAGGGCAAATTACATATTTTATTGATTTTTGAAGCGAAAATACAAGTGAAAATACAACCTCTGCAGACATAAAAGAGAGACATACATAAAACAATAAAATAAAATCAGCCTTTCTTCAAATGTTGCACTGTTACGTCTTATTTCATAAACTTTGTGGAAAAAAAAAATAAGGGAAAAAAACAGCAATTGTGATGTGCAAATGTTTGGCAACCGGTACCTAGCAACTCTCGCTTTCCGAACTATTAAATATTGGGGTAGAAATATTCTGCTCTGGGGCTGTGTGGCAGCCAGTGGTACAGGAAACATGGCACAGTTAGAGGAAGAATGGATTCCACTAAATATCAGCAAATAATTCTGAATGCAAATGTCATGCAGTCAATAAAGTGGAAATACAAAGAACTACTTCAAGAAACACAAACAACCTAACCGTCCTGTGGGTAGATCTTAAACATGCTATGTTATCTTAAAAGCCCAGAAATCAGTCAGTACTGAGTTAGAAGGGTGCCCAGACTCTTGTACGCAATTACTATTTCCACAATTACTATTTCCACAATTACTTTTTTTCCCCCCATTTTTTTAAGTTCATGAAATAAATAGTAGCATTTTCATTCACATTTGAAGAAGGGCTCCTTTGTTTGCTGCATGGGTTGTATTTTCTTCTTTTCACTTAAAAAACAAAATGCATTTCCCCAAATTTAAAGGTTCAACAGAGGATATGCTAATAATAGTGGTACAGCTCCTGTGCCCATACAAATCACAAAGCTGTTAGAAAAAAATAACTATATTTATACTACATAAATTATAAGAATTTTAATGGTAGATTTGCATCTATTAGACACCTTAATGACTCTAAAGCTTAAAAAGCCCTGAATACATAGTTTAAAATTTAGTCTTCAAAGTGTGTCTCTTTAACATTTGATATTTATTACTAAATAAGCAATAACCAATGTTAGAGTTTGAGGGAAAAAACAAACATCCTCTATCCTATTATTTATTAAGCTAACTAACATTAAAAAAAAACTCCTAAAAAACTTAAAAATGAAATGAAATGAAAAATAATCTGTTTGATCAGGACCATGTAGGTGTGGTTTGCATAGATCTAATTGCTGATGATGGCACCTTATGCAAAACAATAACATTTGGCTTCAAACTGTGCTAAACTGTAAAATGTAGTGCTGTTCAAAAATGAATGAACACATTTTTTCTGACACTGGAAAGAGCCATAAACCTGCACTCCAAGTGCCAAAGCTCTCGGCTCCTATATAGCACAAAACTCACTGCCAGCCAAATAAATGGAAGCATATACAACCTTAAATAGTGTTAGAAAGAGTACTTTGTGACACAGTTCAGCTTGTATGAAGTGTGATAGATGACTGATTGATCCATGTTTTTCCCTGGGGACTGACTGTAGTTGAATGCTAAAGCTGTATGTATTAAACTGTATGCTTGGCTACGGCCTAATATTTTGGGAGAATAACGATGCATGCTGTTTTACTTCCACTCCAAATCAGCATATAATGTTAGTCTGCCCTGCCCTCTTGTGGCCTAAAAGGTGCACAACACTCAATTCTCAAAAACTTGAAATACACAGTACAGTTAGAGGTCCAGATTAGGGTAAATATCACTTCAACCTAGCAATACTATACTGGTGTACAGAAATACATGACATCGCTGAGCCAAGCAAACTTCAGAACAGCAATACAACCAAAGACAAAAACACAAATAGAAACAAAGCCAATAGAAATCCTTCATGTGAAACATTTTTTTTACTTTAAGCAGAAAACTGTGTTTATGTAGGACCCCGTCACTGACAGGAAGATGTCAAATAGAGAAATAATCCTCTATCATTTGAGTTTGTACCCTAGGAGCCAGGGGTATGGAGGTAAGAATGGGTACTGAATGTAATTGGACATGTGTAATCTCAAGCTATTACTGCAGTTACTATTTATGAATGGTGCATATACCACGTATAGTATTTAGTATGTTTAGTTTTTCAATGCTTAATTTTGTATTCAGTAGACTCCCAACATGTATATTGTGTTCTACCTTTTTAGGTTACTAAAAATGAATATGAATGCATTTACCAAGCAACTTTATTAGAACTATTCAGATTGTAGTTTACATAATGTGTATGGGACAAAACACTGTGTGGAACAGACTCCCGCTGGGCTGAAGATAAAACTTTGGTTGAGCCATGTAAAATATATTTTCTAAAATTATTAAAATTCATTGCTTTTCCCTTTCATTTGTTTCTTTTTCATTTTGACTTTGCTTTCTTTAGTTTGTCCGAGGTTGGTCCCCAGTTTGCTCTCAAGGCCACAGCAGGGGGCATCCTAACCCAACAATATCACATTCAGACTTCACTTTCTTCTGTGTGCTTCACTTTATCTATAGTTTGGATTATTTCAGTGTAGACTGATGTAAATCACTTGTAGAACACACATGCTAATTTTAAAGCGTGTACATTTTAAATTAATTTTCAGTTGAAAAGTATTTTGAAGGGAATATAATTACTACTTACTATCAGCCTAATAAATTAAACTAATATGTGGTGTTGCTGTGAAATTTGTCTGCACCACTGAAGTGAGCTTTTGTAAATTAGCATTAGATTGCAATCAACAGCATGGACTTTTACTACGGTGTACTACAGGGTGTGACGCATCTGTGGACAGTTGCATCACTGGAAAAGAGAGAGACAATGCTTTCCAGATTGTTTCCTACAGCAGATGTTGGTAATAGACAACGACAGCACAGAGCAATGTGCAGGAAACAGACAGGATATCAGTTTCAGTTTCCATTGTTATTTGTTGTTTAAGTGTCTATGGAGACAAAATATTAAATGAGTTTTTCATCATTTGTTCATCAGGGTAGCTATTCATTACTTTTATAATGTCATGCTGTCCCTTCATTTTCGTAGCGATTTAAGCTATTTTTTAATTTCCAGAAAGATGGTAAAGAGCATAGATTCCTAAGAAAATTCTATGGTGACACCTTAAAATTAATTAAGTTGAAGTATAGCCTCATACCACACATGCACACGCGCGTACACACACACACGCATGCATGCATGCATGCACACACACACACACACGCACACACACACACACACACCCCCTGCAGTAACTTTTTACCAGGGCTGAAAGTGTAAACAGTCACCCTGCAAAACCGATTAAAAGTTAAATGGCCTTTGGCATGGCTGTCTGATGGACAGTAACATGTAGGATGTGTCTGTTCACTCCCTCATGTGTGCACATTAGTCAGTGGGGCCCCATATTTGTCTTCCGGAGGGCCCCTCCCTTAATGTGGATCCCAGCTTTGAAACTGCATAGTACATTTCCCAAGATACATGTTTTTTTTCTTAATATGTGAGAATATATTAAATTCCTCCCCTGTTGTCTTGCGTGTGTGAGTGCCTATGTGTGAGCCGATGGATACATGCTGTTGTGTCCATGCAGGGGTGTTGCATGATAAAAAATACCCTTTTGCTGCTAAATTATTTAATCAAGATGAAGTGGAGCACATTCTTAAAACTTCCACTCCAACTGTTCAAACTATACTTGCTTATTTATAAATGTGTCAGTTGACCGGTTGGTTTATATTCTTTGCTTAAAACAGGCTCAACAGCTCACATGCTGTACATGTAGTATTAATTGAGCCAAGCCAGGGTTAATAATGTCATGGTTATGAGCAGGATGGTATCCATTTTGGAAGAAATATCGCTTGTCAGCTTGAAAGGATCCAGATATTTATCCCTGTCTGACCCTCCGGCTTTGATACAGTGTGATTCAGCTAGTGGAAAATCATGCAAGTCAATTAACATTTAATCACTGTATTGTATTATATTAGCTCTATTTACTCTGACTATAAGTGGACACAGAACATGGAAACTTGGTTCCTCTATCTTGCCCTATTAGCATGCCTTTTCTGTATTTTTTGGAAACTTAATACCACTTTTTTTGTTGATGTTTACCATGTTTATGTAAATAATGCATCATATGACAACCTGTGTGTGAAAATGGGTCGCTTGTGAGGTATTATCACCTGACTCTGCAGTTCCCCCTCAGGCCAATGGAGGATTTTAGCCTCTTTCAGCTCATTGTTTTGCTCTTACAGCTGTACCCTGACTGTCTGGCTCCCAAAATACCTCACCCTGCCTGCCCAGCAACAGGTGACTGACAAAGTTTGCAATGTGCTGGTGAACAGTGGAGCACTTCAGCCAGAAGCTAGTGCCACTCATTCTATTATTTACCTTCAGAACAACAGTCTTCAGTCTTTTTAAAGTTGACCTTTGAGAGACACCCACGGTTAGCCCTCTGACCGGAAATGATGCTAATACGTGAGAGGCTCAAACTGAGCTATTAGCAGCTAGCATGCTATCTCCATCGGGAATCAGCACCCAGCTAAAACAGAGCAAAAAACAAGAGTCAATACCGGACTTACCTCCGCCAGGGCGCCAGACACAAGCATCCAAATGAATCATAAAGTTGCTCCATAGCTTCTGGAGGTGTAAACGGGCAACTCTTTGCTAATGAGATCGCCGTGTCAAATTAAGGAAGATAATACAGGTGTATGAGTGTTGTTTACATGCCGCCTCTGCTGCCCCCAAGTGGCCAAAAGTTGGTTATTGCAGGTTTAAGCTATTCATGAAATGCAAAAGAAAAATATCTTCTTCACTGATTTAAATAATTTGCTGCTTGATATGGTAAAGGTCTTCTTTCTTTTCAGGCTAGGATGACAAAAAAAAAAAAAAAAAAGGGAATGTTAGTCTCAGGATATTTTGTTGTTTCTTTATTTGTCTTAAAGTGCTCTGGGAATAACTACATAGTGTAATCACTGACTAATTTATATTTATAGTTGGAGAATTTGTTCAGATATTGTTCTGTTATTGCTTAAGTTCCAGAGAGGTCGTATTGTCTTATTCACTCTTCCGATCAGATAAACACCATGCATGATGATCCGGAGAGGAAGGAAGTTGGTAAGCATTCCTTATTTTATTTTCTTCTGCAACAGGAAACCCAGAAAGATTGAGAAACAATTATTGGGGATTTGCAGAAAAATATTTATGCTGTTATTAATGTTTCCACAAAATTGTGACCAAATGTTTCAAGTCATTTGTCATGCAAGATCAAAGACTTGATGGGCTCTGTCTCTATTACCTTCCTGGTGTTCTTCTAACCTTTCCATGAACCTGAGAGTTAATCAGTTTTTAATTTTCATCACAGGCTGAATATGCAGACTACACCTTCTGACCTCAGGGTCCTGCTTGGTCTCTTGTGTGCTCTTTTCTACCTCCCACCCTTCTATTCCACCAAATGTTATCTTACCATCAATGAGTTTAGAAGGGGTGTGCTTTGGCATGGAATGGGAAAATATGACGTATTTGGCAGCTGTAACTACGCTGAGGGGGGAGCCTCCCCACAATAAAAACAACCAGCTGAGTTTTGTTCATAGTCCCAGATTCCACTGCACATACACTATTCTTGGCTGGATGGAGGAGTAGAGGGGTGGAGAAACTAAGAGCTGGATGGGATGAAGGATGGGAGGGGAGCAGACTGGAGCTGGAGGATTTATGTGACACTGAAGAAAAGCTGTAGAGGAGAGGATTTGGATGTTGTTGGGGTACAGGGGCCGATGGGTGGGAAATTTAAACAGTCCAAATTACAAATCAAAGTTTTTGAGATATCTGGCTGACATTTCTACTACAAACCCCAATACAATGGAGTTAAATGGTGAAATGAAAATTAAATTTGTGGTGCTCATAAAAACTGATAAATTATATTTTAATAAAAAATTAAATTGCAACACCTCTTTCCAGTAACAAAATTTGCTTACTACACAGCTCTCTGTCAGCTACTTTACTGTGTCTTCATTAGAGAGTAGTTCAAATGAAAGGTTTCTCAATAATCCAGGGACAGAGAAGGAGATGTTGCTGTTCATTTTTGCAAAAAAGCCAGAGATCTGGAAACCAGAGCAAATAAATCTGCATATACAAGGTAAGTGGGAAAATATGGATGTTTTTGTGCCATTTGAGTGAAGCTAACCTTTAAGGGAGAGCCAGAGGAATGAGTAAACATGGAGCAGACAGTTAAAACAGAGGTGAACTCAATATTCTCACATGGCTGTTGGTTTTAATCTGTTTGCAGTGTAAAGTAAGATGATCTGAGCTGAGGAATCACATCACAGGGTTCAAGGTCAAATAAGTTGCAAATAACGAGCCTGCATGAGTGTGCACACAGTAATGTTCATGTGCACAGGGATTTACACCTTTTAAATTTGAAGTGTGCAGCAATTGGCCAGTCTCAGGTTGTAGATGTCGACATTTAACCTAATATATTTATGTCTATGGTATGTGCTTCTTTACGGTTGTGGCATATAGTGACAGCAGGACTGTTTCACAGTGCTGCTAAATGGCCTTGAGGAACTAATTTCCCCACAGGGCGTGGAAGGGGACAGGGCAGGGTAGGAATTCACATTAGGCTCGATCTTGTGATGAAAGACGGGGTGTGAACGGACGGGAAGTAAACTTGTGACACTGTGCCTACAGTGGATGGTGACAGAAACTGAATTAAAAATACATATATGAACATAATGATGGATAGTGAGTAGACCCTGGACTGACATGGTGCTCATGAGCATGTCCTGAACATTTAGCAAAGACAGCTGGGGGATGTTTTCACTGCCCCACCCAAACTGTGAAAGACAAAACAGCGTGATGTGATGTCATTACTACTGCTTATGAAAACCAGCTGATGTGTGACCTTATGGGCTGTGTGGGATTAAATTCCAAGTGTATTAGAGCACAGACTGATGTATGTGTTTGCATATGTGTAAGTGCATGCGCCTTTGTGTGTCTATGTACCGTACCATCTCTGAGGTTAGACACCCCATTACTCTTTCCGCTGACTCTCATGATTGATGTTTTCTTTTTAAATAAAACGAGGCTGAAAACATGACAATTCATAAAAAGTTGTTTATTTTCTTGCTTTTTATTTTTTCATGTTAAATCCAATTTAAACTACAGGGTGCTAGTAAAATGAAACAGTCACGCTGGAATGTTAGAAATGAAAAGATACAAAATGAACTGAAAGGAAGAATCAATTTAAGACATCCCATTTATATAACTGAATACTTTTCTTTGTTCCTGTTTGGCAAAAAAAATAAAATTTTCTCTGGTATGTCAATAAAAACTGATGTCATCTGAAGGTAAAGGCTAAAAAAAGAAAACAGAAAAATCACATTTTGGCCACTAAATGCATCTTTCTAACAGTCATGGCCCTTGAGCATCTTTTTGTATCGTATTACCTGGATCAAACATTGTAAAGGTGCCACAAAGTACATATTTTAGTAGAAGTTATGAAATGAAATTCTTTGGCACATAAAATGAAAATAGCAAGTGTGTGTACACAGAATAAAAACAAGACAAAAAAGTCACCATACTATACACACTGCGCAATAGAATACTGATAGTAAAAAGAGCTTATACAGTATATAGAAAAAAGACTGACAAATGGATGGACAGAGCTGATGGTTAAAGGCTGAGGCCTTTATGTATCTGCTGGTCAGATATGTCAGTCTCATGATTTTCAGCAGTGACCATGAAGCCACTGTAAAGAAGCCCGTGAGCCTTTGTGATGGATCTCACTTTGGTTTGCAGTAGCAGATTGGAGAATTCCTCACGGCCACTCGTCTTTAAAAAAAAATTTCTCCTTCCTCCTCATCATCACGCCTGTAACTCGGTGAGCAATTGCTTTGTCAGCTCATTTTACAAAACTGTACACTTTTCATGGCTAATGTCACATGCACATTCAAACTCAGCGCTGGACTCTATCACTCCTCATCAAACATGCATACAGTACATACAGTAAGCGTGAAAAGCTGAGATGCATGTATAGATATATACAGTCCATGCACAGTACAAATACAAGTATATGTTAACACACACGTGCGGGATTTGACAGCAGCACACACACGCATTCGCACACCTACACAAGCAATAATTCAATCAGACAAACAAAATGAGAGCCCAGTGGATTTTCTCTCTGACGACTTTGTAAACAGATTTCAAGGCAGTGTGATTCGCTTCCTCTCTGTCTGTCAACTTCATTTATGTGCTTATACTGTATTTTTGAGTGGAGGATTTGGTTGAAGCTTTAAACCTGACGACAAGCAGAGACCCTGCTGGGTGTTGACAGCACACGGCTGTGACTCCAGGGGTTGCAGTCGTCATGGGAACCAGTGCTGATTAATGCTAGAATTCACTTTCTTCCCACCCAGAACTGCCCATCTCCTGTCCCTCGTCTCCAGCCTGACTGGAGTCAACAACCCAGGGACTGAGCCTTCGTCATCATCGACATCAATCATCATCACCATCGTCGTCATCATCAGGCTAGTTTTCCCGATGTTTGTTGAGGCACATCGCCAAAGGAGGAGGCAAGGGGACCATAACAAGAGGAGTGTTGATGTAGGGGATTGTTCTAGTCCCTGGTGTCCACTTTGCTGTGTGGTTAAGCAGGAGTGGATTCAGAAAAGGAGGTGAGTTTTCATAGGCATGTGTGTGGATTGGGTGTGTTTGTGGGGGTAGTTCCTGGGCTGAAATCGGCTTTTATAGACTATTTCACAGTTCGGTGTCTGCTGTCTTGGCGGTGGAGTGGCCGTTGGTGGGAGGGAGAGGCTGGGTCTTGGCTGCCTCAGGGGACTCTCCGTTTACACTGGGTTTCTCCTGGGTTTCTGGAGGGGGGTTGAGGGGGGCCACAGATACAAGAGTGTTCGCCTGGTTCTCCTGATCTACTGGATAGGCCTCCTCTGCCTACAAATACAGCACAAATGAACAACTCATTATGGAAAAGGTTAGATGGAAATTCTTTGGGTATCAAGACACTTATTGTTCGAAGGCAGAGTGAAGTAGCTGTGAAGCAGCCGTCACCTCTTTTTTTTTTACATTAATGTTGCCTATTAAATGTTTGAGTAAGAGAGCACTAAATATTCTGAGGGTGTTAAAAATGAAGCATTTGATCTGATGATCAGATACACATAAAAACACACACAGACAGGTGACAAATCAAAGGAAAACCATCATAAAGTGTCTTAATAAGGTGTTGGGCCACCATGTGCTGCCAGAACAGCCTCAGTGCTCCTTGGCATTGAGTCTGCATGTCTGTGTGACTCTACTCAAGGGATCAAACACCATTCTTCCAAAAAGTATTCCCTCATTTGGTGTTTTGATAATGCTGGAGTTCAACTGGGTTGAAGTCTGGTGACTGCGAATGCCACAGCATATGATTCACATCATTTTTGTGCTCATCAAATCATTCAGTGACTCCTCGTGCCCCGTGAATGGGGGCGTTGTCATCCTGTTTTCCCACTCATTCCTCAAATCAATTTCTCACCCGTCTGTACGCACTCAGATGCATCCACTAGCCCGCCATTACTTAAAAACACACACAAACAAACCCTCTGATGTGGTTCCCTATCACGTGATAGTGTGAGCGGTACAGAGAAACAGCTGCGTCTGGTTACTAGATGAAACAGATGAATAAGGCAGGGTGTGGGTCTTTGGATAAGGCTCACTCTCTCTTTCTCTGCGTGTTCCCTCTGATAGCTGGCCAGCCACATTGCCTAATTAAAACACTGGCAGCAATTCATTCAGAAGTGAAAGGAAATAGACCTGTTTTGATTTCAGATGTGACAAGACATGAACCTTGCCCAAGAAAATGTATGCATATAGCATTACTGAATCTATAATGGCCGCTGTGATTGCAGACACCCACAACATATGGTGAAAAATATATTTATGATAAAACACACCTGCAGGTAATATGTAAGGTCAATCTTAATAATGTAATACTAGACAGATTTCAGGTGAACAAATTAGAACCACAGACATGCTCATGACTAAGCATTATGCAGTGTCTGCAGAGAAAAAAACCTATGCAATGATTTTCAGTTCATTGGTTGTGTGGCAAATGATGTAGAGCCAGAGAGAAAGTAAATCAGGTCCATAGTGGCAACATATAGTACAGTATATTGTAAATCCATTCTTAACAGACAGCGTGAAAATGTGCTCACCAGCCTCACTCCCTTGGGGTCAGGCCTGCGTTGGCATTTGAAGTAACCTACAGTGATCCCGAGGGCAGCAAGCAGACCAGAGACCAGTATTCCAACAAATACTGAGGAGCCCGCTGATGACGGGGTCTCGGTCTTTGTCACACCCAGCTGAAAGCAAATTGAAGAGATGAGATTGTGGTCAGAAAAGAAGTAATGTTTGTGAATTCATAGCATTTGAAACAAAATTGTTATTCTCAAGTTAAGCCAGAGTTGAGTTATCTCAGTCGTCCATGAAGCAGGCCGCCAATTTAGGTCCAGCAAATTGTTTAATTTGATTCAGATTTGTAGTAACCCAGGTTGAAATTACCCTCATAGGCCTTGGAGGGAAGAACTTGACTTGTCTTGTGGGTTTCAAGGGTTAATGCACCTCCACACCATCATACTCAAGCTGGCAGCAACTAGAGCTCTCTTACCTTGTCTTTCAAATGCTCACTCTGGAGTGCTGCAGCCAAAGCTCCCAAACCAGCTGCAGGAGCAATGGATATTAGAAATATATCAGTACTTAATAAAGCAGGACTATGCATTGTTTTGCTGCAAAACCACACCACAACAATGCATTACAACCTTAAGTGTCACAACTGAATGAAAATGTGCATGTGCATGTACAAGTTATCATCAACACCCACCATCTTTGCTGGACACCAGCACCGTGTTGCCATCTTGGAAGATTTCCAGATTACAGTTTTCATTGCGGCACCAGCTTGCAGGGTTCTCCTGAATAATGTGTTTAGTTGCCTCCTATAAGAAAGGATTCATATGTCAAAGGGAAGTGGGGCAAATAACACATGAACTTAACAAAAGCCTGAACAAGTTTCACATTTTGTAGTGTATAGCTTCCTTCATACACAGAGACATGAGGGCCAGCAATCAAATGTGCGTTCCTGAATTTTCCCTGATGACCATCAGCGCACGTAGGCCTTTGCGTGCACAATGGAGACCAGAGGCATTTGGATGGAAAACTTGCTGACCACACCTTCCTTTTCCCACCTTAACCCCAAGTTATGATATCACCTCATTGCACAACTTTAGGCTTTGTGACTAGGGAACAGTCTTCATTTTCTGTAATGTGATCCAGACAGTGCTCAGTGTTCCCAGAGGGCCACTATGAGCATACCCCAAATCCTCAGTTAGTTGGGAGTAGGCCCACAGCTGGACTCTGCTGTAACGTCCAGATCTTTTAAGGAAGGGGTGGGAGACACTCAGGAAGGCTGAACTTGAATCACTCCCGGGGAACCTCTTCTCTTCCCCATCTGTCTGTGTCACATGCTGCTCTCAGGAATCCCACACTGTTTCATATTCGCTCAGCTTGACCTTACGTGGCATCCGTGCCTGGAGTTCAGATGAGTTGCAGCAGGTTTGCATTTGAAGAAACATATTTTAACAACACAAACATCTAATTTAATGCTGAAATAACATATAAAGAGGGAGAACAACATGTGTGTTATTTTATAATTTGTCATTTGACACTGCCTTTTATAGTGACTGATGACTTGGGGATTTACAAGACTATGAAAAAGAAGTTTTGTGGCTTTATTGAATTTGTTCTATTGATACAAGCTGTTCTTTTATCAAGGTCTTTCAGGCCATTAACTCACTTTTGCCTGCATTTTGAACCAATCATCAGCTGGCAAAGGCCTCTGGCACTGCAGTCCATGTTTAGTTTCAGGGTGAGTTGGACAGATGACTTCTGCAGCTGGTCCTGGCTCAGTGGATGTTACAGTAATGACCCAAATAGAGGCTAACTAAAGTATGCGGACTGAGATCTGACCTGCTGCTTCTGCTCTTGTGCATCTGGACTGGCATACTGTACCATGCAACAATCAGCTGCATTTGAACATCACACATCATCTAACAACTGTGCACCCAAGTAGGATTTAGCAGTGTAAGAGAAAAAAATAATTGTGCAGTAAGATGGATCCAAATACGAGATTTTCTAGAGACATAGATATCGTACTCCTTATCTTCCTCTTGTGACAAAACCCTAAAACACTTAGCATTTTGTAATAATAATCATTTTTAAAAAAAAGACAAAATGAAGCCACACCCTTGCAATTCCTCCTTTTGCCGTGAGGACCTCAGAGTGAGAGGAGGAAACATTAGCTGTCCTCTTCATTTGTGTCCCGCCAGGAACACAGTCTAAAGATTTACAATGCCTGAGGAATGTCTGAGAAAAGAGCCGCCTTTATCAGGGCCATATTTCCAACTGTAGCGCTTTAAAATACATTCATCTTCCTCTTCTTCTAAGTACAGTAAGCCACTTCCTCTGGACCCGAAGGTGTAAGGGGCCAGATGAAGGTCTTAGTTAAGAGAATGTGTCACTAGATGGTAACTGGCCTCAGCTCTCTGCTCTCATTTCACTGTGGTCTTTAATGCTGCAAGGCAAAAATCTTAGCTGTTGGTAGTTCGATACTGCCTGTGGTTGGCAGGGAGGGGATGAGAGCTATTGTTACAAGCTGAACGACAAAAAGGTGGTGGTAGGATGTAGCTTCGGTGGTGTTGGATTGATATATCACGAGAATGTTCACCTATTACAGAAGAATTATTGTAACGTTAAACTCGTACTCACACAGTTGTCTGTTACTACCACGGCTCTGACAGCATTGCTCTCTGGGATGTCCTCCTTTCCAACACACTGCACACTAGGCTGTGAAGACAGTAAGCCAGGTCAGATAGACAAATGAGGTGAGGAGAAGACAGCACACTTTGTTTGTAACCACAGTGTCAGGCCATTGTCCCTTTAAAAACATATGTGCTATCTTTTACAGAAAAGCTGAAAAGTAGAAATGTACCTGATCTGAACATAGTACAGGCAGGTACTCACCACTATTCTATGAAAGTGGGAGTCATCTGGGACCTCAGCAATTGCAGGAATCCCATTGGCTCTGCCACGGGGGGCAACGGTGGTCCCCGTGGTGCCGGAAGTGTCTATATCCTTGCTGTCATCACCAGGCAAAATGGTTATAATTGTTGCTGGGAATGGGTTATCTCCAGGTGCTGCAGAGGGAGCAGAGTCTTCGCCGCTAGCAACACTGGCAGCGTCACCCACAGTCGGGGCAGCAGTGGGGGCTGGAGCTGCAGCATCTGTCACTAAGGACACAATCCATGGCCAATCCTATTATATGCAGACCACATACTATATGTTCTGTATATATAACCTTTATCTAATTAACCTAATGTGCCACTACAGCATGATAGCCTCCTCTGATGTGAATATAGAGTGAAATAACTTTGAAATAACTAACACAAAAATCCCAATCGGTTCCCTGTGCTCATATCAAATGTCATTTATCAAGGCTCCTACCAGCACTGACGTCTGCAGCTGGATCAGCTGGATCAGCTGGATCAGTTGGACTGGCTGCAGTTGAGGCTGTGGTACTAGGTGCACTATCTTGACATACCACTTTATCTGCAAAGAATGAAGAGACAGAAAAAGAGAGAGAGAGTGTTAAACATTTTGATTTTTGACTGATGCATCCGTGTTCTTTTATGCCAGCAGAAATGAAAACATCAGCCTCGTATATTAAAGCTTTTAGTGCAGGGGTTTTCAAGTCAAAAGACAACAGTCTCCCCCACAAGTTCTTATAACTCCCTCATTATTCCCTGTCCTTCAGTTTGGGGGATAACCATGCTCCAAGTTTTACAGCTATTGTTCCTACAACTTGGGGTTTTGATGGATGTCAGTTCCATTTCATATTTGTTTATATTTTGGCAAAATCAATACACCAATAAAAGCAAGCTGACGTCTCTGTTTGCAATATACTCAGGCAAGTCCTGGAGTTAAGTTAGTTAAGCATGATTTATAAACACGCTTATTGATATTTACTTGCAGTGGACATTGGTGATGATGATACACAGTATGTGCATCATGTTTGGGTCTTCAGATTTGACTGAATTATGACTTGAATGAGCAGGAGGGTTGATGCAACAGCAAACCCACTTGCTGTTGAATATGGGATAAAAAACAAAACATCGATCCTAAAATCACAGCTTGTTCTCCTGCTCATCATTAAATCCTACTGTCCTTATGTAAAGATATGTGGAATTTTTGGGATGTAATTTCAAGCACACACTCAGTGGAATGAGTGAATGGGGTCAGGACAGAGGGTTGGTTTGCACAACTTGTCCATGCCCAACCCAGAGATACCAAACCAATTTGGCGTGTGTGCTTAGGGGCTCTGACTAATTGGTGGTCACATATGGGCTAATTCTCACCGTCTGCAGCCTACGCAAATAAACAGCTCAGTGAAAAGGTCGCGGCCTCTTGACTACACATCCGTCCTCTGGGAGAAATCCCGTTTCTGTAATAATCTTGGGATTAAGTCGGGTGGTGCTGAAAAGCTTTCTGACATAGCAAGGTTACAAAACATAGAAAAGCATTTCCCAAATTCATAATTCGTGGTTTTTTTTGTTTAATGGGTGGAAGACTGATCTTGCAAACTGGATTATGTTATTAGAGTGCCCTGTTCAATTAGAGGCCAAACATTTTAACTTGTGATGTCTTATTACACACACACACACCACACAGAACCTTAAAACCAAGCCCACCATCTCTGCTCCCACTTTTACAGTCATGAAGGATAAATGAAGTGGTATAAGTGTGTGTTCAGGCCCAATCAGGAATCACGCTGCCAATCAAAAAGAGAGAACTTAACTTTTCCAATATAAATCAGGGGCTAAAGCACTGTAAACCAATGCCTCCTGCACAATCATCTCTAAACACACCCCTCATCATGGAAGGAAACCAGTATAGTGCGTAAACAGTTTAACATCTAACCAAAACTATGCTGCAATCAGAGGGAAAATGTGTTTGGTGTACCACCACCATTATTTAGTTAAACGCAAGGTACATTTATATAAATGTGGTGGATTTAGATGTTTAGTGTGTGTTTGCAATCCTATAAACATGACTCATTTTAACAAAGTCTTGTAGGACTTACTGTGGGAATATTAGCGCCACAAACAAAAGGTAGTTTCACATCACAAGTGGCCACCATGATTGTATGAGTCCAGCATGGTCCTGCGCTGTGCACCAGACTCCGTAACATAAGCCGCCCCCTCCCCCTGCAGCGCCTTTTATCTCAACAGTGGCGTCAAATGGCTGAACATTGTCCAAAGCTGGTCATATGCTGCATTTTAATTGGTCCAACTGGGCCTAGATCCTAATGTTTCATTGTGCTATTAGAGCTTTCACTTCATTCAGCCTTCAGCTTGAGCTGCTATGTTTAATAGTGTAATGATGTTTCGCTTCCACATCACTGAATTAACCTAGTGCCTCAGTTTATGCCTCGTAGGCATAAAGATTTTCTTAGGACAAACAGTATCTATGGTATGTTTTTAAAGCACTTAACTGTCTAAGCAGTGAAGTATTCAGTGCTGACTGGAATAAGCATGATTATTTATGCTTTAAAGCTTTTACCGCCTCACTTTCTTTAAAACATAAATCATTGTGTTAATGGCCTCTCTTGTTTAAACACCCTTTACGTGCACAGACTCTGCACACATACAGATATATAAAGCACGTACTGTATATGCTCATGGATACAGATGCTCATGGACTGACACACACATACACACCGGTCTACTCACCTTAAACTGTCACATGTTTGAACTCTGTGTTATTAGAGGTTAACAGACAGTAACACTCCACCAATGTGGACACAGCCTCCTCAGACAAATCTCATGGTGTTTCCAGCCAGGCCCCACAGCATCAGCCACGAAGCCTTAGGACCTCTTGTCTTAACACAAACACAGAGTAACACTCCCTCTCCATAAATACAAGCTTGGTCTCCCTCCAGAGAGCTTTTGATGGACTCAGAGAGCACACGGCCAAGGCTGCAGACTAAATAACCTCTGGGTTCAAGTAAATCTTGCTCTTCACTCCTCTATTCACTACCGGGCTACGTCAAGTGGATTTCCTGCCCTGGCTGTCCTCCTTGAATCTTTCAGCCTGGGTGTTCCAGCCTTTGACGTGGTATGTGGTGTGTAGCCCTGCCAGATGTAAAGAACTAAATCATGGGTTAAAGAGGGGATACAACACAAGCCCGGCATTGTGAGTGACAGTTCAAATGCTGCGTTTCTTTAGCCTGTGGTTGGACAAAGCAACGGCAATTAAAAGGCAGGGGAAAGGCTGATATTCCAGCGGTAAATGACAACTGTAATTTGGTGGGATGCTTAAAGTGCCTTAGAGCACCGTGTCCGCTTACATAATTAGCACACGCATCCTGTGGCAAATGCTTTGTTCTGTGTGGGAGGATTTACAAAACCGCAATAGTTATTGTTGAGGTGTTGCTAGAATGTGTGCAGCTACTGAGTGGCAGGCCCAACTGTATTTCATGTGCTTCATCACGGGATCGTAGGCTACTCCAGGAGTCAGTCAGACTGTAAACATATTAGATATCACGTCCATAAATAAAGCAGCCCGAAGCACTTGGAAGATTGTCAGGAATTTCACAGCTGACTGTAGTGGATTATATATGGAGAGAAATGGATTAAGAAAGGTCATTACTGAATTGACAACCCCTTTATTGCTCATCATCACTCACTGCTTGAATTCCAGGATATAGTATGTGGTGGTCCACACTGAAAAATAAATCACATGACAAGGCTGAGATAGACACAGACACATACAGATGTGAGGGTTCCTGGGTTTAGGTGGTGAACCATATATTTCCAAGGTATTCAGGGGGGAGGGGGGGCAGGAAACAGAGACGATAAAGTGGAGGGGGAGGCTGTTTCTTATCATCGATTTACATACTGACGTTGTTATGAAAGCCAGATCCTCCATCGTTACATTGGGTTCTCTTCTCTTCCAGACAACTTCCTTTCAGCTCTCCACCTCCAACTGCCCCTTATTCACTGACACAGACACACCCACGCAAGTTCAGCAACACACACACAACACACACACACCTATAGCCACACAACGAGAGAATATAGAGTGCATATCTTTCTCTGGAGGGAGCTTAAACGCTGATGCTATCCTGGTAAGGCAAGGGAAAAAAAAAAACACACACTGTACTCATTTTTATGTGTATGCTTCTTTAAAGTTTATTGAGCCTGGTGAGTTCAGTATGAAATCTAGTTTCAGCAGCACACAGCTTGATTCCAGCATCCTGCACTGACACTTGTTTACTGCTCAGTAGATGCTTTCCTTCCTCAGCCCATGGTGCACAACTGTACGCTTGAGGGTAGCCAGAGATCACGAAAACAAAAGTTATTGATTCTGTGATCATCTGACGGCTTGTGTTTCGTGTTCCAGGTGAACTCATTTTTTAATAATATGAAAATAAAAAATTCATTTTTTTCGCAGTATGGCCTTTAACAGCACTGTTTTTACACCAAGTTTGAGAACCGCTTTTCGTCTTTGCACCAGTGGACCCTGTGCTTATCCTGTTTATAATCAGCGAGCTCGCCTCCGGCTACAACAGAGGCATCAGCATGCTGCATGAACGGATTGTTAACTGCAACACAATGCTCCTCCTGTCTTTATCACCCTCCGCTGTGCCTCAGTTACAAGCAGCTGCAGCCAAACAGATTGTGTCAGTCTGAGTGTGTGTGAAGGTGCACTTAAGATATGAGGGTAGGTATAATTAGAATGGTGCTATCTGGTTCCAGTCACTTGACTGTGTCCCTGTGTCACTCATCTGTGTCACTCATAGATCCCGTTGTAATTGTCGTCCCTTCCTGTTTCTCAGCGCTCAGATTAAGGCTGAGGAGGAGTGAGGAAGTTGCAGTAAAAACAAACATCGCCACACCTGATTAAACGGGTGCAGTCATAGAGAACGAGCAGGGAACGGCAGTCCTTTACTTGTGATTTTGAGGATGAGGCCTGCTTCCTCTCTGGGGACACTGGGGAGGAGGCCTGATGAAGAGTGCTGCAGCTGCAGCGAGTCTCCTTAGGGAACTCCTTCCCTCCCTGCATATGTGCCGTCAGAGAGCTGTGAGATTGGTGACATCATTCAAAAGGGGGAAAGCTTCAGCTCCAAGTCGTGGGACTTTGCATTTGACCTCCACCCAGACCACTGAGACAACACCTTGGCTGTCACGCCGAGCCACACCCTGCTCTTGTCACCTTTCCATGTCCTCAGAACACCCTAAAGTCTCTTCTCACTCCTTTGTTTTCACTCTCTGTTAGGAGAAATGTCACTACAGCTTAGACTTCCTGGGGTCAAGAATTCTTCAGTCCCACAGACACTAAAGGAATTCTGGGACTTAATAGATGATATTTAATGATTATTTTCATTATTGATTGATTTTTTGTAAAGATTTTTTTTCTGATAATCGCTTATTCCATAAAATATCAAAGGCAAACAATGCCCATCACAAGAGCCCAGGGTGAAGTCAAAACCAATGGCATCTGTTTTATAATGAAATAATGATAATGATGAATAATGAAAAGCAGCAAGTACTCACATTTGAGAGGCTGGATGCTCTTAATGTTTGGCACTTTTCATAAATGACATAAATGATTAATGAATGATTAAATTAAATGAAAATTCATTTTCTATTCATTTTCAACTAATGTATTAATCAAGTAATTGTTTCAGGAGCAGATGTGACATAATCCTAAAGCTCTCTAAATGCTAGAATGGCAGGTTCTGCAATCACAGCAACACTATCCTTGAGGAACCATAGTGTGATCTCATGGTAAACCATAAATATTTCACTGTCTAATTTCTGCAACTGTATGAAAAAAATAAAAAACAGACAACACTATAGCAGACTATACCACCAAGTGAAGCTACAGAAATACAGTTCACTTACTAATCTGAAAAAAAAAAAAATCCCATGAACTCGGGTCCCTGAACGTGAGAACTATTTTTGTTTCTGCACAGACGGGTGGCAAAAGTTTACTTTTTCCACCCTGCCCACATCCCTGGTGTTTTTAAACAAAATACCAGATAGTCTGAAAAAAAAACATGATAGGAATTAACAACAGATTTGGAATGTTATTCATGCACATCCTCTAACAGGATGTGGCTGTCACAGCACATGGCATGCAGTGACGTCTTCTGGCTGCAGAGGTGAACATGCTGGGGGCTCCTGATAACACATGCACCAACCACACGCCAATGAGGATACAGCAGAAGGATTATCCTCTGCATTTTAGTGGATTGATATGATAATTTGACTCAAAATTTTTATTCAATTTTAAATGTTTCTGTTTCCTTCATGTACTCACTTTTAAAACCCAAGATCGGAGAGAAGCAGTTAAATTAAAGAAAGGAAAGAATGAAAAGATAACGTGATGATTGATAGCAGCTACTTGCCATTGTTTTTATTCTACCCCTAATTTACTCATTAAAATAGTTTCAGCAGGCCAGTGAAACTTAAAACCTGTGTTTCCAAAACAGCCCATCCATTTTGTTAGCGGATTAGAAAACTGGAAGCACCAGCTGCTCTGAGAGGCTGGAGCAGCTAGCTGCTCCCCTCCCTGTGTCAGACCCAGGACTGGGCTTCAGCAGCAGATGTCCATGGACTGATTCCAGCTGCTGTTTTTACACAAAACTGTGTGGGGAGAGGTTGTAAAAAGATATCGAGACCTATAGCCCCAAAACAATCTGGTTCTGATATGATTCAGGCTAAGGAGCTTAAGTGGGAGAGGAAGATTGAGAAATAATAGCAATAATCTAATAGCCCTCCAGATATGGTTACACAAAAGAAAATCCTGCACACTGTTTATGTGTGTACACACATACAGTACAAATGAACGTAGTGTCCAAACAGACTTGTGTTTTCAGTTAAGTATAAAGCATGGCCTCAATGGCATGCTTATACTGAACATTAATTACCAGGGGCAATTACTCTGGCAGTCAAAAGGTCTCGGCCAAGGCTCATTAAGTGCTTTTATTCCCCAGGGTGCATAGTATACCCCTCCATAAAGACAGCCCTGCCTGGATATCCTCCGTACACTATGTGTTTTATGCAACAGTTGCTTTCTACCAGTGTTTGGCATCATATCACAAAAACAAAACCTCGGATCAATCAGTTTGAGGAGGATCATTGAGCTGTTGCTCAAGTTTTTTTTTTGAGGCAGTGTGAAAAAAAAGAAGCAGGGATGACACAAGAAGCAGAGGGTGCCTCCAAGTTCACACTATAATCCTGGGGGCTGCTCATTAGCTAAACGGAGTGGGGTGATTTCGACCCGAGCGGTGATATATATCTGGAGTTTCTCTGCCTTTGCTTGCGCCGCCAAAATTTTGCTGAAAATGAAGGAGAAACAGGAGGAGAAGGCGGCTACCCCCACCCCCCATGCCCCCCAACCACCCCACCTCTCCCACTCCTTTACGCTGGTAAAACTCAACAGCTGTAAAATTGCAGCAGGGTGCCAGGGAAACAAGGAACAATAAGCTCACCAGAAACAGCAGTAATAGGAAAAGGAAGATTTGAATGCAGCATCTGCTTTTCATTAAGATTGTTTCACTAGGTAAATATTGTTGCTAGACGATCTATTTCTCCAAGTCAACTCCTTTTCCTGGATGATCGTTTAGTTAGGGGCGACAGTGGTTTTTGTTTTCTCATAATTAACATGTTTTCTTTGGAACTGAGTCGGATTCAAATGAAGATAATTCAGCGGGAAGAAAAAACAATTTTTTTTAAAAAGTCCTCCCCTTGTTATGGTGTTTACGCTGATGAGGGCTGGCAGATGAGGTAACAGAGCGGACAATCAGGAGAGGCGTTGCTTTAAGAATATTTGAATGATTTCAGCAGTGGACAGGCCTGGCTCTCTCGTGTGTAGAAATTCACTGAGGCAAACTAGAAGTGTGACAGAGTGCAGGCTCCAGGTTTAATTTACTCTGAGAGCTCACGTGGCACCTCAGCCATAGCTTTGGGGCCCAAGTGGACACACACCCTAGCCTGACATAAGACCACTATCTGCCAAGCCTTACATAAAAAGACCCACACCCTCCAGCAGATGACGTGAATCAAACTGCACCATCACGACTTGGGACTGAGAGAATGCTGGTCACTAGCTGAGGGCCATGGGAAAGAGTGGCAATATTCTGCCCATGTTTACGTTGGCAGGGCGAAGTTGTCTGAGAAAACAAAGCTTTGTACATTTGTATGCAGGGAGATATGGATGCTGGGTTCTACTCTCTGTGAAGCCTGCTCTGTCCTTTTTCAAAGGTTTAGCTACGACGTGTCACATTTTCTCTGACAGAATTCAGCCTCTTTTTCTTCAATCAACCTTTTCGATTTATGCCATTTTAAATGACTTCTATCGGTGAAGGCCACTTGAGTGTGTGCTCTACCAAAGGAGCACTGATGGCTTTGCACACGTGCACACACCAACACATGCACACCAACACTGTAATCTCCCAATCACAAGCAAACATCTTTCTGCTTAATGCTGTATGTTCTAACAGCAACTGTCATAACAACAGAAACAGTCATCATACACTGAAATGAAAAACAAGATGTTTTCCCCCCTTCTCAAGAGCAGACATAAAGCTTGGGTTTTCCCCTGAAAATCTTGAGAGAGAGACAGAGAGAGAGAGAGACAGCTTATAACATTCTCCAAAAGGCATTGAATGACATCATCAGACACTGCAGTCCATGCCCATTTCAGTGCTACATATTTGCACCACTGCATAACTACTGACTGACAGCCATGGGAAGTGGGAGCATAAACTAAATCTGTGTTTGCCAGAGAATCGGCATGATTGGCCTGCTAGTGCATGACAAGGATGTTTACTCTGATAAACACAGTCAAACACATCCACAAATCAAGCGTGCCAAAGGCTGTCATCTTGTTGCTCTTGCATCCTGCCTGCCATTAACTCTTCCATTCTCTTGCTCTTGTTTGACTGAAATCAGCGTTTCTAAACTACAAACCTAAACCAAGATGTTCTTCAGCTGCAAGTGCTATCAACTGAGCTGCAGATGGGCTTGCAACCAGAATGATTCACGCTTTTCAGTGATTTAGCTGCAGCAATGTATGTGACGACAGATTGTCTTAATGCTTGATAATGTTCAGGTTTTTTCTCCTTTAGCATACTCCTATCTGACCACCTGTTTTTGAATAAGTGGTAAGTCCAATGTAGTAGTCCATACTACAAAGCCTGTTTTAAACATTGACTGTCAATAAAGATGGACATAGCCTGGATGATGACATCCATAGATTTCTGAAGATCGGTTTTGAAGCTGAGAGTGGGCTGCTCTGCCGTTGCCATCTTGGCAGACTCTGCCTAACTCAAAAGGGACAAAAAGGTGGGGTGTGTGTGGAGCCGAGACTTTGGTGTGTTCTGGTTTGTGGGAATAGTAGTTATATAAAGTTATAAATAGTATATATAAAGTTATAAAGAGTTGGGAGTTACATATTAATACATAAAAAAATCACCCCCTGTACAGGTGTCATGAAGGGAGAAATTAGCTATAAAACCAAAAACCGTTTTACCAGGCTGTTTATTTCAGCTGCAAAGTTGGACATTTCAACATTGCCGTCTATGGGGATTGACTCAATTTTGGAGCCAGCCTCAAGTGGCCATTGGAGGAACTGCAGTTTTTGTCACTTCTACGTTGTCTCCATCAGCCCCGGAGGTTGTCACTTGGTTTTAAACCTCCTGATCCACCGTTATTCCTGACTGAGAATAACACACAACAAGGCGGGAGCTGTGCAGTGGCATGGCTATGTATTCATCAGGATAGAGCGACTTAACAAAGAGTCTTCTTTATTTGATCAAGACAGCCATAATGGAGCATGAAACACTAAAATTGTTTTGTGTCTTTATTGGAGAATATTGACGTCATCAGAGTGAGACCTTTGACCCATATACCACTGCAGCCACATAGTCCTATATTATGAAAAGAGTCACTGAGGAGACAGAATGTCTCTTGTGACTTGGCTGGTGGTGCAAAATGTACCAAAACAAAAACAGAAATAGCCATGGAGGAACTGCTGGGATGTAGATGTAAGAAATCATTATATACAGTGTTTTTAACTGAGAGCTTCGTTCAGGGCCAAATTTGACCATGCCCCTGCAAATATACGCTGTGATGCTACACAAGGGTCAACAATGTTGCAGGACTGTGTGATTGGACGGCTGCTGTTGGATGTGGTAAAGAACTGATGATGGGTCAGCAAACTTGAGACAACACCCCTGTGATATTCTTAAAGTAGAAATCAGAAGCTGTCTGCTAAAAACCTACAACAGAAGCGCGAGGATGGCGCCAGTGAAAGATCCTATTTCAAACAGGATTGTTTGTTCACATTTAAAAAATGAAATCTCAGTAGAACTCAGACATCAAAGATAGATTATGCCTGGTAGGCAATATGCAAATGTGATAAAAGGCACAATGAGCATGGTTGTTTTAAGCCATTTCCAATTATTATATTATTACAAAGTCCTAATTATAGAGATAATAAGATAGTAAAATAACTGTTTTTCAAGCAACAGCAGTAATAAACAAAAAATACACAACTGATTATTAGATGTGTCTTAAAATGTTGTCCCTGTATCGAGGCTTTAATTTCTTGGCGGGGAGTGCCTGGAGTAATTAGATTTCCATGTAAATCTAATTACCATCTGTTTAGCTGCTGATGCAGATGGTATGTGGTGTGCCTTTTTATTGCGCAAACTACGAACATGTTCCGCCATCTCATGATCTTTTCCCTTTTTAAGTAAACCCTCATCAGTGTGGAGTACTCCTCCTAGCGTTGCCAAGGTCACTCCTAACATTTACCGCCCCTGCGCTCACGGACGGCTCTGCAGAAGTCGTTATTGCTGGGCTGAACTAGACCTAGTCCTGCTTTACAACCAGCGAGGAAGAAACACCATCCAAGCCATACATCACCCTGCAATTAGCATCAGGCCTCAGACTGATTTGAAGCGGACTGCCCAGTGAGTCCACACACATACACGCACGCACACACACGCACACACACTTATTGACTGTATGCAGATCTGTAGGGAACACAGTTCAGGGAACTATTTTTGCTCTCTGTTGAAACCACATGTGCGTTCACTTTGTTATACGCAACTCACAGACAGACGCATGTAGTTGAAGTATCTTTCTAACCCACTAGAGACAGTCATATACAGCGTACCATGCAGTAGATGGCACTAATCAGATCCTATTTTTAATTAAGAAATACATTAATGTGAGTGTGTGTGTGTGTGTGTGTGTGTGGCTTTAGTCCTTTTACAACCATTCAAACACATATTAGCTCCACCCAGATGCACTGCAGGATGTAAAGCATAATTATTCTCAACTGCAACTTTCCACTCCTGAGCAGACCCTTTGTGTCTGCAGCTGCACAACTGCTAACCATTCCTCTTTGCATCTGTGTGCACCCTCATGGCAGAACACATCAAAGACAACCCCCCAACTAGTGTGGAAGAAAACTGAATTTTGCCCGCTATAATGAGACTTTTTGAGACAAAAACAAAGGAACAACAAAGAAACCTCACTTCCACAGGCAACATAAGACTGCGTGGAGAGTATAACAAGAGTGAGTCAGAGTTGTAAAAGAAGGTAGTATAATTGATAATTAGAAGAGTACTCACTGCTGAGCAACAGAGTGCAGAGCACCAGAACTCCAGCCATCCGTCTCCAGAGCCCATTCATTCTCCACATGGACGCGGCCATCCTCTCTGGTCAGACTCAGCGCAGTCTGTGTGTGAGAGCAAAAAGTGTGGTGAGTGAAGGTGAGTGAGTGTGAGGGAAGGGGGGCGGGGGGCGGTAGATGGGAGTTTCCTGTGAGGTCTGAGTGAGCGGGACAGACAAGCAGGATAAAGCCTGGCTTGTGTTCTGCTGCTCTTTATATGGCCCCACTCCTTCAGCCTCCCTCTCTGCTCTTTCCACACCCCTTTTCTAACTGCCTCTTGTTAATTCGTTTCCCCCAAAGCAACGGTCCCGGCTTCCTTCCTTGTCCTTGTGTGCCTACACACGTGCAGTGGGGATAAAATAATGAGATGTTAGTGGTTGAAACTTGGCAACTGGTTGGGTCTTATCTTTGTCATAGTTTTCCTTCCTGGTGAAGAAGTTGGCCCTCTTTCACAGAAGTTGGTACAGTTTGTGCACCAGTAGCACATCTGCTTCTGCAGTGTGGGGGCTGTGGGTGCGCTGCAGCAAAGTTTCATGTGACGCTCTCTCAGACGAGGTAGAAATATAAGCGGTTTCCCCTGGTTTGGCTATGAGAAGAAAGTATAGTCAATACTCATAGATTCAGTATCCCTATGAGAGAACAAATTTGAAAAAAAAAAAATCTAGAAATCTAAAACACAACTTCAGCTTGAAGGTTTGTAGAAAGGTGTCGAGTACGTCCTAATTCTCTTTTTTGAAGATGCACCTGGTAAACAGAAAGCTCTGCTGCCTCCTACATGTTGTGCACATACCTGAGAGGCCTGTAAAAGCACATGGCGTCACACACAACGCTTGGCCACAGTTTTTGTGTGTCCCTGGACAGATGACTAACAGCCTATAGTGAGTCATCCACTGAACCGCACAAGCGCACATGCATGTTTGCATGTACACGCCTTTTTCAAATGCTGTAACACACACACATACACATACACACACACACACACACACACACACTGACATCATAGACAAAACACACATGCTATTTCGTAATCGCAAACATCAGCAGAAAGTGACTGTTGTACTGATGTGTGGTGTGTTTCAACTGTGAGATGTTGGGTGTTCACCGTTTTCATGAGAGATGTACCGTTCCAGACGTCCAGGCAGGCCACATCTGGAAGCACTGCAGTCCCACTGCTGGGTTTTTGAGGACTGCCTGGAGGCTTGCTTGTCAAACAGTTCAACCATGAGACCGAACTGAGCCAAGTTCAGGCTGGTGTCTGGGAACGGCTGCTCCTACTGGTCACCTTCTATGTTTCAGTCCTAGTACTTTTTTAAAGGATGCTGAGGGCCACTTGAAATCACACTGACAGTTAATGAAAGTGACAGTATGGGTTTAAAGTATGTTTTGAGTGAAGTAAGTTTTGACAAATAAGTAAACTTAGCTGTGGTTTAAAACATTTCTTGATACAGTCAAAATAAATTGAAACAGATGTGAAGAAACCTGATATAATATATCAAATATAAAATATTTAAAGTAGGCCCGGTGGGAATTGAATTCGACTGCCTCTGTCTAATAATCGTCTCTCATTATCACACCATTAGAAAATCATCATAAAATGATGTGACAGTCAAATAAAATCTGTCAAAAAAACAAAAAAAAACAAAACATAATGCAACACGGTGACACATGATGGAGCAAAAATCTCATTAAAAGTAGTAGGCCACTAAGCTGAACGGAATAATATAAATACATTGAAATATTCACTATGATTTCACCTAAATATACTGTCCACGTAGTGCAGAAAACTGATTAATAACCATTACATAACATCATAAACTCCTTACTACACGGCCCTGCTTGCTCCACTATAAATCTCTCTCCAATCCCTCCTACTTTTAATAAATTTTAATTTATATTTTTTGTATTATTTCTAATAATTTTATGGCCACAGGTTCAGTCCTGGCCTGCGTTAAGCATGCAATAGTTCAGCCACTCTTTAAGAAGCCTGGTATCGACAGCTATTCCAAATCATTTTAGGTGAACTTCTCAGCTTTCTATCTTTTCGTAGGTTTTAGATGTAGGTTAAAATGCTGTTTTTAATCAAAGTGTGTCCTTTTCCAGCCAGAGCAATATATTCAAGAAATTCCAGGCAAATGTGGTAGTGTGGTATGCTGGTAAATGCTTCCAGATCTCAGTGAAGTTTTTGACACAGTAAACTACTCGATGTTTCTGGATCACCTGACATGCTCAGTCAGCATTTCTTTGATTGGTTCCATTCTTACATTTCAAACAGATGCTTCACTGTTTCCATTGGCAACTCATTCTCCACACCTGTGAATATTTCATGTGGGGTTCCACAGGGTTCAGTTTTAGGTCCACCTCTTTTCTTTCTTTACGTGCTCCCACTGGGAGAAATCATCCAAACTCATGACATCTCTTTTCACTGCTACACAGATGATACTCATATTTACCCTCGATTCCCAAACTCTGTCTCAAACATATTAAAGACTGATTGGCTCACAATTAGCTTCAGTTAAATGAGGACAAGAAAGAGATCCTATTCTTTACCCCCCACATTATACCACTGTTACCATACAGAACCTGAATCACCTTTCTGCCTCCAGCAGACCCTGGGTCTTATATTTGATGGATGGAAGGATGATTTCTTGAGGAGATGAGAAGAACTTATTGGAGGCCGGAGAATTTGACAGCTCTGGAATAATATAGTAGATACTGGAAGGTTGAAGCTCAGTTGAACATTTTATTATCGACAATCAACGGATCAATAATCAGCAAACATGCATTCAGGAGATACTGACAAAGAGCAACTCTTGAACACAGATCTATAGATATATAGGTTGCAACATGTGTTCTAACAATATACCTTACCATACATAGTAACTTCTGACAACTGTAAAGCAGTATCTTCTTGCATATCTGCTTGACGCCCTGGTGCCTTGTAAGAAAACATACATCTTAACATGTGAAGTGTCAGTTATATAAGTACTACACATGTTAGACATAGGCCCAAGAAAAACTCCACTATCAATGGTGATCTGCATTTCAAAAGGCAGGTCCAGCTTCTTCCGAATTAGAACCATCTCCGAAATTAGTCATTTACTATCAACCTCTGACTCATAAAGACAAATAAATGCACAATAACATCATCCAGGCTGGACCACTACCCTCTACCTGGGCTACTACTACCCTCTCTCAGGCTATCCATCTCCTTTCTACAGCTAATTCAAAATACTGCTGCCCATTTGTCAACAAAGAAACAAGACCACACCATCCCTATCCTTGCATCCTTACACTGGCTCCGCATTAATTTTAGGATAAACTTCAAAATTCTTCTAATTGTCAACAAATCTCTCTGTGGTTTCACCCCTTACAGCACCACCAGACCCCTCAGATCCTCCCCCCGTGGCATGTTGGCTGTGCACTGTTCATGGAAACACAAGGCCAATGACAGGGTTTTGTCTGTAGCAGCTCCTTGGCTCTGAAGTAGCCTGCCGGAGGCCAGAGACAGTCTGCTGATGCTTTTAAGATGCACCTCGAGATCCACTTTTATTCTCTGGTTTTTAACTGTGTTTAATATGTTTTCATTTTAATCTATTTTTATCTCATTTCTGGTTTTCCTTGGGTTTTGCTATTTCGAAAACATCTGTTATGCACATATACGTCTTTACACTTGTTTGTATATACATGATACTGTATGTCTGTCTCTGTGAAGCACCTTGGTGTTGTAAAAATGAAACAAACTTGAAAGTTTACATTTTCAGATGACATACATTACAACTTCTCTCTTGTTATGATTTATTTATTATTTATTAGTGGATTATCTTTGCGTGGGATGGTTAACACTCATTTGAATGTGAAGCATGTGCCTGTTTACAGTTGAAGAATCCTGATAAGCTAAGCTTTGCAGGGGGTATGTCTAAGGGATTTTGCTTATATCTTTTTTTGCCCCCTCCTTCTTTTGGTTACCCTCCCTATGTGACCATTTGACTTATTTTGGTTTACATGCACAAAGAATCTCTGTGCAGCGAGGGGTGGGGGGCCATTGCCAGGACATCACGAGGAACAGCACATGGCAGCACAGAATCTGACCCTCAGGGACCCATTTGGTCTTTTTGGTTTTTTTTTTTCTTAAAGAGTTTTTGCTGTTTTTTGGGTCTTTGAGCCAGCTGGATGGAGCCATCATAGGAGCATGACTGACATGTGATGGCACAGGCTAACAGGCATAACTATGGGGGTAATATTGGTTACATTCAAAGCTCATATTTTGCAATAAATGCATGAATCTGAGAGCACTGCAAGTTGTTGCTGTTCCCAATAATAGTCCTGGCAGTGGTCTCATTTTCCCTTTTCTGTCTCTCTGTCCAATTTGTTATCCTTCTTAATTCTGTACCCTTCTTCTGTGCTGTGGCATGCCACAAGATCATTTGCAGAATATTAAGAGATTGCTTTTCCTATAGATTGCAATAAAATGATAGTTTTTGTTAACCTGCCCTTCATGAATTTATAGTCATTCTGCTTTGAATTTAAATTGCATATTTGCAACCAAAACTTTCTTTCATTCTCCGTTTTCCTAATTAGTTAGTTTGTTATTGTTTTTAACTCATAATTACGAGGAAGCTGATGAGCCATTTAAAAAATTGCCATTAAAAGTCACTATAATTACATGTTTGTTAGGATAAAAATGTCAGCAAACATTCCTGGAAGTTGCAGGGAAGTTTCCTGCTTTCCTTTTCATGAGAGGGACTGGGGTGTAGAACAGGAACCTAAGCGCAGAGGGACTCTATTGGAGAGGACATTAGTGATGATTTGACCAACAAGAGTGGAGGAAACTATGAGAAACCCTCATCTCTGTGTGATGACACCGCTGGTGCTTCTCCATTCAGTCTGACGGCATCCTCTCCTCCCACATCATCCTGTTGACCTACCCATCTCTCACCATTCCTGCATCTAAATTCCTCTTCTGTTTCCTGCCATTCACCTTGTATGCATGATGTTTCCTAACAGCCAGGCATCTGCCCTGCTCTGTGTGTCCACAAGTGTGTGGGCAGACCCGGTGATGACCCCCAAGCCCATGAAAGATAAACATGGAAATGTATTAATATTCAGCCTTAACCCTGTAGCTTGTGCCATCTTGCTATCTCCTGCGTGTTACATAAGACCGTGTGAAACAGGACCTGGCCAAGTGTTTCCGTATCATAATGGCGGGACAGCACCAGAGTCCAGTTTCTCACCAAGGGAGCTGCGTGGAAAGAGAAACACAGGAAGACATAATGTAGTATAACACAACAGCCAGACCTCTTGCCAAATACTCTGGAGAGTTGATCAGTGAGAAGATCATACCCCACAATCTCAGGTCTCGGTGTGGCTCGAGAACAATGAAGATATACCATGTTGAGAGGAAATCCAGTGGTCCTGGGTTCAGTTAGAGGATTCCAGGCCAAGCATCTAAGTAAAGAGCTTGATCCCACTTCACCAACAAACCTATTGCTTTCAGGACATGATGTCACCTAAACGTTATCTTGACACCAGTGACACATCCTACTGCAGAAAACAGACTGTCAGAGGAGAAAGAAACAAACAGGAAATATGGCACAGGCCTCAAGCTCTTTTGTCATTGCATCATGTTCTGGGAAGCCCAGAGATTGTTTCTGTGTAAACACAATTTTCACACAAAATACTGCTGGATATGTTCTGCAGAAAAAATAAAGTGAATATTTGATACGCAGTCTTGATAATCGTGTGTGGAGTCAGAGAAATTTTCCTCCCTCTTATTCATTTAGTTCTGACATGCATGACGTGCTCTCGTTAATGATTGAGAGGTCTGCGTTGTAGTACTTTCCACAACACAGAGCGCAATGCCAGAATCCTCCCTTTCCTTCTCCTCCCACCTTCAACTCTCCTTTATTCTCTGCATTGCCTTGATCCCACACAGATGTTCTTCTTTAGCACTCCCCTCTGGTAGAAGCCCACTCCTATTGTTCATAAAGTCAGTCCCTTGGTACCAGTCGACCCAGCCCAGTGCGCGAGGCACACACGTACTGTGCGCAACAGATTCATGAGCAGACCATCGGACATTCGCACACATATGATCAGATACATAACACAGCAAGGAAAGTTAATCTACTTAGCAACAATTGCAACACTTTGTGGAAAATCCCTCTCCCAAACATGCACACACTCCCTCTCTCTTTCTTTCTGTCTGTTCACAACGTTCCTCTTCATCCCCAGCGTCATCATGTCCTTTCCCTGGTTTTTTTCTTGAAAAGGGTAAAGTCTACAGGCCTGTAACTAGCCCTAATTGGCTCTGATTGGGTGGTTGGGTAGACATCTTGAAGTAATTTATGCTCAAGGTTGAGAGGGTTGTGAAGGTTGGGAGTGCTTTGGGTCTCAGAGATACTCAGTCATAACCCCAGGAGCCTTAAATCCCCGATTCAGATTTTCTTTGAGTGCATCTATTATGGGTCTATGCATATTGATGCACAAGATGCATGAGAGAGAGCCCTCGCAGAGAATGAGACCAAAGCATTTAGTACTTCAAAAGGCATTTCACAGCTCATATTTCACAACCACCCATTTTTGATTTGTTACCCCACTATTTGCAAATTTATTGAGCAATCATTTCTTAGTCCTTAATGTCCAAGTTATATAACTATTTTGATTTCTATTTGCAACAAGAGCACAAAAAAACAAAACAACAAATAGGGAAAAGAAGAAGAGTAGAAATGCCAGAATACTACCAAATAATTTTCATCAACGCTTTTCCTGTTTTTGCAAAACAGTCCTTGTTTTGATGTCAAATTAACATTGAAACACTGAATGAATGTGTTTGGTTAACTTTCATGTACTGCCTTGTCATCCATCACGACTGAAGAAGAAGAACAGAAAACGAAACACTGCTGTTTGTAGGATGCCAAATGAGAGCCCCCCCACCCCCTCCACCAACCATAGTACAAGCATCTGGAGACTGTGTGTGTATTCTGGCAGCACATGGCCAGATAAGCTCTGTGGGATTAATTCATTAAAGTGCTGGCTGCCCAGATAGCTGTCATTACATGTATCTGTTCGATTCATCTCTGGAGTACTTTCACATGAGTTAAAGTGTCAGCAGTAGCAGTGGTCTGTCAGTGTACAACCTGACAGTTGTAACGTTTTTGCCAAAGATTGGTAATGAGTGACATTAAGGTCTCTTGGGATCCCATTCAAATCTAGATTTGTTTGTTTTTCCACAATTTGAAGATTCTGACTATTTTTTTGGCCATTTTATGCCTCTATTACACGACGGGACAGTGAACGGTCACAGGAGATGGGATAGAGAAGGGGAATGACATGCAGCAAAGAGTCCAACTGGGTGGGAGTCGACCCAGGACTGGCCTGCTCAGAGCATTTGCGCCCACATGGTATGCTTTCAGACTGATAGTCTCTCACTGAAATGCTGAATGCAGGTACCTGAAATTATATTGCTAAAGCCACAATTAACAGATGTCTAAACCAGTGGTTTTCAAACTTTTTCATGTCAAGGACCCCTATACTGACAGAAATTAGACCACGGACCCCCATTGGATAAGATTTTGTTCCAGGGTGAAATGATTTTTTCTTTCAGTTGTTTTATTACAGAAAGTGTTTGAAACTCATGAACATAATAGTCATAAATTCTGTCATTGTTTTACATATGGACAGAAATACAGGGAAAAGAAATGCTAGGGACCCTTGACTTTGAGGACCACTGGTGTAAACAGTTGCAAGTTCCTGTTTCAAGTGGTTTCAGTTGTGTTCTTCCTTTTTCCAAGGAAATTTGACCATAAAGCTGCTTCACACATGAACCATGAGATGGCACTGTAGGACCAGGGTTTTTAAAACCATCTCAAGCCCATCACGCAGGGAAAAGATATTTCTGAGTGACTCAACTCTGCACTCTTGTGGCAACAGGATAAACTAAACATCTCCTTGAAGAATGTTACATTTCCTCAATGCTTACCACAGAAAACATAAGGGATCTAGTAATGCCATGCCGTGAACCCGTCAACATGTCATAAATTGGGGTAAAGATGACAGCCTGAGGAAAGTATGCCAAAAAGAAAAAAAAACATACTTTTGAGAGGGACCTTGTAGAAACTGAACTAAGCCAAGGGGTTAGAGAAGATGGCAAATAAAAGAACAGTCTCAGACAAAATGCATCCAAGATCAGATCAGACAGCCTCCAGACTTCATGATGCAGACCTTTTCATTCAATAACCCACTATAAAACATCTGGAGTGTTTTTTTTTCTTTTTGGTATGGTGATGAGTGGATGTGAGCCTGCATGTGTGTGTGTATGTTTTGAAGCAGGGAGCTACACACCTTACCCCAGTCGTTCTCTGAAGTGTTGCTCTGGGCTCGTCAGGAGACGCTCAGGTCCTGCACATCAAATATTAATGTCACAGAAACTCCTAAGCCTTAAATAATTCTCAAAGAAGTGTGCCGAAAGCAAAAGCCTTGCTATCCCAGGCACGTTTCTATCTGGACAATGGGTTCAAGGGAGCACAAGCAGGGGAGACAGAAAGAAGAGAGAGAGGGAGAGTGGGAATTGGATCTATTGTATTGACCCATGACAGATGGCTTTGCTTTAGGAGGTACCAACTGGATATACAGTGAGCAACAGGCAATGTTTAATGACACCAGATTATGGTTAAAGCAGGTAAACACTACTGTAAAAATTCAAATAAAGATGGAAGTCATTGTTAAAACATCCTGATTAATAACCCTCTGGACATTTTAACAACCATGAAGGGTTTAGAATAAACCACTCTGACAATATCTGAAGGATATTATCTATTGATTTAGTGTGCCAAGTCTTAATTTCAAGGTTTTTGAAAACCTGCTTTCATTCTGACTGCGCAGGCCGGGCTCAGCGCCTTGTCAGTCTGTGTGATAACAACCATCACCTCATCTCATCTGATCTGACCCCGCTCTCATCTAGACCTTTATTCCAACCACAATTACACCATACCGGATGGATGATCTCGCACTCATTACCCTTCCATATCTGAGACTCTGACTGAACGAATCTGTCCCCTCTGGTGAGTGTGTGGCAGGTGGTGTGTAGACTTGGCCCCCGCCACAGTCCTCGGCCCTGGCGCGCTGATAAGAGCTCAGCGTGGAAAATCAGACAGCAGCGCTCTGGCCTTTCAGAAGCGAGCAGGAGAAAATGAGCCATGAAGGAAATCGGAGGTGATTATCTTTATTATCAGCCAGGGGAGTAACCGTGGAAACGGCGACCTGTGGGGGGAGAGAGAGTGATGCACAAGCTGTTCCAGCAGCCTGCCGATTGGCCCATACAAGCTCCAGTGGTAATTAACATCTGCATATGCAAACGAGTGCTCCAGCTAGGGAAATTTGGCAGGCTTTTCTCACCTGCACCCCGCGCCTGAAAGCAGCAGGGTAGTTGAGTTTGTGTCGCTGTGTGAGTGTGGGTGCACAGGGTGCACGGAAATACACACAAAATCAAATTATATGTGTTCTGTGACTTCGTATTCATAACACCACCCAGCTCCTGGGTGCACATGTGTATTTTAATGTCCCCCATGCATTTGCATAGCTGAAAAAATACTTACGCCTGCACTTTTTGGAAGCACAGTTGGTATGGGTGGAGCGGGGCCACTGGGTCGTACAGACGCCACCACCTACCTCTTTGTTTTTGCTGTGCAGTGCTAAAAGAGATGAGGCCACACAACAGGAGGCTGTCAGCGGGCCTGCTGGGAGAGCGTCATTACCATCTCAGGGAGCAGGGACAAGTCGCGTCTGGAGAAAGACACTGATCGTCAGCCTCGCCTGCTGATAGGGACAATCACAGTGCTCAGGAAAGTGGAAGAACTTGTTGTCAGCAAATGTCAGTGGGAAACTTTTTATACCCCTACGCATGGGTGAAGCAGTTAATTAATATCCAAACCGTGTCCCTTTTCATGTGAACCTGTATGTTTGCACAATTCCCCGGGCTCGTCTTACTGATTATCCACCGGTTTGTTCATGTGTGCGCTGTTTTTAAACATCATACTGTAAGTTTGACTTGTGTGTGTATGTGTGTGTGTGTGTGTGAGAGAGAGTGTGTGAGGTTAACACATGCTACTGAATGAGTCTCTGACCTGTGAATTATGCAGAGCACCCACAGACGTGGCCAGTGTGTGCTGTAGCTGTGGAGTTCTAATGAGAGAGAGGCTAGCGGGCGGCAGCCGAGACGGGCTGCAGAGCACACTGAGAATGACAGCTCCAACAGCGGGAAGCCAGACTATAAATAGAGCCTGTGCTGAGAGCTTATGACACCTGGATTCACATTCGTTTGCAGACTAACTTCCACCACCACCACCTGCGTCTTTTTCTTGTGTTCGCTTCGATGCTGCTTCTCATATGCCAGTAAAAAATTACAGTATCTCTCTTAACTTTCACTTTTTCCTGCTCAGGTGGTCGTGAATCTTGGATTCCTCCCACAGGTCTGCTCTCTGTTTCCCTCCCATTTCTGGAACTAATTTCCTCCGTGACCTCCAATCAGTCCAATGTGAACACATAAAATTAATATTTGAAGCTGGCATTAATCATTCCACCAGCATTAAAGTGATATAAGTAATAAGGATGGTCTCTTCTGAGAGGAAAACATACCCGCTTTTAAAAGGAGCTTTCTAAATTTCTAAGTTTTGCTATTGCTGATGCTTGCTAGCATTAGCAGCTGTTTACTTACCAGTTTAAAAGAAATGTTGAGTTCAGCATCAAACTTCATATAAAACATCGTCTCTGGTGGTGCAAAGTAACGCCAATGTTAACTTGTGTCTATCACGACTTTTCTTCTACAGACGTTAGCATGCGTCATTTTCCGATAGCTAGTCACTGTAGCCTCCAATCTGCCCTGAACCTGGCACCACTCAGAGAGCAGAACCTCTTGTCTTGTAAACGCAAAGATGGCCGAAGCTCTTGTGAAGCGACAATCACCACCTGCTCCTGGCAAGAAACCACGTCTGGCGACGGAGAAAACGTTTATTTTAATTAGCTGGTTGGTCTCCAGTCAGAGCTGATAGTTACACCTTTTAACTGGCCAGTACACTTTTGCTTATGATTTCTGGTGATATAAGGGATTATTGTTGGTATATTTGCTAATGTTTTACTAGTCCTAGTTTTACAAAAAAATGGCTTTTGAAAAAAAGACCCCAACTGGGTGAAATGTTTCTTCATTACGATGAACTTGGGGACTGTAGTTTAAGTCAGAAATACATTGTCCTGTTGCCGTAAATACTCACCAGTTCTACCAATTATTCATCTGCAGCTGAAAATAGTACCCAACAAATGTACTGTTTACTCCAGTTTGAGTAATGTTTGCTAAAAATGACTTGTTTTTAAAGATTAACATCTTGAGTGAGAATGTTTGAACTTGAGTACCACAGGCTGGCAGGGGAGGTCAGACAGAATTGAGAGACTGACTGAAGCACTCTTCAACTTGATATTTTTATGGGATTTGATGACAGCAAAAAATACAGAATAAAGCCTTATCCTAGTCTTTATTATAGAACTGATCATTTGAATGCAAAGATATAAGTGATAAATGGAGTGCAGGTACAATGTGGTGTAAAGCACCTCACAATGCCCCACTTTCACCCATGCACAATAACAAGACAATATAAGAATATATCCTATGAGTGCTTGTCAGATACAAATGTACAACCCTGCAAATGCCACAACAGATGGTAATCCAAAACCACAGCTTATAATCAAATACATGGTTAAAAAGTGACAGGTGTGAGTTACAAATCCCTGATGCAGTGGTTTGCCTCACTAAACCTTAAGATGATCTCAAAAGGATGCAAAGGGAAAACAACAACCTTTAACAACTATCAGGATCAGAATAGATAGATACTTGAATGAGAAGCACTGAAGTCCAACAAGGTGTCAGGGATTGTTTCATTGTGAAATTAATACCCGACTATTCTTCGAAATGGGGCTGAAGTCACCCCTGGCATCCTCTTTTGCCAACTCACATTAATTATTTCAGAATTTGCCTTGTAATCCAGGCTGAGAATCCCACCCAGAACGAATGGGATGTCAGCTTTATGCAACTACTTGTAAAGGCATTACAGGGCGTTAAGTCCCACGTGGATTTGAATTGGTCCCAGCAGTACAGGATTAGAAGCAGTGGGGATTAGGCCTTCCCTTGAGGAAATACAGGGGAAGGGGAGGCCAAGGGACTCGAGATATAGAATACATATTGCTTTATATACTGGCTGCACCAGGAAGTTGACCAGCATTCATTCTATCTCAGTAAACTGTCTCAGAGTACATTTTTAAATTTGTGTCATGTAGAAAGAATGAATGAATGACATTGAATGAAATTATCTAAATAGTTTTTTAATCAGTGGACACTGGCGTGAGTGATGTCTGAAACTGAGTGGAAGTCACAGCGGCATCTGCTGAGGCATATCAGGGTATTCTCATTTTTTGCAATACAGTCAATGGAGGTACACCTGACACACAAAATGAGTGATAAAATACAAAAGCTTGATGCCAAACGTTGAGTGTTTAGCAAGTGATGGGCTGTTAAGTATTTTTCCACAGAGGTTGGCAGTAAAGCTGCGCGCTCAGTTTGCAACAAACATGGCTGTGATGTGAGCCGCCACTTTGAAACAAAACACACAATAATTAACAGAAATCTACTGGAAGATGAGAAGGACAGCCAAGGGATTGCTAGCTACACTACAAAAGCAGCAAGGACTTTTTTTTATTTTATTTTTTTTTTACAAAGCTACATACAACAAAGGAAGGAAATGTAAAAATCTGTTATGCATTAGCTCAAAAGGAGCAAACCATTTTCTGATGGGGAATTTATCAGAGTGCCTGGTGGATGTGGCAATACTTTTTCAACATCTGTCCCTCTCAAAGCGAATGGTTACAAGGTGGTTTGGGGACACTGTGGGAACTCTACAGAACGCTACAGCTGAAAAGCAAGACACAATTTCAACATCGTCTACTTGGCCTGGGATGAAAGCTGTGACGAGCATGACACAGCTACTGATCTTCATAAAAGGAAGAACCAAAGACTTGGAAATGACATGGGCTCTGTTTTCAGGCAATCAATAAAAGTGACAACAACTGGGAAGGGAATTACGAGCATGTACGGGACTATGGTGGGAAAAGTTAGTTGGTGCTAATTAAACCAGGAGAAATGTTGGCCTTTTGAAGAGGATGCAGGGCAAAGTGACTGAGATTAACCCAGAACAGAATCTGTTATTTTTGCATTGCGTTATTCACCAAGAGCTGCAATGCAGTTCAGCACTGGAAATAAACCATGTGGTTAATGTTGTTACAAAAGTTGTAAACTTCATTAGAGCAAGAGCATTAAATCACAGGCAATTTGTTGCGCTGTTGGGGGAAGATGGGACTGAACAAGCTGATCCGGGCTACCACACAGCTGTCAGGTGCTTCAGCTGGGGCAAAGTGCTCAAGACAGTGTGGGGCCTGAAATCAGAGATCCAGGGGTTTTCTCAGATGAAGGGACAGAGCATCCCTGAACAAACCAGTGCAGGCTGGTTGGCTGGTGTCGTGTTTGTCCTTGATCTAACTGCCCACATGAAAGAACTGAATTCAAAATTGCAAGGAAAGCGTCTCTTTGAACATAAGATGTATAGCCTATTCAAGGCCTTCACGAAGAGGCTACTGCTCCTTTCTCGACAAGTGGAAAGCAACACACTCACACGCCTTCCCACACGAGAAGAAAAGACTCCCATCTGCTCATCAACTGTACAGATATGCAGCCATGTTGAAGGCGTTGCACGGTGAGTTTTCCAGGCGATTTGAAGACTTCAAAGCACTGGAAGCTGAGATGCTCACAATCTCCTCTCCTTTTACATGTGATGTGGTCAGGGCCCCCAGTGATGTACAACTTGGACTCATAGACTTGCATAACACCTCAGATCAGTACCATTACTGACATTTCACTCATGTCTCAAAGAGGAGAACTTCCCACACAGGAGGAGTAGCCTATAGCTCAGAAGATTCAGTTTCTTTGGATCAACATACATTATGTGAGCAGACACTCTCAGTAATGAAATTCTGAGTGATGATCATCTGTCAGCTGTGCTGCATATAGCAACACCAGGAATTACATCTAACATCAATTCACTAGTTCAAACCCATCAGAGACTTGGTTTCTCCCACTGAGTAAGTTGGCAAAACTAATTGTACACTGTACTTTGGATTACAGGGATCTTACTGCTGTCGTCTTGACAACCAATGCACGCAAGGTAACAGTTCTCATCAAAGATACAGGATGCAGGGCGCTGACTGCTACGTGACTTTGTTCCACCAGAATGGCACTCAGTAGAACACATACCTCAGCCAAGAGCAAACAATCCAACAATTGTGCGAGATCAGCATTATTATCTGGATCAGCACCAAACTGCACAAAGTCACAGATCACAACAAAACAAATATGTCTGATATTTTATCAAGATCCACACATTATTTCCTGAGAAGCTGATGAAAATGTCAAAAAAAAAGTTTTGCAGTGTTATTGAAAAGTGATTTAAAAAAAAAAAAAAAAGACTTTCCCCTTTAACTGGATAGGCAACAAAAGTGAATGGGTTGGCCCATGCCCCGTCCCTCCACCAGGTTTGGTGCAAATTGGTTCAGTGCATTTTTTGCATAATCCTGCTGACAAACAAACAGACCAACAGACACAGGTGAAAACATGACCTCCGACAACGACAATGTGATGGCTATTAGAAAATAATCTGGTGGAGATGCAGTGTTTTGCTCAAGGAGTTTATTTGATGCTTCCATGGGCACCTGAACCTCCTTCCTACTTCTCTCCCTGCCCACCCATCTGCTTCCTTCCATTGTTTACTCTCTAATAAAAAAGCAGGTGCATCCAAACAGTGGACACTTATAAAAAAAAAACAAACTATGAGCTTGTGCTTCAGTGGTCATCCACAGTCGTCCTCTGTGGATTCACTGACCTCAGGGCCATTTCATTCCAGCTAAACTCACAGACCCAAACCTCCATTAGCAACCTAATGTGATTGCAGCCCCTGTGGCGGTGTGGAAGAAGCTGAGCCCAGTCTGAGCTAACAGACCTGCATTAAGACAAACGATCACAATTCAGCATGTTACAGCCGTGGGTTATTCTGTTAGCCGCCGGCCAGGAAGTGAGTGGGAAAGAAATGATCTCAGAATGAACCCAGAGGTACAAGGGGTCGGGGAGATATGACCTGTGTCTCCCTGGTTTTGACAGACTTCAGGACAGCAGGTTTTCAAAATGTGAGGCACACCTCTGTGAGGCAAATATAAGGCGCCAGGTGGGAAGGACAGGTATACAGGAAACTACAGGAGCGCAGCAGCTGTGTTGTCACGCAGCGCATGGAGGCGTTTAAGGTACACTTCTACAGCCCGCATTTTGCGTCCAGATTTTACTCTTTAACTCAGTTAAATCTGAACACACGGACGTAAAACATATATTTTTATATTCAGTGTGACTTACATTTTCCGGGGATAGCATTGTCGCTGTTGTCCACCACGAATAAAAGCCCATAAATCCACTTAGAAATAGTTGAAAAAAGACGCTCCAGATCTCGCCTGAGAATAACCATATTTTAAAGTATTCTTCAGGACTGAAGTTTCCCAGTGATAGCTGTTTTTACATCCACGAGTGCGTTGGAAACAGGAACTACTAATAGCTAATTCGGCATACTTTTAATGCTTCTAGTTTGCTAAGATATAAAAATATATAGGCTAAAAACAAGTTGTAGCTCACAGTCTAACAGGAAGTGACAACCCTTGTCTTAAGAGAGGAAGGACAGAGGATGTGGGCTGGCCGGTGTACCAGCTACAAGTTGTGGGTCTTAAAGGTCCCATATTGTATCGTGAGATTATAAATTATTGTGTGATTATGAAGCAGATCTAGGGTCTATATTAATACTGTGAAAGAATCAGAGCGCTCAGTCCACAGAGAAATGCTCACAGGCAGTATTCAGAAACTGAGCCTTAAAACAAGACATCAGGACTTCTGTAACTTTGTGATGTCACAACAAAGCAGTCACCACTCTAAGCCATGCCCCAAGCCCAGTGCACCTGGACCCACCATCCAACCTTGCAGGATTTGGTTTCTCTGTGTTTACTTGAAGTCTATATTTTTATTCGTCACTCAGATAACAGTCAGCGACTGGAGCTCCAGGGAGAAGACTGAGAGAGATGTAAAACTACACTGAAATAGTTTTTTGTACTTAAAACCACAAATATATCTTGTGTAAATTATGGGATTTTCACTTCAGTTTGATGACATCAAGACTCATGATTGTCTCTTCTCTGTTTGTCTGAACTGGGAGGCTGTGCAACAAAAAAGACGCAAATACAGATTTCAGCTCTATGCAATTTTTAACCAGCAAAGTTTATTTATATATAACAACAGTACAAAGTGAATCCTTGGCTTGCAAAATAGGTGTGCTTCATATTTACAATAGGTACACAATAATATATTATCATAACAAAACCAAAGCAAATAAAAAACAAGAGAACGACCTTTTTTAAATACTTTAAGTTTCTTACAATTTTCACAACACTTTTATAAAACAAGAAGAACAGACAGCCATTATTATTATCGTCATCATCATCATCATCATCATCATCGTCATCATTGCCAGTAATTACTATTTTACAGAACTCCAGTGTCTACAAAGGGTTTGTTTACAATGTGTTTAAAATGGAAGGATACTCATTTTATACTTGGTGATATTTTGACTTGAGATTAATACATTGATCTGGATTTCAGTTCCTCTGTCTGATGCCATTAAACAAACAAACAAACAAAAAAAAGCTGATTAAATGCTTTGTTTTATATAAGGAATGACGACATGTGCCAGTCAAAACCACAACACCATCTCTTCGGCAACACATTACACCGAGAGCAAAAAAGAGTGCACAAAGCATCTTCAATTTGCAGTCAGCTTGAGCTGAAATGAGGTTGTGTTTATGAGCATCTATCCATATCACAACTGGCAGTCAAATGGGATTCTGCGCTGCAGAAAGAGTAAACAAACTTCCCTCTTCTCAGTTCAAACTGAATTAAAAAGGTTCCCAGAATTGAGTGCACAGCATGGAAACAAGCTATTATTCAACATTAAAAAAAAAATCTCTTTCACAAAAAAAAAAGGTGCATTCAGCTGTAATTTAAGACGTGTACAAATGGGCTCTCAGGAAGAATTGCAGTTCGACTAATGATGGCGCGGATCAATATGGAATACCAGGCAGAACTAAAGCATGAATTAAAACGCATGCAAAAAAATCTCACAAGACAAAAAGGAAACATCCTGGTATAAATGATCTCTGAGAGACCAAAAAAAATCAAAGCCACTCTACTAATTTGCGTGCCTCTGATTACGCTCGTCATTGTTCTGAATACAAGGGGGAGCTCATCTACGAGTTGGAAGGACTCTGATAAACATACATTTCATCCCTTGGAAAAGGAAAAGGCATTTAGGTCCTGTTAAAATGATAAAAAGCATTACTCCATACAAGCAATGTGAGGTATGAGGAGGATACAATTCTATTCGCTGGAATTGGGAAGACACCTTAATCAAAAGGAAGAAGCTTCATGTTTTGTGTATGTACTGTATGTGTGCGCCATTGTGTACCTATAGATGTTCATTACTGGGGTTAAGGAGCGAGAAGGTGCCTTTTCAGACGAGGGAGCACATTACAGCTACTCTTACCCACTTCTGCCCCCACTGGCTGGACTTGGTAATAGCATGTCAATCATCACCTCATCCTACATTTCTCCTTGCCTACTAGTTTGATGTTTCTCTTTTTTTTTCTCTCCTTTCCATCTCCTGATCATACTGTGCACACAACTAACTCAGATCAAAGAGCAGCTTCAAAGCCAGAGCAGGAAACTAGAGCTGAAGGGGTTCTCTCTCTTTCTACCTCTCCCTCTCTCCTCATTTCTCGACACTTCTCTTCAAACAGCTCAGGCAAACCCAGTGCTGAGCGAGGCAATGTCTGCCTGAGCCAGGCCGTACCCTCTTCACCTTTCCTTTTACTTTATCTCGCTAAGACAGTTCGCAGCAGACTGCCTGGGCCAGGTATCAGTGAAAAACCGCTGGGCTCTGAAACACTGAAAGGACTATGCCCGAGTCGAGGACTAATAAGATCAGGAACGGTAAGCAGGTGGGTATCTAAGGCCACAGAGAAAAGAAGCACCTTTCGCCCACTCCTGGTGTTTATCAAGCTTTCAGCGCACACAACTGCAGTATACTGTACAAACCTTTAATACTACCTATTTTCAAGTACTTGATGTAAACAACAAGCAAATATATATATCTTGGAAGAAAATGAAATCACTTATCCAGACGACGGAGTCTACAGTTTGTTGTCATCCAGCTAGAAGGTTGGAAGGTTATTTATCAGCCTTTTAGCTTGTGACTGTTTGGTTTAAGTCAGGAGACGCATCCACGTAACAAGAAACATGCTCTGTCTTATGTCTGTGTTTTTGAATTCTTCCCTCATCCCGAATTCTCTTTTCTCCTGCTTATGTTTTGTACCTTTCATGACATTTTAAACACACCATTCCAGTTATACAAGCTTCAGCTTCAACCGGCTCTACACTCCAATGTGAGAGCTTTGCTCTCTCTGTAAAGCATAAACCGATTTTTGACACATTAGAAGAAGGATCTGAAACGACAGGATCTTTTGGCACTTGGTCAAACTAGACCCACGCAGCTAGGCTTCTTATTGTTCTGTGTGAAAGCATGGAGTGGTGGTGTTCGGGTAAGATCTCCCATCAGCTAACGTCTCAAATGGCCAACTAGAACTGGCTTGACTCATTGGCACTTGATAAAAAAATCAAAGATGGACCCTTAAACACTTCTGATGTGTGACAGCATGCATGCAAAGTACACATAAAGTTGATCAAGTTCCCAAAGAGATACAAACAGTGGATATATAATGGAGAGTTTTAGCCTACGGACACCAACCGGTCTCGCCTTGTGTCTACTAACCGCTAGCTGTGACAGCCACGATGCAGACGACACACACTCTCCTCTAGCAGAGATGTGATTTTGGGTAAATAATGTTTGGGAAGTAGCTGGATGGGCCGGAGGCCAGGACAGACAATTGGACCTGTTCACTTGACGAGCTGCTGAAAATATCCAAGGAGCTCAGTTCAACCGAGCCCCTCTCTGTTTGCAAAACTCAAATAGACATACAATCAAACAAACAAACAAAAAAACAAATAAAAAAAAAAAACATTTTGTACATTCACATACACTGATTGGCAAGTATTGACCGGTACATACACGGATGACCTAACTGCTGAAGAAAAGCCTTGGACACCAATACACTATAGACTTCATCTCTGTCATCCTCAGTTTAGGTGCAAGCATGCTGGCTGAACTGTGACCACCATGAGCGGAGTTCATTCGACTCTCGGATGATGAGCGCAGGCTCCATGATTTCCTGTACACTTCTGATTGGATAAAGAGCAGCAGACGTTCTGTCCGTGTCGTGTGAAAGCATCAGTCCCGAGGAGGCAAGGAGCGAGAGAAGACATGGACCATGGCCTGTTTTACTACCACACCACCCTGATGTAGTGTCGCACTCTTAACGTCTCTATACAATAACACTTGTGGCATCCTGGGTGGGTATTTCAACTGCAACTGATAATATTCAAATGTACAAGTACAAAAATAAAATCTGAGGAATCTGAACGTTAAACTCAGCCGTCCGACATGAGATCTGCTCCTGTGCTTCTTCTCGCCTTTTTTTTTTTTTTGTCTCCATTTCACACTCAGATGCGAGTTTCTGGCTGAGTAGAGAATGAATCTGCTTCTCCATTTGCTCTCACAGTCTTTGCAGGAGTCTTCCTTAGTATGACGCACACACACACTCGTGCACACCCACACCCACACACAACATACAATTTCCTGTCGAACAGAGAAAATTTCCTTTGAGAAAAACAAAATAAACACAAAAATAAATAAATAAACACAAGCCATGTTGCTGCCTTCTCTGCTGATGTTCCTTCCTTATGCCGTTATCAGCTCCAGCTGCAGGGGCCTCTGTCTCAGTCTGTGGCCCCTCAGCTGGTACCATCATGAAAGGAAAGAGGGGAGTATTACAAGTTAATGCAGTTGTGTGTCTGTCCGGCTGTGGTTACAGAGATCCCAGGTCTGGTTCGTGGTTGTAGCCCCCACGATGAGAGGTAAGTAATGCAGGACCCTTTTGGAAGGTCCAGTAGAGACTGTGGTCCTCTTTCTCTCTCTCTCTCTTTTTCATCAGGGGTCACTCTCAGCTCTCGAAGGACATGGCAGAGATGAGCTGCTCCACCTTGTAGGCCAGCCTCTGCTTCCTCGCCTGTTCATCCTGCTCCAGAGCCGCTGTGATCTGTAGAGAATAATAAAAAAAAAAAAAGATCAAATATCATTCATAAAAGACACACGGTGTGATTACATCCTTGTTGTTTATGATGCAACTATAAAATTAGATCTGATAACATTTAACGGAGAATAATGGGTGTCTGCTTCGGTTCAAAACTGACAATTATGAGAGAGCATTATGCAGCGGAGCATATATTTCTAGGTCTCTATATGGGCATCACATGAAAGGAAAAGAAAAGAATTACATCACTGCCTTTGTCTTTGACAGCGCAGAGAAATATTTGTGTATTAGCCTTTCCCGTTTTATCTCCTGAGCCCCATCTTGTAAATTTGGCATTTGTCAAGTTGGGTTCAAAAGGGATCCAGACAGGCTCCCCTCTTCGCTCTCTCATCTGCTGTCTGCCCTGTCAGGATGAATCTATGTCAGAGTGACACCAACATACATGGCGAAGGCCTTTAATATGAAAAAAATAATTCAATATGTCTCCATCACCTTTGAAATGGATCTGTATCCATTATTTCAACACATGTGTATGTGTTTGCCACGGGAGATCAATTTCACATCAGACGACACCAGACTGGGGTGCAGTGTTCCAGTCAATAATTGATAATTCAAACAAAATAATTCATTAGCCCCCTCTTATGCAATGTGTAATTTCAAATATTCTGAGATAAGAGATAAATAATGAAGGAATATGGGAGAGAAAGCATCACCGACATGTTTATCCTTGTTTTAAATTAGAAAAAGAGTTTTTTTGGTCACCTATTCACGCTCAGGGTCACCCAGGGGCTGTGTCAGCCACGATAGGAGACTACATCAGTCATAGATATTAATAAAATATCTGGTTTGTAGAAGCATTTTGTCAAGCTAACTCTCCCTGCTGCAAAATAACACAGTGCTACGTTTATTTTTATTCTTTCAAGACATTTTATAAGGCGTATCATGTCTCAGCTGACGGGAATATCATTTTGGTGCCAAAGTCTTTCAGCCAATCAGAGCCACAATATTCATTTTCAGGCATTTGGTTTTGGCAGGCTGGAAGCACTACCACCTTTTATGCTTTTTGTCTAGAAAACATGTCAGCAACATTCTTGTTCTCTCTTTTTTTTTGCACAGCATGGCAAACCTTTGTTTGCTGCCTGTCCTGCTGCAGAACATAGTATCTGCCTGCCCACCTACCATCTTCCACTCATCTGCTTAAGTGCTCTTAAAGGCTGGCAGCTACTGGCAGAGCGTTTCCTCCTCCTCATCGGGCCAGATAGCAATCTATTATTAATCTGTGGCGCTGTATGCAGGTGCAGCTCCCACTGCCGTCTCCCAAATCCATTTAAGTAGGCTGCAGCTCTGGCCTGGTTATAGCCTCACACACGGCCCTTTGTGAAGGGGCTGAGCAAGAATGAGCAGCCGTTAACTGTGCAAGATGAGGTTTTACGCACTGCACTCTGAGAGACAGCAGATACTGCAGGAGCGACGGGGTACATGCGAAGAGTGCACGTGTGCAAAACGAGCGTGTTTGCATGTGCCCGACAGCCACGACTGCAGAGGCAGCAAAAGCAGGCGTGTGAGATTCATGGAGAGCAAAGGGGAAGCTGACTGGATAATGGGTAAAAAGAGAAGGAACGTACAGGAAGAAGGAGGGAGGGAGAAAGTAAGAGATAGAGAGAGAGAGAGAGAGAGAGAGAGAGAAGAGAGAGAAAGCGAGACAGAGAGAGAGATACTGTGGTCCAACGTAAAGGTCAGGCTAATGCTTCCCAGAGGAGGAGCTGACATTAGAAGCAGAATGTCTCCATGAATGCTCTCTCCTTCTCTTTCTTCCCTATCGTCCTCCCTCCGTTTTAATGCTTCCTGTGATCTGACAGTGTGTGTGTGTGTGTGTGTGTGTGTGTGTGTGTGTGTTGCCTATGATTCTGCTCATGAGAGCCCTATATAACAGAGAGCCCACTCCGACTCAGCACAGGCGAAAGGACAGAGCGCCATGCTGAGAGCTTGTAGACATTCACTTTCTACTCCACAGATCAGACACGCCGCCTTGTTAAGCTCGGGTCTCACTAGACCTCTGGGCTTTGGGGAAGTCTGCTGAAGACTCTGAGCTGACCTCACTAACCTTTGCCTGATATGAATAGTCTGGGAACACTGAGGGGCAAGATACGTACGTACATTAAAGCATGGGGGTAAATTCGCGGCACGCCTTTCGTTCAGTTTGCGCTCGCAATCTGCCTGTAATTAGCACCTGATCTACTAAGGCAGCAGCTCATTACGCAATCAGTGCCCGCGACTGGCCTCCAGGTAAAATCTTCAAGTGAAGGAGCTCAGCATGTGGTTCAGAGGAGGGATTGGTCTGAGATCACCAAGTTCAGAAAATAAATTATGCTGCACAGTGATGTCCAAAACATTTAATAGGGGGCACAGGGCACAGTTTAACTGCACATGATGTAAATTATGATATAATATAATCTATCTGTAGGAATTTATACGGTTAATGTGTTGGGAGTCATTACACGGAAAAGGCAGAGCGAAAGAGAGAGAGAGAGAGAAAGGGAGAATATAGAGAGAGAGATAACAGAGCAGAATGGAGCACCAGCAGCTACAGGATGGAGATGGTGTTTATATATGGGGGATATTTCAATAAGTTATACAATCTAATTAACAAAAACAATTTCCTCAATTTCCCATCCTCTATTTGCTTGGAAAATATGTTACAATATAATAATATGAATTATTACATGAGAGTCAGATGTTATCATTTCTATTCCAGAGGTCACTAAAAGGTGGACCTTGCTCCATATCTGGACCCAGACGTATAAAAACCTATAAATTACTGATAATTATTCTTTTTGACTGATTCTTTTTTAAGTGGTGGAGCTTTTCTAGCCTTTACAGCACTGGACATGTGAGGCTCTGCTGCCCAGTCACTGCGCCTTGAGTCAGTGAGATACAGAACCGTGACAGCGATGGTGAAATTAGTTGGAAGAGTGGGATTGGTGGAGACTGTTGTAACCATGAAGAAGAAAAACAGAAAGTCAAGCTGTACTTTTTATTGCATTTTGCAAAATTAAGCACTTAATTGTGATTTAATTTTTTTTTCAAAAGTCATCTTTTAACTAGTTTATTTTATTATATATTATGATTATTACCTTCCACACACACCGCCCCACCTCCCCACCTGACCAACGCTCCAGACCTTTGTATGAGGATATTTGTCTAACAGGGACCTCTCTGAATTTGAACTGAATAACCCCTGTTCTATTCCATTTTTCTTTTTCCTACCACAAACTGTCTTGAAATAAACCTCCGTTATTGGTGCCTCTTCAAAATTGATTCTTATAAACTGTGCGAACCTTGGTGACTCCTGCCGAAATACAAACCACAATTTTCATATCTCTTCCATCAGTTTTAGGAGGAAGGCACCATTCACCGCTCTTTCCAAACAACTGTGTTCATGTTCGGCGTGTGTGAGCAAATCTCACTAACCTCCTCACTGTACTTGCTGACGTAGGAGTAGATCTCATTGAGAGCACTGAGCATGTTGAACTCTGTGGAGTGGAGTCTGGCCTGTTCTGCCAAATAGGCGTTCATGTCCTGGTCGCTAATGGCCGGCAGCCGGTTGATGTCGGCGTAGTACCTGGGGACAGAGGCAGGGGGCAACACTTGGCATCACCGAAAGAGACTCACTTTGTCGGTGTAATCGCTCAACTGAGACCTAAATTCTTTTTTTAAACCACAACATCACTTCCACTAACAACACACAGTCACTCACAAAATGCTTTTTACAGAATCTGGTTGAGAAGTAAAGGCAAGAAGAAAGAGAATTATGTATCAATTTTCCCAGAGATCACAGTTTTTATTTTAAGAGGATACAAAAAAAAAAAAAAAAAGATGTGACAGTGGGGATCAGGATGGTGTGTAAAGTGACTGTGGCGGCTCCTACCTCTCGACCCAGCTCTTGTAATTGGGGATATCTTTAGCGTAGAGCAGCTTATTGGATGGGGAGTCTTTGCCCAGGCGGTGCTCTGAGGTGGAGCAGGAATCCATAAAGGTCTGAGCTACAACAGACAGACAGGCGTCCGTAATGCTGCTCTTATGGATGTCAAACACGAACTGCGGGTTCTTGATCACGTTCACCCAGAAACGCAAAGGAAGGCTGGAGGATGGAGAGGAAGAGAATAAGTGAGAGACAGAACGATGTTATCTCGACTCGGTCAGTTATATCACGACGTTGAGACATACTGTGTCTTTAAGAAGAAGGTCCTTACCAGTTGCTTTTCCACGTGTGACGTACGTCTGTGTCATGAATGCCATGTTTGTCTGCCTGCTCATCCAGGAAGTCAAACATGTATTTGATGGCCAGGGGGAGAGTGCTCCCCCTGTGAACTGTGCTGAACAACGTCTCAAAGAGATCGTCCACAAATTTTTGTAGAGTACCCTGGGAGAGGGAGGAGAGGAAACGGAGATTAGCAATTCATGGGCACCAAGAGATGAAATGTACACCCCCAAAAAAAGTTGCGGGAAATTCACCCCTCCCACCATTGCAGGCGATTTGCAGGATCGATTATTGATTATAAGAGGGGTGATGTAGCTCTCTGTCCTGTACGTCCCACCATCACAACTAAAACCAGAAGGGGACAGAGGCTTTGCAGTTCCTGCTCCAAAATTATGGAACCAGTTGCTGTGAGATATCAGATGTGCTCCGTCCATCTCTATCTTTAAATCCCAGCTAAAGCTGCTAAATTTTTAGTCACTGGCCTTTACCTTTTTACCTTGACTTACCTTTTAGTCCATTGTCACGTTCATAATTGTGTATTTGCTGCATGTTTGTTGTTTCTGTGTACAGTGGAGTTAATACGCCTTCCTTGTGTTTTACTTATTTTATACATTTGTTTCACTTTTATTTAATTTAATGTCCTTTGTGCAGCACTTTGGCCAGCTCAAGCTTGACTTGAAAAATGTAAGATAACTGTGCATGTCCTAATAATACAGATAGAGGAGATAGAGGATACTCATGTACCTTGGTAGCTAGTAGCCTGGTCAGATAAATCTCAGAGACCATCTTGCTACCGCGGTCTCCTTCCTTCTGGTCCCCATGTTCATGGTTCTTCACCAGGTGCCACACCTTCACACCGCTTTCCAGATCAGGGGTGATCATGGGAGCACGCGAACGCAGGCTGTCGGGACTGCCCGTGTAGCGGAATGAAGAGTCTGTCAAGGAAAGACAAAAAAAAAGGCGAGAGAGAGAGATACAGAATTACTGCTAAGCCTAAATGACCGTGATAACAAAAGCTTCCCTTTGGTGCAGCATTGTGTAAATTAAGCACACACCTAAAACAGCACACTCACACTAGCAAAATATGTACACACACACACGCAGACACACACACACACAGCCTGTCTCTCATTTCCATCTCGTCTTTGTAACTCATTACAAAGCTGAATCCTCAGTGCACCTCCTGCTCTAAGCCATGCTGTGAAGGAAATTGCAGTGGTGGATAATTTCATAGAACAGCAAAGTAATGAAAGGGAGGGGGAAGTTGCTGTGGTCCGTGGCATCGCATTGATTATTGGCATTGGCAGCCTTATTGAAGCTGGAATCCTGGATGACAAACAAGACGAGTGAAAGCGGGACCTCCCCCCCTGTTCTCCTACATTAGAGAGTGTGCAGGACAAAGAGAGGGATTTACAAAATGTTTATTTATTCTCTGCTTTCTACCTGTCCTGAATTGTTTGATAATCATTTGCTTCTTTTATCTTTTATATACACTCTTTTCATTCTCTGCTCCTTTTTCCCTTCTTATATAATCCCTGCTTCGCTGGCTGAGACATGGTTGTGTCTGGCTCCTCTTAAAAGCATCCATAATTGGCTCTTCCCTGCCACAGTGTGCCAACGCCTTGTTGAAAACGTCCCTGTCACAGTCTAATCAATGCATCAAAAGATGCCTAATTTGTTAAGCACTGAAGCCACCCTCCTTCATATATCCATATATCCTCCCAGTCTCTGCGCTCGTGTTCCTGCCTCCTTGCTCTTCACTCAGTCAGAATGATGCTGGTTTCAGTTTCTCTAATTAGCCGGCATCTACTCCTGGCAGCCGGCTCTCTAGAGATTCAAGATCTGAGGATCTCAATGAGGAGCTTTCTCACCTGGCTTCAAAGGCCGAGCTCAACAACAAAGCTTTTTGCTGCCGTTACAGCCACTTACACATTTCAAAATAACACCAACTTGCGCCTCTGGAGTGGCCACTAGGGACCTGGGTCTGAGTAAAGGGGGTTTGAATATATGTGGCTGTGCGCAGGGTGGATTCAGGTCTCAAATCCCATCTTAATCCAGTCACTGGTTTTTACTGCATTGCTATTTCCTCATCCCCTCCATCTTTCCCTGCACCCTTTGGCCTTTTTCGCTGCTCCCCTAACACCAGTGCCCCACAGCCCTTCCCTCTTCTGCTGCAGTCCCCAGCTCTCCTGGACACAGCCAGGCAGCAGGGGAGTGTGTTCAGGCTGATTTTAAGGCTAGAGGGGGGTGCCGGCGGTGTAAATTGAGTCAAGATGCTAAGTGTTGAACGTTAAATTGGTATGAATCCATCAGCAGGTGTCGAGGTGCAGCTGTGCCTGCTGTGCCAACTGGTGATTGATGAGGGATGGGCTCATGCCAGCAGAGCTTCTGCTTTCTATGCCACGCACATCCGACTTCAGTGTCTGAGCCACCGAAAAAAAAACAAAAAACAAACCCAAAAGCAAAAAAAGTAAGAAGAAAGAGTGGGAGACTCTCAGCAGCTCAATGCAATTTCATAACGGATTTGAATGTCTCAAGTGATTCCACACAACCACTATCTAAGCACAAAAGTTCCATATTAAGGTAAATTAAGACAGGATATTAAAATAACGGCATAATGCACAGAAGGATTCTTCCACTTACATTAGTAGTTACATCTGTCACCTTCCTGTCTCTCCCTATAACCATTACATACATTGAAGATAAAAGCCTTCCACTGCAGGTATATACTGTTTCCAATATTTGTAAATAAGACTTGGAGGGAAGGGAATGCTGCTTTCTGCGGTTTAAAAGCAGTGTTCACTTTCTATCCCCAATCCTGATAATTGGCCACGCTCACTTATCTTTTTCTGTTTGTGTGAAGTATCATTCACAGAGAATAATTAGCAATCACAAGTTGCCTGATGCTGACTGTGTTTGTGTCTGGCATTGGACCAAATTCGGCACCCAGCAGCACAAACTGCAAGCATATCTGAAGTATGTGTGTATTTGCATGCATGTGTGTGTGTGTGTGTATGTGTATGTGTATTGGTATTGAATGTGCTGAATGCAGGAGTGTGTGTGCAAGTGTGCATGCAACCAGCAGGCCACTGTGTCTTGCACAGAATGCATCTTCCTCACGATGATATTACGGCTTTAAAAGGAGAGCGGCTACATGTCTCACTCGCCCCTCTTCTTCATGTGTTTCTTTTCCATCCAGCAGACCTGAAGTGTAGCAAACTGCAGCACACACAGTGGGAAGGAGAGAAAGGCTGCAAACCCACCCACCCACTGCCCCCTTCCCCCCCTTCTGCAGCAAAAAAGCAGAGCACCGCCAAACAGTGCTGACCCTTTCTTTGGAGAGAGCACATTTGGCTTTGTTCATAACTGAAACAACAACTAATCTAAAAAAAAACATTATGATGTGTTTGTGCAGCAACAAGAGCAACAAGACTAAATTTGCATGGAATTAGCCGTTGATTAACTGCTGAACAAGCTCGCAAGTCCATCTGTAATTGCCTAATATATGTGCCATGTGGCATTTGGCAATCAGTGTAATCAATGTCAAAGGGTATATTAAAAAAAAAATCAGGTCTACCAACTCACCGTATCTGCTGATGGAGGTGCGTGATATGCTGGCTGAGGAGGGGATGTTGTATGATGAGGTCTGTTTCGGCACCAAAGCCACCACGCAGCGGTCTGACACCTGTGTGAAGAGACGCATGATTTCCATATTATAATTAGAACAGAGTGTGTTTATTCTAGAGCTTTTTTTTTTTCCTAAAAAAATGTCTGTGTCATAGTAAAGGGTAAACTACAGGAGGGTATGTCAGGTCCTTAGTGAATAATCCCACAACCCACCCCTTCCTGTCATATCTGTACTCCCTGCTGTTCTCTACCACAGCCCCATGGCTTTTTGTAGTTTTTTTTTTTTTCAGCAGAGAGCAGAGTGCTGTGGCTGCATGATGGCTGTACTCAACATGACTGTTATTGTCACCCCCTTCACAAACATTAGAGACATGATGTAAGCTTTGGAACTAGGATGAGATGCTAAGAGAGAGAGAGAGAGAAAGAGAGAGGGAGGAGAAGGGAAAGGAAGGGGAGACTGTCAGAAGGAGAGACTAGAATGCTGAACGTCTCATCTTGTGTACACTTCACACCCTTAAAGAAAATGGGGTACGCAGGTATAATAATAGCATTAGAGCGGCACGGAGTCAAAGTCAAAGAGGAAGACAAAGATAGAAGAGGCTGTGTAAAAGATGGTGTGTCATGAATAAGAGACAGACACTGAGGTTCATCCTCTTCCTCCTGTGTGGTTTATATTTACAAAGGGCTCCCGCCCTTATGATATGCCCCAGTCACTTCAGATGAGCTCAGAAAAACTGATGCAACCTGCATTAGAGAGGATGCCCTAAAATCCATTCAATAAGACGCTTGTTAACGGAGATCTAATGGTGTAATTAAGTAATCAAGAAATTTCATTATATTTAGCAGTGTTAGCACACCAAAACATCACGTTTTAGAGACAGCACAAAACAGAGCAAACAAAACTTGAGGTTCTTTTCTGAAAGCCAAAACAACAAACAGCTTGTTGGCTGGCATTTACAGCCCACCCCGAGGAGGGATTTCTGTTTCAGACCCAGTGAAGAAAAACTGATGAGCCTCCACTGGAGGAATAAACAAAAGGCAAATGCCAGGCTCCAAAAGGAATGCCTCAAAGAATCTTTACCAAAAGAGAAAATTCTTCCTCTTCTTTTCATTTGCTTTAGCAAATTTCCAAAAAAAAAAAAAAGCTGCTGGATGTTGGGATGGACATGTAGAGAATTCCTCCTTTCTCTTGAGAGTCAATCGCCTCTCTTTCTCCCTCAGTCTTGTCCTCACCCCTTTCTCCCACTCTTCCCAAACTAATCTCGCCTGTGTTATTAGTTGGAGTTGCCATCTGGCCTCTACTGGCTGCACTGGAGAGACACTTGAAACTGGGGATGAAATCTGGAGGAATCCTCTTATAGATGCAGCTCTGGTTCCCAGACCTCTTGAAGAGAAATGAGAAATAGTCTCCCCAACCCCCACCCCCATGCCCACCCACAACTAAGGTCTTTGACCCTTCTCTCCCTTTTCTCTGCTTTCCTAAACCTCATTTCATCGGCCTCTCCATCCTATAGCCTCCTCTTGGCTGACGGTGCACAGACCAACTCTAATACGGCAATGACTTGGACTTCCGTGAAAGTTTTCCACTGCTATACCTATGATACATTTTTCCTGGGGAGCATGAAATAGCTTCTCTGCCCCCCCCACACCCCCCTTCTCTTTACACCTTCCTCCACCTCTCCTTCTCTTTCTCTCTGCTTTTCATGGCTGACAGAGAGGCTACAGCAGAGATGGGTCCTTGTGATAGAGTAAATGATTGAAGGCGTGCAGATTCGCCCTTCAGGGATAATCCAGTGTGGGGCTGATAGTGGGCAGGTGTGATAAGGGCTGTGGGCCCCGCCTGTGATAAGACCTTCCATTAGACAGCGCAGAGCCGACCAGACAGCAGAGTGTGGTCAGCCTCTATCTTTCTTCTCTCTGCCCTCTCCACACAAACCCCACAGCCCTGGTCCCAGCCTGGTGTCCCATCTCTTCGGGACTCATGCCCTCAGATCACGATGCTTATCACTCTGCCCAGCAGCTTGGAAACACACAACCTGTGCATGTGAGCAGCTGTCGTCAGGAATGACGAAATGTGTAATGGGCCATTGCATGTGAACACAACTCTCTTGGGTGTCACAGTAGCTGTGTCCCAATTCAAGGGCCACGCCCTTGTCGAGCGTGGCCCTTCGTAGCCGTCGTAGACCACAAAGGCTGAACCAAAATGAGATGTTCTGGTCTATGGAGGATTTCTGTTGTGCGTCACCAGCTTTGCATGCTCTAACCACTGTGTCCAATGAGGGGCTCCTGTCACCTAGCAACCCTGACAACATTTTCTTAAGGCCCTTGGCTTTTTAACAGTTGTACTGAGCTGAAACCTAATACTTACTTTTAAAAGTGTAATCCTCAAATTCCCTGTCAGTGTTATTTGCTTTCATTACCGGTGCAAAGTATCTCGGGACAGGTTCGCCCAGGAAAAGAAGGCTGCATCTGAAAGAGCCTTTGAAAGCCTAGTCACACCCCTGTGACGCAATTGGTCTTCGAAGGATGCAGACCCTGAATTGGGACACAACTTACATCTTTTGAAGATACTGTTGGGTTTTGAACAATGAGATGTATCATTGAAGAGTTCTTACAAATACTATAGCTACGCTATTGGAAATATGACTCAGGGTGCAGCAGCAGTGCAGGTGCTCCTCTTCAATTGAAAACACTATTTGTCAAAGATATTTACTCAGGGAATATTTTTCCTCCTAAGAAACCTTCATATTTCCATCTGTCCAGGATGTGTATTCAGGTTTTACAATGTGGACCAGGGAGCCAAGACAGCAGCAGCATTAGATTAATGAACAGATAGCATTGTAGTAGTATCCGTTGTGTCTGGGGCTGTTGAAAATAGCCCAAAATGCCCCAAGTGATGTCTGAAAGGTGGGTAACAGGATCTAGCTGGCAGGCTCTCCTGATGTGGTCATCAGTGTCTGCTCTCCCTGTTCCTTCACCGCAGAGAAGAGGACAGACAGAGGTCACCGGGCAGCAGGGGGATGGAAGTTTTTCAAACTGACTTTTACTTTTCATTTTGGTGCAGTCTCAGCCAAAGTGAGAGATGGTGAGCAGTCTGTCCTTTACTGTCACTTATCTGAACATTAGGAATAATACTGCAGACAAAACACACATTGCCCATGTGCCCCCCCCCCCCAAACAAATGGATGTGGCAAACAAGTATTAATATGCTGGAAAAGCCACAGTCCACCTGTAATAAATCAACGCTTTGTCAAACACCATCAATGCAATTACTCACACTATGCCCCAGTGAATGCAGCGTGGGTCTGTTTGCAATTTGAATCATCATAAATAACCTAAGCAGGCTGACAACTTCAGTTCATGATAATGTCCCGTTCATGAGATTTGTTAATGCTCTCCCAAAAGTGACTCGAGTGTGTGAGATGTCTGATTTGTGTGGGTGTTGGCCTCCCTGCTTACTGCCCGGATACTATCCAGCAGCAGCAAGGTTAACGCTAACATGTCTCAAGATGACAGAGACGGGGGGAGGTGGAGGAGGAAGCTTCGCCATGACTCGGAGGAAGATTAATCAGTAAGAAAGATCCAGATCAGCAATCAGCCAAAAAAACTCTCCAATCTCATAAATCTTTTATCTCAACTCCTGTGTTTGTCTGTGCACAAGCATGTGCAGCAAGGATCTGTGTGTGTGTGTGTGTGCACATGCATTGTGTGTGAATCAGGGTGTGCTGCTGTCTTCTTCTATCTTTATCTATGCAAGAAAAAAAAAGAAAAAAAATAGAGAGAGTGGGGTGGGAGGATGGGAGTTTAGTCCCCTGACTGTAAATGCAAAGGTGCTGAATAAAGAAGCTGAACTCATTTTGAATGTGTGTATTTATGTTTTTAATTTTAGAGTAGCAGGGTGTGTATTTCCATATCCAGGTTATGTAAACCGTTATTTCTCATGTGGCAGGGTAAATAGCCAATGGGATTTCTTGGGATGCTGTGAGCCCTTTGAATTTTAATGCCTCTGTCTCTGTTACAGGAGAATTAGCAAAGCCTCACTGTAATGCTCAGTCTCATTCTGCATATTTCAGGCCCCTCTTCCAATATTTTCCATTTTACAACTTCCCTTTTTTTTTTTTCTTTCGTAAAGCTTCTTCCTCACTCTTGGGCCTAATGAGCTGTGCTCCCTTGTTGTGATAGGCAGCCAGATGTGCTGCCGGAGCTGCCAATGCAGTGGCACGGTGTGCGACGCTAACACACACAAGCTCCCTCGTAAGGGCCATTGCCAGCTCATCAAAACAGTAATGATGCTCAAGTGTCTATGTTGTCAACTGCCCTGTTCCTTCCCATTCTTCTGCTTCTCTGTCTCTTCCTTCCTTTTCCTCTCTCTTCCCCACAATGCCCTGCAGCCCGTCTCCTCTGAAGTCACACACTGTCGGGCCTTGCGTTCCGCGCAGGGTCCCTTAGATCCGTGATCAATAGCAGCCCTCAGATCTGCGATTGAGCGAGTGAATAAGTGAAGCGGCCACACGTGTGTTCCTGTGTGCCCTGTAGCGTCTCCCTTGGCTAATGATGGCAGACAGACTGCGATGCAACGAATTGCAAAAAAAAAAAAACAACAACAGAGGAGCCCATTATGGTGTGGAAGCAAACACACTGCACTGCTTCATCAAGGATTAAAGCTCTGCAGAGACCAGAGAAGAAGAGGTGCTCAGAGGCAAGGCAGGAAGAAAGAGTGAAGGGAGGAAATGAAGCCAAAAGAGAAGGAAAAAAAGATGAGAAATGGGTAAAGAAAAAAGTAAACAAGGCAAAAACGTGGAGAGAGAATTTGAGAAAGTGGAGACAGTGAAGGTGAGGACAGAAAAGAGGGTTACCGCAGAGCAAAGACAAAGGGGAAAGAAGCTGCGTGGTGCCAAGTCCTGTGTGAAGGACACTATGGCGAGTCCCTTCTTCTAATGACTCCTACATCTGTTAAATTATTCTGCTCGCTCTGCTGGGGTGGGAGTTCAGGCTGACCCCCCCGGTGCGAGGGCGTGAGCCTTGCCAGGCCTCGTCCTCGTCGTTTGTCTGCATATAGATGGAGGTGCGCGTCCGACCCCAGCCGCAGCTCCACCTCAAGTCCCAGCCTCCGCTCTTCACCAGGTAGCCCAGGATCCAGCCTGGTGCAGTCTTTAAGCAGATGGCTGACTAATGAGAGATGGCTGAGTGTGAGCTGCAGAAGATTCATGACCTGTGGAGATGGCTGCCTTCTCTTTCTGCCTCGCCTGTTTCTCTCCCTTTTATTCCTCTGTATTCTTCCTCTCCTTTTTAATTTACAATTTCAACAGCCATAAAGTCTCCTGAAAAATGCAGAACTCCTCTTTGGTCTGAGTTTTCCCTCCACTTTAGCTCTTCACTTTCCTCTCTGTTTAACAGGGGGCAACAGGTGAGCCCATGGGTCCTCAAATTGCGAGGTGTGAATCGAGGTTCTACATGTGAAGAGACAGAAGCAGGTAGTCACGGCGAGACTAATTGTTTCCGGCGTAGAAAGTCAACGGGGCAGAGAGAGAGAGAGAGAGAGAGAGAGTCAGAGAGAGAGAGAGAGAGAGAGAGAGAGAGAGAGAGAGAGAGTCAGAGAGAGAGAGAGAGAGAGAGAGAGAGAGAGAGAGAGAGATTCTGTCCTCCTGACTTGAGCTGCTTCTTCTCTCCGGGGAGGAGGGAGAAGTGTCGGTGGAGATGTTAAGAGTTCATCTCCCTTGCCACCTGTACAGTAATTGTCCTCTATTCTGTGAGTCACTTGGATTACATGCAAATGAGGAGCTGAAAATTGGCTGCCTAAAAGTCAAGAGCAGGAAACATCAAAGTTTGGCAAGGTATGTGGTTCAATTTCCATAATAAAAGCTGCAGCAGAAATGGAACTGAAATGAGCCTTTTCTTGGTAAAAAAAAAAAAAAAAAAGGTGAAGTTTGAGAGTTAATTAAGGGAAAACATTTCACTAAACCTTGGTGTGTGTTTACCTGGTAGTGCATGAGAGTGTTGAGCCTCTTCCAGTCATTTTCTATCTTGGTGGTGATGTCTTCATCTTGCAACACCACGCGAGCCATTCGCCCCTGACGCCACTCTGAGGACACACACACATGCACACGCAGTTGGACACAGCTGCTTTTAAAAAGACACATCAAAGTCTGCAGTCTGTCTTGTGTGAGAGGAGATTTTTCGTTATATGTTTCATCTGCGGACAAGTGACCCCTGGTGGTCTGCGACTGCCCTGGGATTGTGCTAAATTTCACCAGTTATCAGCCTATTAACTATCAAACACAGACGACGGACAAAATTATGGACTCAAATGAAACCCTCTGATAAAATGGACACAACAGGCATATGTAAAGTTTTACTAGTAATGTAGTCACCATGACTGAAACTCGTGGTGCGTTTGATGACATCCAGCCAGTGTTCATATGTATGTGATCACTTTGATGCTACGTAAATAGCACCACTTGTTGCTGTGCAGTGTGTGAGGCGCAGGGGTTACTAATAATTAAAATGCTGTCCCTGTTTGGGGAGTTTCAATAGCAGAGCAGTCAGGGTGCACGCCACATGGGTGCAAATGCACAGAGTAGCGAGACACCAGTTCGATTCCTGGGCTTCTGGACTCTTTGCAGCATGCCATTACTCTCCACTCACTGTCCTATAAAGACATTCCTCGCCCTCAGGTAACTTCCTTCTGCACAGGCTCACCACAATAGTAGGTTCTGCTGGTTTTGGGGATGTTCAGGAAACACTGACAGGATCTATTCCTTCCGTTCCTAATAAATTCCATCTTTTGTTCCTCTTTTCTCTCCTGATTGAAATGCCTTCACAACCAGTTACCTCGCAGGTATCGTGAACTGTGCTAAGATAAGCGCGACTTCCTTACAACACAAAACAAACTATTAAAACACTTTTCTTCCAAAGCTCATTTACCTTTCAGCTGGTGGGACGTCACCCTACACAGCTCCCATAGAGAGCTCTCCACACACATTACCCAAATGAGTAGATATCAACAGCCGGCTCTCTTGTGCGACTCTCCGTGTGTGTACTACTTCTCGCCGTCTTGGATTGACACGCATCTTAATTAAACATTACACACGAACAATTTCAAGATATACGCAGGCAGGGCTGCGCACTTTAATTGGTACTTGTGTCGTGGAGATGGCGCACCATTAGCATACGCAGCAGTTGGCCCGTCAGGGTCAGAAAGAAGAGAAGAGCAGAGCAGACAAGACAGGATGAAAAGCGATGTATGCAGAAATCACCTCCTTTCAAATGGAAAAAATAAAATTGGGAAACAGGTGGAAGCTATAAGCGAGTGCTGGTGGAGGGCAGCGGCTGACGGCTTGTTGTGGGGTAATGAAATGATAATAAGGGCGCTGATGGGAAAGTGGACAGCCATTGTGGCTCTCATGCTGGGAGTGATCATTGATTTTCTTCTCTGTTGACTGGGTTTTATTACTGTGTGCCTTTGCCAGGTGACCACATGATATCCCTGCTTGGCACAACATCCTCCAAAAACCGCCTAACCTACACTCAGTGCTGCAGAAAAAATAAAATATAATAAAAATAATAATAATAAAAACACAAAAGCAGCCACACATGGACACATCTAGACAGACTCTCACACAGATGCACACACTCAATTATCTTCAAGGCATCAGTGAGAGGGTTGGAAATGGGCAGAGGAGAGGGTAGTGGATGGACAGAGAGGCATATTGTGAAGTGATGGGTGATGTGCTGATTTGCAGTAAGCAGAGGAGGAGGAGGGGTGGTGGTGAAGGGGGGGCGGGGGTGGGGGAGTGGGGGGGTGGTGGGGGATCTTTTGTTCTCTCCACCCATGTGGAGTGAGAGGAAATGAGAGGGACAGGGCGATGGGAGGCAAGGTGGGGACAGGCGAGGATGGAGGATGGAAGTGGCAGACTGCGTGGGAGTGGAGCCTGGCATGAGGCTGGCGAGCCCGTCTGTCAGCTCTTACCTGGGTCAGCCAGCCAGCCACGTCACAGACGTGCACAAAAACACACACGCACACACACACATGCACACTTCTCTGTCTCGATCTGCTGTGTCTTACTGGCGCTACGATGCAGCGAAAGCAGCCAGACGGAGGGATGCAGCACACACTGTCAGTCAGTTTGATAGAAGGCCTGGCAGCAAAACAGTGAGGCTGGCTGTCTGGCTGGGCTGCTGGAACACAACTTTTATCACACTAATGCACTGATAATCTGTACACATGGCTAGGTTCTCTCTCACTGATACATTAATCTGTGGGTATGAAGGACTTTACACCGGCCAACTGTATCTGTGAATGTCTGGGCTGCGTGTGTGCGACATACCAAGGTCCATGTCGACAGCACGGGGCCGCTGAGAGTAGGGCATGTTCTTGTAAACAGCGTCTAGAATCTTCTCCTTTACTTGGGTGATGGTGTCACAGTTCAGCACCTTCACTGGAATCTCTGGGCTGTTTTCATTGTCTGGGTTCACACAGTTCAGGATCTGGATGAAAAGAAAAGGGAGAGTAAGAGAAAAGTCACTGAGGGAAACGAGGGAACAGAGGAAAGAAGCTCGAGGTGTCCTGTTACTGCCCAACTTGGGTGCAGCTTGAAGCTTCGCCCTCATTAGAGTCTCCTTGGAACATGGCTGGAGCTTTGAGAAACCATTTCCGCTTTCGCTGGCATCCCAAAATCTAATTTCACACCTTCGGCGGGACACCAATTTCCAGCTCTGCCGGGGTATTAGCACGTAATGAGCCAAATTCCCAGTCAGAGCAATCAGAGCATTGTCATGTCACATGCTGGCTGTGTGAGTGTTTTTTTTCCACTGTGTGCCTGTGTGTGTGTGTGTGTGTGTGTGTGTGTGTGTGTGTATGAGTAGAGGGGTCTGTTTTGTGTGTTCCAATCTCCACAGCCACCAACCCTGATGTTGGACCAACACTGGAGCCAGTGGGAACATTAGTTAATTTCCTTCCCGTGCAGGAAGGAAGAAACCCAGCACAGCAGACACAACTATGCTGTCTTAAAGATGGTTCATGGTGAAAAAACTGTAAAATTAGGATTATATGTTGTGAAAATGACATGTTTTTTATTTTATTTTAAGTGTTGGCTTCTGTGTTTGTGTGTGGCATCATTTTAACTCGATAGATATATTCACACGTCCAAATGTCTTGGATGCAGATCACAATTTATTGATCATCTGAATGTTTTGGTCTCTCTAGACTTTCATCAGAAGTAATTTACTGTTTTTATTTAAGTTATTTTTTGGGGCATTTTTTTCCATTTTCTATTCCGATAGTGAGAGAGAGACAGGGGATGACATGCTGCAAAGGGCCACAGGTCGGATTCGAACCTGAGCCGGTGAGGTCAGGACTAAGCCTTCATGGTACACACTCTACCAGGTGAGGCACCAGCTTGCAGATTATTTAAAGAAATTACAATCTACTGAATTACAATCTACTGAGCAAAAACATCGGCCTTGCAGCTTTCACAAGTCATTTAAACTATGTCATCATATGAAATATTGGTATTTCACACTTCTTAGAGCATGACATGCCATTGGATCTCATCATTCAGTCCTTTGGGGAGAGCATTTACAAATTAAATGTCCAGTAGACTTCTCTTCTACTAAGAATTTCATCACATGACTAATGTAGAGCCACCTTTTCAATGCTCCGAAACCTAAATGATGAGATGCCATGCTTAAAGTCATTAACATGCATTTTCTATGTAAGATCGTGGTTATATGAACTGTTTAAAACACTTCTGCCGAAGGTCTAGAGAGACCGAAACCGAAACGTTCGGGTGATCAGTAAATCGTGATGTGGAGCCAGAGCAGTGTGCAGGATATGCATCATTTTAACTAAAAGCCTGTCGTTTTTAAGTCAAGAGGTCCCTGTGCTGTATGGCACGTGTGTCACGGGTCCACCTGTGTGTTTGTGCATATATCTGTGAGCCTCTGTGCAAACTTGCTGTGTGCCTCACGGAGTGTGACGTACCAGGGTTTTGTACTCAATCTGCTGGCGGATGAGCTTGTCTTCACTCAGGGAGTAGCGGGCCTCTCCAGTGATGGCATCAATGGGCCCCTTTTCCATCTGCTGCTTGATGGCGCAGTACAGCATGAACAGAGGCTCCCCAGCACACTCCTGCAAACACACACACACACACACACACACACACACACACACACACACACACACACACACACACACACACACACACACATATGCAAACACAACAGATTCACATGAGAGAACATCACAGCACAAACACAAAAAAATCTCTAGACTGAAATCACCTTTATGTTCACATTCTCTACATATGGGATTATGTGCAATCACGCTTTTAATTTAGAAATCTAAGATACATAAGATACATTTATATTTGTACGGGTAAACGCACACACAACCTATAAGTGTTGCTTGGTGGACTAACCTTGAGGAATTTGTGAAGGAGGAAGGCAAACCAGTTTGTGAGCATCTTCTCTGCAACGGACTCCGTTCTGAAATTACATGAAAAAAAACAAAAAACAGGAAAACAAATTTCAGTCTATTCTTTTCTCTCGATAAAGCAAAAACTTAGAGATAATAGGGGCTCCATAATTCATGAGGTTATGAGCAAGACTTCAGGGAGGTTATCTTGGCATCCTGGGTGGGTGCATCTTGCTGCTGGTTTTGCTTGTGCACTGCCTGCAACACTGTGTCACAGTGAGTGAGCAGAGCAGAGCAGAGCAGAGCAGAGAGAGGGCATCTGTGTGACTTGAGTATGCATGGATGTGAGCGTTAGCGAGTGTGTGTGTGTGTGTGTGCATGTTCACGTATGGTTGAACACAGCGGGACATCGGCAGCTGTGACAAGCCTCAGCTGTTGAGAGAGAGACGAGCGCTGTCACAGCCTGGTAATGCCTGATCACAGCCAAAACCATCTCCTCTCCTCCTCTCATTTCCCGTCGCCCCCCCCCCCCCCCCCACTCACACATGGAGGTGCAGCTCACTGCTGCTGGGCTTGATTGGGCATGAAAACACACAAGTGTGCAATGACCTCTCCACTGTTTCTACCACAGAGCACACAAGAGGATGTTGTGTGTGTGTGTATACACCTCTTTTATGATTGCTGCTCGTGTCTTTCTCTGAATGGCAGACAAACATCCCCCCATCTGCCTCATTAGCACCATCATGGAACACCAGAGAAACAGAAGTTAGACTAAAAAAAAAAGAAAAAAGAAAAAAAAGAATACCAAACACCCAGGTGAGAACAGTTAACAAGCGTGAAACACAGATGAAAGGGTTAGTTCTGTGCAACTCATGTGGACAAGCACCTGAGGTGAATAGCAACAAGCTCCCTCGTCTTGTAAAAACGCTTCTGCCCTGCTCTTTCACCTTCTCCGTTTGACTGCTGCACACGCCTGCGCACAGACAGAATTAAAAAATGCTATTTGAAAAGCCACCAGTACCAAGCTGCTTTGGATTGGAAATGGGATTTTTTTTTTTTTTTTTTTCCCTTTCCTACCAGCCAGCTTTTGGTCCACACCATTATCACTGTCATTACTCCTGCTAGCTCAAACATAGCTCCCCACACTTACTAATCACAAGTTAACATGCCATGGTAAAGTGCCCCACAGACTGTGCCGCTGTTTGCAGGAGTGTGGCAGCTTGTGATTGTCACCTGGCTGCAAATGATCACTCCCCATCAGCTTGTACATGAGCGTCGCCAATTCAAACGGCAATGCATTGAAAAAAAAAAATGACCCTCTTAATGTAGCAGGAAATTACTGTGATTACTCTGGTGGATATGATGGAGGGGCCTTACAACACACTGTGCCGAACTAGGGATTAGCAAGAATTGAAGCAGCCAGGTATTAAAGACAAGCTGGAAGGCTTCCGTCTCCTCACAGCTAAATAGTGCTGGGGATGATTATACCTATTCAGGCTCTGAATGGACCTAAAGGGAGATTATGACTATTATGGAGATAATTGCGTTAAGTCGTGTTTGAGGGCTATAAGCAAGAGTCTGGGACTGAAGCAGAAGTCCCAGAAGGATTGTATGAGCCAGGGGTGGTTACAACAGCTAACATTTTAGTCACTGAGACTTGATAACGTGTCTGTCACTCTGTCTGTCTCATTAAATTGAGAGTGAGACTTCTCTCCTTTTCTCTTTCACATGCAAATACGGAAGGCGAGCTGCAGGACAGTGAAGCAGAGGTTAGACTTTTGTTTTTGAATGATGTGTGGTGGAGTTGTGATGTTGTCTTCCACGCCTGGAGGCGAGTCCTCTGCAAGCCAGTGCATTGGCAGCTCTTTGAAAGGATGGAGAGCTGGGTGACAACGTATTGCGATGCGCCAGCAGAGGTGGAGAGGTGGAGTGCGGGTGTGTGGGGGCTAGATTAATTCACCTCGTTTCAGCTACAGGATGAGAAGAGAGTAAACATTGTGGAAAAGGGGAAAGCTGAGGAAGTGTATGTTCTTTCTCTCTCTCTCTCTCTCTCTGTGTGTGTGTGTGTGTGTGTCTCTGCATCCTCTTTTGGTGGCACACACACACACACACACACACATACACAAGCTCAATGCCTCTCTCCTCTTTGTCATCCCAACATATACAAACAAACAGGTGAGGGGATACACACTTGAAGAAAGGACGATACACGGACAGCGTTCACAAGCTCAACCTCACAATGCTGCTCAACAAAAAGTCTTCATTCAATAACATAATACGGAGCCGCCACCAGTGCCCGAGGCTGTATTTTCACGCTGAATAAACCTAAATATATTGTGGATATTTATTTTTTTGACAATACCCCAAATCCCTCTGTAATTGCCCCCCCCTCCCCTCTCTGCTTAGCATGTGCCCCTCCCAGCTAGTATGAGACTTGAGTGTGTTAGAAGTTAATGGAACCTATTAAGCATTTTAATAAGCTCAGCAAGTCCCGAAGAAGGAAGTCAAATAAAGCCTTTTGTGCGGGGGCTGTGCTGACTCCCCCCTTAATATCCCTCCTTTTGAATGGTGGAGGGAGCACTTTGTTCTCCTCCTTCTCCTTTCCTTCTTGTCCTCCTCCTCATCTGCCTCCACTTCCTTCTTTCTATTAATTGAGTTTCATTAATGAACATCAGGATTTCATTATCCCACATAGTGTTTAAGAGGGGCCTTGCATCCCACCCCACCCACTTCTGGTCTCCTAATGGCAGCTAGGGTGGAGGGGAGGGTATATTAGCAGGCGGTGGAATGTCTTTCAATGAAACTAATGCCAAACACAATACTCGCTCTCTTAATAACGCTGTACTCCATTGCTCTGCATGGGCGGAAATCTCATTACAAAAACGCTGAGGAGAAAAATAATACAAGATTGAAAAGTCTCAAGGTGATAGAAGCAATGTTCTGTGATTCCATTAAAAGAACATTATAAAGAGGAGAAAGAGAAAGAAAGCTGGGTAAAGGGAGTAGCTGTGTGCAAAACTTAAGAAGATGATCGAGAGGATGGAGAAGGGAGTTTAATGTTAAAAAGATGTGGTTTGCTATTCTGGGATGTTCTGGTGGTGGTGGTGGTGGTGGTGGTGGGAGGGGGAGGGTCATCAAACACCGTGAGTGATTCAGACAGGCAGAAAGAGAGGACAATGCTGCCAAATGACCACAGACATGAGGAGATGAGCACCGGTGAGATAAAGCACAGAGAAAGAAAAGTGAACGCTAAAACAAATTTTCCTAATGGTGGGAAATACAATCCAAACAGCATGAGGTGCAGCATCAGTTCCACTTAGCACACCGGAGAGTGAGGAAATCAGACACATTGTCAAAGCTTATATATTGCTTTCAAAAAGCTTTTAGGAGAGTGTAAGTGTCTGCGAGCTAAAATCTTCCCCCATCAAGACAAAGGAAGTGGAAGGCATCTCAAATCTTTAAATACCAAGGAGACCAGAGTTTCTTTGAACAATGCACCCCAGAAGAGCACGAGTGCACCCTTCAAACGTGATTCCAGGAATTTAACTGACTGGGGATATTATTATGATATCTCTGCTACATAAAGGCAAACTACTGTACATATTCTGATTTGTTTTCACTGCTTTGATGGATGGTGAAACGGGATCGAGCACTTAGCTGAGCATAATAGGAAAAAATGCTACAGAATAACGTATGCAAACTGCCCCCTGGCATTCAAACACAAGCAGCCTATTATACCCAGCCAATGACACGAGCTGAATGCCTGCTGCATGCATCGCATTCCCAGTAACCATTATCAAGGTAACTAGTTCCTCAAGTAAACGACGCTAATCTGTTTCCCATCCTGTTAAATCTGCCATGAGGCTTTTCACATGCAGTCATTTCCATTCTGCGATATACCACTTCAGCCCATTCAGCTTCTTTCAGGGGAGGGACAGAAAATTCAAATGAATGGTACACTCCTGTTGCATATTTATGAACTACCGTGAGCATATTAGGTGCTATGAATCAGACCCAATGTCAGCAAATGTTCCCATCACATCTTGGCATAACATGACTGAAGAGGAGGGATGTTGTTTTAACAGCCATTAACAGTCTACCTTTAGCCCTGCAAACCAGGCAAGAGAGCATCATTCCTCATTGCTCTGTATCAAACATCTGAAATGATTGCAGCCGAATCTATATTTAGGATTTTGTATTAGTGACAGTAGACTGATATAAGTTAAGCTAATATTATCATTCCCAATACGGTACAGATAGTACATCAGCAATTAAACACTCAAACATGACCAAAAAAAAAAAAAAATACTATCAGGAGATAATCAGCCATGTGAGAAACAGCATGTGTGAGAGGAATACAGAAAATAAAAGGTATGATGGGGGCATACAGAGATGGCGAGAGGCAGGCAGAGACGTATAATGTTAATCAGAAGGAGTTTACATACAGCATCTTTAATGTGCTGCCCACGTACTGTGACTTGAACATTTATCTGTGGAAAGCATTCAGAGGCTCCTCTTAATCTGCGGAATTAATACGTTTATTAGTTGTTTAACTACAATGCCGTGGCTGAATCCTTTTCCACCGTTCTCAGCCTTTCCCTTCATTTTTCCTCCCATCCTCCCTCCTGTCCTACGCCACTCCCTCTGTGCTGTGGTTACTGATGGCGTGGAACTCCATCTTCACACTGGCGCTTGCTGCAGGAACAGGGCTCAATAATTAAGGGCACCTTAGCTTTGCTGGAACAGCCACGTTGTGCTGCCGTTGTGTCAGAGCTTCCCTATTCACCATGGGCACATACTGCACCTAAAGTCTCTTATACACACTTACACTACTCAGTATAGCATATACACTCCAACTACTACATACAGTAAAGATTTAAAGCTACCTTTTCATGGTAAACAAAGTCTATTAAGCTGTTGTCTGGTGTAAGTCCTTGTGTTAAAGAACCTGTCAATCAATTTGAGAATGACAACAGGTTTTAATCTTGTTTTTAATCCTTTGTTTACATTTAGATAATAGACTCTGTCTTTAAAGGTCCCATATTTTACACTTCTGTGTTTTATTTGAAGATGTAATATTCATAACAAGATATATTTGTAGTTTTAAGTACCAAAAACCATCTCAGTGTAGTTTTACATCTCATCTGTCAGGCTTCGCTCTGGAGCTCTTGAACCAACAGATCGGTGAGCCAATCAGATAAGAGGCTCAGAGCCTCTGATTGGCTTTTTTGAGTGATCAAATAAAACTATAGCAAATTTCAGGTAAACATTCAGAGATACCAAACCTTGCAAGGCTGGCAGGTGGTTTTTGGTGTGTTGCTCTTGCAGCATAACTGAGGTGACTATTTTGTTGTGACATCACAAAGGTAAAGAAGTCCTGACGGCTCATTTTAAAGCACCATTTCTAAATACAGACTGTGTGCATTTCTCTGTGGACTGTGCATTTGAAACTTTCACAGTATTAATACAGAACCTAGAAGTCTCACGTTATACAATATGGGACCTTTAAAGCATAAGCCTGTATTATTCTATGTTTCTTTCCATAAAGGAAAGAAAAAGGCCAAAACCTACAGTTAATTTACCCAACTAACAAGTATTACCTGTGAAACCAAAGCCTTACTTAGCTTATTGCTCTGTGCCACAGACCCCCATCATTGACCTGAAACTATTAAAACCACACAAATGAGCCACAGTGCTGCACTGGGCGGCATGCTATAATGATCATGGGCACAGTAGTTTATTTAGAGTCGACACCCACATGCACCCCCACTGCTGCTGTAAATACAAAAAAATAGTCTCTAACAAATGGACTATTTACTCTTGTAGTGGCCATGGGTTTTAGGGAGTTCAAATGAAAGAACATGTTTTTAAGTTCTGAGAAGAACTGAGAGATAGAATAATGATTTTTTGATTTTTTGACATATGGAAAGTGGCCAGCCCTATCCTTTGCCGAACAACTATTTGGCTCCATTGTACACATTAAACTTTGATTACTATTGCAGGTCACTGGGGGAAAATGAGGTGCACGCTAAAACACTTTGACAGATGGAGCTATTTTTGTATCTTTGTCTGTTATGCTTGTGTGATTATGGTTTTCTCTTAAAAGGTCGAGGATGGTAGCTTGTGGACATGTTCCCCTCTAGAGAGAGGCATTCAATGACAGCAGAACGGTGAGAGAAGCAAAGCTTTTTACTCTCACTCAGACATGTCTCGGGATGCACTTTCAACCCGCTGTAATATAAATGAGAACAGGAAGTGGGCTGGATGACCCGGAGGTCCTTCCTGTATGTCAGCTCTCTCCTATAGCCATGTAAACTTTGCCCAGGGACTGAAAACTCACCAATAATTCATTCAGAACAACATTCGGAGTGATTGCTACTTCTACTAATCTACTGAGAGCACAGTGAATTCCAGTGTAGTGAATGCAGCTTTATTCTTTGCTTCAGTTCATTAGTGTACCATTTTCAAATTCACACAAACGCAGGCTTCACCCAGACAGATATATTTGGACATCATAAAAAAGCACAAGGATCTGCTTACATGCTCACTGTAAGCAGTATTCATTAATACCAGAAAACAGAGGGGGATCTTAGCCAACATAATAGCAAGCATTTCACTATCCTATTACATGTGATAATAGGCTGAGGAGGGCCAATAGAAAAGACAACTGAACGGGAAAATGGCAACAAAACACAGCCCAGCAGCCTCACTCTACGCCCTGCACAAACATCATCACAGACATTTGTGTGTGTGTGTGTGTGTGTGTGTGTGTGTGTGTGTGTGTGTGTGTGAGTCAGCTGGCTGGCTTGACTGCCGGCTTTTCACTAAATAGGCGATGAGGAAGACAACAACGGCAAAGAGCCATGTCAAATCGTTAATCCCTTAAATTCTTCAGAAAAATGGGGAGTGAAATATAAAAACTATAGGACATTTAGCCCTCCAGGCTGCAAATGGCAGGACCCAAGGATTACGTACCACTGTGCTCCTAATAGGAGAGGATAATGAAAACTTAGAGGTGACGTGGGGCCCTGCTGTCATACGAAATAACAGCTTAATCTAGGTCCCTTTGACGCTGTGTCACTTTAGTCCTCTCCCCCGTCTTCCTACCTCTTGCTCTGTTTGCTTCTGAGTGCGCCGTCTTTTCTGTCTGGCAGTTATTTACCCTGACTATTAATGTGGCTTTTTCAAATACAGACACAAAGGGAACATTAACATCAGAATGAAGGTGGTGTTTGAAAGTGGAGCAGCTGCCTGCTCTCACTGTCTCTGCTTATTAGTCATGTAAACATAATCAAAATCATGAACAGAGCAGTCGGGTTTTCAGAGAGCGTGTTCACAGTGACTGTGTTTTGACTACCTTTTTGAGCTGAGTTTTTTTTTTGTCAGTCCTTCAAACTGTTTCTATACATACAGAGCCACCAAAGCAGCTGAGGACACATGGGCAAGGACTTAGCAGGTGTTTAAAGTTTTAGCACATAATCCCAACAATGTACACTGGAGACACAGAGGGAAGGAAAAGAAAAAAAGTTAAGTTGAACCGCTTCTGAATGTTTTATAAGGTGCCTGAGCCTGGAGGATAAGTGAGACTGACATTGGCAATGTGAGAGAAGGAGGGGGAAAGACCGAGCGCGGGAGAGAGCGAGGAATTATGCAGAGAATTCAGATGTTCCTCCTGACGTGACGAGCGTGCGGCGTTTATCCCGGCGTACTGTAGATGTTACTGTAGCACTCATTTATGAGCCTTATTCTGTGAAGCGTCTACATGGGAGCACAGGGGAGAATCTGAATGCATCCACCCACAGGAATAAAAGAGGGGAAAGAACACACAACTCTAAATCAATCCTCATCCATCTGTCTGTGTGTATCAATGTCCTCCTACAGCCCTGTGCTTATTTACAGGTTCTGAAATGAGGACTGCACATTCTTATTCTTTTTGACTGAACTTAATCAAATCAAACATCTGGGACAGTTTTGTAAAGCACACAGTATTACTGAGGATTAAGGCATTTTCTGTTTATCAACATGTAGAATATTAAATACACATTTTTTTTTTTAATTTCTTCTCTGAATAGTTTAAAGCAAAAACAGGAACAGTAATGCCAATCTAATTTGTTAATAAGCTTTTCTTTGTTGACTTTGCAGAATGATATTCACCTTAAATCTTATTCATAGAATTTAATTAATAGATTGGACACATTACTTTTCAAGTAATGCAAGGCCCTCACACTGCTACAGGACATTATCGGCTGTGTGCTGTGTTACCTGCGCAGCAGCAGTTTCGGGTGGTTTTTGCTCTCCAGGTTGCGGTCGATGAGGTCCGACAGCAGGTGCTTAAGGACGTCGGTGGCGTACTCCAGCCGCCCCTGCAGGGCCGTCATGATAAGTGAGGCCACGTTGCCGCGGTCCCTCATGGAGAAAGATCGCTGCATCTCCAGCGTTCGGATGAAGGTGAGCAGGAACACCTTGTTGTTGATGAGCTGGCCAAACAGCTTCAAGGCCTTCTCCACGTTCTGCTGGCCATTACCCGACACCTGGGCAGAGCAGGGAGGAAGTGTTAGTGTTAGTTTATAGCACTCATTTAAATAATAAATGCCTAAGTAATAATTAGAATAGTAACGAGCTGAGTTGTGTTTCCATCCTGACCTTGTCTCACACAAAATAAAGATTTTTTCCAAAGGCACCAAAAACCCTCACTCATGTTTCACTTGGGGCAGACAGAAGTTTCCACTCATGGTGAGTAACTGAGAAGATCTTAATCAATTATTGACCCAGGTCTGTTAAAGAGCATTGTACCCTGAGTTAGCTGCCATTTCACTTTCAAGTCAAATGTCAAATAAGCTGCCAGTGTAAGACAATCCTGACGAGACAAAACTCACTGTCCTTGTTTCTGTTTGTCCACATGTCACTGTTGTTCAGAAGTTTGGGTCTAAGGTCAGAGGCCTGTACAAACTGCAAAGCCTCCCGAGGCAGATTTGTAAAATTGGGATATATGAATACAACTGACATGACTTAATTTGGGTTCTTTTGATACGAAAGCCTGTCACAAACAAAATGCCTCACTTACACAACTTACTGATCACCGTGGAAGGGAAGAGACTAGGTCTGCAGCCTGTTGATTATTTTAGTAATCAAGTATTCTACCAATTACTCCGTCTATTAATCGAGTAATCAGATAAGAATTACTTTTGTCTCATTAAAGAATAAGACATTAAGAAAACAACAGAATACATAACAAAAATATAGAATATAGAAAATAGAACAAAAGAAATGAATGAATAATGAATTGGTTTCCTTTTGAGAAAAATCAACATTTTTATTGTGCAAATTGCTACAATATTATCTGTCAAAACTAAACCCATTTAGTAAGGTTAAGCATTAGGCTGGTTCTGTAAGGCTAGTTCTGTTTTACAATAGACACACTGAACGAGTTTTCTTTTTTTTTCAGTTTGAAATGATCCAAAACTTTAGACAATTGATGTAGTTTTCTCTGGCTTGTCTCTTCACCTCACTATATCAACGGTGTAAGCGAAGAATGTTGTGCAACTGTAATAATCATTCGTGCAAAACACGTTGACTGCTGAGCCGTCATGTGGATTAAACAAAGCTTTGATGCAAAGAATTTGCCTTGATGACTTTTATTAATCGAGTTAAATGACGAATCGTTTCAGCCCTTGAGGAGACTTTGCCTTTGAATTCCAGCATCCAGAGCTATTCTGATCTGAACCACCACCCCCTCTGCCTAACCATCCCCAATAAAGCAATCCCAACCTGCCTCACACACAAGCAACAAACAGAAAGCTGCACCTCTATCGTGTTGAATCTCTTTATCCCTGATAGCGGACACCAACTCTGTGTGGTACACATAAAATAAACTCATTTCCCAACACTCCTCTGGCCCCATGAAGAGGAGCAAAAAGTGTGAACCAGCTAGTTTTTTCCCCCCAGTGGAAGGACCCACAGTCCTGCCTGAGGACTGGGAATTACTCAGTTCATTACTTCTCATACTGCAGCCACTGGTGGATGAAATAACCATGTGCTGGGACCCTGTTTTCCATGAGGGAGCTTGCATGTTAGGTGCACATGTGTGTATGAGTGTACGCTGCCCGGCGTGATCGGCTGTGTGTATGTGTGTGAGACCAGAGGGTAGAAAGGATAAGTGGCACGCTGGCTTCCTTTCCCCCCTCGAGCACTTTGCTGCTTATGGAGGTTCCCCTGCAGGGGGAGTGGGCACGGCGAACACACTTTACCCACTCTCTCCCCATCTCTCTTTTTACCTCAGTTTGACTTTCTCTTGCCCTTTATTAACACTTTTGCTGCTTGTTTCTCTGTATCTCACTACCTCCAGTTCTCTGAGGACGGGGTGATCCTCTATGCCAGGGAAGAGGACCCTCATGGCATACGTCCTGTAGTCCAGATGGGGGATCCCAGCTCTGTCCAGGTCACTGGTCAGCTCATTGATGTCTGTCTGTAGCTCGGCAAAGGCTGGGAGAGAGGGAGAACAAGAGAGAGAGACCAGTTTGAGTGACATACAGCACATAAATAAAACTTCTTTAATCCCCACGGACCAAATTTGTAAAATCCGTCTTATCTTCATGGTATTTACGACCATTATTATAAAGGGGGGAGTTAGAGCGTAAGATAGTCTTCATGTCAGAGAAACTCAATGTTTCACATCTCTCCCCTAAAAAAAAAAAAAAAAAAATCTCTCTCTATCTCATACACACACGCACACACACACACACACACACACACACACACACACACACACGTACCCCGCCACTTCTCACTCATTTTTATCTACCAGCCAGTAAATTGGCTGTACCTAAGGCCCCAAAGAGTGTGTGTCATCTCAGTGTGAGGCTGCAGGTGAGCACTAGTTAATTGGCTCCATCCTGACTGACTCCTGTTCAGGCTCATGGCGCAGTTGCTCTGCTTCGCCGCCCTTGGGGGAGGCTCCCTGTCTGCAGCCTATCACAGGAGCAGCAGCAGTCCCCTAACACCCTCCTCAAGACTCCACCATCTCCAACCGGTCTTATCCCTCACCTCCTGGCCCCTAGCCCCCTGTGACTGCTGGCTTTACACACTGACACATGGGCTTAAAGGCACACACGGGGTGTATGTACTCATAAGGAGGGACCCAGGTACCATCTAAATCTACCCTGCAGGGCAGTATACTCCTAGCCACTGCTAATGGTTAAAACATTAATCTCCTCCTTTCCCAAGGCTGCCTGGGTATGACTGATTTCCCCTGTTTTCCTGCTCCGTCTATCTGCCAGCCTGTCTGTCTAACTGTCTGTCATTTGACCACTCTGGAAGTTTGCTGCAGCAGTGTTTTTCACTGCATAATAACACGAGAAAAGCCACTCAGGAGTAGCTGGAGGGGATAAATAATAAGGTCCTCTCTGGCTGATGAAATCCCCTGAACGCTGTCAAACACAAACTGTGCTTTTTGCTGTCGCAGTGATTGGCTGTAATGACCCCGATGATGACACCAGGGGTCAATCAGCAGTGTTTATTTGAAAGCGTTGATGTGAAAAACGATGTTACAACATGGAGGGGTTGTTGAAGCACTACGGGTCAGCCCGGGGTTATCTGCGGTCCTCCCACTGGGTAGAAGTCCAAAGGTCAGGTGGACTACTGTGCCCTCTTTTAACCCTGAGCCACATGGGCGGAGCGTGTTTCAAAGTAGCTGCGTGTTAGATAGCGTTGCAGGGGTAAACTTAGCAGGACTAAAACACAACAGCATGCACAACTACACAGGTGCAGAAACACACACATCTCATAAAAACATAAATGAGGAATTATCCCTCCAGTTAAGACGCGAATAAAAACGCAGTAAACATAATGTGTTTCTCTCGCTGGGTTTTCTCTAATGAGAAACTCTGTATTCATGTGTCAGCTTATGTAGGTGTCTGCACGCAGCATGCAAACTAGAAAGCAGCAAGAGGTGCAGGGATTCACTATGTGACCAGACAGGTCTCATGCAGGGTTAACTGACTGGATCCGTGTGTTGTGGTATGTAACCGGGATGACTCACTGACCCAGATTTGGAGAAATTTTCACTGCATTATTTAACGCACACAGAGAAGTGTTAATTTACTTACTGTACTATATGCACAAATAGACATTTGAGCCTTTTATGTGATTACAGCCTGCACAAGTGAAACACATTCCCCAGCCCTGTTCAACTGCAGGAGTGATAGAGCAGCCTTTCAAATTAATGGCTGTAAATGGATATTCCAAGCAAAGTGGACCCATAATCATGCTTGCTCTATGACCTGGAATCTTAACAGCTGGCTGCTGCACTCGATCTTTATGTCGGCTTCCCTACTCTTAACTCTAACCTTCTTTGCACTCGAGGGCAACCCGCGACTCCAGGTTGTCCATTTGCATCTGCAAGCGCTTGAGGGTGAGGTCATTTTCGCGTGACTTCCTCTTGTAGGCAATGAGGACGAGGATGACGATGATGAGGAGGAGGCCTCCGCCGGCGGCGATGCTGACGATGGCCGGAAGAGTCAGCAGGCTGTCCGACATGATGTGGACCGCGCCGGGAGAAACGTGGAGACCACCCACTTGGACCTGTGGAAAGACGGAAAACACACACACACACACACATTACACATCTACACCACTTGAAGAGAAAACCCTTAAAAATAAAACACAAAGAGGCATAATTTGCACATATTTCAATAAAATATGATCAGTCGTTAGCGAGATCAATCACATGATAACTGATATACAGTCATGCTTAGGCCAGGTCTTGGAAATCCCGCCAAAACCTAGGTAAATATTGTCTGCCGAAATTGATACCGAGTGCAGACACATGCGGCCACCTACACACTGACGCTGAGAGGGAAATAGTCTGGGGCTTGCACTCAATAAGTGAGCAGGCAACTAAAAATAATTGCAGTGGATTCTGGCAGGACATTTTGACAGCTATAGCACACTCATGCTGTTCTCCCTTTGACCCCTTTCCTTCAGCTGAATGAACAATGACGAGAGCATGACTGAAGGAGTTTAGAGGCCAACTATTATGAAGAAGAAATAACACATACATACATAGGTGGGGAGCAGACATTTTGGAAGACAGACACACAAACGCAGCACATGTACAGACAAATACTGACCATGACTTTGTATTGTCCTGTGAGGTTGGGCGGCTCGCACAGCAGCTGGCTCTCAGACACAGTGACGGAGCAGGGAGTCTCTCCAATCAGTACCGTATAGTTAAGCTTCACCCCTCCTGATGCTGGGGGAACCAGGTTTCTGCCCTGTAGGCATGTTGAGATGGACAGAGAGAGGGTGTGAAATTAGAGGGAAAAACTCAGACACACAAACCACATGGCTTGATGGAAATTTGAAAAAAACCCACAAAGCAAATATGTCACCTAAATACACTGTAAATTAGATCCCCAGGTTTGAGCACAGCTGGGGCCAAATAGGACTCCATACTGAGATCAAACAAGGTGAAGTGTTTCACAGAGGCGGGGTTGGGATGAAAGAATATAAAAGAGTATAATCCTCAATTAACTCTCAGTCTTCAAGTCACAAGACTTCTTAAACCCAAATAATGAAAGAAACAAAAATATCTACAGTACATTTTTAGGTTATGTTGATATCCAGAGAGAGTAAACAATGGTGAGCAAAAAGTGGAGTCAGGCAACGTGAATGAAAACGATCTCCGTCCAGACGAGCTTTTAGCTCCGTATCAGAAATCATCTGCGTCCATACTATAACACCCGAAAACACACGCATACATGACCATTCACATATACTGAGTATGTGCGAGTCGGTGGAAGCAGATCGTCTACTCTTCAGTTTATTAATTGCAGAAAATATTACAAATTAGGAACAACAAAGGCTGTTGTAGTGTTAAAATGCAGAATTTAAATGCACAGCAGCAGCTAGCAAAGACAAAAGGTCAGTAATGTTTGCATTTAGTCACACATGTTGCTTTAACCACTGGTAATCGAGGCCGGTAAGACCCAATCAGGGAGTGACCAATAGTGTCTACATCATTGTTTCCAAAGGTCTCCATTTTGGCCCATCCAGACTATGGCTACGTCCACATTTATACATTTTCATTTTAAAGCAAAAACTGTAGATGAACAGTCATGTATGAATGTGTTGTGAGGTGTGTCAGAATGGACGGAGATCGTTTCTGATATGGCGCTAAAACGGTTGTCTGGATGGAGATTGCTGTGGGAAGCAACCCTGGAGTTTTCAACCTAAAATAGGGCAGGAGCGTTTCCAAAAGTCTACATTAAGTAGAGTAGTGTGGACGGCAGGCGAAAACATACGAAAGAGATTCGTTTTAAAATGAAAATGTATTAGTGTGGACGTAGCCTCAGCGTCTTTCCCAAGGACAAAATGATGAATCTGTTGTAAACGTTCTGATCCCTTCTGATTTAAATACACTATTGAATATGTCCTTTACCTTGAGAATGATGGGCGAGCCTGGTTTCTGTTCCAGGACACCAGTGGTGCTAAGGGGCTCAAAGTAAGGGTTTGGGTAGTAGAGGAGGTTGGTGTTGTTGTAGACCAGCAGTGCCTGGACGTTGTTGAAGATGAACCCAAACTCGTCAGCGTGCTTCACCGTGTCCAAACCTGGATGGTATTCCGCCATCAGGGAGGGGGCGAAGCAGCTCATACTGGTGGTGTTCAATACTTTACACACCTAAGGAAAATGAACAAACAAGAAGAAAAAAAAAAGTGTGACAAAAAGAAATCCACTTTTTGAGACACTACTGGGGATGGGTGTTGCACTCAAACCGACACATCATGTTATGATAGCCTGAGCAGCCCTGAAATGAAACAAGCAATATGATTCAGTCATCTAGGATAAACTTCGACAGTTCAGCACAGCTAAGATGTTTGGTTTTCTTTTTCTCTGGCTCCGAAATAACACACCAACTTTCAAGCTGATCCTTTGGAAAAGCCCTCTGTTTGTTATAACCTAAAGTGTGATCTTAACTGAAACACAGTGGTAGCAACATGAACCCTGCAGGGAGCTCACCAGCCTAATAACTGGCATATAAAATCCTCATTCTGTGCGCAGAAAAAGGATTTATTGTCTGTCATTAAATCCATCTTTATTGGAGAGGAAGCCTCCATAAAATCGGAAATAAATTGCTGCTACTGCTTCACCGAAAAACACTGGAGGACACAAAGGATGGAGGCATTGCTTCTCTGTTTCCTCAGGTAGAGGTTGAGCTATGGCTCTTTTATTACTTCTCTCCGGTTTGCCCAGATGAGAGACCTGTCTTCCATCTATCCTCACCCAGCTCAGCTCTGGAGGGAAGGGGAGAGAGGATTGATTGCTGCACAGCACTCTGCTCAGAGAGGTTTTTATCTTCTTTCACTCCCTCCCAGCTCTCTCTCTGGGGAAGAAACTTAATTAGAGGTAAATATCATCAAAGCTGCTGAACACTAGCGACTGCCACACCTCCAACCTGTTGTCTGCTCCTGCGGAGAAAGACGGGGAGATCGATGCAAACTCGTTCTGTGTAGGCTACACCAATTGTGTTTTGCCAACATGGTGCAAGGCGAGTTGCGGGAGTGTGACTGTAGAAGGTGGAAGGAGGGACTGGTCTCCTTACATACTTTGCTCCTGGGTATAGATTGTAGAGTGTTTGTGTGTTTTCACCATGTAAAGCACTGAATCTAAAGGAAGAACTTGGGTATAATGTGTTTAATGTGTACATGGTTTTCAGCTGCAACTACTGATTATTTTAATTATCATTTCACTGGATCATTCTTATCATTCAGCCTTTCATTAGCCATAGCGCTTATTCTCTTAGGGTCACAAGGGGGTTGTAGCCAAGCCCAGCTGACATTAGGTGAGGGCGGGGTACACCATGTACAGGTGGCCAGTCTATCACAGGGCTAACATATAGTAATTTAGAATCGCCAAATTAACCCAAAATACATCTCCTTGGATTGGAGGAAGCTGGAGTCTGTGGAGGAAATCGATTGATTGATGGACAATGAATCAGTAGAAATTTGTCTTTGGCTTCTCTCCCAAAAAAGTACAATAAAAATACATACAATTTGCATAACACAATACTCATACATGTACAACATATAATAATGCAGGTAGCAGCAGATAGGTTAAATAAATACCAGAGAACACAACTTATAGGATTGGGGCCTTGAATCAACAGCCGGATGGAAGCAGACAGAAGCAGTGGGCGTAAGGTACTTGCAACTTCCCGTGTACATCACTGTCAAATGTATTGCAAAGTAGCTTTTGTGACTTGCCAATCACCTTCCCTGCAATGTTAACAATTTTAGAGCTCTAAACCAGGCTCCTGTGTGCCATTTCAACACAGGCATGAGGACAACATGCAGACTCCACACAGAAGGGCGCTGGACAGCCAACATGTTCGAACACCGGAACCTTCTTGCTGTGAGGCAACAGCACTAACCACTGCTCCAGCATATTGTTATCATTTGTTCTGTGAAATGTCAGAAAACACAGCAATTTCCTGAAGCCACAGTTGACACCTTCCAATGTCTTGTTATGTTTGACCAACAGCCCCAAACCCAAAGATATTCAGTTTACAATGATATAAAACAGAGTGGCAGCAAATCCTCACAAGTGTGATTCATTTCCTGTCAATGAAATAACTGATTAATTGACTAATCGTTTCAGCTCTATAACACTTAGGTCTATCCGGGAGTCAGCAAAAAATAAAAAATTAAAAAAAATTCCAGATTAATGACAGAAACACGATTCAAACTTTCACAGCAACATATAAAGCAACACTGCTCCACCGTTCTGTAGCTGCACTACAAGGCCTGAATGCTCCGTAGCAGCTTTCCCTGGTCTTGTGACTTTTTTTTTTCTTTAGAATTCGCACTTTACAAGCTACAGTAGCAGAGTGTGACAAGAGCGAGACGATAAGCCCTTTTAAAAATAGAAAGCACAACCAGATAGGACTCCTGACACACTTTCACCAAGTTTAGGTTGTGTGAATTCACATTAACCGCTGAGAAGTTGCAAGAAGTGATGAGAGTTTCTGAAATTTTTTACAGAGGCTTTACAATGCATGGCTTCACGCTTCACTCTAAGCCAGAAGTGACTAATGAAATAAAAAAAGCATTGTTCTAAAATTGAAATATACATATATACACAAGCCATACTGATAAAATAATTACTAATAAAAGAATGTGTGATCCCATTGGTGTTCACAGTATAACACCCACTCACTGCTTTGTAGAAAAGACAGGGCATTAATAAAGATGAATTAAGATTTTTGTTTCCCATAATTTACATACAGCAGTTAGGAATTTTACCCTCTTATACAGTGTGTTCCTCTGATCAACAGGGGAATCAAAAGGTCTAATGGCTGCCTCAAGTTCAAGTGAAGTTTGATGTGACTGCTTTCTTACCGTTGGCATGGCGACATGTCATATAGACAGGCCCAGATGCTCCGGCAGCATCCTTGTGACTGTCACGTTGGAACGGGAAGGCATTTGCAAGTCAAGCACAGTTCTGACTACCATCTGCTCTGCCTGAGATGGATACTTTTTTCTACACTGTCCTCACTGTCTCTCTCTCTTTTTTTTTTTTTTTTTGGCTTAAATAAATCCTTTCCTCCGTTGAGTCCTGTCAGGATAGAAAGCTGCTGCTATCATGTAGGATGTTTTGCATGAGTGAGTAAATAGCGATGGGTGAATGGGACATTGTGGGATTTAGTAAAGGAAATGGGGTATTTGGGTTCCTATGTAGGTGGGGTAATAAATGGCCATATTTCAAAACACTGTGACACCTTTGCATGGCATCTGCCTTTCATTAAACGTATATTAAGTACTTTTTTTAAATTAATGTACACTTCATTCTGTTGGGACTACAAAAGGATTTATAAGGATTACAGGATTCTGAAATACTCTACTGAATCACAAGATTATTTTCTACCACTCCTTCTATTTCTCAGCAGAATGCTATAATATGCAGTCATGACATTGCACTGCACAGATTCCAAACAGCATTGTCTATTTTCACCCTCTATATCTAGCACATGACAATACATACAAAATTTTGTATGTTGCCAATACCAAATATACAATAGAACATCCAGTCCTTCAGGGCACGTGGAGAACGAAGCTACACATTGTTCAGCATTGATAAAGTGAATTGAGGTCAACACACAGAGAAAATAATTGGAATCTTGGCCTCATCTGTCTTCTTTCTCCAGTGTTGGATGGAGCCAGGGTGTTTGAAGGCAGTAACACTCCAGCCCCTCTGGCTGAATACATTACCGTGATCTACTGCGCTGCTAAAGCCCACTCAACCATTCAAAGGTCTTTGGCCAGGGTAGCAGTGAGAGGGTGAGGGAGAGAGAGAGAGAGAGAGAGGGATAAGGGATAAGATGACCTGACTGTGGAGATGTGCGTAGGAGAAATGCGAAGGGTCAGATAGCAAAAGGTCATCTGGAGGCTAGCGTTCGATAGCTAGTGCTCTGCTCTTACTTTGTTACTCCTACACTTTCTCTATTTCCCTTCCTGCCTGCTGTTCCAACCAACTGCTAATACTGGCATTTATTCTAACTCCAGCTCCATCCATACAAAGTCTATGAGGTATGTTTTTTTTACTCTGAGATGTTGCGCCACACTGGGAGTGAAAAATCATCTGCTTGTGATGAGGGTGTGACTAATTCCAATCATGCTCTGTGAGCGCCGCTCCACGCGTTATCGGCTTCTTTTTCTTCTTTTAAAATCAATACCCAGACCTACATAACAGAGATGTCAAAGAGGGAAAAACGTGGCCAGCCCTTCAGACTGCGGGGCACTCGAGATGCCATGATGAGATTCAGTGAGCCGCTGATACTGTTGAGATGAGATGTATGGCATTTTAAGACAGATGCATACAGCTTAGAATATAAAATCATTTGTGAAGTTTTGAGTGTGCATGATCAGTACTTGTGAAACTGATCAGCGCCGTCCTCTAACGCCCAGACAATCAGCCCGATTGTCCTAGAAGTGATAGCTGCCTGGCACACCCGATGCTGAACACCATCTATGATAAGCAGCAGCTCTAAATGTGACTGATGTGCCAAGCCTGACACTCAGCCCAGGTGTCTTAAGTGTGGCAAATGCAGCAGATGAAATCTTTCTGGGACAGGGAAATGCTCCGGAGCTGGAAAATAACCCTTTTTAGCTTTAATCGAGATTATGATAAATGTTTCAATTGTGAATCTGGTGACAGATACAGAGCGCTCCACAAAGAAAATTGTCTTTTTTTTTCATTCCCGGTTTCTTTGTGAATCTGTGCAGGTGACACAAGGGAGGGAAAGAAGAGAAGCAATTTAGTGGGAGACAGGTGATCATTTGAAGGCTGGCTGACAGACAGCGGCTCTTATTGCTATAGGCTGCGCTGCTGTTTGCCTTCCTCCAGTGACAAAAGGGGGGAAAGGGGAAAGAGCGGGGAGATGGGATGAAGGATGGGTAATTGTAACCTTAGTATTTAACAGGAATTCATTCTCTGTGGTTGTGAGGGGCAATCAAGACAGTGACACGGGGTTCGCTCTGCAAGGCACTAGGTGGGGAGTTAGAGCTGACGAGGCTGGGTGGAGATGAACAACTCTCTTTCAAAGCAGAGGAAACTGACAAATCAGACAGCGCGGCACCCACACACACACGAGTCAAATCCCATTTCACCAGGTCTCCAGCAGTCTCTCAATCATCAAATGTTTTTTTTTTTCTTCTCTACACATAAAACAGAGCAAAGATCTGTCTTTTACTTGTAATTACCAGGCTTTCATAACTCACAAAGGTCTTTTAGGGAAACCGTGTCCTTACGTGGGGAAAACATTGTAGCATAAAAACCCCAGGGCAGAGATATATATATATTTTTAGCAGAGGAACATTCACTAAGCAAGTCAGACACATAAGGCCAGTTTTAGACTACTAATGCTGGAGATGGGAAGTTGGACTGCAGAGGGGGAGGAAGCATGTTGGGACAAATCTGTGTTGAATTCTGAAAGTGAGGGATGGCATTGAGGAGGTTTTCATGCATCTTTTGAGATTCTCTAAATGAGATGTAAGATTTACGCAAGTTTTTTTGTACCAGGTTGGCAACTGGCGGCCCACAGACCAAAACCTGGCCCACCAGCATTGAACTGGCAGTGTCACATTTAACTATCATGTCCAAACAGAGAATCTGCCCTCACCTATTGAGAGCTTTTATTCTGAAACGTTCCGCCAGAAGTTAAAAAGATTCTGTTGCTTACTTGACAAACCTCTGAAATAGACAAGAGGCAACGTGTGGTATGATAAAATAACACTAGTTCATTCAAACGTATGTGTGACTGAGGGCCACAGCGCCACAGATTTGGATTCACAAATTTGGAGTGGAGTGTGTATATGCAGGGGGAACTTGTAAAATTGCCAGATTTATCTTTCCAAAGCAAAGCCTTTACCAAACATTAGAGCAGCAGATCACAGTTGGAGTCAACCACACGGGGTCATAAATAAATATAACAGGTCACAAGATGATTACCAGGGTTGTAATTAAGAAAATCTAGAGTCTCTTATGCAAAAATTATGTTTATTCTTTGGGATGTTCTTTCTAATCTTAGTTTTTATTTTTTGTCCTCCCAGTGTAGAAACATTTAATAAATGGCTCCTTACACACTATCATGCAGTTACACGCAGAGATAAGCATTCAGTAATGCATTTCTCAACAACTTTAACTCCTCCTGTATTAAAGTTGACTGAATGTTGGCATAAAAACAGATAATAAATGACAACATAATATAACATACACTTGTAATTATACCTCGTTGGAGAAGGATAATTTCTGACAATTACTGCTTATTAATAAACTCTTTTCATGTAAAATCCCAATTGAAAAGGTTGGGAACTGTTATATTAGTGTGTGTGTTGTGTTGTGTCAGTTCAGTGTGTGTGAATGCAGAATGTGTGTCACACTGGATATGCTTTACTGAGCGCAGAGCACTATTCTTTTCCCTGGTCTCCTCTCTGATTCCTCTCACTCGCCATTCTTCCCACTCCTCTTTAGTCCATCCATCTGCTCTCCCCACCTTTCCCCAGACCACGGAGGAGAAATCCCATCCTCTTAATTAAACAAGGACCCCCAGGACAGGGGCTCAAAAGCAATTTGTAACGATTTCCCGCAGCCAAGACTTTGATTATACAGAGGCTCTTTATGCTGACCAAAGACTTCTGACCGTAGTTAATCTTCCATTGAAAGCCATTAGGATTCTCCTTGCCCCTGATCATGCACACCTCTGACACCCCCCCCCACTGACCTGCCCCCCTCCTCCCCAAAACTCCACTGTCCTCCAGCCGGCTCCATTACTGCAAATCCATACAGTTTGAAAATCTGACTTTTCCTCAAACAAGAGAGGGAAAAAAATGTTGTTCAGGGTGACTAGAGTGGCAGCAAAAGAACAACAGGGCTTAGCAGGTGGGGGCTGGGGTGAGGAGCTGAGATTTAGCCTGAAGAAACTTTAGAGTAAACTCTTAAATACTACACGCAGACCACTCTCACTGCCGGCTGCATTATTCAGATGCTAGCTGGAGCGCTGGAGACGACTGAGTTCAAGCGGAAGTTAGGGAAGCGTGGGGAGCTGCAGGGGCTGTTAGGAGAGATAGCACCTTTTTTTTTGTTTAAACCCAAGCTAAACATCACTTAGCTCGCTTGCATAGTAGGATTTAGTGAGTCCTGTAGGAGCTCGTTAGCAGACATTATCCAGCATGTGTACGTAGTAGATGCACTAGGAGCATTTTCTGGTGCACATACAGCAGTTGCTCTGTGGTTAAGACACTGTATCAGTTCTTACATTGACAGACTCTCGGCCAGCGTATTTGACTCGGATCCTGGGCTCCTGAACCACGTCCAGATTGGTCCCTGTGACCATCAGAGGGGTGTGGCCACTGGCAAAAAAGGACAAAGGAAAAGACACAATTCATTATGTTTGTCAAATGTCTTCTCATTTCTCTGTCTTGGTTAACATTCAAGAGGAAAGGAAAAGGGAAGAGAGACAAAAACTAGAAGAAAGACCAAATCAGAATCAGAATCAGAAAGAGAAAACAAGACAGAACAATGTCCACGAGCAATTCTCAACTAAACTTTCTAACCCTTCACCATCAGTCCAAAATGAAAAGCATCGACTCAACTCCTCATCCTCCCGTTCTTTTGGGAGATAATAAGCCTTTGGAGTGGAGGATGGTTAAAGATGCTTCTTAACCGACTTCACTGCCTACAATCAGCTGGTGCAGCTTTGTGTTTTGAAAAACCGAGGCAGCTCGAGCATATAAGGATGCACCGGTGGTCCTGCGCTCCACAACACAGCAGCACAAACAAAACACGTAAACAAAGCAGGAGGGAAACGGCTGGATGTGCGGCTCGCCCTGCAGCTGTTTGGGTTGTTGTTGACGTTTGTTGTTTTTGTTGTTGTGGCTGTCAAATGTGGCGTGCTGTATAGAGACGCCAGGCTAGACTAATAGACTAATAAATGTTGGATGGGTGTGTGCTATTAGGCTGTGGGTTCACTGTGGCACTGTGGAGAGTGAGTTACTGTAGATGGACCTTGCGCTGTCTATAGGCTCAATAAATTATATACTCAGCTACTGTGGAGACATGACTCATACACTGACTGCTCTTCCCTCTGTCTCTTGAAATACAATATCTATTATTATTATTATTATTATTATCATTATTAAATCATATTTAAACAGGGAGTCTCATTGAGATCTGGATCTCTTATTTAACCTGTGCACATATACAGTCAGACATATATTCATTGGCACTAAAATGGACACACACAGATAATTCACAGACATACATTATCACATAAAAAAAAAAAGGATGAGCAAGTGTGACTGTAAATACACAACTTTTCAATTGTTCCAGTGTAAGCAGCACAGTATCTGAAACCAGTTTTTTCCGAGTTCAGTGTGAACAAGAGGTACAGCTGAAGTTAAAAAGGCCCGTGACCTGACATCGTAAGTGCTGCATTTACATGTAACCAGAGAGCGAAGATAACTAGACAGTTTTTGCAGCATCTATCTATCTATCTATCTATCTATCTATCTATCTATCTATCATGGGTCAGTGCACATTGTGTTAGTTAAAGAAGAAGCAGTTGAGCAACCAAATTAATACTGAATTTCTTCTCTCTTCCTAGATAGAAAACATAAAAGAGATTGATAGAGGTTCCTGTCTCTCCCCAGCAGGCGCCAGACTTAATGCAACCTCAGAAACACATTGGGCTCTAACGACTATAATGTGAGACAGACATTGAGTTCTGGTTGGAAATGAAAATCAGGTTGATGTCAAAACCCAATGTTGGCTCACTGATGTCGTGACATTTAGCCAATGTTTAGCAGACGTTGGGTTTTGCTCACAACTAGAATGTCTGTATTTTATATGTCAGGATGGCGTTGGCATGAGGCGTTTGAAAGACACTGGATTTTGGTTACTTAGCAACACAACTAAAAACCAACTAAATATGAACGTCAGTATTCTACCTCAAATTGACATTGGCCCTAGACGTCGTCCTGACATTGAATTCTAGTCACACGACGTCACAGCCTACATTCAACCAACCATCAGAGTTGGTGGCCAGCTGTGTGCCAGCAGAGCCTTCGTTTCCAGCCTCTGTTCCCTCTGTGCAGTCACACTTCTGCCGCAGTGTCCCCTGCACTCCGTCTCTAAGCCCACGCCATCTGCTGCACGCTCACACCTCTGATAACACATTGTTCTACTAAGCCGCTGTTTCATTCTCATCCCTCTCTTCCTTTTAATTAGTAGTGTATGGTGCATGTGTATCTATGTGCCAAAGACGTTCAACAGATGGATCAACTCTGTATTTGATAGAAGAATCGCAGTCTCAATGGTGCCCATCCTCTCCAATCTGTGAGCTGTGGCAGTTCAATCAGATCCGGACTAATTGGAAGAGAACTGAGCAGTAATTGAAAGTGCAATATTGACTTGTGTCTGGCTGTTGCCACTGGCCTGGACGGGCTGGCTTTAAAGCTCTGCATTGGGTGGAGGGGGTTGAAATCCGTGACAAAAGCTCAAGGTTGGTTGGTGAAGATGTGGGTAAAATAACATTTCACATGTACAGTCTGTGGAGTGTAGATGGTGCTGTGTGCTTTCAACATAACAAGTGTTACGACTTTACCTGGCAATGCTCCAGTCTGGTTCGATACGCTGGACAGTGGGGTCTTCTATGTACTCGAAGGTGAGGCTCTCCCTGATTTGGGCGTGGTCCACGCTCACGCTGATCTGCACTGGGCCGACACCGGACAGAGAAGGGGCAGAGTAGCAAACTATCTCCGTCATGGTCCGGCTACAAGTGAAGCACAATGCCAAGATTAATGGAACTGCTTCAGTGGGTATCAGGTATATGTGGATGTTATGAAGAGTCATTATGCATTATCCATTAATTTATTGTATGATCTTAGTGTGACTGTATTTGTAACTTGTCTTCTTATTGAAATGGGGAAATTTTATGCATCACACGTGTTCTCTCATGTAACAACATGTGTATCTCTTTGCAGTTGATTAACTGTCCCAACTGGAGCTGGACTGAGAACTCACAGGCCTGCTTGTGCAGCCTGAAATCACCAACTACCAGTTAGGGGCAGAAACTCCTACATCCATGCTTGCTATAGTATAAGAAACAGGATTATTCTCATTTCAAGGCTCTCACTTTGAGGGGACCCTTTATCTCTGTGTAAGTGTTGAATGCTATGTTGAACAAAAACCACAAAGACAGGCCTGAGTCTTTATATATTTTTTTTAGATTTTGAGAACATAATACACATCCTTAAACATTTCAGAGATTGCACACAAACACATGAGCAGTACCTCCACCACTGTCATATGTGTGTCTGAGTGTTCCCCTCCCTCTGCATGGCTCCATGTCTTACCTGCCCACCCCCTGTATTTGTCCCAATTCATTAGCGAGAGGCAAGCTTGTAGTAGAGCAACCCCCCCCCATCCTCCTATCCCTCACATGCCAGGAATACAGTGGAGAAACACAAGCCAGTAATTAGCCCCATATCTCATTAAAGCTGGCTTGACTCCTCAACCTTACAACATTACAGTCAGACTGCCGTGGCAGCGCTTAAAATAGATGCCTACAGGACTGGAAAGTAGAAGGAGGGCAGATGGGAGTGAGGGAAGGAGGGATGGTGGGATGAAATGAAAGGAAACGGCGAGAGTGAGAGACAAGAGGATTGAAAAACAAGGGTGGGGGGTTAGAATAGATGAACAGATTGATAGAGAGGATGAGGAGGAAGGGGTGCGTGAAGAAGAAGAAAGATCCACTGGAGCGCCAGGTTTTTCTGGAAGCTATTATTACAAGGTTTGATGCAGTAGGTCATCAAAACCTTATTAAGATTTACACAAGCTTCTGACAGAGGGGGAGAGAGAGAGAGGCTTCCCCCCGGGGGGTTTCTCAGTAATATCAAGGGAAAATACAAGAAAGCCGTGAAACATAGCAGCTTATTTAATGGGAATAATTCACATCATTTTGGGAGCATGAGCTCTCGTTTTTTTTCCCCATTTGCTCACAGCATGCCATATATCTAATATTTTCTGACAGTGATGCATGTAGCAGCTCAGAAACAAACACTGAGTCAAAGAATTGTTGTACTAGTATATATATATATATATATATATATATATATATATATATGTATATATATATAATATATATATTAAATGCATAAATGTTGTTGGTGTTGCAAAATGCAAATGACAAAAAAAGAATATAACATATAAAGATATTAGGAATAATAAGCTACGAAATGTCCCTGGTGCTTTCCACTTTTTTGTGTTTAAAGTTTTTTAATCACTTAATGCAGGTGAGGGGATCAATTTCCCTTCCTTACATCCACCTTATACTGTAATGTTGGAACTGTGAGCTGTGAAATTCAAATTTGTCTTTCATTTGCACTTTATTGAATATGAACATTTCAGATTTCCACCTCATGTTAATAAAAAAAGCAGTTAAAAAAAGGCCTCTATTCTCCATTAATATGCTGTGTTAAACAAAAGCCCAATCATGCAGGCTGTTTGAGAAAATTAAACTTTATGAGCTACTAATAACACTTTTACGATATATAAATGGGTGCAAGAGGAAAGTCTCACCCAAAGAACTCGCATGTCTGGTTTCCAAACTGAACGTTGACACTGCTGCCGGCGCCAAGGTTTTCTCCCATTATGGTTACTTTTGTGCCCCCAGACTCTGGACCTCTGCTGGGGGACAGACCAGTGACTGTGGGAGTCTATGAAACAAAAGAGATGCAGAGAAAGAGAGGTTGAGCTGTCTAAGTAAATTAAAGGGAGAGTGAAGCAGCAGAAAGAGAGCACAACAGCAAGAGAGCAAAAAGACTAAAAGACAGATATTTTCTGGAGTTAAAGGCCCAGCATCTCTGTGGTATCTCTTGAAACCTTCACGTATTATCGCATATCCCCGGCAAATTACAGTTATTCATATTGCCAGGCCGATGGCGGTGGAGTGCAGAGATGGTGAGTGAAAAGAGGATAAAACCAGGAGCTGTTAGAGTCCCTGAGAGATCCTCCTGCGTGTTGTGCATTGCTGGGTTGTGTCTGAGTGAAGCGTTTTAAAGACAGTCCGAAAATAACTAGTGTTAACAGCGTCGGGCAGGGAGGGACAGACGGAGAAACATCCAAGTGGACAGCCCATCATACAGAGAAACACACATGTACACAGACAGGCGCTCTCACACACCTCTATGTGCACAAACATAAAACAATGTTTTTTTTTGGAAAAAAAAAAGAAAAGAAAAAAAACAACTAAATGCACACTATCATTTACACTGCCCCTTCGCCAAGTGCTCCGCTGTTGCAGGCTCATAGGGAGTGTATCTTGTTGGGAAAATTGAAGAATATTTCTGTGATGTTCTTTTTAGGTGGCCTGCAATCCGGGGGACTCGCAATTGGTGCCAATTCTGGGCTCTGTGAAGTATTCTCTTGGGGAATACCGCTGCTTCCCAGAGTAGCAGCTGTAACACTGGTGAGAAAAAAGTACAGAGCCGAGAGCATCACTCTGACACAACTCAAAACTGTCAGCTATGTGTGACTTCCAGGATGCAGGCTAAAGCAGGTACTCTGAAGACAACAGTAGTAATTACTGGCTGCTGTTAATTGTTAAGGGAGCACTAATTGTGAAGGTGTGAGAGAGCGCAAATGGGAAAAGTAGATTATCTGTTAGCTGCAGGCTGGGCAGGCGGCAGATGACAGAAACAGGGAAATGTGTGTGAATGCGTGAGGATGGGAGCAGATAATATTCACCTGCCTGTAGAGTGTGGTTTTCCATGTTGGCAAGTTGTTTGTTCATCTGTCTTTCTTTCCGTCTTATGACCCTGACCAACCATCCAATCACGTTTGATCCACTATTTTATTTTCCTGCATTGTATTTTAAAGGTCCCATTATACACATTTTCTGTGTTTTATATGAAGTGTTGACTTCCATAAGATATATATTTATGCTTATAAGAACCAAAAACCATCTCGATGTAGTTTTACATCTCCTCTCTCAGACTTCTCTCTCTCTGGAGCTCTAGTAACAACAGGTCAGAAGAGAGCCAATCAGCCAATCAGAAGAGAGGATTAGAGCCTCTCTTCTCTACTGTTTTCTGAGTGAGTGAATAGAAATATAACAGATGTCAGGTTGGTTGGTCGGTCTGAGTGGACTAGGCTTAGGGCATAGCTGAGACTGGTGACTGCTTTATTGTGACATCACAAATTTACAGAAGTCCCGACGGCTTGTTTTAAGGCTCAGTTTTTGAATATAGACTGTGTGCATTTCTCTGTGGACTGAGCGCTTTGATACTTTCACAGTATTAAACATAGTATTAGAACCTAGACCTGCTTTATAATCAAATAACATGGAAATCTCATTTTACACAATATGGGACCTTTAAAACTACCTAAAACACTGTAACAACTACCAAGAAATCTTGGAATATATTATTATTTTTCCTTTCCACTGGATAATGCTTCGCTTAGATAACGCAGCTCAGCTAGTGAGTTGTATAGAGTATATTGATTTGCAAGACTAGGAACAGGAAAACACTCACTAGTGAAAAAAATGAGGTTATATTAACTTTATGATCTTAATTCAATAAAGACAAATAGAATCTACAACCAGAGACCTGCAGAGATCAGTAATGAGGACTCTCTGTAAACCTTGTGCAGTAATGGAAGAATGTTACATCCAAAACAACAAGTAAGCATACACAGAGCTGCTTAATTACAATGTTGGTAGGCATGGCAACTCACATCATTATTTGCCTCCAGTGCATAAACAATTACTTTGCATGCAAAGTACAAAATGACTTTTAATTGAACTAACTGTATATTCTGATTTAGTTTAATGCATCTCTTTTGTTTGTCTCATGTTGACTTCAGTGCACTTTAAGCTTTATTATGTGAGATATAAAGCAATATGGAGAATTGCAGTCATACCACAAAGGAGTAGAGCTGTGAGGAGCGAGCCCTGAGTTCTGGTCTGCACTCTCCAACACACAGCTGGACTGGACCAGGTCTACTGTCTGCAGGAGCTGCATCCATCTCGCACACAATCCTACAAAAGACACAAAATAATTCATTAAAGTCACTGTACAAAATAAAGTTGAGCTCCATAAAAACACAAAATACTATTCGCAATCATTTCATCTGGAGTTTAGAGAATTCTGTTTTTTCATAAAAATAACTTAAAGCTCAAAAGTTGTCTATATGTTTGAGTGCTTGAGTGAAGTTGGGAGAAAGTAATCAAAACACTCCTCTGCTTGATATTGATTTATCTTCCTCTCTAAATGCAATCTTCTTTTGTTGTCTCACTCATTTCATTACGGGACACATCCAGACATCGACCAGGACCCCCTCGATGACAGTCTTTAAATGAGACCAATGCTCCTCCTCCCCTCGCCATGCCCACGCACCCGAGTCAAGTAAATTTCCCGCCAACAACCAGGCACCCGACAGCGCTGGTGCTGTGCCAGTGCGGCACGTCTAATGTAAATCATGCAGTGGGATCAATGGAGCTTTATCATACTGCGTGATCAGGTGTCAGCCCAGCGCTGCAGGTGACTAGATCAAGTGACATAATAAAAACGAGGACGTCTATTGATTGGTGGTGCCAGGGAGTAATAAAGTACAAGAAGCAGCCGCAGTGGGGGAGGAGGGACGGAGTACGTGGTGAGGCAGATGGCAGGGGCAGGTAGGAGTGGAGCACACGAAGCAGAGCAGATGTATTGTTTCTCCAGAGCTGATCATCTGAATTACAGGATTACAATCTACACTGGAGGCATTGCTGGATGAACTATGTAAAGGCTAAAGGAGGATTTACTCACTGACAGAGCTGATATTTTCTCCTCACGAGCTCTCCAGAGAAACAGAGACTGACATGCTCCCCCACCTGAAGCCCATGATGTAGCCGGTTGTTTTGTGAAGCTGAATATTTATGGAAATATATTTGGCTTTTCAAAACTGAATATTAAATTGTGTCTTCTCTTCTCCATCGAGAGGCCTGCTCTTTCCATAAAACCTGAGGGTTACTTTTAACCTGAATTCTTCCTCTTGATGAGGACTCAATTTGGCCACTATATTAAAAAAAAAAACCTTCAGAACAGTATCAGCCCTCAGAAAAAAAGTACTTTCTGCCTGCTGAAAAACACAAAAGTTGAGACTTTTTCTTCAAAGCTGGTGTGGCTTTCACACACTCCTCTGAAGTAGTAACATAAAAGACACATAAATATGTATGATTTCTTTTCTCTTTTTTTGTCCAGTCCAGTAAAGTCCATCATAGGATGCCAGGTGAGTGAATTAAGACTTGAAACAAACAGCTACAGTCAGTTAAGACATGCATATAATGAACACAGAGCCAATATATGACCCTGAATAAAAAGTGCACCTCGGAACAGCTCAGAAGACTCCAACTCCTTCCAAGTTAGACTAAAGAGGTCATAGGTTAGTTTTTTAATTTGGCTCAGTCTATTTTTTTTCATGCCATATAAATGAATTCCCTAGCTTGTCCCCAATTGGATTAAAGTGCTGTCAGATCAGTGCACTGCTGACAAATTGTCCCCTACAGCCAAGCGGCACATAGTGAATTTTAATTACAACTGGCCAGTAAAGAGCAAGGAGCCACAGACACAATGTATGTCATCGCCACTGTTCATGAGCTATATGCTTTTCAAATACCACCAGGAGCTGGAAACAATGTGACCAGATTATAAAAATAACCGCAGTGGAGTACATTGCAACTGTACAAGCACTAGTGTGTGAGAGAATATGTGTGTGACATATGTAACGTAACAGCACCAGAAAACTGAAAGTGTGAGTTGCAGCAATGGTGCAGTGCTGAGCTGTTCTCTTTCCGAGGGCAGAAGTAGGCCAAGGAAAGAATTAGGGTTAAAGGCTCCTCTGAGAGCCATGACTGTGATAGCCTGCGTGTGTGTGTGTGCATGTGTGTGTAAGTGCATGTGTGTCATCTGGGCCTCGGTGCGCAGCTATACATTTAAAACTTTGCACTATTCTCTAACTGACTCCAAGTCAGCAGGGAGAGGGGAATATCACACCAGCTGAGAGACAGGCCAATTATTTCTGATCATTTGTCTGAAATCTAAAAATATTAGAATAATATTTCTATAGGGAGATGTAATGTCCGTGGTACCCAGTAATGGGTTTACTGTGGCCAAGTTGTACTACAATTTTATATATATGTTTTTTCCTCATAACATATTGATTTTCCATGGTGCAATTATTCAACCTATAGTGGCTGCATAATGAGAATTTTTTGCGCTGTCTGTACAGCACCCTATGAAATTTATTACAGGATTTTTTTAAATAAAGAATTGCATTTCCACCACCCCAGGGCAATCCAAGATAATCCCAATCCAAACATGCTAATATAAATTTAGGGTGAAGCATGTTTAGCAGCATTTGTATGTACATCCTTGCCTTCCCCTGGTGGAACCTGCATCACCTGAGGAGGTTAAACAACCATAAGGCGCTGGGTTTCTTACTATGCATGTCTAGCCAGGAGGGGGGTTGGGTGGGTGGTGGGGTGGTCATGTAGTGAAGCATGGGCCACGTTTCATTAGTTCGGGGTGAACGGGACACGCTTTAACGTGATGTATGCACAGCATGGGACAATTTGGGAGGTAAACAGAAGTAAACACACACAGCTGTTATGGGATTGTTGATGACTAGATGAGCTGCAGAGAGAGAACCAGGCCTGTGTGCTGCAGGGCGGGTGGGAACAGCAATGTTAGGTTCCAGAGTGTCTGGACCCGCTCCAGTCTTCATTAAGGCAGAGATGATGGGGAGAGCAGCTATTTGTCGAAACACATATATACTGAGCAGAGTTTGTTAGGTGTTAAGTAATGTATCAAAACCAGAGTCTACATGCACAGCATTATGAGTGTTTATTACAGATTTGTTGCATGGTCATTATCTTACACTGTGGCTCTGTATTGGGTTTACTATCAGGAGATTTGGCTTGCAAGTTGTGCTGTTTACAAAACAGGATAATTGCAATGTATTATTCCCATGCAGCATTGTGAACAACATATGCCAAAAATTTCCCAGCTGCTTTCAGTTGACTTGCAGGAAGAATAAAGTCTTCAAATAATACACATACATAGTTTTCAAACAACATAATGACTGATTTAAGATAATAATGTTAGTGCTCGTCCTATTTTGCGTTACTTACTGTTCAGCAATGATGTAGCCATCCTCAACAGGCGTACACCTCACCCCTGCCACCTCCACGTTGTTCACCATGTCTGAAAAGGCCAGACCAAGATTCGTGCCGTGGATGGTCACCCGTGTGCCTCCCTCTGGGGGTCCGGCCACTGGGGTCACCTGTAGGGCATAAAGAGCCAAAGTCAGGGAGAAATTTGTAAATTTAAAGAATGTTTTTTTTTTCTCTACATTTATGGACGTGTCTTATGGAAATCATTATCGTGCACAGGTTTCTGTGCATGCTCAAAGGTAAATATGCTCTTTCGATCCAGGTGGCTGTAAAAGCAATTAAGAGCACTCTCCATGCCTGCATCCACAGAATGTCAGAACACGCCATGAGTCATTGCGCCAAGAGTCAGCTCTAATCACAGCAGCAGCTAATGGCACATGCTTTGCAGATCTTTCTCTTAAAATGTGGCATCACATCCATACGCACACTAATGCATAATGAAGATCACACTTTTCAACAACTCCTTACCGTAGATGATACAACAGTAAATCCAGTAAAATAAACTTCACAATTAAAGTGCAGGAGGCGTTATTAACATTCTGGATTCGCCTGCACAGAATCTACTGCTGTTGCCATGGATGATAAATCTAACAAGGGGCCATATTAATGCTTAGTGCAGACCACCTACTCATAAAATACAATATGGCTGCCCAGCATGACCTTGGCACAGTGTGGCACACTGCCTTCTGTGCTGCAGAACCCTGTTGAGGTTCCGACCTGGCCGTCATCCAGCCCTTTAGACAAAAGAAGAGCAGAGGATGAGGATGAGAAGGAGGAGGAGGAGGGGGAAAATGAAGTGAGAGCAGAGAGAGGGAGAAAAAAGAGGAGGGTGATAAGGAAAGACAGAGAGAGTAGACAACACTGTTTGGCGAGCAGGGAGATAGAGGGAACGAAGAAAGAGGAGGGAAAAAGGGAGGAGATGACTGTCACTTTGCTGTGTGGAGCTGCTAGTGCTATGTAAACAATCAATATGCTATTACTGGCCATGCAAGCAGAAGGGCTACAACCAACAGCCAGTTGTGCACGCTTCCTGAGCTGGAAAGTGCAACGTGACGGCGACCCTTTCTGGAGGTGCTGCACCGCCTTCCCTCCCCACCCCCGACACCCACCAGGGCGTTGTGGCTTCCCTGTGGGACGCCGGCATTGTAATCTAGATTCAGTGGACATTAATTGCTCTGGATGTAAAGTAAGTGTGTCACTGCACCACCTGAGGGGTCTGAATACATGAATCTTTTAGCACTGCTTGGGCATGCAGGGTATAGAAGGGGGGGAAAACATAATGGCTAAATATATCCATGTCAGGGAATGGCAGCAGCTATTCGAGTAGACTTAGTGATGGTTACATAAGCAATGTAAGGGCCTGAGAGAGAACAAGACGGAGGGGAGGGGAGACGGGGGATTGGAGGCTATAACAGAGAGTGAAAAAATAGAGAGCAGAGGGAGAAAAAAAAAAGAAAGGGGCTGGAGGAAGAGAAGAGAAAATGGGATGAGCAGCTGAGGGAATGGATGCCACTCTGTTTGGTCCTATCAGCCATGATAGACGGCAGACGAGGCAGGGACGGTGACAGGAGAGCGGTGCCGGATCACAGACGGGCCTGCTAAAAGCTTGGGAGACCTCCTCCCTCTGCCCTTGAGAGATGGAGCCCTTCCCACGGTGGACAAGGCACAGGAAGACAGTCTAATCCATGCATGAAACCCATTTGACTGAGCTCCCCACTGGCAGATAGAGCCTCGATTCATCAGTAGATCATAGAAAAACCCACCACTTCAAAGGCTCACGCCACTGACGGATGTCTGTAGGCTGCGAGGCGTGAGAGAAGTGCTGCTCTTTGTCTCTGCGTCTGTATGTCTTACACAAACAAAGGGACTAAATCTATAAAGGAGGCGCCCTGTACATTATACTCTGGTTTGACTGGATCCTAATGACCTTTTCAGACCAGAGGGAACCAACTGCCTTCGTGTACTGTAGATAATCTTCAGAGGGGTGGAGTATGTATTTAACTTTCACTGCAACATCCTCCTCCATCCATCCTCTTTGCATCTCTTTGCCTTCTTTTGCTTTCTGTCTTTCATCATCTCATCTCCCTCAGGCTAGGTGACACATCTTCCTCCTCTAAGCACCAGCTTGCTTGTTTGTCTTACCACACAGACTTTCGGAGGGAAGAGGAAGAGGAAGGCTCATTGGACATGCACGCACCCCCTGCCGCCCTTACACCCCCCTCCCCTCTCCCGTTCCCACCCAGTGCCGCCGTGCCATGCTCCCTGTGTAATCCTTTTAGGAGCAGTGCTGCTGCCCGGCTGGCATTGTCACACTGTCAATAGAGGGTAATTCCCAGCAAACAGCCAGTCAACTTGCACGTCGCACTCTTGTGCTCTCTCTAGCGTAATCTAGCTCTCTCCAACTCAGGGGGATCAGAGCAGTGGCCATTCACCACCACGCTTTCCTTAGACATTCTGCGGGATTTGGCAACAACCATAGAAAGACTAAAGAGGGGTGAGATGACCTAAATTGAGGAGGAAAACATTCTAATCCACGAGTCAGAAACTTCCACAGAAGAAAGGGTCTCTTTTGAGAAGATAATCTGCTAGTCTGAGCAAAAGAAAAAAAAAAAAAAACAGTGGAGAGAAATGGCCGTCAACGTGAGCAGCCTGGGGATGTCTGTCAGTGTGGTGTTGACTTATTCAGCTGAAGTAATGGTGGGGAAAGTTGTGCTGATGCAGCCAAGGCTAAACTCAGTACATACAGCAGAGAGCAACACACCGCCCCGGCTGCCTTCGGGCTACGCAAGCCTAACATGTCACTGGAACTACAGCAGCTGACCGAGCTGAATGACATTCCCCGAGACAATTCAGCAATAATAATGTTTAATCACCTCATATACTGTTCAAATGTAGAATATCAGCATTTTTTTTACTGTATATTCTTCATCCCCAACCTTAATATATGCATTTATTTCAACAGAATTTTATCACTTCAGCACTCTAAAGAGATTCTCCCAGAATTACACTATGCAGCGGCTGATGTATTTCCATTCTTTATTCCATGGCTGAATATTTTTCCTTTTGAAATGAAATAGCCCTTGATACAATTTAGGAGCTTGCAGCTAATCTCTTTGTCTTTGGGGCTCTGCTCAGACTAATTCGAGCATGTCACATTTAATTGTGAGTAGCATTTAATGGGCTTGATAAAAACCCCACTGATCACTTGTTCCCGAACAAACTACATCCTAAATACTTTATGGAGTCTTAAATGTCTTGTAGTCAGCCAAGAGATATGGGTCAGGATGAGAAAAGAGTTTTTTTTAGTGCATAAAAAGAGGAGAAAACAAGAGGCACAGTTCCGTGTTGAGGGCTGTATTTGTGGATGATAGAGTCTTCCTCACTGAGTATGACTGATGCTGTGTGTTTGAACAGGTCATTGAGAGGTCTTGTATTGTATAAAGTGAGATTTCCATGTCTTTTTTGATTACAAAGCAGGTCTAGGTTCTATATTAATACTGTGAAAGTATCAAAGTGCTCAGTCCACAGAGAAATACACACAGCCTGTATTCAGAAACTGAGCCTTAAAAAACGAGCCGTCAGGATTTCTGTAACTTTGTGATGTCACAACAAAACACCCTCAGCCATGCCCCAAACCCAGCGCACCTAGACCCACTGTCCAACCTTGCAAGCTTCTGTTTCTCTGAGTGTTTAGTCAGCCAGTCAGCCAATCAGAAGAGAGGCTCAGAGCCCGAACTGTTACTAGAGCTCCAGAGAGAAGCCTGATAGAGATACAGAACTACATTGAGATGGTTTTTGGTTCACACATCTTCTTGTGGATAACAAAATTTCAAATTAAATGCAGGGAAGTGTAAAATATGGGACCTTTAAACCTGTTGCAAGGTATACACGTGTGGGTGTAGTGTTGCCTGGCTGAAGATTGACTTTACGGTGCGACATTTTTTTTTCTTCTTTCATCTATCGGCTGGTTTAATGAAGGGTACCACACATTGTGTACATCAGCTCTCCTACAGCATTGAGGAGAGTTGAGTTTTACTATGATGCTGACTGACAGGCCCACCCTCCCCGTGGTGTTAAAAATATCAACAATAAGCCTGTATACACTGTCTGAGCGAGAGAAAGAGAGAGAGCGAGAGAGAGGAATCCTATGTTTTTTTCTTTCCTAAGGCAACAGCTAGATCTTTATATTGGCTGTCACTGGGAGGCAGGGAAGCCTCTTTGCTATACTGTAAACCCATACACAAGCCACAGCCAAAGCCTATTGAGGAGATGCCTTTCATATGCCCATCCAACTCCCAGCTTTATTTGATGTTGTTCCCTCTGCTGTTAGCAGGGGCTTACATCTCTTCAATATTAATGGCCCATGGTGGGAGGCACCGTGGCACTTAATAGAAACATTAATTATTCAAAAGGCCTATCTTTTGGTAGGCACCTCTACTAATGTGCTAGTATGTATACAAATCAACTCATGATGGGGGCTTTGGTGCATACAATCAAAACCAAATTTATTAATAAATTCAGCCCACCAGGGGGATGTCTGCTCCTTAAAGGAACTGTAATCACTGCGAGACGAAGGGGGGTAGGGCGCGGCACAAAAACGAATGCTGCCTTAGCCGGTGATGGGGAGGAGAAATACTGACGCGTCTGCGTGTATCTGAAGTGCGTGCTCATGTGAAGCGTCGAAATTAATGCAGAGTTGGTTTTGCCACCTACAGCTGTAAACAGACTTGGGTTCAGACAGCCCACGGGGGCTCCATTTTCTTTTCCTCCTTCAATCCCCCCTCTTTCGCTCTTCCCACCTTTTCATGGTTCAGCTCCTCTGCTCCGTCCTTTGTTCTCTCTGTTGCCTCACTTCACCCCACGCAAACCCTCCATATTCTCCATACTCTCCTTGCTGTCATTCACAATATATTAATACTATCCATCTCTCAAACTTTAAGGAAAGACGAACCCAGTGACACTCTGGCTCTGTAATATCTCACCAGTCACTGTTAACTGAAGCATTCCAGGAATAATTTCTAATAACAGTGTATATATTTCTTTCTGAGCTCTTTCCTTCGACTTACAACGTCTGCTTCTAAATCAGTGTGAGACTTTCTGTCTTTAGTTTTGACAGCTCCCCTGCAACATGAACTTGTTGCATCGATCTGTGGTTTATTCACCGTATGTAGTTGTAAAAAGCTTTGGCAATAAGGGAACATCTCTAGCTCAGAAAACATGGTCTTGCAGCTGCTGTAGATGGATAAATTGGTATCTCTCTGCCCTCGATAATATAATGGATTTCTGCCCCATTGTTGACCATGAGCAAGTCTGTAAGTCCTTACACTGATTCTGACAAACGGACGCACAGACCTGAAGTTGTCTGCAGATATTTGACACGGTTTAAATGTTTGCTGGTAGTGGAGCTCTTCTACAAATATCTTTAGGTATTATCTTGGCAGCTAGAACAGGCCAGGAGTTATAATCAATACATTATTGAAAAACAGATGGATACAATAACTTTAGGTTTACTGCACTTATACTACCTATAATATATACCTATAAGACCTGTGTGTGGGCCAAAGCACCCAACACTGATGAAAATGAGCACATTTTGTGAGATATTCGAACTGAACGGCGGCCTTTCCTCAAATATAAAAAACAAAACAACTACCAGCACTTTCAAATATTCTTCTAACAATGTTGAAGTTTCAGGCTTTTCCTGAACCTCCCAGTAAACCTCCTTAGTGTTTATAGAGTGGCAGATGAAGGTCTGGGCTAGTGGCGGCCTTGGCAATCGCATAACATGCTCATAACACAAATAAAAGCTGGGAGGGGAATGAGGTATGTCCCACTGGATGGCAATGAGCATGTGCCATAAAATGATAAACTGAAAGCATAATGGAGTTACACGAGAGAGTAACTTAATTCACCAGGATGAGTCAGAGATAGTGATATACAGAGGCACACGAGGAGGAAAGAGGAATAGGAGGGAGAAGACAGATGGATAGAGACAGACTTAAATAGAAGTAGGCGGCGGCCATCTTCTGTGTCCTGCCTCTCTTTTTCTGCCTTATCTGCATACAGTATAGCGAATCAATTAACCAAGTTGTTAACTTCACTTTTTAATTGGCTGGAGTTAGACGTGAGTGTGTGGTGGAGGAAAGAGACGCCGAATGAATCGATGCTGAGGTAGAGGAGGTCTGGTGGGTTAGCCACAATGCACTGGTGCGTTACCAAGCCTAATTAAATAGTATGTCCTCCCGGCCTGACTCCCCCGTGACAGCCAACCCACCAGGGTGGAATAATATAAGACTGTGGCCTGAACAAGCACAAGGCCTATGGGGAAACAAATAAGCACTTCCAGGTCATGACCCTGGCATTGCTGAGGTGGAGGGTTGGGTTGTTCCCTCAGAGAGCGGGAGAAAGAGAGAAGAAGAAGCGACACATACAGTATGCCTCCTTACTGACTTTATGAATAGCGAGAGATTAAGAAGTACCGGCTTGCTGCAATAGGAATAGCTACTTAATTATTTAAAGTGGTTGCTTTTCTTTTGTTTGTGAGGTTATTTTATATTGTTTCCTTTTCAACATTTGTTGGTGTCAGAGTTACTTTCAAAGTGCTGGAATAACCTTGTGAGAGGACAAAAGACATTAAAATCTATGAGCAGGCATCTGTGCATACTGCACCCACCCAGCCACACAGAGAAGGCAAGATGTCAAAGAGACAGGCCTTTAAAAGTGAATGTCTCTGTACCCTGTGTGTGTGTGTGTGTGTGTGTGTGTGTGTGTGTGTGTGTGTGTGTCATGGCCCTTAACCTTGGATAATCCCTGAAGGTGAAAAGAGCTCACATGAATATGCACCTGTGAGGATAACACATACAGCCATACAAGTACATAACACTATCATACACATACATACGCACAGTGGGGTATATACTTTTCCAAGACGTGTTCCCTCAATTACAGAAAGAGACAGGGGAAGAAAAAAAAAATAAGACAAAAGACAGACAGATCTGCATGCATTAGGTGGGGCTAGCACCCTGGGGAGCTCCTTTAAGGCTCATTCTCATTCTCCCCAGGTCCAGAGGAAAACAGAGCAGAGTAGCACAGGTGCTTCTCATACAGTTCCTCTCAATGCAAATCAGACATTTCATTGTCAAGAGTGTTACTCGTCTCTTAAGGACTCTGCTGCTGCCATCGCAACTCTTATATAAATGTTTCAAGAAATGAAGCGAGCCAGGATCCAGTGTAATCTGGGTTTACCACGCTTTAGTGGTTGACGGTCTCTAACAATGGAACAGGATTGCCGCTGTCACCAGTGACAATGTCTTATTAAGCTGTTTAGATACAGTCCTACAGACTAGTGTCAGCTGAGCACCTCATGATCCTGTGTGAGGAATGGGATCGCTGATTATTGGACATTGATTGGGGCCAGATATGTGTGGGCAGGTGGGAAGGACAGGCAGGGGATTATGGGTACTGACCTCGGTGATGCGTGGGTTGGTGCACTTGACGTTCTTGCTGGACAGGTTCAGCCAGCGGGTGGTGTAAGGGTTGATGGGAGGGCAGTGGTGCCGCAGGGTACACCTTCCCTCGCCACTGCACCAGCCGCACTGGAACTTACTCTCCGCCTTGAGACACATGCCGCAGCTGTCCCGCTGGGCCGCGCACTTGTAGAGGTGCACTGTGAGAAGTAGGAAGTGGTGGGGATGTACAGTGAAGACCCAATAACAGAGTGTTTTCATTAAAGAAAACAGATTGCACGACAGACCGTCTCTTAATCTCCAATACCACAAAATTAAAGATACACCTGTGATTAACATAATATATAAACAGACACACACACACATTACCTTTACTCAGAAAGGATTAAAATGGTGGAGAGTGTTATATTTGTCATTCATCATCCAGCACATGTTGTCAGCAGCATCTTTTATTCTTACCTTGGATCTTCTCCGGGTTATCAATAATGAAGTTGCCGTTCCACACCACTGAGAAATCCACAGGCAGCTCACTGATTTTCATTCCCTCGTACAGATACTGGAGGCCAAGGATGGCGAGGAAGAGGAGGAGACCAAAAGAGAGGAGGGTTTCAATGGGAGGTTTGGGAATTTGAATCCCCATGAGCCCTTGCAGCTCTGTGTCCTTCCACTGTTACTCCAAACTTACATCATCTCATCATCAGAGAGTGTGACACAGTGAGGAACCACAAGAAATGGGACAGCCGGGCAAGAAGCTTCAGCTTCCCTTATGGCCTTTAGAGATGCTGTCCTTAACTGGCTCCTGTGCCCTTATTTCCAGCCTGACTTTCATTGTGTGAGTGTGCGACTGTAAGAGTGTGTGTGTGTGCGTGTGTGTGTAAGACAGAAATAGAGAGAGAGAGAGAGATGGAGAGTAAAATGTGCATGTATGTGGTTCCACTGGGAATATACTGCAGAAGTCAGTGCGTGCTTGACTGGAGGGCAGAGCCAGGCTGCACTCTTCTCCAGTGTAATTACCACGGCTGCATCTACTGTGTCTCCACCGACTAAATGACACATATACAAACGCACAAATATCCTGTGTGGCAAAGTAGTATAGCGCTCGTATCAGTAATACAACCAATGTAATTACCAATTGACAGCATCTTTTTTTCTGGATACTGCATGCACAATGTGTACTCAACTGAAATATGCCCACAAACTAATCATGCATACCCAATTACACCTAATCTGTGCACGTGAGCACCGAACCTACCGAGCTATTCTGACACTGCACGCTGGAGCTGTTGAAGCGGAGGGCGGTGACTCGGTGGCTGACCCCCTGGATGTGGAGGACGCACTCGTAGCCTCGCTGGCCAGACTGAGGCTGTGGCAGGTTCCTGGCCTTCAGGGTAATAGGCTTCACCTCCCCCGCCGGGATCAGAATCTCCTCAGAGCGCACCAGCTGGGGACAGTCCTGGAGGAGACGGGAACAGGGCAGAGAGCACACATCAGCGCCAGCAAATAAAAACAGTCCTTTTTTTTTTTTTTTAGCTCGCAAGCAACACGAGAGGTTGCACAGGAGGGTTGATGAATAGGAATGACATTTAGAAATCTGATATGTTCAGTTGCAGATGAAATTCATATTGAGTTAGAATTTAAAAGTGACTCCTGTGACCTTGGGAAGCTCTGAGCTGATATCTGGGTGTTGAACAACTCATTATCAGGAGTGGAATTTTGAAACTACTCAACTGTCGAGACTGAGACTGAAAATGATTTAAAAAAAAGAAAAAAAAAGTGCTCAGTGGTTTGAAGCACAAGGCAGCAATTTAGAGGTCAATTCTGTTAGCAGTGTAATGTGAAAGCAACATGTGCACCAAGAAAATGATGACAGCAGCATCACACACTGAAGATTTGGTCCTAGTGGCCTTTGTAGCGTCCATAAATCTTGATGGTCAGATAGACGTCACATGAAGACCTCTATGTTTATGAGCTCTATGTTAAGATTTATCCCATTGAAGCAGCTGCTACTGGTGCATGGAGTTAAAGTGATCTAATTTTGAAGCTGTATCAGTTCTATAGCAGAACTGCAGTAGTGATGCTCACAGTGGTAATGTCTGTAAATTGAATTAGAGAGGTAAAAACACACACACACAATCAAATGCCCAAGTACTATATGTGTGCATAGCCAGAGACACATGGAAAGCTTCACACGTGGGCATATTTCAAGCAGTTTGTATCTACTGCACATGATTGATTGGTCAGAGTGATCCTGTGTCATTGTTAACACACGCTAAGCTCAATAACTCCAGAGATAATAGACTGTTAATTGCTACTGCAGAGAACAAGCGATCTAAACTGAGAAACGCCAATTCGGAAATGGAAGAGCTTAGATGGCTGTCTCTCTGAAGACATGCCCCGAGGCTGACGCAGAGCTGGAACACAGAGAGCAGGATGCCGACAGAGGTAAACAGAGAGAGGCTGTGCAGATGTGCAGCAGAGAGAGGAGAAGAAAGGGGGAAAGAAAGAGAGAAAAAGTCGGGCGAGCAAGCGTGCTTATGTGCATATGCGTGTTTGAGCACATGCGTGTTCCACCAACCTCAGAGGCGTTGACTCGTCCCTCCTGGAAGGAACAGCTGGAGGGGTCATGGGTACACAAGTTGCGGTACTTGCACCAGTGGCAGCGGAAGGCACTGTTCACACATGACAGGCACCTGCGTGGACACACACACACATGCACGCAGGGTGAGAGACGAGAAAAGGCAACGCAGTCAAGGAGGGGCAGTGAGTTTGCCAAAGTGGGGGAAGTGCCACAGAGGAAATGAGTTCAGATCCCAAGTGGGCACCTGCTGTTGTTGTGCCCTTGTGGTTGGCACAGTATCTAATAGCTGCTGGGCCAAGTTCTCCCTGCATATATTTTCCACCGGTATATATTAACACAGCGTGTCATGTGCGAACGGGGGGCTGTGTATTAGCCCTCGTAACCAGAATCAGACGGAGGAAGAGAGCGAGAGAGAGAGACGGAGTGCAGGAACGTTGAGTAATGAGGACAAATAAGACATTGGCGCAGCTTGATCCTGCAATTACCATTAGCCCTGCATTGTTGGAGTGTCACTGTAATTACCAGCTGTTAGGTGTGTGTGTGTCTGTTTTTGCATGCGCAATATGTAAGCGTGTGTGTTTTTGTGTATGTGTCACAACCAGGGTACATACTGTACTGAGCCTTCACTAAAGTTAAAGCATCAACATCACTGTGCAAAAATACTTTTTTAGCAAGGTAAAAGTTCTCGAGTTTTACTAACAAAAATCACAAACTAACAGTATTCAATATGCAGCGGCACGGTCCGTCCGAACGTTTTATCATCACATCGCATATTATACGACTGTCCACTAATCGGAAGGTCGGTGATTCGATTCCCTGCTCCTTCAGTGCACATGTGAAAATGTCCTTTGGCAAGTTACTGAACTCCAAACTGCCCCCGATATATCACTGGTGTGTGTAGAAAAAGTGCTGTACAAGAGAGTGAATGTGGCTTGTATTGTAAAGTGCTTTGAATGGTCGATAAGACCAGAAAAGTGCTATATAAGTGCAGTCCATTTATTACTGGTATAGACTCTGGGTTCTGTGATTCTAAAGAGCCCTTAGGTGTGAATGGGAGTGTGACTGGTTGTTTGTCTCTTTATGTCAGCCCTGTGATAGACTGGCAGCCTGTCCAGGGTGTACCCCACCCTTGCCTGATGTCAGCTGGGAGTAGCTCCAGCCCACCCCCCCCGCAACTCTATAAGGATAAGTGGTATAGCTAATGGATGGATGGATGGATATTACAAATTTAGAGTGGCACGGTGGTGCAGTGGTTAGCACTATTGCCTCACAGCGAGAAGATTCTGGGTTCGAACCCTGGGGCCTGCGTGGTTTCCTCTGGATACTCCTGCAGGTTAGTTATTTGGTGATCTAGTGACCTGGGGCGCCCTGGTAGCTCACCTGTTAGAGCGTGTACACTTAAGACTGAGTCTTACCTTACCTCCGCTGCATGTCCCTGTTTCATGTTCCTGTTTCTCTAACTGCATCTCTCTCCCCCCAAAAAATAACTTACAAAAAACTCTGTACCTGCTGGGATTGGCTCCGGCCCCCCTGCGACCCTACAAGGATAAGTGGTACGGCTAATGAATGAATATTACAAATGTATTAACATGTAAACAGCATTGTAATGTCAGCAGTTTAGTGCAGTAGCCTCAGACATGTACAGTACTTGAGTAAATGCACTTTCTAACACTGCTCACCTGGATGGTCACATGGATGAATGGATGGAGAGATGAGCAAATGAAAAAGTGACAGCCTGAGGCGAAAAGACATGATGCTCTCTGTGTGTTGCCATACCAGAGACAACACACACTTTTAATTGATGGTGACGGCATTTACTACGCTATGTATTCATGAACAGTTGTTCAGAGAGCGTATTGTAGTCTCGCTTGGCTCTCCCTCTCTCTTTCTCTCTCCGAATTAAGGCTGTGTTATGCATACTTGCTTATTGTGAAATATTCATCGGTGCAAAAGCAAAGGGAGGGATCTCTGGCAAGCACACTAATTCAGAACAATGGGGCTGATTCACCTTCAGGCAAACAGTGTGTACAGTATGTGTTGGAAGAGGGAGGGAGAGAGAGAGAGAGAGAGAGAGAGAGAGAGAGAGAGAGAGAGAGAGAGAGAGAGAGAGAGAGTTGGCATCAGAGAGTGCGAGGGAGAGCGTATGCCCTTTTCAAGTGTGTATCCTTCTTTGTGTGCTTGAGAGTGTGTTTGGGTGTGTGTGTGTGTGTGTGTGTGTATGTGTGTGACTGCATAAGCAACTATGTTTGTCGTCGGCGATTAACTGAGCTGATGTGAGAGCCGGTAATTGCTTTCTGTGCTACTCAGACAGGGTTCTCAGACAGCAGACAGCACGATGAAGCTATAGGGCAGTGTGTACTTGTGTGTATGTATCTGCTGACGTGTTTGTGTGTGTGAGAGAGAGAACGATGCAAAGATGCAGAATAACACTGTCATCACTCTCCTGCTCTCCATTTGGTGATGCTCCCAAGTCGGCGAGGGCCTTTGGTTCTTGCCCAAACAGAAAGTGCCGCACCAGGATAAAGCAAGTGATAGCAAAGGCACCGCAGACGCTGAGATCTCCAGTCCGGGGGATTCCGCTCAACATCACTCAATCAGGGACAGACATGGAATGAAAACAAGCATGAAATCCCCACTGAAGACCTGTTAGGCAGAAAGTAGCGGGCTTTGTACTGCAGGACGTTTGAGAAGAAGGCTTCATTAGCGTGGCGGGACAGACACTTCCTGTTTGCGGTGTACAGGGAGCAGCCGGTGATCAGATTACATTAGTCTTTACAGGGGATATTTTTAGGGGGGACAGGGGCTGGCCAAGGTTAAGGACAAATTGTAACTAATTCCCGCAGCATTGATCCAGCAGCTTTTGGGAAGCAGGTCCGGGACATCGTTTTTTTTTACATTAAAAGAGACTCAGAGGGAGATACTCACAGTTGGTGGACGCTGCAGTTGTAAAACTTGACCTCTGTGCTGATGAGCATCTGCCCAGTCTCCTTAGAGTTGAGTCTCAGCTCAACGCCTGACCAGTCTGAAAGAGAAGAGACATTTATTATCCACTCAGGCGTTGTTACTTATTTATTGCACAGTATTCGACGCATGCAAGCCAACTTTAAGGGAAAATACCTGAGAAAATATGTGCAAATAAAATTAGCAGTTTTCAGTCACACACACAATCATTTAATCTGATCAAATGTTGTTTTCCTGTATTTTGCTGAACAGAGATCTGGCTGTGCTTCTGTTCTCTGTGAAAACAGCCTCTTATCTCTCCCCACGAGAATACAGACTCCATAAATGTGTGTGTGTGTGTGTGTGTGTGTGTGTGTGTGTGTATATGTAGCAGCCTGAATTTCAGATGACATTCAGTGTGTAGGAGGCTTGAATGACCCTCCGTGCCCCGTTCTCTCTACAGCACCTGTTGGGAATCAGGCTCTGTTTCACACAAGTCTGTATAGCCGGCTCATAGCTGACTTCTACCACTGCATATTTGTCTCACAGGATCTGGCAAACAAAGTGGTACAGAGTTCTTGTGCGCACAAAACCTCCTCTAGGATTTTGTTTTTCCTGAGTGGAGAAGAGTGTCAGCTATTTGCTTTAATATCAGCCCAGGGTCCTCACGGTTGCATCCTGACCTCTCCTCCTTCTGCTCTTGTTTTAATTTCTCCTCTCTCCTTCATTTCCCCTTCTTCTTCGCCTTTAATCTCATTTCCTCCTCTCCTCTCCTTTCCTCAGGTCATCACCAATGCACGACCAATGTTGATGTGCAACAGATAGAAAGGTGTGCTAGGGGACAGGAGATGGAGGAGTGTAGCGGGGAGGTCAGGAGGAAGTGGCCCCGGGGGAATGAATGTGGAGGAAAAATGGAGGTATAAGCAGCTGGGGGAGGCCGGGAAAGAGGATGGAGGAACGAGGAAGGTGGTCAAAAGGGAGGAGGGAGGAGACAGAGAGAAGAACAGTAGGATGGATGGGTAGCTGGATGGATGGAGGAAGGGCTTACAGGGGGGATTGGCTGACATTTACCTGGGGGAGAACATTCATATTAGTGCCTGATGCACTATTCCCCATGGGAGCTCTGGGCAAACAGGGCTGTCATTTACTCACAGGGAGGAGGATTACCAAACCCCCAAAACACACAGTGATTTCCACACACCGCACATAATATATTATTCAGGGTGTTTGCTTTTGTCACCCTGCAGCCATCTTGGTTTGCAAACAACAGGTATTTATTGTCAAACAACAGGTGTTTGTGCTCATAATGATATATATGTCTGCAAATAAATGACTGCCAGAGTCACTGTGGTATATATAGAAATATGCTGGAGGAATGTTGGAAAGGTCATGGCATTTCTATGAACACTGTATTTGAGCTGATTAGCATAGCTTCATACCTGGACCTCAAAGTTGCTTCAGGCAGTGTCTGTATAGGTTCTACCCACCCGCCAACACTGTTGTGCATGAAAGTGCTAAATGGGCACCAGTCATCGAGTTTATTGGTGAACGATGACCTGAACGTGTCTGTTTGCAACTAATGAATGTGAACGTGAGCTCACACGCCATAAGGTGTTGGTACTTAACCAAAAAGCTGTTTGCCAACCACCAAAAAAAAGCATCAGAAGAAGAAGTGTTTTGGTTTTATGGCGACCCGGCATGTGTTCGGTGCTACTGAAGTCAGTTGGTATGAAGATTTGAACAAATGAGTGCAGAATCCAACAGAAAAAAAAAATCTCACCACTGACTCTGAATGAACCTTTATCAGTAATGAAACTGAAACGACACAACAAGTTGAAGCATCTGACCGGAGTGAACCATGATCACGAGAAATCATTAAGAAATGGGTCAGACCATGAACCAACAGCCACACAAACTCACAGCATATACACATAAAACACATACAGTGGTTTTTCTTTTAAAATTAACCTCTGTCTGTGACGGTGTATTAGTAAACAGTAATTTGTGGTTTGAGAAGTGGCAGTGATTTGAGGCTGGGATGGATGAGAGGGAGGAGGTACAACAGAAAAAGCATAAAAAAAACCAGAAGAAATTAATGTGAAGTGGTTCATTTTTTGGGACTGTGACCTTAGTTCAAATTCAAAATTGTGAATTATGAAATGTTAACTAGTTGATTTTAACCTTTGTGAACTGAACTCTGAGCTTGCTCTTGAGAAGTGTGAACTTGCACAACACTGGCAACCACCGTGTTCTGCGCTAGACTGTATGAGCTGAAATAAAAATGAATCATCGGACTCTTTGGCCTCTGTTTAAATACAATCATTTACCACCATTGATGATAATTATTATGTTTTTTATCAGGTAGCACTTTCTCAAACGACACACTGCCTCCCTGTGCCTTGGCTATGCAAACACACTAATCCACCACATCAACTTCCCTGTTGCCCCTTCAGCTAAATCGTCCCCCAGCTGATTCATCCTGCATGTGAGACCATCGCCTGTTAGCCCAGCATCAGGGCAGTAATGTGGAGAACTGCAGCTCAGCCACAGGCCGGGAGACCTCAATCCGATCCTCCATCAGCTCTAATGGGGTCTGGCCTTGTGTGGAGCACACTTCAGAGCCAGAGAACTGATCCTGGATCAGTGGGAGTTTGTTAAGTAGACGGTGGCTGCTGAAGTTAGGAGTGTTGACTCAATAAAGATGTTTTAGAGTGTGCACGAGCAGTTATATTAGAGAGGGAGGGGCAAATGGGAATCCTACAAAGGCTATGTGTGTGGGGTAACCGCCAGCCTGTTTGTTGCTGTATGTACCTTGGTCAGTGGGGATGAGGGGGACATCCTTGGCAGCAGGAGACACACAGAGTATCTGGTTGCCATTGACCTGCCCGTCCACCTCCGTCAGGTTGCCGAAGGAGCAGGTGATGCCCGCAGAAAGGTCTGGGACATCGCTCACCTTCACCAGCAGCTGCACATGGGGTGGGGGGAGGTGGGGGACAAAACAGAACAACAGCTTGTTATACACAGCAGTTCGAACATGGATCAAAATGGGTTGTTAGGTTGAGCATTATGTCATATTTTCCTACACAGATCAGGGCACAGTCAGGTGCATATGTGATGATACAACAGGGAGATGTGTGGGCAAAGAAACCAGGCAAAACTTCTTCCGTTAACATTTGCATCTTTGGTAAGATGAGACACGATAGGCTGAGAAACACAGTGGTCTGAATGCAGCGGTATAATAAGCTCCAAATAGAAATGGAAAAAAGAACAAACGGCTGCTGGCAAAGCCGTTCATCCACTTCGCCAAGAAATGTTGCTGTGTCTTAAAAAATGTTATCAGCACCATAATAAGACTGTGTTTGGATCTTAATCTTTTATTTGAGAGTAGAAATATTATTCCAATGCTAGAGACAGATGTTGTGATTCAGTCAGCGGTGGATATACAGTATGGAGCTGCATGAAAGGAAATTGGAAGGAACGGCTACTTGGGAAATTTTGTTTAAAAAAAAAAGAAAAAAAAAAAAGAAAAAACCTGCACTCACACATTCACACATGATGTGCAGCACATATGCAATATACCACACACATAGAGGCGTTTGAAGTCGCTCTCTGGAGAGCTGGTGACACTGGGGCTGAAGCATTCAGCTGCTCTGCCTATAAATAAATGTATTCTGCGCACAGGGTTTGTGATCTGGCTCTCCAGCCAACTGAGGCAGCCTGGATAATTATCACCATGGCATTTCACAGCCTTGTTCCATTAGCTGTTATTTTTGGGCCATACCGTTTGAAGTTTCTCTTTGTTTTATCTGCCTCTCACTAAACACCGCAGGGCTACTGGGACAGGCGAGGCAGCTGAGCAGCTTAACTGTAGGCCTTTCAAGAGATGCTGACTGTCTCAGTAGCTGACTACACTGCCTCCCTCGTTAGCTGGCTTACTCTGGAACCCATTGAGAGGATGGATGAATTTTTTTTTTTTTTTTTTGGTCTGCTGAGGACCTCTCGTCCCTGTTTTACTGTCACCGTGTTTGTGTTGCCTCACTGCGAGGTGTGTCAGAGAGATCCTTGATTACAGCAATCAATGTCTTTTGTTCCACGTAGAATTCCCCGAGTAACCTCTCACATTAATTAGCTCTCATCGTTTTGCTAAGACACATGTTATACATGTGTCTTAGCAATATACATATTGCTATATACAGATAAACACTCGACATTTGCACATGCACACACAGAGGCAGGCTGCTGCAGAAAGTAAGCGTGTCTCCGGGTGTTAAGCCTTTGCTCTTTTTTGTTCTCCTGTCCTCCCTGATGATGATGATGGTGATGATGATGATGCTAGTGGTGGGTGTTTTTTTTTTTGTTTTGTTTTGTTTTTTTTGCAGCTCCGGCAACGACAGCCAGTCTAATTGGTGGCAGAGTTTTAATAAAGGTAATCTGATTGTTTTCTCTGTGCTTCTGTCTCTCCCCATGCCCACACGAAGAGACATGTGTTGTCATGGAGATAGCTGTCGGCCCCTGTGGAATTTGGGAAGTGTGTGTATTTGCGAGTGTTTTTGTGGATGGCTTGCTGAGGTGACCCTGTTGCTGGTATTGGCTGACAAGGCAGACATAGCTGCTAACATGTTTGTAAACTGGACAATGGGGTGAGGTTTACCGAGGGCGAGCTCGAGGGTGAGATATCATGTGGTGCAGGGTGAGTCACTGCCAGAGCTGCTGGCGCATTCATCAGATTTTTCTTTCATGTTTAACCAGTTAGAGAAAATACAAGGAAAACTGAAATATTTTAAGAGTTAAGAAAATGAAGAGTAGTTTTGAAGTTGCCATCTTGGCAGTGACTGACTAACTCCCGGCTAATCCAAAAATGGGCAAAGAGGTGGGACCCACATGTCACTCAAATTAGCTATACAGACTAGCAATTAGTCTATACAGACTAGAATTAGCTATACAGACCAAAACCATTTTTGCACCAGGCTGTAAAAATGTTTATTTCTGATGTAAATTTGAACATTTTAACAATGGAATCTATGGGAATTAACTCGCTCGACTCATTTGAAGAACTGCAGTTTTTGTCACTTCCAGGTTATTTTTCAGCCTTGGAGGTTGCAGTTTCTCCTGGAATTTTGTTCAGCAAAAGTTTGTTAAACATCTCTCCTGACAGATTACAAGCACACGTGCGATGACGCAAAAGCAGCTGTGGATACAGAAAAGCACACAAAGCACCAATAAATAGCAACTCAGCTAAGAACAACACTGCATTTTTAGACCCACACCTTCTCTTGTGATACCAAAGTGTGCATGACTCATCCGTGTAATTGAAATGAATGTGCAAAAAGATGAACTAAATGCTGCTGAGCATTTGGGGAGAAGACAGACGTTTCTAAATTGGACAAACCTGAGAAAATCAATCTGGACAGATTGAAAATTGCATCTCTCCTTTTGTGATTTGGATAAACTGATCCTTTGACAGTGTGGGTACGTAAAAAGCTAAAGTGTGTCCACACTTGCACATGTGCAGCCATCACCAGACCTTGGACAGGCAGAACCTTTCACTGATGCTCTATCTGCCTTTTTTATGCTCAGTCCATGTGGAAATACTGCACTGTACTGTGCTGCACTTTAACACCTACACACCCACCCACTCAAACATGTCTTGGCACACATATTGACTGCTCTGTAACAAGTGAGCATATGCACACTGAAACGCCCACGTAGAGCTCTTATGAACCTTCCCATCTAATGTTTATGCATCAGCCACAATCAAGACTGGGCGAGCCGCTATGTGGGATCATTTAAAATGTTCTGCCTCTGTACGTGGGTAGGGAGTATGTAGATGGGAGCTAATTTTTCATTGTGATGTGTGCAAGTTGTGGTTTGAGATTGCAGGTGTGTGCAGCTACTGCACATACTAATGTGTATATGTGTATGTGTAAACTTACAGGTACGCTGGGCTCTGACACCGCAATGCTGTCTGGGTACACTGTGGCCTTCACACACTGGTTGAGAGACGCAGCGAAGCGATACGGCTCATCTGCACGCTCACACCGGTTCCTCTGAGAGCAGCTGAACACAGAGGAGATGGAGACAGAAAGGGGTTACTGACATCACTGAGAAAAAAAAAACAACGCAGACATGTTACCAATCTTATAATAGGAAGTAAAACACAACGGAATGAATGAATAACTAACAGGAAAAAAGAGCTGCTGCCTAAAGTTAGAATAAAAAAATATAACATTAGGAATGAAAAGTAGAGGAAAGGTATGAAGACAGTGAAACAGAAATGAATACTGATGTTACAATAAATGCCGCAGTGAAAACACTATGTGACAATTTAAGTTGGGAGTAAGAAAGACAAATTGCTGGTGTTGTGACAGAAATTCAAACTGTATGTAACAACAGAAGGGAGGGAAGGAAAAGATGGGGATTAAAAAATGTCAAAAACACTAACAGTGAACATTGTGTAAGAAATAGAATATTAAACACTGTTGTAACAGGAATAAACTATCCAGCAGTGGTGCTGTGAGGATGAACTAACACTGTGTCTCCTTTACATGAGGTTAATAACTCACTTTCCTCTACAGGATATGTGATAGGAATATTTTACTGGGCAGACAGGGCGTAAAAATAGCATGATTGATTAGCCCTAACTGCTACCGGACATTGTATGGCCACATTATAGTTGATGGAGGTGGACATCATCCCCATTTTGATCCACCACCTTCGTCTTAAAGGTCCCACACTGTAGACAGTGAGATGTCCATGTTTTTTTTTTTTTTTTGATTATACAGCAGGTCTAGGCACTGTATTAATACTGTGAAAGTATCAAAGTGTGAAATCCACAGACAAAATGCACACAGCTCGTATTCAAACGGCTTAAAACAAGCCGTCAGGACTTCCGTAACTTTGTGATGTCACAACAAAACAGACACCACCCTCAGCCACGCCCCCAGCACAGCTCACATGGACCCAGTGTCCAGTCTTTCCAGATTTGATTTCAAATGTTTACCTGACATCTGATATATTTCTATTTGATCACTCAGAGCCTCTCCTCTGATTGGCTCACTGACCTGTTGTTGCTAGAGCTCCGGAGAGAAGCCTGAAAGAGGAGATGTAAAACTATACTGAGATGGGTTTTAGTACTAAAAACAATAAATGTATATTCTTATGGTTATCAAAACTTCAAATAAAACACCAGAAAAGCGTTACTTATGGGAGCTTTAGGACATCTGCTCTGCCTTTAAAATGGCACCAGATGCTTAGAGCTTCTGTATTAGTCGTGTAGATTTGCTTGATTTAGTTTAAATGTGACATGCTCTAAAGTCTGGATAAGTTATGCTGTTGTTACCAGACTGTTCTTCTCTTTCGGTTTGCAGAACAGATGGCATATTGAAGACATAATGTGAAACAGTTTTGCTGTTTCATCGGATTGCTTAAAAACATCAATTACAAAATAGCTCACGCTGGTAAAAATGTATATTTCCTGACAATCCCACCATCAATAACAGCTGGCTTCTGGGACTTGTAGCTGTAAAAGTTTTATAAACTTGTAGGTGATCATGGCCTCCAGGAAGCTATGCATTTCCAGTAAACCACAGGATGACGCGGTGGCAACTGCAGTGGAACCTCTGCCTCCAGTGGGTAATTTAATACACCATATTAACATTAACCATGAAGCCACAGCACTAAGCACTACACACCCAAATTATATCCCTCAATCACTGTATAACTTTGGAGACGTAACAAGTGCAAATTATATGCAGTTCACTCATAAGAGATCTTAATGGTCAGACGGTGTATCAAGTACCACACAACACCCCCACAATCCGCCACATCCCTCATTAAAACTCAGCCGCCTCCTCCTTCTTATTAAAACTGTGTGTGCCCGGCCACCCCATTACACCGCAGGCTCTCTATCCTCATACAACCCAGCAGTCTAAGTGTCTGGCTAACTGGCTGTCTGGTCACAGCAGCTCTAATTGGACTCCGATGGGTCAGCCGCTGTCCATGGTGCTGATGTGCCACTACAAGCCCTGTCCATTCTCTCCTGGCTGCTAACTGTGTGTGTGTGTGTGTGTGTGTGTGTGTGTGTGTGTGTGTGTGTGTGTGTGTGTGTGTGGTGTGTGTGGAGTGTGTGCGTGTGGCAGTGTGTGTCAGGGCCCATATCATGCCTCTTAACCACATACTCTCACACATACTGACTCTAAGCTACATCTTCATCCACAGCCTGTGTGTGTAATTATGTTGTCAGAAGTTCAAGCCACATCCAGCAGACTCACATGAGGAGGCACGCGCACACCAGTGTTCACATACAAACGTGCAGACACACCAGGCATGTACACATACAAACGCTCATATGCGCAGCTCTCCCTGGGGATTTTAGAGAGCAGGAAAGTGTAGAATTAATGTAGTAGTGTGAGTCTCTCACTGGGGAACAGGGAGGGGGGGGGGGGGGGGGCACTGAAGAGGGATTTTTTTTTCCTAAAATGATTACCTGGTTTTCTCTTTCACCACTTTGGGAACTGTCTACATATTAAATGTGACATTTTTTTTGTATTGTTACTCCTGATATCAATTCTTTTGCCTCTTCATTTTACACATTTGACTCCATCACGACTACATTTGCCACATTTCTCTCTCTTTCTCCTCTATCTGGCCACATCTCTCTCCCTTTTGTCTCACTCTTTCACAAGTTGAAATTAGCTCTCCGTTCTGAGGCAAGGTGTTACTCCGTCTGCAATTTGGTGCTTCTTTTACATCCACAATATCAGCAGAAAATGATACTTAATGTGCTTTCAGGTGCGGGCTACGGCAAATGTTTTATGCATGTCTCCCAGTTGTACGGGTACAGATGCAAAAACCTGGGTGGTCATTAACTGACAAAAAGCCCTGCATTGATTTTCCTCACTGTGAATTTTTTTTTTTTTTTTTTTTTTTTTTAAATAAAATTCATTTCTGTGCGGTGAAGTAAGATGAGGGCGCAGCAAGGGGGTGAGGCAGCGGGGGTGGGAGGAGTACAGGACGGCTGCTGTTGCCATGGTTTCAGGAGATGGCCATTATCTCTGTGTAGTTAGAGGCTGACCCCTTGCCTCTCTCATTAGCTGAAGTGCATGCCACTGAGTGTTGACTAGAATCCTGCCTTCCTCATACCCCCCCCCCCCCCCCGTACACGCCCCCCTCCCCTTATTCCCCCGCCTGGCCCTGGCCTGTCACTCAGTAGCTTTACTGGTGCTTTGTGTTCCATCACTCAAATTCCTGAGAGGTGGGGGGCTCACACAGAGAAATTAGGTGTTAGAGGAAATGATACTGCACATTGAATTTCTTGGTTACAAGAAAAAACACACACACGTACGTGGCTCGATGCATATGCACAGACTGACAGTACAAATGCATGCTGTTCTTTCAGCCTGTCTCCTGTTATAAGCATCTCGTAGGTGTTCCTCCCTCCAGCAGCTGCTGCAGGCAGTCGGCCTGGGTGTTACGCTCTCTGAGCCCTGTCCATGGTGCTGAAATAGTTGCTTGCACTTCCATCATTACTCCTCTCTGTCATGTACAACTCCACTGCAAGGTATGAAGGTAATTGTAAATGGCAGGCACATCCCATGCGGTCATGTGAATTGAGTGTGAAAACAAAAAAAAAAAACATTCACGTAAAAAAAAATAAATAAAAAAAATAATTAAAAAGCAAAGTGAGCGAATATTGTTTTCTCCTGTGGCAGTTTGTGTGGGCTACGTTGTTGGAGCTGCAGCTCTGAGGTGCAAATGAACTGAGACAGTCGATGTTATCTAACGCAGTAACCCATATGTAATATACAGTGTAATTTGTGGTGTTGTGTGGCTGCAGAGGCATTTGCTATGGTGCGGGATGATGAAGGTAGCAGAGGTAAGACCTCTGGGTCTCTTACACCACTGCCTGCTTCTTATTCTATTGCCCTAGACAGGCAATTACACTGTTGTCTCTGCTGTGCCGAGCTTTGACAGACACCCAGACTTATGAATACACACACCCGTTCACACATACATGCTGAAACACACAGACACATAACCCTGCGAGGGACCATAGCCAGAGACATAAAAAATATGAATGTACAGGGAGACATACATATGCATAATAACATACAGCCCCTTGCACCTACACCTTCACACATTAACACACCAACACACAGATCCTGGCCTTGACAGCAGAGCGGGAGAGGCAGGCGACAGGGAGAGATCTTTGCTCTTCTATCCCTCCTCCCCTTCCCTTACCACATCTTAGGACTTCAGTGAAGGTGTGAAGGCCCTGTCTGATTGCAGCTCTAGCTGTGAGCACCGTGTTTAAAAACAGGAGCGGAGAACAGAGGGAGCCATTTTTAAAAAAATCACCTTCCTTCCCTCACCAGAGCCAGGCTACAAAAACGCCACACAGCAACAGGAAAAATAAGAGCGGGGCGGAGATGCTTGGGTGGCACGGACTGGGGGTGGGGGTTGGAGGGGTGGGTAGGGTAGGGTGGGAACCTGTAGGTACAGAGAGGAAGAACTAGATGTATATTGAATATTTGATGGCACTAAACAAAGCTTTAGTAGTCTTAAGTAGTAAGCCATTATGTTGGAGAATCACTGGCATGATTTGATTTGGTTGAATGGAACCTAGTCTGGGGACCCTGCATCTCTACAGGAACATGTTAATGCAAACATGTATGAAGAGTGACTGCACTGGGATTTTGGCTCCCCGACATGAAAAGAGGAATCATTAGGTGAGCAGTGATGTGCAGGGCTGTACAGCGCTGCGCTGCCTACACACAAACACACACACACACACACACACACACACACACACACACACACACACACACACACACACACACAAACACAGCCTCCTTCCGTCAGTGTTTTATCCTCACACTGAGTGATTCACGGCATTTGTTTTCTTACTGCTGCATCCCCAAAGTGTGAAAATATCCATTTAAATGCTGACCACAGGAGGTAAAAAGAAAAGTGAAGAAGGAGTAAAAAAAAAAAAGGAAAAAAAAAAAAAAATCACAACCCCAAAACACAGGGTTTCCTATTTCAAACCACTGCAGAGATGGTAAACTTCACCAGCTCAAGTTGCCGTGGGGGCTTGGGCTGACATGTGAGGGCAAAGTTTGCAACCCACAGTTCATGTCAGGGGTCAAATCCCCCACTGCAGCTCGGAGCCTGTCTCCTGTGGCGACTGATAATGTCACTGCAGGAGAGAGTCCACAGGACACAAGCACAGGGTGGCCACAGCACATTCACTTCATCTTCTTACAAATCCAGAAACTATTGTAGTGTAAACCGAGGCCACTCATGAAGACACAAACAGTGAAACACACACGCATATATGGTTTACGCAAACACAGCGTGTGTTGGTCTCTGTTAAAGACATCAGGCGAGGCTGGAGGGGAGGAAAAAGATTTACAAAGAGACTCTTGCTCAGTGCTCTGCATCAAGCTATAGCTTTGCTTGTGTGGGCTGAGCATAGAGAGCAAAAACAAAAGAAGAAACAAAAGAAAAGGAAAAGAAAGAAAAAAAAAAGACAGAGGACGAAGTGGAGAGATAGAAGCATTTCAAAAAGAAAATGTGTGAGCAAGCAAGAGACGGACCCGCTGAGCTTTCAGGATCATTAACTGTGTTAAAACTAGTCTCCGGTTTAGATCAGCGTACTGTAAGTAGCCTGCTCATACTGGTGCAGCATTTCAGCCATCATGTTGCCAACCTGTTCCTGCTCTATGTGGGAGGAATCTATGGAAATACTGATAGACCTGCATGTTCGTGATCGATATCTCATTAGGCACAATTGGGAAGATGGATGCAGCTTCCCTCTGACTGCTAACTGTGGCTGTGGCTGATGAGTCGGCCATTAGACACACAGTCTGACATCCACAATGGGCTGAAGCAGCCATTTTCACTGCTAGGCTAATTGTTGTTGCCACTGGTACATTAGAGGAGATTTTATGGTCGGTGTTCGACATCCTCCATAACACAGCGCTGAACGGTCCAAAGCAACATGCTGTAATCTTAAAAACTGAGTCTGGTGTTCATTCATGGACACACAGGGGAAGAAGCAACAACATCGCTGTCCATTCGTCTTAAAACCTGGGTCACATTTCAAAATAAGACACTGGCCGTGTCCCAGAACCTGTCTCTTCTCTGTCGACGCAGCGCACCCACGTCATGTGCTCCAACCAGGAAGGCCGAACAAATCGTTTGACAGCGCTTAAGCTCGTAACACCAATTTGCGAACAGTGGACAGCTGTGCCAGTCAGGCTGCCGTGTGGGCTGTTCCTGAAACAGATCTGAGCAGTTCAGCCACATGGAGACTGACAGTACAATACGATACAGTATCACAGTGTAGTAGTGATATGTTATTCTGCTCAGAGCAGCCCTGAAATGCTGACTCACTCTCTGCTGGGGCCTACTACACCAATAGCCCCGAGCTGTCATCCATCCATACAACAAACTAGCGCTGATTTCGACACGCTGAGCAGAATTTCACATCACATAACTAAAAGCTATCATCCTTCACTGCTTACAATAAACAGCGCTGCTTAGAGGAAACTAACTATGCTGGTTAACTGCTGACCACTGGCGCTGGATCAGTCCAATCTCAACTCTTGGACAGGAGTCAGACTGGAGACTAATCCTGACAAATCTCAACCGAAAGCGCCAGTCCTCCCCTGGAATGCGGGAGCAAGCTGGGAGGATGGAGGGAGAACAGAGTGATGTGGGGCATTTTGAGATGGAAAAGCCTCTTTTGGGCATGATTAGAGAGCTAATCTAACAACGATGAGCTGCAGGCTAAGGGAGAGAGAGAGAGCGAGAGGGAGAGAGAGGGAGAGAGAGGGAGAAAGCATCACCATAACTCCATGTTTTTGGATTGTGGTCAGACGAAGGCTGAACGGCCCATTCACAGGACTGTGACTGAAGAGCGCTCGAGATGATGAGCTCCCTTTGAGCTGCAATCAAAATGCTGCTCGGTTTTGTGGGCTGACGAGTGTGCGGCATCAAACACTCTCTGCCTCTCCCATTCTCTTCCCCTCATTCTTATCCGCTCTCTCTCTCTCTCTTTTTCTCCCCCCCTCTCGCTCATTCTTCATGCATTCAGTGGATGCCTAGCAGCTGCTGGTAATTAAAGGACTTTAGAGTCTCACAACACACTGAATCAGAGGAAGAAGAAAGAGAGTGGAAAGACAGGGGAGACAAGAGACGCTACTCCTGGCCAGCTCACCACCTCGCCGCCTGTCTCCCATTCTCTCCCTCTCCTCATCATCGCTAACCAAGCTAATGCCCCTCTATGTTGCTAATTAGCCACCTCAGAAAAGCTGCACTTCAATGAGAATACGTGCACAAACATAAAGAAAAAGGGGAGGGGGACAATGTTTGGAGGAGAAAAAAAAAAAGGAGATGGATATTGTAGATGGCAGCTGTATACAAAGTGAGGGGGAGGGGGGTGATCAAAGTGAGGGGTGCCAACCATCTCTGGAGTGTGGAGGAGCTGATTCCTGAGGGGAGAGCGTCTAAATGGGAGACGGCGCGGTGGTGAGCCGCGATGAGCTGAGAGGAGATGAGTGGCATAGCTTAGACGCTAGCTTTGCTGGGAAGGGAGTGAGGGAGGTGTGCACAAACACGGGGAAGAGGGGGAGGCGGGGGAGATAATTTCATAAAGTCAACAATGGCTTAGGGATGGATGATGGAGAACTGGGGAAACTGGAGGGAAAAGGGGTGCAGAGGGGAGCGGTGGTAGTGATCGCAGCTGCGGATGGCACCACGGCTGGCAAGAAATGTAATTTTGGGTGTGTGAGATGAGGGGAGCTCTTCAGCAGAAGGGTGCAGCTGCTTTTCTCCAGCAGTGTTTGACGGATTCTTCCCTCTACTCTTGGTGGTTATACTGTGTGTTCACGCAGTCTCCGTGACGATAACTGAAGACATGTCAGGTTTATTAGCTGATCACATTTCACTTTGACGTGTCATTAATTATGTTTCCATTAAAATCCTGCAAAATTTCGGAATTTGTGGGTAAATAAGAGCATGTTTCCGTCAACTACCTTGTAAGCAGCTCCAGATAAATTAGTGCGATTACATAATTAATTGAGCACCTGTAATTCTTCACATTCCATTGCTGCTTCCAACATTGGATGGCATTTGTGTTTTTTTTTTTTTTTAACGAAGGAGTTTGTCTTTTCTGATTTCCAATACGTGTAGCCTGGGGTGTTTTTATCAGCCACTATGGTGACAGAGAGAGGAGGGGGTGACATGCAACATAGGCCACTGTCTGGATCTGAGCCAGGGATACTGCAAATACGTACACTCCAGACACTCCAGGCCCTCTTTATGCTTTATTTTGGGCGATTTTCTGGTGGAAAATGTAATCGTGAGTGACAGCATGAGTGGCAGCATGACATGAATGCTTTGTCTAAAGTAGAAGAAGCTGAATCCGGCTCTACAATGTGAAGGTGTATTTAAAGAAAATCAGTTTCTGACAGATATGCAAACTTTTCCACCTCAGACAAATGTAGAAACTTTTTTTGCAATATGTCACTTTTTTAATTTAATTTCTGGCATTTTTAGTTTATTATTCGCAAACGGAAAATGCACACAGGAGTCTATCGAAGCAGCAGCAACTACCAGTCCGGCAGTAACTCTGCCAGAGCTGTCAGGGGTCCTGCCACACTCATTGCAGGGTCAGGACGGAGAAAGGGGGATTAGGACTAGGGACAGGTGGCACGAGGGTCCACGGCGTTGGGAGAACAGATGGCTGATCTGACGTGAATCGGGGTGCTGACCTTTTCTCCCCACACTACAGTACAGCAGTCCACACAAGTGTTTGTGCATGTCCACAAAAATCGAAACCCACGTGCACGCTTGCACACACTCTCAGGCGCAAACGCTCACACACATGCTCGAGGTGGTATTTACACACCAAACAGCTGTTTTCTCCTCACAGCTGCTTTCGCCGTAACAACTTTCAAGACCCATTCACCTTTTAGCATCAGATCTTACATGCTGCAGATTGGAATTCCTCGCAACCTGAATGATTCCATTCCCTACCACACCTACACAAAAGCACATGATTAACAGCTTAGCACGGAGGCTAATGTTGTGGTAAATGATCCCTGTGTGAAGGCACGCAGGCTGCAGAGAACACAGAGCTTTAGCCGGCCCCTCCCGCACCTCCGCCAGCGCATGCTGAATTACCTTGTCGCTAGGCAATTATTTGTCCTGTCCCAGCTTTGGAGTGATGTAAATTACTTTAAGTGCACTTTGCAGGGGCCGCCATCACGATAATGATGATTGCGGCGGTGCTCTGATACACACAAATATTCAGCTATACCTTTAAAGAGAGGGTCTGCATTTAGGAGGGGACGTAAGTGGGGAATTCAAGACACAGCAGCCAAGGAAAAAAGCTCTGGCTGATGAGAGAACGCGTGTGTGCTTGAGAAACAAAGAGGGAGAGACAGAGACGCAGCAGAACGTCCCTCTGCTTTTTTTGTTGTATTCATCTTCGGTCCCCAGTAGACCCTTGCCACTGTTTTACCAAACTACCGTCACTTCAGCTCCATTTACAGATAAAAACAGAGATGAACGATTCATACCCAAATGCCCAACAAATATAAATGTTTTTTCAAGTGCTCTGTCTGTTTTTCTCATATTGTCTGGCCTTCTGGAAGTTGGTTCTGCTGCAGTAACCATTTATCCCCAGCAGGTGTCACTCATGGCTTCTATGCTCAATCTTGTGGCTACTGATGTTACACTGGGAGGGAAATATCCCCTACCTTGCTCAGAACACAGACACAAAATAAATTATCAGACCAGTGGTTCACAAAGTGTGGTCCGGGGACCCACCAGGGGTCCTTGAGGAAAGCATCTTTCCACTATAATTCCATCCATAGTTAACACAATGACAGAATGTGTATGTATTGGTCCTGGGTTTCAAACACTTTCTCTAATAAAACGTCTAAAAGCAAAAATATTATTAGATGAAGGACCCTGGGTGAAAATGTTATCAGATGGGGGCGTCTGTGGTCTAATTTGTGTCAGTTTAGGGGTCCTCGATGTGAAAAAGTTTGAGAACCCCTGTATTTGACCAAGTCCATTAAACTCATAAATTCCAAAGCATATATGATAATTTTATTCAGGACCGCTGGTTAAATAATGAGTCTCCTAGGTCTGTTCTTTTCAGATTCCACTAAGTCCCTCACAGACTAACTGGTCTCATTTCCTGTTACGATTAAGCCATGTCAGAGGAACAGGGCAGCAGTGGCTATGACTGCAGCAAGTAGCTTTGAACCAGCTCTGCACCTCTGAGACACAACTATCCTCTTCCAGCCAGACACTGTCTCCTTTCTTTGAACTCTGAGGTAAACATTAAAAAATAAAAGCCCTTTCTTCCATTGTGTAGTGAGATTGAGGGCCATTTCTGGGAGATGTGTAACAAAAACTGTATGTAAAATATCTGTAAACTGGCTGGATGATGATGATGATGATGATAATGTTGATGATGATGATAATGATGATGATGATGATGATGAGGATGACTCTGGGATACTCACATGTTATGCAGGACACACCAGCCGCAGTGTGGGTCTCCAGAGCTCAGACACTCTCCACAGGTCCCGTACTGCTCACATGACTCAATGGGAACTTGAGTGACCTGAAAACACATTAAAGGGTCAGGGTCACAGTGTAGCCTCACAAACATCACAAGATACACAGAATGAAGCCTCTGGGTAGGTATGTGTTTGTGTTTTCATTCACACAGCAACGGATGATTCATTACAATTACTTTTCCAAAAATCTAAGCATTTACATATGACGCCTCTATGTTATGAAATCGTTGATCTGACGGACAGAACGATGTGCGTCAAAATGTCTGGGTGCACTATGCCCCTGTGTGTTAGTGTGCGTCATGTCAACTGCACAGGCAACTGTTGCCTTTATCTTAAACCAAAGAAACAGCAGTGAGCAGCTGGGATCAGTTGGCCAGAGAGAGCTGTTCCTCTGCCGTCAATGGGCTTTTGTCTGTAGCAGTGCATCTGTTCACCGAGGTAGAGCCTGTGCAAACACACCTGTACACGGAGGAGCAGCGACAGGCCTTTTCTCAGGAGCATGTGCAAAAGCCCAAGTTTATTACGACAGTATAAAATGTGTCAGGAATAAAAGTCATGATGAAGAATGACGGGGCAATTTTTCACCAGCTCACGTCAGTTTCAACTTTATTAGAAAAAGTGTAACTGAAGTAGAACTATAGAAATGAGGTGTAACTCCAGGGGTAACTTTTCTCCCCAAGCTCATGTAAAGATCAGCTTTATTAAACAAAGCTGAATAAAGTTAAAAGGATGACTGCGGCATAGATGCTGTTGCTTTTCTGCAATGTGAATGAATGGAGTTTAAAACTGGTATTTCAAAGCAAAACATGTTCAAAGTGTCAACAGCAAAGAATTTGAATAAGCACTTCCAATGCAAAGCAAACACACTCCAAACCCACGAATCCACACTAATCCACACATGGCCGGAGGACTACAATCATTTGAATAAAGAACAAACACCCTTGTGCTTATGTGCTTATGCGATTGACATTAAACTTACACAGGGTTGAGAATTTACATATGTGGACACAACACACCAGCGAAGCACAAGAATTAAAACACACATTTCCTACTGGACAACTACGGGCGCGTGTGTTGGGCCTGGTATCAGCTGCTACGTAATGTGCACCTCTGTCAGTTTGTATATGTAAAGGAGAATGTGCGTGTGCGCATCTAGTTGTGTCTGTCTGTCTGTCTGTCTGCTGGGCAAGGTTCTGCTCAGCCAAATGGCCCTCAGTCTGTTTGTGTCTGTACGATGAGGAAGTCAGTGTGTGTGTGTTTGTGGGTCTTTTAGTGCCCCACGGGGCTGCCCCCGCTCACACCTGCATCTCACCGTGTCAGAGGGAGTAAACGTACACACTGACACAAACTGCAACACAGACATCATCGCTGCGCGGCAGAGGAACACAGGCGCGAGAAAAGCGTAGGCTGAAAAATTTTTTAAAAAGTGAATCTTAGACTGTGACATGGATTCATTCTCAGCCCTGTCTGTCTTTCAATTTCCTGGCAATTGCCTTGTTGTATAATGACAGCAGACTCTGACAGTGTGCCCCCGCCCCTTCGGCTTCAAACCTCAGGCTCAGATCAATGCCTAATAAGTGGCTCCTCTGCAAAATGTGGGGGAGTGAATGAAAGGTGCAAATAACACCTTTTAAGTGTTTTTTGAACCTTGTGCAAATCACCCACAACTGGGTGATATTAATTGCTGTTAGCACCACCGGCAGGAATTAACTGTCAGCTAGGAAGAGATAACAGCTGGGTGTCCATCAGTGGCTTTTCTTTATTACAATGCATCAAAAAAAAAAAAAAAAAAAAAAACAGCTGACAGCAAAATTTGTAACATGTGCTTGCTATTGCGTGGCCTATGAAAAGCTGCAGTCGGCAAACCTGTCAGCTGCTGTGTTCCAGCCTATATATTTTTTCTTTGTTTTGTCTTGGGCTCCTCAAAAGCTCAATAACCCTCCACCTGTCTGCCTGGTGCTAAACCCTGCGGCAACAGAAAGATGGGCCCAGGGGACAAAGAGAGCCATTGACACGGCAGGACGTTGATAGTCTCTGCACTGTGTGGCAGCTCCGCCATGGACACTCCTGTTAGATTAACCCCCTGTCACCTCAACAAACTCTATTTGTGTGTGTGTGTGTGTCTTGCCTTGCTTCAGGACAAACAGGTGGCATGCTGTAATGAGCTGCAGACGGGGTCACATCAGCAGCAGAAGCCACAACCGATGACAAACAAGCCCACCAGGAAGCAGACTTGGCTGGGGAAACGGTAACTCTCAAGTCAGCATATGTATCTCAAAGTCCCTGAAATCCCTCTTTAACCTCCCAAAAAAAGCCTTCAGATCCTTCCCAAAACATGTGCGAAACTTTAGAGTATAACTTTCACAGAGGCCCAGCTCCATGAAAGGGTTACAGTGTGGAGACAGCTGTCAGCAGGAGGAGAGGTGGGGGGGGGCAGGGGGGTGGGGGAGGGTGGGGGTGTCCCTTATGGAGCGGTGTCTAAAGACGGACATATACAGACTGCTGTCAGCTGATGTAGACTGAATCACAAAAAAGGGGGGGGGGGGGCCGAGGTAAACGGGAAAACTAAAACCTGAGCAGTGAAAAGCTGCAGAATAAAGACAGAAAGTGTGATTATGTCCACTGTATATACTCTGTGTGTGTGTGTGTGTGTGTGTGTGTGTGTGACTGTATTGATGTTTAGACCAACATGGGCCAGTAGTTGAAATGAGGGGGATTGTGGAGGGGGGGGCATCACAGCAGCTGTTGCCCAGCACACGCTACAGTCACTCAACACAGCAGGGCAGCACAATGAAGCCCCTTCTCCCACTGTGTGCGTATGTGTGTGTGTGTGTTTGTATGCACACATGCACGGCGCCATAACGGATGTCCAGATTGTTGTTCCTGTGTTTTCAGAGAAGACAAAGACGCGCTGCATGTGCTCTGATATCGCCTCCAACTTTCTCTGCTTTCTCCCTCTGCCTCCGTTTCCCAAGAACACGTTCACAGCCACAGCTGACCTGAGGTAGACTCAGCATTGTCACCGAGAAGTGCTGTGCTCTGGCAAATGAATGCTAATAAAATTCCAGCTTAAGATGACCTTAGCAGGGGGTTATTCAACCAGAGAGGCTACAGTGGAGTCGCATACTGCAGCAACCTGGGGGACTGACTGACAGCTGAGGGTTAAAACAACAGCTTCCTCTCTTTCAAAGGCTCATGCTGAATAGGCTTCAGCTCCCATTATTATTATTGCCAAGCCTTCACTAATGCAGCGGTGTCGTGCCTGTTACTGAAACCTATAGCTAGGGATTTGGACTCAAGTATTAATGCTCAGCCTTAACACATCAATAGGCAAGGCTTTTATGCAAAAATACAAATGTTCCTATCAACCTAAACCACAAAAGTAAAGAACAGCTGCCACCTAACATGATTTGTGGGTAATGAAGTCTTCTAAATTCAACCTTATGCTGCCATATGGCATGACCATCATGACGAATTGTGTAACTTTTATATATAATTAAAGGTCCCATATAAAGTGAGATTTCCATGTCTTTTTTGATTAAAAAGCAGGTCTAGCTTCTATATTAATACTGTGAAAGTATAAAAGCGCTCAGTCCACAGAAATGCACACAGACCATTATAAAAACTGAGCCTTGAAACAAGCCGTCAGGACTTCCCTAACTTTGTGATGTCACAACAAAGCAGTCACTGCTCTCAGCCATGCCTCAAGCCAGGCCCACCCGGACCCACCATCCAACCTTGCAGGATTTGGTTTCTTTGGAGTGTTTATCTGAAACCTGCAATATTTTTATTTGATCACTACGAAAACAGGCAATCAGAAGAGAGGCTCAGAGCCTTTGTTCTGACTGGCTCATCAACCTGTTCCTAGAACTCCAAAGAGAAGCCTGGGAGAGGTTTTTGGTCCTTAAAACCACAAATACATATTCTTATGGATATCAACACTTCAAATACAACACCAGAAAAGTGTAAAATATGGGACCTTTAATTTAGCTTCTTTTTGTTGCGGTTGTGTCTCGAGAAAACAGAAAGCAGACAGGTGACAGTATTGCCACAGAGGTGTGGACACTGCATATTAAAAGAAGTTGCCTTCTTAGCATTTTAAGAAAAGAACAAAATTCCCATTGCACCCATTTTCCACTTTTATTTTCTGGCCACCTGTTCAGACAGTCTACTCCTCATTTTTAATTTTCATTTTGAACAGAGGGCAAAGGCGTTTGGCTCTGGCACCCAGGAGATGCTGACAATGTATGTGCATCAGACAGCAGCAGGACTGCTTTCATCTGGTCCTGCATCCCCATAGCTGAGAATAAATGGTGGCTCCATTTCAGCTCCTCTGCCCTGCTGCCCTGAGACCCAGCCATGCTCACTGCACCTCTGTGATGGATGGGGGCACAGGGGCCGAGTAGGAAGAGAGGAAGATAGAAAAGACAGGCTGGGAAGAAAAAAAGGGATAAAGGAAGACAGAGCAGAGTGGAAATGGCCCATTGCTCTGTGCTGTGATGAGACCGAGTCTCTGTGGTGCCAGATGTGCCTCGCCACGCTGAGCGAGGGGGAAAGCAGCAGAAAGAGAAAAATCCCACCGTCACCAGTAATGCAGAGGAAACTGTATTTTGTAAGCTGTTGCCAGGGCAACAGGCCTGGCACTGACCTCAGGAACACCCCCACATCCACATCCACCACCACCACCACAACCACCACTACTCCCTGCAACCTTCAGCAGCGCACAGTAAACAGCTGGCACCTCTGGGACTTCCTGCCACCTACACCTCCTTTTCAACATGTATAGACATAGACACACACACACACACACACACACGCACGCACAGTGGCGGCTCCCCTACACCCCATCCATTTTTAATGAGAATTAGCCAGGCTACCACGTCACTGGAATGAGGCACATCGATCATGAACACAATACCCATTCCAGCAGAGAGAGAGAGATGGGGGGGGGGCAGGGGAGGGGTGTATTCTGTGCGTGTTTGAGCGGACCTAATGACAAAAGGCACAAAAGCAGAGCAAACACTCGCTGCTGAATGAATGAAAACCAATGAAATCTACAGGCTCCTGAGCCCCTCAGTGACCCTGCAGCCACTGTTTCCTGCGTCCACCATAGCTACACACTCTGTCGCTCTCCCCTTCTCCTCCTCCTTGTCTACTTTTCCTTGACTCAAAAAATCCTTCCACTGCACTCCAAACAAATCGGCCCTGTAGTGTTACAGCAGAGCCCTCTCATCCGGCTTGTTGACATCCACCCACAAGGAATGGCATTCTCTCACAGTAACAAAAACATTAACAAACCTACTGCTCTGAGGGCGAAGTGCCATCTTTCCCCTCTTTGTTTAACTTGTTTTACAAGATGACTGAAATTGAGATTAAATTCCCTCCCTAGGACCTGTAGGATCAACCCATCATCCATTTGTCAACGGCATGTTGTCGCACAATTCAAGATCGTAAACTGACTTCACTGGTCAAAGGTCTAGAACTAGATCGGACTTTGAGATACAGTGAAGCCCCTGCAGGCCTATGATACATGATCTGGACAAGTCCAAGGCTACACCTGGCAGCCAATTTAAATACTTTCTCTAAAATACTAAAAGCGCCATTGCATCCATGCCCTCTTAACTGCTTTATTTTGTGTTGCATCTGAACAATCACGTTGGCCTTCTGCACTTTGTTGGTCAGGCGGCTCATAATGTTCAGATTGAAAGACCCTCTCCGCCCCCATGTATTCTCATTGGGTGTGTTGGCTAGAGAAGATAAGATACTCTCTCCAAAAACCTGCTCTGTAATTCTATGTAATTTGGCAGCCATTCTTGACATTGCCAACCCCGAAATACTTATGTTTCTCCTCTTTGGTGGTGTCGGAAAAGACTAACTTTTATTCAGCAGCAGGGTCTGGTGGGTGGGTGGGTTGGATGGACTCTTGGTATCGGACTGAGTGCAACGCTCTGTTTGTATTTGTATTTTTGTACACTGTGAAAATCCTTAATAAACAGACCTTGATCAAAATAATTCCCTCCCTAGGTGTTTTTTTCACTGTGAGACTGAGGTCAGCCAGCGGTTCAACCTAATCGTCAATACCCATCCGGAGCCTGGCTGGCCCTGAGAGGAGAGGTGAGAGGTTCTGTTGAAGTGTTGTGTCTAGCCCAAGGATAATCAGGACTCGAGACTCGCACCGATTACACCCAGCTGATTATAGGACAGAGCACAGGGGCATGGGGGGGGGGTTGTGCTGGCTGTGCTGGTGCTGATCCCTTGGAGGCCTTGAGTTGACTGTGCAAAGACACCACAGCAGCTGGGAGCTTTTGATGACGGCTTAAAGAACCCGCATTCCACGAGCAAATGTGTAAAAGTAATTAACTACAGCCACATGTGCGCGTAATGACTGTACATAAAAATCCTCCTCATCACGTACATAAAAAAAAAACAAAAACAAAAAAAACTGCAACCTTTATCCCCTGGAGAAGTACGGTTGCTATCAGCTGCTCACTTCCACACTGAGAGGATTTGCTTTTAGAGCCTTGTTTTTGTTGCTGCTCTTGTTACACATGTCAGAGGGCTCGCTGACAAGTTGTTAGGGAGAAACAAGTTTTGTGTAGAAATCCACAATATTGATTTTCTTCTACTGTGTAACATTTATTAAAGAACTGTCTATAGCGCTAATGCAGGATAGGTTTGGAATAAATGGAAGTTAGGAGAATTAACTGCGAGATACAGCACCATTGTGTGGCGGTGCTTTTTTTTTTATGAAGGTCAGAGCATTTTATACTATGTGTGTTTTTTTTTTTTTTAGAATAACTGATTTTAAAGTAGAGGAGATAGCATTCAGAGTAGATATTACTCATTGATTTTAAGAGGCTAAACCTGTGAGGGAGAAAAGGCTGAGGCGAAATGAAATGATACACTTTGCCTCATCTACAAACAGCCATCTCCCGCACTCCAGAAATGATTCGGTGTGAAAATGGGAGCTTTTTAACCTTTATTGTCACGGCCAGCTCTCTCGGCCCAATTTTTTCCTTATTCCTCCCTGTCTACTCTCCCAAAGAGAAAATGCACACGCAGATACATGCACAAACACACATTCATTGTGTTTATTGGATTTGGTCTGGAGTGCCTAGATTTTGGTCAATTGAAAACATCAAGACACTGTAAAGCACCACAAGGCTGATTTAAAGAAAATGAAAGGGGGGCGGGGTAGAGCTAATAGAAGGAGGCATTTCAAGGCAAACACAACAACCCAGACGGCTTCTGTAATTCTCTCTGAATTAATACTGGACTACAGTGGATATCTACCCAACACAGTTTGATTAAGCAAAGCTGCTGTTTCTAAATTCTCAAGCCAAACAGCATCGGTAGAACTCCAACACCCCCCTCCTCCCACCCTCATATTCAGGCTTTAACTCCCCCCGCCTGTATCCCTTAAATCCTGAGCAGGCCTGGTCCCTGGCAGCTCATCAGAAGTAACAGACTGGTAGGAGACAAACTGCCAGGGCAGGAAAGAAGGGGAGGAACAGGTCAGGCGTGTGCCTTCTGACCGCAGTTTGAACCCTGAAGCCGGGTCGTGATTATGCGTTAACGCTGACCCAGGAGCGATAACTATGTATTTAAAGCAGAAATAATAGAGTTCAGTGTTTTCCTCCCGACATCACTTGTGAGGAACGGTCATTGTAATGGGGACTGTGGTGGAATTCATGCGGTCAACACTTTGGCCTCTTTTGCTGGGGATTTTCTGTGGATTGGTGTTTTTGGCGGCGGCGGTGCTCCGCTCGTGTTTTTGTTGAGTGACCGTGGCTCTTTGTTGCTCAGGCTAACTTCCCAGTTTTCCTTCTGCTTAGTTCAAATGACGTGGTAGTGCCGGTGCCTGGGAGTGAAGTGCACATCTGCCACTGAGATGGCACAGGGCAACACAGGGTGATGCAATTATGAGTGTAAACAATGCAGATGACTTTCCATTATTTTTACTGAGTGGCAAAATTTCATTCATCTAAAATTGTGGGAGACTGTTGCATAGCACACCATTTCTGGAGGTATGTTTCACCCTCAGCCCCCACACCTCCATTATTCAGTCCATCACAAACACCTGTCAATGAAGACTGAAATATTCATCCCTCATCCCTCTACACATGAATTTAGTCATCAGTTACAAGATATAACAAAGGATTCTGGACACTATTACACCAGTTTGGTCAGTTTGGTTTAGTTCATCGCCAAAATCTGTTGCATTTATTTTGAAATTTTTAAAAAATGCATTTTAGGAGCTTAAAAAATTTATTGATCTTCTCAGCTCTTGGTGGTATGAACCCCCTCCTACAGACAGAGAGACACACACACACACACAGACAGACAGACTACACACTTGCACCAACATAGTATTGAATTTCAGCCTGTGCAGCCTGGACCGACGGCCAACTGTATGGATTAAAGACAAAGTGGGGCAGTGGGCAGTAAGGAAGGTGGAGGAGGGAGACAGGACTGTCTCCTAATCTCTGTTTGTGTGTCTGTGCACGTGTGTTTAGATATTACAAGCTAGTGGACTTAGAGGGAGGCGTCACAGGGGGGTGGGGTGGGGAGCAGTGAGGCAGCGAAGGGAGGGCGACCATAGAAATAATGGAGTGAGGGAATCGACCAGCGAGGACGATGAAAAATCCAACCAGTCAATACAGCGAGGAGCGTATCAATTATGTATGGCTTCAATCCTCTTTTTGGGCAAGGAGAGAGGGGGAATAGGTTAGGCCGAGAAAGCGGGTGTGTTTGTGCGTGTTTGTGTGTGTATGGTATCAGACTGCAGAAAACTGAAGCCCTTGGCCAGCTTTAAAATGTCTCCCATCACTGTTCAGTAACTTACATCAAAAAATGATGTGGATAAAAAAAACAAAAGGGCGGCGAGACATCTGACTTACAGCTACTTCTCGCTGTTTTTCTCAGTTCATGACTGCGTATTTCACTCCTCACTTCCAGTCTTAATGGAAAGCTGTGCCAGGCAATAACCTTAGCAGAACACCTACACGGAAAAACACATTAATTTTCTTACTGTATGCATAACTTAACAGCTTCACTTAATAGCCCAATGTCAAGCACGGCTAATGATACCTCCAGAGCCTTTACTCCTTTCCACATCCCTTGTGCTCCCTCCTCTACAAAGGTAAAGATGTTAAGATGGATACTGTTGATATGATCTGAAACTCTCTGGCTCTTTCCCCAGCCCTTTCTCGTCTTTCTTTTCCACTTATCTCCCAATCTCTTCCCCTACTCTTTTTTTTTTACTCTCTTCCCCCTCCTGAACCCTTCTCTTCTATGCTCCTGTGTTCACTCTCCTACGCTGCTCCCAGTCAAGGTGGCCCTCTTTGCTCAGTAATTCAGTCAGGAGGCTAAAAGGAGGAAATTACATCCATGCTGCCTGGCCACTTTGAACTCTCAGCCCCCCTCTACCCTGCTTGCTCACTGGCAACTGGTTTAAAGGCCCACACTGACATTTAAGAGATGGAGACAGGGAGCTGTGAAAGTGCCTAAGAGTGTGTGTGTGTGTGTGTGTATGTGTTTGTGTGCACTCATGTGCAAAGCTTTAAAAAAAAAAGTGACATCCTGACATACCACGATGAAACATATGCTTAAATTAAACCTAACTATATTTTAGTAAGTCAACATCTGACACTGCACTGTGTATCTTAGCACTTTGCGCACACACACCCATGCACTCCCGCAACATACTACATACTGAAGATGTTCCACTTCTTCTCTGTCGCACTGTATTCAAACCTCCCTCCATGGCAACTGGCCTCCATCCTCCATCAGACGTCATATCAAACTGACCACTGATTCTAAAGGGTGTCTGAACAGCAGCCACTTCAAACCCTAATATGACTCATTAAGACATTAGCAGTGGGTTGGAAATCTTTAGTCACTTCTGGTGGAACGGTTGCAGGAGTGAAAGAACGGAGTTCAAGTGCGCTTGACCTGCAGCGGAGGGAAATTGTTAATGTATATGTGATGAAACACACATAAGTGAGCTTTGTTTGAGTGATATTTACAGATTAGATGAACAACCTGTTACTCACTCATACACTTCACAGCTCCCGCCTTCGCCTCCGTCCCCGTCTCTCTGTTTCAGTCCATGTCTACTGCAGCTGGAGTCACATGTCTGGCCTCATACTGTACCCGTCTCACTCACTATTCTTTTCATTTGCTTTTTTGCCTTCAAGTGATATTTTTTTTTGAATGGTTTTCTTTGCAGTCACATGTCTGGACTACATGCCTATGTGATGCTCTTGTTGTTTGTTGCTTCACTGTACCTCTTTGTCTTTTTTCTGTATCTCTGGCCTGTCTGTCCTGGTCCAGCGTTTCTGTGTGTGTGTGTGTGTGTGTGTGTGTGTGTCTCAGCAGGATCCCAGACTGTCAATGCAGCCAGTAATGAGGTGTATGCTTCAGTCAGCATGTGAGGAGTTAATAAGGAAGCAGCAGAGGCCATCACACATCAACAGGCATGAGTGTGTGCGCGTGTATGAGTGTGAGTGTGTGTGTGTGTGCGTGTGTTTGGGGAGGGTGTGAAGGCTAGGGAGCCTCCCTGGCACACTTAAGGCTGTCTGTCGACCAATGGGGGTATTGATTTGGAGGGGAAGAGGCAGACAGAAATGAATTCTGATCCACAGAGGGACTCCACAGTGCATGTCTGAGTGTGTTTTTTTTTTTGTGTGTGTGTGTGTGTGTGTGTGTGTGTGTGTGCATGGGAGCATGTTTGTTCTCTTTGTCTCAGTGTCTCTCCCTGTGTACATGATGTACATACAAATGAAGGGTTTGGTTACACCCCACTGCTCTCAGGGCTGTTGCTTGTGCATAAGTGTAAGTGTATGTGTGTGTGTGTTTGTGTGTGCGTGTGTTTGTGCCTAGATGAATGTTAGTCTGTGTACATGAGAAAAGGAGACAGATAGGGAGGCGGGGCATTGATAACAAGGCTTAGGTGGTGAGGGACACTTCATCTAATCTCAAACTGGTTGTGTACGCGGACGTAATGTGTGTGTGTGTGTGTGTGTGTGTGTGTGTGTGTGTGTGTGTGTGTGTGTGTGTGTGTGTGTGTGTGTGTGTGTGTTTATGTGTGAGCAGCTTGTTTGCAAGATTCAAAGCATGGATATATGCACATGTGTGCTGTGCATGTTTGCATGTGTATCACGCACAAAATCCTTCTCAGCTGGACTTCAGTGGTGATATGTTAATGAGAGTCTACAAGTGTTGCTGAGGCTGAAAGACCTCCTCAGACCCTATAATGGTGCCTGTGATTTAATCCAATTTGATTCCATAAGAAATATATATCGAGACAAAGGCTATCGGCAAACATGCTCCTGCAGTGGAGGGAAAATGATTAAATTTGCCTATAAAGAAACTCTGTGGGGTGAGAAGGAGAAAGAAAGTAGTGACTGATCTCCGGCGGTGTGTCTAAAAGTGCCTGGCTGTCTTTGTTTGGCAGAAAAGGAGAAAAAAAAAATCAACATAATGAGCCCAAACTGCCTTTGTGTCTCACTCTCTTCGTCTCTCTCTCCTCTCTCTCCACCCTCTGTCTCTTTCTCCCTCTCATCCCGCGACTCTCAGACAGCTGCTTCTGTGCAGCCAAATTAACTGCTCCCCAGTTGCTTTTGGAAAGTGTGAGATAAATAAGTGTTTTGCCTCTGAGGTATATTGTTTTTTTATTGGTTCCACATATGAACTTTAAACAGCTCTGGATGCTGCCTCCATTCAGATTGTAGGTAAAAGTATTTGATTTGTCCACCATAAAATCTGTTCAGTTCTTCCACCCATGCCCCTAGAAAAAGAAAAAAACCCCTGTACATCCCCATCCGTTACTCTGTGGCCCTATCTATTACCACCATGTGATCCTCTGGCTCCAAATATCCGATTTACAAGTCAGCGAGAAGGGTAATATTTCAACAGGCTGTCGGCAGACGCACTGTTTAAATCACTGGCCTTATCTGGCCTCTGCTCTTTCTAATATTTTTCCTCAAATATTGCATTAGGAGATATGTTATCCATCCCTACGCATTCATCTTCATTCAGTGTTCAAAGAGTGTGTGTGTGCGCGTGCGTGTGTTCTAGTACATTTGAGGACAGTGTTTTCTCTAATATTTGCCATGTACAGTCCTCTCATGTGAATGTTATCATTTAAACTCTTTGCCAAAAAAATGCAGATTCAGGCCAACGTCCAAGTTCTCTCAACACAGAGGATCAGGGCGACACACATCTGTAAATGATACCTATGGAGTGTATAAATAACCCGTCTGCCCAGCGCGAGTCCAAAACAGGATCTCTGACTTATTCTATCATTGTAGTGGAGCCCCCCCCCGCGATACACACACACACACGCACACTGTACAATACTACATCCATCACTGGGGCTCAGGCTGACAGCTTTGTCAGAGTGAGCCGCAGGGGAGAGGAGAATGGCATTGTGGGATTGAGTCCTCCCATCGGACTCTGCACTGACAGGAGAGAAGAAAGGGGAAGAAGACGAGAGAAAGGGGGGAAAGAAGTAGGGAAAATCGGGGGAATGTGTTGCACAACCCCAGCAAATAGAGAGAGAGGGAGAGAGAGAGAAGGGGAGAGAGAGAGAGAGAGAGTGTGTGTGTGTGTGTGTTCTTCCATTGGGAAGAAGAAAGGGTTGAGCTGCCATGGGCAGCCCATCAAAACCAGCACCTCTCCTGCTGTAGCCTGTTTACTGAGACCGGCCTTGTGAAGGACAGACAAAGAGCATATTGCAGCCCTGGCAGCATGACCGCATCACACAGTAAAACACACACACACACACACACACACACACGCGCACACACACACGGACACAAAAGACCTCCTGAGGGTCTGCCAAACTGCAGCAAATGAACCAAGGTCCTGATTAGAACACACACAGCAACAAATGTACTCAGTGACAAATACATGTGAGATGCACGTGTGCACGCACGCACACACACTTATTCACCCCTGTAGAAGGCAGCTGGTGGCGAAGTGAAGTGAGCTGTCAGCCCCTCTCAAACAGGAACGATCAGTCTGCAGAGCCTGAGACCTCTAAATAAACACCTTTACCGCGGTGCTGGGGACCAAGCCTGTCGCTCTCCACTGATGTGTGGATTCAGCTTCAAAACCTACTACACTGCACTTCACTTGGTGATTGCAGCCCAGTCTCAGCACTAAGGAGGTTGGCAACTGACAGATGCAAAAAAAAAAAAAAAAAAAAAAAGACAGTAAAAGTGAGAGTGAGAGAGGCAGGGAGACTTGCAGACATGGCTTCCCCCAATTATAGACCAAACATTACCACTCTATTCACTTTACTCTTCGCCTGGCTCCTGACAAACCCTGTCGTGATTCCTTCAACCAGCACTCGTGTTTCTCCCTGACACTCTCTAGGCTCTAATTAGGCTTGTAAATAATTATTGCAATTAAAGCCTACAATTAGGAGGAGTGAAGCACTGCCATTAGTTTCACAATAAATGTCATGAGCATTCTGCATAGGCACAGGGAGGAAACAGACAAATGCTCTGCCATTATAGAGGCAGACAGACAGTCAGAGTGAAAGAGACAGAAAGAGAGAAGGGGGACATACTCACAGCTCTTAATTATAGAGCTGATTATTCTGGCAGGGTGGCTCCTGGACTGCTCCTTTGGCTCACATTCACAGTGACACATGCACACACATAAATGTGAACATACACATGCACCACACATTATCTATGCACACACACACACACATATATATATTATAAACCCTCATATAGATGAAACAAGAGAAAACTGACATAAAAAGGAAGTTTATTCTGAATTCTGCACATACACACAGCAACACAATATCAAGTGGACTGAAACTGGAGCTTAATCAGTGATTAATAGCTTGTTTTGAGATAATGAAGGGCTTTAAACAAGTTCAAGGACAGGTTTGCTACTCGAGCTACTTAGAGGGATGATTCTTCTGCCTCAGACTGACCACCTCTATTCAGTGTTACTTCTTAATATTTGCAATTTGTTGCCCGATTCCCCTCATTCCCCTGCATTCTACCATTCAAACACGTATCGATCCAGAATTTCCCAATAAATCCTCAAGGTTCAACAGTGTAACAAAAGTGCAGCCAGCTTAGAGAAATATATCTCTTTTCAGGGGGGCTGCGTTTGAGGGAAATGGAAAACTCTGGGAGACTGCAGACAGAGAGAGACAGAGGTGTCAGAGAGTCTAAGGATCAGGTATCCTTTTCCTCATTATCTCATATTATGTCAGAGGGCCAGTGAGAGGCTGCTGCGGCGGGGGCTGGGGTGGGAGACAGCCGTGAGGTTTAAGCTGGTATTAAGGGATGTGCAGACACACAGGATCGTAAAGCCAGACACAAACAAACCTCGCCATAGGGTCTCTCATATGGGTCTTAAAATCCATTCATAGTGGACTTGACACTATTGAGTCTATTTGGGAACCGTTTCACCTGAAGCAGACGTCAAGCTGCAGCGCAGTTGTTTACTGACAGCTGCACGGTCGGCTAACACAGTCTGCCGGCCTAATCACTGAATTCACGGCTTGTGCAGGGCGTTGCTATGTACTGACCTCTGCTCATAGCGGAGGGGCTTGGGTGTGAAGGTGGGAAAAAGGGGGAAGGGGTTATGGGTAGACGGGGAAATGAAAGGTAAGAGGGGGTTCAGGCGGGGACCTGGGTGCACAGGCTTCTATTAATTAACAGCATGATGGGGGCTGACAGGACGTGTGCTGCTATCAAATAATGAGGTTAGGATTGGCCAATGGTTCCAGGGCACAAAACCTGATTAACACTAATCCTGGCTTAAGTCAATTAACAATGCCTGCTCAGGGACTCATGCAAATGAGGTGCCTTTGTTAGGTAGGCTAGCGCAGAGGGAGCAAACAGAGCTCAGCATTCAGACGTGTAAAACATCGGCAGAACATAGCTGAAAGGCGGGAGGACACTTGTATCGGTCATCATGAGAAAGAAATAGCTGAGTAGCAGTGGTCGAGCAAATGGACACTATAAAAACATGATTCAATGAGGGGGCGTCTCCAACTGACCTGCTGAGTGCCCCCACCCCCCCTCAGTTTGATGAACACATTCAGTCAACCCTTGAACTTCCCACAACCCCTGACCTCACGATGCCGAGAGACAGCACGTAAACACACGGAGAGCACATGCGTTAAAGCACACACACAGAGCATGTATGTAAACATCCGTGCACATAAACCTTCCAACACGTCTGATTCAGGCAAGAAACAGCACACACGCAACATTGACACGCATATACCGAGAAATATAACCTGGTTAGTCATTTTTCTTCAAACTACAACTTTCTATTCAACAGCCACAGTGTCATATGATACAAAAATCACACAGCTAGTCTGATCTCACCAACATATACAGTGATCTGCGAGTAATGTAAAGTGGATGTCAAATGGCCCCTTGTTTGCATTTTTACGCCCCTATGTGTGGTGCCCTTGCTCAGACCTCACCCATTTTAGAACTTGGCCTTAATTTTGATCTTAACTAGGCACATGTAAAGTTTCCTGACTGCTCAGTGGTGGTTTCCACTACAATTCAGCAAAGAAAAACCTCGTAAAACATCAGGTACTGAAGAGAAAACTACCACCAAAAGATAAATTTAGTTCAAACTACACTAGAACAAACAAACACACAGATATGTACATACACACACACACACACAAAGCTCCAGATTAGGGGGCTTGACAAGTGGGACAGGAATGAAAGCGGTTTCTTCAGGATGAAAAGCTAAATTGCATTATCAATAACACTGGATGTGCATATTGACAGGGGAATTTATCCTAATTTGTCCAGGTGTCAATATCAAGTGAAGCTGTCAGGGAAGCAGCAAAGAATCTAAGCCCAAGTTTCCAAGCTGCAGCTCCAACCCACACCCCACCCACCCACCCGCTCCCCACTAACCCCCATCCAGCTGCTGAGCACCTGGGTGAGAAAGTGGCCGTGCGATTGATTTGCTGGCCCTCACCCCTCCGGCTGCCGAGCTGACCCCGCGGCCGCGCTCACATCGCAGATAAAACATGACCGCCGATCAATCAGGGCCGGTGTCTGCTGTCGGACTGATAGGATGCTGTCCCGCAGATGTTTGTCTGTTGTTGAGGTCTGTTGGAAAACAGCTAGTGAGGGGTGGCCATGGTTCCCCTCTCGTGATCAGCTCCAGTGAGGGAGGAACGGGACGCAGATGAGTGGTCCATATGTTGACACACGGCACCACGGTTTTCTCATGCATGACGGGTCAGTTCCCTCATATAAAAACTGCCTGCTGCCTGGTTTACATGGTACCTCTTGTATTATCAGTTGTACCATACAGAACAGACCTCATTTGACTTCAGTTTAACACCTAGGTTAGATACAGTACAATATATATTTCTTAACTCATATTCATGTGGTGAAAGCCACAGACACATTGGGGAAATTAGGGAACATTCAAGAAGGTATGACAGAGAGATATCTCCCATACCCCGTGGGAGGCAGACAGGCATTTCACATTCAGAGGTTGCAGAGGAGAATATTCAGCATTCTGGTTTCAGAACCTCAGTTATGTGAAAGGAAAAAAAAAAACTCTTGAGAAGGAGTGAGAAGACTGTGGGACTTGCTACGGAGTTGCTAAGTGAGTTCAGCACATTCCACTGATTGCTCTTTCAACCCTGAAAGCTGTCTCTGGATTGTCCTCTGAGCTGTAATGGTGGGTAGTGGAGTTATTGGGACTCTTTGTTCGGGTGTCACTGATGGACAGATTGGTGAGAAGCACAGAGATAAGGGTCAGTGGTCAAACCCTTGGTCTTGTTCACTCTCTGGCAGCTGCGAGCTAACCAGACTGCCCTGGGGCCAGACCAGGGTCATGGGATGGCAAGGCAACACTTGTTGACTTGTAGGGGTAGTTACTGGAAATCCCTTTGCTACTCAGGCTTAAAGACAAACTAACAAGGAAGAGGGGCTCAGGAGAAGTGGACACAGAGCGCTAATCTTTTGTCCCTGTGCCATTTTGACTTTGTGTGCCCTACTGTCGTGCCCATTCCTTTGGCCTGAACCATTGCCAGAAGTTTTCCCTGGTTATTATTGTTCTATTAGATAAGGAAGCAAGTATCTTCCGGTAAGCTCTGAAATAGATGGTTAAAAGAAGAATTGGGCTTTTAGGAAAAAAAACCCACACAGGAACATGCACACATCCTTTAGCCTTTGAGTGAGTGGCCTGGATATGAGCCAGCCCAATCTACTTGTTGTGGCGGGTGTAAACAGTAAACCCCCGGAAACGGCCCTCCACCAACACTGCTGCTAGTGGCTTTTCCTATGTCTGGACGAGCTGCAACACCTACAGTGCACAGTGGAAGGCCTTGGCTATAAGCCACCATGTGTTCCATGCCCATTAACACGTGAAATCAGCGTGTCATACACACTAAAGTCCTGCATAACGATGAGCCAGTAGCATGTCAGCTCATCTAAGCCTGGACGAGGTGTGAATGAATCCTATTTCCTCCTGTCTTGATAAGCACTGAACCCATTTCCTCCCAATCTAACCACACCAGCCAAACAAAAGGTCTGGGGGGATAAGGGGAGAGGAGGGAGGGGGACCAGAAAACTCTGAGGGGGTGGAGGAGGGAGAACAGGTTGAGAAGAGGCCTCGTAGAAAAAAAAAACAGATTTAAAAGGAGTAGAAAGAATCCATGCATGGATTTCAAATTTCACAGCTGAGCACCTGGAAGAAATTGCCAGATTTTGAAAAAAAAAAAAAGAGGTCTTCTTTTCTTTTCTGATAATCTGAGCTGTAATGTTGCCGTTCCATACGTGGAGCCGGCTGAGGGAGGAGGGATGGTGTATGAGGACTGGAGGCTGAGCGGGCGGGGGGTTAATGCTTTCTAAAGAGCTAAGGATGTACTGGAGAGTGACAGCAGCACATGACTGACCGCCTCTATAGGGGGAGGACCGTGTGTCCGTCCATGAAAGACGAGTCTGTTTTACAAGCCAGCTCAGTATCACTCAGTTGGTCATGCTAGCAAGAATTTCACACTCATCCTTATAAAGAGCTGGCAATTAGAGGGCCACTATTTCACTGGGAACATTATTAAATCTGTGAAAGTATATTATGTACTCGTGTGTGTGTGTGTGTGCCACAGTCATAAAACATTACAAAAACCATTGAGCTCCATTACAAAGTCAAAAGCTGCCTCTTTTCTTAGGATTTAATGGTATGATAAAAACATAACCACTTATTTCGTGTGTGTGTGTGTGTGTGTGTGTGTGTTTTCCTTTTTTTTTTTTTTTTATTAAGGTGTTTTCAAAAACCTTTTCAGGCAGAACTAAGGCCACGCCACAGGTATCACTTCAAAACCCTTTCAGATGTTAAATCTTGATTGTTCACCATGAATAATACATTATAGCCCGGGCTCTGCATACTGGCCGCTGACCAAAGCAGCCGACATAATGCAGTCACTGATTCTCAGCCGTGTGTGATGAGTGCTAGCCCTACTGCTGGGTGCCAGCGGCCATAACAGCACAATACACCAACAAAGGGAATGAAAAGGCCTCATAAAATTGTTGATAATCCAGGCCCCAAAAGACCCCGTTCGCTACTGGAGTAGTTGTCACCATTTATCCCAGTGCACTGCATTGTGTTGATAAACTGACTACAAAGAGAGCCAGTGGCCGCTTAAGGCCTCATGTGGGCCGCTGCGTTAGGCGTGTTTGTACTGTATGTCCTTTCGCTGGCTCGAGCTCCCAAATTGCAGAGCAGTACACACAAACGCAGCAGTGGTCACTGTATTAAAAGAACCAGATGAGGTCCTTTTACATTCTCAGGCAATGCACATCCAGAGAAAAAAAAGAAAGCAAGAGAGAGAGAGAGGGAGAGAGAGAGAGAGAGAGAGAAGTGAGTGAAAGATGAGGCCAGGCCAAACACACATGCATATCCAACAGAATGAATTTGCATGAGCTGGCAAGAGCACCAGTGGTTTACGTCTGCTCCAGCTGCCATTCACACATGGATACTCTTTCTACCTGTTTGATTAGAGCCTCTGTTGGAATTGTTATGGCTCATACTGCAGGCACAGTGTATCTGGCTGCATGTAAAGTGTGGCTTCTAGATAAAGCTTAGAGCCCCCTGTGCTTTACCATGTGAAACTTGGGCAGATGCTATGTAGCGCAGACCCATGTGTGCTTTGTTAGAGCAGCGCAAGATGTGGTATTCGGTTTGAAATCTACAGCTTTTGATGCAATATTAAATGGAGCGAGGTGTTTCAGGAATGTAAGACATTTCAGGGGGCATTTGGTATGACGCAGACGGAGGAAGAGGAGAGAAGAAGAGGAGAGCGAGAGAGTCGAGGACATGTCTAGGAGGCAGCTCAGCTGAATCTCCCGAAACAGCTACGACCTTTTTCTCTCCATCACTGCGTTTGCCGCCGGCGCAGCTACCCAGCCAAGTACCAAAAATCTCTGGATTATTGGTCTAAATATAGATGCAGTCACAGACACATACACACACATACTCACACGCACACACACACACAACACTCACACAACATGACTCAAACATGTGATCTGGCAAAAATCCATACAATGGATCTGCACAATCACAGGACGCACAAGGACAGTTGGAAGAGACCAAGTGTGAGTCCAGTGAAAACCCGAAGATGATGCAACAAACATGTTTTTGAATGGTTTTTTTTTTTCCAACAGAGGTGCCGCAGTGGATATACACAGATGTCGTCTGAAGATAAATCTTGAGATGAAAACCTGCTGTTATGTATTTCAGGACTGTCAGTAATGATACAGCACCCTACAGGAAGGCGCGCACACACACACACACACATACATATACACACACACTCCTCATACTGCTCCTGGAGAAGAGAAAGCCAGTGAGCCAGGTCTTTTCATCAGTTCCACTGCACTGCCTCGCATTGGGCCAATCTCACCACATCATTAATATAGTGGATGCCATTGTCATTACATCTACAAAACAAAAGCACAGTTTAACATGACAGCCCCATGGCCCGAATATGAAACAGGGAGCTATTAAATATGTTTGGGGTGGAGGGGAGAATGAATGATGGTGAGAGAGAAACAAATGAGAACGAGGGCGAGAATAAAGTTTTTTTTTTTCTTCACATAGTGAAAGATAACTTGGGGTAGGCAGTGAATGTGTGTGTGTGTGTGAGGGTCTATACATATGCAGTAGGTGTAACCTATACATGAGAGAAAGAGGCTGAATGAAAAGCCTCAGAAAGCCTCATAGAGATTCCATTTGAATAGTGAATGGGAGACTGGTGCTCGCATGTGTCTGTAATTACAGTGTTTCCTTTTCTGTGCGAGTGTACATGTGATTGCAAGAGCCACTGCATCATGCTGGTGCCTATGCAAATGAAAGCTCAGGGAGCATATGTGTGCGAGAGTGTGTGTGTGTGTGTGTCCCTGTGGGTGCCTGTCTGCATGTTTGTATTTACGAAGGCCTCGCACATCCTACGACTCTCAGCCTCGCCACAACACATTCAGGTGTGAGGACTGGAGGGAGCGAGAGCCCAGAATCTGGAGCGTGGCCTCGCTGAGCAAATATGACTCTCTCCCTCACTCTCTCTCTCTCTCCCTCCCTCTCTCTCTCTCTGTATTCTGTCTTTCCCACTGTGCCAAAAACAGAGGGCCTCTTTGTTATTCAGAGTAGGAAATGCAACCAGAGCCAAATCTGCCCTGGTTTCTGTTTGATACCATCCCCTCCTTTGTTCTTGCCGTCTCCCATCACCATGTGCTTGGCCTCAGACAGCATCAGCCAGACACATGGGAACAAGTGACGCTTAGACAGAGAGAGATCTCGTGATGTCCTGGATGTCTAACTTCAAGTGTGGCTCGAGGTGACATTTTTGTTAAGGATAAGATAAAGGTCAAATAGATGTTTTCCACTGAACGCTAGTGCGAAAGGGGGGGATAATAGCTGGATAATAGGTAGTAGATTACTGACAAATACAGTGTGGTACCCACTGTTATATTCCTAGATTCATGACAGAGGTTTAATACTCTTCATATGATCCAGATTAGTATGTGCACCTCCGTCTAGACACTGGAGCAGGTCCAGGCTTTGAGGTTGGGAATATCACAGATTAAATTCTAAATAAATCAAATTGAAACTGTGAAGAACTAAATATACTAAAAGAAAACATGTAGATTCAGTTGAATTTGACACATTTATATATGAAAAAAAAGACTGAACAAGAGTGTGGCCACACTGAATCCTAATCATCAGGTGTGACTGTCAGTCTAACTATAGTTGTATCCTTCACCATGCGGGGCAACAGTTTCAGTGTGTGTGTGTGTGTGTGTGTGTGTGTGTGTGTGTGTGTCTGCTTCGATCCTCCCCAAAACCCCCGGGAGAGCAAGACAGAGGGGTCGACATGCTGAATACTAATAATATTCACCAGCATCACTCCTCATTCAGATGACTAGCAGTTACGAGCTCAACATCAAACACTCGTTTCACCCGTGGAATAAGTGGGAATAAAGGATTTAATAAATATGGGAAACAGAGTTTAGACTGAGTGCAAACTCTTCTTTACTTGTTGAATTTCGTGTCACGCTTTGCAACAGAGTCATCAACCCCACTGTCAGATCCATCTGCACATGGTGTGTTTGTGCATGAACTTAGCAGATTGGAGTTCTGATCCTGGAAAAACACACTTAAATACCGGTTGTGCAATCAAAACATTTTGATGAATACACTGCATGAATGTTAATAAAAGGGAGATTTCAGATTTTAAATAATTTGGTTGGGATGTCTGTGGTCTGTCTGACTAAGAGATCAGCTGTAATATTGGTTGAAGTGCTGAGCTATTACTGGTGATTGCATTAGACTGTTATATTTTTACTCTCGCAGCAGGAAAGTGTCTGGATGAAATAAGGCTGAGCAACTTTTCTCTTTTGTGTTTCTCAGAGTGGAGTAAAACAAATCATACACAGCACAAGTGATGTGAGTCACAGATGCTGAAGGGATTAAAAAAAAGTAACCATTCCTTCAGCGAACGACACTATTGTATCAGCGACTCCTTTGCGCCGTATCCGCCCCGCTGTGGTTCCTCACCTGTATCTCCGGCCGGCCGGTCGTTGAGTGTGTTAAAAGCAAAGATAAGGAGAGAGGACGGCAATCTATCACCTCGCACTGACAGCCTCGCACGTTCTGTGTCTCTGGGGTCGCTGCGCTGCCACGCTCCCCTGCAGCTGCTGCTGCTCCTCTCCTCCCGTCACTTCTCCTCCTCTTTTCATCTTTCTCTCTACCCTATGTTTTCCTCTCCTCTCCTCTCCTCACCCTGTGTCTCCGTCCTCGTGTCCCCTTCCACCCTTGCCTGCCCTCTCGTCCACTCCTGCCTGCTTAGTATGTCAGCTGCATTGATGGCTATCGGCCTCTTCCCACCTGCCCCGTGATGCTGTGTCACTTCATTAGAAGTGTGAAAGGATGACCTTGCAGTCTGTCTCTCTTTTTCTCCTGGTGTCTCTCTGTCTAAGTCATACACTCCTCCAGCTGCTTCTCTTTCCCTCATCACTCTTCCTCCCATCCTCTGCCTCAGCCAGCCGGCGAGTGCCCTTCATCTTTCACTCTCTCTCTCTCTCTCTCTTTCTCATTTGTGCCTTGTCTTTTCCCTGTCTCTCTATGTCTTTCTTTCTCTCTGCCCTCATTGTTCTCCTTCATTATCAAACGCTGTCACAACGTCCCCCGCTGCGCCACCCAGGTTATTTATAGCTAACAGAGGGTGGTGGTTGCTGGTGATGTTGAGAGGTGGGCCATCTTGGGCCCTGCTGGAGCACACACACACACACTCACACACACTCACACACACTCACACACACTCACACACACTCACACACTTTTCCTGCCATTTAAACATAAGCACAGAAACCATCCATTCTCCCGCACGAGGACACTTGTGTATCCAGCCATCACAGCTTTGCATGTACAGTGTGCATCCTCCCAGCACCCACCTGTCTCTCGGACATGACGTAGAGGTAGTTTCGGTCGAGGGAGAAGGCCATGTCTCGCAGGACGGGGCTGCCGTCCTTGATGACCGATATCGTCTCATACTGGACGCCACCGTGAGGAGGCCCGTCGACACGAATCTGAGCAAAAACAGAAAACAAACAGGTCAGTGATTCGCTATTTATATCAATTTGACGGCAGGAATAGAAAAACACATGCAGAATGATTGACAGGGATGACAGACGGGGGTCAAATAATATTTGCAAAACAATCTATCATCCTTATTTGGCTACTTGGAGATTCGGGCAGGGGGAGAAGCTCCACAAGGACCGTTTGAATAGTGAAAAAAACAGCGGAGGGATGATTACTTCTTTTTCATTGCCAAAAATGTGTGCCACTCATTATATGAGGTAAATGTCAGCTCTCTGTGATGCAATGAAAGATGAGGTTACAACAACTGCTAAGAGTTATTTGCTGATATTATTAGACCTTTGTGAAACCTTAGCTCTGTTTTCCTTCCCTCTCTCCCTCCTGATGAATGATGTATTTCCACAGTAAAGCTTTTGAACTTGAGGCCAAGACCACCTTCCTGCAAAAACAGTGGGAAAAAAGCATTTTAATGACTTATATGAAGTACGTGACCCTCCCTGACCCAAATGGACCAAAGCCAGCCCCCGTTTCTCCTTCATTCACCAGACCCTGACCGCCAAATATATAACCAGGATAGTAAATCTAGAGGGGTGTGCGTGGGTTTCCTGAAGCTGGGGCGTGAGAGAGATGCCTCCGTGATGTCACATGTCACTAGACACCTCCTCCACCCGTGAAAGCTGATGGCTCTATCATCTGTCCATCCCCGCCTGGCTCCCTCCACCCAAACATTCATCTATCTATTCAGATTGTGACAGCATCAAAGAGCAGCCAGACTCTCTATAAAACATCACAGAGGGGAAAGTCAAGGTCATACGTCTGTCAAAAGAAGATGTACTGGGCGCGTGGGAGGGTATGTAGGCAAATGTGTGCACACACACATAGACACAGACACACTCACTCACGCACAGGCCTTTGTGTGTGAATGTGTGTCAAACTGCTGGATTGTCACGTAAGAGAAATGTGATGCAAGTTCACACACAGCCCCTCGAGCTGCGCCTTCAAAGCTCGAGGGTTAGCTGAGTGCACGGCAGCAGGCGGGCGCGGCGAAAGAGCACAGCTCAAAGTGGTTGAGCCTTCCACGGCTGACCTACGCTTGACCTTGGCTAGCTAATCCAAACACAGAAGAAGGAGGACATATGTGAAAACCATATGTAGGAGGAGGAAGGCGGGATGTGGAAGTCGTGCCAGTCTTCATCTGGTTACTGACACTGCAGCGAGGAGGGAGACCTCAGCAAATATGCTCCTCCATAAAGCAGGCTGGTGCACGGCCAGACCGGCCCCGCTCTGTTCACGACTGTGTCAGTGTGTGTGTGTGCATGTTTATGTGCATGCACCCCGTAGGAGCAGTCTGTCATGCTGTGATATGTGTCCTCGCAGGCTGCCACTGGGGATCACAAGATAACCCGACCCCCCCAACCCCACCCCTCCCCTCTGCACGCCTGCAGTTCATCTGAATCAGATTGCTATCACACAGTCTCTCACTGCTGGTCAGGGGCGTCGAAATTCACATTTGGCCAGAAACACACTCACACCTTAGCACGCACACACACACACACACACACACACACACACACAGCTGTCATAGAGTGTGTCCAAAACAAAACCTCTATTCTCAGAGCAGGGGTGTAACATTTACTCACACACCACAACAAGGGCACTAACACACTGTCTCTGCTTCTTACTTCTCTTAGGCTTATAGCTCACACAAAGAAAGCTGGATCAACATCACTGACATTCGAGCGCTCCAGAAGCGACTCACACCATCCCGCTGTGCACACACACACACACACACACACACACACACACACACACACACACACACACAAACACACCCACAGCCAGTTGCTTTTCACATTAAGAAGCTGCTTTTCTATAGTAGCTGTAAATCTTGCAAAGTGTGTTACATTCTCAAACACACACACACACACATCATTGTAAGGTAGCGAGGAAAATTCGCACGTGTGTGAGGTGGGTTGTGTTGAATGTGGGGTTCTTTGCAGGGCATGGCTCACCTCTGGGGCAGGTGAACGAGACAGAAGAAAAAATAAAGAGGGAGGAAATTGAAAACTCTGGGAAAGTAAATGGAGAAAACAGTCTTCACCAAAAAAAAAACCTCCATCTCTTTATTACACTCACTCACTCACTCACTCCCACACTGCCTTTCTACCAGGCTACAGTATCTTACCACCTGAGTGAGTAACTCTCAGGTCCAAAACATCCATTTCCTCAGCATCATTTTACTGCAACCTTTAGCCCGACTCTCTCAGGTCCTTGAACATATCACCTCTCTGCCCCATTTGACCCTGCATTATTTATCAGGCTGAATGCGAAGGCCGCTAACAGGTTGGATTGATACCCCCCTCCACCTCCCTCCCCAAAGCCCCTCTGACAATATTACTGCCCCTGTATTTTACAAGGACCCATCCACCCCTGCTACCCCAGAGAGCTGTTCTTGCTTTGGCCCAGTCTAACACACCCTTCCCGGCCATTTCAACACCAAAGCCATTAGCAAACCTCTCTCCATCAGCAGCATCGAGGAGCTGCCACTAGTGGGGGGGGGGGGGGGGGGGGGGATGGGTCAGAGTGGTGAAAAACACTCTGCATGTACCCCTGAGGCATTGTGGACTGTGTAGTTAATATTTGTGAAAAGAAACACTAGTGTTCAACATTAGTGTGGAATATCAAAGTTTCAATAATACTGTCAGAGGAGCTTGGGGGGGCCGGGGTATGAATCCCACCTGTTAGCAGCCGTCTCGTACTCATAATATTCACATGTGGCATCCTCCACATACAAACAAATCCAAACAGACGCACGCAGATGCGCTCCGAGAGACGCCTGGAGAAGTAACGACAGAAATAAACGTCCCCAGGCGTCGCTGAGTGGGAGGACTTCTTAATCAGCTCGCTGTAAATCCTGAAGCACGCGCGGGGCTGCCGTATTTAGTTTTCAAAATCCAAACCACTTTCACCACTTTCAAATAACTTTGGGCCACATTTTCTTGACGGCAGCCCTGCAGTGTGGCGTGTTTATATAGAAACATTTTTCAAATGTGACAAAGAGGGTGCGACCGCATCGTTTGTCCCATGTGTACACTTTATCATTTCCTGGTTAAATGAAATTAAACTGTTTTCCTTTTCCTGATTTTAATATTAAATGTATCTTTTTTTCTGACTTTTTAATGGGTTGATTGTGTTTGTTTGAATGCTTTGTTGATTATAATTTATTTTATTTGTAAAGATATAATTTGTTGTTGGGGAGGATTATTTTGTCTTGTCATTGCCTGTTTTGAGTGTGAGGGAATGACAAACCCCTGAGAGAAAGATGGTTCTGCCTTAACTGATTGCAGATTGGAGGACCTCCTTAAGGAGGCCGTTATCTGTCAGTTCAGAGGGAATGATGTCTGTGCAGCTGTGTGCATGTGATGTTACCTTTAGTTGGATTTGAAATGTTTTTCTTAAAACAAGTTTGCAATTCGGCTGAATTTTCTGGAGATGCTGCTGTATTACAGTTAAGGAGACTCCTCATTACGCTTTGCTTGTTTACACTGAACCAAACCCATGTGGCTGATCATGATCACGAAATCATGACGGTTCACAGCGTGTGATTTTAGATTCAGGAATCACAGGCGGGATATGTAGCACAACAGCGCTGGTGTCTGTCCCTCCCTTTTACACGGACATAGATCCAGCTATGTTACTACCTCTGCTGCCAGATCATTGCTGGAACAACAGTGCCCCCCCCCCCAAAAAAATTCTGTGTTTGTACCTTTTATACAATAAGACGGAATAAAGGCACAACTTCCCCGCCTTAAAACAGCTGTATGAAGCTTCCCTGCACTACCACACAGATCATGTTTTACCGTGGACTATAATGTGTCCAGCAACACTCAACTGAATGTGCTGTTCAGTATGACAAATAGTGAGTTAGCTTTTGCCCTGAGCACTTCATATTGCACCTCTGAAGTTCGTGTGCAGCTAAAAATCCAACACCGAGTCTTTCACTTAACACCCGAATGCATAGTACAGTGACAGTAAAGTACAAAAGCAATTCTCACGGTATTCAGGAAGGCTGCAATCAATCAAATGTTGCATTTCTATTTTAAAGTTAAAACAATGACAAACTAAAGTGTTATTATGATACACATCTTTTCTTGTAGTGAAGACTTTCAAATCTGATGTGATGATGTGATGATGTAGAATAGTAACATTTTACTACCCATGAAAGAGGGCAAAGTTCTCAAGTGGCCACATCCAGTAAAAACAAACGGATTAAAAAAGGAACTTTTTAATGTACAAACTTTATGTCACAGCACCTAGTCAGGCATGAGCGGGTGGGAGGTGGGAGTGGGTTTGGCCAGCAGGGAAGCCATGGCAGCGGCATCAGAGGCCTCCCCTTGTGGCTACAAGGGCTTCTGCCAGTGGGGTGCTTTTGATCAGACCATGTAAGCACCCTGGAAAACCGTTTGAAGATTGACCAAACTCCAATTCAAATTGCCCTTCTCCCGCTTTCTCTTTCCCTCTCTCCCTCACTTGGTCTGACTGGTTTTGAACACTGTGCCAGACGCTGGATCCCCGACCGTGTAAGTCTGTGTGAAGCAATTTGCTGAGTGAAAAGTGCTGTATAAATCCAAGGTAAAAGTGCATCAAATGTGTGTTTTTGCAATGCATTGTGGATGCTGCCGCCCAGAGATAGAAGAAATGAGATACGGCCAAAACTGAAGTTCCCTCTGCAGACACCGCTACACAATGAAAATGACCAAATTGTATAATGCTACACTGTAGGAGAAGCCACTGAAAAATAAAATGCCACCATTCAAATTAAAAAAAAATCCTAATATAAACACATTTTACAAGAAATACATTGTGAGGGATGATATGCTGATTTACCGATTTGGTCTCTGTTTTACAGCTTGTCTGCAAGTGTTTGCTCAACATTAGCCAGTCAATTTTTAAAGAATGTTTCTCCTTTAATGGCCACAGCTGCAAACTATTACCTGAGAGCTGCTTTCTTTTCAGATTTGTTAAAAAAAAACAAAAAAGAAAAGAAGCTATTTTCAAACCTTTGCCTTGAGGGAGGTTTTTGCGTTTCTGAGACAGGACGCACATTTTACACAGGTGGCTGCCAACACCAATACAGATACATGAGGGTGTGCATTATTTCACCACCATATTTCAGCTGGCAGAGCAGACTGCTGCCCACGCACGGAAACCTTCACCAAACCACAGTGTGTAGCACCCGCCACACTAACACCTTGAACCGGGATGGAATTAAGTCAAATTGTAGGGCTTCCACCTACACCTTGTACAAGAATAGCATAATGGGAGTTGATTTTAGGCAGATTGTGCTGTTATGGCTAAAACCCTAAGAGAGAGAGAGACAGGGAGGGAGAGGGAGGAAGAGAAAAAAAAAATAAGAGTGGCGAGTGAAAGTTGAAGTCTCTGAGTAACCTATCTGAGAGCTATCTCCTGCATCGGCGCTAATCCAGTTCAACAGTCTTGGGTGCTGAAGTGATAGGCATTGCCTTTATCTGCCTGATCCCACGCGCTGGATTAGATCCTACGGCAGCACGCCGCCACACTCTTTCCTGCTCCGTCTCAATACGCTGACCCTTCTCTGAGTGAGGAGACTCCGGTGAGGAAAGGAGGGGAGCTTTGTGGGGGTCACGCCGGTTGAAAAAGACACAGGTCACAGGGATCAGACAATGACCATGATAAGCCTTATCCAATCAAATCCAATACATCTGATGGGGCCAATCTCGGTCTCAGCTAATGGCCTTCAATTTGATGCTGAGATCGGTTGGTACCTTGGGCCAGATGACAAGTGACAGATTGATGACAGCATTTTAAGAGCCAGTGAAGCTTGTCAGGAGGCAGCCATGATTTGAAAGGCTTTTGTGACAGGACGAGTGGGGGGGGTCTCACCACATTGGTTTTGCATTGACAGTCCGGCTTTCAGGACAAAAAAATGACACTATCCACGTGCAGTACTTATCTTTTGTCCTGTGCTTTTAACCCCATCAAACTGAACATTCACTGGTGTTTATGGTTGCTATGGAAAGGGCTCCAGCGGGAGGAAGGGCCTTTGCGTACGTGTATGCGAGTGTGAGTACATCGTGTTACATGGTGCAGTGAAAGGCTGGCACTGGGGTGTGAGGTGCGCTGACAGATCCACTGTCCATCCCCCCCCGGAGAAGGATGTATAATGCCCAGCCGATGATGAAGTCAGTCCCTTTGGGCGTGAGTTGGGGCTGCACCAGGGAGAGTGAGCTGGTGGTATGAGTCATTCTGGTGGTGGTGGTGTGTGTGTGTCAGATACCAGTGACCCACACACTAATTCAACCTTATTTCCTCTGTTTAACAAGAGAACAGAGGCACACACACGTGAATGTACAGTACACATGAGTTCAAAGTTCATGAACGAACATGCATGAGCATTCTCTCACACACACACACACACACACACACACACACACACACACACACACACACACACACACACACACACACACGAACACAGATACAAATCAACTGGCTGTATTCGACAGCAGGCAGAACACTGTGTACCAACCGGGCTCTCTATCTCTATCTATTCGCATCTCTCTCCTGGAAACCCGGCTTGAAATGTTGCAGATTGCTATTGTATTTCTTTACTTCAGGTGAAATGGGTACAGGCTATTCTGCTGCCTCTGTGTGTGCGTATGTCTCTCTCTCTGTGTCTCTCTCCCTCTTTCTCTCACTCACTTTCTTTCTCCGTGCAGTGGGAGAAAACATGGAGCCTCTCTCCGCCTCGATAACGCATCTAATCTATCACCAGTGTCAGGCTGAAGAATTCTGGTGTCAGTAGCGAGCGGCATGTAGAAATGTGCTGTGTATGTGTATATGTGTGTGTGTATGTGTGTGTGTGTGTGTGTGTGACAGCTCCCACCAGCCCAGCATGCTGTCTCTCTTTTGTTCCTGCTCCTGTTGAACAATATAAGCTCCCATAAGGCGCATGTTAGCCTGCTTGCCTATATGTGCTATGTGTCACTTCCCATTGGACAGACAGGAGGCTGGAGAGGTTTTTGTGTGGTGACGGAGGAGAGGAACATGAGGGAAGACAGGAAGAGAGGAAAACTAGAATTACCACCTTGTGGTTGTATGCTTCCGTGACTCAGACTAGTTTCAGATTACATCCCTGTTTATACAGAGTCATATAATATATTAACCATTTGAGTGAAATTTTGTCATAATTGCTGTGTGAAGTCTTGAGTAATGGCTGACTCTGACCTTGACCTTTAACCTTTGGCCACCACAATCTAATCAGTTCATCCTTGAGTCCAGGTGAAGGTTCTTACTAAATTAGAAGGAATTCCCTCAAGGTGTTACTGAGATATTGCGTTCACAAGGCCAAAACTGCAATTTGTGAGGTCACCACAACCTTGACCTTTGACCTTTGACCACCAAAATCTGATCAGTTCATCCTTGAGTCCAAGTTAATGCTTGTGCCAAATTTGAAGATACTGTGTATATGAGAGCAGGATGGATGGACGGACAGATGGATGTATGGACAGCTGGACGGCTGTTGCCGGCGCGGAGGTGTAAAAAAGTGGAGAGGAGGAAAAAAAAAAAAGGTTCGGAGGAAAGGTGAGTGAAAAAGAGAGGCTGCATGAGGCGGGAGGGGCAGGAGAAAGACTCCACTCCTCGTGTAATTCTCTCCCTAACCTGCTCATGTGGTGGCACTACAGTATATCTGCTCAAATGACCTGAGCCTTAGTCAATACAAGGAGCAGTTACTTCATATTTTTGGCCAGGCACCATAAAGCCTATTGATTTGCCTTCCCGCTCCATGTACAAAGCAGTTAACCCTCTCTATACAACATCTTCCCTCATCTGTTTGGACAAAACAGATGTACCCATCCAATCATGCCTGATAACCATTCAAATAACCGGTTCTTTATTAGCATCGATTGTCAGTGAATATCGAAACGCAAACATCCTATTAAAGTTCTTCCCAGCGAGTCTTAACAGCCAATTGTACAACAGCTGCGTCTGTAATAGCTCTATCTGAGACTCATTCAGCTCCATTTTAGCTCTGTAATATTGCCATCTCTCTCGGTCACATAACTCACAACCCTAAACATGATTGTATCAGCACTTTCCCCAGTCCCCCCCCCCCCCCCACCAAGAGTCCAAATAGAAACCAGAGACCGCCGCTGCATGCATCAGGGGTCTGTGGCGGGATGAGATCAGGCCTCAACTCTAATCAGCCCAAACACACACATTAAACACAGCAGCACAATGCGAGGCCTATATTTAGCTCGGCATTAAAACACTGAACTGTGGCCAGCGTGCTGGTGATGGACGCAGGCCAAGAAGGTTCAGAGAGAGCAGAAACGGAGGGATGTGGTGGGGAGGGATTTTGTGCTTAGCCCTCAAGAATGGGGTTCAACAGAAAAGGAGAAGCCACTGTTTCTACTCAACTGGAGAGAAATTGTTTGTATAGAGAATAATATTAATAATATTACGCCTGGCATCTACAGTACTCCACAGTGCTTTTTAGTTTGAAATGTACAGGGTTGCCTTGTAGTCTGAAGAAACGGAGACCTTTTGGTAACAATGACGTAGGCTCTGTTCAGACCTGGTATTGACATCCTCCGGTGATTCGATCTCAAGTGGACAGGTCTAAGTTCAGGCGTGAACGCACCCAAGATGCTTTCAGGATGCATCTGAGAGCCGATCACTCAGACCACATTCAGAGGTGGTCTGGGCCACAGTCAATTTCATAATGAACTAAAAATGTTTTACTATTTATAGTTTCAAATGGATAAAACTGTGAAGAGCTATGTCAGTGTAAAGGTCTTGTATGTATGCATCTTCAGCTGTGATAGGGAGCTAATGTGGTCGCCCGGACGCCATTTCAAAAATGAAAACATGTTAATGTGGACACGGTGACAGACAGAGGAACAGAGGCAGCTAACAGAGAGGAAGATGAGGTGGATTAAACAAGCACAGAATGGAAAAGAAGTGTGTCTCGGAATGAAAATTGTGGTGTTAAAGGGGAGGTGAGAAAAAGGAGTCAGCACTGTGGCTACTCCCAGCAGAGACGCAGCAGCATTCACACCTCACCCTTGGTGATGACAACTATTTAGTCCTATTGAGGCTTTATATACAGACAGCACCATCACAATATATGATACCAGGATAAAACCACTGCTTATGTTAATATACACAGCCACGCACAAGCTTAACAATTCCATGTTTTCAGCACACAAGTAACAAATACCTCCTCACAAAAGCCTTTCTTCTAATAACGGAGCCTTTTCCCCAGGGGAATTTATGCTTCAAAGGTGAAGCTCTTGCTGTTATGATGCATGTGTTCAAGAGGAAAGAAAAACTATGCTTATTTCATGTGAGCAAATAAGCAACGGACAAAGCAATCACGCAACCATTACATGCAGCACACACAGCCGACGCATTGATGGTTAGACAAAAGTTATTACAGGAATGTCAAACAGTCTGAACCAGAGGAAAATACCACACCGCCTGTTTTCTCCCTTTCGGCGTGTTTCAAAGTAGATCACAAAGATATGTGAATCAGAAAGTATCTGGGAAAAAGGCTCAGGTGAGGGGCAAATTAGCTGGAAATTGTTTCAATTTCTCCCACCGGATTTGTGAGATATAAATGTGGGACAAGATTGGCAGGTAGAAGTGAGATACTGGGAAATTATAGCCAGCGGGATCGGCCGCGGTAAATGAGACAATAAAAGCACTTCAATCAAGCCCACCTTTTACACCTGTAATGCATGTGGGCTTCAACAACCTCGCTATAGGTGAGCGAGCGTGCTATTGATGAATGTATGATATTGCTATAAGGCTCTGACACTGAGTGAAGTCTTCATCAAGGCCACATTAGTGCGGAGCCTCTGTGACATGAGCTGCACCTATTACAGATGAGCACGTGGCGTGTGATGAGACATGAGCGTGAAGGAGTCTGTGGAGAAGCCAAGGACATAAGGAAAGGAGAGAAGTGTTGGGAGACGCACATATACTCACTATTCACTTTATTAGGAACACCTATACACCTGCTTAATCATGCAAATATCCAGTCGGCCAATCACGTGGCCTGATGCGCCAGATGGTTTGTTGCACAGAACCATCTGGGAAGGCTTCATTGGAAACTGTTTGGAAAAGTGCAGGCGCTTCCAAAGAAAATGTAAAAAAATACTTGGCAGGTGATTGGATGAACCATCTGTCCATCATGTGACGTAGAACAGCGCCAAAGAAGAGACACAATACAACAGGAAGCTACAGTCTGAGGAGTTTTGAAGGGTGGTTAGCATGACGGTTTGCACATTCAAGGCACCGTGACGGACACCAGCACAGTCGCTGCTGGGTGGCTGCAAGTAGTTCCTCCCTCAGAGGATGCTGATCGGTCCGAATCACTGTGGCTCGGCTACAGACAAATAGTTTGGAGCCTTGCAAGATGGATTCCTGTTTGCAAGCAACCCAGCTGCCTTGCCAGGTTAGTACAATGTATATAATCATGCAGATACAGTTTATGTTCACATCAAACTCCAGAGCTAGGAAAAATGTCACCTCATTGACTTCAGCCAGTGAGCGGCAGTTTTCAGCATTGCTGCTGAGCCTGTGCATCTCTTCACTGCAACAATTTTCTTCTAATGGCAGCTTCCAGCATGATAATGTCACCATGTCACAAGGCAAAAGTCCTCTCACACTGGTGAGTTCAGTGGACTTCAGAGGCCTCCCCAGTCACCAGGTCCACCAGGCCCTACCCAGTACCAGTGTAGTGGTCGTGATGAGGCGCTCAGTGAGTGTATATAACAGTCACATGGAAAAACTGAGAGAAAGAGAAAGATTATTCTCAGGAGCAGGATAATGTGGAAATAGTAATCTGCAGGATCCATATTTTTGTTTATTTCTGGCATCATCCTTGATCAGTCAATAAGTCATTGCCGAGGTATTTTTGTGCTGCTTGTGTGTGCATCCTGTACCCAGAGTTATTTTCCTTGGATTTTCTGTTACTGAAATCCATTTACCATAAATCTTGTCTTTTTTCCCCAGTAAGTTACTGATTCCAAATAATCCTCATTGCTGCTTCTCATCAAATACACACTACAACATGTGCACCGCAGGGTTTTTCCTCTCTGTGTTTATCATGTGAACATGGAATGAACTCAATCAATCAGAATATACTGTAGATGAGCAATATAATAAAAATATCAGACTAGTTTAGAGGAGTGAGGCGGGGTTATTGAGGTATAGACAGGCCTAGGTGGTCAGGAGAGGAAGTCTACCGCTCCTTCACATGACATCACACCAACTCCATACCACACTTATCTCCATGGAGACTGATGTCACAACCTTTCACCTCCTGTTACCTCGAACCTACCCAGTTCCCAGCAGCCCCCTGGATAATTAGAGCTCCTCCTGTAGGTTTCCACAAAGAGGCAAAGGATGAGATGGGACACCACACGCGAACCTTTAACCTCTGCTGGCCAACAGAAAAAAAAAAGTAAGGAGGGGTGGAGGGGGGGAGGGCTAAGAAAGTAGGATGAGCTACGAGGGACGGCGGCTTATCCAATCAGTTGTTTGCAGGGGGACAGTGATGCTACTGATGAGTTGGGGGGTGGGTGGGGTGTGCGTGTGTGTGTGTGTGTTTGGATTGTCTGACCCCATTCAACATGCTCACAAGAAAAGCAGGCCAAAACCCCTGTGCTGGACAAGGGTTGCCATGGTAACCTCTCTCCCCTTGGGCACAGGAGCAGCAGGGAATCAACTGAAAGTGTGTGTCCATGTGAATGTGTGTGTGTGTGTGTGTGTGTAGATATGCTTGGACATATAAAAAACTATTATGTCATCACCATTGTTTGTGCTCAGGATGAACTGGTTAAGACGACGCGTTGATCATCTTTACTTGTTTCAGAGTCGCCCCCCCCCCCAAGTGAGAATACATGGTAACTTCAACTTGCCAGGAAACAACTGCATTCCAGCACAAACACTCTCTTACACTGAAAACAGGATATGTCGGGTCATGGCTCCAGCTCAACCTGATTTATCTCCGTAGGTTAACAGCTTTTTGGTGCAGCTACAACACCAACACTGTGACTTTGGTATCGGCCCACACATTTATTTTGTTTCCTTCCCTGAAACAAACGGTGCTCTTCACATTTTCCATTTTGGAATTACATAATTTGATTTGCAGACATTTCCTGTTAATGGCGGGGCTGAGTGTCAACGAGGCGCCATACACAAATACTAATATAAAATGCAAAATGATTTGCATATTCCACAGTACTAATTACACTTCTTTATCTCATATTATTGTGTAGTGAAAATCTTTTTAAGGCACTGAAATTAAACACTTCCTCTATCTGTTATGGGAGCATGACATCAGAAAAAAACAGCCTGCTTTATGGTGATGAAATAGGCTCTTAAATAATGTAACCTGTGTAACAGAATATTCTACATGATTTAAAATACAATAATCAGATGAAAAAGCCTTTATTCGATTTAATTTATTACCGCATCGCTGTCTAACTGATGCCATACTATACATATTAATGCAAATGTGTGTGTACGTCTTTGTGTGCGTGTGTGTGTGTCTGCGTGGCCTAATTATCCAACCAATGGGATCAATGTACTTAGCATTACATGTCTATGAGGGCTACGTGCATGAAAAGCAAAACACTAATTGAATTAAAAAATAGCTTTACTGTACATAAAGAATCCAGCCAAGCCAAGAGTCTAGACGACACTCTGTAAAGTACATCCAAGTGAGCATGTGTAATGCTGTCTGCACATAAAACACACTAATGACTTTCAGGCATATTTGTTCTGTGTGCGAGCAGTAAACAAGGCCTTGATTCATATGCTGCTAATTAGAAAACACTGTGAATAATGACTTATGGTCTTGTGTTCTCAACATTGCTACGCACATTATGACATTTACTGCGAGCAACACAAGCGCATGATCACACAGGCACATGCTTGTGTGCACAGGGACTCCACTGACTCCATAGACCGCAGCTGTGCATCCCTGTTTCCACATTAGACATGCAAAGCAGCAACACGCCTGCTTCTTCCTGTAGACCAGGGGATCAGAGATACTCATCAGTAGAGACATGTGTTGGTGACAGAGTATCTTCCTTTATCCCCCAAAACACTCCGACACAAACAAACCCACACACACACACACACACACCCCATCCTCTCTCTCATCCGCTCATAACTCATACACACGCTCTGGAGTGGCAGAAGGGGAAAATGCTGTGTATGCAGAACAGACGAGCAGCGCACGCTCAGGTCACAGTGAGTTGAAAGAGAAGGAGAGAGACAGAGACGGAGAAGGTGGAGAGGAATGTGTCTGTGTGTCTGTGTGTACACTGTGTGTGATTCCAGCACATTTTGTAGTCTATGAATCTTCACTAAAGCTCTTTAAAATTGCCCACCAATCTTGCGTTAGGATTTAATGCCTGCTTCTCTCCAGAAGGAATAGACCAGCCATTTAAAGTATGCTAATTCAGTGGCACTAAATACACTGCTTTAAATGTCAACCTTCCATTATTACACGCACTCTGCCTGCCTCAGGACCGGTGTGGAATCGTAAACACACACACACACACACACACGCACACACGCACACACGCACACAGACACAGCACACATGCACAAACACAAACACACAGAGATTCACAAATCAGGCTCCTGCAAGGACACAAGGAATATAAAGACTTATAGATCAAAACCACTTTATAAAATCAATAGCTGAATGAACAAAGGCCATTTGCCACAAAGGTGCATTATTAAAGCAGCTTTTAGCCATGTTGAAGGGAGAATGAGGGAGCAATAGAAAGATACAGGAGAGAGGAAGGGAGAGAGAAAGAAGCGAGCGAGGCGTCAGTGAAGATCCTGTGGCTACATCAACACTAACATGTTTTTGTTTAAAAAAGCATCACTTTTGCTACATTCATGCCTGGCGTCCACACTACTCCGGAGACTTTTAGAGACGCTGCTGGCCCCGTTTCAGTTTGAAAACTGGGGTTGTTTTAGTCTGGATGGAGACTTTTGGAAATGATGAGGCAGAGACCCAGATCCGTCCCTGATTGGGTATCCTCCCCTGATTCGTCGTGTTCCTATCATATGAATCTTTTCTGAGAGAAAACAACAACTCCCATTCTACATTTCTCACCGCCATGACCCCTGCCCTATAGTCATGTGTCACTTCATCTGACAGTTTAAGCAAAGAAATCTATGCTCTTACTTTTCATCATTGCTGTTCCTTGTACATGGTATTCTCTGTAACTAAGGAACCAACTGCAGAGCAGGCAATCTGCTTCCTGTTTACACTGGCACACCAATGCCCAGTGTACACGAACGGTCATGTGATATGTGTTTTCAGGCCTGTTAGTGTGGACAGAGATTATTACTGATACAGTCGGCTGGATGGAGATCATTTTCATTTTAAAGCCGCGGTTTAAAATGAAAACATATTAGTGTGGACGTGGCCGGAGTCATCCAGGTCATGGTCTTTCTAAGCGCCGTACGAAGGCAGCTGGACTTTGCCGGAGGGTTGAGGTCACATGTGAGTTAAGAATTCACATGTGACATTAACAACCCAGAAGAGGTTAAATACCTGGGACTCTCCACCAGTCAGTTAGTAACAGACTTTCGGATGTGAGGTGAAACATTTTAAAGAACCTCAAGCAAGTCCAGTTTCCTTTGTGTAGCACTTAGTAAGACAACAAGACAGACAAAGATGTAGACATGGAAGATAACAGTGAGTGTCTGAGAGAGAGAGATACAGTCTAAGTCATATCCAGCAGTAAAGCTACAACAAGCAAAAAGCAATCAGCTTGCAAACAGCCAACAAGATGCCTGACACTCCTCCCCAACCAAGGGTGACAGCACCATTAATTCTATTAACCCTATTAGTATTCCATCCCCATCGCCTGACTGAGTCAATACACACCTCCATCACACTGCAAAGCTTCTGCTTCCCTCTTCCATATGCAAAGGGAGTGGGGAGCAGCAGAGGGTTCAGGGATGAATGGATAAATAGGAGCCCAGACAGAGGAGGCACTTTCCCTGCTCAGGGAGGTGGACCGAGATGGACCAGCCCGCTCTGTCAGACCTGTATCTCTGTCTATGACACTAACACTGACAGACACACAGCGCCATGTGGCGATCATGGCACTGTGTGCCTGCAAGAGCAGAGATGTTTTACAAGCCATCCCATTTGTCTGCAGGTCACATTTGGGAAATAGGATAACAGGGCGTCTTGAAGTTTTGGTGTGTCAGCACTTTTTGAAAGCTCAGAGAAAACTAACACATTCATGCTAATCCAAACTGAAATTTAATTTTTCAGTAATAAAACACAAGCATCCTGAACAGGCCAAAATCCACAGGCCTCCTTTCATGTAAAAATGCATCTCATAGCCGAGTGGTTGGGGCAACCACAGTCGTCCACTCCCGACTGGCCTGTCATTTCCTGTCACTCTTCACTATCCTATCTAATAAAGGCACAAAGCTAATGCTAAAGCTAATGTGAGACTTCTGAATGGACTGTGAACTTTGCTCCCGGATACTTCCAGTGTACGTGTTCCTGTGATGGTTTTGTGTCATGGCCAAAACAAAGAGGATGGATGATTACAGTGACTCATAAAATTTTCAACATATTGTCTTAAGAGAGCCTTGAAAAATCCAAACCTAAACCATGAGGCCCTTGATTCTTGGTGAAATAAAATGTCAATGAAATTCAGTGTATCATTATCTTCTCATTGCAGAAACTAGTTCACTGTCCACTGCTGACAGAGAAGCCGGGGCAGTTTCTGATGAATGGAAATGAGCAGGGTTTCTTTTGGGTTTTTTTTGTTTCTAATTTTAACAAGAAAACCTGTCACTGCTCGACTTTTTCTTTCTCTCCTAATCACTGTCCTTAAGATGCTGATGCTCATAAATTAAAATCCTTTATTTAAAGACTTTCAGGATCAAAGAAGGATGAAAAATAATGAAAACAGGATGGTCTGGTGTAAAGCTGTGGACTGTAGCAAGGAGAGAGCGTAGCAGATGAGCTGAGGTCCATCTTGTTCCCCCTCTACTCCCCATCCGCCTCCAGCTCAGGGTGGGTGTGCAAGGTTGCCAACAGACACAAGTGTACCAAGTATGTAGGACAGCGCCATTAGGACATTAGTGCCGGTCAGCAGCCAGCCAGTTTGTGTGTGTGAGAGAGAGTGTGTGTCTGTGTGTGTGTGTGTGTGGAGAAGAAATTGGTGATGTGCGATAACACCCTGGGGCAGGAGGCGCAAACTGATACCGTGCTTGATTGGTAAATATTTCTGAGGATCTCAAAATTAGACAGGAAGCGGCAAGGTGCCCCCCCCCCTCCTCCAAACTCATCAGTTCCTGCACATTGGGGTGTGTTAGCGTGAATCTGTGTGGGCGTGACTGAGGCTGCTCACAACGATGTTTGCTTAAATAGGCGTCTCTCTTTATTCAGAAACGCACATAGCCCCGAGGATTTAAACCAACAACCCTGCAGCCCTTTATTCTTCCCTGCTCAAACAGCACAGCTACTGCACTCGCACAAACACGCAGCACTGCGCTCCCGCCCTGAGCTACAGCGAGAGTCAGAGCCATAAAGGGTTGTGACAGCTCTTCCTCCACAAATACAGCGCAGCTATACGGCACTGAGGGGCTGTCTCCGCCGTGTGCGGAGCTGAGAGAGGGAGCGAGCATGATCTTTCCTGCTGCCTGGCCTGACTGATTCATGCCCATATTACCTGAGGGATTTGCTATTTCCTCTGTAAAAATCCACTTTTGTGAGGTAATGTCTAGCATTAGCAGTGGGGGCCGTGGAGGGTTTTGTTACACTAAAAATCTTCTGCCAAAAAGCACACAAGATTACCGTGAAATCCAAAAAGGAAGCATGTTACACTACACTGTCATTTTCTCTTACTCTTGCTCTATCGCCACTCGGCCAGATTTAGGATGAGATCATTCTCCTAAGAGGGAACGTTCATCTACTTTCACACGTCTGTGCTTTCAAATTCAAATTTCAGAGCTCAGTGTTACTGATAGCTTGATTTGAATGTACCATTCAAATACGAGCTAAGCTGGCAGATCAGGTACACTGTCCCTTTTTTTTTTTAAATTTTCTTTAATTAGCTAAAGAAACGAAGCTGTAAGACCCACATCAAACAATACCCGCTTTCTCCATTTTCTCTTTTTCATGAGCTGACCACAGACTCCGGCCAGACGGCTCCATGTTTTGGTACCTCGGTCCAGATCCCCCCATAACTCTCTGGCTTCCTGTTATCCCACAACTGGGCTTTCTGTCTCTTTGTGGAAAAACACATTTCTTTTCTCTTCCCCTTTTTCTCTCCACGTCTGCGCTGCTTGTTCTTCTCACTGTAAAAACCACATAAATGTTTGGGTCAACAAAAACCCAGCAGCTTGTTTTTCCATCATTGAATGCAAGGGGCGGTTGGGGGGGGGGGGGGGCATGGAGGTCTTGTGGGAAGCATTCATAGCAAGTTGATATAGTGCCCCCCCCCCCCCCGACCGCTGCTTACACCCTCTTTGTTCCCCTACAACAGGAGGCTAAATAACTGTGTCCATATGTGGGAAGTAACTACGAGGAGAAAGAAGAGGAGGAGGAGGGAGGAGGAAAAGGAGGAGAGAGGGGTGTTTGGTTAGTTAACGGTTTTTTTGGCAGACCCAGGGAGGTATTTTCTGTCTTAGAGGAGGGTAGGGGGCAGACAAGGGATACCCCCTTGAGGCACACATACACACACATACACACACTCTCTCTGAAGGGACTGGTAAAAAGGAAAGGTCATAGTGCATTAGCAATGAGCCAGGAGGACAACAGTTAGCACCTAGCATGAAGAGAGAGAGAGAGAGAGAGAGAAGAGAGAGAGAGAGTGGGAGACAGGAAACTGCAGATGGCAAGAGGAGCAGTGTACTCACCACACACTCATGTGCTACAATATACGGGCCAGAATAAACAGTGTCAGGATCAGTATCGGCTGGGTACAGAATATCCCACTGTACCTGAGAGGGGGAAGCAAAACAACCCGGATTCTGTGTTGGACGAGCAGCTACAATTTAGCATTGGCTTTCAATTGCATATAGTTTACAGTATGGTCATTAGTCATTTTATTTTATTCACTTGTTTTATTGTAATTATGTTGTAAATTGTATTTATTTCTATTTTATATGTTCTTTTATTATTAATTTTCTTATGTTTGTTTTTGTTTCTGTGAAGCACTTTGAACTGCACTCACCTGTATGAAGTACAATACAAATAAAGTTTGTTTGATTGATTGATTAAGGAAATTTTGACTATTTTACATAACAAACAGAAAAAGAAAGTCAAAGCTTTGTTGTTAGGATTTTATAAATCAAGTGTTGTCCCAAAGGGGATTCTTTATGTGTATGAGGAGTTGAGGGTGTTAATGCAGAGCCGCAGATGTCATATGTCCTTTCACGCAGGTGTAAAGCCATAAGGGGGGCAAGGGGGGCCTTTGAGGTCAAAGGTCACCAAATCCCCTCATAAGCTACCTAATGTGAAAAGGGAACGGAGTGTGTTGCAGGGTCAAGAGGAAACCTTAATGAGGCAACCGGGGTATCATGAACTGTTTCCGGGTGGATATAAAGTTAATCCCGAAGATTTAGCCGACAGTGTGTCTTTAACCAGATTACCTCACAATAATCGGCTGAACATCAGTGCAAAGAACTCAGTTTGATGTCTAGCCATAACAGTTTCATGACACCGACCAATCCTCTCATTCTCTATAAATTACAGCGTCTAATCTACAGTATATACGTAGGTCCCAGACATCAGCAAAGCCCGGATCACCTACTGCAATCCTCTGGGTGCAGCACAATAGGGAATCATAATCTCAATTCCTTACAAAGGCATGGAGCTGGTGCTGAGCAGATGACGAGTGTGTGTGTGTGTGTGTGTGTGTGTGTGTGTGTGTGTGTGTGTGTGTGTGTGCGCAAACGTTCATACATGCATAAATGGTTTTCGGTCTCTTGGGTGTCTCTTGGTCTGTGCCCCTCCACTGAACACGTGTGTGTGTGTGTGAGGGTTAAGGCCGAGGGGGTGTTAAGGCCAGACGGAGGCAGAGGGGTTTAGGGATGTGTGTGAGGAATGCAGGGTCCTGGGGGCAATGGCAGGGATGAACTGGGGTGAACAGACAGCCAGCGATATGGAAAGATAGGAGCCCACCCCTCCCACCCACGGAGAGTTGCCACCATATGACCCCTTTCATACACCTCATCTGTCTGCCTCACACTTTCCATTTATTTATTCTCCCTTTCTCTTAATGCTTGGCTAATGCCAGCTGAAAGGCAAATGACTATAAATGGTGCATTCCTTTGCCATCTGAACATGCGCGCCTGATCGCGTGTACCTGCGCGTGCCTGTGCTCGCCTCTGCGTGTGCACATGTAAGGGATCCAAACGGTGCGCGTGCAAACTGGGGCCAGCTGAAGTTATGAGGCTGGAGCAGAACTGCAGGATGGGAAGGGTAAGGGGGTGAGGAAGGGGGGCAAGATGGTCACACATCAGCAGTTGTGTGAGGGCCTGCCGTCCCTACTTCCTGCCAGAGATTGGTCTGAAGGGAGGCCCTCCATAATTCAATAACAATAATCCCCAATGAAAGCCCAATAAAGCAGGCCGCTGTGGGGCGGAACTAACTGGCCATGCGCCTCCTCCTTCTCCAAACCATCCGTCCATCACTGATTGGGGAGAGAGACTGGGATGGAGAAATGGGGTAGTGGGGTGGGGGTCTGGGGAACAGGCCCAGCTGACGTGCCGCCTGCAGCCAGCAGCCAGGCAGGCAGACAGAGACAGGGATCCTGTCTACCCCCCCACCTCCACCTCCCTCCTGTCGATCCCCAGCCCACCTCACCCCAGTCTGCTCCCCTGCAGAGTGCAGCTGCCTCCCATAGTTCCCTGGATGACTGAGCGGCCATGACCGCTAACTTGGCCTGCAACCCACCACACAGACACACAACATCACACAGACACACACACAGACACAGACAATTGACACCTAAACAGACTGGCGTATAGAGGAGCCTGTCTCAGTAGGGGTCACCTATCGATCACGTTTTGGTCAAATCAATCACCTGTCCTTTAATGCGGCGTGACGGCTGATTGACCTCTGGAATCCATAACATTATTATTTATGACATGATGTTCCACACATTCATGACCCTCCCCCTAACAACGCCACAACACTTCACCTGAGGTGATGAACTCACTGTAGTAAGAAGAAGAATTAGATTTAGAGCCTATTTAGAATCATTATACTATAAAGGTCACAAAATCTGTTATTATGATGAAACAGTGGAGTGCATCAGTGGCCACATGCATGACGTGTGCACCTCTGTGTGTTAAGCCTCTCTGTCTGCGTCTACGTGAACGATTATGACTTCAGTAGGAGCTTATCTTGGTTTATACTTGCATTAACATGATCTGAGCTGTTGCTGTGCGTGATGCACTGTATTCTTTGGCTATCCATTTGGTTGCTCGGTCAACCAGTGTCTGAGCAAGCCCTTTGGAGTCACTCAGCTACGACCACACAAACAATACAGTAAGTGGCTCAGATGAGACCAAATTGCCTCTAATGCTTTCATAAGGCCAAGAGATGTAATACAGCAGACAACAAACAGTAACTAAGGTATAAGAATGTACTAATTAAAGTTAATTAAAGCATGGGAGTTTCTCATCTGTGCTACGCCTTTGATCTTTCAGAAACAGCTAATTTGTTGTTTCATGCACAGTGTGTGCGTTTGTGCATGTGCGCATATGTGCGTGCGTGTGTGTTGCAAGACAGACAAGTGTAAGGTTTTTCAGTATTTTGCAAATTTACTTGAAATTTAAACAAATGGAAATTATGACGTTAAATTTACTGAAAGTCTGACTCACAGCTCAGTAGACTGTATGTCTGTGGACATTCTTTTTAAAGGTCCAATATTGTATTAAGTGAGATTTCCATGTCTTTTTTGATTATAAAGCAGGTCTAGGCTCTATATTAATATTGTGAAAGTATCAGTGCGCTCAGTCCACAGAGAAATGCACACAGGCTTTATTCAGAAACTGAGCCTTAAAACAAGCCGTCAGGACTTTTGTAATTTTGTGATGTCACAAAAAAAACAGTCACCGCTCTCAGCCACGCCCCAAGCCCAGCCCGCCTGGACCCACCATCCAACCTTGCAGGATTTGGTTTCTCTGAGTGTTTACCTGAAATCTGCTATATTTTTATTTGGGCATTCAGTAAACAGTCAGCCAATCAGAAGAAGGACTCGGAGTCTCTCTTCTGATTGGCTCACTGACCCGTTGTTACTAGAGCTTCAGAGAGAAGCCCGAGAGAGGACATGTAAAACTACACTAAGATGGTTTTTGATTCTGAAAACCACAACTATATCTTCTTACAGATGTCAGAACTTCAAATAAAACACAAGAGAAGTATAAAATACGGGAACTTTAACGAAAACTACTGTGAAAAAAGAGGAACTATGTTTGTCTCTTGAACTGATTTTAGTTTAGTTTATTGGATGACTTCACAGACATGTAGAAAAAGCATATTAAATGTCAAACTTTCTCACAAGCTATTTGTTAGCATCAGTCTACAACCCTGGACAGCTGTCTTTCATAAATTAAACAAGAACTTTGGTATGTGCCTCTGACAGGCTGTGGTTTACTTTTACTCTTAGCTGCTTGTCTGAGGAAATGAAGGCATCATTTTTAATGTCCAACACATTTCAAAATTCATGTGATGAAACAAAAAAACTTCAGATACAGACCCTGGGGTCACATCAACTGGTGAGGTGTGTGTGTGTATGTGTGCCTGTACAGTATGTTTACAGCCATATATCTGTATGCGTGTGTGTGTGTATTTGCATGTAGATGCATGCCTTTGTTCCTCTGTGTGTGTGTGTGTGTGTGTGTGTGTAGGGCGCTGCCTGTTGACAGATGAGAGCTGCGCTGTGAGAGGGTCTCAGAGAGGCCTGACAGATCTGTGACAGAGTGTGCCTGAGGAGAGAGGCCTCCATGTTAATCCACACTCATACATGTTAACTACACTTGGATAGCGCCATGCCGAGCCGCCTTAACACAGTCTGGTACGGTTCGACACGGCCACCCCTCTTCAGAACCCCTGTGAGAGCCCCAAAAAGGAGCCTGCCAGAGCCAAAACAGGCCTCTTCTTCACATAATGCCACTACAATTTGCAAACACAGGCAGGCACGCTAGCTAGCAAACAAACGCACCCACTACCACTTACACACTGTGAAAGTCAAAGCAAGGCTGTCATTAAGCGAGCAGACTGGGAGACTGAAAATACAAGCAGACGGGGAGCTAACAAAGCAGCTGGGGGGGAAAAAAAGGAAGACAACTTACTTAGTTACTTACTTGCTGTCTGAAATAAGCAGTTGTTTTAATGATGGAGAGGCCACGAGCTAAGACTGTGGGGAAAAAAAACGACAATGCGTGCAGTCACTTTGTTTATGCTTTGACTTAAACGCTCATTAAAAAAAAAAAGACTATTCTGGCCAGCACTGATGCAGAGATCCAGACCAGTTAAAGCAGAACATAGTTGCTGTGAGTGGAGAGAGCTTTGGGGGGAGCTCTGAGATTGGTCGCAGCTGGCATATTTGCTTAGTGAGGACACTTCCTCTCTAGCCGGGTCTTCGTAGAGAATGGAGTAGAAGTGTGAGGTCCTGGCCAAATGGGCACCTCATTTGGCACCAAAACCCATCTCTGTTTAAACACAGTCTCGTGCCAGAAGTAAAAGAGAAGCTGAAATATCTTTATTCGACCAGTCCCCGAGCAGGGTTTTAGTGTCGCTTCATTACGTTCTGAGAGTAAATATTGAGAGCAGGGATCGCCAACAATGATTCATTTCTCCTTACTGCTCAGTGGGGTCAAACAGAACAGAACGGGCTGAAATACTCCTTAAACAAAACTGACAGCTCATGACTGTTTCATATTCCCAGAGATCCTCAACAAAAGTCTGGACCGGAGCACGCTGGAGTGATGTTGACACGGATGGAAGGGAAAGGTGTGTTTACCTTGAGGAGCTTGAGTACAGGCTGTCTAATCCGCTTCTTGTGGGAACCTGTAATGCCGTCTGATACCTGTTAAAGAGTGCAGACACGCAGAGGCCTCTGTGCTCTGCCCCGCGGTCATGCCTCTGAATGGCTCTTCCAAGGAGCGGTACAATAACTCATTATGAGTCACAGACAGCCTAATGTCTAACCCGCTACATTAACGCTGTAAACACAGGATACGGCGGCTGTGGCGAGGCAATACACACACACACACACACACACACACACACACACACACAGAAGCATGCACAAAACTCACACACAGTCAATTAGTGAAAGGAAGACAAAGGGGGATCAGACTGTAAGAACAGCCTTAGGCTGTTTTTAGTCAAGCAGGGAACGCTGACCAACACTGGAGCCACTAGACAACTGACTGTACCAAGCAGACCATGAACTGGAGCGCAGGAAGAGGAATGCCACTGTCCGCTTGGCCCTGCGATGAAAGATTTTTAGCATGTTTCAGGAATGTATTGTAGTGTGCTGTATTTTGAATCAATCTCATCTCTTAACACTTTTTTTTTTTTTTTTTTTTTTGTCTGTAAATCCCCACCGCCTTATCAAGTACACACAGCCAGAACAGAGGCCTTGGGATGTGCCCGGGCCTGGGGCATTCCACTTGTGTGAGTGGACACACTTGTCGTTCCTGTGTGTGCATGTGTGTGTGTAGCTGTATAGCCGTTGCGCTCACACGCCTACTAAACAAATACATCTCTTCGTGCTGGATCTGGTGTCAGTCAACAACAGCAGAGAGGGTGAATGCAGCCGCCGCCACAGTAAAAGAGGCCTGCTGGCTTCTAGGTCGGTACGTTGATGTTTTAATTACACCTTTTGCTATTTGCATGTCATTTCCCCGCCGTTACTGCTGTGCCTCTCTTCTGTCAATCCCTCCGTCCCTAATGAAGAACACAGAAATGTCAGGCAGCGAGAGAGGAGCGGAAAGGATTATGTTGAGTCTGTCCCACATCAACATCACACAACAACCCTCCAATCAACAGAAGAAGCGGCATAATGAAGATGTGAGTTTGTGCAACAGTGCGCACAGGTGTGCGCACAGGTGTGTGTGTGTACGTGTGTGTGTGAGTGTCTGCCTGTTGTCTGTGTGAATACAAATGCACGTTTGTCTGTTTAGAAGGAGTGAGCAGCAGTTTTCAACAGCCTGCAAACTGAACAATAGGGCCAATCAGACGCCTGGATCAGGCCTGATTAAAAGATGAGCTCACTATAGGTGAGTGTGTAGCGGTGGTATCTCACCAGGAGCACAATGAGTGGTAGTCATAAGAAGGCTCAACACTCCCATCAATTGTTTCTTCAAAGACAGACTGAGTGAACACTCGTGCTAAAGCAGCAGAGAGAGCAGCGGGAACAAGAAGCCATTTCCCAAAACAATCTGAGTGTTCCATCTTGATAGCCTTGAAAGACATGAGCAGAATAACAACTGGCAGTGTAAAACAGTGCTATTCTCATTACCCTCTGTGGAGTGAATAGAGAGAAGGGCTGTGAAGCAGGCTAATGAGCTAGTTAAGGTGGCAGTAAATGTCATTCCTCCTCTGGCAGGCCCCCGGGCTGCAGTGCTGCTCCACGGCACTGCTACAGGCCATTACCTGGACAGGGACGCATAAAGCTTGCGTCAGCACTTGCTGCACTGCCTGGCATTCACTCACACACACACACACACAGAAAAAAGAAAGGAGGAGCAAGGACTGTATACATACTGTAACATCACATCCCCTCTATATAACATGCATTACATTAAAAGCCTAAGTGGATCATGTTGAGGAAAAAGTGTGCGAGCTGAGGAGACACAGTCTTTAGTCGTTTTTAATCTTCTTTCCATTGACAGAAACTGTAATGAGTAAAGAGCTTTTCTGGCTGCTTTCCACTCAGGTGTTGACCGTGGTGTGCTGGCTTGTTAGCTGCTCGGCCAGTTAGTTTGACCTTTAGTAATTTATTCCCAAGTCCATCTGGAAGGATTGGATTTCCAAATTGGATCAGCGTGAGTTTACTGAAGAGTGACCAAGGACAAAGTCTGAAGGTGCTCAAAGTTTTGTCGTAAACTGACTGCGGACAGCGGGACAAACAAAGTTTGCATTTGCAGGGTCGAGCTTTTAAAAGCAGGAAAACACGCAGACAAAGACTTTGCATGTTCTGCAGTTTGAACTGAGTAATCATCCGCCTGCAGGCTCAGACGTCCATGGTGAATTTCAGGGATGAAAAGAAGCAACTGGAGGTGCAAGGACAGTGTAAGTGAATAAACTCCATCTAATTCTGAATTTACTTGAGGCGCATTTATCCAAACAGATCATAAACCCACGACACAGACAGCTTCCTTTTCAGGACAAGCTGAGCATTTGAACGTAAACACAATATGTAACAATAAATCCTTGTGGGTTTAAATGTGCCAACACTGTCAGCGTGTCAAGTGTCATGTTTATTCTACTCTGCCGATGTTTGAGTCCACACCAGCGACTCACACAGATGGAGATGGTTCAGGATCGTTGGTGGTCTCTTGAGTGTGTTGCAAAACTGGCTGGATGCTTGTTTTCAGGCTCACGCTGGTATGCTGGCTGAGCAAAGACAAAGATGATGTGAAATCAACTACACAAATGCACATATGCACACACATTTTGCACACTTTCACACCTTGAACCTAAGTGGACCATTAATCCAGCGCCCATAAAAGAAGGAGAGACCCTCCTGCACTCGCTCCAGTCTCTGAGGTCGTTGAACAAATAAACTTTCTTTGATTTTAAATAAAGCCCCGAGCTCCACTGGATTTAAATACACTCTGGCTCAGCTTCCCCACTGGTTTGAATACACCTCTGGGTCCAGCGTATGGAGTCGGGCTGCTGCCCATATGGTCCCCACTGGATTAGGCTAAGAAGCACCGGCCACATAATGGTGAGGCCCGGGGAACCATTAAAAAGCCATTAATTGTGAAGTTGGAAGCTCCTTACAGCAATGATATGCTAATATTTCTTAGCAGTGGAGACGGACAGAAGAATGAGAAGCAGCCAGATGCAATAGAAAAGAAATGCGCTGAGTGACGAGGAGGTGGGGGGAGAGGAAAATGTGAAAATGGTGAAAAGACAAACTCCAGACTGTTCCAGGTCACTGTAACTCCCTAACATCCACTTGTCTGCCAGACACACTCGCATACAAACACACACACACACACACACACACACACACACACACAGAGCACAGGGTGTGAGGGAGTAGTGGAGAATAAAGAAAAGGGGAGAGCAGAAGATAGAGAAACTGCAGCCAGCGGAAGACAAAGAGGTCAGTGTTGTGGAAAACACGCAGTCTGACATTAAAGTGATGCAGTTCAACTTACTCACTTTAGAGCCAGAAATGCATGGTTGAGAGAGCTACACGCACAAGGGAGAAGAAAAAAAAAAAAACCCAAAAAACTCAGAGGGTAGGAAGACAGAAGGGGGGGAGAAAAAAGGAGAGGAAAAGAAAAGACAAACAGAAAGTTACAGAAAATGATATAGATAAAGATAGATGGCAAAACCATCTGCCATCTGCATATCTCTTCATCTCCCATTATAATAAAAAGCGTTTATTTGGTTTGTGGTCAGGCGGCAGGGTGCGGGGGCATTCTGCTTATCTCGGCATTCCTCCGTATTGCAGAGTGGACGGGGAGAACATTAGAAAGGCTAAGTCCCCACCAAGCAGATTAAGCAGAGGCAGCCAGGGGACCTGAACGCAGATTTGGGATGCATCACCGCAAATAAGATTTAGGCTTTTCACTGGCAATTACTCACAGTACACATTTCAATGCGTAACCCCAGGAATGCAGCTGATGCGACCCTGGCTCTGAAAAGGACTTTGGCTAATCTGAGACTTGCCGCTGTACCGGAAGCTCACAGTGTGTTTCCAGCTGAACAGAGGGGCTGAACACTCCGCCCCCCCGACCCCCCTTTCTTTAAAGCGAGAAGCGGGGCTGCTTGTTATTCATGAAAAGCCACTTGAGTATAACGTGGACGTCGTTATTTCAATGTGTAGTATACGTGTCACATTACAGCACGGCTGACATGACAGAGAAATCAACACATCAGCATCAATAACCGCCGCAGCCACAATAAAGGAAGTAGCGCGGGCGTAGCTACAAAGGGCCGAGCGGCGCTGCCTGTGTGGCTCTTCTGTGTAATGAGTCCCTTCCTTATATGCGTCTTGGATGCCAATGACGGGAAAGGAGAGTGGACTTGTCATTTCCCTGTTGGCCCCCTCGGGAGCCAGGTGTCTCTCTTTAATGGAGGCATGTGGGAACTAACGTAGGTTAATGAGCTATGCAGGCCCCAGAGGACATAGGCATTATAGGCTATATGAGATCCCCTCTCATCCCTTCATCCCTTCATTTGTGTCAGACCCTCGGAGAGAAAGGAGGAACAAAAGGAGAGCGTGGCGGAATGGAGGTAGAGGTGCGATAGAGACCGAGAGAGAGAGGGAGAGAGAGAGAGAGAACAGAGAGAGCGAAGGACAGAAAGACACAACAAACAGAGCCAAAGAGAACACCAGGTCTGCCAGCCTTTTAAAACAATTAAGGCCTGGATGAGATTCACGCCGAAGCTTCCACTGCCAAGCCAGGCCCAAATGTGGCAGTAAAGGAACGGCTTAGTGAAGAGCCAGCCTAATCAGAAACAGACTCTCTACGACAACAAACCAAACCACACACACACACACACACACACACGCAGGAAAGTCGACACTTTACATATTAGAGCTCGACAGGGAGGGAAAAAAAGCCTGTGGAAACATCAAATTGTAATGAGGAACAGACTCGGTGAGAGCAGGAAGGACAGAGAGGAAGAGGCAGAGAGACGGAGAGATGTAATGATGATGAAGGGAAGAGAGCTTTAAAAATAATGGGCGTGTAAGCCCGAAACCGCAGTTGTCCTTTGAGCCAGTTTTGAAGCGTTTGTTGTGGAGTTGTACTGTATAGCTTTGCTGCGTTCCTCCTTTTGTCTCGCTCTTGGATGTGGCTTCGTCTTTTGTTTGGCTGTCTGCGGCTGCATCGCTGTATAAGCTACGAACTTAGAGCAAGCGACCGCCTGAGCACGCTGCGCTTCCGTCCCCCGAACGCAAAGGTGTGCAGCCGAGAGGGTGCAGCCGAGAGAGGAGCGAAGTGTGACGGCGGCCGGATGCTGAGGTTTGTCGGGACAGAGGATGCAGAGATGAGATGAGATGAGGTGCAGAGAGAAATACAAGCAACGCAGGAGGGATAAAGGAGGCAGATGAGGAGATGAGTTGAGGAGGAATGGGGAGAAATAGAGGTGAGAGGAGCAGAGGGAGAGAGGGGGAGGAGGAGGAGGTGTGACCAGGTTTGTGCCCAGGAGCAGAGAGCATAGCAGGGTTTGTGGCACAGCTGATGGAGAGGGAGCTTCACATTCCAGGCTTGATCCTGCATAAACCCTGTCTGTTACCGGAGATCTGATATGGAAATAAGAGGCCAGATGGGGGCTTCTATTGGCCTTATAAGGGATTGTGGCTTGGCCTGGATGGATCGCGGGTGAAAAGCCATGGAGAATGAGAAACACAGACAGAGAAGGGCAGAGACAGGAACAGGGACCAGGCGTTTGAAAAAGAGAAAAAAAACAAAACAAAACAACATGAGACAAACAGAGACGGAGATGCTGAAAAGTGGATCCGCGGGAAGAGATGCAGTGAATAGTCGTAGAGGATGAGACGAAGACCGACGGAGAAAAGAAATGGAGAATCAAACCAAGACACTGCCTTTCTGGTGATACTCTTGTTTTTCTCCTCCTCTGATGTGTTTCAGTGATCTCTGGTCTTTGAAGGGGGGGATTCATCAGTGCCCGAGAACAGAAACAATTTCCTCCTCGTCACACAATAGCAAACTTAACAATAGAACCCAGCACAACTCGATTGGTACAATTCATCCTGCTACCATTGTTTCAGACAATGTCCCAAAGGTCCACTTTATTGTAGGATTTCTGTCTACTGCCAGTAAGAATAACTTCACCCTTGAGAAAGACTGCAGATGGAGAGAAGCAAAACTCACTGAACAAAAGGAAGGATGTTTACCATGTTAACAGCCTGGGCTGTGCTGATCACAAATGAATTCAGTTAAAATCCATGTTCCCATCGTCATCCATTTTTCCAAGTAAAGCTTAACAGCAACTGTTGGTATATCCCTTCATTCCACCCCCTTTGTTCTTCAGTGTGTTTAGTACTAACAGCATTTCTTAGTCAAGATGTTCAGACAGTGGGAGCCAACAACCTGCTGAGAAACCTGATCAGCCACGCTAATCTGATCAGCCGCACTTTGTTCAAGTGTGTCTTATTTAAAGAGGACAGCACTCCCAGCATGGTGTAACCCAAACAGCGTCCTATCCCCTTTCAGCCGCGGATCCCGGGGAGCCGACGCAGTCATCTGATCTACCACACCTTCCCATCCAACCCCCCACCACCGCCGCTGCCGCCCCCTGACCCTGCAATCTAGCTCCCAGCCTAAACACAGCATACCTGCACCTGAAATATTCACCCAACCGCAACAATCTGGGCTTATTAGGGTGAAAACTCATGACACAAGTGTTTCTCGTTTCGTAATCAGTTGGAAGGCAACCAGCCCCAACCCCCCACCCCCTACCCCCTACCCCCTTCCCCCCACCCCCTCCTCCCCCTCCTCCCCAGCCTGTGTATGTGTGGGCATGCATGTATGTGTGATGAAACACTCTTGAAATTGAGTGAAAACACGTAGTGTCTTTTGAACGTATGATCAAGGGAGTTTTTGCACACCTCTCTCATACAAATATCCGAGTCAAATCTGTGTGCGCACCACACCAGAGCTGTACACACGATAAAACAAACATAAACCTCCAGCTGCATGTGCTGTGTGCACAAACGCCAAAGGTATAATACCTTAGAAAAGCAACATGCAAATTACGTAGACAGGATCTTCGCACTCTAATCACCAAATTTAACAGGCACAGGGATAACCTGAAACTGGTTTGTCTGTTTCTCTGCTAATTCATGATCGCAGTCAGCTAATATAGGCCAAACACACGCATACATGCACACGCGACACACCTCCTCTATCCATACACCCTGCTGAGCCAACAGCTGCTTCCAGCAGCTCCAAAGTGTGGCTGCCAAATGCACCGAAACACTTAACTACGACTTGACAGTAACACGTTATTCCCCACAGAAATGTTTAACTGCCCTTTTAAATGAAGTAAAAAGGAGGAACGCTGATGGTTTGCCGCTGTGCTGTGATTCCATCAAATCATCACCTCTCCGCCTTGACTGCTAATCCAATCTGACAAAGCAAACCCATGTCACCAAGCGAGGGGACGCCTCACCCCTGCCTCTGGCCGTGACCCTTACCTTTAGTCAAGTTACCGGGGGCCCAGATAATGTTTTCCCAACCGCTAACCATTAGGGTTTAATGAATAACAGCGGTGCCTGAGCTGACCTGTGACTGGAAGAGGCCTCCGGCTCCTGCTCTGTTCTTTGATATCATGACCTCGTAAATGCCCTCTCAGTGGCCTGGCATGGGTTTTTCTGGTGATGCAGGTGCTGTTCACAATCACACACATGCCCTTGCTATTTTTCTCCCTCCTTCAGTTCTTCACTTGTAACTCTGCACGCCTCCTCTTTCCTATTACACAGAATCTGTCCAGCAATCTATCCACCCACACGTTCTGACATATCACATATTTTACATGGACTGTATTTCCTCTCTATTCTGTATCTCCATTCAGACAATACCTGGTGGCGGTGGGCTCTTACACATTTTCCTCTTTCTGTTGCTATTTCAATCTCCCCAGTCTGTGTGGTGTGTAAAGGCATTATATGGCTGTGACATTGTGCTTCGTGTCACAGCTCTCTGGAGGGAACATAATGAAAGAGAGCTTTAACCTGATTCCTTTGACTAGGAATAGAAGGCAAATGGTAAATTATTTTTTTCTGGTGAAATAATGAGTGGAGTTATGTGACTATAAATACAGTTAAAGGCGCTATATGGAATTTTTTGCTCCTGCTACATAGCCAACATTAGCATTAGCAGCTGTTTACTTACCAGTCTAGGGGAAATACTGCGAGTTCAGCTTCAAACTTAATTCCTTTACTCACCAACAGCTGTCTCCAGCGGTGGAAAGCACCCTTCCTGTTCTTTTCTTCTACTGAGGTTAGCATGCTAACCAGCTAGCCTCAGCTCGGTCAGATTGTCTTGTCACTTTCCAATACCGTAGTGCTATAAACTCTTGTTTTGTAAACTCAACAATGGCTGAAGCTCTCACCAAGACTGTAAATTAAACAGCTGTTCCTGCTAACGTTAGCTATGTAGTATTAACAAAGCTTACAAATAGGTCCTTTAAAACCAGCAGATAGGTGTTAAAAACGAAGGAAACCATGGACGCTCTGGCCAGTGAACACAACACACTGTACTATGTGTTACAAGCTCCACAGAAGGAACTGTCCAATCATATTAAGACTGTAGGTGTCTTTACTGGACGGATGGACCATTAACACGGAGTCTAGGCTGACAGCTTCGTTTCATGACAGCATGAGGCCAAGACCTGACACACGGCTGTCAAGAGAAAGAGACGCCCCGTGTGTGTATGCGTGCGTTAAAGGCGCAGAAGTGACGAGAAGGTAAAGGCTGAGTGAGTGGAGATTACCAATGGCTTGAAATATTATCACATGCTATTAGCACTGTATCACTGTTCATTAGGCTGATGGCAAGCTGGAGTTACTTGACAGCCCCGCGGTAAGAGCGAGGGAGATGGAGAGAGTGAGAGAAAGAGAGGGATGAGGAGATGACTGTGCCCAGAACAAATGTAGAAAGGAAATTGGAGCAAGAGGGAAATCAGAGAAAACGATAAAGGCCTCCTTTCCTCGATCCTTCACTGTCAGGGCTTCAGCGTCCAGGTTTCAGAGGTAAACAGGAATATCTCAAAGGGAAACTGGGCAGCTGCTGTATTTAATGTGGCAGCAAGAAGGAACATGGCGTCTTACGACAATCCCTAATTCCTATAGCCATAACATTCATAATAAATGATAACCAGATGACTGTACAATGTCAAAACACATATATCAAAGAAAAGGTTTGTGCAGAGCTCATGAAAGCTTCCTGTAAACACTGTGTGATCATAGAAATGCATTAAACAATGCTGTCACCCAAGCAAGCTTAACTCTAAGGGCCCTGATAACTGCTGCTGTCTCGTATGAAGTGGGAGACGGAGGAGCAGTAAAGCTGTCTCCCTATCAGACAGAAACATTAGTCGCTGTCACACTCAGTTTGCCTTCGCACAGACAACAGTTTAGTATATCATCAAAGCCGAAACAGTTCTCATTTCCAAGATCTATTAGAGATGTGCAACTTGAAAAGACACTTGAAATGGAAGCACACATTTGCAAAGTAGATGAGAGAAATGCTGTTTTGGTTGCTTGAGTAATCTAGCATCATTATGCATGCTATCAAACACATAAACAATACATGTTTTTCTTTTTTTCCCCCATTTTGTTTCATTTCACAACAGCTTCTAATGAGGACGATCATTACGCTGCATGTTAAATAGGGGAAATTCATCAAGAACTTCAAAAAGATTCCCTTTGTTGTGGGTCACTGTTAGAGTTTCTGTGCAAGTTTCTCTCTCATTCTCCCTCTGTCCTCCCCATTCCCCCTTTTTATCTAATTTTGGACCACTCTAAGATCCAGCAGTAATGAATTGGCTAATCACAGTTATCTGGCCCATTCAAGTGCTTTGTAAAGCAAATCAATAAAACCTGGCACAGGGCCAGCCATCCACTTTGACAGACGTTGCTTGCTAATCTATTTCTGTGTTTTTTCTGTCCTAAAGATGTTTACTCTTTCTCTGTCCCTTCTCTCTCTGTGTACTTCAGCAAGGTCAGTGGGGGAGCTGAAAAAAAAAAACTCATATTCCATGCCAGCTGGCAACTCAGAGGACAAAAGTCAAGCACTGCGCACTTATAAGTTCATTTGACAGAGGGAGAAATTTTCTCTTTGATTGGTAGAACTGTTGGAAGTCACTGTGAAGCTCTGAGACTTCTACCTCAGGCAAGAAAAAATAACAAGGCCTACAACTGTTTCCACAGTAACAGATCAATAACAGCAACGCAACAACTGATAAGAATTTCTATGAATTTCGAATGTTCTTCCCGTTGTGGCTACATTGGCTGCAGACTAAACAGGAATATTGATAGGCTGGGAGGCCCTGCCTCCAAACACAGCTTCCTTGCATAATGTCTTGGAAATATTTTTGTTGTGTTTTTATTGCACATAAAACATTTGATAGCCGGGATGTGTGAGCTAGAAATACTATATTCATAAGAATGGAGGCAACTTCTTATTAAGAGGAGCATGTGGGAATATTCACCCTTACTTTTACTTGTATTTTTCTGCCCAACCAGGAAGACATGGATCTGGGTAGGAAGCAGTGTTTGATGTGGCTTCCCAGTCCTAATGACACCACTGCTCCCAACATTGGTGGAAACCACACAATCCACTACCACAGGCATAAAATGACTCCCAGAGTCTGCGTGTGAGCAACAGTGTAAAAGCAGAGCCAAGACCTATGTCTTCTTTTCCCTTTAAGGCCCCAAGTGCTTCCATACATGAGAAAATCTTCATTTGCGATGGTCATTTGCAGCACAATCAAGAAGAAAGCACGCTGGAGAAACTGGATTTCGGCAACGCTCTGTCGACAGCGAGTCTCTGGTGGAAAGTGCCTCTAATCAACAATGGGTTAATTAATCTCACTCATGAGGTTATGTCCAATTATGGGGTGCACTCAACAGGGTAATTTGTTTCCTAAAAAAATAAAAGACATTGCCAATAACAAATCTAATAAATAAAACTGAGTGTTCTGCTCAGACAAAAGAAAAAGTGATCACTGTGATAGATGAATGAATAAGGACATACGTGTATGATTCCATCTCTGTATCTTTCTGGATTTGGCGAGATCAGCATGGATGCATACTCCTGCATATCTCCTGGCTAAATTAAGCCTACATGTAAAAAAATCCATCTGTAGTAAAACTGTACAAGTATTTGTCTCTTGTTGTTAGATAATGAAAAACGCTTCCTTGGAGACACTGGCAGAGAAAAGAGCAAGCAATTAGAGGAAGAGAATGGAGAGGGAGACAGATAGAAGGAGAGAAAGCAACGGAGAGCTGTTTGAATGTGATTAATGAGATCACTGCAGGGTAGGCTCTGTCATTGTAATAGTCTGAGCAGGGAAGAGAAGGGGAAAAAGACTGTGAAAAAGAGTGAGAGACTGAGAAAGAGAGAGAGACAGGAAGAAAGAGAGTAATGAGAGGGGAAGGAGAAAAGTGAAAGAAAATGAGAGGGGACAGCCGGGTGACTGACCAGGCTACATTTAACTCACTGCTATGAAAGGAAAGAGGGAATGAGAATGAGAGAGAGAGAGAGAGAGAGAGAGAGCGAGAGAGAGAGAGAGAGAGAGAGAGAGAGAGAGAGAGTAAATCAGAGAGACTAAGAGCAGATATAAGGCCTCGGATGAATGGAGCAGCAGGGGCTCTCAGTCTTCCGCTGGCCTTTTAACAGTGAAGTGTTTAGAGAAGCCTGGACCAGGTCTGGGAGAGAGAGGGGGCTTGTACTCTTAAGACAGCCCATGAAAGACACAGCCTGCTGCTGCAGAGTGGGGCCGCCGGTGGCCGCCTCTTTATCTGCCTCAGGGTTAAGAACTGAGCAGGAGGGGGTCAAGTGGAGGCCAGGCTCCTAAAGGTCACGCAGACATCCTACCAATCCATGGCTCAATGAGCAACCTAATCATTATGGTTATAGTAATTAAACACCAATGGCAACCACCTCCACGCACAAACACCCACGCCCCACACCCCACAAAGACATAGCCTCAAAAAAAAAGCCCCCTTTGATTTTGAAAATAAATAATAGCATTTCCTATAAAAATAGCTTCTACAGATACAACAGAGGGCTCTGCTGAAGTTCCTCACTGATGTTATGTTGCGTTCAAGGCCCCCTGGCGATCAGAGGGTATTCCCCACCAAGCACAAAGCAGATGTTCATAGAGCACTTCACAATACTGTGGGATAATATTTAATGGTCATCCTGTCTTGTTGTAAAGGCTTGAAGGCTCTCTCTGTGAGCCACCCTCCACCAGCACCCTGAGGTTCAGATAATAAAATGTACCTGCATCTGCAGTTCTCAGTATAGAGCTGGTTTCCCTGTGGGACATTTGATTCAGTCTCTCTGAGAAAGTGCTGCAAGTTGTGTTGGGAAAATGTTCTTTTACTAGTAAAAGTCATTTCTGCAGGCTATGCTCGGCTTCCAGCTGTTGCCTGTGGGCAGACTGAGACTGTGTTGCTTAGTTTAACATGATTAAAAAGATTGCAGGCGGTCGAGCAGGGAGAGTCCTGAGGATGGCTGGAACATATTGGCAGCCATCATTCCGACTGAGAAATGCTCCTTATGTCTCCTTGTCACTTGCCATTTGTGTCATTTCACCGAGTTTGAAATGCTAGTTATCTGCTTCATGAACAGGTGCGTGGAGTTGGGTGGTCTTCATTTAGTTTTAAACAGGACAAATGAAACAAAGACAGTTTAACAAAGGGGTGCAATTCTCCGTTCAGTGTGGGATTAATTGGAGCTCAACATTCAATCTGAAACAAAGTGATGCAATGGTTATTGTAATTTAGTGAGAAATAACAACTTGTGACTGTGATGGTTGGGAACAAATTCTACCTGGTGGCAACTGTGACAGCGCTTTTCCCTTGCAATTGTATTTCCTTTCATGTCAGCTCAGGGTTAATGCAAGTCATGCAGCAACAATGGAGACGTTTAATAAAGACATTCAAATGACTAATTCTTTGTGTTTGTTTTTTTTTTCCTTTTTGGTTGTTTGTTTGCAATCCCATGAGGAAGCAGCACTGGCCAGCTGGAAATAACAACTGAAGGCTGTTTATAAAGTGAAGTGAACAGAGTTCATGTTCATACTTCACATATTATGGGAGCGAGTACATGTGTGTGGATGAGGTTTAGAGGATGCAGGTGACAGGATTCCTCAGTTCTGTTCACGGACTAATTTGTACCCCCGCGGGAACAGGTTTGGCATCCATTCAGTTGTTGCCATGGGCCTCAGCTGTTGCTAGGGACATCATCCGAAATGCTAGTTAGAACCTCTTTCCCTCTCTCTCTCTCTCTCTCTCTCTCTCTGTGTGTTTGTCCATCTGCCCATCTGTCTTTCATTTTTGTCCCTTCATTTCAGTCCTTTCCCACCTGTCCTCCTCATCCTCTTCGTCCCTATCCCAATTTCCTCCTCCACTACCAGGTAGAAAACCCAGGTGGGCCACAGCAAACACAGACCCCAAAGGTTTGACAGCAGCGACGGCAAATCTGCACAGCTGATCCCTCGCTTCCACATAAATATCCAGACCAGGCAAAGCCCGGCCACAGCAAAGCAGGGCCTGGACAAGTCAAGCAGGTGAGCAGCCTCTGAGCTGACAGGCGACAGACAGGCAAGGCTCTCAGATCACATTTCCTCCGAGGGCGACAAATCTAAGGACTAACTCTCTGAGGCTCGGTATGGGTGAACACAGCAGAGAAGGGTGAGAGAGGGGTTGGAGGCGAGGGGAGGGTGGGGAGGGTGGGGGGGTGGGGGGGTCGGCCACTTGTCCACCAGGGCCCCCGTAGGAGCAGCTGCCGGCATTTAGAAGCCTTTCAAGTCCCGGACACTTTACGCCCTGTGATCAGCTGCTACCCCCCTGCAACACTCCAGCACTGCCCACACAACACACACATCCATGCTGCTTTTCAGGCCGGTCCGGGAGCCACGAGAGATAGCCACGCACCCTCTGCTACAATAACCAGTTCAACAGTTTGCCCAGTTAAACACCTGAACCACCCTTTCAAGTTGCCCCCTTCAGCTGCCGGGGGCATTATATAAACCAATTCCTGATTATGCATCAGGCCATGATGAGAAGATTTAATTAGGCTGAAAGCAGCGCATCGCGGTTGAAGGATAGAAGGATAAAGAGCTTGGAGACTTTTTTTTCATGAATTGCTTCCTGCTGATACAACCCACCTTACTTACATTCAACACTGGCATCCACCACCATAATTTGTGGTATTTGAATAAAGAAAACATCTATCACAGGTTAAAGTGATGAGGAAATACAAGCCTAAAACCACTGAAAGAAATGTTTTATTTTTTATGGCAAGGCTTCATTACTTAATTACATATTACATCATTTAAAGGTCCCATATTTTACACTTTTCTGGTGTTTTATATGAAGTTTTGATATCCATAACAAGATATATTTATGGTTTTAACTACCAAAAACCATCTTGTAATAGTTTTACATCTCTTCTCTGAGCCTCTCTTCTGATTGGCTGACTGTTTTCTGGTTGCTAAAATGATAGCAAACTTCAGGTAAACACTCAGAGAAACCAAATCCTGCAAGTTTGTACAGTGGGTCTGAGTGGGCTGTGCCTGGGACATAGCTGAGAGTGGTGACTGCTTTGTTGTGATATCACAAAGTTACAGAAGTCCTGACAGCTCGTTTCAAGGCTCAGTTTCTGAATACAGGCTATGTGGATTTCCCTGTGGACTGAGCACTTTGATACTTTTCACAGTATTAATGTAGAAACTAGACCTGCTTTAAAATCAAAAAAGACATGAAAATCTGATTTTATACAATATGGGACATTTAATAAATAACCTATATGGCCCTGAGTAACTCAGTAACTCAGTAACTGGTTTCAGGTTGACCCCTGCTGTTTTGTATGACAAAACCAGGATGGATGATGTTCACTTTCACTGACTCTGATCCTGAACATGCCTTGGCTGAGCTCGCTTTAACCTCCCCACTCATCAACTGCTGGGATATCTTTCAACATCCTATTTTACATGTACGTCCATGTCCTACATCTCCATCTATATCAAAGGGAGTGCTCCCCTCAGCTCCTTGCCTCCTCGGTGCTTTAGTTCCTGCTCCCCACCAATCCTGGTCCCTGTGCGGGATACGTCTGAGCTTAAGCATGAAGTGAACCACACACACAGCCAATTCCAATTAAATGATGCAATTCTTGACTAATGTGTATCCAGAATAAACGGCATAGCAGATCGCCTATTTCTATAATTTGACCCGTAGCGCCCTGTAGCAGTCTTTTGGTCTCCGGGTACATAAGAGTGATAATATAGATGATGGAGCCTGGTGAGTATCAATGTAAATCTATGGCTAGAATTTAAATAGGACATTAACTCATGAGCTGGACTAGAAGCTCACTGGAAAATCTTCTGGTGTGAGCTTAGAGTGGACTAAATTTCTAGTTTTGGTCCTGATTGGAAGTGGTCTCACTGTAGCTAGAAAAAGTGCATGAAGACCTGGAATATTGATTGCCCCCTTGCAGCTTTCTGCTGAGGTGAAAATCTTCTGCCCTCCACAATCAATCACTGCCTCCAAGGGTGCCACCCAGAAGTCCAAAACCAATTTCTGAAAGCCTCATGACACTCAGACCACACCTTTAACACAGCTGTCGTATGATACCATGAGGTTTCACACTAGGTTGTGGATGAGAACCTTCCACCTTCACAAAACAAATCCTACATCACACAGTCAAATGTAATCACTTCACACCCTGTGCACACAATCACAGCATGCCAGTGCTGTACCGCTGAGTGTGGCCGGCAACTTCAACGTTATTGTTTCTTGCAGTCTGTCGCACTGTATATGCATCCTCCTCACCTTAGTGTCTGCTTATTCCCCCACCCTCTTAACCCCTCTCTCTCAATCAATCCCCTGCAAAAGCCCGTCCCTGGCAGTGATATCCGCCAACACTATCCCTCCCTGCTTTGCCATGCTCCAGCAAAGCCCAGGAAACAGCGGCATATACAGGAGCCGGGTCTGCAGGGAGAGCAAGGGGGAGGTGGAGGGAGGGGAGGGAAGGAGGAGCGGGATTGAATGGGGAAGCGGGAGATGGAGGGCAGGGGAAGGGGTGGGGGTTGGGGGGTTCTTTGGGAAGGGAGCCAATCCAATTACAGGCAGCGGTGCAGCCCTGGTTTCTTTGGCGGCACTAAATTCACATTTCAACGCCCCCCCCCTCCTTCCCCCCTGCCTAGTACCTTCTTACTTCTCCTTCTTCCTGTGACTCTTTCCTTATTTTTTTCTCTCATCATGGCTCCCACTCACACCAACCATCAAGCTGCATCCACACACAACACACACACACCTCCCTTTCCCCATCTGTCTGTCTCTGTTTGTCTGGTTGTATGAAAGAGGTGGAGGTATGGAGCTGTATTACCAGCAAGGCGTCAAATCTTGTCACCCTATAGCTGTGTCATGCTCACATCTGAAGGAAGCCTGCAGCACCCTGCCTCCATCTACTTGTCTCACACAGCTCTGTAGGAGCTTATCAGCCCTCTGCAGAGGAGCTGCAGCCAGGGCTCATCAGGTCACCCTATCCCTCTGCCCTCCCTGAGACGACACCTGAGGGGAACGAATGGATAACAGCCTCAATATAAACACATGCGTATTTCACACACAGAAAAAACACACACGCCTAATTCTAACCCAAACCTCAAAAGTCTTAACCCTAAAACAGCCCCTATGAAGTTGTGAGGACTGGCCTAAATATCCTCACTCCGTAATGCCTATAGCTAAAAAAAACGGTCCTCACAAAGATAGAAGGACAAGCACACACACACAGACACACCTTAACAATGACAGTGGGCAAAGCAGCCCTCCTTCCCACCACCGCTGTCACGCAGCATTGTTGATTATTCATTACCTATTAAAAAAGTAATGCTCTCTTTCTCCACGCTGTTGCAGAGAGCCATGGTGGGTAGGCTAATTGTGGTCACTCTCTCTTTCATGCACATTAGATGGACAGTCGGTGCTTGTTGAATCCTGTGTTTGCATGCAAATCGCCACTGGTCCCTGTCTAATAACAACATACTTGCATGCAAATTCCTCTGCACAGCAGTGGCAGCCTCGTCTGCTCACGTGATTTCAAACAAATCAGGTTCAAACTGAGTCCAGCAAACTCTTGCTTCTGCAGCGACGGTGCACTAAAAATACGAGCTCACCAAAAACACAGATGAACTCGGAATACAAATAGCGTTAGAAATAGCAATAGGTGGCTTTCTCTCATGATTCATAATGTTGAGAGCTAGTGCTCATGTCGTGCTTTGCAAGATATAAATGAGGTAGAATTTTTAGAGGTGGAAATACTCCAGGCTACCTCATAGGGAGAGGATGATAACTATGATGAATCAGATGACGGGACGGCATTTTAATCTTATTCTGCTGTGATCTGGATCAGGTTGTGTGTTCTGCTAGGTTTCTCTGTTCTGGATCGTGGTGCCTTTCCCATATCGTGGTTAATCCCGCCCCACGTTACCGTTACTGTGGTTACAGTCATGCCCCTGTGAGGAGTAAGCTTATGTACATAGCAGCGCACGCAGAGGTTATTTTGCATGAATCCTCAAACACGAACCAGAAGATAGGAAGCAGAGCCAGAGGCCTGGGGAGGGCAGGCGGCAGCTACAGACGAGTGTGGAAAGAGGCAGGAAGATAAAAACAAAAGCAACAGCAACGCAGTGGGGAAAACACTTTTTTTTCCCTGTCTCTTCTAATGTAACCAAGTAGAAAAGGGTGCTGAATTATTAAACAGCTCAAACAGGGGATTACATGGAATGAATATTCTCTCCACGACAGTCTGATTGGTGTATTGATTTAATTATAAATACATGGAGACCAAAATAACCCAGGCCAACACCATTTGTGTTGCAGGCTTGAGGTAACAAAGAACTTGCCAAAAGAGGTATCAAAATGGTTTTAGCGACTCTCGTTCCTTTTTCAGTGTCTTTCCTCTGAGCTTCATGCAGCTGTGAGCAGAGGGAGGGGACGGCTGTGTGAGCCAGTCATGGCCCTGTGGTGACACACTCCTGCTGTCACTCAAAAAACACCCTCATGGGAGGAGGAGCCAAGTGAATACTGACAAATCCTTCAACCAGTCGTCTAAATGTTGTCTAGAAAGCCCCGTCAGCATGCAAGACAAACAACTATTGTGCACAATGGACCCATGCAAACACATCAGCTACATGGAAGCGTAAACGCATTAACATTCGACATATATTCTGAGCATCAGGCGTCTGGAGCGATGTCAGCAGCAAAACAGTGCTGTTCAGGATTAATCAGCAAAACACAGACACTTCTGACTGACCTCTCACCTCACATCAAAGCATAACACTCACTTTCTTCCCTATTCATTTTTATCAATGCGCAGTCTCACCTCATACCTTGATTCCTGTGGCTGGGGTGTGAAATCTGTGATTATGAACTGGCCAGCAGCCCTTTACCCCTCTGTGGCGTCTCTATTCTCTAACCAAGACTTAAGTTTCGAGCATGAACCTGCTCCATCCTCTGCCTCTCAGTGGGCCACAGGCAGAAAGGTGCCTATTAAAATTAATGGGCCAGTGCAGGTTATTTAACACTGCAACACTGGAGCTCGCTTAACAAGGAACTGGTAATGACCACTACAGTGAGCTAGCCATCGCCATTACCCCTCTCCGACGTTTTGACAGCAGGCATTAAATATTAAGGAGATAAGTTTCCCTGTGACCATGATCCATCTGCACGGAAATAGGACCCCTTCACAGTGTCTGTACCCCACGGGCCACTGGACAGCCTGCATCACGGTGATGAAGCGAGCAGAACTCTCCCTCCTTTAACCACTGGGCGGGAGGCGGGAGGGGAGCCGGTACTCACCTTCTTCAGCCGTCCACTCTTAGTGCCCACGAAGGCCACGCAGTAGCTGTTGTAGACGTAGGAGGTGACAGACGTCATGCGGTCCCGAGTCTCGGTGTAGAGCGTGTGGCCGGTGACCAGCTGGGAACCTCCGAGCGGCTGGTTGATGTCCAGACCGCAGAAGGAGTCGTCAATAGGCACCGGCTGGAGGCAGAGAGGTTAGAGGATGAAGTGTGAATAAATAAATAAATAAATAAATCAAGTGATAGGAATTATGAGACAAATGTGTCACATTAAACATAGAAACCCCTGACATGAAAAAGTAGTGTAGAAAAATAGAGAGGAAAAGATGAAGGTGACAGAGTGAGACAGAAGGAGCGGGCGATGGTCAAAGTTGTGGAAACAGTGGCAATGTCAGAGAGGGAAATGAGGTGGGTGAGAGAGGTGAGCCTGAGGGAGGGGGAGAGAGAGAGAGGGAGGTCAGAGCGAGGTGGAGGTGCACGAGTTGAGTCTCCCAGCCAGACAAACGTTTGCCTTTCTGTTCCACTTGGCAGACATGTTTCAGATCCGCCTGAGTGAGCTCCACCTTGCTCTCACTGTGGCTCATTACCCTGGCCTATCATCACACCTCTGCAGGAAGACACACACTGCATGATAACTATCTACGCTGGCAAACACACCCGCGCGATAACTCCTGAAATACGCATGTAAGCGAGGAGTCTGCATTTACACATTCGTTAGAAAATAATGGAAACCAGAAAGTCTCACGAAGTTTGACGTCAGTTGTTAGGAAAATGTCGGTGTCACTGAATTTCTGAGGAGGATTGAGGAAGTGGTCTCTCCTAAGATAAGGCTCTAAGACAAGAGAATATAGCACAGGGGAAGAGGAGGGGGGGTGAATGAGGAGCATCACAGCAGCCTTTCTGGTGTTGAACCAGGTCAGCTGAGACAGTCTGAGTGGCGGTGGCCTCAAAGTGCCATGTGGAGTAAAGAGAGATGGCCAAGCAAGCCTCCCATGTATACACCCCGCAATCTCTTGCTCTCTTTAACCCCCTCACTCATTCATTCATTCTCTTACTGTCAATATGTTTGTCCCCTCTCCGCCTCTGTCTCTGTCTCCGTCCCCGTCAGAGCGATACAGACAGACTGTGTTGAGTGACGTTTCCCACGCTGGGAGGCAGCTCAGCTTCTCACTACACTCCACGGCTGTAAAACCGTTCAGCGCGACGCACATTTTCTTGAGCGGAACAAAAGCAATAATGCTGACAGGGAATAATCGCCTCTGCTCTTATAGTCACACCCCCCCCACTTTATAGCATTTCCTTTATTATTATTTCCTTTGGCCCAAAATAGCACAGAGTGCTTTGGGGGTTCTCCACTGCAGTATTTAAATTAGAAAAAAAAATCAGGTAAGCTTCTATTATCCTTTACTTTTCATATAGGTGTTTAATGCTTATTTTAAACATATGCAGATTAGATGGACACAGAAGGAATCAGCTGGGAAAGACAGCCGTGAGCTCCAGACTTTGGCTTATCAATCATTACTCCCTCAAATGCATGCAGCTATTCCACATATGGTCTGCTGGGCTCCAGACCATTTGGTTCTGATTATATCTAGATTGTTCAGATGATGTACACTTAGCAGACTTGGCAGCCAAGCCGAGTCCCTGCGGACTCCATGCGGTTGTTGTTTTCTTGTTCACCTTCTCGCAGACTGTTTTATTTTTCCCTGCGTCTTATCGCAAATCTCTCAGGCAGTGGAGAAATGTGGATTTGCCACATCTCAAGATTGTTTCATACAAAATGACATTGATTATCTTTAGCGGGGGCTGTGCTGCGGTGAGGCTAAAAATAGACAATAACCCTGCGTGATTAATCCTTATTGAATAACTCACAACACGGTAAAATATTTTACCTATACTGAGAAAAACTGTTGTTGCCTCGGGTCTCCTTCAACAGTGCGCTTACACAGTCTTGTTGGACAATGACATCAAGCGTTGCATTTGGTGTGGGATTCGAATGTCGTATGAATTAGATGTGACAGGATGTCTGCTCTCAAGAGTTTCCCTCCCAGCGTACATCAGTGTTATCAATACCAGCTTCCCTTTTGCTCTCACGAGTGGTTAATTAGCTGGTGGGGCATGGGCAAAAAAAACAAGACAGGATGATAGTGTTGCTCAGAGAGAGAGACAGAGGGAGAGAGAGAGAGACATACACACAAACACACAGTCTGATACAGGAAGAATCCCATCATGGCTCCCCTCCTCGGGAGTGACTACAGAGATGGTGTGAATCTCCAGATGGCAGAAGGCTGGACGGCTGGGTGATAAATCTTTGACTGGCTGCTGCGTCTGAATCCCCTGGCTCAGCCTCACTCCCATTCCCGGCCTCAGCCTCAGCCTGTATATGCGGACACACACTCAAATGTCTGCAAGACGGGAATGGGAGCTGGGGGTGTAATTAAGGTTCTCTGCTTTGAGCTCGCTGGTTACCTGCTGTTAGCTGTGGACCAGAGGAAAGGCAGTGGGACTGCATGTGTAATTTACTCTGAAACCAAGCGAGGTACAGTTAACAGTTCAAAAAAAAAAAGAAATAGGCTCTCGGGTTGGTCTAACCTTGATTCACCTCATATTTTGATGGCTCTCAGACATGGGCGCTCTAAAAATACCGCACACAGAGTCACAGGAACATATTTATTTAAGAAAGACAAGATGTGAAACATGTGTGCACTCTGAAGGAGCCACGCTGCTTGAGTTGGGGATTTAAAGGCAAGCAGACAATGTTAGCATGGTTGACATATTCGGCTGTTAAATGTAATTTGTATAGGCTTTAAGAGTTCCTCATCCATTGACATCTATCTGCATAATCCATATTATACTATGGATTTACTGGCTGTTCATTGAGCATGAGGACACAGTCTTAAGGACTGTATTTTACATCTCCTTATCTCTGTAGCTACACACACAAAGCTCGTGTATCCTCGGTGTGTAATGTGAAAGGAGAGCAGAACATTATTGGCAGTGCATGTCTAAAGAATGGAGTGGGAGGTGCAGCTCTGCAGGTAACGGCTGGCACCCTTCAGAGCAGAGCGAGATGATTTGGTATTCTTCTGGGAGACTGGAAAAAGGTTCTAATTTGAGCTCCCCGCACTCAGAAAGTCACCCTACTTCAGCGCTGTCGTCACTATATGCCACCATCGCTCCATCTTCCGCCTACTCTCCTGCTTTCACCCTCTTCCTCCTCCTCCTCCTCCTCTTCCTCCCGCCTTCTCAGTGGAGCTAATAAAACTACACACAGCTAGTTCAAGATAACGTCTCCCTCCTCCTGACAATCACCTCTGACATGGTGCTAATGGGGAATTTACTGATTTTAATAAGAGTGGTCAATTGAGTGCCCTGGGGGGGGGGCTGTCACCATAGTGAGGATATGGATATCATTAAACCTTAAAAAAAAAACATCAAGACCTATGCTTCTTCACATACACACTTGACAAGACATACAACACTCACACACACACTCACTCACACACACACACAGTGTAACCGCCTAGTCATACACTTAGCTTGTCATTAATTCTTTATTTTTTAAAATTCCTAACAGCAATTACAAGGACTGTAGCCTCCTGGGAATGAGGGAAAATCAAGGAACTTAATTCTACATGACAACATGAAACAGATACATGGCCTTGCATAGTAGGATAACTGGAGAACCCCCACCCACCTCCACCCACCACAGTAAAGGGGAAACTGTGTTTATTTACGTTGTGCTCAAGGAGAATATAATCACTTTGATGATGACCATGAAAAAAAAAAAAGAAACGACAAGAAATCCCTCCCTAACTCATGAATATCTCTCGCTGACATTTACTTATTGACATAATTACTTGTAGTGTGAGAATCATTTGGAAAGAGAGATGCAAGGCAGTCAAAAACATTTCCTGATGACTGTGGTGTTTATTTTCATTACAGCACACACCCTCAAACTTCGAACACTGCGGTTTCTGGGCTCATTGAGAAGCTTTGGTCAATCCCTGACTGTTTACTTATTCTGGGAAAGGAAACCAGACGTAGAAGTTGTTGGACCATTGTAGAATTCTGACCTTTGAAATGTACAGTAGTTGGGCTGAGGGCTGATTACAACTCAGGGAGAACTGAAATGCTCTATCAGGGAGATCCTGCTTCACCTTAAAATATCTACTGATACGCATAAATGATGATTTACATTTCCCTATGAGAGCAGCTTTGCACTACTGATGATTAATGGGTGAAACAGGGGAAATGTCACCACGTTGTCAACACATGGAAAAGGTATATTTCATTCATAATCACTTCCACACACTGAATGAGTAAGGAGTTCCTACTGTATGTGTAGCACATCTGTTCATGTGTATGTGTATGTTTTTCATCAGCGTCTATCACTTTAACTCACCGCTTTGGTGCACTGCACATCCTTCCCAAGCAGCCAGTTGAGCTCCAGGTTTCCTTCTCCCTGGTAGCAAGACTGCAGGCGCTCTTTGATTCGTGCATTGATGTCTCGGATGGTGAAGACGCAGAGCGCTGAGTCATCCGGTGGGCGATGGAACTGCTTCTGGCCCTTAGAGAAGATGGTGAAGAGCACATCATCTTGGGCGCTGATGTTGAGCGAGGCGGCGAGAACGCGGCCTGGCTTGCCGAGGTAGGCGGCCTGCAGTAGCCGGTACTCAATGCCGTTTTTCACGCAGCCGACGGGGAGGGAGACGTAGGAGTGGAACTTGCGGTCGTCTTTGCACAGGCGGACGATGCGGGAGGTGTAGAAGAGGTCGCTGGTGGATCCACTTGACGACATGCTGTTCTCTGGAGTCTCAGGCTGGACAGTCAGGAAGTAAACAAAGCTGCCGCTGGCAAAGCCGTAAACGTAGTAAATGTCAAAGTGGGAGACCAGCGCCAGTGTGTCTGATGGTATCTTGATAAGTGAGGACACAAAGTCAGTGTGCAGTTCGTAGTCGAGCATGGCTGAGGATTCTGGGTCACGGGGCAGCTTTCGACTGGAGATGGTAGGAAAGTAGTCCTGTTTTCCGTCTACTGCTGTGCCAATGAACAGGGTGCCATCCTGGCCCTGTGAAGGCACAATGACCCCATACATGGTCCCAGTCTGGTTGACACTGGAGAGGTAGTGCTCTTTCTTATGGGAGGGCTCCACTAAGATAAAGAGATCATCCAATCTGAGGAGTTTACAGACACCCTGGTAGAGGCTGCCGCAGGCCAGCAGCCGATTTTGGGAATAATCAATGAGGAGAAGCTTGTTGACATTGTTGGTGGAGACGAGGGGCTCAGAGCAGGGCTGGACTATCAGAGGGGGGTAGCAGGCCTTGTTGTCATCCTCTGGGCCTGTATCATGGGAAACAAGGAGGGTCAGGTTGCCTGACAGCTTGTACACACGGTTGACCGCTCCAATATACAATGCCCCTGTGGTTTGGTGAACCGTCAGGTGGTTGAAGACCCAGTCCCGGCGCTCAGGGTGGAAACTAGTAAAGGTCTGTCCACTGCACAAGGGAGGGATCACTAAGAGCCAGAGGCCTAGCAGAGTCACTACAGCTCTTACTTTAGGGTGAGGTGATAAAGTCCTGTGTGAAGCCTGCCGGCCCTCCATGTTTATCGGGCCTGCAAGGAAAGTGCCGAGGAAGCCGAGAGAATGGATGAGGGGATGAAGGGAAGAGACCTTCGCCTTTTTGTTGTTGAAGGCTAACTTGCAGGTCAAACCTTTGCAAGGGTCTTCACATGTTTCTGGAGAGGAAAAAGAGAAACAATGTTAGAAATCAAAGTATGACTCACATTCCATAAAGGAACCACCTGTGACCAAATGGAAAAAGGATCTTCATTCGCAGAAAAGGTCAAAGTTGAACTTCAGTGAAGGCGATAAGCTGCGGAGAAAGGGAGTTTAAAGAGACAATTGGCGGAAACCATTATGGTGCACATTCCTAAGAAGTTGCTGGACAGGGCAGGACAATGCAGGAAAGAGAGGCAGGTTACAGCAACGGAAATTAGCCTGAACTGACTCATACTACCCCTGCCGTCGTAGCACACTGAGCAAGCGGTTTCTAAGAACAGAACATCCAACGCTGACTGACACTGACCACAGACTCACATTTCACACAAAGCCCTGGACACTGTGTAATGACTCATCTAATAACAACAAGACATAAAATAAGGCTTTGGTTTTTCTTGTTGCTTGTTCAGGTATAAAAAAGGAGCTACAATGAAATCAAGCTGTGAAAACATTATGACAATAATAACCATTAATCACCATCATCTGATGAAAATATCAACAAAAATTCAACAAGAAATAACATGACCAGATACATGACTAAATAGCTGAAATTCATATGTTCTCTTTTCCTTTCAAGCATCCGCCTCCTCATTTCATTTCTACATCCACCCCCCCCCTCCTTCCCATTTTTCACATGACTACAAGCCATCAACCAACAGCACTATCATTTATCCCTTTTCCATATCTATCTGTTAAAACATACATCAAGCACAGTCTGCAATTTACGCAACCATGCTCAGCCTGGGCTGCGGAGATCTCGCTCGCCATAAACCAAGAGACGGAGCTCTGTGCAGTCTGTCCCCAGGAGTTAATTATCTCGTCCATTGGAAAGGAAGGCCTGGATCTTATTACTGGAACAAAGTGAGAACAAATTGGGAGCCCCTTCCACACACCCCTCCCCTCGCTCCCTGCTCTTTAAGGGGCCTGTTTTACACAATCTGAATCTATTAATTATTCCTTTCTAAACATTGTTGTTGTTTTTTTTTTTTTAATTTTTCTTATCATTTCATTCTATTCATCTCCTACTGACATGATCAAATCGTAGAGGGATTAATCACTGGCGGCACAACACTCATCTTCAAATGAATCAGCTCCCGCGTTGGATCCTTACTCAGCTTCCCCATAGAAACACCAGCCAGCAGAATATACAGTATGTGTGTGTGTGTGTGTGTGTGTGTGTGTGTGTGTGTGTGTGTGTGTGTGTGTGTGTGTGTGTTTGTAAGTGTTTGTGTGTGTGTGCCTCATTTCCCCAGTATTATCAGTGTACTCTATCAGAACCAAGCAGCGTGAGGGGCTAACAAGTGGAGACAATGGCAGTGCATCCCAAAATCAAGTATGATTAGGCGTAGCGATCCAACAAGGGTAATTACTGTGGAGCTGGAGGAGGTAAGCTGGGGAGCGACACGGGGACGCCAGGGGCTTGAACGTGTCAGAGACGGCCCTACATCGTTTGTCACGCTCCAGATTTGCATTTCCAGCAGTGAGGGCACAGAGAATCAAGGGTGAAAGATGTGGCTGGAATAATCAGCGGCTGCGCCTTGAATTAACAAGCAAGAGCAACTCCAGATTGAAAAGGAGCGATATATGGAGAGAGGCTGCACATCCAGGCTACTGTGTTTTGAGGCAGGTTTGATTTGCAGAGCCGATCTGGGATTCCCGCTCAACCTTGCCTGCCCTTTGATAGACCTCGCTCCAAATCTGGTAATGGCCATCTTGGGGTCCCTCCCCTCCCCCTGCCCCCCCTCTGTGATCAACGGGCATGCTACTCAGCTCAGACTTAAATATAGACCCTCAGGGAGCGTATTGATCCACGTGTCCATAAACACAGGTCCTAAGGCCCAGTCAAGCTGTTCTTGGCGTGTGTGCAGGCGGAGGTGTGGGAGGTGCTCTGTCCCAGGAGCAGTTTATTAGCATGGTCATAAAAGTGCCATTGCTTCTAAAAAAAAAAAAAAAAAAAGGAGCCACAGCCAGACCCCCACCCTAACTTACAGCTGCCTGCGAGCTGCCCAGCCCCCCCCCCCCCACACCCCTTAATCGTATATGTGTATACAACATTTACTCCCATCCATCTTTTCTTCCTCTCCTTATTATTTCCCTCTTCTTCCCCAGTCGTCGGAAGAAATATATGCATCACTCCCTCATATTAAGGCAACAGCTGCGGAGGCAGTGAAAGAGAGGGACTGAACGCTGTAAATAAGAGGCTCCACAAAGGTTATCCATTCATATTGCCTTTAGTAACAGAGGGAATAAAGTCTTTGTTTAAGCTGATTGCATGACCACCTCTTTGTTGCACTTGACAGAGACTTCTCTGTACTATGCAGCTGAGGAGTAGACTTGAAAAGAACAAGAACAACACCGGGTCACTCCTCATGCTCCTCAGTTCAAAGCTATGCCTCTCTTTTGTTTATAAGGGGTCGGAATTACCAAGAAGGAAATTAACATATAAATGCAACCAGGAATGATTCATACTTAAACACAGTTACCTACTGACCTAGAAAAAGAGGAGAGCATGACTATGTTGGCAGTGAATACAATTATGGGTGAGGCAGAAGAAAGGTGGTGAGTTAAGCTTCTAATTACAAATATAAGTCAGCAGCTTTGGAAACGTAGCTCCTGATGTGTGAGAACTATTTTCGCCACTGGTGCTGTGACTCTAACAGCAACTGCAAAATCAGCTGCATGTCAACACACAATGAGCAGATGCCTGGTAACGTAACACAGCAAGTCAAGTCCTGGTTCTGAAGTAAGTTCAGTTTGCTGACGCATCCCAACCGTGGTGGTTGCACTGAGGCGGGAGGATGGACTGGCATGATGACAAACTGTCAGCTGCTTCAGTGTATTACATCATACAAGATAATAAAATGCCAAAAAAAAAAAAAAAACACTCAAAACATCATGGTCATTGTCAGTACAGCTCCATTCCAACACTCATCTGACAATCTCTTTGCCAGACATGGAAGGCAAAGAAAGCAGGGCATCAAGTTAAGAGAGACAGGAGCACTCACATTCCAGAACACATGCAAGCTGTGATCATGGCTCAGAGAAAAAGACAGTTGTCCCAAAACTTCCCATTCATAATGAATAGTCAGGCGCACACAACCCCGCGCTGGCACACTCAGCCAGGCTGCTTGTTAAACAAACCGTTCCCACTGGCTGCCTGTCTGCTTGTAGGTCCCTTTGCTGATAGGCTGTTGATTTCCCCAGCCACTGGGCAAGACGCAACGGCCATGCCAACCACGGTTGAGGTGGGGAGTGGGGGGGTGCATTGTGCTGATTACCTCGTGAAAAGATGCAAAGGAGCAGCAGAAGGAATAGGCAAAGCCAGACATGAGGAAATGTGAGATCATAAGCTATGCAAGCCGTCAGTGCAGCTTGTGGACACAACAGCCTGAGGGCAGTGCAGCAGCCAGCAAAGTGAATCAGGAAAGAGCAGGCTTTAGGAAGTGGCCTCTGGAGCGGGAGCAGCTCTAAACCTCTGTCACCCTGGAATAGGCAGCAGGTTTTCTGTTTTTGTGCCCCCCCCCTTTCTGTCCACACATACTAAGCTTCTTAACAATGCAGCCAAATTTGCTTGATCTCCTGAATTCATATTTATAGCAATTGTATTGCAGAAGATAAAGAATATAAACCAAAATCCATTAACGGTTTTAAATTCCATTGTTGTCAGATAGGAAAAGGAAATGGGAGATCATAATTTCATGCACTGGATTAATGTGTTATTCCCTGAATGATTAATGTAAAGCGTGAAATCTTACTGCTTAAGTAAAAGTGATACGCTACAAATCAAAGAGACAACTTGGAACAAAAATCTACAAACCCGCTAGTTGAGTAAAGTAAGGGGTTTAAAATGTTGAACATTTTTTGCTCGTTGCGTGGTGAGGGGCTGACGTGGCCCTTTGCACAGTAAAAATAGAAAGTTTAATCTTCCCAAAAGGGAGATCTTCTTCTATAGGAGGCAATAAAAAAGCGATGAGCAGCAGAGGTTAGTCCATTAGTCTTCTCTCTTTGCTGCTATCGAGAGCAGAGGTAATGAGGGGACGAGGTGGCATCTTGGAGTTGTTAAGTTATATTTATACATTCTTTTGTCTCAATACGAAATGGAGCCAGCTCTGTCTCTCAGCTTCCAAGAAAACTCAACGCATCTATTCTGCATCCACCCATCCATCCTTTCCAGCCACCACAAGGAAATGACACAGTGGCAAAGCAGAGGGATAACACACTCCAGCAACCGCTATCATTCACTCTCATCTGGTTTCCTGTGCTGTGCCATTGGTGGTAGTTGATTATACCCAATAATTCCTTCAGTGACAGAATTCACTGAAAGACACCAAAGTGCATTTTTATCAAGCCTTTTTTGTTTTTTTTGTTTGTTTGTTTTTACATGTGATGTGTGGCGGTCTCCGAGCCGTGACTAAAAGAGCTGTAATTTAGTAGTGCGTAGTAAATTAATGCGCACTTGTCCACGATTAAGCATGTGCTCTGAGGGCACTCCAACAGAGCACTTTGCATCCAGTGTTGAACAGCTCTATCTTTGTTGGCGACTGATATCAGCGCACTTGCTCATGACCATCTGAGTTTAGAGGCCTGAGGCGAGGCCTTCAATTGCCTTCAGCTGTGACAGCAGTCAAAGTACTTCATTCCGCCTCAGCCTCTCAGTTATTACTCCAACGAATGCAAGGGAGTAATAACATGACACAGGAATAATCGGGTCTCAGCATCGCTGCTTATCCCTGAATGCAAACAGTGGCACGTGTATCTAATCTTTCCTTTAACCCCTCCCCCTCTCTGCTGAGCCCCCCCGCCACTCCTCCTGCTTCACACACTTCAAACTCTGTTTGAGCAAAAGCACACAGAGGCATTACGTCTAAAACCTGTGACATCCACTGAGAGAGATTACTATGTCATTGTTATTCTGATAATTTTTTTGTTTCCCCTCCCACAGCGACCCGCCTCCTCCAAACACACACGTGCACCGGCATCCACTCTCACGCTCTTGTACGAGCTCAGACAGGCACATATCCGCACCTTCAATCAAAGGCATGTGCACATATAGACAGGGGCGCACAGGCACACACCCTGCAGACGCACATAAATTATCCCCCCTATTTTTCCTCAATCCTCATTTCCGCTGACACAACCAACAGCCTCCATGTAGTTTTTCCACTAAATTGGGAGGTTGAATCCTGAAGTGTGATCTTCTCAGGCAGTCCCACTACACGCAGCTATGTGGTGTATGCCTCATCATCGCTGTCTGTCATCCCGTGAAAGCAGCTTTCTATTAGGAGGCATTTCCATAAATCTAAATTGTAAAGGGCCTCGGTGAGAGGAGAGGGAATCCTCAGTGGGCGAAGGAAACAAGCACAGCAGGATGTCACTGGAGGCCACAGAATATGATAGCTCACCTCAGCTCACACACAGACTGGGACTGAATCGGGCTCTTTGATTGACAACATACACATTTTTGTCAAATTGGAGGGTCTTAACTATTCCTGAAGCATTTTGCCAATGCTGTACAGTTCTGTCACTTTGAAAGTCAATAGTGGTGTAATGAAAGCCGTATGTGGAGGGATGCAGTTGCGTGGCATAAAAGGTAAAGCACCTGTGGTGTGGTACGTTTCAGTGGCTGGTGAATCTGACAATGAATTATGTCGATATGAATTATTAAAAACAGCAGCTATACAGACATGCGGCTGTAAAAATCTATCCTTTATCCTGCAATCCAAGAGAATTTGAAATTGTATTTCAAATTATTGTTCAGATTGTGTAAGAGAAGTGGCGATGATGTGTGGGAATGGCTACAGAGACTGGTGAATTTTCAGGCTGTGAGCTCATTTTATTGAACTGCACTACAACGTAAAGTGAGTAGAATATTTAGTCCTCTCATAGGTATATCGAGGGACGAGTAGTGAATGAAATGTGCAAAGAAAATTTATTCAACTGACCTGCTATATTAAATGATAAATTCCAAGTATTCTAGTAAAGCCACTTTTCTCTCCAGACATGTTTTAAACTATGTAAAAACCATCTGCTGTGATTAATATTTTATTTAACATGGTTTTCCCCCCACATAAAAAGTTATTTTAAAAAAATGGAAAACTGGGGCTGGACCCACATCTATGCTTACTTCCTCATTGAGAAATTCTGGATCAGGCCTTGTGCCCCACCCACCACTGCTGCTTGTGCGAAGTTGACAGGTGAAACAGCAAAGTGTATCAAGATGGTTAGTGGGTGAAACATAGGAGAGTCAGCCACATGTTTGAGCCTCAGTGAGTTTGTTGAGGAGTGAGGTCGTTGACGTATCAGAGCAGTTAGCGTAGTTAGAAACTTTTATTTGTTTATGTTGTTTGTTAGCTTGTAACTGGCAGTGGCTGAAACAGTGTTAGTGGTTGTGCTAATGCAAACTCTTGCTCTCTGTACTGACAAGGCTTTAAGTTTATTTTACTCACCCCACGTCCCTGCAAAGTTGACAGGATTGGTTCCTTAGATATGTGATGTATGAAATCCTGGCTGTCTGAATCTGTTTTTATGAGTCATTGGTTCACTGCAGTTCCGTGGTGGAAATACTCAGTCATGGCACTAACTACTTGTTTCGCTCATGATATGTCCTGTATCATATCACAATGACCATAAGGACATTTTGAGGTTAAAAAATTTCTTCCAGTGGAGCCTTTAATTGCGTACATCAAAACAGCTTGAGCCTGACACGTTACATTTCTCATATCTGAGGTTGCTCTTTTCAGGCTGAATCTTATTGCACATTTAAGAGTTGTTGAAGCAGACAAATGGACTTGGCAAGCTGAGGAACTTGGCCGATGCACCAGGTAGCAGGTGCAAAGGACAGCTAGAGGGGCACTGGTCTGAGTGAGCAGGCAATTGTGCGTCCTGTGTGGACTGGAGTGAAATGAATGAACGGCTCACTTCGTCTGGCCTTGCTGCAATCAGATTACATAAACTGTAGGTCATTAATGTGCTGCAGAGTTGAACGTAATAAGAAAGGACTAGCGATGGCGATGGGTAGCTAAGCCAAGAAGATATAGGTGAAATTAACCCAAAACAAAGGCAGGCCACAGCATGACCTGTGTGTGCATGCTTGCGTGCATGCAAGCACCAGCATTAACATAGTGTGTGTCTGTTTGCACTGGGTCTTTTTTTGTGTATTTGCTTTCTTTATCAACAGACTCTCCCTGCAGAGGTGTTATCTGCCTGCAGCTGCACTCGGCTAAACAAAGCCTGGATTCTGACCTTTCGGTGTGTAGTTACCCAATCAAAATGAGGCACCAATGGACCGAACCTTCTGTCAAATAATCACGGCAAATCCGCAGATAAGCACCATCAACACCAACAGCCCCGCAAGTGATCTGAAATGTACGAGATTAAGCACTTGGAATGTGTGTGTGAAACATTTCAGGTTCAAAGAGGCAGACGGATGAAGATCACATTAAAAATGGCTTCCATTTCAGTAGCCGCATATCGCCCAAGCGTTCATTTACTCCCCCGCTCGCTGCTTCATCATTTGTCTCATCGGGATCACAGCGGGGCTGGGAGCACGGCTCAGTGGCCAAGGCAACTACTGTTGGAGGGATTGAGAGAGGGGAGAAGGACGGGGAGGAAATAGGAAAAGGGTGAGGCGAGCAATGAAATACGGCAAGAGAGGAATTGAGATAAGGGGACAGAAACGGTGAGTGATGGCCTGTGAAAGTGAGTGAGAAGGACAGAAACAGTGCCCCCAGTTTGACTAAGGGAAGGAGGGAAGGAAGCAGGGAAGACAAAGGAGCCTTGCAGTCATTACTCCAGCTGGGTAACAAGCCGTTACAACCACAGCAGCAGCCACAACTCCAGAAGCTGGCACGGTACATCCACTATTATCTGGAGCAAATTTACACAGGCTGGCTGGCACACTCAAGAGGGAGGGAGGAGAGGGGAGCAGGACTGGGGGCGGGGGGACGGGTGGGGGTCCAAAGATAATGGGGAATGAGGAGAAGCAGAGACATGTCGAGAAAAGCAGGTGAACAAAAGATGATGCTGTTATTTTGGTCTAAATGTATACTTTATCTCCTCATTAGACAGTGAGACATGTTATTTCACTCAATAGCCATGGGCCAAAATCCAGAATGGTTATGCAAGCGTTTCTTTGGGGGGGGGGGATTCTGTCAGTCAAAGTAATCCCTTCAATTTCTCCTGCTACTGTTTCATCTGAGGAGTGTATGATATAGCCTCTGTAATCACACGCTGGCTGAGAGGATGAGGCTACGCTGGCTTGGCTAACACCCAGGCACTGGAAACGCAGCAGGCAACACACTCCTCTACTGAGCTCCTCCATCAAGCACACTGTAAAAGATCACCATGAATTGCTGCGTGGATTAAAGGGGATATGCAAGACAGGGGAGGTAGTATATGGTGTGTTGTTTCGAGTGCGGTGACAGACAGTACGATTCCCACGGACCAGGTCTGTGATGTAACTCTGAGCGGTGAGAATAGGACTGATGATGTAATATGGACATGTAACTGTGAATGCTCGCTGCGCCAGCTGCGGCTCTATCAATGCTAAAATCAATTATCCGTCAATGCAATTATCATGACAGTAGAGTATGTGTGATTGCTACTCCTCCCCACCGCTCGGAGTTATGGACCAGTTGGCTGGCAGCACAGCAAAAACTACGCACTAAAAAAAAGACACACAACAAATCCTTTTTTTCAGTTTTCAGTATACTGACAAGGCAGGATTCATTTGTCATTTGTTCATCTCGGCTGTCATGTGATTGACTGATGGTGTCTACAGCTGCAGTTGGAGTGTGTGTGTCTGTCTGTGTCAGCGTGCATGTGTCCAATTGAATTCCTCAAGCTCATCCAGGGCAGTTTTCTCTGGGACTCTCACCGCTGGGTTAATGATGTTTACAGCTAGCCACGCTCCCTCACTGACATTTTGACAAACAGCAAAGACTGTACAAACAAACAGATGTGAAATGTTTCCCGCTGTCACGTAGAAGCTCTTGGAAATATGGCTGTCACCAGGTCTATGACTTGCTCTTCCAGTCCAAGATCCAGTGCAGGTCGTACTCCACTCCACACAGACCCAGTCTGCCCAGGGTCAGCGGTAGCTCCAGACACACACACACTGGGGGAGTTTATCTCACACTCATGACTGTGATTTATTGCAGTGGAAGAACTTGTGAGGAGTTTAAGCGCCTAACCCCAATGACCCGCTCCTCTTCCCTCCAGACTGAGTGCAACAGTATAAACATCATGCCTTGTCCTCACACTGTCTGTTGCTCTGTCTTCTCACCAAACTCGATTAACAGTGAAAAAAAAAAAGGCCAAACATTAGAGTCTGACCAAAGCCAGACATCTCCTGAGAAATAACATCACAGAAAAGGCTTCATGTGGAAAAGTGAAGGAAGAATTGACTCTTTATAATGTCAGTGGTAACAATGGAAATAACATTTGAGATGAGACCTGCAAATTAAATGATAAACACCATAAATCATTTCACTCATCACCTGTTAAATAATCTCTAAAGTAATATAACAGTAAATTTCAGTTAATGTGGTTGTTGCATTGTTTGTTATGTAAACTTTTACAGGAGGAAGGAAACCCTCACTCATTGTGTTCAGGACATGCTATGATCCAGAGCATAGTGGTGCCTGCCTCTCAAATACACAACACTGTCTGGGGACCACTGAGGCCTACTTTCAGGCTCTTTCCTCTGAGGCACCTATAACAGATGCATTATCGCACACGTCCTGAATGGTTCAGCCTCTCTCCGGCTGTTTCTCTCTCTCTACCTCAGTCTGCGAGAGGCCACTCTAATTTCATCAAAGGTGATAAAACACCACAGAATCAAGTCTGCGGCTAGTTACTTAGCCCAATCTCCCTTTGGATGAGAGGCAATAACAGCATGTGGCGAGGAAATTGGGTGCTTACTCACACAGAAGGATACATGCCTAGCAAGCAGAATGCACTGCTTTCTGTGAAGACTGTGGACAACCCACCGCAAAACACAACAAAGCTGTTCAACTCTCTCTCTTTGTGTATACACCACACTTTATAGTCATTTTAACTGGTAGCAAAGGGCTGGATAGCATGTGCCACAATTGTAGCAAGATTATAAGCAGCCTACAAATCATATTTCGCTGGCAAATCATGGCTTTTAAAGGAGCTGTTCGTAAGTTTTGCTACAGCTACATAGCCAACATTACCAATGACAGCTGTTTACCGACACGTCTAGAAGGAATGTTCACCATCAAATTTGATTTCTTAAATGCCAAGAGCTGTCTAGAGTGGTGGAAAGCAACGCCAATGTTAACTCTTTGCTTCTATTTCAATAACTTATTTTCTTCTACTAAAGTTAGCATGCTAACCAGCTAGCTCCAGCCCAGTCGGCCTGTCCTGTCACTTTCTAATATCCCGTGGAATCACTGCAGGGTCTGCCTACAGAGGCAAATGATAACCTCTTCTAAATGCAATGATCGCTGAAGCTCTGAAGACTGGTAAGTAAACAGCTGTAAGTGCTAACGTTAGCTATGCAGCAATAGCAAAACTTACAAATCAGGGCAGAGTGGCGGCTACAGTAAGATGCTATCAGAAAGTGACAAGAAGGGCCAGGGCTAGCTGGTTAGCATGCTAACTTCAGTAGAACAAAAGACGCGATAGAGACGAGAGTTAATATTTGTGTTGTTTTCCACCACTGGAGACAGCTCTTTGCTAATAAAGGAATGAAGTTTGATGCTGAACTGTCCGGTAAGTAAACAGCTGTTAATGCTAACGTTGGCTGTGTAACAATAGCAAAACTTACAAATAGGTCCTTTATATAAATAAATGAAAGATTTTACTGATGATTTCACACATTCTCTAAAAGACCAATTAATGAGCAATAGGGGAATGTGGGGTGAAACTCAACCTGGCAACTTCCCAGAATAGAAGACACCGATTTGGAGAGCTCTCTGAAAAATTCCAGGAATTGTTTAAGTCTAGCAAGTAGGAAGGCAAAGTTATAAAACTGCTGCCATAGACCACAGCTCAGAGGAAAGCTTACACTCCATTTGTATGCAAGTCCAACTAGGACTAGCAAGGAATATGAATTATAAAACAGTAGTGAGTGCTGCAGTAAGCATTAGTTCAGGCTTGCGCTTGCCGGGTGTATGAAAATCCACCTGATCGTCCTCTGGAGTGCGGCAGCTGCTGACAGGCCATGCCAGGACAGGACAGAGCGCAGGGAACGGGCTGGCTGGCTGAGTGAGTGACTCGCTGGATCAGTGCTGAAGCGCACATGCATGCCTTCCGGCCTGTTCCGTGTGAACCCCGTACAGGATGCAGTGCTGGCTGGGATACGGTGGAAAATCAGCACTGGCTGGTTTCCTGTAAGTTAGGGTACTGAGAGCTGAGCAGACACACTACCGCAGCAAACACTGTTCTATCAAAACACTAGTGTGAAGTTTTAGGAACACTGTTATAAACTTTGCCAAACAACTGTAATGTACTCTTAAATTACAACACTAGTGCAAGTAAAATGAATTTGGCAAGGATGCTTGAAATGACCTACATTTTTTTTCTTCATAAAAAGGCAAAAGAGCATTTTTTGAAACTCAGCAAAAATGTAAAGAAAGGCTAGCGTTCACAGCATGTCCCCTGGAGAACAGGCATGTACAAAATACTGTGAAGCCCATTTATTACACATGTGGCACAACTGCTCCCCTCCTGCTTACAGCAAAATGGGCGAGCAGTGGGGAGGTGGGAGATGGCAGGATGAAATGTCATGGTGACCTAGAAGGTGTAAAATGAAAAATTGTATGTTGGCAGAGTAATAGCAACGAATGGCGTTATTCACTATAGCAGTGAAGTTTGAGTATTGTGCTGTGTAATACGCAAGAGATGGAGGCAGCTTTTGTATGAGCATTATTGTCCACCGCTGTGATGAAGCACAGAGAACGGCGGAGGATCAGAGGGGGGAAGAGGCCTAATACTCATTATGTTCAAAGTCACAGGGACAGGAGGGAGAAGAGAAACAGCCCTATGGACTTCTGGGGATTATATTCTGTGGCCTTAAACAGCCAGCCAATACAGAGAAACCTTGAGCACCACAGACTATTACTTGCCAAGTGTGCTTTTTCTTCTTGCTCCCATCTCCCCTCTCCCTTCTTCCTTTTCCTGCAGTCATTACACCTGCAGTAACTCGGGCTAGGGTTCTGCCCTTTTTGGTGATCCATGGAAAGTCAAGCAGCCTGAAATGAGATAGAGGTGACTGAGGTAACCGCTGGTGAGGCACACATGTAGGATGCCTACACCATACTCAATTCCTGGCTGTCAGAGCCACTCTGAGACTGTCAGAGCTGTATGAAGAGCTACTGCAGCCCGTCCACTACATCAGTGAACCTGGGAATAAGTGCTTCACACTCATTTTCACAGGCCAGGGGCTCCAGAGTCTGTCCCCTGCTATGCTGTAGATATAACACAGAGATAGTCGGGCCATCCATATTCTTCAGACAGACACTGGAGAGCATCTTTTATATGTGGCCACACTGAGCCTCGAACAACTGTCCATCAGAATTGTTCTTGTACTACATCTTGATAGAGTCACCCAGTGGAGAGGCTTGGATATCTGGGAAGCATGTCACTGATGTAATCACACACACTTGTATGCACATAAGTAGGTCTTTTGGGGGGGGGGGGGGGGGGGGGGGGGGGGCATAGACATGTCAGAGCAGGAAGTGTCTAAATCCAGCTCGAGTGTAAAATGGACTGTAATTCTTCGAATGCTTTGGCTGCACATCATGTAAAATGTTGGGTGAGAGGAATACATGTATAAAGGGCTTAAGTGTAACAGCTCTCCAGTGGAGTATCCTATCCATTTCCTTAGTCGCACAGCCTCTCTCCCTCTCTCTCCCTCTGAAGCTGAATGCAGCAGTTGCTTTCTGAGCATTAAGTTTGATCAAAGACTAATCTCTCTGCTGGTAAAATGATTCAAATTAGCATCTGTTTCATTGTTAGGGAAGCAAGGCAGACTGGGACCAGATCCCACAGCGCAAAAGAGAGACAAAAAAGACAGCCAAAAAGAAAGAGAGGTGAAAGAAAGAGCAATAAAGAACGGGAGAGAGGGAAAGAGCAATACCAAGAGAAAAAAGGAGAGCAATAAAGAACATGAACAGACAGAGCAATAACTGAAAATAAATCAACGAAAGCATTCCCATGCTTGGTCAGTATGTCCAATGCCAAACCTGGGCGATCTGAATTCCTCTGTGGAAGTTTTTACCTCACATTAACTCTTTCCTTAGACCGCACACATAGATGATGAAGCTGAGGGAGGGACGCTGCGGCTTGACTGCTTTAAAAGCGATCATACTGGGCCACGGGTTTAGTGAAGCAGTAAAATGAGGCTTCGGCAAGCCAGCCAGCCCCTCTCCATCCAATTGAGAGATGTAACTGAAACCTCTCGATGTTAAGTATGCTGTGGCAGAGGATATGATGAAATTGATGCCCACATTAGAGTCAGCATAAACACAGTGGTGGGCAGCCGGAGTATTTCCTTCTATCGCCACATTCTGTCATTTCTCAGTTTGGGGGAGATGGGGGCAAAACACGGGGTAGGGGATTTGGCAGTCGCCGCTTTTAGCCAAACAAAACAGTCCCCGCTGTTGCTCACCATAAACTGCATCAGCAGCAGGCAAAACATATAATCACACTCCAGCAAGAAAAAAAAACTGCAATAACAGGAAAGAAAAAAAACGATAAAAATTGACTCTTTGCTACCCTCGAGAAAATGTAACCAAGGGGAAAAAAAGCCCCATTCAGCATTTCATCAGTAACATAAATAGGAGCAGCTGGGGCAAACTAACACGCTGAAGTGGGCTAATTAGGACACTTGGTGGTTGGTTCGCTGCTGTTTCAGTCTGGCTGGGAACGACTCGGAGTCAGTGAGAGAGTCTTCCCATTAGTCTGGAGTCTTAAACTTGCACACACACCTAGAGCATCTGAGCCTGCGCTGCACATCCTGTGAGATTGAGATAGCTGGGCTCGATCATCGGTCTATTCCCATGCCCTCTATTTTCTTAAACTAACGCTGTGCAAATGGTGCCACTTAGCTACACCGTTGCCTGGTACACAGTGCCCTTGACCTCTACAAAAACATTTCTGCCTTCCTATTCCGGCCCTCCCTTCCAGCTTCCTCTTCTCTTCCTGTCTGACTCAGTGTCACAAGTTAAAATCCCACACCTCCCTGTTTCTTCCTCTGCTTTGCACCAGAGGCTGGGCACAGCTGGATTTCAGTGCATTGTTACAGCATAGCCCTCTGAGTTCTACTAGGAGTGACCCCTGACCTTGATGAATCATGGTCAAGGTGTGAGTCAGTCCTCACCATCTCACTGAGGGGAATTATCAACATCTTTCTCAACCTCAAAGAAAGCCTGGGGATGGCATCTCTGTTTCGCTGAGTGTTTCGGTTAAATTAAGTCATACGTCTAAGCCACTAATGCACTTTAGACAGTGCAGATATACAGCAGCCAATTCCTCCCATTTGCTTTTCCTTTAAAGGTCCCATATTGTATAAAGTGAGATTCCCATGTCTTTTAATGATTACAAAGCAGGGCTAGGTTTTATATTAACACTGTGAAAATGTCAAAGCACTCAGTCCACAGAGAAATGCACACAGCCTGTATTCAGAAAAAATGAGCTGTAGGGACTTCCTTAACTTTGTGATGTCACAACAAAGCAGTCATCAGCCATGCCTCAAGCTCAGCCCACCCAGACCCACCATCCAACCTTGGAGGATTTGGTTTTTCTGAGTGTTTACTTAAAATCTGCCATGTTTTATTCAATTACTCAGTAAACAGTCAGCCTATCACAAGAGAGGCTCAGAGGCCCCCTTCTGATTGGCTTACCGACTGGTTTTTTGAACATATAACCACAAATATATCTTCTTGCGGATATCAAAACTTCAAATGCACCTTTAAAGACCTTTAAACACTTTCCTATTAAAGACCCTTTAATGCCAAATGTTACAAGCAGCTATGTTAGCAACTGGTTCCTTTTGTAACTGTACTTTAATGAAGGAACTGGACTAAAATAATCTTTCAGTGACTGCAGTGAAATCAGTCTGGCTCTCTGTCTGTCTACAGTTTCATTCTCTTTTCTTTGTAATGTAATGTACAAAGAGAGGTGGGGCTGTTTACCTTGACACAGAAGCTACTGTACATGTTCTCTGGGTGACAGACAGGCAGACACACTACATTTTCAGCTTTTCAGACCTGAAGCCATTGAAGCTATTAATGCTTTCAACAACACAACCCATGAATACTGTAGCCTTGGCAAAATAAACAAAGGCAAGGTGTCCTTTATCAGCCCTGTCAATGTCTGCAGAGAAGGAATCCACGAAGGATTTACACTGCGGCGGGAAGAGGTCTGTGTGTGTGCGCTCAGATGAGGAAGAATGTGATTGTGTGTAGTACTCTGGACCTATTCAACAGTGACATGTTGCCCAGCAGCCCCTCTCTCCTTTAAAATCCTGTTTTCTACAGAATACGGGCTGAGATCCCAAAAAGCAGGTGAATGCAAAAATGTGCTGACATTTCCCAGCATCGGAGCCACATGCCAGTCCCCTCTGGCATCCTTCCTGCCCGGCTCCCTCTCTCTGCTTCTCGCTCTTCCAAATAAATAGAAGAGAACCAAGAGAGGAGGCAGAAGAAAAAAATAAAGAATAAACCATTCACCGTCCTCCTTGAAAAGCAAAGACTAACTAAATGAACTGCGTTAATCAAATCCTCCTCTACAGTGAAATGTGAAAATTTGTGAATAAAAACATTCATTAAAGACCTTGAAACTCTGCAAAAGCAAATTGTTTATATTCAACATTTTGTTCAGAAAAAAAAATTGCCTGAAACACTGCGCACGCTTTGTAATAAAATGCAAATCCACCTCACCTATTCACCTCTTGTCAGGTTGAACATGTTCTCTGCGAAATGTGGGGGAGGGCTTGCAGCAGCAAAGGCAATGAGGCTTGTGCAAAGTACTTAGCAGTAAACATTGTACCTACAAGCTCAGAGACGCTTGCGATGTGAAAAAAAAAAATAAATAAAAATTCTTAATTCACAACTTTTCTCATCTTCGTTGTGAGATGAATCAGGACAGAGGAGGTGTAGAGGCTGTAGCGGCAGTAACATGTCAGATATCCTCTGAATGCACCTTCTGTGTGGATCAGCTGGTTAACACCATTAGCTTCCATGGTATAAATCTCTAACTGTTGCAGATTAAGACAAGAAAGGATGCTCGATCATCGCTTTCAAGTACAAACCTGCCCAGTGCTCTGCCTTCCTCCCTCTCCTCCTTCCTCTACCTCTGCCTCCATCAGGCAGGCAAATGCAACAGAGCAGTCATATTTAATCAGCATCTTCACGGACAACACAGGGGGTTTTCAAGTCCTCTGCTGCAAAAGGCTCAGCTGTCACACTCCTGAATAACTGTCTTAGATACCCTGATTCATTCTCCTTAAACAGTCCGGGAAAGACAACGCGTCTGACCTACATTGCAGATGATGTGTGAAGATGTAGTGATTTTTGATTATGTGTTTTTGCATGGCATGATATCACTTCATGTTGTTTTACTCCATGTTAATCATTTCCTTTGCATCTACTGCAGGTCACACGAAGATGCTGCTGTCATGTTTCACATTTCACTGGTTATGACGGAGGAAGAATAATGTGCCCGTCTAGACGAGCTCCCGCAGAGTACATGCAGTGTTTCCCTTTGATAGTGAGGGCCACTAGGAAGTAAGAGTAATGAAACAACATCTAACTTCCCCTATGATAGATTCATCTTGATAACATTTGGCTGGCAGGAACAAATAGCAGTCAGTCGACAGGCACACAGTTGCTGTAGCTCCATTTAGTTTGTACAGCATGATTCACAATGGCTATTTTGTTGATATCATTTGATAAGACAGGCTCCCAGAAATGCATCAAGGGGTAAACAGGATTCATTGTTCCTCAGTATCCCACACAGTCCACAAAGCCCTATGCTTATGGTGCACAAAGCTATAATCTTAAAGGTCAAGCCGGGGTCAAAATCAGCAGCAAAAGGCAATTATGTTCATAAAGTGTTATTAACGGTTTTGCCCTGACTATGCCAGGAAAGCAAGCTGACATCCTCGGCACAGACTTTGTGTGGGCTTTATAACAAGCTGCCTCCCTTTTTAAGTACCTTTCATCCCTTTTCTCCCACTGGCTTCAGCGTGTGGACCAGAGTCATGTATTCATGCATAAACATAACTGTTATCCCAGGGGAGAATTCATTTTCCCCTGGCCTGGACACTATAAATCACCTTGGGCCAAAGTAAAGAGTCTGGAGTTGCAGGACTGGCGGCAGCAGCTTTAGTCCAACTTTTTTCTTCTCATTATGCATCTAAGATCCTTCCTTCCTAGTACCTTCACAATCTGACCAAGCATTCACACTAAAAAAAACTCACAACCTTCCATGTTTTTAAGTTACATATGCGGGTTTTGCAAGCAGCAGCCGACTCTCTTAGTATAATTGTTTGCCTTTATCCTTCTATCAGTGTTGCAGGGAAATAAGACAGTGGCCCACATTCTGTGTTTTGAAGATGCGGGAGTTTCAAGGTCTTTCATCATCAATTTAGCACAATTTACTCTGGTCTACAACAGTGGAAAAAGTTTATCAAGAGCGTGTGCGTGTGTGTGTGTGTGTGTGGGAGGGAACAAGATAGATGAGGAAGGGGGAGGACTTTTCCAGACAGCGTTTTCTTTTTGCTATCTCACTCAGGAATGACTTTGGAAGGCCTGATTTCCCCTTTTCTTTTCTTCCCGTCTCTGCTGAGGCTTGAGGATGAGGCTCCTGCCTCACACTGAGAGGATCTATCCACCCAGATAAGGTCACGGCTGACTGCAAAATAGTAACAATGAGGAGAGCACGGGCGCAGGTATGTACATGTCACTGAGCCTTGACGCACAACAGAATTTGAGTGGTGTGTTCCCGCAACTCCTGTAGGAAGATAATTCAAAAAAATAAAAAAGCACAGAGAGAGGTACTTTAATGAAATTTGTACGATTCTTGGGCAAATACTACAAACACAAGTCGATTACACACTGCTTTGAAATAGCGGAGAGTGCCCCCCCCCCCTTTGAGTTGAAAGCGGTCCTAGTTGTAATTGGGCTACAGTGTATATAGTAGAGGGACAAAGCTGCTGTTGGCTGGGCTCCCCCATGGCACATGAGCAGACTAGACAAGCAATGTCTCTGCGCCCCTTTTCCTGCAGTAACCATGGCGACAACGGCAGGCAGAGGCATCCTGATCACCAGGGGGCAGTGTGGGCAGCACAGCATTGTGTTGCCCTTACTGCCTACCCCTGGTGCCTCATCTTCCACACACACACACACACACACACACACACACACACTCAAGAGACACATGTGCCACACAGTCAAACAAAAATAAATTCAAATGGACACACATACACACAGGCAGCCAAGCACAAATTACACACACTCTCTCTCACACAAACACACACACACACACAGTCATCTGCTCCTGACAGCTGCCCCATGGCGTCTTACACAAGCCCCCCTCCCACTCTGCCTCTCTCTCCCGCTCCTTTTTGTTGCTCACTTATTGTCAAGTTTCCACCAAACAAAAAGACACATCCTCCCATGACACCAGCTAATTGATTATTGATGGTGCCAGGCTAAACTGACTTATATTCAAACGGACGTGAAAAGAGAAAATGGTAGAGACAATGCATTCAGTGCCTTTCAAGAAAATGAACTAAGTCAAGACATTTGTATGTAAAGCTCGAGGTCTTTCTCCCCTTCCCTCTCGTGTTGCTGTTGCTTTGATAAGCTGCTCTGGCTGCACTGGGCAGCCTTGGGGAGCTGCTTCAGGGCTAAGGCGACTGAGGGGGAAGCAATGCAGGTAGTGTTCTGGAAACGAGCAACCAGCTGACAGTGTTTGGTGGAAAAAAAAAGGGAAAAAAAAAAAAAAATCAGAACAGCCCTCATGGCTTGCTGGGGTGACAGTCTGACTTCCAACCGGTGTGAAGATCAGTGACAAACAAACAGCCAGCCTTGTTATTCTACGGGTCCCTGTTCCAGGATTGCTGCCCTTATCTCTGGCATCGCGTAATTTTGTTACACGTGGTAAAATATAGGACGGCTTCTGACAGCGGAGATCAGATAAAGAGTGAGAGCGCTTGGGCAGGGGAATGTGGAGATGGGGCTGAATGCCTAAACAGACTGTTGTGTGAGGGAGAGAGACTGATGATTGTGGCAGGCGGATTGAGGCCCTAAAGAACGGGCGAGGCGAGGGATCCTGTCCCATGGAAATGTGTCACGAAGGCAGTTCCATTAACATCTTAATAAAGGCTTCCCTGGCCCTGGAGAGACCTCGTGAGCAGACTGCCTCCTCCACTCATGCAGGGGCCCAAAGCATGTCAACGAGAGAACGTTTAAGTTCTGCCAATATTGCATTGTGAGGGTGTTAGGCTTCCCAAAGGAGTAGCCTAAATGCCTACCCACAAACATGCTCCACTAAATTCCTTTATTCCCCTTTCCCTCTACTTTCATTTACTGTCCATTTCTCCATCTGTTGGATTTAGTGGCCCTACAAAAGGCTTTGTTTCAGCAAGCTGGCAAGCCTTTGGGACAGCGGAGCGCACACAGGGGTTCATTGCTAACTTGCTGCCATCAATAGAGAGAGCAGGATCTGAACTGGCCACGGTTGCGCCTGGCAGAGGGACGACTGTTAACCGTTCCCTGTCCCTCTGATGAGACTGGCTGGAGCCTGCATCTCGCCAAAAAAAAGAAAGAAAAAAAAAACAGTGCAGCATCCTGACAAAGATGGGGAAACAAAATAACAAACTCTGTAGAAGTGGATTTTTTTCTTTCAAGTACTTGCAGCATTAGGAAAAAAAAGTAAGGTGAAAAATGAAATGCAAAGGAGTGGCATTGATTTTTGCACTCTGTGCTATGTGTTGCTCATACTGGGCAAGCTGCTACTTAACAATGTAGTGGCCTGTAGTCATCAATTTAAAATGGTTTCAACAATTCAATAAGTCACTGAAGGCAACACGTACAACTACTCAAGATGATGAAAATGGCTGCGGCAGCATGACTACACCATTAAATGTAGCCCTGTGGTGTTTTCAAACAGCTGCTATTGTGTGGGAATTATCAGAGAGCATCGAGATATATATGTTTCTATATGGTAGTGTCAAGGGAGTAACTTTAAAAGAGGATGTTCAACACTAGAGTTTACTATCTGGTACACAGCAGAAGGGACAGAGGGGCATTGAGATGCATCAGTTTATTGTAGGCAAATGTATTCTGATTCAGTCTTACTTACAAAGTAAATGAAAATCTATCTATTTCCCACTGAAAAGAGATCTATCACTTCATCATCTATGTAATGGAGAGAGTCTGAAAATCAATGTGCTCTGCTTTCTAACATAAGCTATCGTTTTGTAACACTGTGGAAGCTCTCCAATATCAGCTCCCAATTTTAGCCTGATACCTGCCCAGTATCTGAGCAGACAGAGTCACTGCATTCAGGCTTTGTGTCACCTTACACCAGATGCAGAGACGGACTTCTCAGCTCCTGCACTCCCCAATCAAGATATCAGAGTGTTGCCTCAACAACAGCTTCAATGAAAGTTTGTTAGCTTAATCATCACCTACAGAGACCATCTCTGCGGCAGCATCCAGCACTTGAAGCATCAGGGACAGGCAGACTAAACTTGTGTTGTTTATAACTATCCGGAGAAGGGAAGATTTAAATGGGGCCGCCTGCTTTGAGGCGGGTTGTGTTCTTCTGCTTTCCACCGAAGCTTCAGACTCCTCCTCAGACTAAATGTTCTCCCTGGCTGCACTCCACTTGATCAATGTCACCACAGATCCAGATCTCCCTTATGTCAACCCTCACACGTTGGCGCTCGCAAGCGCAAACGCGGATTCCAGGCAAACATGCACATATCAAGGCCGAGGGAGTGAAGCGTGCGCGCGGGTCAAGGAGATTGAGATCTCTGTTGTGACAGCTGGACAGTCGAGAGGTTCAGATAAACAGCCCACAGTGAGGGGAAGACCGGAGCCCAATTGCATTAAAACAAACACTCACTATTTGCACACTCCAGCAGATCGGGAGAAGGAGGACCCACATTATATCTGTGGGAGAGTGAGCCACTGAAGTCACAAAAGCGCCATTATCTGGATGTGTTTTTTTTTTTTCCTTGCGTGTGTGTGTGCAAGCAAAAGACAGTTGGGATGGGAGTCTGGGAGGGGAGGGTGGAGTTGGGGGGTTGCAGTGCTGCTCGTTCAAGAATACACAGCCGCCGAGCGCGTTTGCAGTATTCACTCATTAAGAAATAGGTCAAGGATTCTGCCTGCATGCGTAGCGACTTGTCAAAATCTCTCAAGCTAAACTGTGGTGAGACTGGCTGCCTTCAGGGGAAGGGGAGGGGGAGCGGGGGGGGGGGGTCGAAATGTAGCAAGCTGTGTGCTGTGTGAATGCTGGTGGTGACACAGCACACATTAAAAAAAAAAAAAAAAAAAAAAAAAAGGCAGAAGCAGTAACAACTCATTCAGAGGTAAATCGTGCAGTTGAAAAAATGTAGTGTGTGATGTCGACATAGTTGGAAGTGAATGAAGAGAGGTTGTATGATCGCGCTGCTGCCCGACAATTAGCTCCTGCTAGTTGTTTAGGCTCTTTGCTCTTCATCAACAGAGGACGCTCTTGAGCCATGTGCGCCCATCAGCAGAGTTTGTCGCAGACACTGACAGATGCTGATTCAGACTCAAGATAAAATGTTTGCAGTGAAGACGTTGTGTTTAAGGACAGGGGAAAAAAACGTTACGAAAGAACACAGCACCGGAGTGTTTTCCCTGGGGAACTGCAGCAGTCGTAAACAGGCTTTTGAAAATCAACTCCATCAGAAACTAAGTACAGGATACCTTGCTGACCCACACAGCCTCAGCGTAAATCCAATCAAAAATATTGCAGCCCCCTACAGTGAGGTGAAGTGAAGCGGCAGCAGAGGAGGAACGACTGTTTCTCCACAAAGCTCGATCCAAGTTTGTCCAGTCGAAGCAATTTCTCTCCAGCTCGGTGAGGTTGACCTTATTGATTGGATGAATGTGTGATGTTGTGGTTCTCAAAAGGCTTTCTTGGACGGCGTGCCTTCAAAGGCATCACTTGAAAGTGATTCATTGAGCAGAATTCTTAACATCTTTGCTCATATCCTCCATTATTTAAAAAGAGAACAAACTGACTGTGATTCACTGCTTTTAGAATTAATTGAGACCATCAACAACAGCTTTGGAGATATTTTTAACAGCAATTCTCTCGTATGATCTCGTCTTCAAAGAAACGAGTTAGCAGCAGTAAACTTGAGTCCTTTAAGGTTAATGTGGGTTCAGAGTTGGTAAAAATGAATTTGTATAAAACAGTCATGTAACAGCTGCTGGTCAGAGGGACTGATTGCCCGGTGGTAGCTGCACACTATTAGTTTTTTTTTTCCACTGGATTGGAGTTAATTAGGTGAACATAATCAACATGTAATAATCAAACCAATGCTGAGCTCTGGTTTGTTCTTCCAAAGGCAACTATTTCCACCCTGGTGGCTGCTTTGGGGTCAAACCACTGTTTCACTCTGAGATAAATATTAAAGTAATGATGTGAGCGGGTCACGCTTCAGACGCACAAAAAAAAAAACAAAAAAAACTGTTTTCATCATGAAGGAGCAGGTTTTGATTGCACAAGCAGTGGGATTAATATGCTACCCATCAGCCATGGCAGATGTAAGTTATTTTCATGCAAATGTAAGGCAATTTTCTACTTAAGACAACATTTATTTTCTTTAGAGTCATTGTCACGGGTGCTTGCCGGACCGCTGGCAGCCTGACAGAGAATGAAGATTTGTTGGTGCATCTGCTGAATTGGACAGATGAGGTCTAGAGTCGACCTGGAATCCTTAAGTAGTGCTAGTTGGCAACAATATATATATATATATATATATATATAAATTTATTTTCTGCTATTTTCATTTTCTATTTAGTTTTTTTTTTTTGTTTCGTTTTACAACTTGAGGAGAAAAAATCTGACAAGAAATACATCAAATCTAGAGGATGTGAACCAGATCAGTGACCTTGTGAAAGTAATTCAGTGTATCTATTTTAGTGAACACAAAAAGTGAGCCATCTCTCTGATAATCAGCTCCGACTACAGACTTAAGGTTCACTTGTTGCAGTGACAGGCAGGTCTGGGTCTGCAAGCCTGCTCCCAGTTGGCGTATTACATCTAAAATGGTTAATGTGCAGTGTGTAGTTCTTTAAATAAATGGCTGTGTAATTCTGAGCTCACATTCAAGGTCAACAAATCAAACTCATTAGACAGGCTAGCAGTGTGATGTTTGCAACCATTAGGACATAAAGGCTCCAAAAATAACTCTGCTGGTCTTCTAACTTCATTAAATACTGTGGAACTAGATCTTACTAACACAAACCAGGAGCATCCCATCAACCAGGTTGAGGCTAAGTGGAGGGATCACTGCTGTGGAGCAGACTGTAACTCAATAATGCTGGTTTATTATAGGAAGAAGCCAAATAATGAATGTAATGAATGAGAACAGATCATGATTGGTAGAAATGTGAAGGAACACCTGTGTGTGAAGCCTGCTGTAGGTGCAGACCACGGCTCCAAGGCAATGATCTCATATGCACAAACGATGCAGCTGTTGTAAACCATATATTTCACAGCCGCACTTGATCATTCAGGGAAGCGTCAGAAGCCACAGTGAAATATTGAGACGGGCTGCTGCCTCATCAGAGCCTGCAGCCCCAAATGAAAAACGTCTCTCTTCAGTTGTCTCTCCGCAGTGTCGGAAATTAGCCCTCTCCTGAGCAGTGTGGCTGCTTTTTTTTCTCTCTCTCTCTCTCTCTTCTCATAGCGGATATGACAGTCATGTGGGATTTAAACAAATATTTACACCCACTAAAGCAGATTTAGGCGAAACGAGCGTGTGAATGGTTCACTCACCTCTTCATTTAAACTGGATCTCCCGGTGATCCTGCTCCCTCCAGCGCGGCTGCTTCACTGTCTTCTGGGTTAGAACTGATGCGCTAGACTCACATCCAGTGTAAAAAAAAAAGAAATGTTTCCAAATGCTCTATCGGGTCAGGACCAAGTCTCCCGTTCAGGGGATGCTTCGGTAATTTTTTTTACATTCACTACTTCTTCCAATTCCGTAAAGAAATCAGCCTACGATACCTGTTCCGCGGCGGCGTCATTCATTCAAGTCAAAGAGAAAAAAAAATAAAAAATTAAAAAATAACCAGAGTAATTGCAAATTCAGTGCGTAAACTTCGCAGCGGAGCCGTCAGCATCTGAAGTGACCTAACGCTACTTTACTGGACGGTGTCACCGCAGCGACACATTCCTTCAGTTTCGGGGTCCTGCGTCCTCCGGGCGGCTGTGCGCTATGTGCGGGTTATGTGGAAGCTGTGTCCGGTCTCTCCATCGTCCGACGGTGGGATTTGCGCAGCGTCGGCTCAGACCCGCGGCGTGGCTTCCTCACAGAGCTCTGCCATAGATCAGCGGCTCCATCAATGTACAGTAGTGTGTGTAGGCTGCCGCCGGCACACTGCGCGTTTAGACCCAGCCCCCTCACACTCCGGCTTATTGTGCTGTTAACTGTTTCCGCCCAAAGAAAAACATCCATAATAAATACATTAAAGGAACATTTGCGCATGATGCAAGGTTTCAGCCTTGGATTAACACTGAAACTGTACTAATAAGAACTTTTAAAAAAATTTTAAAAACACTGAGCACTTTGATGTGAACATGATACTGTGTGGTAATTTTCAACCCCCCCCCCCCCCCCCCCCCAAAAAAAACACACCTTACCTAAAATATGCTCACTGGGTAATGATAGTTTCTAAGTGTAGCCTAATTTACAGTTTTGGAGAAATCTCTGTGGGAGGGAGGGAGGGACTACTGATTTAAATTTCCCAGAATTCCCCTTTGTATTTCCCTCTATAACCGACTAAACTGATTTGAATATTGATATATCATCTGGATGGTGAATCACGTTTATGAAAAGAAACATTTTCTTACCCATCACAGTCAAGTCTGCGCGGCTCACATTGAACCCAGGCTGCAGTCCAACTCTGTTTCTGTTAGAATACTGCCATCTATAGACCAAACCGAGAGCCTGCTCCTGCTCAGAGTCTCTCTCTCTCTCTCTCTCTCTCTCTCTCTCTCTCTCCTCCTTTTCATTTTTGAGTTTCTGCTTTTCTTTTTCTCTCTAATCTCATATTTACTTTTTTGATTTGCTCCCGCTCATTCTCTCTCCGGCTCAGACATGTGTTTACTGAACCACTGGCCAGTCAAACTGAACAGCTGAGGAATGCTTTGTAAATAATAATCACATCATAGAGTTTTCAAATCCTTAAAAGTTTTTTTGTTTTTTTTCCCCTAAATTGTACCATGACATCAGTGACATGGTGCTCTGCAGCTGCAGGTTACAGACTTTAGTCAGGGACCACATTCATCTGACGTGCACAGTATGCTGACTGTATATTTAAGGTAATTTGGGTGGAAACGTGCACGAGGCAGGACATAGAACTACATGGGACATGCATCTTCTCTTCTTTATGCTGCTGTATCTGCTTTTTGTCTCTCACTTTCAAATCTATGAAGATTCATGCCACCTGGGCTGCAGCCAATGACTACACGCCTATAATTACTTTAATTTTTTATCATAAATGACACACTTTTGATCTTTTAGCTTTCTTAGCGTTCCTCTCTTTGGGGCTGGATCCTGTTTACAACGTAATGTATTTCTTTCTTTCTATTACGATGATGGAATGACATTGAAAGAGTTATACATCACACCAACCCCAGCCCCTTATCTTCTTGCATCTGTGCCCTGAGAGGGTTATGACAAAAAGTAGGCTATCCACATTCTCTGATGCATCAATAATGCAGAGTGGGGGAAAGGGAGCCAGTGTCTGCCATCAAAAAGTATTGCGAAAGTGCCAGGAGGAGGAAGATGTGGAACAACCAGTGTAAGTACACTAAAAGCACAGCGCCCACTTAAAGACAGGGTCAATAGCTGGAGGGTGTCCATATTGGAATTCCACCGCACTGCCTCTCAAATGGATCTTAGTCAACCCTGGGCAGCAGGGGTAATCAAATACAGACTTTTTCAATCCATTACTCACGGCCCTGTTTGGAGCAGCCCTGTTTTGAACAAGCCGTGATTTGTTTGATTGGAACATAACTCAATTCATATTGAAAGAACAGCTTGCACAGAACTGTCTGGAAGAGGTTTTGCCTGTTTTGTGCAGAGAGAGAGATGATAGATTAACCCATTTTGCAAGGTGAAGTCTGGTTATTACATACAGTACGATATTATCAGTCATGTTTCACTTCAGGACACATATCGACTCGCTGAGGCTGGTTGCAGACTCTGCAACAGTGAAAAAGACCAGTGCATTGTTTGAAATAGGAAAAAAAAATACCTTTAATTATTAACATTTGAAAAGGGGTGTAGCTGCTGTTGGATATTTCATTCCTTTAACTTCCTTAGATTTGATGTAATTTTCCAGCAACATGCATCATGTGACAGACAACAGGAAAATATCTGTATTCCCCTGCCTGTCTGTCGTGCCCAGCTCTGTGACTGTGCTCTTTCAAGCACCTTAGATCAATGCAAAGATACAGCAGATGCTTATTGATGTGCTCATAACTCACAGATTCACCTCTTGTCACAGACCTTCATTAAACTCCTGGATCTCTTACAGAGCAGACGGCTGAGCCAAGATGTGTCCGCATCCTAAGTGATGTAGCTCAACCACTCTCAGCCCTGGCACCTGTCCACGTTGAATCTGAAATCAAAGCACACATCATTGGTCATTAGGGTGTTGTCAGGTAGGTCAAAGCCATTGGTTACTTTGCATTGTTTACATCTGGACTCCAGCCTGGTAGACAAAGACGGTTTCTGAGTGTAGGGGCGAGGCAAGAAACTGCAGGGATTCAAAGCCCACGGTGGGTGAAAAGGTTAATTGCAGGAATTATGATTGTGTGATGTGCACTACCTACTGTTTATCTCTGGATGTACAGGGCAGCCGGGTGAATGCGAAGAGGTGGGGCCGATGCTGCAAGGCATGTGTGACAGGAGATAGAGATGGGGGGGGGGGGGGGGGGGGGGGGGGGGGTAAAATCACGGCAAAGCACAAAGCTTATTTGTTGGAAGATCAGCTCAGTGAGCAAATCAAACAGCGGTCAGGTGGAGGGCTGCGCGCAGTGCTGGGAATGAGGCTCCCAGTGGTAATATGGAGAGATGGCCGACTGCAGGGCTGCCGCTTGGCCGTTCGCTGATCAAAGTGCTTGCACGCGGTGATTTCATACTAAGTTGGAAGGTTTCAAAGGGGCCTCTTGTGATGCCTTTAATTCCTTCTCCCTCCAGCCATATTTGAAGATATCACGAGGGAATGTGGCAACCTGTCGACTCCACTGAAACTCCATTCGCTCTCTTCTCTGACCCGTGTAGGCAATCAGCCTGACTGGGGAGAAAAACAAATACCAGGAAACATTCAGATACAAAACTAAACTGCATATGATGCCAATTTACCGACAAAGGTCGAACGATTATATAGTCAAGGAAAAACATTTGTTAACTTCATCATTTTTTATACTTATGATATATACCAGTTAATAATATAACGGTACCTGATGAGTACAAGGGTGTTTAAAAGATTAGTTAACACATACACACACATGCATACGCCACTACAGTCGTTATAGCTTCTTTTTATTCTGCAGGTAATGAGCAGAGTCCATTTTTTTTAAGTTCTCATTGCAGAGCTGTAAACTGTCTTGGGACTTGGATATGTGTGGCATTTGAACCAGATCCATTAGGAAGTCCACCCCCACTGCTTGCTTCCCACCATCCACCTGTCAGAGCGGCTACTAGATACACACTCAAGAGGCTCTAGGGACTAACGCCATGTGATCAGCAAATGCACAGGCAGAAACCACGTTCACACAGGTAGCCTGCTGCATCCGTGACTGCATCGGCGATGGCCCAGCAGCCCAGCAGTGATGATCGGTCAGTTTTCCTGCTCATGCCTGAGGAGAAACATTTCACACAGGAAGTTACTAGAAGAGGGAGATAAGTAAAAAATGAAGCCTAACACCGTCATGCCCAGTTCACCTTTTAGTCAACAAACTGCAGCAACTTGCACGGCATCAGAGTGATGATGTCAGTCCCCGTATTTCGAAGAGGTGTCATGGCTGCAACTTTGTTTTCGCGCCCACCTCGACATTCAGTCGAACATAACGTGCCTGATCCGCGGCCCAGTCGTATGTCTCTCACCGGAGGTGTCCCTTCAGCTTGTCAGGATTTATCAATGGAAAAACAAAATTAAAATAGCAATTAATTTCCACAGAGATGCAATCACGGGAGACGTGGTAATTGCGAGCTGCTCTGATGTGTTTTCAGAGTGAGGCATTGTATTTTGTATTATTATTATTTTGTCCTTGCTTGGAGGCATTCCACGAGCTGCAGCCTTGTGCTGTAATCTCACACATCAGACTCGTGGCAACAAATCATAGACTCAGATGCCATCAGTATGGAAACATGGCACCTCAAAAATAGCAACAGAGAGGGAGAGAGAGGAGGATGGCGGTGGTGGTGGTGGTGGGGAGGGGGGTGGTAAAAGTAGTGATGGTCCATCTTTCAACACATCACTACCACAATCGAGCTGTCAGGGAAGATGAATAATGATGATATAGAAAAACAATTAAGTACTTTGTGCCCACAGGACTAAGTAATTTACACTCCTGCTTAACTGCAACGCAAGCGAAATCCAAATTCCCAACGAAACTAGGTAGAACTCCGGTTTGTTGTGCTGTTGTTGTTGTCTCTCATGCACGCCCACACCAAACACCGACACACACACACACTGATGCAAACAACTACATACATGCATACACACAAGGGTGGGGGCTGAGAAGAGGATGAGAGAAAAAGAGCAAGAGAGAGAGAAAATTAGCAAAAAGTCCTCTTACAATGAAAAGCGTTTCCATTAGATAGTGGCCTGTTTTAAAGATGCTTATCAGAATATGAGTCTCAGGAAATAGCTGGCTATTTATTTTACTGTGGCTGCTCACTTTGCCTCGGCTCTTGATAAAGCATTTTGTTTTAATTAGACACATTTCCACACTCCAGCAGGGATGACCTCTTATTATGGTGAAGTGGGCCTGCTTAGCAGAGCAGGCAGCCAGGAACAAGCTCCTCCATGCATCTCAATCATTCCTCATCCATGCTCATCTCAGGGGCCCGGGACCAAATCAAAGGAGTCACTATTAAGCAGAACCAAATTGTTTAACGCAGTAATCTCCTGCATATTTTTCATTCCTTCCCCCATTTGCAATTGGAAATGAGACATGGTGAAAAATATGATGCAACGTTTTGCATACTAATAAGGGACCTTGGATATCCTTATCCTTCACGCTTATGGAGGATAGGATATGTTCCACAACAATGAGAAACACATTTTCTGACTCATGAGTGTTACAGAGAGAATAAGACAATCACTTTATCCGTAGTATCTGTAAAGGAGGAAAGAGGAGGCAAATCCTGACAACTGGCTGCGATGGGTTGGATTACTGTTCCACCTTAGCTCACTGTTTGATACCGGCTATTTACAGTTGCGAGGAGCAGGCTTGCAGAACTGAAACATGATTTTAGGGCTTATGAGCCCTGTTAAACACAGAGAGAGAACAACATATTCAGTCAGCATGCTGCATCTGCTACTTCCTGCTTTGCACCAATATAAAAACAGTTGACTCGTACCAAGATACCAGATGCATGTGGGTGAGGGAAAACCATTGCCAGATACACCAACAAAATATTGTCGGACTGCAGCCAATCTGACATTTGCTTCTGGACGTGAGACAGAAATCATTGGGCTCTTTGACAGAGAGAGCTCGTGCTCTCCTCGTGTGTCACCTCATCTCATTTGGTTACTTCCAAGTCAGAGAGGGAAAAGAGGAAGAAGATAGATAGAGGACAAAGCAATTATATCCACCATTACATGCCATCACGCCTGATCTCCTAGGTATGAGAGGGGGAGCGCCGTGAGGCAGAGGGTGAGACTGATGAGAGCTTACCAGCAGCTTGAGACCTGCTCTGCTCCAGACAGGGATTTAGGTCTTCTGCCCGCCTGTCTGTCCATAAGGTAGCATACCATCGCAGTGATACCTTAATCCAGCCTGGCCTTTCACATGGGGCCCCAGCCTGTGGCTCGTCCAGATATGAAATGTAAATGGGGGATTGAAGATGTCAATAGGGAAATGCCAGAATCACAGACTGACATAGTCATTAGCTCTACCATTTTAGTTCCTGGTGCCACAAGCAGAAAAAAAAATGACACACACGAGAAATCTGTGACAGAGGTAAATCCAGAAAGGCTGTCTTTACTGACAAACTTTACGTGCAAACACACATAAGCAATGACCACATGAACATGCTCATAAGTGTCAATGTAACCGACAGAATCACAAACCGAACAACAGACAAAATAATCTGTATTATGCTAATCATTTTCTTCACACGGCCCATATGGTCCATATTGATCACCAGCAATTACATGAGATATTTCCAAGAAGAATAATTTATGTTTTCACAGCTGGACTTCATCAGGTTTTGCAGCGTAATATGAAGGTTGTAACTGAGCTGCTGTGAGCCCCCTCTTCCTGTGGGCAGATCGGGAGGCCAGAGAGCAACATCTACTACGGCATTTGGATGCTTACACCAGGTCCTTCAATCATTCTTTGCTTTGCCAAAAGATTAAAATTCAAATTAGATTAATTCAAAGTTTCATTTCTTAATCATGAATTATTCACCAATGAAATAGCTCTAAAGCAGCACCAAATGTATCCCGTAGGAGTTCTGGGCTATCATTATCTATAAAAATGATATTAAAAATGTACATCTAGCCCGAGGAATGCCTTTAAGATTCTGTTCTCCCAAAGACATTTCTGAGATGTATCGCATTTGCAACAACTTTCACCGAATGCATGCAAAGCAGGTGTAACTGTAACTCTAAATGCAATGAAATGCGGATCAATTTCAGACATGCGATGAAGAAACACGAGCTCCAGAATGAATTGATTCTGTGAATACCCAGAAACTCTGTTGCAAACTACATCAAGTGATGCTTTCAAAACAAAATAAACAAGAATGCGAAATTACTTCCTGGAATGAAGGTCGCCATGGCGCTGCAAAGGAAATATATGAGATCTCCATATTTGAATTGGGGATTTCTGACTCCTTTAGCCTCTTTTAGTCACTGAGGGAAAACAATAGCGAAGACCGCAAACGCTTTGGTGACCGTGAGGGAGGATCCTCATCAGCAGTCTTTATCCATCAAATCACATATATTTTTTGGGTTCAACAAGTTCATACAGGACACATGGCGTGGTAAATGTTTTTTGGCGCAAAAGTATTCAGAGACAGCCAAAACATCCCAAGACTCCTAAGGGTTAAAACCTTGAGTTTGAAGGTTGCTGGGCGACAAGAGCCATGCGTAAATCCTCCGCAGGCCAGACCGTCTCATTTCAGTTGAGTCTTCGCAGTGTCAAACGGCTGCGACGGGACACACCTTCGTACACAACTTCCTCTTAAGGATACAGCCCCTGATTTAGGACACAGCTTTTGTCAGGTCAGGTGTGACAGATTTCACAACTGTGAAAGATAAAGTCAAGTAACTTTACAGGTGTGTAACTGGTGGGCCGACCCACTAGAACTGAGTAGTCATGATAATGTAGTAATGACTACTGAGTCCTCATTGGTCGGAGCGTCATCATGTTGACGGGTGTAGCGGCTGCTGTGACCTCCTGTCAGATGGACTAGTTTTCTCCTTAATAACATAATTGCTTATCTCACTTTCTTACACCTCGTTTATTTCAATACAGGCCTACCATTGTCCACTGTGTGGGGAAGCAAAGATCACTAGTCAGTTATCTTCTTGCACAATGTCCTTTTTTTTTACTCCACTTAATTTCAGTGAGATGTTCTCGAGCATGCAATGTTTGATTTTTTTAAGTCACAACCACTAGAGTACTTGTAATGTATCAAACCAACAGGCCATCGATCCCTGGCTGACCTCATCTCAAGTTTCTTTCTTCAGGTGCAACAGAAACCACAAGAAAGAAGACAACAACAGAGATGCCCCAGTGGTCGACCTTGTCTGTCCATGAACATGACATGTGTGCTCTCTCTCTCAGTCTCTCACAGGTCATCATATGCACATCGGAGTACAGAAAACCAGTCTTACACTTCCCTTTTTCTCTCCACCTCTATGTCGCAGCCTTTAGTTTTCTCTTTTTCATGTCTGTGCCTGTGTGTGTGTGTGTATGCATCTAAATGTCTAAGAGAACACATCAGGATTTCCTCCCCAGGGAGCCATGACCAGCCAAAACCCTCCTAAGATCCTTAGAAATGCTGCTATTTTCGTGCAGCCTGCCCTGGCATGTGGCCCGTGCTGCACACCAAACATTGCTGATGGCAGGGAGTCACCAGCATGAGTTCCAGATTCATCCTCGGGAGCACGGATCCTTGCTCTTGCTTTCAGGCTTTTCTGTTTCTTTTTTTTTTCTTTTTCTAAGAGACAAACATGTTTTTGCAAGATTTTTGTGGTCACAGGAAATGTCAAAAAAAAAAAATTATTTAGTTGTGGTTGCCGCTTTCTAGGGGATATGGGAAAATTGCAGCGCAAGGCTTCCCTCAATGTAACTGAAGCTTAAAATGGAACCAAAATGTCACCGTTGTAATAGCTAATGTCTCCAGGTCTTTTTTATTCCAGGGTGTGTTTTTTTAGGCTACGCCCACACTACTATGTTTTCATTTTAAACAAAAAAGATCTAGACAAGCGTTTTAGGTCCATATCAGAAACTATCTCCGTCCGTACTGTCACACCTGAAAACACACACATACACGACTATTCCATTCAGTAAGCAGACTGTCTACTCTGCAGTTGATTAGTCGCACAAAATACTTTGAACGAGGAACGACAAAGACAGTTTGTAGAGTTAAAATGCAGAATTTAACTGCACAACTGCTGCTAGCAAAGACAAGGTCAGTAACACTTGTAATTCATTATCAATGTTGCTTTCACCACTGGTAGTCGAGGCTGATAAGACCTAATCGGGGAGCGAGAGAGGGCGTCCACCTCATTGTTTCCAAAGGTCTCCAGACTACAACGCAACCCCGGAGTTCTCAAACTACAACGGGCCCAGCAGCATTTCCAAAAGTCTCTGTTTTAGGTGCATGAAAACTCCAGAGTGGTGTGGAAGGCAGGTGATCTAAAATGTAGTAGTGTGGACGTTGCCTTAATCTCCTCTTGATCTTTTTGTCTTTGTTGGAGAAAAACAACAAATTTTTAGTTATGGATTTGCAGCGACGACTCCACTGTCTGTGGTGTGGCAGTGATTTAAGAACAAAATTAAATATTAAAAGAAATAATAATAATTATTCAGACTTTTAAAGTAACTTACAATGTAATGAGAGACAGTGGTAACAATGCCCCCAGCCTGTGCAGTGGTGCTAACTTCCTACCTTGATATGACATGTATTCAAGCCGTGTCTGCGGTATTGATGAATCTCCCACATTTAGGAGCCATGAGAGGTAGTGCACCATTACTCGGCACCCCCATCCTCTCAGCTCATGTGAATGATGGCTGAACCCAGCGATGTTAAATCACACCTGGATTCTGCTATTGCCAGAGTGCTCCTCTGAGCCCAGAAGGCTAATGAAGTTTGAATGAGTTCCTCTGCAGGAAAATGAAATATAACTCGGACTTGTTTGAATGATGTGTACAAAAGCGGCCCTGCAGTGCCCAGGAGGGTGGGCATTACACCCCCGAACATGTACGCGGGGTTGAAAATGAATAATATAATAGTCTGTCTCTGTGGATGCACCCTTGCTTTTGTGTGTTGTCCTTTTTTTGTTGATTCTTTTGGCTAATTACCAACTGCACTCTCAGTGGTAAATTACAATGTCAGTAATTTAAAAAAAAGGGTGTTAGGGACACCCAGTGTGTCTCTGCATGACTTGTTAGAGCTCTGTAAAATGGCAGTTAAATGTTTATGAAGCACGTCAACACAGGGGTTGGCTCTGCAGCAGCATGTCAGACAATGGCCAAGTTCAGCTGGATGGCAGCACATGCACATCCACGCTCTCCGCACCCCCACAACACGTATTATTTAGTGCCATTACCAGGAAACAGAGAGAATGGGCATTTAATTGGCCTTTTAATTGCAGTGTAAATCGGAGTGGCGAACCCAACCATCAAAGCGTAATCTTCCCCTGAACCGTGGTCCATCTGAGGCACCAGTTAGCTTGCACGCTTCTTTGTATGGAGCAGATGGAGAAGCATGTTGGAATAGATCCTGCACTTCAACATCCTGCTTCCCCATATAAACTAATGATACTGGGGTCTCGGTGAGTAACCCACTGAGGCTGGTTCAAATTGTAGCATCAGTCTGCAAAGGCGTAAAAACCATTGAGGTCTGCACTGAACCAGAGCAGTCCAGAATGGGTGGTGATTCCTTCCATGTCTTTTCAACCATTAAAAAAGCTCATCACATTTCCAATACTCTAAAATATGATTTTTTTTTTTTTTTTTTTTTTGCTCTGATAACAGACAAAGGCACAGGGGGAGATCAAGCTTTCTCTGTATGAAAAGTAGCGGGTTTTATATTTGCGTGTGTTTGTGTGTGTACATTTTTAGTGATAGGGAGTCATTCTGAAAAAGTCATAGAATCTCCTCAGTTCGCAGCAGCGAGGCAGTGTTCGATTTCTCCTCAATTCTCCAGTGACAGACAGAATAACCTGCCAGTCAGCCAGTCCATCCTGTCCACCTGCAGAAGTGTTGATTTGTCTGTAAGCCGCCCAAGGCTGATTGATTCCTGAGTGAAAGCTTCAGGCGTTTGATTGACAACACATGATTACTGTTCACACATGACTGCTGTTTGCCAGACTGCAGGCCTCATCACGTTATGACCACCAGATAGGAGAGCAGCAAACATTAAGGCACTGTACGTCCCTCCGTGAATGTGACACCATCACATTTGCTCAAGAATGTTTTGCATTCTAAGAGTGAGTGTGGTCTGTTAAGCTCCAATATTTAACATTGTAATTTCCTTTGAAAAAAAAAAAAAAAAAAGGAAAAAAAAGCTATTTAATGCGAAATCCATGAGGCCATATTCCTAATGTAGCATGAAGCTAGCTTCCCTCTGAGAGTATAGAGTTAATGGCGCCACGACCCAATGAGACATCACAGACGCAAAAAAAAGGGGGGAAATACACATTTCCCTTTGTTAGAAAAAGACTTGAGCAGCTTGAGACCTACAGCTGTACATATTTGTTTGGGATTTCTGCAGGGAGTTAATGGCTGCGTCGCATCATGTGTGTTTTGTCATGGATAAAAGAAGAAGCAGTGTACATCTCTTGACAGTGAAGTAAATTATCCATTTCTAATGTCCCAATGCACCTCCTGCCCCCTGTGGAGTAGATAGAATTGGATCATAATTGAATCACTCGCAGCAATTATGATGGCATGCCCTTGGCTATACAGTAGGACGCTGGCATGATGACACAGTGTCACGCGCAACTACAAACACGCACTTAACAAGCAACGCATTCGCACAAGCCCACAAACGCGCTGTGGCACTTGTGTGAGTTGACTCCAGCCCACACAGAAAATCTCTTCACTTTCAAAGCCTAACCTTTAAACCGCCATGAGCATGATCTGAAGATGACTGCTCTTTGCATGTTGACGTTCAAACTTCATCCAGAAATAGATATTTGCGTCTCAGATGTTCCAGCGGCGGGAAGTGCTGTACCTCCGTGCTTGCTACACGATAGCACCGATGATGTCGAGGCAGCAGCATGAAAAGGAGAAAGCTGGTTAGCCTCAGATAAATGCAGCCCTTTTAGCTCAAACTCACCACCTCTTCGTTTAACCCTACCCATCCTCCAAGCAGCGAGACATCCCCAATCACCTAGAGTTTTAAGGTTGCCAAGCAACAACTGCTCATAAGTGCTGTACACAGGCCGTACGGCTGTGCCTGCTCTGCTTGTTCACACAGATGTGACCAGCTGGGAAGAGCAGAGGCCAGAGGCAAATACATTTCTTAGCAAAAGGAAAAACTGTGTGTGGCTCGGTGTGTGTTAGAAATATTTTTTTTATAGCTCACATGGCATGGAGGATAAATAAAAACCTACTGTGTCTAAATATCTTATTTCCGAACACTTCCAGCAGACAAATAATAACAGGCATTTGTGATACGGGACACGCAATTTATCTGAGCCAAATGAAATGAAGGAACCTCTCCTTTCAAATTAGCATAGGATTTTTGGTTAAGAGCAAACAGGCAGCTGCATTAAGTACAGAACCTTTAGATTAACATAATTGCCTGGGCAATTACGCTAAAAGTGTGGAGCGAGTCTTTTTTGAAGTAAGCAAGATCTTGTTTTAGGAGATTGAATTTGCTAATTCAGTTACAGGCCACTATCTTGAGCAGTGGCACTGACCCTGTGTTATGCCAAGGTGCTGGCTGCAGAAAGAGGGTGATGGGCGGGCGTGTCATGAAATTAAAACTGGAGGGTAAATACTCATCCATTACATTTCCTGACACTCAGGGCCCCTTAGACTTGATATATGCCACATACTCAATAGCTATAATGTTAAATTACAGCTTAAATGACATTTAATGTTCAAGTTACTTGCTTGGAAACAGGAGAAGCATTATTCTAAATGCATAAATTTGATTGTCTGACTATAACACATGGATTAAGGAATTTAATTTTAAGTTTATTGAAGCTTAAGCGACATATGGGGTATTCGAATAGAATTTAGAGCTGATAAATAAAAACACAATAATTAAAGCATTTGGCTTACTATGTTGTTCCAGCCCTGTGGAAGTATAAATGACTGTGGGTGAATAAAAGGTATTCCTGACTGAAAACGCAGTGGGGTGTAAGATGACTTGAGGTGTGTTTTTGTTTCTCTGAGTGTGTGTTGAGTGTGACTGCGCACGAGTCCGTGGCTGACAGAACGGGCTGACAGGTATATTTGTTTGTCTTGGCCCCTGGCTGTGACCTTGGCTCCCTCTTTGGTTTGTTCAGCGTGAAACCAAATCCCTTAATCAATCCTTTAAACTGCCCTCACCTTTTCCACCATTAAAGCAATTATGCTTTAGTGGCCACCAGGTTTTCAAACCCGATAATAAGGGGGGTGTGGGGGTGTGTGCGTGCGGGGGGGGGGGGGGGGGGGGGGGGGGGATTGGGGGGGCCCTGAGACTCCGTTGTCTCAGGGCCTGTGGAGCAAATAAAGAAGGATTTACACAGAATATGTTATACCTCCAGCCAGGATTGGTATACAATCCCTATATATAATAAATAGGCAAAATATTCAACATATAAAAATCAGCTTCTTGCAGCTTCCAGACTTGCAGTAAAAAATAATAACATTATACAAACATACATATCTGCTTCTGTGTATGAAAAAACCCATATCCATTCTGATTGAAAGTTGTTTCCTGAAAGGCCACAGTGTCAATAGGACACCAACATTACTGTAATAAGACAGATAAGAGTAAATGCTCAGGATACTTATTCTCTCATCCCCTGGCTGACTACTTTTTCTTTTTCCCCCTGCAGTAAAATCCACAAGAGTAGATCCCAGATATTCGAGACTGAGGCTGGTGTTGACATAGGAGACTCAGAGTCCCCAGGTTGGTACCAAAGTACATCACAAACTTGCAGAATTTCTTTGGAAATGCAGCCATCTGAAGAGGATTTCCCTTTGAAATCAAAAACACAAGGAAGTTTGCATCTGAACTTGAAAAAAACAACAACAAAAAAACAAAGGAAGCAAGAAATGTGAAAAGGTCAGCGATCTAAATAAATGGACAAAATTCAAAAGAGGGATGACTTTATCCCTTTGCGTTTGCAACAGTGAATCTTTCCACAGCTGAGACAACATGTAATACAACCCCAGTTGCCTCTTATCTCTTTCAGATCCCCTCATACAGATGAAAACTCATGCTTGACCACCCATAGCAAAATGACTATACTGCAAAAACAGATGTGGACTTCAAATATATTCATTTCACACATTTGCAGATACTGCTTCACATTTAGCATTTTGAAATCTTCCTTCACTGCGACGTAGCTGATGCATAAGTGTGCGTCTGACCTCCGCTGACCTCTGCCCTTCGCGGTTCATGTGACTTATATTGACTCTGAGGATGACTGCCCCTGCTAACTGCACATCAGTGTGTCCGCTCACACAAAGGCCTGCTCGGCTGTTATCAAAAGTCAGATCTGGCTCTGACTACAATCCATTTCCCTCGTGGCTCTGGGTCTCCTTTGCCACCTCATGACAGCAGCTTTTCCAGCTCATTTCACCTGAGATAGCCACGTCACGCTGAAGACGGAGGACATCTCCGCAGTGACCCTGCTTCAATCAGCAACGCTTTATTTGATTGAGTTCTGTAGCACTGCAAACAAGGAAGACCAGATGACATTGTATCCTTGTAAATAGAAACTAAGGAGACCCCACTCTGAGGCAGTGAGGTCTAAAGGGCACGCCAAGGTGAAGTGTTTTGCTTGATGAGCTTTTAAAAGTCAGTCCGGGTCCAAATCTCTTGAAAGGCTCATTTAACCCTGATCCTCCTCCTCCTGAAATGGCAATTTGATTTGTCCGGTGGTTAATGTAGGAGAGGGCCCTAATGTAATTTGAAGGCAGGTGGGGATTGTTGGTGGGGGAGACACGGGCAGAAATTATTTTAAGTAAAACTCCACAAAAGACTTGGGTGCTTTACAGTTCACTGCCTGCTGGCCAAAGGAGGATTGAGGACATCTCAGGCTGATCAGTGCATCCTCTGATGGGACCAACAAAAGGCACCAGTCTTTGGCTTTATCTCGCCAAGCAGGAGGACTTTGTTAGCCACACCATAATAAACTGAATGCAGGCAGGCACTGGGCTCTAATTGAATTTTCTGGCTTGGTAGCTCAGCTGCTCACCTGCTACTATACCATTGTTACCCAACAGAGTCCATCTTTACTGACCTAGATACTGCTGCCTCCATCTACTCTTCCAACCTGATGAAGCCACCACTCCTCTACCACAGTGTTTGAAAACAATGGAGAGCTGACTAGTGCTGGGCATTAACCTGTTACAGTCATATGATTACATTTTTCCTGTAATGAGTACTGTAAGGGACTGTTTGAAAATTACTTGTGCAAGGAGGGGAGATAAAACCCAGTACTGTCACATTTGACTAAGCAACACCATCCACAGCAGTATTAATATTTTATTTTGACCCTTGCCTTGACTACATAAAAACTACGAAACTACAAAACTACTCCCACAAATAGCTAAATGTAATAGTATTTGTACAACTTGATTCACCAATGATAGCTAAAAGCAGCAAAGAATTTAAGACGGTGTACTCTTACTGTAATTTATTACTTTTAATGCTAATGCAATAACCTTTTTCTTTTTTCTTTTTGATTTTTATGATTTTTTTCATTTATCTGCCAAGGAAATTAAATAAAATATATATCTGGGGTGAGAAAAAATTGAACACCCTCCCCTGCTCTTACATAAAGGTACATCACCCTTCCCCCTTTCTCATCATCCCTTCCTAATAATTTTTATACAGTCCCTTAGGTATTACAACTTAAAGTCCTGTAATTACTTACAGTTACTAAATACACTAACACTCCATTTATGACATTTCAGGGGTAAGCATGGTTATTATCTTCACTGGAGTTTGTTGAAGGTTGAAATTAGTTTCTGTGCGTTTGGTGGAGAGATATTGTGTGGTCTTAGCTAGGTTGCTAATGTCAGCCACTGGTAAACACGTTTTTTTGTATTGTAGAGTGTGTGAACTGTGAGGACAGATGTGGCGTGCTGTGTGCGGTCAACAGGGCTAACGTTAAGCTAGCTGTTGATGCTCAGAAACTACCTTTAAATCGCAAGCTGATGTCTTGTTGAGCCAAAATTTCTATTTCTGTTAATACAAAAGGTATGACTTGTGGGTGTTGAGGCTTAGAAAGGCACCTTCAGCACCGTTGGGCTGAGCAATGAAAGTTATGTACAGTAACTGTTACTTTTGCTGTAGAGTAATGAGTAAAGTAATTAAATAATAATAATCGACATTTCCTCTGGTAGCAGGTAAACTTTACTTTGAAGTTAACTACTAATTCAATTTAATTTATTCTGATTACTTGAAATGATAAAATATGTAAATTTAAAAAAATGCAACAGCAGTTATTCTAAAGATGGATACAGATAAAAGGGATATGAACAGACAGACAGACAGAGAGACAGACAGTTGGCTCCAAAAACCCCACCATCAAAGAAAAGTAAAAACTCTGGTGAAGAGTGCTTGACCTTCAGCGAGCCAAGGTTACAATCCTGAGCACAGCTGTTGAGAGGCTGACGGTTTACTCACTGAATTAATGATACAAGTCAAGGTCAAGTGCTAAGTGATTATGCACCCCATATGCAGCCAGGGGAAAAAAACATGCTGCAAATTCCTTTACACCTGGAGACGTGATTATGCATGATTCCTAAGTCACATTTAGTTTATTCTCTCCCCCGAGCGGGCTGAAAGAGCAGCGGGAGCAGGAACCAGCAGAAGAGGTACTTATGGCACGTACGCATTCGCTGCATGTCTGTGAAAGCTTTGTTTTTCTGTTGGCAGTTTGGAGCCCAGCAGAGTGTGAGGAGATCGGTCACAGAGGCAGAGCAACATCCTGAAAATATGTCATCAGTAGCTTGCCGCTGTTAATTGAAGATGTTAGTGCAGTGGAGTGGGTAATGACATAGGAACCTTCTTGTTCTGCCACAGATGGACTCCAGACCCACACACACACATATATATATATACTGCACTTCACACACCATGAGCATCCCACATCCATCCTTTCCAGCTTTTTTACCAAACATAACATGATGGTGAAGGGTACACCAAGACCACCTCAGTCTCAAAAAGCTTACATAGACTGAGCAGAGTGAGATCAAAAGAGATAATGATATGATTCCTGATTTACATATTCATGAAAGGTCTAAGATTCATGTATTAATTTTAAAATGTTTTCACCAAAACCAAAATCATTAAATTCTTGGAAATATATCAATACATGATGAAAGGGAATGTTTAAAAATTAGAACTATTTGTCTGACACAATCAGGCTCCCACAATGCCCCCTAGAGGTCAGCATCAGTATGACGGGAGAAGAAAGAAGCAGCTCTGCAAGTAAGAAAATGTTGTGGTAGTTTTTAAAACCCTGTGAATAGAGTTTGCCACTTCTCATTCAAATGCAATGAGAAATATTGTGATTCTCATGAGCAAGTGACACTGAAACTTCTCCACATAGATGACATGTCCTTAGGTAACTTATCCCCCTTGACAGATTTCCCCCAAAAATATCTCTGCCTCCACATTGGGAATGCAAGGCTCCATCACTGATATGTCAGTGTTCAGTTCTCAGTAGCCCTCACCCAGACCCAATGACTCTTTAAACTCCTCTGCTCAGTGAAAAACTTCATCCTGATTACCAAAGCTTTTTCAGAGGACGAGTATGATGCTGCTGTCACTCACGCAGAAACTCAAAAGAAAATCACTTGATGAAAGCTGTAATTCAATCAGCAACTATACTTCATCTGTGTCACTGCCAGCAGCAGCAGCAGCAGCAGCGGCAGCAGCAGCGGCAGCAGCGGCAGCGGCAGCAGCCTCCCACCAGGCATGGCATGCCTGGTGTTTATATGGCAGGAACAGGGTGCTAAGGATTCCAGCAAACAAACCTGCCTGATCCTCATCTGAATAGAGGCTGATTATCTCCACATGCAGCCCCAGCGTGTTGTGAATACACGGCCAGTGGAAGTCTACCAGAGCCCCGAAGCTTTACAGGAAAACCGACAGACATCTCCACCACCCTACTGCTCCCACCAAAATCACCAGGAGCTTTAATTAGACACACACCTCGCGCTCCCTCTTCCTCCCTCTAGGACTCTCTTGCTTGATTTGCTTGGATCTCTTACAGGCAAGTGACTTTTGTTTTTGCTGATAACACCTCTGGGGGGGGGGGGTCTTGTAAGAGCACAGAAATAGTTCGATCTACCAAATAACACACACACAAAAAAAAAACAACATGCACATGCCACATGGCACCATCACCCCTGCTGTGCTGCTCTGGGTGTCCTGTCACACTGGTAGGGATACAGAGGAGGGGGGGCACACTAATGCACAGCCATCAGTGGTGATGACAGCCCGTCTTTAGGCTGTAATGAAGCGAGGAAGAGAGTAATGAACTCCACACATAGGCCAAACTTACAACAGAAGTAGAACAGGATGCGCACACACACACGCACACACACAAAGGCAGTGAAATGGAGATAGAAAGAGGGGGGAGGTAATAGATAACAAGGCTGAGGTGTGACAAAAGAGTGCGTTAACCACGAGACCTTATCCAAGGAATGACAGAGGAACACACCCCCCGTTAATGCTCTCTCAACAATAGTCTCCTCTCCATTTCGGGCCATTCCGCTCACTTTCCTGAGACTTGGATTCACATCATCTGAGTGCAAACCTGAATGAGGCCGACTGAAGCCAGCTCTAATAGGAATGTTTGAAGGATAAATAGCAGCTACCAAGCCATCTCTTTTTAGATAACAATGCACACAGATGCATAAGTGTCCAACCGAAGTGCTTGTTTTTGGCTTCCTGACTGGGCAGGCTGGGCTGGAAGGAGGATGAGAGACGTTTGGCTACGGCAGTCGTTTAATGCTGCCTATGTACGCAGGCAGGCGTAGTGATGTGGCACGGGAGAAATTACTCTATCACAAGACTTTTTTTTTTTTTTTTTTCTTTCCCTCCAGCGGATTTTCATTCTTAATCAAAAAGCTCATTACAGCACATGCAGGCTGGTTTGTCCTTTATGTCCTGCAGAAATGTGATATGGCCACCTCCAGAAGTCGATGCAATTATTGACAAGCAAGACAGGAAAAAAAAAAAAGCAACATGGCTTCAACACATTTCCACCAGTTGTGAAACCTTAAACATTTACTACTGCTTTTTGTAGTTTTCTCTGCAGTTCTATTTGATTTCTCATTACTCCCAGAGTAACAGAATGAAAGCCACAGGCGATAATGAAGCCTTTTTGTTCTGGCCCGCAGCTCTGATGGTCATTTTCTGCAGTTTCCTAAAGAAAGTCATTCCATATTGGGTTCCATTCACCAAAATGGCCCATCATCGTAATGCAATATATAACCCTTGCCCCAAATTTCCCTCTTGTAGTCCCCTAGAAACCTGCTATGTTTTTTATCAAACAGCCCCTGGAGGCAGTGATAATGCGCCTAATGTATAGCACTGTTGCAGTGAGCCACTGTGGAAAACAAGAAAAACAGAGCAGAAAGCTGAACAATGACGTTTGTAGAAAATTACTTTCTAATTGAGGCATATGCCATGGACATGACAGATAAATTAGCCATTGTCAAGGCATTCAGCTGTGGTGCGTCACTTACAGCTTGTGTGTTATTTGTCTGAGCATTCCAGCTGAATGTTTTGTTTGTGGTTGTGACTGTCTGTATGCTGATGTTTATCCCGCATTCACTTTCCAATTGAGGAACAAAGACGAATGCAAACTACATTTTACTGCCTCCACTTAACCAGCATAACTAATGCTCCTCTTAATATTAAAGAGCGATTTGCCCCAAAGGTTAATTTCCAACAAGTCCCCCAACCTGAACAGCCACACAGGTCTTTTTCAGCCCTCTGATTCAACCTATAGGAGTGTCTCCTGAAATTGTGGCCCTATGGCGGCAGACGTAGCATTCCTTATCAATAATAAACACGCACACTGTAATGACAGCGGTGTACTGTTCCTTTGTCGTCGTGTTTGCTAATAGACGGTCATGGCTTAGTTAGGTTTAGGCACTAAAACTGCCTGGTTAGGTTTAGGAAAAGATTGTGGTTTGGGTTAAAATAAGTACCTCCTTAACATTAGACCAGCTTTGTTGTCATGGTTACAATAATAACAGTGTGGTCATGGATAGAAGGAACAACATAAAGTGCTACTTTGATGACTCCTCCAGCCACCCCACCCCCCTCCTAACAAGGACTTTGTCGCTATATACTCTCCCTTTGCTCCTGTCATAATCACTAAGGTTACTAGATGTTGCTTAAGAACAAAATGTAACTATGGGTCATAATAACCTGCTGCACAAACAACCTCTGGGATAGTTTTTTTTTTTTTTTTTTACAGGAGAACAGTTTAATTTCATGCCTGAATTCAAATCAAATTTTATGAGCAACTCAATGGCGTCAGTATTTTGTCATGAACCAGAGAATAAACCTAAAACCAACTGAGACATTGATACCGCAGTGACTGATCAGTAGTCACACACTACATAAAGCAAAAGGAGACAAAAATGCAGATACAATAACACTGACATAACATTGTAAATCCTGTCTGCGCCTGTGTGAAATGCAGTTTCTAGTGTACAAAGGAAGCATAAAACAAAGAACAGAAAAAGAAAGGGCTGCTTTTGGTCTCTTTCACATTCAGTGAGGATGCTACATTGCAGGACTCTGCTGAAGAGCTGCTTAGGCCCTGCAACATGTATGTCACTGTCTCTTGCCTTTTTTGCATGATGTAGTATTTGTAATGAGCAAACAACCTTTAACTGTCAGGATTGACGAGAAATGTGATTTTAAGTATAAATAATTGTCAAAATAAAAAACGACTGCATCATTTCATTTAGAAAATCATAAAAAAACATGTAATACATTTTCATTCCAAATATATATATATATATATATATATATATATATATATATGTACTTTTTTTGTGATTTCTATATGAGTCTGAGAGATTATATGAGATTTCAGTCAGAGTGGTCACTTTTGCATTTCATTTTCACTGAAATAAATATAAAAGGATGATGATGTGATTTTTGTTGGGTCTTGTACCAAACGAGAACGTTGCTTTATGTCTGAAGAATATGATTTGTAGGATGGGGCATCTCTGTAGCATCACAATGCTTCATTTATGGCGTGCTGTGACACATTTGACCTTTATCAAACATGTTGCACTTGGTCAAATTGCGATTTCGATTATATTTTGATAGATTTTTCAGACTTAATTCCTTTGGTAAGTTGGTTAGGTAATCTTTTCCAAACAACTGCAGTCACTTTTGAGAAATGTATTCAAACACTTCCAAAGAGGTACAAGAGTGTGTGGGCCATCTGTACTCAGAAACAACTGGAAAACAACAAGTTTTCCAGACTATGATACTGATGTGTTCAGTTGTTTTAGGAGGAAGAACGGGTGTGTGCCGCTCATTAAGGAGAGACACAACAAACTTGTGTATAGGAGTGTTTTCTTGTTCCTTTCTCTTAACAGATGGTGACGCAGCCTATTGTGCCATGAGTCTACCCAACAAACTTCTGAACAACTGGGCTGGGTTTAAACAGCGAGTGCAGACTGCTTTGGTGGAACTTGCAGAACAAACAGAAGCTTTGTGAAACTGAGCCAAACTTGTGAGGCGATGCAGCTGTTCGGGTGGACCAACTGCAGGCTCGTGGGGGTTCGTTTGGGAGAGGTGAACATCATCACACGAGCCAGAGCTGCTCCATTGTTGCCTTTCTTACCTTCTGATGAGCAGTTTTTGGATTTGTGTACCAACCGTCATGAAATTGTTCTTCCTCTCTAGACTATTTGTCTAGTGTTCTTTGAGTGTTAATACAAAAAAAGGCTCTGAGGGAGCAATGGCTTCTGTAACACCATATAATGAGACAACTGCGCTGAAAAGAGATGATGGAAAGGTGAGAATCAGTCACATGTAGTTTTCATTGTTAAATAAATACCGAGGAGGCGCCAACATCCCTCAACAACCTCATCTCGTACCCGCTAGCTGGGCCCTTGTTGATACCCAGCCCACAGTCCCTCAGTGGGAGCTGTCGAGTCCCAGTCAGAGCTGCCAGGCATGTGTCTCTAAATGGAAGTAAGTGTAATTACAGGATGACGAAGGCAGGTAGCAGCCAGCCAGGCAATCATTTTCCCTGATTGAGACAGAAAGTTAAGGTCTGAAAGGCCATCGGAGTGTGAGCCCACGGCAGGTGCAATCTGATGCCTCAATAAACCTGGCTGAAATTAGAAACTTTGTGTTCCATGCTGCACGGCTCCTGGACGTGGGAGTGATTCTTTCATTGATGTGCGGAGCCTGAGCTGGTGTGATGATATCTTCTTTAATGTCAACACGGCTCTCCTGTGTCTTGAGTTTCCACTCCCCACTGCAACATTAATCACTTTGAAACAGGCAAAGCTTGGCTGCGTGAGAGCCAAGTTATTCGATGCATAGGACATAATTGAATTTATTTATTTATCCAAAGCAATAATGGAATGTATTTCCCAGGCGAGATGTGAGTGTTGCATTTCACTGAACAGAGCAGGAGATTTACTGTGCATCAGTACAATTACAAACATCCCGACAAAATTCGGACGTCAGAGTGAACACACATTTTGAATTAATTTATTTTTTTTTTCTGCACATTCTGAGTAACTGCAATAATGCAGTGTTTTGTAGCTAATTAATCATGACTTGTCTTTGTTCCAGAAGAATAAGTACACCTTAGGCAATATAAATCATTCCTGTCGGAGATTGACACTGATCGTACTAATCCCTTTATTTATGTATTCCTCATCTAATCCTAGAGCAGGTACTCTGTCAACACTTCTCATACAGACTGTTCCTTTGGTATAAAGTAGTTCCACTGAAAACTGTTCACAGTAAAATCTGAGGATTACCTAGAAACATTGTTGCTGGAAACAGACTCTGCTGGAGATTTATTTTATACAGTCATTGTTACAAATTATTGTCTATCCGCTGTATTAAAGTGCTGGTGGGAATCAACAAAGTAAGACGAAACTATAAATATTTGCATGGCTGGACGGGTTCTTACTGGAGAAAAGTAAGTTTCTTTTTGTTTTTGTAATATGGATGGAGTGATCCTTTAATCCACAAACATTAGAGGTCCCATATTGTATTCAGTGAGATTCCCATGTCTTTTTTCATTATAAAGCAGGTCTAGGTTCAACATTAATACAGTGAAAGTGTCAAAGTGCTCAGTCCACAGAGAAATGCTCACAGCCTGTATTCAGAAACTGAGCCTACAATGAGTCGTCAGTACTTCTGAAACTTTGTGATGTCATAACAAAGCAGTCACCGCTTTCAGCCATGCCTCAAGCCCAACCCACCTGGACCCACCTTCCTTGCAGGTTTTTGTTTCTCTGAGTGTTTACCTGAAATCTGCTATATTTTTATTTGATCACTCAGACAACAGTCCACCAATCAGAAGAGAGGCTCCAGGGAAAAGCCTGAGAGAGGAGAAAGAAAAATTGAGATGGTTTTTGGTTACAAATACATCTTCATATGGATATCAACACTTCAAATAAAACACAGCAAAAGTGTAAAATATGGGACCTTTAACAAAAGAGATTTCGCACTACCAAAAGTCAAAACACAAGTTTGGATCCTACTGTCACTCTCATATTGTCTATGCTTTCTGCCCCCCACCCCCTACACGTAAGGCCAATGACTAAGCTAAAAGCCAAAAACCCAGACCAGTCTCTCAACACTGAAAAACATTCATTTAAATGGAAAAGCTGGTCCTAATATAATGCTTTCTTCCTGTCGGTGGAAATTTAAAAGAAAAACACGAAGAAGTCCAACAGCGTTTAGCCATTCCACTTTAGCAGAAAAAATTAATTTTTGATGGAAATGTGCCCAATGTTTGGGAAAGTTCTGTGGGCAGATTAAGAGGTGCACTTAGCATGCACATGGGTGCCGAGAGTGTGAATATGGGTGGCACAGCGGGATGTGAGGGGTGTGGAGAACTCACTGGCATCAGCCATCAGCCTCCCCAGGCGACATATCCTCCTCTACATTAACCCCGTGCTGTGAGATGCACTGCTGATGCTGAGCCTATAATTAATGACGAGAGAGACAGAGAGAGCAAGAGAGAGAAAGAGAAAAAGAGAGAGAGAGAGAAAGAGAGAGCGAGGGAGAGTGAGGAAAGGTTGAGGAGTTTCCAAAATAGTATTTATTTTTCATACAATTGATATTTCCAAATGTCTTTGCCAATTTGCCATTTGTGTTTGAAAAATTCTCCATTTAAAATCAAAATCTTAGTTTGGTCGTTCTTTCGTCAGGCATCTGTCAAAGTGTGCAGAGGGTCATGTTTGTGTGTCATCTACCCCATTAACACACTGCAGCTCCTGGATCAGAAATGGCTTGTTAGCGTTTTCAGTGTTCCAGTTTGACACCAACCAGTACTGAAGCCACCAGGCGCAAGCTGCAAGTTACCTTATTAATAATGTAGCTGAAATACTATAAAATGCTGGGAAGTGTTCACATAATGGGACTGGAGAATGTCATGCAGTTTGTTCAATAGTTGAATATTTTTTTGTTATTCATAAATATGCCAATAGGTAGTTGTGAAATGCCACCGCTTTAACGCAGAAGCACTGCATGGAAAAAATTACAATGATGCTGTTGGCCTGAAAATCCCCTTAAGTCTCCAGATGAGTCAGATTTAATATCTGCCTCTAATATGAGTGTCCAAATGGTTGGAAGTTTTTCAAGGGCTGTATTACTTTCCTTTATCATGAATATTTTACATTACATTACCAACCAGTTTCAACTATTTAGGGATTTAAAATGTATTCTTGTACCTTACAGGCAGCAATTGTTTTCATCAGTCTACATAGGTAAGTAAGTAAGTAAATTTTATTTTTACAGCACTTTTCACAGACATAAATGCTTTAAAGATCAACATAAAACATACATACAAAGGGTTTTTCTTGGCTCTAAATGAGGCGGAGGCGGTACCACCTGCATCATGTGTCCATGATGAAAAAAATCAGCTTCTTAATTCTATAATCCTGCTTTTGATTACAGATTTTTGGTTTTGTTATCTCTAAGTTTGTATTAAAATGTTCTCAAATGCAAAGCCTACTTCAAATTTCTCACTGGGGACAAAATACCTGCAACAATACTACTTGTGCTACAACCACAGGGCTTTAAATTAGTAAACTGCAGATAACTGATCAACTTTTATCTTATAAATAAAGTGCAGAGGAGGAGGATCATGTGCCATCAAGACCGCACTAACACATGGAGCTGATTGATTTAAAAATAAAAGGAGATGGATTCAGATAGAAACTGCGAAGACAAAAATCAAACCCTTTTTGACGTAGAGTGGAAAACACAGATTAAGATCATGAAAGGAAGAGAGACAGAGTTTTTGAACATATATTTATATATATATATAAAATAGCAATGAGGCAAATGTACCGGCAACATTTTCTGCAATAGCTGTCATTCCCAAGAGCAGAAAGGCCTCATGAGCCACGATAATAATGGGCAAGAGAACGATGAAGTTTCAAAGTACCAACTGGGTTTAGAGGAGCTCCGCTTTCATAAAATCAATGTAGCCTGAGGATGAGAGGGGAAATGGGTGCCAAGCATTGCAATGTCTTGATTGCTGTCTGGAAAGGAGCACACTCTGCTGATCAATATTGATTTAGAAAAAAAAGAAAACAGCAGTCACATGCATTTTGTGCTTTTCCTCCATGAAAACATTACACACAAGGAAGAACCTCGTCAATTAACTTCAAGAATCGTGCGCCTTCTGTGTTTTTTCAGCTCCAGCACCTTTTCTAGAAATGACTTGATGATGATCACCTGTCACTGCATATCTTAGTGTGACACTGACAGGCTTCACCTTTCTTGGCCCTCCGAACGCTGCGGGGTTATTGTGCATTTCTGTCCCAAGACAGCACGTGCAGGAAATGCAACATATTAAATATGAGTTTGGTTGTATATATGAGGCAAGGTTAAAAGGCCTAAAAAACATCATTATTCACAGCTTAAGTTGCAGGGGCATGCTATCAAAGAGCAATGAGTTGAGCGCAGTCATGTGAAAAGTAAGGACTTGGTGGTGGTGGTTTTTCATCTTTACCTCCCCATTTTCCAGCGCCAATGAGGAATTCATGCCCTGTGAGCAATTTAACATATCTATACAAATGTGAAGAGACAGATTTGCTATGCACTACTAGAAAGGTTCTGTAAAAAAAAAAAAAACAGAGGATGGGCAATGCAGACACAGTTCACCGATGTGCCACGCTTCCAAGCAAAACACTTTTCAAGTCAAAATAATGAAGAAGCCCCCCCCTCACACCTCAAAACACACACACACACACACACGTGTGCACACCCACACCCACAATAATACAGTACATCAGCTCTAGCTGTCATGTAGACAGCCAGGCAGTGGCATCTATTCACAATCAATTCAGAATGGTCCCTGCCACTTTTATTGAATTTCACATCAACAGAAGGGACAATTAAGATGATGAGTTCTGGTGGGCGGACAGTTGAAGGAAACCATGCCCACCAGCCAAACTGTCCCTCCACAGTGTGCACTGCCTGGTGGGAGGGGGCCGTGTGGGACTGTTAATGTAGGTGGCACATACAGTGGAGACGGCCATGGTGCTGCCTCGCACCAGGACAGTGGGTGAGCAGCCACATCAGGGGTGTGGTCAAAGTTTTGAAGGAGAATAATCCTGAGTGACGAAGAAATCCTTGTTAACTTCCTCTTAGGTGATATTTCAGTGAAACACAGAAGAGCCGTTGGCAGCAATGTGAATTAAAAAAAAAAAAAAAAGAAAACTGAAACAACTGAGACCTGCAATGAAGTCACAAACAGGGCTGCACGATTTGGTGAACAAGTCTCCATGGCACACCAGGAAGCTTGAGTTCTCTTGGTGCCTCCCTCAAGATCCCTCTTTTCTTTTCTTTCCCCACAATCATTCTTTAATGCGTCTGAGTGAGTGAGCAGAGGGTGAAAAAGACCCTCATGAAAAATCCTAAATAATATATATCAACACTGTTTTCTTAATGTGTGGTGCATTCCTTCAGATAAGGCTTTGTTGTGGGACATGTTCGTCAAGTGTTGTGTTGTGTTTGTAAGTTGTTTTTGTCTAACGTTGGTTATCTTCTCTTTACAGGTTGAAACAAACGTGCTAAAATATCCAAGGTGAGCTAAGAAGAAGCTTAAATATTAATAAAGATGTTCTTTTTAATTAAACAGTTTATCATTATTGAATAGTACTTCAGTTCTTTAAAACAAACAAAATAAATCTCAGACAGTAAAGGGTTGAAAATAACCCAGCACTGGTCACAGTGACCTTATCTTTGGGAGAGTGAGCCTGTTGGGTCATTCGTATAAGCCAACATCGCAGGGTCAGTTTGACCAAAAATGTGTTCTGTTGTACAGTGACACTGTGCTAGGTTGTGGAAATGACCCAGTTTTTTGTTTGTTTTTTTTTTACAGGTGCACAGGAGTAAAAAAATACAACGCTCTAATAAAATAGATCAAATAAATGTAACTGAACAATGAAAATGTCCAAATCACTGGAAGCTGTGATTCAGCTCCACACCTTTAACAGTGTTAGTGCTGTTGTCTGTTGTGGTATCGAGCTGGAGCTCCTCACGCAGGTGCCACGCAGCCAAACCCTCTTTCCTCCTCTCTCTCTCTCCCTGGTACACAGTGGCTTTTCAGTTCAAAGTCAGTGTCAACAAAGTGCACAGCTGACCACATGTCCGCAGCAGCTGAACAGAACTTCACCACTGCCAGAAATAGTTCCACGAGAGTAGCTGATGCCTCCTGTGCTGCAGGGTGTGGATCAGTGCACATGGACACTGTGGCAAGTCGTATGTTATGGAGTTGGATGATTTCTTTATGTATCCATGAGGACTTCAAAAACACATCTGATTGTGTTTTGTTTTGCTTGGCTTACAGACTGACTTTCTTTACTGATCAGGGCTTCGATGCATTCATCACACTTCCCTCTGTGCTGTTTAAAGATGGTGATACTAATATGCCATCCTGCCACTTTTTTTTTTTTTTTTTTTTTAACACAGTACTTCTTGCTGCTTTCTCTTTGTTTGGCCACCAGTTCAGCCTCAGCCTGCTCGCTGGTATCCATTCCCACCTGGTCTGCACATCGGACCATGTGACCACACAGCGCACCTGTTCCACTGCCTGGACAGAGGCTGATTGGTCACCTCTTACATGATGAGCAGGCTGAACACAAACAGAGAATATAGTGTCACGTTCACACACATAATGAAATCACAGCCTTTTGCAGTTACATAATCGCACAGGCTGAGTTTGTGATTGCAATAAAATTCATCGTGCAGAACTAGTAACAAAAAAAAAAAGAAGTGACATCACTTTTTCATTTTCATCTCTGATCTCTTCCCAGTCTGCCTCAGTGTGGTTTCTTCTTCATGCCGCAATATTTTGTTGATAGAAATCCATCTGCGGGAACAACAGTGTGCAAACATTTGCATGATATTGCGCATGCAACTAAAACATAAGCATCCAAAACAAAGTAAAAAAAAAAAAAAAAAAAAGGGGCAGTGCATGAAAGAGACAGCTGTCAATATGCAGAGAAATAAAAATCTCTGCTTTGATCATAAAAATAAAATCAACGCACATCTCTTCAGGAGAATTACGATAGTTTAAAGCCACCTTGTGCGACATTGACCTTTCAATAAAACAAAGCCGTTACTGAACAACAGAAACATTCACGTCTTGCCGATATCTGAGATCGGCTACTGAATGAGATCTATCAGTAAAAGATGATGTGTTTATGACCCACAGTATACGGCGCTCCACAAGCACTATTACACTGATATCATGTTTCAACCGGTTGTTATGTCAACCACAGAAATTGAGGACATTGAGAGGCAGCCAACAAACGCAGTGACACAAATATAAAGTGCTAGCCTTGCTTTAATGGTCTGCCCATGAATAGCCGGAGAAAATGGCAACGTAAAAGGCAGTTAAGTGACTTGTCTCTCGGCAAGCCGGGGGCAGAGACACGGGGGCAGAGCAGTGAAAAACAAAGGAAGTCGTTGTCCTGAAACATGGATGTTTGTGTCCAGAGGACAACTCCTGGCCTCAGGGCCTTCATTTTACTCCATTAGGTGAAGTGACCTGGACACGATCGGGGCAAACATGCTGAAAGGACACACTGAGAAAGACAGAGGGAGAAAATAACTTTTTTTTTTTTCCACTTTGTGCAGAGGAACATCGGCCCCTACACAATGGCTGCTGTCTGATGGACTGACCTAAAGGGAGAACTTTTGTATGTGTGTATATGTGTGTGTGTGTGTGTGTGTGTGTGTGTGTGTGTGTGTGTGTGTGTGTGTGTGTCTGTGATGATTTCTTTATGTGGTTGGTATATCAGTCTCTGGAGCGTTGCTGTCACAGATGTGTGACAGAGCTTGAAATGCCCCCCCCCCCCCCGCCAAAAAAAGAAGAAAAAAAGCAAAGGTCTTGTTGGACATGACAAACAGAGATGAAACTCTGGGAGGAACATTCTCTGTGCAACAAAGATCTTGTCTCCACGGTGCATGGCCGTGATCTGGGTGTTGTTTTTACAACATGGCATGTTGCTGTGTTTGTGCCATGCATGTGGGGGGAGCGAGGGGGGGGACGAGGGAGGGGGACATGAGTGTGTGTGGGTGGAAATGGATTCTAATTATTGTTGCATCCTCATTCTGCACTGTGGTTGAGTGGCCGAGTGTGACAGACACAGCTGCGAGGGTATCAGTGGGTGTCTTGGATTGGTGCGAGGCAGGAGGACAAGGTAGCTCTGGGGCTCTGCTTGACACACGACACTGGCCTGATACCCCCCCGCCCTCCACCTCTCTGTCTCCCTCTCGCCATTCAGGCCTCTAGCCTTTTCACTCTGCTCTGATTAATGAGTCTCGTCAGGTACCGTCCGTTGCCACTCACGCCAATTAAGACATTAGGCATTTCCTCATGGCGTCCTGCTCTTAAACAAACAGCAGGACCGCTGGGTCCATCCTCTCTCTCGCTCTCGGCAGACGTCGAGACTCTCGCCCCAATCAGTGTCCTGCTGACCCAGCGGGAGCTACGCTTGTCCTCATTGGGGAGGACAGACAGAGAGAGACGATCTTGAGCTGGGCCTGTTAGCCTCCCACAGCGGAACCCAGCACAGAAAAATGGAGCAATCAAAGCCGAGTGTCAAACAGTCTCTGTGTGACAGACAACCCTCCACAGAGATCTCGTCTTGTTCCCCGCGCTCCAGCCTGCAGGACGCCGCTGCAGGACTGCAGCCAGGTCTGAACCAAAGTCTTAATTGGATCGACCACTAACCGGCTTTAGCAGTGCAATGAGGGGGAAAGCAAATTACTGTCTTCTTGACTTGATTGGATGCTTTTAACCCTGATTCTCACCAGACCCTTCAAAGTTAATTGTCTCTGACCCTCTGCTGCCCATGTCAAGAAACTCTCCAAACCCTGGTTGAATACATTATCCTTCCTCTGAAGTGGACAATAAAATATCTTCCTCCATGATGGAGTGTCTTGTGTTTGTGTAATCAACGATAACACCTAGGCTGTGCAGCCTCCGTGGCCAACCTGTCCCCTGCTCTGTGACATACCCTAATGAGATTAGCCACGGATATCAGCGAGTCACATTATTTAGTACAGGAGAGCGGGAGAGAGATGAGCTCTTAATGTGCGGCGATTCGTTCTGTGTGTCCATGCGTGTTTCTGTGTGTCGAAGACGGGGGCCACACGCCTGCGGTCTTTATGTTTCTGTGCCTGTGGTGTTTCGTCGCCATCGCGTCACATTAGTATGCCAGTCAATCAAGTGGCGGGGGCCCTGTCTCTCATCAAGGTGCTATGCATGATTGCCAATGCTTGGATGCGCAGAAATTTGCACCTCCCCGGAGATTCCCCGCTGAGAGGGAAGGACTCATCTGTCACACAGACCACCGTAGCAATCCACAACGACAGATGTGCAGTCTGACTCAAACGCATGACAGCACAGTACAGGAGGCTAAACAGTGAATACATGTGGGGACGCTGACATACAGCCGGCGTCAGATGTTGGTTTACATGAGTATTGATGATATATAATCAGGGCGCATTGAGGTATGAATCAATATTCTTCTCTTTTTGTGTCCGAAATATATTAATGGCTAGTTTAAAATCATATGGAGAATTATAGGATTAGCATTTTATTCACAGTAATCAAGGACTAGCAGGGAACAGTGAAGGTATTCTGCAAAGCTGTGAGAAAAACAATAACCTTAGAGCTTCCAAAGCCGCAAAATATATCCAGCATCTCAGACTGCTGACTGATCCCCTGTGTTTTTAACTTTTCCTTCCTGAGTCTGGATGTTTATGAAAAATACACAACAGCTACAGCTTTCCAAAAGATTTCAGAAAATATTACTTGGTACTGTGTAGCTTTTCTGTCGGTAATCATTTTGCTTTGTTGAACCCAGTCACATTTTCATCCATTTCACTCCCTGGTGTTGTGCCACCAGGCTTTTGGAACTTTGTCAAGTCTTTTGACCTGTAACAGAATGAAAAGGCAGAAGGCAGCTACTGCAGCACTCAGGACCAGGGAAATTAGGGGAGAGAGAGAGGGAGGGAGGGAGGGAGGGAGGGAAGGCTGGAGAGATGGAGGAAAGGAGAGGGGGGCAGGGGGAGGAGGAGGAGGGAAATGTTTTCTATGTCACTGCAGTCCCATATTGTCCCCAGAAAATGTCACTCTGCCCTTGGGAGGCAGCGCTCCGAGGCGAGACTCATCTGTCTGACCGCATTTACCGAGATGTTCTGTGGCCAGATCCCGAAGAGCCTGGGAGGCGTCCCACTGCACTTTGTCTGCCCACCAACACCTCTCACAGTGACTCTTTCCCACAAAACCTACAACTACCGGACTTGATCTTTACATCACACAAGGGTATTTCTTTAGAAAAATCATCATATTCATATTTCTAAGCATGACAGAGGCCAGCAAGGAAAAGTGTGGGTGTACACTTATTGGAAAAGTCAAAGGTGAGCTGTGCATCTGGAATAACCTCATCTCTGAGTGTTCGAAAGAAAAGACACAACAAACACACGATGAAAAGGAAGCTGGAAAACTACATGCACGTACAAGTACATGCATCGTCATGTTCAGTCACTCATTTACAATTCAAGCATCTTTTCAAATAATCATCACCACTGGTCCTGTCACTCTGATGTAATGACATGCAAATATATGCATGTATCAAAAGTTAGCTCAACTGTGCAACATTAATGGGGGGGGTTCACTTCCTGGCTTTTAATCAAATAAGTACACAGAAAGCTTCTATGTTTTCACTGCTCCTCTCTATGCTACGGTAAGTATTTTTAAAAAGACACATAATAGTGATGGTTTATTTGATGTAACGTGTTATTTTACTCTGAATTGAGGTGCGAGATGAGAAAATGTCAGACATTAAGAAATCTTCTTACTTTCTTTGTTGCTAATGTCAGCTGATGCTGATTACAGAACAATGATAGAGCACCTGCATACTTTTAATAGAGGAACTGAACAGTAGTGTTTCATTTAAATAAACACAGCTAACATGAAAAAGGCAGATAAAGCTGCTAATAATCCCAAAGGGATGAATCACCCATATTAGTAATGGCAGTTTGTACAACACAAGCTTTTGATACGAGCATTGAAACAGACATCAACTCTAATTCTTTTGCATGGGATTCTCAGAATGGCTTGTGTTCATGAATTAGTACATGAATACAAAAATGTGCGTAATCCTCTAATCTAGTACATTTTTGTCATGCCGAAAGGCAAGCTGCGTTCGCTGCTAAGGATTAAAGCAGCTCATTAAAGAGAGGCATCCATGATTGAAAGAGGCCAAGAGCTCTTTTCTCTGAACTGAATGGAAAGACAAAGGAGCTCAAGGAAATGAATGGTTTATCAGGTCTGGGCAGAACCCTCGTCTTGTCTACCATAAGCCCCGGACACGACATCGGCTGCATCGACTCGGCTGAGCACCAAGATTAAATGGCTTATTGACTGCGACAGGACAGAGGCATCAAAAATGTAGACTTGCAGAGGGAGTCACCTTCAGATGTCACCCGCCCCGACAAAGTCTTTGACACACTCGCAAGGATGCCATGGTGGGTTTGTGTGCCAACATTTGATTTTGTTTTCAGTAAGAGAGTTCAAACAGAGCTGCAACGGAGCTTGATTTGTCATCTGCTTCAGTATTTCCCTCTTTGTGAAATTTGGTTTTCAAAAAGCAAAGAGAGGCCTTGTTTTAAAGTGTCTACAGCGTAACATATAGAATCAGCATCAAACCTGAGGATAGACACAAATGCCGTCTGCTCCCTTCTCTCCTCCTCTGAAAGATTCATAAAGGCCAGTCCATGACTTTGTCACCGCTGAAATGCAATGTGGGACTAGTGGCTTGTCTTTGCAATAACTGATCACCAACTATTAGTTTCTCCCAATGCTTTACTGAGAGGAGGGGGAGGGGGGGTGCTTCAATAATTTATAAAGGACTCAGGGGCATCCATGGAAGCCAGATTGAATTTTTCAAATGCAGTTTATCTGGCACTTGCAGCTGGGGGCCTCTTGAAGGTGTATTCTGCAGCTTGTCAATATGCTTTGCCCGTATAGGCTGTGACATTAAATTAAATAGGTTATTGACTGGCAGGTGAGTTGGCAATGAGGCTGCTAGAATGCACACTCACTGGCTCACTGACCCAACCTGCTATGGATCAGTGGTCCATAAATCAGAGCATAATAGATCCAGATCTTTGCCTTCTGTTTCCCTCTACATCCTTTATTTGTTTTTAATTTGTACTGATGGTAATCCCCTGGCTCAGCTCAGATATACAGAAGCAATAACAGTGTAAATGCCACTGCGTCTCCCAGGATGCTTGTCGTCCGCTCACTTTGTGTGTCCTTCCTGCAGTAAGTGTAGAGCGGGTCTGTTAGTGGACAACGCCTGGGCTAGTAATGCATTTGTCGATTGCTTCTTGATACGGGTGGGTTACAAGACAGCTGGTGGAATCACTCACTCACTCTCTTGCACACACACACACCCGTGTACAAGTAAATTTAGAGTTCAATACATTTATTCTTCCACTGTCCATCTGGAGCAAGATTCTGGACTGAGCTGACTGCTGCTGTCTGCTACACTTACTTTGAAAAGGCCGAATTGTCCACCAGGACAAACAACTGGTCATATCTCATCTAGAGCTGCAGAGTGGAACACTCCATGCTTTAGTTTAGAGAGAGGTTTCTGGAAATTGATGATATCTAAGGAATGGTTAGGGTTAGACAGCTAAAACAATTTGAGGTGATTTGTGGTTATGATTAATAAAAGAGTAAACGTTATGTCCTGGGGCCAGATGCATAAAACCAAACCTGTGCACGCACACAAAACAAGAAATATGCATTTGCATTGTTTTTGTCAGAAGGCCCCAGCCTCATTTCCACTCCCACAATTAGCCATAAACAGATGACGACACTCCCTCAACCCATCAGTGTGCATACAAACTGTCTGTGCCACAAGTTATCAGGACTGGCACAGAAAAGAACAGCGTCACTGATTGTTGGTCGGATCACAAACAGCAGCTCAACAGTAAACGTTAGTGAAATAACTCTGCAAAGTCCTGTTTTACTCTGAACTTCATTTGTCGGGACCAGAGACTTCTTCATTAGGCTCCAGACAGACGTCCGAAACTGTGATTAGTAAATATTAATATAATATGGAAACAGTTAACGGAATGACTCACAAAAAATCATGAGGATATAATATTAAACAGTGCTAAAGAAAACACTGAGCACACAAACACAATTATTTCCGTTTACAAACTGTCAAATTGTTTTGCTGCGTAAACAGCAAAGCTTACAATGATAATAATGAATGAAGCTCAGAGAAGTTGGCTGTTTTGTTTTATGTTAAATTCCGTGTCTCCTTTATTTTGCATTTTCACGTCACTGTATCATAACTTGAGGTGCAGACAGTCTCACCACACATGTTCACAAAAACTAATTAATGCGCGAGAAATAGCGTTAGCATGGTTTTTGTGTGTGCACAATCATTTATGCATCTGGCCCCTGGTCTGTGACTGGAGGCAGACTCTGGTCCCCTGTATGAAAGTGGGACATGCTACGAAGCCCATCCACTACCCCAGTCTTTACACTGTCACACTCTAAATCCTCGGCGTTGTGTTGGCACTGAGCGGAGATGGTGAGGTGCTGATTCGTCCAACACGGATGTAATTCCAGGGGATCCTGAGTTGGGAATAGTCATAAGCTTTATAAGTCACATGGAGGAATAAGGGTGGTAGACGTAGTAGACGTCAATCTATTCCCTGACCCCGCTCTTTGCCTCTGCCCTTGAACTCCAAAAGCCTTCGCTACTAGTGCTGCACTGTTCAGACACAGTGCCTTGTGCACCACAGTGAACACATTTCCCCCCCTCTACCCCACCCCCACCACTACCAACACACTTTTTATTATCTCAAAGAACAACCTAACACCACCTGAGAATATGAGCTCCAGTGGTTTAGCATCTCACTTTTCTATATTCAGTAAATTAAATGTATAAAACACTATATTTAAAAGTAACAAATAAAAAGATAAAAGTATACCCCAGTCATTTTCCATAAAGGCTAGTTTTTATTTAGCTTGAGGCTGCAGGTAATGGCCCCACATGCAGCATATTTCACCTGCATGAACAGATAGCACCTTTACTCCAGGGTCTGTGCAGATTAAAAATTATTTTATATCCTCTTTCAGTCTTTTACTGCTGTACCTGCACATTTCAACCCGGACAAGCCATAACCAAAGTGTAGGTGGTACGATAAACAGTGCATCACATTTTCTCAACATCCTTGCATCCCTGTGGATAGATGCAACACCATCAAGCCATTCCCATGGAAATGCAGCACTGTTAGAGAAACAGAATGGCGGAGAAAAGAAACACAATTACAGCGAGCAGCCATTTTCCCCATTCCGCCGACCGATCTTGGCAGTGCCGCGTTTGATCGATGCAAGACCACCTGCCACGCCGTGAGGTGTGCTTAGGCACTGGAACATGTTGCCAGCCAGATGTAATTTGCTTAATGTTGTGTAGATATTGCTGCTATAATGATAGAATATCACGTTGCAGGTTTCCTCTGATGCAGCAGAGGACCAGGGACGAGATGCCAGCAGAGTTTAAAAAAAAAAAAAAAAAAAAGAAGTGAAAATGGTGAATACTGTTAGAAAAAGAGCAGAAAGGATGCTGCAATAAATCAAGAGCGGGAGCTACAACTGTAGCAGTGTGGCTCATTGCACAAAGGCAAAAAAATAAATAAAAGCAGCTTGTGTAAAAACCACGCACAGTTTCTCCGCCACACTGACCACGCAGCTGGGACCCCGGGTAAAGTGGTCCAGATGAGGGATGACATCACAGTTTACTGGTGACACCAGCTGCTGCACGGTGGCAGAGGAGAGACTGGAACTTTTAGTGGGACACAGACACTATACTATAGATATATAATATCCATATAGACACTGAGATATTTTTACTGTAATTACTTGATGAAAGTTTTCTCCTCATCCTTTCTTTCCATCTCTTGATCAAACAAAGCTTGTTGGCTGAGAGAAGCCAGAGGAAGGAAATGGATTTCCAAACATGGTAATGTATCTCCTCTTCTTCTCAGCTTTTTTTTTTTTTTTTTTTGTATTTACTTTTAATTTGTATTGATCTTTCGCCTGCACCTCAATCTTGCTGATGTCAGAAAGGTGAGGGAGCATTACAATATACAATACTTTTTCTCCTCTCTTATCGTGGAGGAAATGAAAAGCAAATGGCACCTTTGTCCAGGACGTGAGATCGTCCAGGCGGAAGGGCTTTGAAGCGCGGGGTGAAATTGAAAAGGTTGCAGGTTCACATCCCCGGACAATGACAGCCCCTCTGCCTCCACTCCTGCAGCTCACAGGAGATTAGAAGAGCGGGAGAGATAAGGAGCAGCATTGGCTAAATGTTTTTTTTTTTTTTTTTGCCTGGGCTGGACAGATCGAAAAAGCTGAAGTGCTCCAGTTAGCCAGAAGACAGACAAATAGACAGAGACAGACTGGCAGAGCGAGGACATAAAGTGAATCATTCAGCACTGACCTTGACTTGATCGTCGTGCGTAAACTCCTCTGCTGGTTCGAAGATTAAAAAAGATGGGTACACAGGATCAATGATGAAACAACACAGCTTCAGAAAGTAGATTTAAAAATCAGATGCTATTTGGTCTGAAGCAGCAACAGCGAGGACGTCTCAGGAAGTGATAATATTATCATTCTAAGGCCGAATGTTCAAGATTTAACTGTACTTACAACTGGAGCTGAACACACACACACACACACACAAATGTACACAAATTCTCTTGAGCGGTGCAACTTCTTTGTGCTTTTCATGACCCACATAAAATATGATAATTCATGCAGTCAGCCTGCAAAATAGGTGAGGCTTTAGGGAAATGATAAAGGACCACAGTGCAGCGAAGGCCACCGTGCACACTGCCACTTAGCAGACACCCTGCCGCTCCCCCGAGATACGCACTGTCCCCCTCACTCAGTCAGCGTGCCGCTCAGCCTCTGAATTAAAAACGAAATGAGCCGCCATCACCGTTGCATCTATAATGCCGTGTATATTCACAGTGTGTCCTCAAGATTTAGCCTCAGCTGTTTTGTCTCTCCTCATCCAAACGGCTCAGCACTGTGAAAGAAATAATTGTTTAAGTTATTCAGACCGACTGGACTTTCAGAAGAAGAAGTTGATTATTTATTTATTTTTATTTTTTTATTTTTGAGTGATTTGAGCTGAAAGTGTTTACCACGTGCAGGGCTGCAGTCGCGTGACGCAGCATTACCATATTTCCTGTTGCGCACAGCTTCAATGCAGATCTCATCACTCCTCCGTCCGGAATTACTCTTCATACTATAACAGGATGATAAATGTCTACATACCCTATATCTCACAAGCAACCAATCAATTTCACAGAAGGCTCAGGGAGAGAGAGAGAGAGAGAGAGAGGTAGGAGCTGCATGTAGGGAAGGGAGAGAAAGGGAGAGCAGTTGTACAAAACATGTCTGCATTTCTATAAGCCTTAAAAGAGAATTATTAAAGCTGAGCTTTTGGCGAGCGTCTGGTTGGTCTGTTGGCCTGTCAGGGCTGTGTTCTCTCTTCTCCTGCCTCACCTGTGGGTTTGGACCCACCTGATGTTTGAATTAGCTGGTTTAAATGACAGGGCCGCCTCAGAGAGACGCCCACAGGCCCCGCTCTCCCAGGGTTTCAAAGGCCCGGCGACCCGGTTGCTGTCGGCTGTCAGGGAGGAGATGGGAACGTGTGGAGGCAAGATAACCTGTACGGGACGGAGCCCAGAGTCATGTGCCTCTTTGACAGGCTTATTAACGGGAAACCGCCAAGGAAAAAGCCCCTATCGGCAGAGGGATCAGGGGAGAAGAAACCTTCCCTTATCACCAGGACACCAGGGATTAAAGCCTGGCCTGCTCTGATAAATTAATTATTCTCTCTTATCTGTCATGTTTAAAGACTGTCAGACAAACCCACCTAGAGCCACAGCGCTGGACAACCTACGCCATGATGAGAGAGAGAGAGAGAGAGGAACACAAGGCAAATGTGCACGTCTACTTCTCTTTGGTCCAGTCTGCTAGGTGTCTGAAAAACAAACACCATGTTTAAAAAGAAGGTATAAATCTTAACTGGTGTTATAAGGAGGCAAAATTTTGCATTTTGTCTCACCTGAAGAAAATTTAAAACCTCAAGTCTTCTTTATGAAAAGCAGATTTTGTTCATGTCACCAGTAGCATCTTATGCCAGTATATTTATTCAACACTGTTTAATCAGAAATCTATATTTATGTGAATGGATTAGATTAGGGTTGAATGACATACAAAAAATATATATATATATTTTGGTAGATATTGCAATATAAGTGGTCATCTTTACGTTTCACTTCCACTGAAAAATATATAAAATGATGATGATGTAATTTTTGTTGGGGCTTGCACCAAGCAAGCCTGTTCCTTTTAAGTCTGGAGAACATAATTTGTGGGCCGGGATGTCTCCATATCACCACTATGCTTCATTAATGGTCTGTTGTGACACATTTTACCTTGATCAAAAAAGAAATTGCAGCTCCTGTGAAATGGATATTTCATTTGGTCGTATTGTGATTTCGATAATATTTCGAGATTAGATTAGATTCAACATGTAAAAACCCAACATGCACAAATTGACAATTATATGTTTTACCATGAGGGACAAATATTCCATGATATGAAATTGACGTTAGTTGATTTGGAGCTTTTACATTAATGATGGATCTAACTAATTAACTACATGTAAATGGAGGCACTCATGATGACGAACCCACCGGCAATTATCACCTGACTCGGCACCTCCCCTCAGCTCTACGGGGCGTTTTCTAACCTGCACCTCTTCCTGCTTTGGTTCGCTCTCACCGCTCTGCTTAGCATCGTTTCCAGACACAGCAGGCAGCTCTGAGAAAACCAGCTGTGAGATATCTACCCAGCCCCGAACAGGAGACTAACAAGTTTACCATTTTGCAGCGAGCAGCTTATTTTCCTCAGAGGCTTGTAGAGAGCAAAACAGAGCAAAACAGGGTTTCGCTGTTGGTCTTATAGATTGGCCAAACAAGACTCAGAAAGAATGCTAATGTTGCTAATGCTAATGTTGCCGTCTATCTCCTGGATGCGTATCTAAGCAACTGTTTGCCACATCAACTCAAGAGCTTAATATGTCAGTATTGTTTTTACAGCCTGTTTCTGCTGCCCCAGCATGGACAAAAAAAAATCTGTAATACATGTGTTCGTCACTTTGTTATCACTCCAACATACTGTGGCATGTATTTTATTTTGGTATACATCATTATTAAGTCTTAAAATTACATAAATAACAGCATATCTACCCTACAGTACAATTTACTGCCCTCAGTGTACAATTTACTAGGCTATTCTCATGTTAAAGAACATTAAAGATATTGATGGTCTAAAATTAAAGTGATCTCGATCATCATATCGGCAGAAATCAGACAAAACAAAATTATCAGACAAAAAATTATCCTCAGTCCTCTGAACATGATTCACGTTAAAACAAGGATGTCCTGGATGCAGAGACATGAACTGCCCGTGTCATAACCTGCCCTTTAATGCCCTTGAGGGAGCTGCTAGAAGCCTGTCAGCGGTTCTCACCTCCAGCCTGACTGGGGCAGAGAGGGAGCAGCATACCTGGAGGGTGATTGACAGCCTGGTGAGACGGGGGCTTCACTGGCCCCTCTGCAATAATAGCAAAATGTGAATACTGGGAATATTAATGTCCTTCATATTTTATTAATTCTAAATCCAGGGGATATCGGCTTGCTGCTTTATGAAAAGAAAACATCAATCCTGCAGGGGTAATGAGTGCAGGTGCAATTTGGGGGTAAGGGAGGTAAAGAGGGAGGGGGAGGGAATGTGAACCCCTCTAGTTATGTACAGAGGGAGATGGAGAAAACCAATATTTGGCTGTCCGCTGTTGGGTATCGTCCGTTAAATGACTGTGCCGCAGGGGAGAGACGCCTCACACTGGCTACTGCTAAGGTATCTCATCTAGCTAAATGTGAAAGAGTTTTGTTTGACACCCTGCCCCTCTCTATTTTTGTATATCCCGTGTGTATCTGCGCATGTATGTGGATTTCAGTCTGTGTGTGCTGTGTGTGTGTTTTATTTCCTTGATTGAAGCGTGGGGGCTTTGTTGTTCTCAAAGCTTGTCACATATTTTAAAGTGTCGCACTGATGCGATGGCACAGCAGCTGCATTAAGAGTGACACGTGCTTTCATAAAATTATGCATGTGGAACAGTAGGAAAATGCTGTCAAGGTCAACACAAATAAAAACAACGACATAGTAGTGCATCAGAGCTTCGCAAAGTCGCACAAGTGCCGAGGCATTTCACACCAGCTGGCTGAAAGATCCCGTAAGTGGAAGCACAGGTTTGATGAATTACAAAGGACTTTGTCATGGTTTGTTTGTATCTCAATGGAAGATCTCTTAGAAGCTGATCGCCGGTGTGATGGCTTTGCCCCGAGGAATTAAGCTGTTGGTCGATTCAAGAAAAACAATCAAATGTCTGTCTTCAAGGCCAAATTGCCGAGCGTCCACTCTCACTCCGGTGTCTCCACCAGCGTTCGTCTGTAGCTTCAGTGCGAGCAGGTGGTTGTCTGTGTGTTATTGTTAGAGGACTGGGCAATTGATGTGATTACGTGATGTGAACAGATGGATGTAAGAATAATGGCAACCGCCATTCACCGCTACAATCCGCTGTCACTTCCCCACACTCAGGACTTCACAAAGTCTTGATTTTACATATGGTGTGCAGGCCCCCTAATTACATGATAGATGTTTAGTATTCTCTGGGGCAGTACATTGTTCTCAAATGGGTGCAAAAAGACAGTTTAATAGTCTGCAGCCTCAGTTGCCATTTCAAGGCGGCCATTATGTCTAATCATAAAACATCTGGAATACATCAGAATCTGCCTCTCTGCCACTGCCATTAGAGGTCCAATCTCTCTGACTTCCTCCTCGGTGTTTATTTGGATGGCTCTAGGCTGAGCAGCAAACCAAATACTTGAGACTAATAAAAGTGATAAATGATTTCTCTGTGATTCAATGAAAGTTTCATCTCATTTTCTCAGCAATAATAAATCACATTCTGAGATGATGCCACTTGCCCATTCCTGGTCCACATTAGTCAACTCCTGCACCTCACTAATGACATTTTATCCTCCTTCGTCCTAATAAAACACCCCACACTCGTTTATTGGCTGCATTCTGCCCATGTCTTAAAATACCCACCAACACCCTTTCTTACCATTACCTCCACATGTGAAACATTTGAATACACTCAAAAGAATTAGTTGCGCCGTTATATTTTACACGCTAGCTGACACGGGCACCTGAGGGTAACAGGAGCACAGGCACAGCGCTGGAGCCTGGAAGTAACGCTGCCATCATTATGTCACTCCTCAAAAGGTCACTGTGATATAGAGATTTAAGCCTTTGTCGTCTAACTGCAGATTCTAAAAGTGGTGTGTGCAAAGGTGCTATCTGCCCTGTAGCGCTGTTACCACGTGACTCTCAGAGAAACTTTTCAGTGTGATGCAAGATAAATGGGATCCAACATCCAGTAGCTGCACTTCCTTTGACAAACGTCTGGGCTTTTTTGGTGGGAGGAAGTCACTGTCATAGTAAAACTCCAGCACTGTAATTGTAAAATGAGGAAAAGGGAGGTATGGGTGAATTAACGAATGTTTATGGCATTTTATGTCACTCAACATGACCTAAGCTGTGTCCCAATTCAGGCAAACATCCTTCGGAGGCGAGACCTTCTCGTTTCGCTTCAGCCTTCACAGTCTACAAAGGGTTGCACCTTCGTCAACTGCAAAGGCTGAACCGAAATGAGACGGCCTGGCCTACAGATGACTTTCGCTTTTTGTCACCAGCTGTGCCCGCCCTTACTGATGTGTGGTGGGCGTGGCTCCTGTCACCTGGCAAACTTGACATCATGTAACTTTTTTTTGCAAAAACCTGGAGTTATAAGGCCTTAGGTTTTAACAGTGCCAATCACTGTTCAACTGAGCTGGAACCCAATACTTAGATTTTAAGGTTTAATTTTTGGGTGTTGTTTGCTGCCATATTATTTTCATTACCAAGGCGCAATGATTCTTGGGATAGGTTGGGCCACAAAAGATCCACCTGTTGGAGCCTTTGTTACCCAGGAAAAGAAGGACACATTTCTCTGTGACATTTGAAGGAGCCTTCAGAATTGGACAGCCTAGTGGCGCCGCTGTAACGCAAGCCAAGCCAAGAAACAACTTCATCCCGGGTCATTTCAACCATTCGAATAAGCTGGTCCTCTCAGGACCCAAGTCACTTATGACCATTCCTGCATTAAGTTCTTTTGCAGCGTGCAAGGCATCTGTTATTGATGCAAAACTCCAACCAGCACCTTCCCCCCTGCCACTAGCATTGAGAACCCATGTAGAACCAGAATAATTATGGTCGGATCAATGTTGGGCATGTCAAAAAAAATGTAATCAGTTACTCGTTATGTCTTTTTAGAATAAGACGTAACAACATTCTCAAAATCCCATTCTCACAGTCCCAATTCTTGACATCCTGCTTAATATATAAACAATATATAATCAGTGTTTTACATCAGATACCTCTAAACCAGTCAGTACTGATTGAACTAGATTATTTATGATAAAATAAAAAGTCACTAATAACAAATAACTATTTCATAGTTACATTTTGAAAATTCTTAGATATTACTGTAGTATAATAGCTGTTTAAGAAAATCATACCAGTAGAATAATTAAGATTATTATTATCATTTTAATAATTTAAGATGATTGAATCATCCTGTATCCTTACCATTGAGCACACCTTGGTGTGGGGCCAGACCTTATTTCTGCGCCATATATCTAGATGGGGGAGTCATTTGGAGCCAGGGAATGGGTCAAATGGGCTAAACTGCATGGTGAATAATTTAAGATTCTATTAACATTTAAATTTGACATTGATTTGACACAGTCAGGCCTCTGCTAAGTGAAACAGCAAGGTTGCAGAGGAAAAGAAGCTGTGCAATGTTAACTGTCCAGATGGCTTTTTTATGTAATTATTTATTTCAGTTAGCTTTACTCAGATCTGTTTCGTACCGGTGAACAGCTATTTCTACTTTTCTGGATATCTTTGCAAACATTTTTGACAGTCTGATTTGAATGTTTCTGCCTTGTCAGCAACCCTCAGGAGCAAGCCAGAAATAACCTTTGAGAAGGCCAAAGGAAGACGGACGCTACGCCAAACAGAGTAGGTGTGTGTGTGTGAGTGTGAGTGTGTGTGTGTGTGTGTGTGTGTGAGTTAATATAAGGAATCACAAATCAATAGCTTGGGGTCATCCTCTCCAGACAATCGTAACTTTGCAGATAAAGCAGTGCAGGCCAGACGACCTCATCCCCTTTTAAAGATCTGTTTACACAGAGACAAAGACAGGGAGCTGAGACCTTTTAATAGGACAAACCTGCCACTTGCATTGAGGTCATTGAATTCAGAACTTGCATTTACTGGACAGATGCCTGGTTAGTTCAGGACTTTTCAGCGTTTGTGCTTAGATGTGAACCAGCTCTGTTACATCTGGATATTATAATGTAAAAATGTAATCTCGCGTCCCGAGTTTGACTGCCACTTTAGATAGTGGACTTGAGTTGTGATTAAAACAGATTTCAAGAGTTGTAGTCATTAGCATTCAGACAATCGCGCTGGCATTTACTCTGCAGAATACAAAACAGGCTTGTCCAAGAAATAGTGCATGTACCCAAACACACACACTCTTCATACACACAACCTGTATTATCATAAACTGATTCAATCCAAGAGGAAACTTTTAAGAAATGTACAAAAGCAAGAACAAAAGCAAAAACAAAGACCAAGTGTGTATAGGAGAAGATACAATACTCTTCTGACTATTCTCTGTCTCAAAAAGCAGTCTTATACTGCAGCATACAACTGCAACAGAGAAGCTTAATGTCTCTAATACCTGGTGTCATTCGGCCTCTGTTGTATCGCTTTAAGTCAAAAAGGTGAGTTGGATATCTGTGGAGGTCTGCAGCTTTATCGCCGGTGAGAGGAACTTTCATCAAAAGCAGATGAAAATACTTTTTTTTTTCCTGGGTTATGAACAATGTTTGTCAAACCTGGGTTCTGTCTGTCAGGGATTGACTTGTAGAGTTATGGGTGAAAGATTAAAAAAACAGAAAACTTAACAAAGTCAAGTATCTAGAAATGTAAATAAATCAACAGAAAACCAAGAATAAATGAATGTTCTGATAATTAACCGTTGTTAATAAACTAACACTACAGTGACAGGGTAAAATACTGTTTGAAGCTCTAGTCTGTACTATGTCTGTAGGATAAGATGTAGCATGCTCATCATTCAAAACTGTTCTCTAACTTTGCTCCACAGGCCGAGTATGTTTGAATATGGAAATGAAGGAATCAAAATCCCTAAAGAGTTAATACTTTTAGCTCTGGATCATAACAAAGCTCCTCTTTAAACAAGATTATGATATAATTTCAAAGATGTATTGTATAATTCTGGGGAGTCACACAAGCGTAAAATAAGTTTCTGCTGGGAAGGTATTATATTTCTCCTCCACCTCAATCTCACACATTTTTGCCTTTCATAAGCTGTCGGCAAAAAAGGGTCAAGTCGAACTTTGAGGGTAACTGTGGGACAGTAAGTTTTAGCAGTGCACCCCAAGAGTAATACTGTAGAGAGACAAGTGCCACTGCTGCTGGACTGAGGACTGAGGTTTATTGCCTCTTGTTGTGAGTGGGCAGCTTTAGGTTTACACAGTCTGTAGAGACACAGTTTTTGGTCCAATAAAGACAGTAGGTCAGTGTTTATATACATTAGCGATAGTACATTAAGGGCCGTGCTGTTTGTCCCATTTTATACAGTTCCATTGCTTCTATCTACTCCATCTCTGTTAATTATCGTCACTTTCAAGTCCACTTGAAAGTCATTTGAAAAGGACCGTTGCCTGCAGTCGTTCGGTGCCTATGGAGAAAAGATTGAGCAATGAAATGCCACACAGTCTTACATTACACAGTCCACTTCTGTGCAATGAAATGGCTAACAGAGTAATCAACAATGAAAATAGTCCTCAGCTGCAGCCCTAGTTACAATCCCTGCGCTCTGGTGCAGATGCCGCTGACATGTTCCTGTAATTATATTTGATTCTGCAGTAATATCTCATCAGGGTGGTTTGGAGAGCCAACAGGAGATCTCCTGTCTCTCCCAGGACCAGAGTGGCCAGGAAAAGCTCATTACAGTGAATCACACGCGCTGAAGAAAAGAGCAGGCAGAAATACCTTTATCCTGCTAAGGTGGGTCCCTGGTGGGACTCAGCAGCTGTCATTTACCATCAACTCCAGCTGTGTTAATTCCATATAAACCTCTGGCGGCAGACAATCATCAGTCAGGCCTTAAAATGGGGCAAATTGCAGATAGGGTTAATCCACCATAGCTTGAGGAAGTGCCAAGATCTCTGTTGTCATAGATACTGTAGGCCCCTGCAGCACACGGGCCACTTTCCACATAGTTTTAGGAATCCCAATAATCCAGCCTGTAGTAGTAACCCAACCACTATACAGCAGAAAGAATTAAATAAATTAAATTTAAATTGAGGGACAGCTTAGTGTATCTGGGTGATGTGACTGTATTCCTGCAAAAAAAAAAAAAAAAGACAGAAAATTTTGATTCACTTCCCTCTTCCATGAGCTGCTGCAATGTTAAAAGATAAATCAATGACAGTTCACATAATAGCCCCTAACTTTCTTGCTTATCTCAAAGTGTCTCAGAACAAGTTGGAACAGAAGGTATTACAAAGAGAGAGAGGTGTACAACAGAACGGTTTCATGCAGTGACCTCTGCTGCACTGGAGTGATAAAATGTCATGGCTTCTATGCATTTAATCCATCAAAGAAGCCCCCCACTCCACCCCACCCACTGGCTTCCTCAGGACACCCTCAACCGAGAAAGGCCACAGTGTCTTATCATGTGTCTGAAAATGAAGATGACAATATACAAGAGATTGCTGAGCGAGCTGCATGTATCCATCAGAAAGGAGATGAGAGAGTAGCTCATTTTCTGACATCGGGCCACACCACAGCCGAGAACATATGGGCAGCACCGTGCAAAAATCAACAATGAATACATGATGAGGTTACGACCAAATAAAAAGTCACGCTCTGCCCCCGTCACTTTTATGAGGTTACAATGTGTATATATGCAGCCATCCAGCAGATGAAAGTCGTTTTATGCAGTCGTGTCCAGAAATGATGGTGTGTCTGCAGGTTTCTACTCAGGGCTAAAAATAGTTGGATATACGACGGCTTGAGAGCAGTGGATGCTGTTACGGGGCACTGGGAGAATGGGAAGCAAATAAAACAGTAAATTTCAGCGCACTGTGGTGGGAGAATACTGTCTCCTGAATTAGATTTGTCAATTCACATATTACAATCACTTAGTCAGAGCAAGCAAGCTGCAGCAAAATGCAATAAAGATGGATGGCCTGACGCATCGTATAGCTAGCTCCACGTAGTAAAAATACCAGAGGCATTATTTAGCATTTCTGTGCAAACGCAGCTTTTATTGTATTATTTCATAGCAACACATTCTTTATTGAAAGTAATATTAAAGAAAAGACTAAATGAATTACCATTGCGCAGAAGTTTTTTAATTAACATGAGCACTACAGTCATTTTCCCTGTGGATGTACATGTGGCTGCAATCATGAGCATGATGAGCATGTGCGAGTGCATTCACACACACGTCGGGACGTGTCTTTCAGAATACAGGGCTGCAGATGCGACCTGGCTTCACCTACCGGAGCTGTCTATTAGACAGGTGACAGGGTGTCTGTAATCACCACCTCAGCAAAGTTCAGACAGCCTATTACCCACAGACACACACACACACACACACACACACACACACACACACACACACACACACACTGTATAATCAGTGTGGCAGGCCAGACTTCCCTCATCATGACCTCAGGAGACAGGAGATAGAAAAAATCCCACCAATACCATATCTCCCTGCTCCGGCGGATGGCTAATGGTAAAATAGCTAATAGAATAGTATGGTGAGACTTTTTTTTATTTCCCCCCCATTTCACACAAGGTTGGGAACCTACATTGCACTCCATCACTGTTAGATATCCACACCACCCCAACAACCTGCCCTCAGGATGAATAATTTTGCATATGAGGTGGTGGAAATGATCACTGAATGAATCATTGTAACGTGAACGTCATTTGTCACTGTACAGATACACGGACAGCCGAGCGTGATGGATGAAACGCGAGGTCAAATCTGTGACAGAAAAATAAAGTGAGAGCAGGATGGAAGGGCAGGGAGGGATGGAGGGGGGAGAGAAGGGACGGAGGTTTGTGCTAACGATACGGTCATATGTACACAGTGGAGCTCAGATGTGATTAAGGCAATGATATGATGGGTGGTGTCAGTGCCGAGCTTAATGACTAATGCAATGAGATGGAATTGGAAGAGACACTGGTGTCAGACTGAAGTGGAATAATGCCTGGAGCCTCTGCAGCAGCAGACACATGGAACTGCCACAATGAGCAGCCTCATAAGCACAAATCGTTACGGTAGCTGGAGACTTAGACATGCATAATTAGCCTTACTGCAGAACAATACGAAATTGAAATTCAGTGCTTTTGACATTCTGTCAGGCAAATGATAAATAACCAGAAATAATAATGATGATTATTTCACTTATTTGTCATGAACCAGTATCCAGTGCTATAAATGGATCCACACACACACACAAAAAAAAAAGCAAAACTGAAAATAAAAAGAAATAAAAGAGAAACATTTCAACAATAGGACAATGACTCTGTGGTATAATGAGGTAGTGAACCCCGACCATCATGTACAGAAGTATTCCTAACACTGTGAACTCAAGCATCCTCTGTGGTGACAATGAGTAGCCAGTCAAAAGTTTTACAACGCCTCCATTTTCCAGTTGTTATTAAAATTCATGTGGTTTAATATCTCGGTGTTTCTGAAATGAAAGCAAAGAACAAATCTGCGATTCAACCTGCAGCACAACACACCTGTGGTGTTCTTTCTACTGTGTAAATCAAGTACTGTTCAGAAAGTTGGTCCCCACACTGTTGCAGAAGTTTGCAAAAATGTGCTGCAGTTGTAGTTTGCTTTGCTTTCACCTTCTGTCCAGTTCATCCCAAAGCAGCTCCTTGGGGTTAAGTCTGGAGACTGTGCTGCTCCTCCATCATTTGAAGCCACCGTCCAGTTCTTTCTTCTAATGTTTTGGGTCATTATAGGATGAACCCCTGACCAACCCGTCCGTCTTCCTCTGTGACCTGCCTGTTTTCTCATCATTATGATGGAACTATAGAGGAAGACTTCCTGCAGTGTACTACTGTCAAAATAATACTTCAGAGTGTGTTGTAACACAATTTGTTCCAACACTGCCTTTGTACTGACAGATGGTAAACAACAAAAGGTGGGACACCTGTAGGGATTGTCTGCATTAAGGTTTAATCTGCTTACATTGCTCCAGAAAAGTCAAAAGTTACCTAATCTTTTATCTTTGCAGTTTGCCACTTATTGGCAGTTTAACGCCCCCCGACAATTCCTGATGTACTGTGTTTCTGAGAATGGGACGGACATGAGGTCACAGTGACCTTGAACTATCACCTTTGATCATCAAATTGTATGGTGGCCCAGGCAGGTCAACACAATGCAGAAGCCACACATTAAGCCACAACTGAGGTTAAGATAACAGAAGTGAGCAGCAGTCCGTCTAAATCCCTTATATTACTATAACAATAAATATGAAAAAGTAGGACAAATATATTTTCATATTCATGCACTTTTGTCATACTTTTTCATTTATATATTTATTGTTATAGTAATAGTACTGATGGACCACTGCTCACTTCCATTGTGCCTTAATTTGCATTTGTGTTGTAGCTCTTGTATTTGTGTTGTGGCTTCTGCATTGTGTTGACCTCTCTTTACTGGAAATTTGTAATCAGTTTATCCTTGTATCCAAGTGAATGTTTCTACCAAACTTCAGTCGTTTTAATGCCACTGAGATACATCTCCTGTGTTAGACTGGAATAAAATGTGTGTAAATCTCCATATGACTTCTTCAGCCTGTAAGGTGGATTCCCATCACAGTCAAAAAGGAAGTATAAACTAAAACTACACCGATCGCCTGTGTACGAACAGAGGGACAATCTAAAAGCATAATGCCTTCGACCACAGCTGTCGCCAACACGCAGGCATTAAAGGGGGTGAAAACCAGCTCCATCAGGATGACCAAGAACATGGCCTCATTCCACTTTACTGCTGCTTGGCCTTTCAGGAAACAGAACTGCTTGCCATTGCACATCTCCAATAATATCTCTCTGCATACATAAAAAGGAGGATGGTGAGGCTCACAGGAAAGCCTGCGTTGTTTATGGTTGCAATATAGATTTTATACAGCTCCGTGGAAAAGGGAATTACGTCTTAAATTACAAAGATGTCTCTGTGAGTTGTCAGCTGCATGACTTATACGGGCCTGGCGGCTAGTGTGGCTGTTTGGCTGCGGGGGACACTGGGGAGCTGAAAGCTCCAGAATAGGTCTCAGCAGAGACAGCTGACCTACAGTGTGCAGAGTCAGCTCAAAATAACAAAGTTACTTAAACCCCCTGATGAAACAATGGCCCAGATGAAGCAAATGTGTGAAGTACAACAAAGCACAGGAAGGTAGAAAAGCACACTAGACACACACAGTGCACGCACAAACACACACACACCTCTTTGCTCAAGTGTAGGATGTACACTAAGCCAAGCGCAAATCCACATCTGTCTTTTCACAGCAGCCAACTTCTGCTGCTTATATTCTATTTCAGCAACTGCAACAATTCAGACAAACACAACGGAAAAACAAGCAGATAAACAAAGAGGAAATTATTTATCAAACAATAATAAAAGGCAATGATGATAAAGACATCACTGGGATGGCGCTTTACAGTAATTACTTAACGTTACACTCTGGTTAATTGTTTTGGACAAAAACATTACTTTTCAACACTTTTAAGTGTTTTATACAATACAAAAACAAATAATATACAATGAAAGTTTGGTAAGTACTCAGTTACATATCTATGATCTGTGGGATAGACACAATGTATAATGGATGACTAGAGCTGCGAAACAACAAAGGAAACGTTACTGAAAAGAAAAACAAGGCAGTTTAGATACAAAGTGATGTTATGTTACAGCACTGAATACTAAAGACGTCAGATGTGGATGAGACTTAAAAAACTCAGGATTGTCTTTTAATTCACTTGTAAAAACTCACTTTTATTCACAAGGCTGTCTCATAGTCTTGTGTATTGATTTATTTATATTTGTTTATGTACATCTATGTACATCTGTGGGATTGTATGTGTTTGTTTCACTCCCTCGCCTTGTAAAGCATTTTATAACAGCTGATTTTGATACCTCAGTTTGTCCCCCATATGCGCCCCGTTGTAAATAATGAGTTGTGAATCCATTCTTACACAAAACTTGGCCATCTAAAATGCAATCCAGTGGTTGTGGACATTAATGAGTAATTTGTTCCCTCAAATCAATAATGTATACCCTCAAATTACTTAATTCGTTCTCTCCCATAAATAATTTGTGTTCACAAATGATTCTATTGTGGCCCCAATTATTAATTAATCCCATTTAATTAGGCTAATATTGTTAAGTTAGAATAGCAGTAAGAGCTGCACTTACAGGTTGTGGTAACTGCTCTGGTCAGTTAAGAAGTAGCAGCAGCAGCAGGTACTCTCTCAACACTCACTTTCTCACATAGTCCTCTACATCACATTGTGTCACTATGTCCCGAAGCCGAATTTGAGCCCAAATGATAATTATTACATGTTAAAATGAGATTAGGATGCACAGTCCAGGAGCCCATGACCCCCAGTGTTCAGAGGTAACTATCCAACAGGGAAAGTGGTATTGTAGGAAAGTTTCTTTGCTGCTACTGTAAGTGTTTGGTTTCCTCTATGGATAGCCCTATCCCATAGCATTGCAGTGTCAGGGTCCTGATCCTAAGACAAGGGAACATTTATCACAGCGGCCCATTTATAAAATGACATTCCTAACTGGCCTGCTTCCAGCTACGAGAACCGAACACTGGCTTTACTGAACACTGTGGATAACAGGACAAGCGGAAAAGGCAAAAGGAGTGTCAAGAGGTGAAACCCATCCTTCTATTTCCTCTGGATCCTTTCTTAAAGGTTACACAGGAATTTACCCGGTGCACAGTTCCCTGGGACAAGAGGAAAAATTTACTACTGAGAGAGAAAGACTACTGGTCAATAACAATCCAATTACCTGGACTCCTCAGTGCACAGTAATGTCTCTTTGCTGATGTCTTTATACACAGGATGCTGCCTCAAATTCTGATCAGTCATTCAAACGCACACAGAGTGACATTTACATTGTCATTTACAGAGACAGTAGAATATTCATTATTAATTTAAAGCCTGTTGAATTATTAAATACAGAGAATGTTATCTGAGATTATAGCATTGAAAAGTGTGAACATCTACAGTTGAGTCAACAAATAAATCCTATTTTCATCCCCCGCTGAAGGGCAGCGCTTAGAATGTCAAATGAAGTGGAAAGAGGGGAAGGACAGAAACACGCATGCTTTCTTGTTCTCCCGCAGTTTTGGATATATGCCACGAGGGAAACACATTTGCACAAAGAACAGTGGCCAAGCCTCTAAATGAAAGCACGAATTATATTTTACACACTCAGTACATGAGTTAGCTCTGGACTTAAAGTGTGCACTGTTCAAGAAACCAGAGAGAACAGAGAGAGAAAGGTCTCTGAAATGTGTGCGTGTCTGCTCACAGTGGTGACGGACGTCCAGACGCATCAGGCAGGACGAGCCGGCGTCGTCTCTCCACTGAGGTTCATGATTCACAGGACAACTACTGTGTGTGCACAATGTCAAATGTTTTGGTGTAGCAGAAAAGGATGCAGGGCCAATTGCCCAGCCCCAACACCCACAACCACCACCCCCCCACTTTGATCTCAAGGTCCAGACATCGACAACATGACAGTGACATTAACAAGCCTTTATCAACTTCGTGGCACTCGACAGCCTCTTGTTAGCCTCATTATAGGACATATGGTTTAAATCACAGCTTCGGGAGCTGCCCTCTTCCTGGTGACCGACCTCAGGGCTTGACATTTAATTTTTCCCAAGGAGCTCCTGAGTTGAAAAAGTCAGGAATGCACAGAGAACTTTAGGGGCCTTAATGAAATTTTTTCAAATCATGTGTTTTTCTGTTTTAAAGGGGTACGAAGAGACATTTACAAGCAAAGTGATTTTATTTATGTGAATACAAAAAGTACACTAGATTTTTAACTATTTCTGCTTCAAACTATATTTACTTTATAGTTATATAAGTATTTATACTTTATACTAAACTTCCTCATCTGCAGACATTTAAGTACGCCTTTTTTTTGTTTTTTTTGTGTGTGTTGTGCAGATCCACTCAAGTGAATAATACATTAGTCTTAAATTAATGTTCATTTAAGTTCAGGCATGTTGTGTCTCATTTGTTGAACTGTTGTAATTTATCAGATTCAAATATCAGCATTATATGGCCCTGCTCTCTAAATATCGCCACTGAAAAACCTGTATTGGTCAACCACTGGATCAAATTGCTCTGCTGAAGGCTGGGGACACTCCATTGCAGCTTCTTGTTTCTTGCAACAACTCTTGCAAATCTGCCATGAATCACATTATTTTTTCCATGCACAACACTGGTTTAGCTCTGCAACAACAACTGTAACATTGTCATTGTTGTTGTGTTGTCAATCTTCTTGTTGCTTGGGCTGAATTTTGTGATATTTTTGTTATATTTTAATGTGATGAATACATATACTCTTCATCATCTCATTTCAAGGTTTTGGTATTCTCATGCTGTCTAATTGGCACTAAACACACAGTGTAACTGAGGCTAACTTCATTACTTTTGCAGGTATTCAAATATTTCAGTCTGGACCAAACTGGTAAACTGAACAACAAACCAACATGTACAATAGCTTTTCATAAATACTACTATTGGTAAATTAGGGATTTATTTCTCACTGAAATAAAGAATATTCCTAAAAGGGGGGAGCAGCAAATGATTGTTTTTAATATTCAAGCCTCAATTTAAAATTAAAATTCAAATAAAACTGGAGTTTTGCACCATTACTGGGAAGTGTAATGGTTATGTAGTCTAACACTTTACTCCAGTGGCAATTGTGCTGAAACCATTTGAAGTCTGATTGTTGGGCTGATTATATGGCTTCATTACAAATGCTGAAAATGTTTTAAATATGCTATAATAATAAAGAATCAGTCTGCATCTTGTTTCTTCCTGTTTTGTTTTGAAGGAAGATGTGAAGCAAAGGCACAACAGGTAGACACGTGTGATTGTGTGTTTGAGTCTGGTTTATCACACAGCTTGACTAACACCTCGCGAGCAACCCTTAAACTTTATCTATGTAGCTTCCACCCTGCTTGTTCATTCAGCTCTGGACACTGGAAGTGACAGAAATCTATTTTCAGCACCGCTGTAGATGAACCATGCAAATGCCAAGACAGGCAGGAGGTGGAAAAACAGAACCACCGTATTTTTGAGGACAGACGACAACGTCAGCGCAGACACAGTCAGAGGAAAAGGACCACAGATGTAACAGAGTTCACGCCTTGTCCACTTCATGCAATACTGAACAGCAGAGAGACTTCAGGCCTAATGGGTCTGCTGATTTGTGCACTCCAGACAAGGCTATCTGCAGACATGAGGTGATTTAGGGAAGAAACAGAATACATCTTCTCGATGGTGATCTCAGATTTGAGTATGCGAACTCTGAGGGTCTCGCTAATGGTCAACAGTCCACCTGAGTCTGCATCTCATATATGGCACGGCCCCAAACTTAGAAAGAGGTGCGAAACGCAGTCCCACATTACTCTCATGGGTTTTAATCTATTTTCACATTAACCCTTTGCTCCGATGCTTGACCCGCAAGCCTCAGAACACAACGCCGCGGTGTCAACAGACAGATTCATGTGTCAGCTGGCATCAGTGAAGCGAAGCTTGGCGATATTGTGCTGTTTGTCGACGCGATGTGGCTGCATGGCGTGACTCCGGTGGCCTGGGGAGACGGGCACGGCCAGGCCACAGGGCCCCCCAGCTGGGTAATAAATCACTGGGATGACAGGAATAGTGGCCTTTACATTATGACACACACTCACACAACATATATAGTTTGTGTCTGTGCGGACAATTCAACAACCACTTATACACTACATTACACAAACACACAATTTCACCTTGCACTTTACACTTTAACAGCTTGACACACAGAGGCCGCTCTATCATCACAATGAGCGCCTCATCACCATCATTCAGTATCTTCACTTTTATAGGATGTCACATGGCTTCATCCGCTTTATCAATTAAAAAGACAGCCGCCTGGTAGCTCATAAGAATTTCATCAGCCTGACATCCCTAATGTTGCAATATGAGGTTGGTGTCAAGACCGATATCACACACAAAACAAATCAATAAGCCTAAGCATCGCATTCCCTAAAATAGCCCATCTAATCAAAACTATCAATCCTGCATGTCTAGTCTGGTGTGTAGTCATTACCAGCCTGCACAGCCCAGGGCTATTAGTGCCAGAGCTACCTAGCGAGCTGAGCACACTACCTTGAACATTAGTGTGGTCAAACACCCCCAGCGCAGCAGGATGAAAGGATGAATGGCAGGGCTGCGGAGCCAGCAAAGCACGATTCATACTAATGGGCCATGGTAAATGGACCAGCTATGGGTAGTATGGGCTGACTGGCCTGCTCTGTGATCCAGAGCCGTACCCATTTCATGGTGTCTGCCTGGGACCTGGCTGCACTCACTCACTGAGATGGAGAGCTCGACGAAGGAGCCTGAATTTCAAGAAGGGGTTCGGCTGAGGTGCCGAGACAACGGCTAGAGACAAAAAGGGAGCTGTCTGTACTTGTTAAGTTATGGGACGACTGATACAGCTTTGTAAGAGGAAATCTGCCTTCAACACTTCAACGCTGGCCCATCTCACTGTCCTGCTCACATGGATAGACATCTAGCACTACAGACAGCACTGTGAGCACCATCTTTTTTTTTTTACCCATCACAAATTTGAATAAAATGAGAAAAAATATTTCTTGGATTTATTGAACATGTGAATTTTTACATAATCATTAAAATACAGTTACCATATATTCATGTATTCTGAGTGTTTTAAAATGTTTGTGGACAATAATTAAACTTCATGGCACAGAGAAATAAGTTATATCAGTTGGGTTTTTTTGGGGTTTTTTTATTATTCAATTTGTTGATAATAATGTAAGATGAGATTTATTTTTTTTTAAGATTTATTTTGTACATTACATTATTTTCCCTCAGGTTTATTGAGAGAATTGGAATAATTGAAGTAATGGTAACTACAATGCATATATAAAACACTCATGAATTGAACGCTCATGAATTAAGAGTCATTGCTCTACCCATGATCAGACATATAGACTGATTTATTAAGGACTATGTTTATGGTTAAAGCTGAGAGTAACCAGCATTACAATAAAAATGAAAAATATGGCCTGAATCTATTTTCTATTAGTTTACTAATCATTTAGCCTGTGATATGCCAAAATTAATGACAAATGGCGAAGCAATCCTGAAGTCTTAATAGTATCAATTCTGTCTGACAGCTGGAGAACTGATTCCATCCAGAGAAACAAATCAAGAAAAAGAATAATAAAATAAAGTTAGTTTTTACTGTTTTTACTCGTAGTGTATAAAATGCACAAATTCTGTAAAAAAAAAAACTGTGCCTCTCCCATAAGAGATTTGCTTCCAAGTCAGATATTTCGTGCAGCAGGACTTGTTTTTTTCTTCCTTCAAATCCCACTGGAAAATACAAGAAAATAATGGGTGTAAATCAAGCAATGTCTTATTGTCGCCTGAAGTGGTGCCCCTGATCTGAACAAACTCATGACACTAACCACAGCTGACGAGTGCAGAAAGCTGAGCAAGCCTTCTTCTAGTGTTAATGGCCAATAGACAGATCCAGCTGGAGGAGGGAGAGGTCACACGTCAGCCGTGGTCAAGCTGATCACGTTGTGTGGAGTTATGCTTCATATTAGAACGCTGTGTTTTTTTCGCCAGACAACAGAGCTCTTCTGCATCCTGGGAAAACACAAAGCCTTCTTATCCTCTGTGTGTCATTACATGCACAGAGCAGGACATAATTCTTCATTAATGATTTTTTTCTGTGCTAATTTCACTCCAACATAGATGTATAATGTTCATATAACGACTGTACTCTGAGAAACTTCAGCTCCAGTTCTCAGCCAATGACTCTGCTTCTGTCTGGAAAGGGCTCAGACAGATCACTAACTACAAACCTAAACCCCCCCACTCCATTAACGACTTCCGTCTGGCCAACGATCTGAATGAGTTCTACTGCCGCTTTGAAAGACAGTGGGACAAGCCTGACACTAACCTCCACATCAGAGCCACATCAGAACCCTCCTCCTCCCCTACCAAAGGAACGTCTCTCTCTATCCTGGAGAGAGATGTCAACAGGCTTTTTAAGAAGCAGAACCCCCGCAAAGCAGCTGGTCCTGACTCTGTCTCTCCATCATCCCTGAAGCACTGTGCTGATCAGCTGTCTCCAGTGTTCACAGACATCTTCAACACCTCACTGGAGACCTGCCACGTGCCAGCCTGCTTCAAATCCTCCACCATCATCCCTGTCCCCAAAAAACCAAGGCCCACAGGACTAAATGACTATAGACCCATTGCCCTGACCTCTGTGGTCATGAAATCATTTGAGCGTCTTGTCCTGTCCCACCTCAAATCCATCACTGACCCACTCCTGGACCCCCTGCAGTTCGCCTACAGAGCCAACAGGTCCGTAGACGACGCCGTCAACATGGCTCTCCACTTCATCCTCCAGCACCTGGACTCCTCAGGGACCTATGCCAGGATCCTGTTTGTGGACTTCAGCTCTGCCTTCAACACCATCATCCCGGCTCTGCTGCAGGACAAGCTCTCCCAGCTGAGCGTGCCTGACTCCACCTGCAGGTGGATCACCGACTTCCTGTCTGACAGGAGGCAGCACGTGAAGCTAGGAAAGCACGTGTCTGACTCCCAGACCATCAGCACTGGATCCCCGCAAGGCTGCGTTCTTTCTCCTCTGCTCTTCTCCCTGTACACCAACACCTGCACCTCCAGCCATCAGTCTGTCAAGCTCCTGAAGTTTGCAGACGACACCACTCTCATTGGACTCATCTCTGATGGCGATGAGTCTGCCTACAGGTGGGAGACTGAGCGTCTGGTGACCTGGTGCAGGCAGAACAACCTAGAGCTAAACGCTCTGAAGACAGTGGAAATGATAGTGGACTTCAGGAAGAGCCCAGCCCCACCCACCCCCATCACCCTGTGTGACTCCCCCGTGGCTACCGTGGAGCATTTTCGCTTCTTGGGAACCACCATCACACAGGATCTCAAATGGGAGCTAAACATCAGCTCCCTCATCAAAAAAGCTCAGCAGAGGATGTATTTCCTGAGGCAATTGAAGAAGTTCAACCTGCCAAGGACTATGATGGTGAACTTCTACACCTCCATCATTGAGTCCATCCTCACCTCCTCCATCACCATCTGGTACGCTGCTGCCACGGAGAGGGACAATAACAGACTGCAGCGTATCATCCACTCTGCTGAGAAGGTGATTGGCTGCAATCTTCCGTCCCTCCAGGACCTGTACGCCTCAAGGACTCTGAGGCGTGCAGGGAAGATTGTAGCTGACTCCTCCCACCCTGGACACAAACTCTTTGAGACACTCCCCTCTGGCAGGAGGCTGCGGTCCTTCAGGACCAAAACCTCTCGCCACAAAAATAGCTTCTTCCCATCTGCTATTAGCCTCATCAACAAGGCTAGAGAGCCCCACTGTTGCTGATCAATTGCACCAATCACCAGAAAAAATTCCTTGTATGTGAAAACATACTTGGCAATAAAACTGATTCTGATTCTGATTCTGATTCTGATTCTGATATAAAACTGTAACTTCTGTACTGCAGATTAAAAAAATGATAGAACTCTTTATTATAACATAAATGATTCACAGTTCAATGAACTCTCCTGATGAACTATTGAACAATTTTGAAGAACAAAACTGCATATTGTGAGACTGCATTTCTTAATGAGCTCCGCCCCATCTTTGATGATGAGAGCAGCTTTCTGACAGTATGGCAAGCAGCACAGTCACTTCATCATATCTGCTTTCACTGGGAACATGTGGCGTCTTGCCATCTGATCTTTACTTAGTGCTACAGTAAAACAGAGCAGGAATGAAGGATGGAAGTTGAGTATTCTAGTGGAATAAATTTTACGCACAGAGGCCATTTAGGTTTTTTTTCTTACGTGGATAAATCTAGAGGAGCATTCTGACAACTGCTGAACTGACAACTCAAATTACTCAGGGGTTGTTTCTGCTCTCAAATAAAAGCTTGGCCTTTCACATGTACATTTAAAGTCTACATATAATTTAAATTCTCCTCACTTTGTTCAAGGTAATAGAAACCGTACTGATCCTATAGCTATTTTCCACATTATAAAAGAGGATGAAACTGTATTTAGACATATGAATGGAAACATCATTTAAACTTCAAGCCTATGATTGGGCACCTTTCACAGGCGTTGCTAGGTGACACACTGTCAACTTCTATGATGCGGTACCGCATGTAGCAGATCATATTTCTTTACAGTCTCCTAACATTATCAATATTATCAGTAAGTCCACATAGCATTGGTTATGTAACCTTCGCAGTTTAAGACTAAGCTCTTCAGAAACCACAGATATTGCACCCATTAGTACAAATAAAATGATAGATAGATAGATAGATAGATAGATAGAGAATGCTACTTCTTCATATTTATCTTATTACGTTTTTTTTTCTTATATTGATGCCAGTCCAGAGTTATCAAACATAATTTTGTTGCGTGCCAACAATAACAAATAAAGTGTCTCATATCTTACAACAAGACAGAAAACACATTTTCACTTAAGAATCTAGTCCTCTCCCAAAAGTTTCAATATAGTTTGAATTTTGCAGGAATGACCTTTTAAATTATGATGTGAAAAACTGACCTTTCAATACCTTATTTACCCAACTTCTAACACTGAACCAGTGGGCCCACACTGTCACACATTGTCACACAGACACATACACATACTCTCTCTCACACACACACACACACACACACAGAGTGCAACTCAAAAATAATGCCCTTTAAAATAAAACAATTATACAGGCCTTAGTCTTGGCTTGGGAGCATAGTGGCATGAAATAGGTCATTGCTAGCGCAAGTTACCGAAATAAAACGCAGGTGCAATACAGTACTCACAAACCCATGGATTATAGTCTGAAGAAACAGCAAGGCAAAGATGGAGAATGGGTGAGGGGTGCAAGGAAAAGGCTGTGAGTGGACTCCAGCCACAGTCCTAAATGGGTCTAAGGAGAGTTTCCTGGTCCCCTGTCCAATAAAAACAATTGTCATGTTAGTTTATTTTTTTGCCTTAGCTTAGCTCGGGTTTGCCCTGTCCTGTATTTTTGAGACTGAACTCAGAGCAAATCTACTGGAGGTAAAAATCATAGGTTAGACTAATAAAGCAGTAAACCCTTTTGTTCTCCCTCAGCCTGACTGTCAGGTTATATTTCTCTACCCAAACAGAGACTGTGTGTCTCATTGGTTGTGAATATCGGCCAGTAATGTTATTATTTTTGCTATTTTTCAACATGAAGCTTAAAATGAAAAAAAAAACAAAAAAAAACTGAGCAGTCTAACATTCACAATTAATGACTGAAATTAAATTAAAAGGTTTTAATATAACATTTTTAAAACATTTCAAAGATTATGAGTCAATCTCTATTTATTTGTCTATTTATTCCAGTCTGCAATTGAAAATTTAGATTGGGCTATATTTTGACCCAATAAGTACAAAAGAAACAGGATACAAAGAATAATAATGATATATGATATATGTAAAATTTCACTTTTATCAGTTTCAGTTTGTTTTCAATAGTTTAATACAGTATTGGCTACTTACCCAGTGCTGTGACACAGGCTGGTAATTTTGTATAATTTATTTTTTTTATTTTTATTTTTTTGATGAAGTTCCCTCATTAAAAACTTTAAATTTTTTGATTTTCTAAAAATCTATGCTGGCCATACTAATGAATTCCAGTTACAGGACCTCTTTGGTAAGATTCCTGCCTTCAGGGCAGAAAGAGTAGTTCCTTCAAAGAGTAGTTCCTTGGGTGGCTGTGGCTCAGGAGGTAGAACAGGTCGTCCACTAATCAGAAGGTTGGTGGTTTGATCCCTGGCTCCTCCAGTCCGCATGTCGAAGTGTCCTTGGGCAAGATACTGAACCCCAACCTGTGAATGTGTGTGATAGGAATAGAAAAGTGTGTGTGTGTATGTGTGTGTGTGTGAATGGGGGAATGTGGCTTGCAATTTAAAGTGCTTTGAGTGGTTTCTATATAAACCATATAAGTGCAGTCAATTTACCATTGCAACAGTGAACTCAATTATAAGGTTAGAAACTGTCCTGAGGTTGACAGACATGGACGCTCTGAGAGATGAGAATAAAAGGGATATTTAAGAAAAAGGCCGCCGAAAACTTTTATACACGTGTCTTATTTACATTGTCTTTTGTTTTCAGCATGAAATACATGGATAGCACCACATTGTACAGTAACACGTGAGAGCTGTGATGGCAAAGTGAAGAAGTATCAACATATGTTATGATCTAAAATTGACACACATGTAGGTAAGTCTGCAAAAAGACACACAGACGTATTAAAATGTCGCATTCACACTGTGTACCACAGTATATATAACACTTAATAACAACCAAGTAACTGATTAATTGGCTGAAAAAGCAGCTTCCCAGTCTCAGAGTCTGTACTGCTGCATCAACGATTGTAGTGCCTCACATGATCCTTTTAACAACCTTCCCAGTGAATTGTGCTGTACCTGTGGAGATGACACCAGACTGCTTATACCTCCCAGTGACAAGCCTGAGGGACTATGAGCCAATCAACTCAGGAAGCAAACAATTCACATGGGAGGGAAAAGGCCAAACTCTGAACCCTGTAAATGACAAATATCAATGTAGGGAAAATGAATGCACAAGGAAACACTAAGTTATTGTACCGCGAAGTCCATAAATCTATCAGAAAGGTCAGAGGGGCTTTTAGCTGGCATTAATCACACTGAGAGGCAGATAAAAATACAAGGAACACGGAGACAGTGAAAAAACCTTTCTCCTCTCCCTCTGTCGGTGTCTCCTGACTAAATCTCTGAAATTGCACACATCTGTCCCTGTTACTCCCAGAAATACTTTTCAGAGGGATGTCTTTCACAGGGACATAGCTCTTCCTCACACGGTAAATCAAGGTGTTATTTTTCCATTTTCTGTGCGGAAGCTTTGATTACTTTTTTCCCAGCGGCTGTGCCTCTTGTTTGTGGCCAATTCTTTTGTTGTTTGCTGCCCATGAGGTGAAATTTAACTTTAGCTTAACTTCTTTGTCCCCCTTCATCCAAACATATCACCTAATCTAGTTCTTCAAATGACACTATTTCTTATAGGGTTCTGCTGATATGCTTGTTGGGTGAAAACACATTGTTATTGGCAAAGCATCTTTTTTAAGGCAATTTCTTTCTTTAAAAAGTAGATTCCCCCAACTCCCCAAATTTTAAACACATGGGCAATATTGTACTAAATGATTCAATGTGTCAATATGATTCTGAACCAGCCCTTAAAGGAGTTCATTTTAAGCATTGCTATTGTTACATAGCCAACATTAGCATTAACAGCTGTTTACTTACCAGTCTTGGCAAGAGTTTCAGTCATCGTTGTATGCCCTCTGAGTTACCTCTTCAAAACAGACTGGGCGCTACAGTGACTCGGTATCGGAAAGTGACGAGACAGTTCGACTATCTGGTTAGCATGCAAAACAAAAGGTTGCTTTCCATCTCTGGGGACAGCTGATGGGGTGTAAAGGAATGAAATTTGATGCTGAACTCAAAAAAGTAAACAGCTGTTAATACTAACGTTGGCTATGTAGCCATAGCAAAACTTACAAATAGCTCCTTTAATTCGGTTCAAAAAGAAGCCTCTCTTATGCCCTGGCTCTTAAGGAGGTGTAAAAACCAAGTGTGAAAAAACCAATGCAATTACAGCAACACCAGTGTTATAAAATGAGGATGGAGGAAGACCAGCTGTAGCTGAGACTGAACTGAGAATTGGGAAGAACAAAAAAGTAAGAAGCATGACAAAAGTACTAATTTGCCTTCCCTCAAACATAACAAATGCGCAGAGCTGAATTTTCCCTCTGTTCATTATCACATGTGTAAAGCACACTAGCACTGTCGAACAGCGAGGTCAGAAAAGATCTTTTGTCTTTTAGTTTCCTTCTTCAAGCCCCCACAGTTGGATCACTTATTATTATTTATTGGCATTGTGGATATGCATATGGCAGTATAAGGGCATGGCGGCGGCGGCACACTCAGGTAAAGGCTACGGTCACCTATCAGAAATGCTATCCATAATTCATCCTCTAAACAAATGATGCACCTTCCTCGCATTGTTCTTGTGCCCTTATCTTTCCCGGCTGTAAGGTAGTGGAACACGAGAGCTTGAGCACAATGAGCAGCAGAGACAGAGGCCTAAGCAGATGATAATGATCCAGCCGATCCATACAACTCTGCATCCTCAGCCACATACCTGTTACTATAATAACTACAATACCAATCCTGAAAAAAAGAAAAAAAAAAGCATTTTATTGGTATTCTCTAACTGATAAAAACACAATCACAAGATTCCAAATATTTTAATGAAGTTGCAAAAGGTTAAATAATAACATAGCAACATGTGATGGATGCATATTGCATGTAAAACTGCAACCACAGAAGAAGCAGCATAGCTGCAGGGTTCTGCACCTGTAGTGCTTTTTTTTTTGTATGTTTGACATAAAAAATGTATTCATCAAAAGGCCATGATCCATCTTGTGTTGCATTTAGCTTGGAGCAAATCTATATCCCAGCATGCATTCGGTATAATTACATATGGGGCAGAATTCATCTTTTCTTGCTGCAAAGACCGGCTCGTCTCATTTGTTAATATAAAGCCTATGTGATGCGTGTGCTCTTCACTGACGCTTTTTAATATTCTTATCAAGCTACTGATGTGAATAGAACACCTGTTTTGCTGTCACACCTCTTTAGACCTTTTAATGCATGAACACATTTCTGAATTACGTGATTAAGGGAAAGAATATGTTGCCAAAATAACGACAGTTGGATTAGAGTTGGCGCAGTTTATGGACCTTTACTGCAATGAAACCAGAGGAAAATCTGATACATAGAGATGTGACCTTTAAAAAATGTTTTCTATTTATCTTCATTATTCAAGCACCTCCTTCACAATCCAGCACAGCAGAACAGTAGACAGAACAGACTATAACTAGAACGCTACGACTCCGCGTCCAGCAGTTATTTGCAATACCATAGCTAAACAAGATAAATAATTTAGCATCCTTGCGTTAGGCAGTGTAATAAAGCTGATGTCTCTATACAGAGGGGGATCTGGCTAGCTGTGCAGTTTCTAAGTGAGATGGATGAGGCAAAGCCCAAACTGCTGAGGGGTGAAGTGAATTAGGCTCACATTAGGGCTTACATTTCACCATTACAATCAAAATGGAGGAGTCTGGGAAAACCTTACCCCTCTGCAGAAAGAGCCAATGTTCTATAGCACAGACTTGGCTTAATGAACAGAATTAAAACTGAATGCAACTAAGAGCAATTAAGAATTCAGATAAGGATGTCAAGGATTATCTAACATATATGTAACCTGAAATATATGTGTGCGCTTTCGTGTGCACGTGTGTGAGTGTGTAATCTGGTCTGAAACATAGAAATGACTAATTACGAGGACATAATGTGCTTACTGCACATATTTGACAATTCTGTTATCAACCTTAAGGAAAATTAGACAACCTGTGAGCATGGTGAATTCAATTTCTACCATGCTGCAAATGGTATTGTTTCTCCAACTCAGTTTAATTATCTCTAAAATAGAGCAAAGTCATTTAGATCCGTATCTATTAAATTTGTCACCGACTATGGAAATGGTAAAATAAATCTGTGTCGAACAGAAGCGGAATTAACACTAAAACTAAGTGTTTTTACCTCTTCTTTTTTTTCTTGTCCGAGAATTAAATTCTTCTCATAAACTTCTGATTTTAAAATAACCCCCATAATGCACAGAGTTGACCTGCAAATTCCCTCTGAATGATCAAACACCGAGGATTACACTGTAAGAGACAAAGGACAGAGAGGACGTCTTCTGACAGGCTTTCACCTTGGTTATGAAATGTCAGAGTGTCACGGCTCTCTACTTGGCACCACTTGCAGAAGCCTCATTTGATACCCAATAAATGTATGACAACATTTCAGTGGAGCAGTCAGGCAAAGGCCCGGGTCGCATTTTAAAAACATCTCCTGACCTTTCCACGGTGGCGGTAATTGCTAATGCCAGACAAGGAGAGAATGTAAGTCTCTTATGAGCCACAGCATTGAGAAGGGGGCCCTGGTGACATCAGAGATGGGGGAGAGCTTATGAAGGACACCGGCAAGCAAGCCACAATTTCAAGGGGAAAAAACAGCAGACTTTACCAGACTTTAAGAGCAACCTAATCACCCCCACACTGCACAGATACCTCCGCTGATAATGAAAATAAACTCCACATCATATCCTTTTGCACAGACACAATACTCAGAGGGATCTGTGTTTCATTTTCTTTACCTTACTCCGAGTGTCAGGGGGGCTAAAAGTTGATGGCAGTGTGAAAACAAATCCATTCCTCCTATTTTATTTCTCCATTGCTTTTACCCAACGCAGCAGTGTTGTGGCAGAGACAGATCAGAGATGAAATTAGAGAGACATAAAGATGACTCGAGGAGTTGAAAAAAAACAAAAAAACCCCACTTGAACAGAAGAAGCGCCTTCACTTCAGGGCGCAGTCAGGAAAACGTCTTCTACCAGTGAGCGTGTCAAGAGGAATTCATCACTGGGAATAAAAATAAAAATCCTTTCATATTGAGTTATTAAGTCTCAGTTCCTGCAGCAGTTATTCTTGCTGATAAGATACAGTGTCTAGTTCATATTATATCTAAATAAGTAAAAGTCTGGAACTCTTTATGATAAATGTTTGGGATGTCATGGAAACTCTCCAGGTTACAGGTACATATCTCTTATGCTGCACATTCATAGTGAAGCATCTCACCGAACACGATCAATTTCCCTGGCCGTGGTCAGCGAGAGCTCAACCAGAGATAAATAGTAACAGGTGCAAATTTAACAAACAGCACCATGTGCTTGCTAAAAGTATAATGGCTTTTCCCATTGTAGGATCCCACCCACGGCTGCCACCAGCCATGGGTTCTCAACAACCCCTCTGGCCGACAAAACAGGGGCATTATTCTCATCACCTGGGTCCATTGTTGATCACACTAATCGCAACCAGAGGAGACGCTGGGTAGATGGAAATATATGTGTTTATGGGGCCTGGAGCAGGACTTAGGCAGGTGTTTGGTTTCTGTGCCATCGCGGGCGCCAGTGCTCACTCACAGCCCATTCGTATTACAGCCTTCAGCCAAAGAGACAGCTTGCGAGGCGCTGGCCCCTGATCCCAGCACATTAGTTTAATGCCTAGATCTGTGGAACTGTTCCTGACTCCCTCTCCAACCTGGCACAGCAGCCTGCCAGCCTGCCAGACAGACAGACAGACAGACAGACAGACAGACAGACAGACAGACAGACACACACACACACACACACACACAGTCTGGCCTCATCATCCTGCAGCTCAGAAATGCAAAGTAGCATCTTTAGAAAGCTGCTTGCTTCTACTTTCTGTAGCTTCTAACAGGCATCAGCAGTGACCAGCGGTGTCTGTGTTAGTAAAACAGCCAAAGAATGACTGTGTGTTTGTGTTTCCACTGCTGCCTTCTTCTTCTTTTTTTTTCCCTCGATACGTGTGTGGCTATGTTCTAGCAGGATTTATTTATTTGGCTCTTGCCATAAGCACAGCATGTGCTCATGATTAGAAGTTATTTACCGGGAGTAAATAAGATCCACGCATGTAGATCGCTGAATAAACAACAGCAGGTTGTGAGACCACCAATTGTACCTTAAAAATAAGCTCATCCATCCTGGTAGACGCCGTCGGAGCGAGACCAAGGGGGCAACTAGCAACCCATCTGTCTATGTGTCAGCACCTATGTGTCACTGCTAAGGAGACACAGTCTGTTCAAGATAACCTGCCAGAGGAAGGGAGCAAATAAACATCTGCAAGTATATTTATACACTATATCAGAGGCTCCGCCCTAATGAGTATTAGGCGCACTGGTTGAGGATCTGGATTTGATTCTGAGCCAGCATTAAAGCACATCATCTGCTGAGATGCTCTCGTCTGTCTTTCTCTCAGATTCACCTGGACTTGGAGACGTGTTGACAGCTGCTGCAGCCCCTGGAGTGGAGATCTAGGAGCAGACATATGGGCTGTCAGTAGAATAGGAGACACAAACTCTTGTCAGAGATTCTTCATTTTTTTCCAGCAGTTGTTGAGGATGGAGATTTTTTTTTTTTTTTTTTTTTTCCGGAAGGTTGGCTGAAGGGGCTTTTTTTGACAACCGGGTGCCTGTGGTGAAAAGAAAAGCTAAATCATCAGGGTGGGATGCAAACAGAAGCAAATGTTTGCAAAGTGACAAAAGCACTTATAAGTGTACTTTCAATGCAAGTGAACAATAAACATTTTATAAGATATGTGATGGATAATGGACACTGGCTTTTGACAAAGAAACTATTTGGATAAAGAAAATAAAAACCGGCGTCTAAAACCTTGCACTCTGTGACACAGAGCCCTGCTGAAATATTAAGTGAGAACAATTCAGTCTGAATGTTTTTTTTTCTAAAACATTTTTTTTTATATAGTTTCAGCTCTTAAAATTTCATTTGCTTCCACAAACACTGGCCTTGGGTTAAGATGCTCAGAATGGTATTTTGTTAATAAAACATCCTGTAAACAAACCATCCTTGGCTGTGCTTACTTCATTTATCTAAGGCAACACAACTATATAGTTAAGTCCGGCCAACTTGTTTTACTTAAGTTGCTCAGATTTAAAAAGAGCAAGTTCATTTCACTTGCCATTTTGAGTTCACAAAATTAAATAAACAAAAATAAATTAAATTAAATAAAGTCAATTTTACAGTGAAGGGATTAACATATCTTACATACTTAGTGATATTCAGCCAACTTTCATATGGAATAACTGCATATCTAATTCATTCATCTGTGATAATTAAATAAAAACAGAGACAGAATATACAGTCCAGGTCAAACAGGCCGTCTCTTCCAAAGTATTTCTGTCATCTCTGTTATGAGGCTGAAAACTTCTGAGCATTTTAAACCATCGAAATAACTTTTATCTTTGCTCTACCTGAGATCACCTGATGGATGCTTCTTCTCTGTAACTATACATATGAATTTTGTCTCACTCAGTTGTTGGTTCCAGTTCTTATTCTTGCAACTTCCAATTCAATAGACACAAGACTCATTATCATGAAACAAAAGATGCTTTCTTTTTCAATTATTTGGAAAAATAATCACTAAAGACTCTGGATCAAATGTGATGGACTTCTGCAACACACACACACACACACACACACACACACACACACACACACACACACACACACACACACACACACACACACACACACACACACACACACACACACACCTGTCGCCAAAGCCCTGTCAACATCACAGCCCCTCCTCATAACGCCTGATGTGACAAGAACATAAGCGCGTGTTTGAACGGCTCATAAATTAGAAGCTGCAGATGTTTGCACAGTTTAACCTTGTGTAGGTGAGGATTGATTCAGGAATACAGACACAGAGCCTCATGTGTGAGCGTGAGTGTGTGCGTCAACGTGTGGAAAGATGGCCGGACGTGCCTGTGTGCCCCCTCAGCTCCTCTACAGGCACTAGTTTTCTTCAACACTTATTGTCTTTAGTAGTTTCAGTTTCCTTTGTTCCCTTAAGAAAATTCAGTCCCTACGATCCTTCACCTACAGATTCTCCTCATCCTCAGTTATGCTTTTCTTCCAAAGCAACACAGTTTTTAAAGAAGAGCGAATTGATCTTGTTCTTTTTTTTTTCTTTTTCTTTTTTTTTTTTACAAAGAGAAGATACTGAAGAAGATAAAGAGTGAGAACTCAACGTGAGCTACATCATTTCAGTCATGACTCTGGAGATATAAATGGTTGTGAGTGGTTTTGTGTCGGTAGCTGCTAATCTCAGTCGTCTTTTCAAAGGACGAGATGGCAAAATGCTTTCAGTAGGTGCAAAAACAAAACCCTAATTTTAACATTTTTGCTGCTGTAGCATATTTTTCCAACATTACGTTATGTATGCAGTGTTGTGGCGGTCGCCACAAACAAAGCGCAAACACACACATTGCACCATCTGTTGTTGTGGCAGCTGAGTGATGTCGATACTCTGCCCTGGGACACGTCCATGTGTAAGAAGTTTTTATATCACGTCATCGTGTTGCAGACAAATTTAAAGCAGTCACTGTGCTCTCTGAGGCGATAAATCAACTGCACATTTCAAACCCCAATAATATTTTAGATTTTTGTGTTAACATCTGATTGAAGAAATGCCTCGTCTGATCCATCACGGCGCCTCCTGGTTAAAAAAGAAGTTGACAGAGGTCTCTAGGTTTTTTTAGTTTAGTTTGACAAGGACAAGGACAACTGGCTTTACGCACCACCTGCCAATAATGTTAACAAGGACCCACAGCCCCACGTCGATGTGGCCTGTTCCAGCACTGGAGGGATTGCTGGCAGTAATGGCCATATCTCTCCCACATGGTGTCCAGCTCTCAGGAATCCTCCCTGCAGCTTGCAGTGCAGCACGGTCTCCAGTCTGCCGCAGGAAACAACACACATGCCGCGTGTGGCACAGCAACGCTCCAGAATAACCCAACCACTGAGGAGAATTACATCTCTTATATTAACTGATGCTTTTACATTTTACTTATATTACTGAATTTATCTCTTTAGCTAATTGTATCTAGCGTTACCTCGAGAAATGATTACACACTACACCAAGATACAAGATACACAGGAGGTTTCAATATTTGTATCCACTGTTTCATTCAGAACTGCCTTTGCATCTGCCAACTAAAAATCATGAAGAGTCAAAAAAAAATGAAATCATTGAACTCAATGTAAAAAACATGAGCCTGCACAACACTTCTGCATGATTATACACGTTTAGAGGATGCGTTAGAGGGGGAAACAAACCGTGCAACATGCTCGAACAGAACATTTCTGAACCAAAACAACTGGCTTGTCGAGTATTAGTATTATCATTTCACGGTGCTCAGGCGATTTAAACGCAGCCGCTCCTCTTCCCCTGCCGTTATGACATGCATAATAAAGAGGTGGTTAAAATCATTTGTCAGGCTTTGATGGAAGTTGTCTCGTACCCGAGGGACGGGTTTTTCACTGGCACAGGCTATGATGAGGCAAAGGCTGTATTTGTTCACTTGACTCAAAAGGCCCCAACATTTAATACTTAAAACAAAATTATTATCAAAGCATTCTGTGGACACAGGCTTCCCCTCTCACGAGAGCTAATCGGTTTTAATGGGTACGTGTGCTGTAATCATGGTGCCAACACAGTCCCAAGGCTCGGGGCCTATTACACCCTGTAAAATATTAATGACTCTCCAGTAAAAACCATTTAAAGCAACTCCCAGAAGACATAGGAGCCCAAACATCTTCCTCCCCGCTGAGCAGCTCAGCTGTCTAAGAGTGCCTCTCCTCCTAAGTTTGAAACACCGACCTTGGTAAGAGTGAGTCATTACTGTTCTTAAAAACACAAGTATTGACAAGCTAAGCCACTGTGCACACACTATAAATAAGATGAATTTTGAAAAATGTCATTTTATGGCATCTCTCAATGCCAAACTGCTGAATGGAAGTGCGCTTTGAATTGTGACTACACATCAAGTACTGCATCAGTAATTGCATCATTTTGGGATTAATGCGCTTTAACGTTGTCTTCGCTGGGCTGTTCACTGTGCCTATGCTCCAGCCAGCTGTTCAGGGCCCTCAGCGTGGGCAGCTGAGAGAATCTGGACAGGTATTCAGGGGCTTGTGCTGGACGGTTAACTTGGGCTGCAGCCCAGATATTCGTGTTAAGATCCTCCTTGCCCTTAAAAACACAAAAGGAAAATGAGTGTGATATCCTTCCACACACTGTGGCACAGTGGCCAGTCCATTAGCTCATTCACTGGATTTGTGGAACCCCTTCATTTCATGAAAAACAGCCAGATGTCCACACAAATAAGTAGACATGAGGATGATAATAACTCAGAGGCTGATGGACGGAGGAGATGAGCTGTGGAAAGCTCATTCATGGAGGGAAAAAAAAAAACATCAAGAAGAATCAGGACACATCTTGTCTTGATGATAAAAATCACAGACTTTTTTACTCTCTATTGGTTTAAAATTTGTTGAATATGTAAATCCTTAATCAACATTAATTGAACCGAACAAGAAAAGCAAACAAGCAGATGAAGCTGGGGGAGAGCAGATGGTAAGTGACGCCTCAGACACACTACCTGGACTCCACTTAGATCATAAAACAGTTTCAATCTCCCTTCATCATGTAGAACACTGGAGGGTAGACAGTTATTGTTCAGACAAGTGTATCATCTCTGTAATGTGCCATAAACATATCATAGGGGCACAGTCTTCAATACGGCAGAGGTAATAGCCCAGAACATACAGGTACAAGTAAAGGCAGACCTGGTAATGGGACTACTGTCTGAGAAACAGCATGCTTCTGCAGCGTCCTGCGTTGTGCTGGGATAATTTGAGGAATATCTTCACGCGCAGTAGTCATGCGCGGATGGCTGCATGAGAATTAAGCCAACTTCTCTGTGCCATTATTCAAGTTAGGACCTGTGAGAGCAGCTATAATCAGAAATTATATTTTCTATTTAATTTTGGGCTTCATGTTCCATTAGCTGGTGGTTATGCGGGTTACAGCTAATTGAAAATGTTATTAAGCTAATAATGTTTACTTTGTCTTGTGTGGGTTGAACCCGGTGCTGCTAAAGTGCATCTCCTCCCTCTCTCCCTTTCATTCCCAGTAGCTGTTTGCTTATTGTAATTGAAGATGGGAGAGAGGTTTTTTTTTTTCCCCTCCAGGGCTACTCCAGTCCCCTAATCCATATTGACGTGGGGTCTCCAGGAGATGGGCAGAATGTTAACCTGCAGTGTTGCCGTGTCCCTCATTATAGAGCAGTAGGGACCAATGGACACAAGACACTGCCTCCTACCGCCTGAAACAATCACGTGACGTCTTCTCTTTACTTCTTATCAGTGCTGAAGCAGTCCAGAGGAGTAATATAAACTTATCCATGTGTTAAAAGCCCAGTGCGTGCACACATGCATGCTTCATCGCAGTGCCTGGAGTAACGTTGTGGCACATTTGTAGGTGATAAGTGTTTGCACTGCTTCACTTGCAGCGACATACTGTTATTTGTTTGTTTAATGTAACAGTATTCACTGGAATTCAGTTTGTGTCATTTTGTGTTCATAATTGAGTGAAGCATTTGATAGTGAGAAAATAAGCTTAAAACAATTGTATTTTTGCTCTCAGTGCTGATGCTTTGTTATTCAGTGGAGTAATGTTGCCATGAAACCATGAACAGCATGGCCCCAGTCTCATTTTCTGCCAATGCCACTCTATCTAACATCATTAGGTTTCAGCCTATCACATGGCAATAATTCCTGAAGGTGGGCATGACCATTAAAAACAACTATGAGCACAGTCAGATGGTTTTTTTTTTAATGGTTTGCAAACAAGATATTGCATGGTGCAATTTAAATTGGTGCTTAGAATCAGAGAGGCTGATTCAGAGCTGCTCAGAAACACTGGGTTATGAAAACAGACAAATTGCAATTGTTTTATATTCCAAAAATATAATTTCACAGTCGACTAAACCTCATGACAAACAGTGTATGTCCCTATATCGCTAGTGCTGTCGTCATATATGTCTCCTATAAGGGAATATATTCTTGTAATCAAATATTTACATCCTGTGGATATATGAAGATATAAGTATATAATATACATTAAATACCCATAGTAAAATTAGTGTAAGTATATATATCAATAATATCTATATGATTAATTTTTATATGGTAGAACATGTTGCAAAATATATATACACAATATATATAAAATTTCTATATGCAAATTTATTAAAACAACACACATAAAAATTCTATATGCTTATATGTTTTTCTTATTAGTATCTCTTATGTATCTAACATCTGTCTAGAATATATGCACACATACATAAACATATTCATAATTTTTGTGTATGTTTTTCTTTTATATGTACATATCTTTTCATATATGTAAGATATACCCATATGTTATATTTGTATATGGGCTGTGGCATTAATTACAAATGCATATAGCAAATCTTTTACTGTTTTTTGTATTTTACTAAGAAAAATCTTAATTTTGAGCATTTTCCCCAGTGTTTTGTAAACAGCCAAAATCACCAAACTGCACATGCATGTTTGCGTGCACTAAATTCTCCTCATTATAAGATACTCAGACTCATGGAAACTTTTGAGCCATGCCAATTTAATTGGTAAGTCTGAGCTTTATCTTAGTAGCATGACAAGACAACATCCAAGAACCTTGAAGTGACAAGAACCAAGAAAAACAGCAACCACGGTGACTAACGTTTGCTAATTTTAGTAACACAGTAACATTGGATGTCCTTGCCTTTGTTAAAGCGATTATTCTCCCCATTCTGCTTCCACCCAAGACAGCAGCACGGGCATCTTGTGAGCAGTGACACAATAATTGTTTGGTTCAAATACTGGGATAATGATTTGGTCTCCAATCTTTGCCTATATTATAAGTAAAGGCTTGAAAAGTGACTTTAACCAAACTATTGCTGTAGTTTTAATTTCAGGCTTTCACAGGTTTTGGCTTCCAAGTGAACACCAGTTGACTGATACAAACATTTTCTTTAAAAATCCAGTGCCCAGGCTACTTAACCTCTCCCTGTTCTCACCTTGTTCCTGCCTTTTCAACAGCCTCACTATGGAGTGGAGGGAGCCAATTTCCCCATCAGTCTGTTAAAGCTAGATTTGCATTAATGAGGCCTGCAGTGTTAAGCCTGAGGTATGGCTTTTGGTCAAATCACCAGCTGCTGCAAAATAAGTCACAAACTTTTACTGACACAAGCATTTAGCTGGGGGGAACACTCAGGAGGATCTGAGGTAGAGGACGTTTGAAGGAGAGAGTGTCTTGAAGGAGAGAGTGTCTTTTGAAATTTGCTGGGCGTACTATGAGGGAGGAAGCAGGGAGATGAGCAGAGGTAATATTTTGCTGTGTTTAGGAGTTTAAGTTGAGCAGCACGCATGTTGTACCCTATGTAATTGCAACCAGAATATTTACAATGAGGATGTTGTTTATGTATTTGAAAAATCATATGAACAATATGTTCACTGACAGCGTGTTTGTTTTACACCGAAATATTCTTGCAGTACAATATTCATTTGCAGGGTGAAAAGCATCAGTGAACTTTTAAAGGTTACAGCCGGGCACTCACAGCTTAAAGGAGCTATTTGTTCAGCTATTCCTACATCGCTAACGTTAGCATTAGCAGCCGTTTACTCACCAGTCTAGAGGAAATGTTGTGAGTTCAGCATCGAACTTCATTCTTTTACTCACCAAGAGCAACGCCAATGTTAAATCTTGTCTCTATTACGTCTCTTATTCTACTGAAGTTAGCATGCTAACCAGCTAGGCCTGACTTGTCTCACTGAGTTGCTATCAGGTAGCCCTCTAACTCCTCTGTCTTATTAGTGCAACGATGGCCAAAGCTCTTGTCAAGGGACAAGGGGACAAGAGGAAACCACGTTTGGCGGCAGAGAAAACTTGATCTGGTTTAATACAGAAAAAACTTACTTTATCAGTTTGTTGCCGAACCCTAACCACAGATCAGACACTGACGTCTGTCTGTGGTCTGAAAGTCGTGCACTTTACACACCTACCATCCACCTTAACCACCTCCTGGAGACTCCAATGCTGTTAATAAGTGTTCTTCATTCATTCAAAAATGCTGCCTGCTAACATCCAGCCAGTGATTACGTTTCCTCAAAAAAAAAAAAAGCAGTTTAGAGACAGGGTTGAAATATCTCAACAACTTGGATGGATTAACATAAAATGTTGTACATTCATGGCTCCCAGGGGAGGAACCTAGAGACTTTTATGATCCCCTCAGATTTTCTCTAGCACCACCACGAGGTTGACATCTGTGGTTTTGTCAGTTTTGTCAACAACTGTTGAATGGATTGCCATGAAATCTGATACAGATGTCGAGGTACACATGTTCCCCTTGTGGTGGATTCTAACAACTTTGGTGATCCCTTCATTTTTTCACTCAGCAGACATCATCAGGTCAAAATTTGAAGTTGTTGTTCGATGGTTATTCCTGAGCGGCCTATATTTTAGATTCCTTTCAAGGGAAAAAAAACTACTCTTACATAAATCATCAATGAATAAGCCAGACTTCTTTGAATCATTATAAAATGGGAAAGGTTTTAGAGAGCTTGTCAAGAAATAATCTGTCATCCAAATGTGTGTGAACTTTTTTATTTTAACTGTTTTAGCTCTCTTGTATGATTCATCCAAGAGATGTGCGAGGAGAATCCAAACAGTGTGCACAATTCTTCGCTTAACCAATTTCCTGTTCTCAGTTCATTGGTGTCAGAGATCAAAAAACTGCTTTGTTGAATCAGAAGAAATAAGCTGTCATTTAAAAAAAAAAAAAAAAAAAAAAAGAATTCTACATTTCCACATATTCAGCCTCTCTTGAAGCGAGGTCTTTGGCCCCACACCCAGACACCATGGTGGGACCTTGCAGGGCAGCGGATGTTAACAGACTGTTTGTATTGCTCGTCTTTAATTTATAGCAGACTGTTCCCATCCTGAGTGGGCTGCATCGGCCACAGGGGGCTCAGACTTAATGTTGAAGGCCCAGATAGCTCTCAGCAGTAGTTCTCACCTCTAACAAAAATTGATGCTCTCCCCGGTGCTGGTGGTGCTTCTTATGCGCAGCATGAGTACGGCTTGTGAAAATGCTTTACGTCTGCTGTCTGCTGCCTCACGTTGATAGAAAAGCATAATTGATTTGGAACAATTTGGAATTGCTTCTGAATCCCGAATTTGTATAAAATCCTTTTGTTGAGGTCTATCCACACAGATATAGGCAGGACATCATTATTCCTCACCACATGCGTTTCCCCTCAGAGCCTTGCAGTGATCAATCCGCAATCATGTTATTATTATGGAGCCGTTTTCAACAATGAAAGTGAGATTGAAGCTGCAGTGACTTGTTGAATGAAACCCTAATGGATAGCTGTGGGAAGCTGCCACAGAGAGCGATTAATTAGACCTTCACCATGCGCTCTAAAGCTTCTCCTTTCCATCTCATTAACACAAAAGCCCCCACATCTTGGCCACAATACCTATTACCCTTTCAGAGAAGTGAAAATGGATATTCTCTGCATGCACAAATGCCCTATGATAAGATTTGAGTGTAGCGTGTTGGTGCCGTGGATGGAGATGACGTTTTGTTTTACTTTCCCGGGAGCACATCTCAACCTCTGATTTAATGGTGAGCTGATATTCTACCAGTGGAGTGCAGGACTGGAGCCTTACCAAGTGTGACAGGCCAGTGGGTCTCACCAGCAGGAGGGGATAATGATGACAGTCACTTCACACAGTGCACACACAAACACTCACATGCACTGATTTTACAGGAGAAAAAAAAAAAAGGTCTTCTATGCAATATCTACATGAGCGGGGGGCTGTTAGCACTACTGTGTAACTAATCAAGAGGCTGCTATGGTTGCATAACATCACGCTTTAGTATAAAATGGCTCTTTTTGTGAAATGAGAGAGCAGATCACAGCTGGATGAGTCTAAAGTACAAATAAGAGCATCGTTAGAGCTTGTGCTTTACATCAAGAAGTCAGAAACCCGGAACAGAGAAAGTGATCAGGTCCAAACCTCATCTTCCTCTGCTCACATATTCCTAAGAAAAGTGGCCATTTCTATGAGTGCAAAGACAAAGCTGTATTTTGTTGGTGGGTCACACTTCTTCCCGATACACTCGCGCATAAGTTGCACCATAAATCTAACCCCCGTAATCACTTCTGTCCCTGCATTCTCTTAAGGATCAAAAATACATCACTTTCCTCCCATTCTGTGTCAATGCGCTTTTAATGGGATGCAGTCAGGCAGGCTGTGGCAGTAAAATAGTGTGCCGGAGAGCTGGCAGGATGCCAGACTGGACCAGAAACATCTGTTCACATTATTAATGAATCAATTATATGTCGCACATGTGCCAGGCCCTGCAGGGGCGAAAAGGGGAGACGCGGTGAAGAGGGGGAGAGGGAGAGAGAGAGAGAGAGAGAGAAGTGGAGTCTGAATATGCAGAGTGTTTGGGCCGCAGTGGCGTGGCCTTCAGCGGCTGCCATTCTTCCCGTTTCTCTCGCATACAACCTGTCAGAGCTGCACGTCAGTCATTATACACATAAAATTTAAAAAAATGAAAAAAACAAAGAGATTAAGTGGAAGTTGTGTGGAAAATAATGCAAATGGAGAGAAAAAGAGAAGGATGAGAAGGATGTTTCTACACATGACAACATGCACTAAATCTCATTTTCACGGTTGCACTGTCGCTCAGAGAGGAGCCACCAAAAGTTGCCTCGAAAATACTGCAAGCGACATTAGGCTATTACTTACCAGCAGCTGCAGTATGAAAAAATATGGGCTGCTGCCACATTAGTCTGTCATGTCCACAGGCGCACACATACATTTACAGTAACTGCACGCCAACAGCGAGACAGGTAATACTCACTGTTTACCTGGCCCGTGTGATTCATCATGGAGTGTGTGGGGATGCTGTCAGCAAGCATTTACATCATTAGAGAAGGGGTGAGGCCACATTCTCCGTGGTTAACATGGTGACCGTTGACTTTTAATGGGGCCCAGCATGTTTCATACCCCCCTGGAGAAAGCTGCTTGCCAGAGCAGACAAACTGTACATGCCTGTGCTCTCCAGGGCACCGGCTGGGGAGGGATTCCTTCTTTGAGTCAAACATGAAAAAAGGGAAGAGGAACATGTGTCTCTACTTATTTTGTAAAAAAAAAAAAATTCTTCCTACAAATTTTTATGAAGCCCTTGTTTTATATTTGTCATATTAATTTCTGGTATAATACACAGATATGTAAAAATTTTACCAGTTTGTTTTTCAGGCGGGATGAGAAGTATTTTTCAGCCATTATGTATTTTGAGCCGGCTGCAGGGTTGTTTGTCCGCTCACAGCAGATGTGGTTCTGGGGCAGCTGTTCAGAACTGTCAGAAGTGTTAAACGAACTCTGATGGGAATAAGCTTACATAAACACTGGCAAGATGTTGATTTTTGCTCACTCAGATTTGCATGAACACTGGCAGAATACCATCGGAATTCTAAAAGAAAAGGACTAATTATTTTTGAGAAGATTTCGTAATATTGACGAGTGGGCAGAAGACCGCACTGGCATCAGCAAGCTAAGACACAACAACTCTGTTTGTTTCATTCCCCCACTGGTGCCCCTGGATTCAATTTCTATGAATTTGTTCCCTTTTGCAAATGCTGCTCTTTCACAACTGTCAGAGGTCGTTATCTGGAGAAGTGGACAGTCATCCCTTTTCTTCTGGTCTCATCCTCAAGTTTGAAACTATTAAACTTGTCTGCAGATAAAAGATTATGTTTTCATGCTGTAGCTCATTTTGTTTATCATGATTTGTATCAGTAGTAATAACAGTCATTATATAAATTGTATCAACAGAAAGGGTTGCATTTAAATACTCATTTGTATATCACCATGGAGCCATGAAGCATTGAAATGTGCAGAGAAGTTTATTGGAAAACATTAATATAACACCATTCTTTCTAATGAAATTTCACCAGTGTAACCTCAAATAGAATAAATATTGGATTAGAATTTAAATATGCAAACACTTTGGAGAATATTCCTTCATAGGCAGCAGATCAATTTGAGAAATACCTGGTTCCCTAAAAACCTGAAACCTGCCACTGCAGACCAGAAAACAAATCAAAGTGAATAAGATTCAGGTTATTCAAAGTGTTGTTTTTTTGAGTTTTTTTTTTTTTTTTACCTCGCCTGGGTTTTGGATCGCTCAGCATTATTTCACAAAAGAACTGTCCTTTTCCATTAAAATGAGTGACCCTCTGCTGTCATACAAAGTTCCATGCAGACCTTTTTTTTTTTTTTTTTTTGTTCATGTGGTTAGCGGTGCTTTAGGCAAAATGACAACTTGCTTTTTGACCAGAGCTGATGGCTTTTTTTCCCCCATTTTTGTTGAGACACAAGGGAAAAAAGATTACTTCCATCTCAGTGCCCATTTGTTGCCCTTCCAGTGATGTGTGACCCTGTTTTATTTGATTTCATTTGTTCACTTTCATCACTGTTATTCCCTGTGATTTACTGGAATGGCCGTGCGGAAAAGTTAGACGTCTATTTGAAATGGCACTGAGAAACCACTGTCATCATCCCTGAAAGTACTTATGTAGTTACTTTCTCTCAGATATAAAGATTCAGGGACGTTTAATGGACAATAACGGATTATGCTGTTTTAATGCTTTAAAGTTTGCTCAGCAATGTGGCTAAAGTGCGTGACTCTCATAACGATTTCATCTCTTTGTAGAATTTATGTCACAAAAATACCTACAGTGAATATATTCTTCCTCTCCTGTAACTAATAAGTATGTCATTAAGTGGGACATTATCCCATGAATTCATTTCCCTTCAATATGAAAATTAAAAGTGGACTTCTGCCAAGTGATCAGTCACTGTGACGTCGCGATTAACAGCTGAGGTATAGTCGGGGGTGGGGGGGGGGGCACAGGGGCAGGACAGCTGGCACGGTCCACTGACCCCCCAGCTAACAAGCACAAGGCATAATTAGTAATTTATGCCACCTTATAGGCTCCGTCTGTGCCCTTCACACTAGGATCCCTCTGGAAACAAGGTGGAATTGTGGCTCACATTTGCTGTCTTCTCTCATCAAGCAATTACTGACTGGCTCATCACCAAAGGTAAAGGGATTAGACATGGAGGTAAAGCAAACCAGCAGAGAAGGGCAAATAGGAACTGACTGACTGAATATCAGTGTCTCTAATTTTTTTTTTTTTTTTTTTTTCCTTTGACAAGATGTGTAGCTCTCATTTGAAACTGACTTTTCATCCTTCCCAAAATTAATCCTTTAGAGAGCTGTCATTTAATAATTACAAATCCCGCCGATAATTATGATAGCCACCACTAATCCAATGAGTTCAAAGGCTGGACGACTGCTCCTGCAGTGCCCAAGTATTTCACCAGTTCTGGGGGTTTGGTAAATGGTACATACCGGTCTTCTTAAATGTGTTTGAAACAGAATGTAATGTTCCATCTGGACAATGAGCCAAACCATACATCAAAGCTACGGTGGGACCGTTTGAAGTCTACAGAAGAGTGAGGAAAGCTGACCTGTGTGGCTCTTTACCTCCATAGTCATTAGACCTCAAACCCAATGAATCACTGTGGGACCATTTGAAAAGACAAACAGGGAGACATCATGAGGCTGGAGAGAACTGGAATAATATAGTTTTCAGTGAAAGCAAAGCACCCAATAAGGATTCACTTTAAATTTCAGTAAAATATATATATATATTTTTTACTTGGAATGTATTTTGTGATGGATAATGTAATGATTCTGAAATATTAAATGCTGGAAAATGTATTGTACTTGAAAGAGAGGAGTTTGTACAGCAGGACTGAGGACAAGAGTTTTATTTATGGTTTGATTATTGTACTTTTAACACACACCATTATTTATCTCCAAAAGTGGGCAGCAGATGTTCGCTGAGATGCTTCGCCTGCTGGGCATTATTTCTGTGTCGCTAGAAAAGCTTGTAGCACCAAAGACAACACACTCAGATGGATGAACAGTTGATGTAAAATGACCGCCATGATATTGGCCAGAAACAGAAACACGTGTCTATTTGTGACTTATTTCACATGAAAACAGAGTCTATCTTTTATTTCAGGGTGTCTCTGCTGGTCTGGTGAGGGCCTGATGATAAGATGAGAGTAATTCATACGAGGGCCTGCGATTTATTTTGTGTAATAATTAGCTATTAAATATGTGAGGTATTTATGTTGGCTTATTGTTGACACTGTGGAGTTTAATATCTGATAAAGAAATACACATATGCGGCCGTGGCTGTGTCATTATTGTGAGGTTCAGTTCTGACCAGAGAGTTTTGCTTTGAAAGCTTCTTTAATCACAGTTGTAGAAATGAACATTTCAAGTGACAAGTAGAAGTCAGTCCTACCAGTAAACCTCTGCCTAACCAGTGGGGCAATTACGATTGTTATGAAGGGTTAATTGCCCCGTCGAACCAGCCAACAAACTGCATTGTTATAAGAAAAAAATAAGTAAATACCCCCAAAAAATAAAGCCTTTGTCCCATTTCTGTCAAACAAAGAAAGCAGACTATCCCCAGTGGATAGAGTGTCATCATTGGCAGAGCAGTCTTGTCACTGATGCAGAGGGACACATGACCCCCCACGCCCCCATCTCAGACCACGCTGATCTGACTGTACCAGATGGGAGTGACTTTTCCCCCGCCCCTCTCTCCAGGCCCTGTCACCCAGAGCTGGAGGGACAAAGCAGCAGGGAGAGCAGGGGGCAGGCTGGTCAACCCACAGGATACACAGACGCAGGGACATGTGCCACCAGAGAGTGGAGTAAGACTCTGACCCCTACTGTTTATCTCCACCCCTGTCTCTTACTTCATTCTCCATAAATGATTTGAATGTTTAGGTACTGGGACTCTACCGGGGGTGTGCCATGGTGTCTGGCCTCCCTCAGGCTGTTCGCAGGTCGTCGACCCATCGCCAGTGTCGTGGAAGTCACACTCACACCCTTGGAGACATTTCTGTTCCATCCCTCTCGCTCTGTAAACCCCACAGCAGCACATGTACAGTACTGCGCTGTGGAGAAGGTCGAACTCCGACCGGCACTGAAGCACGTGAGTTTCCTTCGCTCTGAAAGGGCAGGGGAAGTAATTTCAGCCTCAAGCTCAATAACATATCAGCTCCTCTAGGTCATTTTTCACACACTCCCCCATTCTGATAAATATTAACAAATGAATCAGAGTTAATGCTTTAAATGAAGTGTCTGTGACCAGTCATCATTAATAAGTTCTATGGGGCTCCTCTTGCGCAAGCTCATTAAAGTATTGTTCATAATTTATTACTGTTGACTCCCTAATGGCTTCTTAAAGAACTATTACAGAAAGCCCTGCTGTTTTTTTCTGTAATAGCCACGAGTCAAAGCACTTAGGAGGCTGGTCTGACAAATATGAAATATTCTTAGAAGTCCATTTAGGACTCAGATCCTGTACAGAGGAAGATAAAATACAAATCACAAAAATAATCACAATAGCTGGATGAGACACAATATGCAGTCTCCATGCCCCAGCACACACACACGCACACACGCACACACACACACACACACACACACACACACACACACACACGCACACACGCACACACACACACAACAAAGGTTTTATTCATTATATCATTATAAGTACAAAGCTGCTTTGCAGTTTTCTTGTAAATATTGACCTTATGTTGTCTGGAACTGTCTTTGGTGAACAAGACTGGGACATGAACACGTACAACAGCTTTCTGGATGTCTTTCATTGAACTATATTGTTTGTAACATGTTGCTTTGACAAATATTCTAAAAATAATCGAGAAGTGTTGCGCTCTATTAACACTATAGCAGCCAAAAGGCACAACTATCTAAAAAGATGCAGACTTGGACCTGCACATGGCCTCTGAACTGGGCTGTGTAACTCATTTAAAGAAGTTATTTGTAAGTTTTGTTATTGCTACATAGCTAACGTTAGCATGAACAGCTGTTTCCTTAGAAAGAAGAAAGGTTGCGAGTTCAGCATCAAACTGCATTTCTTTACTTATCAACAGCTGCCTCCAGCTATGGGAAACAACCTTCCTTTTTTACTGTCATTTCTGTCACATATTTTTTTTCTACTGGAGTTAGCATGCTAATGAGCTAGCCCCAGTCTGGCTGGACTGTCTCGTCACTTTCGAGTGGCTGTAGCCTCCAGGCTGCCCTGAAGAAATGCTGCTGAGAGGACGTATTATAAACTCTTGTGTTGTAAAAGCAACGATGGCTGAAGTTCTTGGGAAGACTGGTGAATAAACATATGTTAATGCTAATGCTGGTTATGTAGCAATAGCAAAACTTACAAAGAGTTCCTTTAATTTTAACAACTAACAAACAGTTTAAAAGAAAACATTTTCCCAGTTATTACTGAAATTGAAATCAGACATTTAATCTAAATGTTTGACTCATTCAGCAGCCTAACACATTTGCGGCGTTCTTTTCTGCTTTGGAAAGGAAACGTTTGGAAAGTTCGTCCCCGCACTGTTGCAAAAGTTTCCACAAGTGTTACACTTGCAGGTTGCTTTGCTTTCACCTTCTGTCCAGTTCAACCCACACCAGCTCCGTGGGGTTTAAGTCTGGACACTGTGCTGCTCTTCCAACATTTAAAGCCACAGTCTGGTTCTTTTCTTTGAATGTTTTGGGTCATTGTCTTGCTGTAGGATGAACCCCTGACCGACTTCCTGCAGTACAGTATTGTCCTAATGGTACATCAAGGGGTATCGTAACACAATTTGCTCCCACACTGCCTTTGTCAACAGAAGGTCTGGGGCACCTCAATCGTCCCTGTCCTTTAAAAAGGCCTTTCACTGTGAAATGTATATGATTTTTCAGGTTTTGGTGATCCAAAAAATGACCTTTTTTTATTACCTTAGGCAGTTTACCGCTTATCTTTGTGCCTTTTAAGGTTGTGGACGGGAATTAAACTGCTTCAATTTTAATAAAAACTGGAAACATGGAAGTGTTCTGAAACTTTTGACCAGTATTGTATATATCTGCATAACATATAAAACTACAGTGTTTTTACAGTCCAAACTGCACAAAAGTTCAGTATGCCAGCAAGTTCAGGATGAATGCGCTACCAAGAGGTCACTCAAATCTGAATATGATTTTTTTTTTAAGAAATATTAAAGCAAGAACCTGAGTCCAATTCAACCTACTGGATTTTTCAAAGTGGGATCATAATGAAATGTTTTAGAGAAAATCCAGTCTGTCTTCCTTCAGCAATCTCTGTCAACCTAAGAAAAAAAAACTAGATCAAGAGAAGCGAAGGTGAACGTTTGTCCTTGCCTTCCCTCTCAGTGAAAGATTATGCCTTAGATAATGAGAAGGGATAAATGGCTTAGTGGAGCCAACCCCAAACTGAACAAATGACTATTCAGTTTGTTTGCACAGAGCTTTTTACATAATGAAGCACAGTGAGGAAATGTGTGCTCCATTTGGGAATTAGATAGTATCTGAATTATATGACTCATCCTTGTTATATGTTTTCAGAATTCTTGTATTAGTGTAGTGATTTTCACGATGTTCAGATAAACTGGAAGATGACATGCTTCACTGTGACTCAACAAGACTGAGTGCTACAGCTATGCTTGTGGCTCTGTGACACTGCACGAAAGCGGAGCAGCGCTATTAGCCTTAATGATAACGCCAGCATGCTAACATGAACACAGTGACAATGCAAACACGCTGATGTTCAGTCGGCGTAATGTTTACCACGTTTACCAATTCAGTTTAGCACATTAAACACAACGTGTAACAAACCCAACGAGGAGCTGAGTCACCAAAGTCAATAATGTTCCTGCTCTAAGGAGCATGAATGTCTGTACAAAACTTCCTGTAAGTGCAGTAGTTGAGATATTTCAGTCTGTCTTACAACCTCTTAGACATGTAAACAACTGTTACACCCCACCTCTGACCCGAATCATGCACATTAGTACACCTTAAAAACAATCAAGCCCACAGAGTTGGTTAACATAAATGTATAAAACAACTGGGACACTGAAGCAAGACTCCAAAACACACAGAATTAGAACACAACAGCAACACAAAAACCAGGGCTGAGAGGCTGCAAGACCAGCACTCTCCATGCTAGAAGCATGTTTGACTATGACTTTCAACAAATAGTCAGACTTCTAAATTCATCCATTGCACAAAGCAGTTTAAGTCTTGACTATGTTAAGCCTAACTCTGGTACAATGAATTCTGGGTAAATTAAGTAATTATTATTATTTTATTTTTTTTTTATTAAAAATTTTAAAAAATGCCTAAACTGCTTTTGTCTTTTGGAAGAATTCATCAGTTACAGGGACATCTTACTTGAGAAATTCAGCCAATATTGTACCAATAAAAAGAATAATCTGATTTGACAAATATAAAATGCTGTGGTCTCTTAAAACTCTTTCTCTTCTCATCAGTCTCTCCATAACAACGTTGCCAAACCACAAATTATGAGCCATGTTTTCCTGTTTGTCAGCTCAGATGTTATTGATTGTTACCATGGCAACACTGGTCTTAGGTCTGAGCTAGCCTGGTGGAGTAAGGTGTCTCATGTTTTTGTCTTAAAATGAATCAGTTTTTATTTTTGTGAAACAGTCTTACTTACATTAGACTAATCTATGAGCAAAATGAATGAACCAGTCTAAAGTATCTTTGTGACACTGGCCCCAGAGCTTTTAAGCACTCGCAATCCCACTTCCCAGGCCAGGTGCACCTCATGGGGGGGTGGAGCTACAGAGAGGACAGGACAGGAAGAAGGACTAACAAACCACCAGGACAACATCTTTCAAAACCCTTTGGTGACATCAAAAATGCAACATTTTTAATCTTAAAATAAGGCTCTTCTTCTCCTGTAAAGTAAAAATTTTGGAAATTCAAGGTTTTCAGCCAACAACCGCAAAATGAATATTAACCAAATGTTCCTAAGAATCTGCCATCAGTGTGGTGTGTATGAGCCTGATATAGCCCTGCACTCAGTCATTCATTTTCATGGATCGCCACAGTATAAAATGTTTAGGGCAGAGTTTAAAAAATTGCAGCAGTCAGCAATACCCATCAAATCCCATAACATATTACATTACAATACACAGTGAAGCAGAGGAAAAGTATAGATTAGTTAGCCAACACAATTTTCATTACTCACACAGCTGTTCGTCACTGAACTCCCACTGTGAAGCCACAAACTGCTGTTTGACTCTCATGCATCAGAACCTGGGCATGTCAATACATTACCTAGTGACTCCCCAGTTTGTTGTTGCTTAAAATGAACTAATTTTGCCCACACGTTTCCATGAGGCAGACACAGGTAGCCTGAGAGACTGACAGCATCACTGTACAGCAGCCAGACAGTGCGCACAGAACTAGTTTGTCATGAGTGACATCTTCATTTCGCCATCAATTCCTTTAAGAATAATGGTGATGCCCTTAACAGAGGCATTTGAGGCGCCGCTTGAGCACAGCAGCTCATAGCTGATTCCATCAGTTACTTTATCCTGCAAGATTCAGGCCTGAATTAGAAAATGTCTCCACAAGGGATTTCTCGGGGAGCGGCAGATACACAGGTCTGTCTTTGTTTAGAGACTTCCCATCCACGTAATGACTTTACATTATTATTTTCATCTTTCTCACAGCCAGGTAAGGGACTGTGATTGAATCCAAATCAATCTGTCAGATGACTACACTGGAAAAGCCAATTGCATTTTAGCAACTCACAGAGGAGAGCTGCATTCACTCACTAGGCAAATCAGAGCCTTGAGGAGATTATAAATTGGAGAGAGCAATTGAGTCTGGAGCAAGATTTCCATTCAATTCCAGTTTAATTAGATCTCCAGCCTCTAATTGACTTTCAGCATTAGATTTTGTTTTTTTTTTTGTTTTTTTTTTCTCCAAGACCACATCTCATGCAGACTTGCTAATCTGTTTGAACTAGAGAGGAGACAGCAAAAAGTGTAAATGAGTAAAAGAGGAAAAAAAAAAATGGAGGATCCTTTAGAAATGTTTCAGTGTGTGATCTTTTGGGGTAATTATCAGCCGCTCTGACAGGACGACATGATTTATTAAGTGTGCGCCGTGGAGAGCGACAGGCCGTGCAGCACTAGCCAGCTATACATCAGTCATGAACTCTCCGCCGCCGCCTGAGCGCATTGTTTACTGTGGTGTAAACACTGGCTCTCAATTAGCATCTTAGAAGTCATTAACACATGTTAATTAACTCATGATTATGGAAGAGAAGGATTTCTATCAGCATCAGCTTTACGAGGGAGGCCATAAATACGGGCAATTCTAAAGCATCTGTTGGAAATCCATTTAAATTTTTTACAATGCATAGAATTCAATGATTCCAGTCAGAGCCTGTCAGAGTTTGCAGTGTGGGGATAAATGGAAGCGGCTGCAGAGATGAACTTGAACCTCAGCTGTGCAAAAGCCCCCACCTGGACCACAGGAGCGTCCTCCAGTTAAAGCAGCTGCAGCAGGGCACCTCCTATGGGACAGGAGGGCCAATTACACCATATAATAATTCATAGCAAGCTGGTAATGAAGTCCCCATCCTCATCATCTCCAATTAGAATGAATGGATCTCTGCAAAGGGAAAAAATGAATAAGGAGGGGAAGAGAAACAGAGGAAATGAGAGTGGATGAGGAGTAGAAAATTATTTAGGATGATTGTTGCGAGAATTCCTCATCCCAGGATGCTCATATGGGTTTTCCGTTACAGATCATAATTGATGTTTTCTTTAAAAAAAAAAGAAAGAAAGAAAGAAAGTTGCAACAGCAGTAACGGCTGTTTTTTGTGGGTTAGTGACAAGAACGAACCATGTAAGCCACAGGAAGAACATGTCACCACGAGTGATTTTGTGTTTCGGTCCCGGCAAAACAGTATTTGTGTCAAGCCAGAAGTATTTCCCTTATTAGCCGTTATGGGTCCAGAGGGTAATGAAGGCACAGTATAATATTTCTTCTGATGGGGTCTTGCTGTCTCTTTGTGGCAAACCACCCACAGTGAGTAATACACGCTGAACAACCTCCCACACTGCTGATCTGGTGGCAGTGCTGAGGGAAGGACCCTCATTTGAATCGGACTCAAGGATAATTTTAATTGGATTACTGAACAGTGGGATGACTTCAGTGTTGTTGGCAGAAAATTACAGATTTTTTCTTTTTTTTTCAAACTTTCCTTGTGCTACATTCAAGGACATACAAATGGATTAAGATCTCACTGTGGACAAAAGCTATGCTAATACAGGACAGAAGTGGGGCTGGGATTTATGAGTCAAAAGGAGGGAAGTAGATAAATCCCTCATTAGTCTGTTTGCATTTTGCTGGCCTGTGTTTGGAGACGGCTTCAGCCCTTGGGGGTTTGAGGCAATGAGGAGCAGTCACAGGTGGTGTGATCTCCTCAGGGAATAGCAAGTTCTAAAATAACACAATTTAAATATTTTGGCTGGCACAGTAATGCCAATAATTATCTCAAAGTCACCACTGAGCCAGTCTAGTCCATCCTAAAGGACATTGTGCCCATGCCCACAATAGAAGAAGTTAAAGGAAATCTCTGAATACCTACATTTTCAAAGATAATTCTGAGACTTTACATCACATTGTGATGATAATATGAGTAACCTTAATATATTCAGCATAAGTAGGAGGTACAGAAAAGAGGGCCATGTGATATAAGACCGGTCCTCATCTGCTGATTCTTTTCTTTCTATTTTCTTTCTGCCTCAGTTGAGCCATTGGTGCATCTAGAAATCAGTCCGGCCCGCCATCATTCAGAACATCTCAATCCCATTAACGCTGTTCAGAGGAGCAAGTCAGAGATGCAAGCAAGGGTAACGAGGAGACAAATCAGAGAAATGAAATACAATGCACCTGCTATCACACAGAGCAACGGGTGCACATGAATGCAAGATTGTGCACCAAAATACTCTTCTAATGTGTGAGGAACCTTCATATTAAAGGTTTAAGCATCAAGGGATTGATTAATTTCAATCTGATTCTGATGGCTCGAAGCGTTTGCAGTCAACAAAATACCGTGGACTGAGCTCAATTGTTGTCGAGGAGCACATGCACACTGAAGAAACTGAATTTGCAAGTGGAAATAATATAAAACTTAGACCAGTTCATCAAATACTTTCTCAATTTGATCGGCTTAGATTTCCTTCCGGGGCCAATTTAGGGCCTGCTTCGTTTAGAGAGAGATATTGCACAGCATTATTCATATACAGTAATTATATTGGAGAACCATAACATGACAGTAATACGGGGAGGAGTGATGGCGATGTGTCCCAGTCATATCATTCTCAACAAACACATTCCCAGTTGGTCTAGTTAGGAGGAGGAAAATTGCCCTGAAATTGTTACTTCATTGCAAATAACAGTAATAAGGTAGTGGAGATGAATAACTGTAGTGGCACTGAAGGTTCTAACTGTAAACAAAGCCATACATTACTCTAATGTTACTATGTGGGATTGCCACACAAGCACAAGAGAATGCCCAAACTGGGGTTATTAAAGGGTGAACGCTGCCTCTGCAACTTGGTCATTAAGAGGGGGGGGCCAGCATGTGGTCCCCATGTTGTTTATTACATTTAATTGTTTGTTTGTAATAGGGGACGTCTCTGTGTGAGTGAATAAATGCAGATTCTTTTTAAGAGTGCGGTGGAGGACACCTACTCATCAACACGTGGCTGAGAAAACATGACTTCATTTGTATTGCTTCATTTCAGCTCAGGTGTTTGCTGAGGAATTGGGGGTCTTTATTTGATACTGAACCATGTTTATAAAATGTGCTGTAAGGATGAGAAACAGCTCGTGAAGCCTTCACCTTCATGTCCTGTGACGCTGTTTGTGCTATCAAGCAGCCTGTGATCATGACACACAAAGCCGTGTGATCAATTTCCTGAACTCAGCCTGTCAGTGACTCTTACAGTCACTTTTTCTTCCACTGCCACACACTACGTCTCCTGGCGCCAGTGGGAGGAGAGGAGGGTGAACATAACTACCTCCACAATGTCAGACCACAGCTGCTTTAATGTGCTGCTTAGCTGTTGAGTCGCCTGCTGCTGCAGTGAATACAGTGAACTAATTGGCCAAATGACCAAGCGGCACCATTAAACATGAACCAACAGTAGCAGTTACGACCAAGTGGCAACCCACCGTGAAGCCTTCTTGGTTTTTTGAAACCAGAAGAAAGCATATTTGGAGAAGAAGGTGGAGCTGAGGAGGAGTGAGGGTTGGATCTGACCTGCTCTGTGCTCTATCCTAAATGTCAGGCAGGTCGCCAGGTCCCGCCCTAACACATACCCTTTATCGTCTATTTTCCTTTAAATGGGACCATAATTTAAAAAATGAACATCATGTTGTATTAAAGAAGACTTTAAACTAGCAATTGAGATAATAAACTCATTAGGAAAATGTTTACTGAGGTAAAAAAAATCTATAGAATAGCAGAGCCATCTTCCCGTAGACTTCAATATAATCTGACTTCTTTTAGCAACCATGGGAGACTGCAGATTTAAGGCACTACCACATTGGCTTCACTTTTCAGACCCGGAGTCTACGTCCATTTTTATACACAGTCTATGGCTTTGACCAACCCCTCCTCCATGTCAATGACAAAGTCAGGGCTAGTAAAAGCTATATAAGTATAAGGAGATAAGGAAAGGAGATCATTTATATTCAGGGCTAAAAAAAATTCAACTTATACTAGTGAGGGATGATGAGATTTGCTATGTAATAAGGACATTTCCTTTATGTTTCCTTTAACAGAGGCTATAAAATACTGAGTAATAGAGAAATCATGGAATCAAAGATGACACGAATTTAGACTTCAAGTCCAATATCCACACTTCTGCTTCTCAAAAGATTTTTTTTTATCTCTTAAGCTGAGGGGAGAGTGTCAGGAGGGAAAAGCAGCACTGCAGAGGATTCTCCAAGAAACACAAGTGTGGGTTTAAAAAGTTAATTTCAAAGCCAGTATTATCTTTATTCCGACAAAATGATGCTGGGAGGTTTCAATCAGCCCTGGAAAGAAGAAAATGAATTTTAATATCCTCACACTGAACTGCATGAAAATATTCATGTTTTGTTTAGAATCCTTAAGAAGAACCTTATCTTACATCAGAGACAGAATCACCACATCATGAGCAAAACATGACTCATTGCATGCTCGAAATGCAGGAATTAAATGGAACAGAGCATCAAATCAATCAATTTCAACGACTGGAGAATTTATTCTACCTGCAGCAGGAGTTGAGGGAACGAACATCATCCCTTATGCTCCCCTTTAATTGCTATAGGTGACAAATATGTTCTTCTATCAGCCAAAATAAGCAACATGGTGCCAAGTTAAAATGCTCACACAGTTGTTTCTCAGCTGTTTTTATCCCATAAGACATGACTGAACTGATAGTGTTAACGTGTTCACCACTCCGACACTTGTGGTCTACAATTTTTCCACAGGCCATCGCAACCGCAGGTTACAACAAACCCAACAAGGACCTGAGCAGCAAAAGGTTACAGGGTGACGTTGCACTTCCTGCCCACGTCTTTGAATAGATCACACCTCGCTCTCAGCCATCTGACCTTTAAACACTCGGGGAAGTTCCAGGCACAAGGCGGAGATGCCTAAATCTCCTTTATGATCTTCAGAAATGTTTGCACTTTCTCCAGTGTGTGTGTGTGTGTGGGTGTGTGGGTGTGTGTGTGCGTGTGTGCGTGTGTGCGTGCGTGCGTGCTGTTGGGGCTCTTGTGAGGGGTGTGTCTCTAATTTGAATGCTGAACAGGAAACATCTGCCTGGAGTCAGGAAGATTCATCTCTCTGTCACTTTCTGTCCCGCGCAGCATCCAATCCAACCCTCCTCCTTGCAAAGTGGGAGGGAGGTGGAGAGAAAAAAAAAAGAAAAAGAAAAAGAAAAAACAACAAATATTAATGAGGTGTTACACTGAGAAATAACGATGTGTGCTCTCCCTGATAGCATCTGTACTTCCTTAATGGCATGCGCAATTATGTGGGCTTCCATTAATATCAAGGCTGGAACTGTCACTGCTAAGGGCTTCACTTCAATCACTGCTGCGCCTCTATTGCATGCCTCTATAAGTACACAGACAAGAAATGCATGTGAAATATAGCTACAGTGCCTGCTATTAAGCCACAGAAATAGCTGCTGGGGGACCACAGCCAACAGTGGCCCCACCACCTATTTGTTACGGGGGAAAAAAAATTAAAATGATTTAAATATACAGTAATGTTCTGAAGTATCTTGGGGTGCATCTCGCATTAAGCTTGATAATTCAGGCAAAGCCAAAATCAAGACGATTACAAAATTCCTGCAGCAATGAGGACCTATGGGACCATGGAGTTTTAGGTTTTAGATACTGTAATAATATTTTTATCCTATAACTCTTTAATGGGAATAAAGAAAGAAAGAAAAAAGAAATAGATGCAGTGATCTTTTACATGCATCACTACGTGGCATCAATTTAAAAGGTATACAGTTCATAAAAACAGTCGATGGCAGAGATCACACATCTCGGAAGGTGGAAAATATAAACACTGTTCTTTGAAATATGTTGATTCAAACAATTTATTGGAATTAATTTGAAAGCATTGGACAATTGACATCTTGTGCAGTTACATGTAATCAAGTTAACAATATGCATTCATTTGAGTCAGGGTTATTTTATCTCATTATGGTGTCGGGCTGCATATATTTCAAATGACTCGGATACATTTATCCACAGTGTTCAGAAGGTTGAATAATTCCTTTAGTAGTGACTCTGTTGAAGGTCAGCAGTTGTACAGTAGCCTTGGTGTAAAACCTGAGATGAATACTGACTCGAGACCATAGAGCTGCAAACTGCACATCTTAGTATCATTGTAAACAGTTGAAGCATCCATCTGGCACTTTAGTGTGGAGTTCTCTGTGTTGTTCAGATTTTCTGCAGTGCTTTCAGTTATAAATCAGTATGGCCATATGTTTAAAGGGAGTAAATCTGAAGCTTAATTACTGATTTTCAGTGGAGAAGTACAGTATTTGCTGATGGGGTTGGGATAAGGTGAGGGAATGTGCTGGAGGGTATGATAATGCCGCTGACTTATTCAGGAGTCAGCTCCCTGGAGTAACTGGAGTCACCGTGGGGCAGGTTAGAGTCTTTTACTTTCACTCAAACTGAATGGTAGTGAGGAGGAGGAGGAGGAGGAGGAGGAGGAGGAGGAAGAAGAGCAGGTCTAATAGGTAATTTAGAAAACCACGCTTATGGTTTTGAATGTTCAGTCCATTTAAACATGTATAATTACCGCCTACTATGTTTCAAAGCAGCTTTAGCTTTTAAATTTCCACTGCAGTTGTTTTCTACTTTTGATGCATTAGTTAGTTCATGTTAGTGCAGTGATCAATCAATAGATACTTTATACCAGAGGCGTAATCAGAGTGAACATCCTGTTGCCTTTTATGTGTCATCATATTTACTTTAAATACCTTTGTGTGTTGAGGGATTTAACAGCAGGACCGCTTTGAAAGATTTATCTTGTTGGTACATATAGGAAGTGACATTTCAAACTGAGTTTAAAGCGACGCTTAAACTTTACCTTACTTCCACTGCCACATTCGTCTCCTAGTGCCTGTGGGAGGTGAGGAGGTGCCATGAAAATAACTACCTCCATAATGTCAGACTACAGCTCCTGTGCAGTTTAACTGTTTACTTGCCTGCTGATGAAGTGAAAACAGTGACCTGAGTGGCAAACAACATGACGGAGCTGGGCCACGTCAACGATAACGTCAGGGCTAGCACAGTGTTACATCATTAGAAATCCTGGCCCATCCCCGGGTCACTGGAGATTCTAGTCAAATCAAGAAAGGAGATCATTTATATTCAGGGATGAAAAAATTTAGGAGCAAGAGATGACGAGATCTGCTATCGCTACATAGCCTTTGTTAGCATTGTTAGCTGTTTACTTACTAGTCTAGAGGAAACGTTGCAAGTTCAGCATCAAACTTCATTCCTCTACTCACCTAGAGCTGTCTCCAGCTGTGGAAAGCAACGCCGACGATAACTCTACCACATCTTTCTTCGACTGAAGCTAGCATGCTAAGAAGCTAGCTAGCAACTCAGTGTAGCCTCCAATCTGCCCTGAAGATGTTAACGCCGCTCAGAGGGCGTATTATAACCCCTTGTGTTACTCAGACACCGATGGCCAAAGCTTGGTGGTAGAGAAAACTTACAAATAGCCCCTGTCCTTAGATCGCAGTTAAAGCACTGGCTGCCTGGAAGGTAGAAAAACGTATCCGCTGATTTAAATTCAAATGGTATTCTTGAGCAAATTGTCAAGAAGAGTATTTATCACATCCTAATTAAACTCTACAGAGTCTCTATAATGCAACCCCATATACCTAAATGACAAGCAATTTAGCTGCACTGATAATGAGTAAAATAACTGAGTCGTTGTTAATGTTTCAAACTGTGTAAGGCTTCTTATTAAACAGAGCAAATATAAACACAGACCTGAATATAAACACAGTTAGCAAATAAAAACACTCAAATCCCAGGAGCTGTTTTTCTTCAGTTTACCTCAGCAGGTTTCGGTGTCGTCCTTTAAGCACCTCCATCTACCAAAGGCGTCAGACTCAATTCACTTGTGTAGGACGATGAATACATTGAAAGAAAAAAAAAAAAAAGGAATACATCACATTTCCAAGGGTTTATTTTTCAGTTAAAACTCATTTGAGGTGATAGGTGATAATTGAAAAATTGTCCACTATAATAGATCAGATATGGGTGATAGATATGAAACTGGTAAATTAACTGTGACAGGGTGAAGGCTTTCATAAACACTGTTATAGTGTTGATTCCTAGACGCAGAAATTTACTTCGACTATTTTGCTGCGGAATCCATTCAAAGATGATGAATTCAATTATATAAATCTGATTGCAATTATCTTCCAAAAAGGAAGAAAATCTGATTTAAAGAAGGAAAAAAATGTGTATTGTGTACACAACAGTCAGCCCAAGGACTGCTACTCCACTCAAGCACAATATCTCTATGAGTCGACAGAACCACATCCCTCACGATGATCTTAATTAACTTCTACTCTCCTGTGAGGACGCCAGCTGAATAAATCTCAAGGACAATAGACAGGATTAATTCACTTATTTACCAAGCAAGTCAGCTCCTCACATTCTGATATGGACACATCTCCTTCATGCAAATGGCTCTTTACTGAAACACTATGCCCCCCCCCCCCCCCCGACACCATGATCCCTCTTTGGCCTTATGTTTATTTAAAAGGACTAATCAAGCTAGATGAGATTGGGGTTGGGGGGGGGGGGGTTGGTGCAGTACACAGGCCTCATAAAATCCATTCTTTATTGAAGTGAATGCCCAGGATAAATCTTGTGCTTTAACTCGATTAAAAAAAAAAAAAAAAAAAAAAAAACAACAAATCTTGTCTTAATATGTGAACATTATCTCTCCTGTGAGGGCTACATTTTATATATATATATAAACATGCTTTTCTCATTTTTCCAATAAGAGAATCTTAAACCTGCCTGCAAATAAATAAATAAATAAATAAATGAAAGAAATAAATGTCTTCATTTATGCTTCCACACTGTGGCCTATCTTCTGTGTACAGTATCTCCACTGTGTTGTAATCACACAACCAGTTAAAAATGCTTATCAAGGACAACCACAAAGTTTTATGTGAACAAATAACCCAGGATATATGAATATGCTAATAAGCCAATCCAAGGATTTGCTGTGGCTATGATTACATACCCCAGGGGTGTAAACCAAATAAAGAGTTTAGAAAAAAAAATGTCAGCCTCCTCAGTAATTTAATACTCCCCCAATCTGTTCTACCCTCTGTATAAGCTTCAGCAGAAGTAGAGTCACTGCTGCTCTGCGTGCAGGAACATCAGAGAAATGTGTTATTTTCCTCTACATAGGAAATAGACATGGGCATGATGGAAATTGCCTCCTTCACAGACCCCTGTGAAGAGCATTTTCATATTTTCATGCCTTCATCATTTCCTTTGAAAGGCGTGAAGGGGGGGGGGGGGGGGGGGGGTATGGATCCTGCATGGCACGCAGTGTTTGATGCGTTCACCACCGTGTGTTAAAATGGATCAATGGAACAAGACAAGAAAGCTGTTGGCAGAGCTGCGCCGTACCCCAGAGTGAGATGACAGTTGGGTGGGCCAATGGGACAGGAGGTGGGTGGGGGTTAACAGCAAGAGAGAGTCTGTGGTGGTCCCCTTTATCTCCTCCCTCTCTTCTTCTTCTTTCTCTTTGATTTCTGGTGACCAATATCGACTTGGGGACATCTGCTCATTGATGGATCTTTTTTATTTCCACTTTGCTCTAAAGTAAGATATGAGATGTTGCCCCAGAGCTATGGATTAGCTTTGATTTTGTGACAGAAGTTATCACTGCACACAGCTGTTCTCGGGGCCGACCAATAGTACTAGTAATAGTAAGTGTACTGCATGGAATACTAATAGTATCAGTACTGTAGTCACTGGTTGTACAAAATAATAAAAATCATATGTGAAAGATGGTGCAATATGTCAAAGTTGTGACTTTTTTTTTTTTTTTTAATAATTGCATCCACACAAAAGCACAAAGCACAAATAATAAAAATCTTCAAAGGAAAAAAAAAAAACTTGCATCAGCAAAAGTGGCCAACTGACCATACTGCCTCAGCCCTGCAGACAAAGGGAGGGGGGGGTGGGGGGGGTAGTATGAGGAGGGACAGAAAGTCTCTGAGGGTGTGAATGTGATTTAGAGATGGTGTGCACTGTTTACACGGCCTGCCTGGAGGGATGCGCCTCTGCTGGCAGGAGAACATTGTTAGCATGGGAGGCACGTCGCTCCCTCCCTCTGTCTCTCACTCTCCCTCTTTCTCCAGCTGCTCGGGGGCATGCGATGGTCTGGGAAAGATTAATGCATCTTCAACGGCATGTCGTGAAATCAAATTAGTGTACTCTGATCCGGAGACGTGGAGGGCTTAGGCCAGGGCTGCTGCAGGGACGATTCCTCAGTGACCTGCAGCCTTTCACCACAGCTACAGTCTGTTGATTATTCAAATAGGTGACTTTGTGTTTTGTTGTTTTGTTTTGGTTTTTTTTTTTTTAATGTCAGAAGGACACAGTGTAATATTGATTTACGGATTTATCCACATAATTATCACGACCTGTTAGACCACGTTTTGTCTTAATCACATTGATTTCTGGCTCCATGACGCGTCATTAAATTATATCAGGGGAGAAATGTGGAAAACAAAGCCACTCGTGGTAATGTCACTTTGCATTATCTCAGGCATGCCCACGTTACTGCAGGTTTCCATCAAATTCAGTCAAGGATGAACAACTACCCAGACACAATATGCTGTTAAAATTGGATTTGCTGGGGGGAAATAAGGGATTATTACTACTTCAGTGTTCAGTTACTGTACACTGCTTTTGGTCACTGTTGTATTTGATCACGTAATCAGGCAGGGAAAGATGGAGCCTTTCACAGAGCTCACAGACTAATAACCTGAAGATGCTTCCATTGGTGTGGCGGATGTGGAGTGTGTGCGAATCGGTTGAGAAAGTCTGTCCTTGGATATGGAAATTCACAGTTGCGCCACGTGAGCCGAGCTAGGTCACGTCACGCACCTTTAACCTGTGCGCTCGGCACGGAATACTTTGCATCGCTCGCGCTCACACTGGCTCATCTGTATTGATCATTGCCATTCTGTGCAGCTCCTGCTTACAAGTGTATCCAACATTATTAGCCTTGTGATTAGTATTGCGTGACCTGTTCTCTCCCACTGAGAAACAGGTAAAGTGATGGCATTATGTAGCAAATTAGATTTATTCTTGGGGTGCTCAGAAAATGTGATACGTGCACCTCCTCGGACAGGAAGAAATGCATGAGAGTGATGCGTTTATGAGGTTAACGCCGTACAGTGAATCATCATACAGTATGAACTTTTGACCCGCAGAATGGAATTGGATTATGCCTAATTGATTTTACAGCTCAGAGGATAATCAAGACAAGATAAGCAATAATGACTATTGACATTCTGATAAAGTTAACAACCAATCAATGTAGAGGCGCTTTGTGTTTAAACAATGAGGGGCAGCTGGCGTATGATTCCTCCAGGCATAACTGTTACTTTCAATATTTTATATTGAATATAAGTCACAGAGAAATCGCTGCTGCTATGTGAAAACTTTGTAACTCCAGTTTTGGTGGGGGGTTTTTTATATATACAACTGTGTGATTTTTATTTTTTATTTTTTTTATGTGGCCAAAGTTGGTATTTTGAAGATAAAGCCAACATTTTTCACCTGATAGCGAAGCAGCAGGGATTACATGTGGAGAATATGATTTGAAAATGTTTTCACTTTTTGAATGATGGTGCAAAAAAAATTTCTCAGGAAGAACTTCTTCGGTACAACAGCTGAGAAATGACTGTACTGCAAAAAAAAAAAAAAAAACAGATAAGTCAATATCAGAGGTGGACAAAGAACACAGCTCCATTCTTTAAGTGAAAGTACAGACACTCCTGGTCAAATGTGACTCCTGTACAAGTGAAAGTTAGTTTACTTGAGTTAAGGAGTACTTTCTTTCCAAGATACTCAAGTACAAAAAGTACATTTTTGTCAACACATTGTTCCACATTTACATTTACTCTGAAACAACCCACTGGACGACTGCCTGGACCTGTAGAGTAAAAAGCTGGAAGAATATACTATAAACTATGGAAGTGGGCATAAAAACACGAATGAAGATAATATACAGATAATCAGACAGTCAGAAAATATAGCCTACTTCATTACAGTACTCAAGTAAATATAATTTGTTAATGTTCACCACTGGTCAATAGGAACCTGCATTAAGATTCAAACCTTTGTGGCCACATGGGGGCAGCAGAAACAGGCTGTAATGACATATTATCGCCATTTAAGTTGATGTAGCAGACCTGTTCACACAGACACAGAGCAGCATTAGCACTAATCTGGCGTCATGTCTCTGTCCACCCGACGACCGTATAATTCACTTTTCTTTTAGCTTTGTTTTTGGTCTCCACCAACTTCTGTGAAGTACCTGGCTCTTTAACTGCTAAATGCTCCACTACGTTCACCAGCTGGCTGTTAGCTGTGTGCTTCAGCCGCTGGGTGCTGGCCAGTTTGCATACAGCGGGGAGCACTACTTATTTCTGGGAAATGATGCTGATGAGGGCAGTGAGACGACCAACACAGTAAAGTTGCAGACTGGAAAACGAAAACCAAAGATGTGACCGATGCTATAAAGCTCTGTCAGATGCAAAGGAACTGCAGAGACAGTTCGTGATTCACTGTGGGTCTGTCATTATGAGCGACCCCTGTCACATACATGAAAGCCACTGTTAATATAAAAATATTGATTATACCTGCCTACAGATTCACTTAAATATAACTTAAATGATAACTTAAATTGACTAAAATGAATTTAACTTATTTAAAGAAACAATTAGAAGAAGCACAGGTGTTAAAACTGTTGCATGTATGTTAACAATGTCAGTTATTTTGGATATGAAATGCTATTCCTCAAATCATCAGTGTATCTACAGTGAGATATTGTTTAATAAATATTTTCAGTAATGAAACATTTTCTCAGCAGACATTTTGACACGTCACAGTAGGAAAGACACAGGTGTAAAAAAAAAAAAAAAAAAAGAAGAACGGCTGAATTTCATTTGGCGGCTTCCATCTCAGAGTGCTGGTATTGTGCACGCTGTCTCACTGTCAAACCGTCATGAGCAGACCTGAGCAGAGGAGAGCCACTGCAAATGTTGTTAGTAACAAATGTTCTTTTCCTGCTAAGACAAGGTAAATGTGTGCTGCGAAAAAATCCCACCAAAACTGAAACGGTCAAATGAAGAGTCGCTGCCTCAAAGCTGCAGCCATGTACGGTTCAGTTTCTGTGTATTTAACATAAATGATGTAAGAAAATCTCAAATCTGCTTTGTTGTTTCAATTTCAGTGCGTTTCGTGAGGGTTGGGGGTCCTCACTATACACAAGGGACCGAGTTAAGGTGCCTATTACAAAGTGCATGTGAATTGCTGCATCAGCTGCGGCTGCATAGGCTGCTGGAGACGCCGGTGATCAGTCTTAGGCGAGGCAGGTGTGATAGGCCACGCAGCAGGCCTAACAAAGACAGATTGGGACCTGCAGGGCACATACAGTAGCTATAACCAGCAGATCCTCTCCCACGCTCCACCTTTACGCCCTGAAAAGTGACTGTGCATGGATCACCGCTGACAGAACAGATACCACACACATAAAACACAGGAGACGTAGCTGCACGAGACAATGTGTATTTCTAAAAATTCACACGGCAAGGAGTGCTGGAGTGCAAGGAGTTAATGATTTCAAGGTTGAATCATTAACTCCTCTGGTATGGAGTTATACATGGGCCACGCTTTACTAAATGAAAATTAAAAAAGCGTTATTTTCTTCTTACAGTAAATTCGGTGTTCACTTTAAAAGTCTGAGATCCAAGAAGCTGAAATTCGACGGAATTGAAAAATAAAAAATCAATGTGGGGACTTATTCACAAAACATATGTCAATTCCTCCTTCAATACCCTTCATTCGAGGTGAGCTCCAGTTTAAGATTCGGAGCATGTGCACCTGAACCAGCCTTTGGACAAGTGCACACATCCCTCGCATGAGCTTCTCTTTACCCTATTGACTGAGGATGAGTCTGTCACTGGATCCGGATTAAAGTCTTAAGACTATCTATAAAGGGGGACGGGCGATGAGGGGGGACTTGTCAAAGATTTGTTTGCTGTCAGGGGCTTGTTAGTGCCAGGAGAAGGTATGACTGCAGAATAGCTCGGGCCTCCATTTCTCTTCCCCGCGCCAAAGTCACTTCAAGATCAAACCTCTCTCTCTTGCCACAGCAATAATGAAAATCTGACTCTTAATTAATCATTAGCATCCTGTCATTATATTAACAAGTCAGGAACCTGGTGCCACCATAGGCTCTCTATCAAATTCTTGAAACCCATGAGTTCTAATTTAGCCGGCCCCCAGATGCTCGCCAGCCTGCTCCCTGCACCGGCCGACTCTTATGCAATTCACGACTTTTCAACACAGAGGCCGGAGAACATTTGAAAATGATAAGCAAATGGGACAGCCATGTTGTCTGGTAAACAGAGTGTTGCTGCACAAACTCTGATGCATAAACCTGCTGTACATATACATCCTGCTGATAAGACAATTTAAATAAGAGGCTGTTTGTCTCCTATTTGAACTCAAATAGGCCTAAAAGTTGTGTGGGTGTGGTTTGCTGAGCTGCATGTGTGGTGACTGACATAAACAAAGTCGAGTCACGAACCAAGGATGCCCAGAAGTCGTAAAAAAATCTACTTGCCAGTCGTCCCCCTCTTTATATAAGGTCTAATCCCTTTTAAAAGCAATTAGAAATTACATCTATTCTGTTTGCCTCAATAAGAGATCAAACATTACCCGCATCTCTGTGCAAAGTGAATGCTAATGGGAGGCCACCCAAACGGCTGCACACTGGGCAAGCACGTCTCTGGGACCCACATGCAGATTACCTGCCCGTCGACCTGCTTCTAATTATTATTCGTGTTTACAAACTTTCTTCTCTTGGGACGGGCTGCAGAACCAGCTGCATATGAGATGAGCAAACAGAGGCTGCAGCGGCACACGGGAGTGGACATGAATTTATTCATGGTGGAAGAAAAAAAAAAAAAAAAAAAGCCCATCCGCGCGAGGGCCCCCGCGTCTCCCCCTCTGCCTCCCCAGAGAGCAGACATTTATGAAGACATTCCCTCAAAATCATTATAATAGCATTACCATTCCAAGCAGCCACTACCTGTGTCATGATTGCATTTGTTGCTCCTCCAACCCTCCACCCAACCAAACCCACCCACCCACCCCCACCACCACCACCGTTTCCTATATCCGGATGTAACCAAGCAAGGTGAGGGAGAGTGCAGCATCTGAATCTCCCCTGGGATGTGTGGAGAGGCGCTTAGCAGCAGCGCCTTTTACTCACGTTCCCCACAGTCAGGAGTGCCTCCATCAGCACCCGTGATGGGGCGGGCTGACTTGCAGTTATGTAGGGGGGAAAAGGATGAGTTGGATGAACCGTTAAAAACAAAGAAAGAAAAACACCAAGTCTCAGAGGACTCTCGCTCTCTCTCTCACACACACCGCTTTGTTCTTACTTATCTACATGAAATAACAGACGTTTTTGATGTTACATTTACTGTACATACTAGTTTCCACTAAACCTTTTTTACAAGTCTCTACGGTTTTCGGCGCGACTTGAACACATCTTTCAAGCGACCGCGTTTAAAGACGCCTATTTGTTTGTGCTTTTGTTTGATGCACTTCAGGTGTCTTTGAAATCAGCTCAGCCCGACAAACACGTAGACAATGTCGGTGGCTTCCTAACTGATGGCGGCTGAACGCGCTGTCAGCTTCGTGTCAGTCAGCTCGGCGAAAACAAGAAGCTCGGTCCACAATTACAGCTTGCTGTCACTTCTTGATGAGGCATGAAGACAACGGAACGAGTTGTCAGACTGAAGCTCACACTGCTCAGATATTGTATACATGACATAAAATACATGACGCCTGCTTTTGCTTCCCACCGTACAGGACACACATCTTAATATAAAAAAAATAATAGAAGAGGAGAACAGTTTGAGTGACAAATTAATCAACAATTATATTGCTTCATCTTAAAGAGAAGCTGCTGTACTGAAGCTGTGAGGTGGTCTTATGACTGGATTGTCCAACACACACTGGAAAAGCCTGACACATCAAGGGCAAATGATTTTTGTTTGTAGCAGCTATTAATATAGGGAGGGTTATTCCCATTAGCTAAATGGGTGATTAATGCACTAATGAATCATTAGAGGAGATCATTCTGGGTTAGAGTATGCCATATCATGAAGTAATTGAGCTCAATTAAGCCGATCTCTGCAGGGCTCGCCTTGTTCTCCCAGTGTCTGACCACTGTCTGTCTGACCTCCAGCGAGCTGTTGAGTTGTCCAGTCGAGGGCAGCCCCGCAGGGTTCACGAGAGCAGACGAAAACTCTGGGAGAAAGGGGGGGGGGGGAAATGAGTGTCTCCAAAATAATCCTATGTTCCCAAAACAAATTGGCACTTGTCTCCAGTCTAAGTGCTGCAAGGATGTACCATGGGGAAAAGAATCAATTCCACCTGACCTTCCAACTTAATCACCACTCGCTCTGCTGCAGCTCTGCTGAGACCTCCAGTGCTGTGAGATGATGCAGAGGGCAAGGCCTGCGGTGGGCCACAAGTCAGTGGGGGAAAGCTATAGCAGGCATTTTTGATTCATTTAGGAGCAATGTCCAAGCTGACAAGTCCAAACAGATGATCAGTTATTTGTGTAGTGTTAGAAACACTACTTTATTATTATTCATTATATATCACACCTGTGTAAGTTTATAACATATATTAAATACCCATAGTAAAATTTGAATATGTACATATATTAAGTATATCTATATGATGAATTTATATATGGTATATTATGTTGTGACCATATATGTCAAATATTTTAGTTTATTAGAACAACATACATATAAAAATTCTATGTAGGCTACTTATATATATTTTTCTTATTAATTACTTATTAAACATGTCTATCTTCCCATTTTGGGAAAGTGGTCAAGACCCATTGTATATAATATCAACATATATTGACAGGCTTTGGGATGGATATATATTTATGTGACATGTCCAAAATATAAGCAGATATAAATAATATATCTATAGGTTTATCTTTATTTTTTTATGTACATGTATTTCATATAAGGAAATTCAATGTATGCATGCATATTGCATTTGTGTATGCGTAGCGAATAATCAACACAAACCTATACTATAAAGCACGTGCTTGTCATATGTCCCCATGCTCTTTGATGCATGAGAAGAAATGACTTATTCAAAACTGAAATGTAATGAACTAAATTTATGTTCTGTCCACTCAACTGACTACAAAGACTGCAGCAAGTACTACATAGTCTGTTAGAGAACAGTCTCTAAAGATATTTTTAATTTGAAAGCCTACGTTAACATATGGATCCGATTCAAAATGTCAAAACATGATGGAGAGCATGGATGTTGATATGAATGGTACACATGAACAGAACTGTGAAGTGTGCTGACACAATGTTTACCTGCCGTGAAAATAATGTGATGTTTATAAAGCTTAAGATCCATTTTATTTTGATATTTAATTGTGAAAGCATTAGATTAATTGATTTACTTCTGCAAAGAGGACAGGCAATCTATTCAGGTGATGAAGTAAGAGTCATTTTTTTTAATAATACACTCACCATGATTTACTGTCTTTTTTTCCTCTTCTCTTCCCTCTATGGTGCTGTTTGAAAATTTTCCAGTATCTGTCAATTTCCTTTTTTTTTTTTTTCACGCTGATAAATCTGGTCACATTCACAAACTCCATACATCACCATATCGGACCAATCAGTGGTCTCCCAGCACTCTTTGAACCAATCAGTCAATGGATTCAAAGACACAGGTTCAAAGAGCACTGATTGGTTCAAAGAGTAGTGATTGGTTCAATGGTCCTCCACTACTCACTGAATCAGTTGTTGGATGCAGCTCTTTGATACTGCACAACCCTCTACCTCCCCCCACCCCGCCCCCATCATCATCATCATCATCATCATCATTGTCAGCTTGTCCTGGAAGGTTCGGCCCAGCAGGTCCCATTATCCACCTGCTGGCTCTTCTCTGGATTCTAAGTGGATCCCGTCTTCATGGGTCTCCTTTTAAGCACTGTGGCGTCTAATGGTCAGAACACATTCTCTGTCGCTGTGTCATTTCTTATCATGTGAATTTCTAATGAAATGAAAATATCTACTCTTTTTGTTAACCCGTTCTTAATGTTTACAGTGGGTCACATCTGGAAACACAGTCATATTGTGCTTTTGCAGAATGTTCCTACATGTCTTTCCTCATGGATTGTAACATCAGTTATTATTGTGATCTTTCCTTCATTCGTTGAGCACTTTAATGTGACAGTTTAAGATGTTTAAATAAGACTGTCACAGTTTACACAATACATTCTTTTTCTGGTGCTGCAAAATTCTAATATAGTTTAGTTTAATAATAGCAATATAAATTAACTACACTGTTATTCAGACATATCTTGATAATGTTGAAACCTCACCTAATGGAAATCAAATATTAGTTTGCTTGTGCTGATGATGACAATCACTGTTTGAATTGCACATAAAAAATATAAATGACACTGTTTTTTAACAGAAAGCAACACATTAAATTGGTCGACACAACATTAATGATATAAAGTGTAAAAAAAAGTTTCCAGGAACTATTTTAGAAATGATTATGGCAGGATAAGAGATGATTATTTTGCCAGAATTTTTTTTTTTTTTTTTTTTTTGAGGAGGACTGTGCCATAGCTTGTTTGTGAAAAATTCAGAATTGGATTTGGACTAATTGATCATGTCTATCTGATAGTGTTTGAAGAACATACGACAGATACAAGAAATCACTGAGCTCAGATGAATGCCGTCATCAGTCAGTCGAAGAGACTCAAAGGTGGAGACAGGGTGAGAAGACGCCTTAGCAGGCTGCGACGGACTGGAACAGGTGACGGGTTTGACACTGTAACTGCTGATGTTTCGCACCTCTCAGTCCACTTTACACAACCAGACTCCTGCTTGTACCTGAACAGTGGGTGGGTGCTCTCCTGTATTGAGCTGGCTCTTTTTCTGTCTTTCTAACTGACATGTTATTAAAACACAATAAATCCTCAACATACCTCGGCCATGTTTCGTCCTTGACTTTGTGGATTACAGAGCGTTTTGTTTTGACATATGTGAAATGAATTAAGCATGCAAAAACATGATAAATGATTCTGTTTTGTTTCTTATTTCTCATTGAGTTTAATTTATTCTCATTTTCTGCAGTCTGGAAGCCACATGTACTTTGCAGCTACCTGTGCAGAAGCCTCTTCAGGTGCCCTTCACTGAAGGATAGGGGAAAATAGCTTCTCTCTTCCGCTTGCTGATAAGCACACCCAGGCGCAGGCAGGCCTCCTGAGACCACACTGCTTTTCTCCACATCGCAGGAGCAGTAGTCTGCCCTGCAGAAGGTCAACGAGAGAGAAATCTGCCTGGGGACCAGGATGTAGAGGAGACTCAATGACCTGAAACCGCAGACCACTGGGCTGCATGAGTCCAACGAGTTAAGGAAGTAAATTATGTATGATCTAGTTTGCAGACAGCAAATTTATCCTTGTTTGGCTTCCTACACTGGAGAACATGAGGTGTGTAATGAAAGGACAGTGGACTTGTTAAGTCAAACATATGGCAAAAAAAATTGAAGTAATGCTGCCGATTTCCTCAGGAGTTTGCAGGCACTATGGCTTCTCACTACATTTCACAGGTCAATATTTGCCGGATGTATTGGCTTCAGTAAATACTGCAGTCCACACACAGAGCTCATTCCAGCAGAGTCTGGGAATAGAGTTCTCAACCAGTTGTATGAAATTTGTTGTGTCCCAGTAATGACACAACACAAAGCCAGGCAGGTGGTAATAAAGATTCTCTTTCTGCAGAAACGCCTCATACCCTCACTCTCCCTCACCCTTAATTTATTCCCTGAGGTGCTATGAGTGATTTTGTCTGTTCCTTCCCTTATATTAAACATCGCACACTATTAGCTCTCAATAATCATTTGCTGCAGCCCAGGACACAATGATTTCCCATGACACATAAAACTGCAATAACGTCAACTCGGTTTCAGAAATAATATTGCCAACATTCTTTTTTATGTGTCTCCCCCAGCTGTAGAAAATACCGCCGCATGACTCGCTCACTCTCATATGGAGAAAAGAGATTGCACAAACCATTTGTAACTTTCAAAAGTTACAGAAATCTTGTTTCTGCACATTCCTCCAGAAATCTATATCTGAGTTGCAAAAGCAGGAGAAGTGAAAATAGGCTACACACTGAGAGACAGATAGTGAAAGCAATCACCCATGGATTAGCTGTGTGGAGTCTTTGACAGTTTCCTGACCTTAGTAATTACCACAAACCTGTTCTAAAAAAAACTATTCTGAACCATCGTGCTGCCTGTGTGTATTAGAGTTTACAATATTAAAAATATAGCAGATAATATTTTAAATTGTCATATTGACTTGTTTGGGTTGATGTTTTATTGTCTATTCAAGTGTGAATGGAGATACCAGAGGCCGGGGTCTCTCCTGCTGGCTGGCTATAACAAGGAGCCTTTGTGAAGCTCAGGTGTGAAATCACAGGACTGGTTCAAACCGTCTTCACACCCTGTGTCAGGTGTGTGTTAGGGTGGGTGGGTTAAGGAGCAAAATTAAATTAGATGTCAAAAAAGAAAAGGAAGAAATAGTCAGAAACTGGGGCAAAGGAGGCTGATCATTTCACATTTTGTCCAAGTGCACACCACGACGGACACGCCATGAATTTCTATGGCTATCAAATAAAAGTTTCAGTCTGGGCACGGAAGCTCCAGGAGAGTCTCTCATATGAAATCAGACTGAGTAGAAAGACAAATTCCACAGAATGTCAGGTTTCACATAAGCTTATCAACGTTTGGTATCAACCCGCGGTCAAGCCTGATAAACAGAGGAGGGAATGATGGTTTTACTCTCTCATATTCAAGACTTTATCACTCAGATGTGCAGTTCCGTGGAGGAAGACAGAGAACGTGGTGCAAGTGGTCAGCTTTTCCAGAGCTGGTGTACAAAGTCAGACTGAGAACACAATACTCGTGGAAGTTTCTTTACAATAGGAGAAAATTACTTGTAGATGTATATATATAATATCCAACCAACTCGCCTAACAGAGGACAACACACAGATTTTAGATGAGTGATGGAATCTATTTTGGTTCCTACTTCCTCTCCATTTTTTTCCCAATGTGCTGAGAGGATGTAGTCAGTTCATAAAACTTAACTTACAAATGTTGTTGAAGGAATAAAACAAAACAAAAAGTAAATCAAAGAGATGCATTATGACAACACAAATATGAATAAACATAGCAGAGGTTATTTTAAGGTGAATACTTTTAGTTTCAAATGGTTTTGTACGTCATTTTGTTTTCCATTTCACAAACTTTAAACTGCTTTCCATTGGTATTAATTCTTTTTGCTTGAGGAATGGTATGGGTGTTCTTCTTTATCTCAATAAATGTTTCCTTTTCAGTACAAACAAGATAAGATAACAAGTAAAAAGTTGACAGTATTACTGTATTTCACACATTCTGGTGGTCCTGTCATGTGCCTGGGAACACGGGGGCCTGTTGTGGAGCTCTGCGGTTTCCACTCACATGCTTCCCTCTCTGCTTCAGTAGATGGCGCACAAGTGCGTTTTAAGCCTCTCAGCTGGCCATGCAAGACAAATATTTGAAGATCCTCCTGCAGGTCATCAGCGTAGCCCTGCTGCTGAGATTGTTATTGCCCTTTTTGCAAGTCACTTAGTTTCATTTTCCAGAGGAATAAATTGGGTAACTGCAGGAAGGCTCTTTACTAAGTATTTTTCCTATTAAAGGACGTTGTGGTCATGTTTGCCTAATTCAGGGATCTCTCCTAATCTCCATCAGCATTAAGGCAGATAATGGTCAAGCATTGCTGGTGTTAAAGCTTAACTACCCCCCCAAAATGAGGTTTCAAATTGTACACCATTATCAGGGACTCAGATCCCATTACGTCCACGGAGATGTGTTGCACTGATGCATTTTGATGGTACTCCCACATAATAGAGAGAGTGTAGAAGCGCCAAACTGTTATCTCCGCTCGAGGCAGGCAAACTGTATTACCTTTCCATTTCAAAGAAAATCTCACTACTGGATCAGGTTTCACAGGCGGGCAGGTCCAGTGTCTTAACCAGAGCTGATCACAGAGGACGAGGAGCTTTACAAAGCTGCAGCTCATGTTGTCCTGCGTTAGCATCGTTGGGGAGAAAATAAAGGCATCCTCCACTCCGTCGAAATTCCTGCAGTAACCTCAGTAGGGTACTTCAGTATGTGAGGAATGAAGGTGGAGGAGGAGGTGGAAGCAAAACACTCATTTGTGAGTCAGCCTGAAGCACATGTACAGCTTTTGTCTGAGTTCTGTGGTAAAAATCTCAGTCTGCAGCTTCTTTTCTCCTCTTTTCACTGTGGCATGAATCATGTCTGCCATTTGTCCCCAGAAACCAGGATATCAAAGACTTGAGGCAACCCATCGGTACAGGAGCAGATGATCAAGTATTGTTCGTCCAATTAGTATTTATTCACATCTATGTAGTTATAACATTAAATGTCTCGATTACAATTTACTAGGAATTGTAATAACAAAGGCCTATATTGAAATTATATACTTAAAATGACATTGACTTAATTTGATCGACTGACAACTTTGTGAAAAGGGAAGTTTCCTCCAGTTTTTTTTTTTTTTTACATCTGAGCTGGTTTGCACAGACACTTGAGGACATATTCTGCAGAGACATGCTCCATCCTGTTAGCATTCCACAGTTCTGCAGAAACACCTCTGGAAAATTCCTACCTGAAAGATGGCGGAAAAGAGGAGGGGTGCGAGATGACTTTAAAAGGACCGTAAGAAAGACAAAATGCATCCCTCTTTCACCGCTGGATACTTCCTCAGAATCAACGTAAGCTTTACAAACTCTGCATAGTTTCGACTTGCTGCAGGTCACAATAGAATGTAAAACGCTTCCTGATGGCGAAACTTCTCCACACAGGAGACGTCCAGATGTCGTGAATCTACACCGCGTGTTGGAGCTGACAAGTTAAACTCCCATTAATTCTGGGCTCTGCAACAATTGAATTAAAAAAAAAAGGCAATGGGATGAATATTTATCACAGATTAGATAGCAGTGCTTTCAATCAAATCCCAAACCCATAACACCATTCTTATCGACATATAAAGTAGGTAGTGTTTAGTGTCTGGCTTCACGTACTTCAGCGGGATAAACAGGCACTTGCAGAGCTACATGTCTGCCATCTTTGTTGCCCTGTCCTCATCTAGGGAGCTTGGCCTATGAAGAGGAATCAGCATTAGATGCGGATACATAATTTAGTTTCCCAGCTGCGTAAGCCAACCTTTGCTACCAAATAAATATGTAAAGCCGGCGGCTGTGGCTCTTATTTTCAAAAGTCAGAAACTCATTCGGCTCCTCATGTTCTATTCAGATAAGCAGAGGCTAGAAAATAACCAATGCCAGATTACAAACTCTCAATTTAGAGCCAATGACTTCTAGAAATAGAGTGATGTAGGAATCGTCTCTGGGCTAAATATCAACCACCTTGTGTGTGTGTTTGCCGTTCAGGACAGTGTTTACTTTTTTCCTTTAGTTTGGCTTGATTAAGTATCCTGAGAGTCAGAAAAGTCACTTCAAGTCTCTTAAAACATTTCCAACTTATCCTTCCTTGAAACAAATTTTGCTAATTTATTCAAATATGAACATTGCAAATATTAGCTGGTATTACAGACCAGACGCAGGCCAAACCTGCTTGTGTGTGTGTGTCCCTGTCACGCGCACATCTCCCCTCTTACTACACTTTCCCATCCAACAAGGACCAAACATTCCCATGAAAGTGTTGTGATTTATACATTCACAGCAGTTCACGCCTCCACCCATGGGAACCAACCATTACACCTGTGTGTCGTGGGAACAAACACATTATTATCGCACGATCACTTCTCATGGCTTTGATCTATAAATACTGTAAGGCTTTTCTGGCCCCTGGTGTCATTCTGTTGTAGCACAACAATGATCAAGTGACAGAAATTGAATGAGGAATTCATTCTCAGGTTGGATCATGGCTCTGGTGAGAGTGAGAATATCAAACCTTAGATGATTGATGAAGAAGAATCTGCAATAGGAGTTACGTAACTCTGCCGACAGCCCAACCTGCGCGACAGTAAGAGGCCTTTTTCACAGCAGACACTTGTCATAGTAGGAACAGCACAGGAACAACACAGTTATAGAATCAACGATGGCCAAATGGGAATCAGCCATCACTGGTTTGATTATTTATACCTCTGCTTCTCCTACTGTGAAAAAGGCCTATTGATCTATTGGCCACTTAGGGGCATCACACCAAGCTCATCACCTTATAGGCTAACGCTGATATGGGAAACGTGCCAACAAACAATGGCTTCATTAAACAATACATAGATATGCAGAAATATAAGCATTCTTTAGTCATGTGTGTATCCACCTGATGAAATTAGGTTTATATTTGTTCTCATTTTAGTTCTTTTATGGTCTCTACCTTCTCCTGAGGAAAATATCTGGTCCTTCAGCTCTTAAATGCTCCAGTGTTCACGGACTAATCACTAACACTAACATGGCAACAGTAAAGTTGTGGGCTGTTAATCCAAAACAACGAGATGAAAGAGGCTCAAAAACAAGGAGTCTGTCAATCAAAACAATAACAAAACATAAAGTTTGGTGGCATTGTGAAGCAGCATGGGATCATGGGAGTTGTTGTCTACTTCTCCCGGTAAGGATTCCTTGAGGGTCAATCATTCAGGAAGTTTTTACCAGGGGCCAAATTATCCTCAGAGGTATCCTGCCTTTCAAAACACACGGACGAAGTGATCAAAACCAGTAAAACACTGAGTAAAGCCTTTAAAATCACACTGGAGGGGCTAACCTATGATCCAGAGGGTTGCAAGATTTTTATCTGGAGCTGAATTATTCACAGTGGTCTCTCCTCTCCAAAACAAATGGACCCAGGGATTTAACCTGGTAAAAACACTGAATAAAGCAGTTTCATTAAAAAAAAAAAAAGTGTTTCTCCAATGTTTTTCAACGGAGGGGCTGTGAGCCTAGCTGTTTGCTCAGCTTGTTTCTCTTAACATCCAGTCCACCCATGATCAAAATCCTACATCTGGTTGAAATATATAGTTAAAAATGATCACAATCTAAAATGTATATTGTGAAAATGTGTCTTAAAACTGGATTAAAAGCCAATTTTAACCATTTCTGGCAGACAACCTCAACACTGACGCATACGTAAAGGGGATATAATGCCATGAACAGGCAACCAGACATTTTAATGTAGAATTGTTACATATTAAACCTTTACAATAGTAGTTTGTTACTGGCACGTGCACATTTAAATGAATGACAGTTCTGGCTTGTGGAGCTGTTCTGTAACAGCACAGACGTGTTGCCCACAATGCTTTGTGGCGTGGAGGGAAATAAACCTGACCTTAACTTAAGCTCCACATGAGGAGAATCTGATGACAGCACTTTCCCACACACACCAGCCTCGGCGTTGCCTCTGCCACGGCTGTAGTACTTGTCAAGAGAAAAGGGAAATGTAAAAGATGGCAGCCCTGCACCCTGAGAAATGTGAGGCCGACATCATGTGCCACAAATAGAACAAGTTCATTTGCAAAGCGTGTGACAGCACTACCACAAACACAGGCATTTGCAGCCACATGACAAAACAGGACTGTTTTTTTCTATTGCAACTGGTTTGCAAGTTCAAGACAGTGATGTTATGCCATAAGCATTCTAGAGATTCAGTGATGGATGTTTATAATTAACGTTCATAATATTTTTCAAAGAACAATAATTAGGCTATACATAAAATGACTATGATTTTAAATTCTAACCCTTTAAAATGCCTTTGTTGTATCTTGAATAAGCTTTGGCACATTAAACTCAGTAATTATCTCAAAAAGGACAGAAGTCATGAATTTCACTTAATTACTCTAAAGAAAGTGTTAAAATTTCATCAAGTTGGGAGCTGCAAAGAATAAATTGCATATAAACATGTAGACCTGACCACTGAGTTACATTACAGTTTTAATCACTTATAGAAACTTTATAATGTATTATTAGGATTTTTATAGAGCTGTATTATGTTCATGGATTTGGAATAACACATAGGTTGAAAATATGTGAAAATATGTTGAACAGAACAAGACGCTGAAAACTGGCTGCTCAGTTATTAGGTTGTTCTCAAGACATAAAAGTCTCCACTATTGTGAGGTAGTTATTGAGCATACCTTTCCACATCCACAGTATCTTCTGTTCTTTTCTGACTGAGGCGGGATCATCTCCTCTTAACTGGTTCACCACTAAAAGTTTGGTGTCACCACTGATGTGCTTCTGCTGGCTAAGCTTGGATAATCCTGTAACTCTGTATTAAACTGAAATTTGGAGACTCTGAGGAAAACAACTCCATAAGGGCTGGTTTAAGCTTCAACATCTTATAAAAGCTGTTCAGGGCCTCCAATCCTTTCAGAGATTATCAGCTTCAGAGTGACAGCAGGGTTTTGTTTTGGGTTTTTTTGTTACAGGTTTATCTGCAGCTGTTGCTGACCTTTGCCAAAACATCTTTCTCAGGTTGTCAGCAGTATTGCTTAATACCAGTTTTGTTTTAGTCAGTCTTACTGTAACTGATCAGTCATTATCATTGTTTAGCAACCGTAACTAAGCACAACAGGCCTTTCAAACTCAAATGGGTGCATAGGGAAGCAAGCAAAAAGCCTTCACAAGCGTGAAAGACATGGAAATAAATGACAGTATTGTTTTTGTATTACAGAGTAGCGCTAGTTGGCTGCAGGATTACAGTCTTCTAAATAAAAATGTGATTTAAATGTTTCTTGTTTGTTCTTTGGTGAGTACTTTGACACAATGGACACAGATGTTAGATTTATGCTTTAATGTTAGTATTTTTTAAACACTGACGTAAACCCATCTGATCCAAGTTTACACAGGTTTACAATCTAAATACAGAGCAGGGTGGAGCCGCATTTATTACAATAGCACAACTGATGTTCTGGGAACAGATGAACAGGGATTTTTCTAACATAATCTGTAACACCACAGAACAATCCAAGTCAGCTAATGAAATGCCCCCTGACTCTGGAGGTAACACTAGGTTACTACTGTACTTTGCTACTGCAGTTAGCCAGGCACGCTAAGGTTTAATCCCTTACACTGTCTATGGCGTTTTCTTGAGACTGACCTCCTGTAAAAAATGACCCCATAGATCGTCTGCGCAAGCAGTGTGGCCTGTTGCAACCTATTACGTTTCACAGCTAGGATGCAGTTAGTGTATTACGTTATGTAGTATATAGAGAAATAAATATTAGAAGAGTGGGGTCAAACAACCTATTGTGTATCGCTGTTTAGGTTGGAGGACTTATTGGACTTTCCTTGTTTTGAAACAAATCAACAGGTAACATTTGAAAGCCAACTGGTAACATTTGAAAGCCAGCTTTTCAATAAAGTTAAGAAATTGTAGTGCCTGCATTAGCCTACGCAAACTAGCTACAGCATATAAAATACATTAGCAACAGCCATCAATTCTGCTGAAAAAATCCATCGTCAGCACTAGCGATAAATGAGACGCCTGCTTTTGTTAATTTCTGTGTGAAATGTAAAATGTTAAAAAAAAATGATGGTAAATCTGCAGATGTTGACGTTACAATGAATTTATGTTATTCTAGAGCAGAGAGCTCAACAACATAGCAATAGTAATTGAGGGAGGTGGGTCCTAGCCGAGACCATAAAGGACAGTTGGCCTTTGTTTACCGATGATAAAACTATCAGCTTTTCCCCTAAGCAGCAGGGGTCTAATTCAATTTAATTTGAATATTTTGAACACACAGAAGCTGCATCATTACAAATCAAGCATATTGTGATACTCCGTAGAGTATTTATTACTTTTTTTTGTCCTTTTCACACCTATGCCCATATAATCAACCCACATTTTCTCACATCATATTTCCCTGCTGCTTTCTGAGGAAGCTTTAAATACCTCCAGGTGAGACTGGAGGCTACCGTGTGCTTGGGAACAGTCTGGCAGTAACTATGTGCTGCCTCTGCGTTTGTTCCATCATGAAAAACAAAAAAAAAAAAAAATCTTGCTGCTAGATTGTTGTTCTGTATGGCTTCACATTCACACCTCCTACACATTTCACGGAAACAGTACGTGTTGATTCAATTAAGAAATTAATAGCTACCACGGCATCCACAGTATCTATCACTTATCATTATTTCTCTTTAACACAAATCGGTGTTGAAGTCCAACCATAATTCTTCACATCAAAACCTGGCAAAATGATCAAAGGAACTACAATTTCACTAAGAAAGTACTAATAGTGACTGACTGACTGCTGGCTATAGTCAACAAAAACAGTATTAATCCTCACATCTAATTCTCAGCAAGAAAGCAAGAGTTTTTCCCACATTATTATATGTGTTAAACTTAAACAAATTTAGACTAGGTGCTTTGTTGAGAGTGCTGTTTACTTTCTTTTTGAGACAGGTCACGTTTCTCATGTAGTATTCAGCAGGAACACACCACTGACATATTCTTGGTGTAATTTGTTTCTTGCTGCCTGCAGAATTCGACCCAATAACCTTAACAAAGAGACAAACCAGTGCAGCGTGCAACCTGTCACACCTTGCTCACTTTTTCTGCAGCTTGTTTTGTCTCTGGATTAACTTTAGACTGTAGAAGCTGAAGAATCTAAATTGGTTCTCAGTGACCCCTTTCAGTCCCTTTAGACAATGTATTGACTTTCTGCATCAAGGTACCTAAACCCTGTGCTCTAAGGTTAGCAGGAAAAGAAAAAAAAAAATCAATCCAACGGTGAATCTGTGCATGTGAAAACAAGGACTTGGGAAATGCATCTTGAATAACCCTTGCTTTAATATACGAGTTAGGAATTCAGGTCTCGAATTGAAGAGTGGAGCTGCACATGAACATCAGATATAAGTTACTTTCTTATTAGTTGGACAACATAGTTCAGTTCTTGATATAAAACACAGTCGTGCACAACACACACACACGCAGAAAGGCACAATCACAAACACACAGAAGCCTGAATCCTCGTCCTAATTACCATCAGACCTTCTGGAAGACAAAATTCCTGCAGGCACATTTGACGTGTGATGTCTGTTCTGTTGTGTGACCAGGTTAACTAATGGACTAGCTAATCAAAGGGTGTTGGTCATGTCTGTCTCACCTCTGTCAATAGATGAATGTTGACCTCCCAGCTATGCCTGCCCCCAATCCCCTCCCTCAACACAGACCCGATGCCCCATACACTCTCATTCAAAACAAAGCAGGACTAATCTGCACCTCCAGCCAGCTGGAATGTCCCCAGTTTCTATAGAAGTGGAGGCTTAGTGAAAAACCAGGCAGGTATTCTGAACAGCAAACAAGCCCAAACTCATTCACTGATGAAGCTGCAGTGCACCATTATAAAAAGAGGGAGTGTTGTGGGAGCTTTTGTATTAGTGGTCTCAATGAGAGAAAACACTCTTGGCAGAGAAAGTGTTGAAAATCCTGCAAAATGTGAGTATGAATGCAGCCAAACATAATGAAACAATGCCTCTTATTAAGATTTCATGTGTTAAATCCCCATGGCAACAGGAGTGTTTTCTTGATGCTCTGGACACCATAAACCATGTCTGTGGTGTTGTGCACCGTAGTGATGGCGGTGACTAGCCATTCACGCTCCAGTAATATTCAGATAAGGCACAATGTTGCAGCAAAATGGGGTGTTTTCAATGATTCCTGCTGCGATGCCATTCCTCCACTGTTATTACTGCACGTTCCATTACACCATGTCAGTGAGAGAAGCACATAAACACAGGGTACTGACAGACCCCCTGTCTCACACATGAATGAGAGAATTATCCAGCTCCCTCTGGCCCAACACATTCATTTTGCGAAGCAACTTTTGACATGATGTGCATGTGCAACTATTTCTAAAGCTTTTGAGAGGTTTACGATGCGCGGCCATTCAGGAGTGGCCACCAGGCGGCGTTAGGGAGCCCCTGCCCGACACTGTAAATGTGTGTATAAGGAAAAAAATTACCTAGGATTGCATTTGATCTATATAGCAAAACTCAGAAGGTAGTAGTAGCTATAATCGATTTGTTTTTTAAAAAGCAACAAACCAAATGAAAGGGTGCTCGTAATGACGCCTCCACAGACAATTAGCACCCTACTCTGGAGGTCCTGCGAGAGATCTAAGGCGCTTTACATCTTTCCTCAGCTCATCGTTTAGCTTCTTGGGGCAGCACTTTTGCTATTTTGGTTCTCTTTCACCACTCTTGTAGTGTTGTTTTCAGCTGCAACAGGAAGCTGTCCTCTAATCAGGGGTCAAAGTTAGGAATTAGCTAGTGAACATAGTGAAGCATTTAGCTGCTGAAGAGCCAGACATTTCCAAAATAGAGCTAAAAAGAGAAAAATTACTCCAAATGAATATGTTGACCAATAAATGATAGAAGGGTAAATAAGCAACTACATGCTAACAAATTTAGAATAGTAACTTAAAAGATTGTGTTTTCTGCTGCCCCCAGGATTAAGTATAATACCACGGCAATACCACAATATAAAAAAGTATTTCACACTATATATACAAAGTAATGTTTATATTTAAATACAAATCCATGATAATTCCATTAACAAAAATTATAAAGAAAATGTCAACACAATTTTTTACATTATGAAAAGGAGAAGGTTGACCGAAAGAAACAGATTTAAACAAATAACTGTGACTAAATGTCCTTACAGTATAGTTGAAGAAAAAAAAAACAAGATAAAATTATAAGGACTGTATGAAACTATATTACATTTTCTTAAACACTCACATGGATGAAATCTTGCAAGCAGCTGTCAGAAGCTCGACGAGAGTGTTCAATCTTGGTCTTGACTAAAACTAAAATGTTTGTTATCTAAATGTTCATCATTTTTGGAAAGTCTAAGAAAGTACAAGTACCCCCTTGTGGCATAACATATTTGTTATGGGCCCAGGTGCAAATATGTTCTTGTGTCCATCATGCACATACTCCTGTGCCACACACAACCACTGCAGACAATGGCTAAGTCACCATGGAGATGCCCACCATGCAACTCCCATCATGCAAGCTAGCTTTTCTGGAATCTGACAGCAGCCTTAGTGTCAGCCCGCAGCAAACAGCCTGGTTTCTTCAACTGTGAGACATCTGAAATAGCTTTATCCAGCCAACACTAACAAACCAACACAAAGGTCGCTTACACAGTGTGTTGGTGAGCATGGAACAAATATCCATCAAGAAAAGCACAACAACACATTAGGTCTACACAGTATGAATGAATGAATGAATGGATGGATGGATGAATGGATGACAGCACATGATCACACAATCATTTGCATTTATAAAATTCATCATTCATCATCAATGACACTGCGGTCGCATGTTATGACGCACACACTGATTATGGTGGCTGCGCATTTTCATTCAACACATGAGAGGCAACAAAAAACACTGCTGTAGATTTAAATCCATAAAGAGACACCTGTACTCACCCATTAGAAGTTCATCCGCCGGGCCGTGAGCTCAGCAAAGTCGTTAACAAGGCCGTGGTCCTGCCTCTGCTGGTCTCCACTGACGGTAAAGCTAATCCAGCTAACGTTAGCTTCCGGCTCTGTGTCAACATTGCTAGCATTCAATGAACTTGAACCGCGGTGAGAAACAACTCAAATAATGTCCTCGGTTCCTTCAACTCGTCCTGTTCTCTTTTATCCTTCCTCTTTTGGGAGCTGTTTCTTCGTTTGGACTTGCTAAACATGACGCTGCTAACTGAATCGTCCATTAGCTGAAGACGCTAGCTACTTGCTAAAAGGTTGTGGAAAAAATTGACGTCCAAACCCGCAAGTTATCAGAAATGACAAGGAGCCAGCTCATTGGTTAAATTAAGATCTCCCAGCAAGCCTTACTTCATAGCTTTTGAGCAGTAACCTTTTTATATACACTCTATGGAAGAAACTAACCAAATTAAATGCGTGGTGGGTAGAAATAATATTTAATTTTAATAAAACATGCAGCTTTGAAACATTTCAATAAGGGCAATAAAAACATAAGAGACTATGACTCAGAACCTTTGGTTTTACTGGGCCCCGCTGCAGTGCATTTTGGAAAGATATACCTTGAAGTATTCTAAAACTGTATAAAGTGTATACGGTACTTGAACAAATATAGTTAATATCCACTTCAGTTTTGTAACATGGAGAATAAAATTAGCTTCCAATTGAGTGTTTTCTGAGAAAACCCACGACTCGGGATCACTCAGCTCTGCACAGGGCCACCCAGTTATAAACATGAGGCTCGCTGCTGAGTTCTCTGATGTCAACCCTTATTAACAGTGATTCAGATTCAGAGTCCACTGAATTTGCCCCAAACCCTTTTCTTTAAAGCTCTCGTCAATATTGTTTTATCCATTTTATTTGAGAAATTGTAGAAATGTTGGACGTTTGGGTAATTGCATCTCCCGGCTACTGCCAATAGCTGAAATCTTGGAATTTGGTTATGATTCAGACTTCATTATTTATTTATTTGTTTATTTTTTGTACAGTGACAGTGACTCTCAATAAGACATAATCACATCGCACCATATTTGTCTACAGCTCACACAAATCATATTCACACTGGGTCTCCTTTTTCCACGGTGGAGACAGCCCATTTGTATTCTGGGTGTGACACCTCAAATCTGCATCCAAATGGGGAATGAAATATTTATGCTGCAAAATGATGGCACTCTTCATTGTCAATTTGCTTTAACATAAAAGTGCATTAGAAGATAGGTGCATTCCTGCCCAGGCAAGTCAGAACAGAATCAGCCAATGAGGTGTCAGATAGAGAGAGAAAGCAATGAGGGGAGTATCAAGGTAGAGCGAAAACCTCTGGGCAGCCCTGGGCTACAGAGCCTGCAGACAAGGGCGACACCCAGGAATCTCACACAAATACATTCAAATTGCAATAAATGTCAAAAGGCTCTGAAGCAAATACCATCATTTAAAAATGAAAAGAGTTTTTGTTTCATTTTTCAAAGGTAGGATTATTATGTGCATTTGTTCAGAGGTATATCTTGTTTTGCTTCATAAATATGAAGCAACCACCGCACATAAAATGAGCTCATAATGCTGCATGTTTCATCCCACACACATGAATAAACAATAAGCATCTGTGACAGATGTGATGTGTTTATGTAACTTTTATGGATGTGATTAGCGAAGAAATTTCTGAATTGGGGTTATACTGTAGACTGTACTGTAATTTGCATTTTAATGTAGATGCAGACTGATGCAAATTTCTGCAGTGATGGTAGAGGCCTGCATCATACAGCAGTTTTACTATTCACCTTTTTTTTTTTAACAGTTTGACTGAATGGCACAAGTGCAAAGCAGTGAGGACTACCAGGGTTATCACCTTACACCGGTATGCTAACACCAAATTAATTTGTAGCTGTTTTATTTTGAAATTTAATTTGCGACCTTGTTAGCCACGTGCATTTAGAGACTGTGAATTTAATAGAAAAAATGTGTTAACTTTGTGCGTTATGTCAAATACTATATCGTGCTGTTTCCCAGATGTTGGTGCTGTTGTGTGTCTGTAAAATCTCCTGATCACAGGGGAAACTGGGTTTTAAGCCGAGTTCTGTAATAGTCATATAGTGTTTCAGCCATCTGTGGGGGGATCACAGTAACACATGCATGTAACACCACTGAGGCTTCCTGCAAATCCGAACGCCATGTTGAAGCTCACATTCCTCATAGTGGCGTGTTTCAACGGAGCCCTGGCTCTGTGTGCTGCCTTCAGGGAGTGTAGTGCTGAAATACGGCACCTCTTCATTCAGCAAATCTCTCTGTCTAAGGGTCAGTGCTTACTCAAAACAGCTCTGAATGACTGCGGGTTTTTTTTTAACCTGTAACCCTGCTTGTTCATTCCAGCAAAACATGGAGGTGCAGGTTTTTAGAAACCTGAGGACTGCCTGCACTGTGACCAGCCTGTCAGCTTTGAGGGATTCCTCCCACTAGGGCAAAGACATAAGTATATAGAAGAGCATTTTTTATTTGCTTCATTCCAGAAACTGTGATGATATTAAATGTGTAAATGTGTAATGTCAAATTTAAATTACATAAGACAGATCTGATCTGGATCACAACCACAAACCAGCATCAATCGAATCTTCTCTGCAGAGCTTGTGGAGCAGGCGAACACACTTTGCTGGCTGCTCGTTGCCATTCGATGCTTGATGTTTACATTTTGCATATTGTTTTAGCAATATCAATAAAAGATGTTGTAGCGCAATGCTTTTCGTGGATGCTGCTTGCTGTTTAACACAGGGCTTTTGATCTCACCTGAGGTAGCTCCCCAAAAACAGCACACACACCTTTGTCAGAGACATCAAGGAGACATCAGTTGATGCTTTTGATGCACACTGATACAAGCTGCTGGTATGGTGAAAGTCTAGCTGTGAAAAGAAAATAAATAGGTTTTATTGTGTGTTTATTTGCATAAACATTTCAAACTAAGCAACACTATAAGTTCAAACAGTCCACAGTGCGAGGCAACACAGCCAGTAGAGTCTTTCTCAGCGTGGTTAGTAAGCCAGACGCAGGGTTGCCTTCGAGTGCAGTGTTTTTAGAGGCTCGTTTTTCAGCTGTCAACTTCCACTGGTCCAAAAGATTACCCCGAACAAGTCACACTGTCCAGGGCTATCTGGCCCACACAGAACACAGAGGTAAAGCACAGTCTGTCTCTGGAGAACAACAGCTCATAACTCAAAGATATTGGTGTCCTTGTCAATAAAATCACATATAAAGAAGATTGGGCTCAAATGAATGTGCTCTCGAGAGAAATATCTTGTCAGGTGAGGCAGGCTCGGTGCAGCGCTGTACCTCAGGAATGTGTTGGTGCGGTTGCTCCCCCCCAGCACCCACCCACCCCCTCAACCCTGCCATTGTGAGGGGAAAGAATGCTTTTGAAAAAGTCAGTCCTTTCACAGTGAGGGATGTTGGGTGTCGCCCCCATTTTTCATTTAGGGCTGAAGGGGGGGGGTGTATATGTGCAGATAGAGGTTTCTTTGTAAGAAAAATCATATATGTGTATATGCATGTGTTTGGGGTTTTTTTTCAGCCAGAAAACAAATTACACTGGTTATAATGCACTGATGAATTATTTTGATAATAAATTACCATCTGAATTCAAATGATTTTAGGGGTGAAGGATGTTCAGGAGGTAGAATATGGTGCTATCTATTTAACTCACTGCAAAGGCAAATTTCCTTTTTTTTTTTTCTTTCCACAGTTGCAAATTATCTTTCAAATATCTTTATGAAAAAGGGTTCGAGGGGCTTCTGAAATACTTCAGAGATGCTCTGGCCTAATGAAGATTGTAGTTTACTCTAGAGAACAAGACAAAAAACGAACCAATTACAGCAGAGACTCATCAAATAATGAACACAGGGCCTCTATTCAATGAATATTACATGAAATTCCTTTATTTCATTTGTAAGTTTATGACTTCCTTGGAGTCTTCTTTCAAAGCCTTTGAAGTGGATAAGATGTTGTGTCTGTTATGTTAATAAGGGGTTTTAAAAAATGTGAAAAGACAATGATTTTACTAATACTGTGGTTTAGGCACGCCAGTTTTGGGAGTACACCTTTACTTTTATTTCTGGTTTGCGTGTTTATTTGTTCTTTTTCTTAACTCTTGGCAGTAAAACCACGCCACATGGCAGGGTGTGGTGGGGTTTTTTATGACTGAAGGAATGGGTGGTCCTACTCAGGTGTTTGTGTCTTATTGGTTGGCGCAGTCTTCTAAAACACCAATACCTGAATCAGGTAGAGAAAAAAGTCAGAGAGGAGACAGATTGCACCTTGTCAGTTGTACCTTCAGTTCCTTGTGAAGACTTGAACGTTTCTGTTGTTTGATTTGCACTTCACTCACAGAGTCACTGGGGAGCTAAAGGAGCAAATAAGGTGAGTAATGCATTTTAAGCAAGGTAAGGAATTCATCAATGCACAAAAGAAAGCTAAAATCTAATTTTGCAAATATTTCAGACAGCAGATTTGTCTAGAAATGCAACAATATCATAACTAATAATTTGTTACAAAAGTACTTGTAGTCATATTAAAATGATAAGATCACCTGGGGAAATCATAGCAGCATTTGTATTAAGATACAGCAGGAGGAGCAGAGATTTTTGGGCGTAGGAGGCGGCTGTGTGAGGAAGTGTGCAGGTCTAAGTGCATAAAAGTACGACTATCAGAAAGCTTCAGGGGTGGAGAGTGAGGGAAGTGTTGAGTTGGTGTAGTGTTTCCCCAGGAGTGGGACCCCGAGGCAGACAGATAGGAGGACTGACCGTGCTGTGTGGTGGCAACGGTGGGCTCGAGGAGGGCTGTGGTGGGGAGGGTGGGGGGGTTACATCACTGATGACTAGACTAGTCATTCAGCTCAGACCTGTGATAACGTGCCAGAGCCCAGGATTTCAACAGCAGCTTGAAACCCTGGAGCCACAGATCAGGGCAGGCCTGGTCTCGCTCAGACTCAGGCTCAAACCTAAACTCAAGAAAAGGGAGAGGCCCGGCATCCAGTTCCTGCCGCGCTCACTGCCACCCCCTCAACCTCGGAGGCTTCCTCATAAATCACACAGTCCCAATCGCCTGCTCTGCACCAGGTGCCAGGGTTGACCTCCATCCCGCAGCTTAACATTGAAAGTGAAGCTTAAGGCTTTTCTTAATGTAACTTTCACACTCAGTAAACACAGTTATTGTGAAGCGTCACTTTGGGAAAACTGGTATGTTTCAGAGAAAATCTGAGTTTAAGTCTGGAAAAAAAGGCTGTGTTATTTTATTATCATTATTATTATCATTAGTATGTATGTACAATGTACATTTGTGTGTTTAATTTCAGACATTACCTGCAAGATTATTCCATGTGTTCTATCCTTCATTCCACCGGAGTCTGTATCTGTATTTAACCAGATTTCAGTGGTGTGAAGTGTAAGACACATGGGGATACGGCTTCACAATCAACAGTCCCAATGCCAGAGGGCATCAAAGTCAGAAGTCAAAGAAATAAAATCGGAATTTGTTTCACACTTTTGCTTGTATTTTAAATGTTGGAAACTATATGAAGTTTGTGGGATCCTGCTGCTTATGTGATGTCTGGTATTTCTGGTGTTTTCATAGACATATGGAACAAAATGTTATGCATGTTACATGTTATTCAAGATGATGTACTGAGCAACTCAGTAATGTGAATAAATTTGGTGACCTTGTGCTCAGTGTTTCTTTTTTTTCTGCAAGTGCAACATTTCAAATCATTACAGAACCATTATACCACCCACACCCAAGTTTCTGTGGTTCTCAGCCCCAGAGCATGATTTTTTTTCATTAGCCAACACAGAGAATTTGAGACTCAGCCCACACAAACAACCTTTACTGTTTGGCAAATGAAGCTTATTAACAATTTAAAACATGCCCTCACTGTAGCCCACACAATAATGTCATTAAACATGTTTCTCCCTGCTAGAGAGATGCACCTACTCCCTGCACACTTCTCTCCAGTAGTGCACATCAAAGGCAAAGACAAACATAATAGTCTTTGCTGTTTCACTTTTCCACACTGCAATGTTACGATTTCATTTTCTACTCCACAACACATGCATTAATTACCCTCCATTGCAATGGAAGTGGTACAGATTCCATATGTAGGCTGGGCTTTATAGTTTTAGTAAAGCTCAGAGTCTATGGCTGCAGGGTCTTTCAACCAGACCTTGTGTGGATAAAGCTTTCAGTTCAATAGAATTTTGAATGAAACAGAGCACTGCATGTGGATGTTTGTGAGCATGCCCCTTCCCTGCCAGAGTCTGTTTTGTTTTTGGTCACTGACAATCAATCCCCTTTGGACACTTTTTAAAAAGGGAAACAACAACAAATACCGCAGAGCAAAGTAACACATTGTTGGCCGATGGTTATGCATGTGGGTACTCTCATATAAATATAAATGCACCCTCCTGCTCTCACTGGCATAGACTGAACGACCCCAGCCCCCTCTCTCCTCTCTCAGGCTTCTCTGAGGAGCTCTGGTAACAACAGGTCGGTCAGCCAATCAGAAGAGAGGCTGTTTGATTTGTTTTTGTGAGTGACTGGACAAAAATACAGAAGATTTCAGGTAAAGACTCAGATTTAAGGCTCAGTTTCTGAATATAGGCTGTGTGCATTTCTGTGGACAGAGCGTTTGACACTTTCACAATATTAATATATAGCACCTGGGAATCTCACTTTACACAATATGGGAACTTTAATGAGTAAGGAAAATAATTGTTGCAGCCCTTCAGTGAAATTGCTCAAACACTCAATGCTTCTCCTATCGCTCACAAATAAGAGAAAAAAAAAAAGTAATGTATTCATAACCATCTTCTGTGTGGCATGAATATCTTTTGCATAGCGACTGGCTGTTTCAAAAATGACAAAGAATGTTACTCATACAGTTGCACTGTTCACAGTTCAGCAAATTCTAGATCGTTTGTCAGTTTTGAAAGAAAACTTCATATAATTTTCACAGCATGAATTGAGTTTGTACTTTTTCAGCTGAACATGAAAGTCTGGAAATTCTGTCTCTTCTTCATCTTTCTACTTCTAAGCTCGACACTCGGGGAGGACACAGGTGAGAGCAAACGCTCGAGCAGCAGATGCAGTTACATCAGCAGCTGGCGTGTCATAAGAATTCAACTGAAGAAAAAAAGTCTGAATTTGCTGATTGCTTTGTGAAATGTTGATTATTCGGTTTCTATTCTCTGCAGCTGAGAAGGGTAATATGACAGTTTCACACCACACAAGCAGCACTTGCTAATTGAGAGCGCACAAGCCATGCTACAGAAATGTTGTGTAGTGTCAGCACCATGCTTCATTAACTGGAATTCAGTGTTCTGTATGGTCATGTGTTAATGTGAATAGAATGCAATCTATGGTCCCATACGCAAATGCAATACATGTACATGTATTGCATTTCCATATATGAAATATATGTACTTATAAGATAAAAACATATATGTGTAAACATTTGATATAACACCTATTAGAACAGTCTGTTGGAACAAGTTCATACATTGACATAGCCTATATGTCTGGCCCATACAAATATATATGTTTATGTATTTATACTTATATTGTAGACAGATTTTAAATAAATATATTCCATAGCTTGTCAATATATGTTGATATTGTAGATATACAGTAGGTTGCAAAACTCTGAGACCACTTTCCACAATGGGAAGATAGACATTAAAATGACTACTACAACAAGAAAAACATAAAGCACATAAAATTTTAATACATTTGCATAAATTGAAAATATATTGTTAACATATATCCTTGCAACATGCTATGCAATATAGATATTTCAACAACCTGAGCAACCTTATACAGTAGGTCGTTTTTTTCAACCCTCTCAAACAACCCATAGGAGTGTCCCCTGAAACAGTGGCCCTACATCGGCAGGTGTACCAGATCTTGGTTGTCATGGTTACAATAATGAACACGTGGACTGTACCAACAGTTGCATACCTACTTTCATCGCCATGGTTAGGCTACTATAATAACGGTCATGGCTTGGTTAGGTTTCGGAAAAGATCATGATTTGAGCTACTTCCTCAACATTGGTCGATCTTTGTTGTCACGGTAACAATAATAACAACATGGTTAACCTTGTCTAATGGTCGTGGATAATAGATACAACATAAAGTGGTCCTTTATAATAATAATAATAATAATAATAACCTGTTGCACCTGCTATGGGTATTTCATACATGTTGTAAACTTACATTATATATACACGATAACAATATATCCCACTACAGACATATATGGCGAGATCACTCTTGATATAGGGACACAGAGTAGATATCATGTGTTACATTTCTGTATCGCTTATTGGCCAAACTGGTGTTATTTCTGTTCTTCACAGAGTTCATACACCCTGTTAACTAGTTTGTGTTCTGCGTGTTTAGTGGCAGAAGACATCGACGTCTATCAGCTGGAGCGTCTAGTGGAGTTACTGACGTCGACAGAGTGTGAGGACCTTCTGTTTGCCCTCTCTCACCCAGAGGAGAACATCTTCCAGCATCTCGAGCGCCTCTCACCAGAGAAAAATCAACTCGATCTGAAGCCTCGAGCCAAGAGAGACGCCCCTTCTGATGAGGGTTAGTGCTCATCATCATCATCATCATCATCATCATCTGAAACACGTCTCACTCGAGACTTTTGGCACATTACACCGCAGAGTTTAAAGATGTTGCATCTTACACATTAAAAGTTTCAGGCTACATATCAAGGAGAAGAGAGAAGAGCTCTCAGAGACAGAGAGAGCAGACACACTATGAGCTATAACAAGGTAGAAATAAGGACAAGTCCATGACCTGTCTGTTTCTCACATGTCCAGCTCAGCTTGGGGAGTTTCTGGCAGTGACCTTGTCTGTCTCAGGGCCATATGTTTTGTGTTGAGCAGATAGCGAGGCTCAGTGCCGGACGGCCCTGACAGACTGGCTGCTGAGGAACGGCGAGCAGACCTACTACGACAGGCTTTCACGCGCCTTGCAGCACATCGGCAGAACAGACATCGCCATTGGTGAGAAACAAATGGAGACGGAGAGAACACGTGCCTCTTGTAGCACTGAATAATTCCTCTTTAAATAGAACAATTTTGTCCAATGTCACCATGTGTAATGGATTTCAAATTAGAATAGTTAACTTTTTGTGTACAATGGAGTGTTGTTGATAGCAGCAAATCTCAGGAGCAGACATCACAGCATGTCCCCTGACAAAAGGAAATTGGAACAAAGCCTCATTTGGGTACATGGCAGTGTATTTTCAAAATTGCTTCATTTCGGTCAAGAAGGCCTCCTCCAGTCTTTAACAACGGTGCGTAATTGCTTCATTACTTTGAGATTCGTATTAATTGGAACTTCAAAAGTGGCATATTTTGCACACTGCCAGTCTCTGGCATGTGTTGCAGTCCAGTGTGCACACAACTCCACAGCCGAGTGGCGTTGGATAGAGGGAGGTGTAAATGATCTGACAGAGGACTCAGTGGAGCTGACACCAGCCACAGAACAAACCATCTGCTCCTTTCATCAGCAGCTTTGGAGGAAAAAAAAAAAAAAAAGACAAGAAGAGGATGGGAAGAGATGAGTTATTAGACATGAGCGGGGGGTGGGCTGGGGGATGGGGGGGCAGTTTTTTTTTTTGATGGAAAAAACTGTTTGGATGCAGACTGTGGCAATTATCGTGCACTTGATTGCAGTTCTGAAGAGATCTACTCATACGTAGAAACTTGAGGGGTTCATTTTGCTTCGTTTTATTCTGAACCGAAGGACAGCAGTTGTTCTCCTGCCAGAACTAATTATGCTCATGGCAGGAAAACAACAATTAAATCCAAATGTACAACTTTTTCCAGGATGGAAGACATACTCTTTTAGAATTTGGAGTGCAGAGGCATACTTTTAGATTGGCCTTGCGCTTGTGTTTTCACAGAAGTGGGGAAGAACATCAACCAGGACAAGGTCTTGAGCCTGAAACGCTACGTTGACGATTATCACAAATATGTGAGCTCTTTAAACGTCCTGTCAGACGCAAAACACCACCAGCGTGCAGGCCAGAGGGTCAGAAAAAGAAAAGGTATGATCGTTTGTCCAACACATTTTAGTGTGGTGCATTATCAACCGGAATAAGTGATGGAGAGGGGAATGTCTTGGGCTATTGGTGTCAAGGGGAGATTTTTTTTGGGTTATCCCTCTGGAGGCTTCCTGAAAGACAAATTATGTAATGTTTCACTGAACCCTGAATCTATTAAGTGTTTCGATGAGATGCTGGATTAGATTTGGTGGCCGTGGGCATGCTTCCAACAAATTACTTCTCAACATCAACACTCACTATTTGAGGAGTATTTCCCAGGATACCTAGAAATTCAAAAATGTAATTATCACCTGTCCACTTTTTTTTTTGGATCCTTCAGGGTGTTTAATTCAAGTTGAAACTTGACAAAAATGCTCCCACAGTCCTTTGAGATTGCAAGTGTGTCCTGTTTGTGTGTTTGTGTGTGTGTGTGTGTGTGTGTCAGTGAGGGATCTGACATGGCGTGACCTGGATCTGATTGTAGAGCGGGCTCCTGTCCCTCTGTACCAGAAGGGGCCTTTGGATGTGGCTCTGCCTCTCTTGTATGGCATCCTGCTGGGCTTCGGAGGCACCTTGCTTGCAGGCGTCTTCATCCTCCTCGTCATCACCCGCATCTCCCGTAGACGCCAGCAGAGCCGTCAGCCCAGGGTCAATAGAAGTTCAAGCTGTAAGCTCTTGGATGGAGACGGGACGGAGGAAGATGCAGCTTCAGGGACGTCAAATGAGGAGTTTAGGGCTTTAAATTGTATAGAAAGCCATTTAAAAAATAAAGTTTAATACAACTGGCATACAATTATAAATAAAGGCAAAATACATTATATTCAGATACATCTCTTTTATGGAAGATTTAAAATGCCTAAATCTTGCATCGTAGTCGACACCGAGCAGCAGAACTGACACAGAAACTCAGTATCGATTCCACTAAACCACAGCTAATTGTGACAAATATGACAAGAATAATGCTGTTGCAGATAAAGTAATTATCCCTGCTGTGTATTGCTAGGCTGGAGCAGCATTATTGTCTTGCCACTGGGTAGATGACTAGTGGTGTGACAGATGCACTGGAACCCGGCCCTCACACCAAAGGTTGTTCCGGTGTTACTGTGATAGTGATGCCACTTTCCATTTCCCCCTCCAAGAGACGGCGTTGTGCCCGTCTGGCATCGAAGAACAACTAATTATCCAGCCTGGCGCCTGCCTCCCCAGAGCCTGCCGATACCTCCACAGGCAATCCAAAAGACTAATAACAATGACAATGCTAGCAGACAATGGAGCACTTTTGGTTGCGATGGCAGCTTCTGGCGGGTGACAGAAGTCAAAGAGAAAAACACAGAACTGTTTTTTTTTTTTTTTTTTTTTTTTTGCTGTTGTTTTTTAAAGGTGTGAAGTAGCGAGCATTGTTAGCAAGCTGAAATAACTCGGTATATGAGATGCTGCAGCGAAGGAGGTCCAGAAAGCGAGATCAGTAATCAGAAAATGTCCGTATTAGAAGATTCAAATTAACTTTGTTGACATGTGCAAGCTTTAATTAAGAAAAGCATTTGCTTACAATGAGGGTGTTTTCACACACTCTGCTGAGACAAACACTTTCATAATAGCAAGACGCTCCTGGCACTGGAGTACTTTCTAGCTTCTTGTTCCCAGTTTCTTACGCTATCCCTACTTTCTTCTTCGTAATTGAACTAATTACTTCATTATACAAATCTGGCCTAATGTGCTTCAGGAGGCAGACAGCTTGGATTAACAGTGGCGCTAAGCAGCAATTACAGACAATTAGTTCATAAATCAACATTTAAACAAATTATAAAGCCGAGCAGAACTGCATGAGCAATGCTCTAAAAGGCCAAAAGGGCATGGATTTGAGTTTTGACTTATTACCTTCATAATGAATCTGACATATACAGCATGTTCGTCTATGCTACTTTTTTTCCTCTTTTGGTATTAGAGTTGTTTTAATAATCTAGTGCATGAACCAGTGTATGCTACTTTTTTTGAAATTTAGAAAAGAAAAAAAAAAAAAAGTCAAATCAGACATGTAAAGCAAACCGGTAACATATAGCGATGACACTTTGCAACAGTTTGTCTTCCTCACCATGTGTCCTTAGACAACACTGTGTTTCACCTTCATCAGCAAGCTTCCCAGGTGGCACAGCAGAACTCTTCACAACAAAACTTCCTCTGTCCTTCAGTTTTCCCCTGCTGGCTGTTAGGATCTTGCAGGTGCTGACTATGACAGGTTCACCTGCTGTGGGCTCACCTGTATTTCTGTAACCAGTGGAGAGGAAAGCCAGAGTAGTGTATGCCTGAATAACTCACAGAAACAACATGCCACATGGGGCCAGCATCATGGTGGTGACACTCCTTAAGCATAGCCAAGGTCCCACCAGGAAGCCTCTCTTAGTGGATAAAGAAAACTATTGGAACACCCCAGGCCTGTTCAGACACACTGCATAACTTCAGGGCTATATACAGTGCAGTGCACAATTTCATATTCCATAGAGCTGAGTCTGATCATGAGATTGCCCGCAACCTGCTCCTTTAAGATGCATTTCATTTACAGAAGTCTGAGCGCCAGAATAGGCAAATGTTCATTTCAAGCCATTCTCATGCAAAGAGATGAAGCAATCACAGACGTCATGGATGAATAGAGAAAGGATCTGACATGAAATTGACATTTACAGCCAAGGAAAAAGCCAGCCTGTGCGGCTATGGTTTCCAGGTATATCTATTCTCATGTAAATAGGGGCTTTTTTTTTTTTTTATTCCTCTGGTTTCTTGGGCTTATTTAATAGTTTGCGGAGCAGCAGCTTATCAAACTGGATTCTCTGAGGAGGGCACATCTGTCTCTTGTCATTGGCTCAGCTCAGCATAAGGAGTCAAGTGTTTGTCTGGATGAAAATGTAGATGGACGGGATGTGATGCGTGCCAAGGGGACACTCAGACAGAGGGGCTGTGTCCTTGATGTGCCGAGGCTGAGTGTTCTGCACCGTGGCCTCTGGGGTGTGCTTAGTGTCACTAAAGGCTTTAACTTTCCCCTCCCTCCATTTGCATCTTCATTCATCTGCGGGGCCACTGAGGTGCTGCAGTCCCCACTCAACCATCACTCTCCCTTTGCTCAATACATATGGATCACAGGGATCAAGATCACAACACCAGCTCTTTTAAAGTCATACTTTTTTTTTTTAATCGCCTCGGCTCCGGCTTTCACAACTTTGTCTTTCATGGTTTCCTTTGGGGGAATTTGAGACTTCTTCAAAGTTTTTGGTGGTGATCAGACACGAGAAGTTCAGGGGCTTTAAGGATAAAGCCACAGTGCCATCCTGTGGTCGTTACAGGTCATTACAGCAGAAAATCAACTGAATGAAATTACATTTTAGAATTTTTATTTTAATAATTGTACCTGTGAGCAGTTTTAAATAACTACAATGAGTCTGTGTGCTGTAATGGAAGAATAGTTACTATATGGTTTAATCACATTGACAGAGAGAGAGAGAGAGCAGTGCATATTATTATATACTATATGATATTAATAATAATAATAATATAAATAAATGCAAATATATTCCAGACTGTATATTGGTTTTATTGCTTTACCTCTAAGAGCAGCTGTGGAGAAGCAGGTAAACACTGGCAGTTGTTGACAATTCAAGTGCAAGAGAGCGGTGAGTAGATGGTCATGATGTGGTGCTGTTAGACAGCTGTTTGTAGAGCACGAGGCGCACTGAATCACCAGGCAGCGGTGTTGTCACAATAATGGGAAAACGCTTCACAAGCCTAAGTGGCCAAAGATGTGAGTGTGATGTCTGGGGAACTTGCATGCATGTAGACGTGCAACAAACGTGTGAAGAAGTTCAAATCGCATTGATTTTTCTCAAATGGCTCACATGAAAAGTGATTATCCACTTCAGGATGTTTCTGCTTTATGATATAAAGCACAGCGTGTTGAAATTTAAATATTGTTATATATGTTTAAATAAACTTAATGACTTTTAAACAAGAGGTAATTAAAGACTGATCATGTTTTTATAATATCTGTTGCCCTGAAATTTAATAATATGACTCAATGTTCAAAGTCTTCATGCATTCAATTAATTAATTTAATTAAGCTCTAATTTAAAAGAGTTCATAATCACCAGCACAGTGAAATTCCCCTGATGAAAAGTCATGATGGAGAGGTAAACAGAAGCAGTAACGGCTGCCTGCTCCCTGCTTGTCTGTTTATTGAGATAAAAGCGGGAGATTTCTCCTCTGAGCTGCAGACAGGTGTGTTTCCTCTGCACCAGAGACAGACAGAGGCACCCATGGGACACTAGGCAACAATAGAGCACACCAAAGCTGGTCTGAAGAATGTTTTCACTGAAATTCAAATCCACCAATTCTTCATCCCTCCCTTATTTTCAGAACATAACCACTGTGTTTTGAGGTTAATGAGAGTCACATGGAGAACTGTATGGGGCGCTTTCATGTGGAGCTCACTGCAAAGTTAATTTGCAAACATTTGTGGTAATGATTCTGATGCATTCTGGGGGTCAGTCTCACTAATGCTTGTGTGGTTAATGGCCTCAGCCTGCACGCTGCTCCATCTGACAGACGTTTGTAGAAACCCAGACGCGGCTGGTTTCCTAAAGTCGTCCTCAGCTGTCGGCCGAGCCACTCTCAGTCCTTCTTTAATGGTTTATATTAGAGTGTAAAGCATGACTGATGGCTCTTATAGACATTTCAAGTGGTCCTTTATCATTACTGTGCATCAGGCTGATCATCACTCCGAACAAGCCTGTCTCTTACAAAAACATGTTTACTTGCATATGGTTATAATCATATATTCACAGCTATATTGACATCCTGTCAGAGCAGATGGAATCCTTTACAAGCAGAACTGAAGAATCCAAACAACCCCACCTCCCCCGAAATGATGAATCCGTATACTGCGTCGAAGCTTTCCCTCCTTCATGTCTTTCTTGTCTTGTGACTTTATCATGCGAGATTCTCAACATTAATAAAACAATTGTGCACAAGATATCAAATTATGATTGTGTAATAACACTCACAACACCCCTGATGACATGTTGCAAAGCATCATGTGGTTTCCTCCCTTGCTGTAGTGCTCTAATGAGTTCCCTTTGCATTGCACCACACTGCGCTGTTTTGCATTGTCTTGTCTAATTTCCCCCGCTGATATTCAGTGGCTCAGTGAGGAGCTGCTATCTGTAGGCATCACACTGCAGTTTCCATCTAATAAGAAGACAGGAGAGCAAACAGTACCTGCCGCTCTGTTTAATGAGTCGATGGGATGATAAGACACTGCACTGATGACACTGACTTACCTATCTGTCCAATGCTGCAATAGCTGCCAATCTGTCTTTGTCTTGATGGCATGTTCGAGAAAGAAGGTCAAATTTGTTTATCTTTCCAAAGCTTTGTCTTCTTGTTTCAGCTTTGGTTTTCATGACGCTGTTTATGAAACTGAAATTCATTCCTTCCTTTCTTTCCCACAGAAATGATTAAAAACATAAAATTTACAGGTGTCTCAGAGGTTTTCAGCAGCTGCAATTTCAAACTCTGGCTGTTTGTAGTTAATATCACTCCATAAAGGTCAATGGCTTTTGAATGAATTAACACTGATTACTTTTAATTCAAAAATGGCAACAGGAGATGAAAGAACTTGTTACATCTACAAGTTGCTAAACAGAGAAGCGAAAATGGCAAGCAGGAATTTTTTTCATCAGACGGGTTGTGACTTAATTTAACTGTAAATTATTAACCATCCTGTAGTCAGAGATGTAGACCCAATAAATGTACGCCTTAATTAATCACCAGAGAACGCCCCATTGTTGGTGCATTTAATTGCTGTTGAAGTACTGGAACGAGACAATACACAACATTAATTAATACCAGTTATCAGTGGTCAGATTTGCCCTCAGCAACTCTGTAAATAAACCCTGTCCAAAGACAATTTGCTGACATTGCGCGATCAAGATTTATGATTCCCTGGCTGCAAAGTGGTGTGTTAATGAAGCAGAATATATTCCCCTAACATAGGCCTGTGAAATGCATATGCAAAGCGCCAACTGGTGTCGCTTGATCAATGTCAAACACCCATTATTTAAATTTCCTGAAGTGGTTTTGGTTGCTCAATCATCCTCATTTCCTGAGATGACTTTTACAAGCCCCCAACCCATTTGAGGAGCGGTCTTTTAATAAAAATTTGGCTTCCTTGCTCTTTATTAAAGTGCTCCAAATTTAAATCTTGATTCTGAAAGGTCAGAGCTGAATATTGTCTCAGGGGCTTTTCATAAAAGCAGGCGAGCACTAAATGACAAGGTCCCCTGACTCAACGAGGAGATACCCTCTGACACCATGCAATTAGTCTCAATAGTATGAAACCACCAGGCGTGTAAACAAATTTAATACATAAATCTCTCCGTCTCAAATTTCTAAAAGGAACCTTGTTAATTAAACCATCATGGTCAATGAATGTGCAAGGGGTGTAAAATTAATTTTTATGTGAACTTGCAATTACAGGGACTGAGAAGCTAGTCCATTATAACGGTATCTCGTTTGAAAAAGGATTTAGCTAGAAGCATTTCATAATTCAATGTAATCACCAGTTGACCTCCAGAAAGGTTAGGGTTTTTCTCTACCTATAGCTTTACTGATAAGGGGTAATTATATGGCACAATATCAAGAAGGTCAAATTAAAAAGCAAAATAGGCCAAAGCCTGTAGTAAATTTAGATAAATGAAAAGAATGAAAGCAGCACACCATGTAATGAGGGTCCGGAGAGGTAAGAATGGCTGACAGGTGACAGAGGGTGGCCTGACAGAGGTGGAAAAAGTGCTACTGAGCAACAGGTGCTTTACCCTGACTGCTTCTGCACTGTAATCTCTGAAAGAATAGGTATCAGTGGAGACAAAAGCTGTGTCCCAATCCCATAACTGAGTATAATATTATACACTTATTGTCCTGGTATACTGTTTCATTTCATTTCATTTATTTTACAGAAATAGAATACAAAATAAAAAACATACAAATATGATAATCGCAATGGGTGAAAATGGGACACCTCAGTAAGCTTCAAAGCTTGTGAATAGCGACCCAGGCACAGCATGTTTCTGCAGTTAGTACACAATAAAATCATCATACTTTACCATTTTGTAGTGTAGTAACAGGAAATGATACAATAGCCTATGTGTGCCAATGGATGTCAGTTGTGTTGCCATTAAACTTTTAAATGTTTTTGCATATCAACCCATTTTGCATATCAACCCCCCAATATTTCTCTTATTCTATTTTGTTTTTCAGCTGCGAGCAGCTTGCTTTGTGTATTGCACTGTTGCACACTTGGAAATCAAGTGGTTTTTTTTAGTATGTATACTTACTGTTATGAGTATACTTCATTTTGTCACTTTTCCAATGTAAAAACACTTCATACTCAAAACCTGCTTTGTAATTAGTATGCAGTGTGTGTATATTTATGTATAACTGGGCCAGAATATGTGAAAAGACAGTCAGAGTTCAGACAGGGCAGAGTGGCATAGTTGAAACTATTTGACAAAAAATGGTCAAACAAATTATTTCAATCTGAATATTTCCCAAATTCGTATTCATTAAATCAGGCTCAAGGATTCTACAGGGCTTCTACAGACGGTCTGAAAACAATGAAGGAGAAAAGAAAGAGAAGGATAAGCTGCAGGTGATGAATTAAACACAAACACGTACTTTCTCTCTCTCTCACACACACACACACACACACATACAAATACACACTCCAACACACACGGACACACACATTAAGTGATGAGAGACTTTCCCAGAGCTCCAAATTAAAGCTGATGGCCATAGAAACCTTGTAATCACTAGTGGTGCCAAATTGCTGCAGAGGAAGGGGAGCAGAATAGCAGATGTGTGCCAGAATACCTTAGGATGATTTCTTAATAGCTTCATAAATCCATTCATGCATCACACACACACACACACACACCAACACCACTGTCCGCCTGCTGCTCAGCCAGACACCACAGGCCTTTGAGCACCTGCTTCACAAACACAAGTTAGCTGGCCCACATATTTCTCTTTGTTACAGTAACCACTGATGCAAACGGCAACAATTACAAGTGTTATTTTGGTTGTCGCAGCTTTATTCTTCCTTTTTGGAAAATGATGCAGTGGTGCTGAATAGAGTTTAGAAGACAACAAAGCCATGAATCTGCTGATGCTATGTAGTCTGCCTTTCATTCCTGTTTAGCCTTTCTCAACGTCTTGCCTCACCAGGGACTACAGCCAAGACTGCTCAGCTGGCTGTACCTCACAGCTGTGGCCACGCACACTCTCAGTTAATTACAGGACCACTTGTGTATGACTGCGCAGTCAGCAGGTTCACTCCGCAGTTATTGTGAGGGGTGTATGAACTGAGACTTAGAGTTCCCCTCATTATCTGCTCGCCGCCTGTACTTGTTGTTGGGGTCTCTTGTGCTGGTATGTGCCAGCCCCCTGTCAGTGGAGTCAAGTGCTGATTACTGTGCACACAAACACAAAGTAAAACATTTTATTTGGATAATTGATAGTCAGCAAAAAGGTGCACAGAGTGTATTTTGGCAACAATACATTTCCATAAATTACAGTGACAGCGTTTTTGGCATCTTTCCTCTGCTCGTCTCCAACGCAGCAATCAGTTCTCAAACATTTCCTATAAGAGTAAAACGACTGTTAGATATAGAATAATGACTTCATGATATGTAAAAGTATGACGGCAAAATATGTAATTGTGTGCCGTCACAAACTAGTACATACCTGCTCCAAATCCATCTCCTCATCAATGCTTAAGGCACGTTCCTGTCTTGCTCCCTCTTCCTGCAGCCAGCAAACGCACATATTTGTAGTAAAACAGGTGTGTACACATTGTGATATTCTTCGCACTGGCATTACTTTAAAGACAATGGTTGTAGAAAATGCTTCGTTTTAAAGGTCCCAGTGTATAAAGTGGCATTTCTGTGTCATTTTTGATTATAAAGCAGGTCTATAAGTATCTCTGAAGTGACCTTCGAAATGATCACATCCAAGGGCCACGTTACCTGTTACAACCTGTAGTCACCTGCATTTTAAATATATTTCATAGTTTTTAAAGAACTGCTTTATTTTCCAGTTCGAAGTGGTGACACATACTCCATGCAACCTGCTGTCACGAACCTTATAAATTAAAGATGGTCACTTATGCAATGTTAGCTACACACTCAGCTACACTCAATATGCTGGATGACCTTGGTGTAACTAACTACTTTGTTTGTTGCAGCACTTACTGCGTTGCACGAGCCAATGTGATATTCTGTTTACCCTTGTAGGACCTGATAAGGTGACAAAGGCTATGCTAAAAAAGAGGAATTTCTTACTCAGAAAATAAATCATACTATTCCAGTCTTCTTAATCTCTCCCTATACCCCTAACCTCAGAACCTTTGAACAGCAGGTGTTTGTATGTGATTTTATGAAAAGGATTTGTATGATAACGTTATTTTTATACGGTGGGGCTTACCATTAGGGAGACTCGCCTCTCACTGGAGGTGTGCTGAGCAAACAGAATGGCATCATGAACGGAAAGGAAGAGATTACTGCGGGCAATATTCCCGTTATCAAAAGCTCCTCCAGCCTCCAGTTCCTCATACACCTGGGCTGCAGGCAGCAAGACAACAAATATCAAACAAGGACTTCAACACAGTGAAACTCATTTTGCCTGATGTTTATTTGGTATTTAAAGAGAAATACAATGACTGCTGATTTGAGGCTTTAAAATAATCAATCACAACAAATTACAGTTACTGTGAATCATCCCTTTATCTCACTAGGAAACAAAAGATATGTGAAACCCAAGTGTTTCATGTAGCTTAATGTCTGATTCTATCAGTGTCCCTCACAGACCTTACAGACTCAGTGTTGTATGAATGACTACGTCTCTGTTCAGTAGAGCCAACAAGTGTGAATGCAAGTCATTTGAGATTTTACCTTGAACATTAGCCAGGTACAGTTTAATACCCAGTGTTGCATAGCTTGAGTTCATCTGTGTGGGAAATAAAGGAAAGCAGATTGTTCATACATAGCTGGACAAACTATAATTGTATACACCTATACTCTTAAAAAATACTCTCACAAAAAGGGTCAATGAGAAACTACAGGGTTTAATTCCAAATCAAACAACCTTTTGGCACAAAATGTTCAACAGGCTGTTAACAAGAATTTGTACAGGAAGCATAAGCTTTTATGACTGAGGGGCTCTTTGACGTGCCAGCTACTGGAGAGGAGAGCTGCAGCACTCTGCCAAAGCCATCTGCTCTTACCCAGTTTTGTCAAATCCAGGTTAGTAGCGCTCTTTTTTATTCAGACATTTCTCTTTCACCTCCATTTAGACATTCCTCTTGTAATTTCACTCTGTTTCTTTAGCATGAACATTAACATCAGAAATCAAAATGTCAAATTATGCTATGATATTATTACTCTTGTGTCAGTTAATGTCAGTTAAGGCTAACCATTAGCTAGTTAACCAAGATTAACTGTCAACTGCAGATTGTCGCCAATAACCTTTTTTTGTAGCCGTGTTTCTGTCTCTGTTTCTTGTAGTAGTTACCACAACAATACTGCCTATCTACTAGCTACCGCTCTTCTTGTGAGACAACGCACTGTTCTTGTATGAAGTGTGCTATTATTGTCATCAGGATGTCATCATTATTATTATTATTTCTTATATTTAATAGTTTATTATGAAATACAATGTCATGCCTATAAAGAGTCCTGAGAATTCTTTTGAATGAACCCTGTAAATTGTTTCTCATTGAACCTTTTACCTGTGCCATATATGTACTAAATATCAAGCTGAAAAATGTACAATATAGAACCACTTGTGTTATTAGCATTGCAAACAAGTTTATGACCTTTATCAATACTTTGATGCCCATTAGATCAATGAAGCAGACCCCTGCCAGGTCAAGGATGAGGGTGTGGAAGGGCATGGGCTGACACTCCAGTGTGACAGCAGAGGGACTGGGTGGCTCTTGGTCAGGCGCCTGTTCACCCGGCTCAATGTCACTGCAGTGGAAGTTGACGTAGCTGGTGGGAGTTTCAGGTTTGCTGGCACTGCCGTCGTTCATATCAAAGTCATTTTGCAGTTCCAGCTGAGATATGGTCTAGATTTAGAGGAAATACATTCAGAAAGGTGTCACAGAAAAGGTCACAGGTTGTATTTACAGAAGATCTTTGTAATGTTTAACAGCAGCGATATCAAATATAAAGAGGTTTTGTATGAGTTTCTGGTTATGACATGTGTGTGTCATATGATTTGTATTATGAACCCACCTGAACCTTCATGTTAACCAAAGAGCTGGGCTTTCTCCTTCTTGTCTCCTTGTCCGTCTTCTCCTTTTGTGCTTTTTCCTTCTGTTCTTTCTCTAAGAACTTCCGCTTAGCCAGAATAAGTTTGCCAGGGTCCAGCCCAGTCTAGACACAAACATGCCTATGTAAACACTCACATACCACATGAATACACTCATTCAAACCTGGCTGTCTGTGAGTGACAGCAAAAGAGGTTATTTATTCACTGTACCTTTTTGATGACCCGCTGGCGAAATATTTCAGCATTTGCAAAATAGAGTGGTGAACAATAGTTCACTATTTTCACACCCGTTATTGACATGACCTGTGGAGTTATTGCAAAAAAAAATGAGATGCAGGTCCACTTACATTATGTGCAATAACACAAAGATATTTAGTTTTCATACCTTAGTGTACACCTTTGGGTTTTTGTAGATATCTGTATCCATAATCTGGACCACTGCCGAACCATTACGACTACAAGGAACACATTATTAAAAGAAGTGATCCATTAATATACATATTACAATGTTGCATTATCTTTTTTTTTAACTTCTGGTTCTAATATAACACTTATCATATGGAGTTTACTTACAACTGTGTCTTGAATATCACCACCAGGATGGAAAAGCCCACTCCGATAGCGACTCCATAAGGCAAGCTAAGAAAGAATGTGGCCAAGAATGACACAACCCACACACACTGGAAGAGAAAGAGCAGTAGATTTGTTTTTTAAACATATGGAGAAAAATATAACTTATTGTGCTGCAATATTGCATCCAAGACACAGCTTTGACTTACACAGTCTAATTTGCTCTTCTTCCATAAGTAATAGGGATCAGAGAGCTGTAGGAGCGTGTTCTTCAGGTTGACTGCAATTAAGGCTCCAAGCACAGACTGGGAAATCAAAGATAACATAGATTATTAATCATGCCAAGACCTTTCTCTCACCTCTGTTTAAATGTTTTGTATAGTTCTCCAAGGTGCTAGTATCATCGTCTTACGTCCACTTACTTTTGGAAGCGGTTTCAGGTAGGCTCCCAACGCAAGCATGGTAACCATTACGACCAGCATCACACACAGACTGGCAAACTACAAGAGGTGCAGTAGTCAGCAGTTTGAGCTTATTATCTTACAGTCCGTGCTATTTCTCATGCAAGAATAAATATAGTTGCAACACAGCATTCACCTGCGATGTTCCCCCAGCACTGTCTACGGCCAGAGTCACAGACAGGGCACAGCAGATCACATGGATCTTAAAGAAGGAGCCGAGGAAATTGCTGCAGCCAAGAGCCAACATTTCCTGTACAAAAACCATGTAGGCAGTGTTTACAAAATGGAATAAGATACACATTTTGAACTAGTAAAGGAGAAGCTGCTCTCCTACCTGGTTGGGATCCACATCGTAGCCGTGCTTGGCTGCCAGTGTCCTGCCCATGGCCAAGTTGATGACATACCCCACTATTGCCAGGGAGAAGGCTGTGCTCAACATGTCATCCCACTGACTCACTGTTGGCAGGATTGGTGCTGGGAACCTGGTAAATAAAGACATGAAATGCATCGAAATTGCCTTAGTAATTTTAATGAGTGAGGCAGCCATTGATAATAAATGTGCTGATGTTTACCCCAAAGGGATTTCTCCCACTATGTCCATGTGATAGATCTCAGGAAGGTGCAGAGGGCCTGAGATGGCTGTTGCGACCACCACCTGTGTAGAGCAGGAACAGGAGGCAATCACCACTGTCACCTCTATACTGCAATATTCTCTGTCCTGCAGCTACGTGAAAGTAATCAAAAAATAGAGAAATGCACTTTTTTGTCCTTTGAGAAATAACAAACTATGAACTACTTACAATAATGATCTCCATGGGAAGCGGGAAGGGCAGTTTGTGGCGGTAGCGTGCACTCAGCTCCTTCACGACAATCAGAACTATGCTGCTGACCAGAGCAAATACTAACGACGCTATGTTGGTGTTAGGAAGGCCAACTATAATATCTATGAGAGTCTGTGACACAGAGTAACAATGACAATATTTAGTTGGCAAATCAACCAGCACACCTTCTGAAGTTCTTTTATCACTGTATGTAAACAGATACTTACATATACAACAGCCAGCGGGCCACTGTAAGGTGGCACTTTGATGCCAAAGATGTACTTGAGCACTGAGATGAGGATCTGCAGTCCTGCAGCAGTCATGAAGCCTCTGACGAAGGATTCTGACAGGTAGATGGCAACAAACCCAAACTGCATGAAGCCGAGGCCGATCTGCAGGCACGGAAGTAGTTTTCAATTTGCGACTTGTAGATTAAAGTGCACCTCTTCTTTAATTTCTTCATAATTTCACTTAAAAATACTGAGCTTTTAGTGGTTCGAGTACCTGTATGATGGCAGTGAGGCAGGCCAGGGTTCCAGATATTCCCAGACGAGCCTCATTCATCCTGTCTGTGTCCACTATTGTAGCATTAAGAGTGGCATTGAAATGGCTGAAGTCTGACTCTGGGGCCAGCCGAAGACATACGATTCCCACCATAATGCTGAGGACAGCAAAAGTGCCTGGACATAGAAAGTAGTGTGTCACATCTATTTTCTTTGCCATACTGCAAACTGGGCAGAGGCAGGCTGAGTGCAGCTGATCTGCATTGTGCAGCTCTGGCAACTTATCATTGTCATCCTGTGAAATCGCAATAGATAAATCACTCTGATTTACCTGGGACCATCTGGTGAGCAGTGCCCATGAAGAAATACGGGATGAGGGGGAAGAAAGAGGAATAGAGACCGTTGACAGGAGGGAGATTTGCCAGGAGGGCAAAAGCCATGCCTGGAGAGAACAGAAACCTTTTTACAACTGTCAAATAAATCATGATCACATATAGAAAGTTACACAGAAACATGGTATATACTGGAGCCAACGCTGCAGCAGCTAGCATCACTCAGTAGGTATCACAGACAAGCATCAGAGACAGGAGAGGACCGACTGACCTTGGGGAACCTGAATGGTGCCAGCGCTGACCCCGCTGATGACATCACACAGCAAGTTGTCTTTGGCTTTGTACTTGGGAAGCCAGCTCAGTACAGGCAGGTGCCTGAGTAACAAGCCCCTCAGTCTCGGCACAGAGCATCTGACAGAAACAAACTCTTTGAAAAGCTCCAGTTTTCTTGTTGTTACTTTGAAAAAGTCCACAACACATGTCTAAACTTTGTATGTAGTCATAGCTCTCAGCTGTTTGATCACAACCCAAAGCTTGTCAGAGGTAGAGTTCATGAAAATGGGAAGCATACTGTAATTCTGTACCTGAAGAGTTTCTTTACTTTCTCTCCAATGGGGAACTGTCTAGTCTTCTTGTCAAACTCTCTGTCGAAGTCTGGGAGGTTATATGCCGGCCTGTCAATCACATAACGTGGGTGGTCCTGGTGCATGGCTGTAGCATATTGAAACATATTAGGCCATAAAGAACAGTCTGCAATACTATATCCTCAATGTACGCAATAAAAAGTACTCAAAAACAAAACCAAAAAAAAAAACACATTTATGGGCTGAAGTTAAGTCTTCTATTGAGTCTCATAACGGTTGCATTTTACAAGATAGAAATTAAGTCCAGGCAGCATCACTGTTATGTTAGTTTAACAATATAATATCATTTTATTGTATGTAAAAGTATTTTTTCTATTCAATTCTAGCCCAAGTCATCTAAAAATCACATTTATATTAATTTTCTTCCTGCTAATCTTCAGGACTACATTTATGCTGTTTAACATTTAAGTGGTATATTTCAAGTGCAAAGACCTTAATCTAACCTTGACGTATGCCAACAGGTCAGTACGTTGCTAAAATATTTGATCAACACCAGGCAAATAGTAGCACACACACAAGTTCACTCTGTCCTCAGGAATCTTAACAGTCATGGACATTTAGAGTGAACAGATAACTGGATATAATGAGATTTAACTTCATTGTATGACAAAAGAACACCCATTCATAATAAAATAGATACCATTTTCAATCATCAAAAAAAAGGACATTTGCTAAAACCATCCATCCTACATAATTTGTGAATTAAAAATGCCATTATATGATAAATAAAATAGATACTATTTTCAGTCAAAAAAGGACATTGACTAAAAGCATCAGTTCTACATAATCTGATAAAAATGTCATTTCTACAAACCTTCAAAATCTAAGTTGCATGTAAAAGGCCAACACATCCATTACTATCCGTTGAGAAGCAGCGATTAATGTCAAAGCAGTAGTGTGAAAACACAGCACTGTACCTTATTGTTGAAGCACGAAGTCTGAAGGCATTTGGTGTGATTTGATGTGTGCATTGCTCACTTGTTTGATTTCTTATCAAGTCACAGCTCAAGACCCTCTACAGTGTGTGGGTGGAGCCTAAGCAACTGAAAATCTTGAAAAGAAAACTTTGGCACATTCAGCCCTGCAGGTGAACACATGTAAATCACTGCTGCTGTGTGGTACTGAGTAATGAGACATGGTGTAATTAATAATAAATGCATCTTTAATGGGTTCAGTTTCTATATACATGTCTCATTCTTACATTCATTCTCTCACCAACAAAAACACAATTCGACATGTTGTAAGGTAAAAGGTAGACATAAGCTACAGATGGAACTAAACCACTTACAAAGCATAGTGTAACTTGTCTCACACAAATCAAACTAACTGTAACATAACTGATACATATAAATAGTGTATTTCAACATTAAAAAGGGTAAGACATGAATGACAGCATGTAACAACATGATTTCTTTTCCATTGTATCAGGATTTGTGTGCAAAACAATGGCATCAATATCAAAGACTAAAGTGCAATTATTTTTCAATCTATGTGTGTTTCTCTTTAAAGAGGAATGTGTGTGGACTGTACACAGAAAAAGCAAGTCTCCCCCTGGTGGAACAAATGATGAAAAGCACAAATTCCACAGGAATGCCTTTTCTTTGGGGCATGATAAACAACTCCACCATCCAGTTCTAATGAAAACAAAGGCAGAGTATGAAGTGTGAAATAAAGAGCACCTTCCTCCTCATACATAAACTTGTATCTTTAAAAAGAATTGAAATCACAGGTTGAATTTTAAAAATCCCTTCTCAAATTGATGATGAATGGAGCTAAGAGACTAATGCTGCAGACACTAAGACAGTGGCAATATGGAGATATGACTGTTCTGTAATTAGTCTGTAGAACAGCAGCTATGAAAAAGCTCATTTGGGTAAAAACAATGAAGCACTCCAACCTAGCACTGTCAAGCTAGTATTATCAGAGTGGCTTCAGGTAGGCGGTTTTAGTTTTGGTTCTGAGGATTTTAGCTTTGCAAGTATTTTCATTTTCATTTTAATAACTAATCATTGGATTAAAACCTGTTATGGTGGAGATTTACCTCTTACATGTTAATTTTTTTCTTTGTTTTTTTATTAAACAATCTCAGGATAAAATCTGTCAGAAAACCCACTGCTGTGTCTCTTCATAAATAGTCTCGAGCAATTCACTCAAAAGCAGTTCCAGTCTTCAGAGCTTTAGACTTACGACTACAACAGGAATATAATATGCAAGTCATTGAAAGTAGGATAAGGTGTTACATTACAAATACAGAACTTGTTAAGCAAGTGTAACAAGTGCAACTCCATGTGGTAAAAGACAGATGACCTTTTAATCTAGCCATGTCTGGGCTTCCTCCTCTTTGTTACAAAAGCTCTTTGACCAGCTCCTGCCGGCAGCCTAAAACCCTTCAAAGTCCATCACAGTCTATAAAACGAGTACTGACTAGAAATCACTGAGGATGCTGATATCTGCAAACTCCTGGCGGTATCTGTACGAGTACAAGGCCAAGAGGAAGGACCATTTGAGAGTCAGGAAGCTCCACACGCAGGAGAGGTAGAGGCTCCTCGGATCAGTGGGAGCTGTGGGACAGAAAAACCAGGTGATGAATATGTTCGTTAAGAAACCAATGGTCGTTGAGCATTAAACATTATAAAACAAGTGGGATAGAAGGAGGGTTTACATTGCTTCTGTGTGATGGCGATAGTGAGGAAGGTGATCAGGGCGGCCACTGCCAAAACTGAGAAGAGCACTCCGACAGCAATAAAGAACTTCAGCCCTTTGAGCCAGGTGCGCCAGTAGTCCTGCAGGTACATGATGTGTGTGACGAGAGCCCAGAGCGCTAGAACACCTGTCAAAAGAGACAAACACACACACATCACAGAGACTATAACCAAATATCTGGAGCATTATATTTAAGAAAAATTCCACCATATATCATATGTGCCTGAGACCAACCAACGTTCACTACAACTGATCTGCCAATTATTTTCTTCATTGTTTAGTTTGTAAAAATGCCCGAAAATGGTGAAAGTCACAGCCACAATTGTTTCTAATTCTTAAGATGTTCATGTCCCCCTGAAACAACTCCACAAAACCTAAAAATATTCAGTTGACTCTCAGATGAGACAAGGAAAAGCAGAATATATGCTTAACTGAGAAGCTGGAAGTGGAGACAGTTTTACATTTATTCTTTATGACTTCAAACAATAACCGATTATAAAAAATAGTTGCCAGTAAATCCATGTCAATATATCAGAGGATATTAGTTATTGCAGATCTGCATGGCTCAGTGAATGTCAGAAATGATGCCGAGGAAGGGGGCAAGCTACAAATCTGGTCAAGTGTGACCCATGCTAAGAGCATTTAGCACAAAATGTCACTGACCAACACTGACAGCAAATGATGTGTTGTAAAGATTTCAAGTGAGAAGAAAGAGACTGAATTTGAAAAACACAGAAAACATAGAAAACGCCTTTAAATGCTGAGGTTGTGGTGTGATGTAGTTTGATGGTGCAGGCCTGCATTGGGATTAGCCAGGCTAATGCTCCATTATAATGTGGGGAAAGACCAAGCTGCAGATCACGTTATCCTTCAATATTCACTATTAAGCCTTTGGCTGTGTTAATGTACCTGACAGGCCCCCCATGGCCGCCGTCCATGGCTGTTTATAAGCAATATTCCAGACCAGGAAAGCCGAAAGTCCAACCAGGGCTCCAAAGCTAGCATAACCTATGCTAATGTAGATCCTGTTGAATCCCATTGTAAGATATTAACACTGCTAGCTTGAAGTTTGCAACAGGCGCAAGCGACAAAGGCGTATTTTTAAAAAAAGTAGAAGTATTAAGTTACATGGACAGCTTATCGCCACATTATGTAATATCCTTGATATTAACAACAGGAAAACGACGAGATGAAATTGTCCCTTCGGCTGAACAACCAGGAGAGCGACGCCTATCTCCGCTAGCAAAACTAGCTTTCGAAGACAGCTAAATAATCACTGGTTTGTGTGACTTGCACAGCAAACAAACGTCGATGGCACAGTTCAGATGTTCAGCTACCGAGCAGCAACAAAACACCGAGGCGAGTGTTTATCTCACAGGCGCCGCAAAGATGGCGTCTTATGGCCGAGAAGACACAAGCTGGTCGGATCCCGGTCTGCAGCCGATGGCAACACGAATCAGTACGGGCTGAGCTTCTTACATCTTATCGATATGTGCATATACTTCATCCTTATAAAACACATCATCACACGCAAAATAGGGGTTGTTACTCTGCGGGAAACATCTCTCTCGGGGGTGTTTTTAACACTTTGTCACAAAGTCGATGATCTTTTACGCCTGTAATATCTTTGCACTGAGGAAACCCCCGACTAAACGAAATATCGCCCCTAGTGGAGGAAGAGGGAGTTGCAACTTTAGACCTGTTGTGCCAAGACCATTCGTTTTCAATGTGTACAGTAGTATTAAACAATTCCATAAAATGTGATTTTACAAAGTACAGTAAAAAAAAAAAAAGGCTAAATCAAATCAGTATTTTGTGTGACAGCCTTTTGCCTATAAACAGCCTCAGTTCTCCTCACTACACTTGTGCACAGTTCTTTACAATGGCAGGTTCAGGTAAGTTGAACCAAGCATCTTGGATAAATTCCCACAGTGTCTCTGTGTCTCCTGTCTCTTCATGTAATCCCAGACCGACTCTGTGGGGGGCAGACCATCTGTTGTAGGATTCCTTGGTCTTCTGGTCTCTGAAGATAAGTTCTGTAGTTGTATTTCTTGTAGTATGTAGTTCTGTAGTTCTGACTCTGGCTGTATGTGTGGGGCCATTGTCATGCTGCAGAAGAAATATGCGTGTGACTTATAAAACACTGTGAACAAAACTGTTATATAAGTTCATAAAGTCATAAGGCATAAATGCATTTCCTTTGAGCACATGAATATTGTGTTAATCCAAACTGTCAACTAGAAAGAAATACAGACAGTAACCGTTAACGAATATTAAACAATTTGATATGCAAAAATGTTATACAATATATATTCATGTAAAACCCAAGGGGTCAGACAAGACGTGACTTTTCATGACGGAAACAGTAAAGCAAAATATTATAATTTGTTCCAAGGAATGTTTCACAGTTTTACAATAAATCAAACAAAGACACTCATAATGTGAAGCATTGAAATCTCTGATCTAAAACCAAGCTTCAGTGGTTTCATGTGGTCGTTCATAGCTGTGCTGCAGTCACAGATGAAAACCACAGCATTGACTTATAAGTGAAAGCAAATTACGGAAAACCAAAGACTGTGCAGCTGCGTCTATACTCATCCTGTGTTCACACACTTACATGTACTCATTGCCGTGTCTCTCACTGCTGTAGTCAGCCCATGTCCTGGGGCACTCTCCTCATGACCAATCAGAAAGATACAGGAAGCCGTGTCCAGCAACACTCCCCTCAACTCACATAAACTGCAGAGTGAGAACCATCCTCGGACATATACAAAGAGCAAAGAAAAGGATAAAGCAGAAAACCACAAAAAAAAAACAAAACGTGGAAATCATCGGACTGAAGAATCTCATAAGAACAAGGCAGTGGTGAGTTACTGGCCACTTCTCAGAATAATGTGATAGACTGACATTTATTATACTATTTTATAAATATTTATGTCTTCGGATGGAAAATGGAGTTTATTCTTACATGGTGTGTCAAAAAAATGTGCACTTTGACCAATTATCATCATATATACGATTTTATGAGCCGTTTATTATATACACTGATAATTTTGTATCACACTTGCTCAAGACAACGCAAGTTACTTATTCACTAAATGATATGTCCAAGTTATATGTTATTTGTTGTTCTTTAGTATTACTAACTTTCTCACACTGGTAAATGTCACCATGTGACTAAAGGCAGCAGGAGGCAGATGTGTTAGAGGGATGCTGACAAAGAGGAGGTTTTGTGAGGTTTATCAAATCAAATCTACTTTTCTTTTTGCCAGAGTCCTTATTTGACCATGAGGTCAAACAGATAAAATAAGTCTCTCCCTGTCACTGCTAACTGGTGAGGGGAGAGGAAGGAAAAGGTGTGTGTGTGTCTGTTTCTGTTTCTGAGTGTCTGTGTGTCTATGTTTGTGTGTGTGTGTGTGTGTGTGTGTGTGTGTGTACTTGTACTTGCTACATAGTAAGGACCAAAAAAAGTATTTTACTAACAGAGTGAGGACATTTTGGGAAAGTGAGGACATTTTGGCCGGTCCTCACTTTTTGAGACACCTTCAAATCACATTTTGAGGGTTAAGACTTGGTTTTAGAGTTATGGTTAGAATTAGGTTTAGGTTAAGGTCAGGGTCAGGGTTGGGGTTAGGCACTCAGTTGTGATGGTTAAGGTTAGGGTAAGGGGCTAGGGAATGCATTATGTCAATGAGTGTCCTCACAAAGATAGAAGTACAAGTGTGTGTGTGTGTGTGTGTGTGTGTGTGTGCCACCAGACAGTTGGCAAAGTGCACATTCCATGGGCGTAGATGTGTTGCAGGAAATCCCACTCCCATTCCCAGAGGATCTAAATAGAAACACACATGCATAAATAAATACAGAAGTACAAGACAGAGAGAGAGAGAGACACACAAACAACACACAAGAAACGTTATTAGTTTAGTTGTGAGACAAAATACAAGTGCATTAACATTCATCGATAAAACTTTTAGACTCTTAGAAATCTCTGGATCTAATGATTTTCTACAGGATTTATGAGGAAATTTCACAGAGGTTTATACGGACGCAGATTGCAGGGCCTCTGAGTTCTCAATAGAGGGCACCATTTATTTTCAAAATGCCACACATGCATGTGACGAGAAGCCTTACGCAATGCAAAGTGACCTGGGACCGGTTTTACTGAACAGTCCGTGGTGTCAGCGAGCCAAATTGAATTCCTCCTGTGTGATGGGGCTTTACATCTCTACGATACTGTCTGAACCCTGAAACACAGTCATCCAACAATGCACCAGTATTAATGAGCTTTCATTTCAGTCCCAGGGCCACCAAGCAATTACCATTCTTGAATTTTCTGTCTTTACTCAGAAATCAATCCTGAGATTATCTCCATCCAGTCTAGATTAACCTTCCAGGAAGCAGTTTGTTCCTTTAGCGCGGCTGGAGACGTTTATATTAAATCTCTTGAAAACATTCACCTTTTCCTTAGTGATGTGCTGCTGTGCACACAGGACAGTCAACTTTGTCAGATACTATCAAAAGACTGTAGCAATGTGCTCTTTCTTATCAGCAAAACTATCGTGTTTACATTCCCTGAGGAGGTCATAAGAAGCAAAACTGGCTTCCTTCATTGTGAACATTCTTAATTTGGCAGCGTGGAGTCCCTGTGAGGCGCTTGGAAGAGAAAAGGGAGTCACACAACTAATCGGCCGTGGTTAAAACAGTATTTTCTGTTTGGTTTGATTGCTTTCTTACTTTTAATACTGGCTTTCGGGGCAGATGGGATTGGCGTGTCCTCATGACTCCATGGAGGGCTAAACTTGGTAAGAAGTCATTATTTTTTCAGAGGGGTGGCAGGAGATATGCTTCACAGAACAGGGAGTGCAACATACTCTACCTTCTGCTATGCAGTGGAGACTAACCATGGATGTGATTCAAAGTGAAATGAAGTTCTCTAGGCTTTGGGAGCCATCACCACACACACTAACTAAGAACTAAGAAGAATGCAGAAACACTAATGTCTAAAACAGAGGTAACACACACAGGAGCAACACTTCGGCCCTTACATGTCCCTCCTACATCGTTCCAGCTGGAGGAACAACCAAACCAAGGCATGGAAAGCATGATAGAATAGACGTTCTTGTCTGTATGTGTCTTGTGGAAAGCCATGGTAAACTGACTCAGTCACTGAGGTCAGTACAGGAAGGGCAGCCCCGCACTGGAACAATAGCAGGGATTTAAACAAGTCTTACATAACGAATCCAGCCTGCGAGACACAGTTGACCATGATCCAGTTATAACTTGAGGTTCATGGGTGATCAGTTGAAATAGATGGTTCCCTTGTCGTTGCTTGACAGTCTGCAGATTTATGTTTGTTTTGCGTTTGAAGAAACTAATTATTACCCTGTTTGTCCATGTTTTACACAGATACAAGTCAAGCCAACTTCTCTATGGAGGACTTGGTTAAATCCATGTGTTCTCCACCAAGACGCTGCACACCAGAGCATGGAGAAGTAAGTTATCTGCTGCCGCCCCACAGAAGGCATAACGTCTGAGCCAGAGACACACAAAAAGATGAGGTCATTGCAACATAGTCAGCTGCGTTCACAGCTGAGCACTACAATAGACCTGTTGCTACAATATACAGTATTTAGTTTTGAGATTTATGGATCCATAAATCAGTAATGGGTATGTACCAGTTTAACACCTGTGCAAAGGTAAAACACCCGAGCTCACACTGTGACCTGGAAACGACAAAAAAAAACCGGTGAGGGACATCAAGTGTTGTTCTCCGACCTAAACTGTTTTCTGCCCTTGAAGCAGTTTATCTGCACCTCCATGTGCCCACAGACCCGGCTGAGCCAAACAGCTGGACAACCTGATAAGTGTGTGTGCAGAGTTCTGCACTGCAGCTCCTGTGGGCTGCTCTGAACTAGTGCACCGAACAAACTAGACCATACAGTGCCTGGAACATTGGTACGTGGAACATTTTGCCTCCTTAAATACCCTTGACCCAGTCTCATGAGCAGGTAGTTTATAAATCCTGTGAGCCTGCTGTGTGTGTGTGTGTGTGTGTGTGTGTGTGTGTGAGTGTGTGGTTTCATTGAGATTGTCAACAGATTAAACCCAGCTATGGAGATGTAAGATAATAACACACAATGATGAAGTGGTTTAAAGAGGGATTTTGTTCACCATAGTATAGTTAGGTCAAGATTTTGTCATCTTTATTTCTGCATCAGTAAAAAAATATGATCCTGCTTAAATTGACAAATCACATTTTACAATTTGCTGAGATGAATTTTTTTTTTTTTTTTTTTTTTTTTACATACAAAGTGTAAAAAGTGCACCTGCCCACACACACACACACACGCTGAGTGCCAAGATTAATAACTCCTTTAGCCATTAATGAGATGGTAAAAATGCCGGAGGAGGCCGTCTCTCAGATGACTCCGTGTGGTTTCTCGCCGAAGCCAAAGAGCACAGGCGCACACACGCAACTCAGCAGCAAAGTGCGCCTGTGCTGCAGGGATGTCTGAGCGTTACCGCACAGCCCGTCCTCACTGAGCCGGGTCCGCGTCTGGATGCAGGCTGGATTATTTTCTCATTTTCTGAGTTGGGGCGAGAGAGTGCTGAGTGTTGAGCCGTCGTCGCTGCGCATTAACCAGCGGGGTTAACGACGGGTCGATGTGCTGCGCTGTGGATCATGCCTGGAGGTGCCGCCGGCCCCGTCTGCAGAGCTTCTGACCGGGAAAGTTGTGCGTTTTAATCCGAGGCGAAGATGCATCTGTTCCGGAGTCACAATTATCAAGTGTTCCCGGACCGCTACTCGGTGGAGACACCGACCATACGAGGCATCAGCTGGGTACGCTGCCTTTCATGTTCACCTTCACAGACACAACTGAGTCAGTGTAGGCTGCTGTCAGGTGGCACTCAGAGGTGATGAGGAGGAGATGAAGAGATGAGAGTGATGATAATGCACCACCATTATTTTTTGATCATCATCAATGAGGTAGTGTAAGGAGAGGGGGGCTCTCTACTCCTCCTCTCCTAAATGTCATTTGCTTTCTATTGTGAATTAGTGAGAATATCAGTATTATTCACTGCTCTGAAAGAATTGTAGTGTAATTAAAACTGTATCTTCACATTTCTAGTTGTCAAGGTGTCTGGCATATCTTGGCCCTAGTTTTTGTTAAAGTGACAAACACTCTCTAGAAGAGGAGGAAGCTGCATCTGCTACATTTTGTGCTGTAACTCAGCAAAAAGTACAGGAGAGGTGGGGAAAGTGATAGTGACACTATTTATCACCGTGTGTTTAAAGATGGGGTTTAAATCATCTCACTTCCTGTCACCTCCACGACATGACACAGTTTCCCCATAAAACAGCAGTTTGCAGATATTTCAAGAATGCTTCCAGGAGACTGGAGCAGATTCCACTATTGTTGGAGCAGCTCGGGTGGTGGGGACACAGGAAGGTGAACAAAGCATAAAGTTTTTTTTTTAATTTATTAAACTCAGGTTATAAATAGTGTATTGTTTATTGTTCACCTTCACCACAACAACCCTGCTCAGTTTACAGAAGAGTTTGTAGAAGAATGAACAAAGGGGAGGTGGTTTTGTTTCCAGGTCACAGGAAGACACAGAGCACGGCGACGCTCTTCAGCTTCTAAATTTACTTGACATTTAACCATCAATAGGTCAAAGACAACTGTAAATCTCCACTGACTGTATCCTGAACTTCCTGCTGTTAACCTGCCAGGCATTGAAGTCATAGTTTACATGGAGTGGATCAAAAGAGTAATTAGAGTAAATAACTAATAATTATGTTTTGGATCTGGATTTATGGCAGTTTGACAGAGTTTAATAATCATTTCATGTAACTTGCTGCACATGTTCTTAAATGTCACAAGAGCAGCTCAACTTATAGAGACTGAACTGAGTGAGTTTGTGTTTATCCAGGGTGTCTTCTCTGTGATAAATTACGTAACTCTCCTCCACAGAGATTTAGCCACTTTAACAAGATAAAGAAAAGTGTGAAATTCAAAAGTAAAACAGCCTAATCATGATATTAACAAATGCATTGACTTGACATTAAGGTTATCAAAACATTGTACTATACTGGAACAAAAGCAGTGGGATCTGCCTTACGAACACGACTGGTTTTATAACTGTAAACTGCAACTCACTGAAGTTGCAGAGAGCTGCAGAGTTCAGTTTTTCCCAGAATGGTTGCCAGTCTATCTGTTCATTGTTGTCCTATATCAACAATGAGCCCAATTAAACAGGCTCTGAGGCATTAGCTAATTCCTCCTCTGGGCTCATACAGTCGGAGACCTCTAACGGGGGCAAAACTGAGCTCATTTTGCTGTCATCATTAGGAGATGCCATGGCATCGTCCCTCCTCTCCTTCCTGCTCTTGCATACCGGCGCTGAGACATGGACACAAAGCAGAACCAAATACCTCACATTCATATAGGTTCCCAATTGTGTCTACAGACCTGGGAGCGCACTGGTTTTTCCACATTTCTGGTGAACCGAGGGGGCACAAATGTCATTTTAGTTTGGTCATAACTGATAAAACTCTGTGGTGCATGTGGTTTTTGGAGCTTATTCAGTTGAAAATTACACACACTAAATCAGTGTCAGTGAAAATTCAGCCTTAGTTACATGTTTCTTTAAACTCTTCACCCACAGTAACAGACTCACAGCGGGACTTAATGAGTTTTTTATGAGGAGGCTAAAACTATTGGCAATGTGCCATCCAGGCAGTGATCATGTGACGTAGCTGGCTGCCCGGTGGTCCAGACAAAACACGCCACAAAGTCTGTCTGCAGATGGGCCGGAGACAATTTACAGATGTTTATCAGTGACGTGAAGAGCTGATCACACCTGCCTGATCAATAGAGCTACTGTATGTATGCAGTGCAAGCCATGCCATCTGTTTACTTTGCATATTTGACATTTTTTCGCAAGCTATTCATTCAATGCAACAACGCAGCATAAAGAAAGAAACTCACATCCTGTCTTAGTAAATATTTTTGCTGTTGCAACATGAGCTCCCAGATCTGGAGAGAGATATTTTATATTTATAATCGGCCTGAAAAAGGTTTTCTCAAAAGTCTCTGAGTTATGTTCACTGGAGGCTATTGCCTTTGGAATAAAAGTACACAGTGGCAGCTACATGAGGATCATAAAAACATAAAATCCAAGCAACAAAGAGGAAGTGCAGCTTGGACTGAAGTGTAGATATGGGAATGCTGAATATTTGTACATGCCAGCAGGTTTTTAAGTTAGGGCTGATCTCACGCTTGTGAGTGCAGAGAGTGAGGGAGTCTCCAGAAATAATAATGGATAAAACTGTATCTGTGGCAACTGCGGCAGCTCATTTAACCTTTAAACAGTTGGGATTTTCAACAGCCCTTTCAGAAGAAAGGACAGTCTGCTGTTAAAAGCAACCTTTTCACTTAAAAAAAAACACACGTGGCAACAGGCTATGTACTTTCCTTTGCTGATGTCTGTGCACTCTTTCCTCCCACTTCATTACACACACTTGACACCCACCCACACTACGTTGGAGACAATGGTAACACAGCACAGGTTGAGATAATGTATTTGTGTTGACCTTCATCCCAAATGGAAAGAAAATAATTATTCTTTCTATCTGGACAGTCCAGCTTGGTCATATCTGTTTATTTGGTGCTACACTCAGCCAGATTATCATTAACAACCAGTCCGGCTAGTTCCTGTGGAAAAGCAAGTTATCGGCTTCATTTCAGCTGTTTTAGATATGCAGGAATGACTCCGGTGTGATAACGTCTCTCTCTCTTTGTTTCTCCTAGACTCCACTGCCAGAGGCCTTGGATTCAAAGGACACTATGAAGCAGGTGTGTACGGTCATGGTGTGGCGTGCTATGTTTTGGTACACCCCCTCCCTACAGCTAACCATAATCCAATGTTCTCGCTGGTGTTTTTAAACTCCTGCTGAACACTACAAGAAACACAGTGTCAGAGGGAAAGCGTCCTCTGCTCCTAAGAGAACACGAACCGTCTCCTGCAACATTATGGAAACTTTTAATGAAAAATTAGATTTTCTTCGAGCTTTGGTCACCAGGGTTAATTATTATTCGGCATCTCATAATAAGTCACGTGATGTCATTTTTTTTATCCAATACCTCCATGACATAATCAGGTTTGTAAGGATAAATCAGGCTTCTCAACCTCTCAATCTGTCTGCTAATTAGCTGTTCACAGTAATTACCAGTGGTTGGCTCTGACCTTGATGTGAGTCTTTAAACTACAATACAAATTTTTTCTCTCTCCTGGAGGCTTTGCAGCTGTACTGACCTGAGAGTTGCAGTGCTTGCATCCTCTCAAACTGCTGAACTTGTTCTTTTGTTGTTATAATATCCTGCATTACTACTCAAGCGAGTTTTAAAAAACACATTCCTAGCGGGGCGTGAAGTCACAAGGAGTCTAAAGGGCACTCCAGGGTTCACAGTTAATTGACCCTCCAGAGCCCTACCTCACCTAGCCCAGGCCCCTCACACAGCGTTATCTCTGCAGGCCAAGGAGAGAACGTTATAAAACAGGAGGCTTGGACATGGAAAGTGAACGCTGTTTCCCTCAGACAGAAGAAGCAGATAGTGAGATAGAGCTTATTTCAACCCCTCAAAAATCAATTCCTGTGAATTTTCTTTTGTGCCAGAGAGAGGAAGTAGAGTAATCGGGTCTGCAGGACGCAGGTGTTGCTAACTTTTTGGAGCTTTGTTTGGTTGCCATGCAAGTGTTGGCTCCAGATCCTAAAAGTCACTAATGAGCATCGTACATTCTGATAGCACAGTACAAGACAGATTGTCTCCAATAAGATCTCTGTGATTGTCCTCCAATGTTGATGGGAAAAAGATGCTGTTTTTCTCAACCACACTTAATCACAAGCTTAACAGCCACTGATTTTAATTGCATTTAAAAAAGCGCTTTTCATTTATGTAACAAAAGTTCGACATGTTCCATGCAACTACCAGAAAAGTCTATCATGGAAGTCTGAAATTGGATACATAGATTGTGCACAGTTGAATGATGTGTTTGTGTTCTTTGATTTCCCATTCACATCGAGTGAGTGGGGTGCAAGTTCACCAAAAATAAAAACCATAGGTGCAGCTTTAAAGACCTGGCAGCCTTCAGAAGTGCAGTGTTGTATTTTTCTTACGCACAGAGAGGGGAAAAAGTCAGGTATCTGCCGTGCACAGAGCTGCATTAAGCTCCTTTCCAACTGTGTTCATCTGTAGCTGCTTCTCACCGCAGATGAGCCCACAAGGTCACAGAGAGAGTAAAAAGACAGAGAGATGTCTCGCCTACAGAGGAGCCATACTCTAGATAACTGTGCTCATCATTATTCCACCTAACAAATCAAAGGCATGAAACTGCAGAATGGAGTTAAAGAAAATTCTGCAATTTGATATATAATATTATTGTGTTTTGATAAAGAAAACTACAACATTTTTTTCCATCCACTTGATTGTGTCACTGCTGTGTGATAGTGAGCATCTGCCCTGCTCAGGAGTGTCGGAGCAAACTGCACAGGCTGTATAGCAGCTGTTCTGTAGGTAAAGAATATATGACCATATAAAATAGACAATTCAAGTGTAAACCAACATCGGGGTGATTATATACTTTGAATCAGTTTTTGAATATAGGTACTTCACTGTAAAATGACCTGAACAGTAGAATAAACCCTTGTCATAAAGTGGGTTATGGCTGCCTGTCAAACCTCACACATGGCCCATACATCAGTATCAGTCGAGTGTGTATTGTACTTTGTGTCATTGACTGGCGCACCTGGGTGAAGGGTGTTTGCTCTGTAACTTGACACATTTGAAACACTTACCTGTGGGTTATAGTTCCCAGAGATAAGCTGGCCCACATGCAGACAATAAACAAGAAGAAGAAGAAACAAAAGAGAATCCACCACAGAGAGCTACAGTAGCTCTGAACTGAATTACAGTAAGAAATGAAAAAATCTGTTTTTTTGCTTGTTTACATGACTGTCAGGTTTCCCGGTGAGGGCCAAGCCCCTCAGTGAAATATGGATTTTGATATTGTTTTTGTAAGGACTGGGTTAGGTAATGGAAAAATGCCTCATGTAGAAAACAAGTTTTGGAGCTGAAATGCCTGAGACTGTGACTGTGGGAGTCCCGGGGGAAAAAAAGGCCCCTGGGAATACTTGTGACCTCCAGACAACATAACTCCCATGGGGCACAGGAGACGCCTCGGGGCACATTTACTCTGTCGATGTCAGGTCTGGGAACGGGCCGATGTGGGAATGATAGGTTGAAGTATGTGGTGCCCAGTGTTACCCACAGTGCTCAGATATAGTCATACAATGTAATAAGCAGGCCTGTGTGAACTTTGATCTATCAAGCATGCGTTAAAGCCCCCAGTCGAGGTGAAGGAGCAGAGCAGAGGTTGTGTTGGCGTCACTGAAGCGTGGGGCGATGAAAGGTCAGAGAGGTCTCTACGTCCTGACTAAGGAGACTTAAGGGGTGCAGGTAGGTTCTGTCACTGGCTTCCTTACATTGCCACAGCTCTATTTGACAGTGAAGAATATAGAAAAATGGTCAGTGCTGGGCTCTGTGCGCATCTCAACACCACCACCTTGGGCACGCAGCAGTGCCTTGAGGAAAATCTGAAGAACAAACAGGCGTCTGAGTCACTCGTGGAATCACAAGACTGGGTGCAGGAGAAGGAAGAAGGGGGGGGCTGGAGTGCAACAAGGACGAGCAAAATATTTACTTCAAGTTTTGTCAATCACTAAGAGAGTACATGTGGTTGGGTGCTAGTTTGATCCAATTTGTTTTTGAAACATAAGCGGAGCATAAAGCATGAAATGACCTGAAATAGGACAGCCGCATTACAGCAACAAACAAAGCACATTTTTGTTACATAAGCTTCGCTTCTGCATCAGTGGCTGACAGGTTTTGCACCCGTCTGCAGTCTCTTTTGGTTTTAGACCTGAGTTGTGTATGTGTGTATGTGTGTGTGTGTGTGTGTGTGAGGGGGGGAGTGAAGGGGGGGAAGAATCGAGAGGGGTTCAAAGGTAACACTTTGAGGGTGGTCAGAAAGTGAAAGTCTGTTGTCACTGCGTGCCTGCCAGTGGGTGAGCTGCAGAGGCTGGAAACTCAACGAGGTGTGGGAGAGTTTAACATAGCCATTTTTAACACATTCTCACCTCCCTGCTTCCCACACACACACACACACACACACACACCACATTACACACCAACACCTACAGAAATCTCCACTCACGATGTTGACGTACATGCCATTACACATGATCTCCATGCTCAGGGGAAATGAAAACTTCTCTCACACACACAAGCACACAAAAACATCTCTGTCACCGACAAGCTACACACACTTTTTTCATTTACAATACAACCTGTGTTACATATCCTATGCTGCCCTCTCACACTTTTTCTCACCCGGTTCATAAAAGGGAGCACAACATGGCCCATTCATTCCCATAATAGGAAGATAATAAAGAGAGACTAGTAGTTTAATAACCTTCTTTCTTGGTTTATCCAGTTTCTTTCAGATCGTGTTGTGAAGGCAGCGAGATCGGTGTACAGTGTCATGATCGAGAGGAACCCCGGTCTGATCCGGGATCGAAAGTATCACCTCAAAACATACAGGTACCTACACAGCTGCTGTGATTTCTTTCACATTAAAAGTGTGGCGGTCTTTGCAAATTGCATGATGTGTTGAATTTCTCCCACAGACAATGCTGTTCTGGTAAAGAGCTTGTTGACTGGCTGATGAAACAGAACGAATGCCTCCAGTCAAGAAGTCAGGCAGTTGGGATGTGGCAGGTCCTGGTGGATGAAGGAATCCTGGTTCATGGTAAGAGCTTCAGTTTTGATACAAGTGTACAAATCCTTTTTTGCTCGCATGTTCTTCATACCAGACAGTTTTACCCAAAAGGCCTTTGACCAGTAGCCAAATTTTTAAAGATATTAACATAATATTTGTCATGGGTTTGGCGAGCCAATGCTTTGTCATGGACCGTAGAAGTATGTGAAAGTAATTCCAAAGAAAGTCTTGTTGTAGTCTGGGATTTATTAATATATTCTGATTATGATGTCTCAGGCAGCACTCAAGAATTTCCCAAAGATGCTTGAGCAGCTTGAAATCTGGTGGCTGCGTCTGTCAAGGCATTTGTTTTACAATGTGTTCTCGCTCAGTCAAGTGTTCGCGAACCACTCGCGCTCTTTGGATGGGACATCGTCTGCCTGGAAGAGACCACTCCAATCAGGACAGAAATGCTTCATCATGAAATGAAGTTCATCACTCAGAACAGATTTTCATTTATTTCCATTTGTCTTGGAGTTTTGTGAAGTCGATACATGTCAGTAAATTCTACTTGTAAGTTTTTGCTGTTGCTACATAGCTAGCATTAGCATTCACAGTTGTTTACCTACCAGTGTAGAGGAAATGTTGCGAGTTCAACACCTAACCTCATTCCTTTACTCGCCAAGAGCTACAGTCTACAGTGGTAAAAAGCAACGCCAATGTTAAGTCTTAAGTCTCTATCGCATCTCTTCTTCTACTGAAGTTAGCATGCTGACCAGCTAGCCCGTGTTGTCACTGTCCGATAGCGACTCACTGTAGCCTTCGATCTGCCCTGAAGATGTAGCGCTGCTCAGACGTATTATAACTTCTTGTCTTATAAACGCAACAACGGCCGAAGCTCTTGTCAAGTGACAATCACCACCGCCCACTCTTGGCGAGAAACCACTTTCGGCACCAAAGAAACGTTAAAAATAGCCTCTGTAAAGTTTAAATAATTCAGTTTTATGTAATCACTTCATCACTACATGTCTACAGTCTTAGTTATGTTTTTCCTCCTCTGTGTTTTGTCTCCATCAAGTGAAACATGAGCTGAACTTCCATGACAAGGACGCCCAGTTCTACCGCTTCCAAGACGCTGAGTTCGGCCTGAACCACATAACAAATGAGAAGGACTCAGAGGATGAGCTGCAGGAGGCTCTGTCGCTGCTGTCTCAGCTCGGCCCTGATGCTCTGCTCACCATGATTCTACGCAAATGGTCAGTGTGCTGAGCCTTCATATAACTATTATGAATAAAAACCTGAATAAAAAAAAAACTGATAAAAAATGAATTAAAAAAAGGCATACAACTACGAGGTGGTAATTCTGTATGTTGATTAAACTTTTTTTAGCCCCAGTCAGAGGAGCGCTGAGGACCTGGAGGTCATCTACGAGGAGCTGCTCCATGTCAAAGCTGCTGCTCATCTCTCCACCTCGGTCAGTCACTGTTACTGCCTGCTGATCTGTGTCCTCGTGATTAAAGACAGTATATGTTGAATTTCTTTTGTTATAATAGTATATCCTCAATTTCATTTGATTCAAGAGCCCAGTTTGAATTAAAGAAGTGCTCCACATTTAAAATATAATAGTTGCCCCATAATTTTTCATGTTTGTTGATTTATGACAGTAGTAGTAGCTTATTATGAGAAAATCAGTCAAATCAAGCAGTTAGTTGCCACTGAGTCTTAAACTATTTGTCAAAAGAACCACTGGATTGTAATATATTGGAAACAGGAGTTATCAATGCATCTCAGTCTCATTTTCTGCTCTGTTGTGTCTGTAGGTGCGTAAGGAGCTGGCAGCGGTGCTGGTCTTTGAATCACACGCCAAGGCTGGAACAGTGTGTGAGTGTGACAGCTTTGCTGACGTTTGAGCTCGATTGCTAGAGACTCTCGGACTCAGTTTCATTGTGCATAAATGACCAGTGTTGGTGGTGACTGTCTTTTTTGTGATGCAGTGTTCAGCCAGGGCGACAAGGGCACCTCGTGGTACATCATCTGGAAGGGCTCTGTAAACGTGATCACACATGGGAAGGTAGCCTCATACGTCATACATTCACCAAGCTCAGAATTACCACCCATGTAATGCCCTGTTGCCATGTATAATGTAATGCTGGTGCATACAGGGGCTGGTAACCACACTACACGAGGGCGAGGACTTTGGGCAGCTAGCTTTGCTGAATGATGCGCCTCGTGCTGCCACCATTATCCTGAGAGAAGACAACTGCCACTTCCTCCGTGTCGATAAACAGGACTTCATACGCATCCTCAAGGTGTGTCTGATTACATAATGACTACAGGTGCAGCACCGTGGCTCAAAAGCATGTGCATCAGAAAGTCAAATCCACAAACACGCTAAAAATGTATTCGACTGAGTCTGTGTTTCTTGTTCTCCTAGGATGTGGAGGCCAACACAGTGCGACTGGAGGAGCATGGGAAAACAGTGCTGGTGTTGGAGAAGAGCGCCGACTCAGCGCAGCAAGGCGGAGCAGGAAACAACAGCAAGTGAGAGTTCACCTCTGAGGCAGAACAGTCACTTCACAAGCATCGTTAAGACACTTTACATGGGTGTGAGCAGATAATGTATCACACCAATAACACAAGCGCTGCCATTGGTCATCACTACACATGGGGACAAGTATGCAGACCTTTCTGTCAAACGCGGTTAAGCTCTTATTAATGCACTGTTATCTAACAGCCTGAAAAGAAGTGGACTTCAACCCTGCCTCATTGAATGACTCGTTATCGGTCTTGAAGTGTTTTAGCAAACACAAAGGGGAATTAACTTGATGCTGACCTCCCCTTCAGGTCGGCTTCCCCTTCTTTCCCTCCAACTCCACCAAACAACCAGCAAACAGCCAAGATTTATTATCTGTGGAGCCCAACCAATATTACGTTTTTGGCCGGTCTGATGCCATCAGACAAAGAGCCCTCACATTTAGTTATAAAGAAGTAATGACGTACACAGAAGGCAAGGCATTTAAAGCAAGAACAATAAACGTGTGATCAGTGACAGACAGAGCACCTCTGTCCACTCAGCTGTGATATGCTACTGCCAACTCTGCAAGTGCTGTAAACACAGGAGTCTGCAGCGGTTACGTCACCGGCCCTTTTCTGCTTCTTCTTTTCTGGGATGGTTATCAGTCAATGTATACACACAAACTGATAATACAGTTTATGTGATGAAGGCGGTTCCAGTAATGTCTGTAATGTTCTTTTTTTTTTTTTTTTTTTTACCAAGACTGTGCACGTCAGCTGTAGTCTGTATTTAATGCTAATTAGGAAATTCTAGCATGCTAACATGCTAAACTGAATAGTGTTAGCATTTAGCTGAGTGCAGTAAGTATGTACAGTCTCACAGAGCCACTAGCATTGCTGTAGACTCAGTTTTGTTTGTCTGTAGCCGCTGTTTTGTTCATGTTTGGTCCCTGGGCAGATGTTACATAGTCGCCCTTTAAAGGAATTTATATGAGCAGACTCTGGAATAAGATATTTGCCTGCAGAGCATTTATATTCAAGAAAACTTTCTTTCTGGATTGTCAGGAACTAATTAAAACACACAAACCAAGAAGCACACTATGCAATGATGTTATGAAAAAGAATCACTTCTTCTTCTCTCCCTTTCTATCACGCTCTGTGCAGGTACACAGTCATGTCAGGAACACCTGAGAAAATCCTGGAACACCTGCTGGAAACAGTAAAGTTGGATTCTAATGGAAACGACGCCATAGGTAGGAGGCTTTTAACTTGTTTAACTGAGTGAGTCAGGAAAAGCAGACTCAGTCAACGAGTTATTTAACCGTGTGTTGTTGTGGTGTTTGTCTCCCTGCAGATCCCTGCGTGACTGACTTCCTGCTCACCTATAAAGTCTTCATGCCCTCCAGCCAGCTGTGTCCTGCACTACAGCACCAATATCCTGAGATGGTCAATAACACTGATAACAGTAATGATGCAGCCGGTGATAAAGTGTACAGCCTCTGCCTCTGCTGCTGCTGCTGCTGAGTTGTTGATTACGATGACGATGGCCCACAGTGCAAACAAAGCATTTACTTCCCAGTGAACTATATTCTGCTGAAATACAGTGTCATGTAATTGTCTCAGATTCTCTCTCAGTAAAGATTGTTATGTTACGCCCCTTAACCTCCATTGCACCTACCAGGCAGAGCTCTCTGAGGGCTCAGATCAGGAGAAGGCTGCCTACGTTCTCAACACCAAGCAGAAGGTAGTGAAGTTGGTTGGCCAGTGGGTGGCGCTGTATGGCCTTCTGCTGAAAGAAGACCCTATCGCTTTGGACTTTTTGGAGGTGAGATTGCAGGCTCAGTTTAATGATAGTCATGTGTAATATGTGGAAATATGAACATTTCAATTTTAAGAATCTAGACTTTATTATGAGGAGAATCAAACTTTACGTTTCTGCTTTTTCAATTTCCATGTTTGATCTGAAACAGAGGTTGAAGAAGGAGGTGGCAGGAGATTTCCGTCTGTCCAACCTGCTGAAAGAACAATTTAGGGAAAGGAGGAGAACAAAAGTGTAAATAATAACATTATATTTTTATTATAAATTATAAGTGTGTCTTATAACATCTGCTATTTATGCAACAGTCATACTATATAACACTGTTTTTCATCTTTTCACAGTTTGGAGAATGGATATCAGTCACTGATCAGGGTGAGACTTTCACAGAAACACAATATCAATATCAGCGATACATTTTAATGAGGAAACAGCTGTTTAATGTCACTCGCTCACTGAGTCACTCTGATGCTATCGACAGAACCAGCAATTCGATTGGTTTTCAAACTGTGAGGAGCCTGTGGGGAGGTTGCAACCAATCAGAGCACAGGATAAAGGTGAGTAAGGCACGGGCACAAAAACAGGAAAATCAAATCAATCACATGAAATCATGTCATGCCGAACAGAACACTGATCTATATCACTGCAGTAGAGTGATTACCTCACATTAGCTCAGATGTTCAGCATCTGTGGGTGTCGTTTATGAGTAACACATGTGACCACACGTCATTACTCACATCATCAATCATCAGATCAGCAGATCTTGACATTTTGTTTTTTTTCTTTTTTGTCCCCTCTCGGCGCAGTGTTGTATGAGATCTACAGGCCAGACAGCAAACCTCTCACTCTGATGCTCCCAGTGAACACGTCCGTACAGGATGTGATGTCAGCGATAGGCAAACCTGGTGGAGATCACATCCTGGTCAAAATGAACTCCACAGGAGGTGGGACTCATCTTTTTCTAACATTGCAGATATGTTTCTTGTAAATTGTTAGAATAATTCCATCAGAGCTGCTTATTGATTCAGCTTCCCTTTGAGCCTGAGTTGTGGTTATAGATTTTCTACTGTTCTCCGTCAGTTCGTTGTGCTGAAAATGAGTTTTTGATATATTACATGCATGCAGAAAGAGCTCAGTTAAAGCTGGATGCAACTGCAGTCTACACCGCCCTGGGCCTCAACGAAAGACTGTTCATCTGCACAAGTGGCCAAGTGGAACAACTGGTGAGGAATGGGTGCCTTCCATACTTTGTTCAAAGCAGCGTCCCTGCCCATAAAGAAAGACATCAAAGTCACACAGAATGACCCTCTCTCACTAATTTTCTCTCTCTCTCTCTCAGACGCCGCTGAAGGAGCAGCAGGGTCCAGAGCGAGGAACAACTGACGTCCTCGAACAGATGGGCTCAAAAGACATCGCCAATGAACTCACTAATTATGACTGGGAGCTGTTCACTGCCATGCATGAGGTGACTCAGCATATATGACAAACTTTACTCACCACAGCACATAAATGCTACAGAATAAGAGAGGAACGGCTTATTTACACACTGAAATGCCTCCTCAGGGCTCAGCTCCACCTGTTTGTCATAACAAGTGCAGCCAAAGCTGAAACTGGACTGGGTATCTCTCTGACACAATCTATCTGAGTCACACTCCTTGGCGCTTTTATCTGACAGCGCCAGCTTTGCCATCAGATCATCTGGTCCTGTGATACAACAACTTCCTGCATGTTTCACATGTTTCTGAAGCAAGTCGCATTCATTAGGACACCTGTAAAAACAGGCCTCTCTTTGATTTCAAGATTTCTTTTTCTCGCAGTGTGTAATTTATCTGTGACTCATTGATTCCCCCGTCTCTCCAGGTGGAGCTTGTCCACTACATATTCGGGCGCCATAAATTTCCCGGTGCCATCACAGCTAACCTGGAGAGATTTGTGCGTCGCTTCAATGAGGTGCAGTACTGGGTGGTGACTGAGCTGTGCCTCTGCGAGGACCTGGTGAAACGAGCCATTCTGCTCAAGAAGTTCATCAAGATTGCTGCAGTGTAAGTGTTAGCTGCCGTGTTTTGATCAGAAAGTAGGTCAGTCCGTCTGCCACTTTGGTCCAGACTGAAATATCTCAACATCTTTCGGATGGGGTGCCATGAAATCCTGCAAAGACATTCATGGTCCCCAGAGGATGAAGCCTGCTCACCGTGGTGGTCCTGGGTCTTTTCATCTAGCCTCAAAGAATGTCTCAAAGAATTTGATGCCATAATTGATAATAACAATAATAATAATAATAATGATAACGTATATGTAAACTATAACATATATAATGTATAATGTATAAAACTTTTAAAAACAGGTTTTACAAAGTGCTTTGACAGATAAAAAAACAATGGTAGTGAAAAGTGGGACCGAGGTGGAGTTACAGATGGAAGAATGCAATATATTACAATGTAAAGAAGGAGGGAGCAATTGATAATTTCTTTCTTTCTTTTTTGACTTTGACTTTTACTCCAGTGGCATCATAAGCTCAGATTTTTAATTTGTCCAATATTTTAGTTTATACCAAATACCTGTAAAACCGATAATGTTCCCAGCAGCCTCAGCTGTACAGTCTGTTCAGTGCTAATTAGCAAATGTTAGCATGCTAATACATTAATCTAAAGAGGGTGAACATCCACATGCAAGCTTCGTCACTGTGAGCACAACAGCATGCTGACATTAGCATTTAGTTTGCAGCCTATTAGAGCTGCTAGCATGACTAGGAGTCATAGCTAGGAGTGTTGTTTGCACATAACTTGTCTTTAAAACCTCCAAAAATCACAAATGTATTCGTTAGTCTGAGACCTACTTATTTATTTACAGCCTGGTGTTCTCTTTCCCACAGTTTAAAGGAGCAGAGGAATCTCAATTCATTCTTTGCTGTGATGTTCGGTTTGAGCAACAGCGCAGTTCACAGGCTTTACAAGACGTGGGAGGTGAGAAACCCCTGACTGCAACAGTTATGATGATGATGATGATGATGATGAAGTGTTGCATCATCATTTACGAAACAGTAATTTGGAAATGATTCATACAACAATTTGTCTGTTACAGAGAATACCCAGCAAGACAAAAAGAATTTACTGTGCTTATGAGAGGCTGATGGTGAGTTACATTATGTGTGCTCTCACTGTTCCCAAGCATACCCTGCCTCTACTGTTGCAATATCTCCTCTGTTGTTTTATTAATAATTAATTGTAATCTAAAGTGTTATGATGGTGTTTATTCTCTGCTCATGTCAGGATCCTTCACGCAACCACAGGGCCTACAGACTGGCTGTGGCCAAACTCAGTCCTCCTTACATCCCCTTCATGCCTCTGCTGCTCAAAGGTAACAGACGCCAGCAGTGTCGCTGATTCAGTTTCATAAATTCATAAACCTCATGATCTAAATCACCAGGAGAGAAATGACATGTTTTCTGTTTCTGTCTATGCGCAGACATGACATTCATCCATGAAGGGAACCCAAACTATGTAGAAAAGTTGGTCAATTTTGAGAAGATGGTAAGACAGAGAGATGCTTTTGGAAAGTTGCTCAGCTCAGTTATCCTCACTCATCTTGTCCTTATGATATTGACCCGAAATGGTTCCTTTTCCTCCCACTGTCACAGCGAATGATCGCCAAGACAGTGAAAATTGTACGAGGATGCAGGAGCCAGCCTTATGGTAAGAGACCCAGCCGAGCTGAGGCCCACAGCGCCGGCAGGGACCCACCCTTCATACTCTAGAAGCTGTATGAATTCAGTCGACATCAAACAACTGCATGTGCATGTTGCAGTAAGGGGGGTGAGGTCAGGATTGTGGCTTGTAGGACATATCAGGTAAATCAACTTCTGTTTCTCCTCTGCAGTGCCTTCGTCTCCACAGAGGGGTCTGGCAGATCGGATGTTTCTGGAAGGGCCTGCTACTCGCATATCCACATGTAAGCTACATCCACCTCATCAGTGACTGATGTATTCCTCTGTTTTCACACAAGGAAGGTTTCCAATACAAATACTACTCAAACGTATGTAGAGTCAATCCCCATGTTTCTCTCTTGTCCAGACTCGGACCACGCCCTCCCTCTGCGGAGTCCCAGCAACATCCGACACTACATTCAGAACCTGAGGGTGATTGACAGCCAGCGCAAGCTAACGCAGCTATCAAGAACATTAGAAAGCTAGGACATCGGCCTGCAAATGTACAAAAAAAACCAAAAAAACTGCAGAACTGTAGCACAAATCTGAACTGGAGATCATACTCTAGCTAGATGAACAAAGCTTCCGCATTTCTCTCAATAAGACGGAGGCGTTGAGTACCATGGAAATTCACTCCTGCAGCTTGGACATTGATGGAGGAGCTTTCTGCACAGCACAGCACTGAGAGAGAACATGTGCAGGGAGCACAGTAATGACCTCTGATGCTGAAACAGAATCCAATTCTCCAACCATTCAACTTGTGGGACAAATTTTTTTTTATCCAAAACGCCTTACAGCACACCTCTGCTGTGTGTGCTGCAGTGGAAACTGATCCCCTCACGAAGGCAATGTTACAACATGTACAGTTTGGCAAACTGTGCCTGTCTTTGGTGTCAAATTTTCATTTATATTACCTTTTTTTGAACTGCTGTCTGTGGGAGACAAAAGGGCCATAAGAACACATCCTACGGATCTTAGCTATCACAATCACTTTAGGTCAGTTTTTTGTGCACTTGTATATTAACATCAAAACTAATGTATTGTATCGGATCTTTTTTTTTTTGGTAACTGACATGCATATAATTTCATACATTGTTTTCTAAATAAATTATTTTCTAAGTGATGTGTATTTAATGAAAGCACAGGAATTTGTAAAAAGAGGAATATTTTATTTAAAGTACAAACCGTAACAGGTAAAAACTGACCTCCCTCCCTCCCCCCTGAAAAAAATCATCCCCCCAATATGGGGTGAGAAAAATTCACAAATCAGTTTTCATTTGAATTCAACACTCTCCTCGTCTTAAATATGTACAACTTCTTCTTTTGAAAAGTCCTGGAGAGTGAAAATGGGCTAAGACATGTAAAAAAAAAAAAAAAGAAAAAGGAAAGAAAACCCAGTGCCGTCTCCTGATGGAACCACGGAGGAAGTAGTAAAATGATCCCCTGTCATTATAAATAATGGGTTGACCTGTTCAGTAAAGAATTTCCATGTAGACAATATTCAAGGATTTAAATCAATTATCAAATGAGGGATTTTTTTGGACCATTTTACAAATAGTAAATCACTATCCAATAAGAGGGGCCATGTGAAAAGAGTGTAATGAGGCAAACAAATGTAAAACATATGGTTACTATCATGGTAGTGTTTGGACAGGTGCAACAGCAGAGCACATGAATTATCAAACTGACAACATGCCCAAGTTCAACTCAAGATATGTTGTGGTGGTGGTGTTTCTGTGTCCGTCTGTGGTATATTAAAAAAAATAATAATAATCATCAGCAAGATCAGGAAAGTGGTCCAGCAAGTGGTGAGTTTCATACTTGAAGTATGCTTAGTGAGAAAGCAAGTGAAAGTGAAAAGCCAGAATTTAGTCTATGTGCTTATCACATACTTTGACACAAGGTTCTGGTCACAAATAAATCATAAAACCAAAGAAAGCACTGTAATATTTAAAAGAAAAAAAAAAGAGTGAATATAAATATTGCACTTTCAAACAACATTGAGTTCCCAGTGCTGAGCTGTTATCCCTTTGTTAGAGGTACAAGACATCCTGGAGGATGCTAACATCTGGACGGCAGCCTTATAGTGATTTTTTTTTTTTTTAATTTCCACTGAGGTTATAAGTATATTAACTTAAACAAGGCATCCAAAATACTGGCTGTATTTGCTCTATCATGTTCAATAATAGTAATGCAGAATGGCTTAACCTCAACGATCTCAAGCTACAGAGGTGGTAAGGGATAAGCAGCACAAAGCAGCGGGAAAGGTAATTCATACATAAAACAAACATTCATAAATACACCATTCACACAAATGCATGTACGCATGAGGTCACACATGTATACATGCAAGCACACGCAGCCCTAACTCTGACCCACAGACATGACGTATTTACACTTAAGGCACATAAAATCTATGTACATGACAAATAAAAGAAACCAACACAAAGCACTAACATGTTCAGTCCCTGTAGCCTTTTTGGTGGTGGGATGACTTGTGCCACGTCTCTGTCTAAACATGGGCAAGACAATGAAGAATACAGTATCTCACAGTAACACAAACTGTGAGCTGAAAATGGATCCTTCACACTCACAAAGAGAGTGAAGGACATTGCTGATTGTCACGTCTTTGGCTCAAGATGTCATTAAACCATCTATCTGAGTGTCATTTGCTTGCCAATGGTCTCCATGCTGTATGAGCTCAACCCAAACTGAGCAGGAGTAAAGACAGCGAAATATTCTTTTTGGAGAACACTGCTTTTTTTTTGCCAGAAGCACCACACTGGTTCAAGCCTAACATGAGGGTTCAACAGGTCTATGGTGGTTCCAGTCCCATCCCAGTCGACTACACAGTGACGACGGTGCCAGCATTGGTAACTCTGAACTAGAACAAACAGGATTTAAACAAAGCGATCAGTAGGAGTCAAAAAAAAAAAAAAAAAAAAAAAAAAAATCAGAACTCAAAGGAAAGTCAATCAGTCAGTCTTTGGTGTCTTTGGAAATATATCAGTAGATTTCCTTTGAGTGCAAAAACAACTCAACCCAGCGCTGTCCACCATCCTGAGGCAGAGAGAGATCATTTTCATCAACAGTCGAGAAATGTTCATCCAAGCATTTTCAATACCCGCTTATCCTGTTCGGGGTTGCGGGAATAGTGCTGGAGCTTAATTCCAGCATGCAATGGCCAAGAATCAGGGGAACACCTCAGACAGGTCAGGACTTATGTAAAAAACTTTTTAAACAGAATTATTGGACAGATTTGGTTTCAGCTTCTAGGCTTTGCTAAAGACTGGTTAATGTGTTAATGTGTTCTGGACATAGAAGAAAACTTCTGATATGAAGGCCTCAGCAGGCAGTGTAGTTCACAGCTCCTGGCTGCCACAAGCTACATGTGGCCCTATCCTGTCAGAGGCCGTGAACACATCAGATCATTAGCACCAATAATAAGGCAGTTAAACGGGTATTACTGGATTCTCCATCACGAGAATCCACAAAAGGAAAGTATCTCGTTGCAGAGAAAAGTTCTATCTGGTAACAATCCCAACCTGCCAACAAACATAAATTAAAAAAGAAAAAAAAAACATTCATCTGGATTGAAGATCTTTGGATTTTTTTTTTTTTTTTTTTTGTCTTCTTCTAGTGCAGCACAGTGGAGTTCCAGTGGTCTCTCTTTTGTCCAACTCTTCAACTGCTTTCTGATCCACTCTATGCGTTCCATTGTGTTTCTCTGTTGCAATCATATGGCCAGGTACTGTGGTTCTGGTAACTCTGGTGCTCATCTAGGCCTCAGAGGCAGCCTGTGGTTTTAGCTGTGCTTTCTCCATGGCGGTGCCGTAAGGTACGGATCGCTTGAAGAAGTCAAACTGCAAAAAAAAATCCCCAAAAAACAGAAAGTTTCAATATTTTTGGAAAAGCCAGAGAATAAAAATGTGCACAGACCCAATCGGTTGTTTCCCAGCAGCACTGACCTTGTATAGAACGTAGATGAGTAAAGCCAAGAGCAGTAAACCAGCCAGAATGGCCAAGATGATGATCCACAGGGGAACCGTGTTCTCGATATCTGGCTTGTTCCACACCACCGGGGTCACCACCTGAGGATGAGAGCACAGTTTGTCTTCAGTTTAATTCCAAAAAAAAGAAATGAAAATGAAAATGATACCTCTGAGCTGGAATGAACAGATCAATCAATGAATAAAGATCTTGAATACCTTTTTGTGTCCGCTGGGTGTATGTTTGGGTAGGATGGCGTAGGGCATCTTCTCCACACTGTATCTGGCCAAGCACTCCAGCACATAATGCTTATAGGCTCTCTGTGAAGAAAAAACATGACAAGTTATTTCATCAGATTCAAAAGGCGTGAAATCCCCCAGTTGTACACTAGATGGCGAAAGAGACCGCGTGCATCTGTCCAGGGAAAATCCTCTCAGCATTCCTATCCCATGAGCAGCTGGGACTACCAGATAATGAATTTTCAATACATTCACACATATGCCTTGTGTTAAAGCATGCAGGGGGTAGTAAATAGTGTGTGTGTAGCTCAGGAAGACAGCAATGTAAACTGGTAGAAGCTGCAATCTGCACAGCCAGTCTGGAGCAAATCTGCATGCTCAGTTAACAACTGTCGTCCCATTTGTTGAGGCAAATATGTGAGACTGCACAAACTGGCAGCCTTAAGAACTGATCCAGAACTGATGCCGATGCCTCGTCAACACAAACCAATATGTGAGACTGACACTGCAGCGATTTGTCTTTGCAAGCCACGCATAAGAGGTTTTTTTTTTTTTTTGATGCTATAATGAAAAATGGCTTTTTACTTCCTGCCAAACCTTGACATGAAAAAATACACAGACACCAGTGGGAAAACACTAATCTATAGTGCACTGCCTTTTCATCTGTTCCAGAAGGAACACATGTTCATGAACAGTGCATATCTAGTGAGTTTGTAATGCAAGGATCATCTCCAACAAACCTCAGTGAAGGTCTCGGCCCAGACGCGAGAGCGCACTTTGAGGATAGCAGTCGTCCCCTTCTCCAGAAGACCCACTTTGCACTGGAGCGACCAGCACTCCACGTTAGAGCAGGACTATGGAAACAAGGAGAATGGCGTTAAGTTTAAAGGTCATTCTTGTGCATAGACAGCATTTTAAAAAACCTTTTATTCCCACCAAACTTAACTAGCAAAGTCACAGGACCTAAATGCAGATGAGAGTCATAGAGGAAAAAGTGAAAACTGGCTAAATAAACATGGGAAGGACAAATAACAGGCCTGTTAACGCCGCAGGTCGAATAAATATAACAAAGAGTCCAATGTTATGATCCCTATTCCATGCCTGCTTCGAATTAGATTGAAGGAATGTCATGAGACTGTAAAAATGCAGCATGCTCTCCACATTATTGCCCAACCACTAAAACCAGCCCATTTTTCTCAAGACTGTAGAATACACACTCTTAATTAGATCCTCATAATGCAGCTTGGTAAGTTTAACACTTTAAAACGTGCACGCAGTGTGTTTCGGAGCTGCTGCTGCAGCCAGACCACCACCACACTGAGAGGTTTCGGCGGGTTTCCTGCGGGAGCGCATTAGTTTACTTATTACACCATGTTGGGCTAACGCAGGAGGAGAGGAGAGTACCCGCCTAGCTCCTTTAGGCTCAGTCTTAGACAGACTTAATGAGGGTATTCAGACAGACAGTGAGCATATCAGTCCACTTCCTCCTGGTAGACCTCCCTAATGCTCCAGGGCAGCGGGGCCACAGGAGTTTGTGGAAATGACATGAACATGGTCCAGTGCCAAAGATGCCTGCATGTCATGTCCTCCCTGGTGGGATTACGTGGTCAAGATCTGGAGCTTGAGGGGGCGTGGAGGCTGTTCCCACAGTTTCATAAGATAACAGTCTAGTCTGACTCACAGCTGTTGCACACACAGGGCATGCACAGGTTAACTCTTTGTTTTAAAAAAAAAAAAAAAAAAAAAAAAAAGCCTGAAATGATTAGTTGATTAATCAATGTGTCAGCTGATGAAAGCATTCTAATAAAGTTTCTGGTCCCAGCCTCTCAAGGCTGAGGACTTTTTTCTGTTTTGTGCCTTTGTAAATTTAATCTGTTTCAGTTCTGGAGTTTGGATCAATAATAACACAATAATTAGTTGCAGCCCCATTTCTACATTATAATATGGTAGAGATATCTCCATAGAGGTAGAGATATCTCTGGCTGGTGTTTATCCTTTGTATTTGTAATAATGCCGTTATAGATATTGGTATTCTGTTCATACATACTTGTGGGTTTCACTAATAAAGCATCAAAGCTTCAGTTGCACACTTTAATAAGTTGTTAGTAAATGATTTTCAGATTCACTGCAGGTTTTCTTGAGTTACATCCAAGGGACTTCCTGACAAATTAAAAAGCTAAAAAGACAAGAAATGTTTTATTAAGGGTGACAGTTTACAAAGTAAAACCAAATATATCTCTTGCTCTTGCACAATAATAATACATATGTATTTTATAATATAATATAATATATGTATTATATAAAGTTCTAAAACACAATGAAAGTAATAGTAAAAGTGTTAAAAAAAGTGATTATAAACTACTTTCTAACTATTAGAGCAGTTACAGCCAGTCCTTTGTTCTCTATGTGTAGATCAGCTCTTCAAAGACTGAGCAGGTCATTCTCAATTCTCATACTGTGACCTACGATGACAGCTTCATCCAAGCATTGCTAAACACTAACAGACTCTAATAAAGAGACACTGTGACTGGGGACGTCTTCTGCCACTGAGCGTGACAAACAAAAGTGCAGACACAGGGGAAACAGGAGAATCGGCTCCTTCATGCTAACGTGTCATTGGACATGCTTGATAAACGAGCGCGGTTCAGAGCAACAAGGTGCTCAGACAAAGACCTCTTTGGTGGAGGCAGGTATCCACAGATGGAGACAGAGAGAGCAGCTACCTGCAGGTGGGTTTATCAATGGGTCCAGTGTGTGGGGGCTCGAGGGGCCTCACAGCACCCAGAGCCGAAAATTAGAGAGAGGTCGGTGCATCACTGACAAAAAAAAAAAAGCCACCCGTGTCCAACATCTTCTCTGGGTCTCCACCCCTCCACCACTACTAAAAGCTCTTTAATGTTAATCACCACAAAGGGACACGGCCTGTGCCCTTTCACCCCTCCCTTTTAACGACATCATAAGCTAATTACCCAATCCCAGGGGCCTCATGTAAGAGCCACCAAAATAGGTCCAGAATTGCACGCTTAAGGCGACGCAGTTAAATATATTGTTTCATCTTTCAACAAGTCTTGATCTGCTCTAACCACATTTCCCCTAAACCGTAAACTCAAGCTCCTCATTCCCACACTTTGAAGCCACCTATTACATTAGACCTCACCTTTTGGCCTGACAACGTTTATTCAAGCGAGCGTGACACTTCCTCTGTTAGCATCTCACCAGGTTAGTCAAATGAGCGAGCTGATTCCTGTGGGCGTCCCTCCTCTCCACGCGGTGCTCATGGCCCTTCAGCGCCAGGATAGGTGGCTCTGTGGACGTGTGCTGGAGCTGCAGGAAGAGAGAGTACAAGCACGCACACGTCAGCCAGCAGGACAACACAGACACTGCCGACCCCACCGGGCAGAAGAGCACGCCACCCTTTCTGTCAATATACGGGCTAATGTTAGCATGACCCTGAGGCTTTTTGTCATTAATCAGAAGCATGTGAGCAGTTCTCCACATGGATTCCCGTGGAAATCGCACTTAGCAATTCACCAGGGGGGGAAAAAAAACATTAAATCAGAGCTAAGACAGATGACCACTCACAGCCCTGTTCAACATCTGTCAAGCTTCAGATGTAAACACAAACAACTGCTCTGGATGTTCTGACCACAAAATCCCAAAGCTACATCTTGGTATAAGGGGCGCATCGCTGGATGTCGAAGATGAGTACGTATGTTGCTGAGTGAGGTGGTTCATCAAGCTGTGCTGAGCATAGGGAAGAGCTGGGACTTCAAAGCGGCGGTGGGGTAAGTGTCCTGGGTGGGGCTGTGAAGCTGGGAGGAGGAGGTGGGTGTGGGCCCGGCAGCGGGGAGGATCCAACCGTTAATCATACATCTGACTGGGAATCAGTGGGAGACCTTCACTGTCTGATTTTTGCCTCATTTGACCCTGAGAGGTGAGCACATCTGCGCACATCTGCGTGGTACTCACTTTAAGGTGTAGGTGGTTCATGTTTTTGTCGGAGGTGCAGTTGATGGGTCCCTCTGTGGAGAACTCCAGTGGGTAAAGGAGAGAGTGACCCTGGACACTGAGGGGGCAGCGCAGCTCAAGCAGGGTGTGGCTGATCCGGCTGGGCCCGTTGTTCACCAGCTGGAAAATGAAAATAGGAAAGTTAAGTATGTGGAGTATTAGAAAACTTCAGGAGCAGCTTGATCGTTTTTTTTTTTTGTTGTAGCTGCAGTGCAGCTGTGAGGTTGCATCTGATTTTTCTCCCCTGCTGAAACTTTCATATCTGACATATTTCTTTAATCTACAAATAGGTTGCCTGGAGTAGAGCTCTGTTTAGTGTCACCCAAGTTAAAGTGGATCCGCACAGCCTGGGAATAAATCACACTACGTAATCTGGAGTACATTTTCTTTGGTTTTCCCTCATTTCTGCCCTGGGAAGTTGACTTGCTTCATGAACAGTAGATCTGCTTTCCAACCCAATCTGCTCAGCCCCGATGAGTCTGCACAGCTATGGCTGATTACCTCATAGATATGTTCCACTGCAGGCCCGACGTCCTGCTCCACCCCATAGTTTTTGGTCACCTTCCAGTTGGCTGGCGGGAAGAAGACCTTATCTGGTCGAGACACACTTAAAAAGAGAAGTGGCGGTGTGAGAACATGTGCATAGAGGCTTTAATGAAGTTACTGAAGTTCAAATGAGGAAATCTTGACACTCGGCTCACCCTTGCAGAATGACATCAGCCTGAACAACCACCTCCAGCTTGTAGGGCACAACCTCACTGTGGGAATTATTCTCATTTTTACTGTGGAAACAGAGACAGGAAGAAAAAAAGGATTCTGATTAGCTGACATCATTGAAGAGAACCGGAAAACACACATATTATTAACTATTAACTCTCAGTGTCTCGTCGGTACGTTCACATCATGGTGTCTTACCTGCGGATCTGCAGGTCAAACTGAACTGTTTTGTGCGTGTCCTTCAACCGTGGCACCGTGAAGCGCAGACCTGCCCACAGCTGCAAAGACAAAGATCAGACATATTAATCATCATCATCATTACGTAGAAAATTAGTTCTCAATCAATATTTTCCATTACGACCTAACAAGCAACAGAAGAGAGACGCAGATAAGACAAGAGTGACTGAATGCGTACATGCTCTATTTGCTGTGCTGTTTTCATAATTTCAGATCCATTTGTTCTCCACAGTTTGCATGCACATTCAGTGCAGAAACTCATCTGAGGGACTGTATGCAGTAATTTTTATTACATGGTAAATGAGCAGGGATACTGTATGTGTGCGTTCCATTAATATTTTGTTTTCTCCTTCACTTAGAAAATCACTGGGACATTAAGTCTCTCTGCTTCTACCTTTTTATCTATAATAATACAGTCTGAGAGCTTCAGAGACAACACAGGATCAGACTCTGTGACAACAACCTGTTTTTAAAGGTCCCATATTTTACACTTTTCCTGTGTTGATACCCAAAAGAGAGGCTCTCTCTCTTCTGATTGGCTCAATGTTTTTCTGAGTGATTGAGTAAAAATGTAGCAGATTTCAGGTAAACACTGAGAGAAACCAAATCCTGCAAGGTTGGATGGTGGGTCAAGGTGGGCGGGGCGTGGGGCATGGTGGAGGGTGGTGACTGCTTTGTTGTGACATCACAAAGTTAAGGACGTCCTGACGACTCGTTTTAAGGCTCAGTTTCTGAATACAGGCTGTGAGCATTTCTCTGTGGACTGAGCGCTCTGATACTTTCACAGTATTAATATAGAACCTAGACCTGCTTTAGAATCAAAAAGACATGGGAATCTCACTTTATATATGGGACCTTTAAAGCGGAAAGTGGAAAGTCTCTCCCAGTTATCATTAGTTGACGTTCTTCCTTCACAGAACCATTAGAAGCAGGCCAGCTTATGACTCCATCATTAAAAAAGGGAACTCTGCCCGGCAGGGAGCTGAGGGCACAGATGGAGTCTGTGCTTCTTGTCACCACATTTCCTGACACGAACTGACATTTCCTCTGTCAACCAGAGGATGGCATACAACTTTTTTCCAACAAAGAGCAGGAAACCATGACATGGTGCCAACTGCTTACTACTATTAAAATACACTTTAGACACAGTGCCATGTACTACAACCCTTAAAAACAGCCAAAAGACAGTGGTGTTCTTACACTGGTTCCAGACTTCATCGGGTTTCCCAAATCACAGCTGAGGTATCGAGTCTGGTTCTCTGACTCATAGCTGCAGGTCAGCTGGGTCAGGCTCTGGGAACCAGGAGGACAAATCAGTCAAACCACAGCAAAAGAACAAAAGAGTCCCAAGATACATATTAGTTCCTAAAAGTTGTAAATTTTCACTGTGTTTGCAATTGCACTCACCTCATTATTGCGGGCAATACCGCTGTAATCAGCCTCAGGGGGCAACACCACATACAGCTCAGCTTCATACGCCCCTCCCTCACCCTCATTCTTGGCGTTAAAAGTCAAGGTCAGTGAGTTGTCATCACCCAGGTAGACTTCCTTCCTGTCCCTGAGGACCCAAACAAAGAAACAACTGATTACTAATAGGGTCACTTGTCAGGTTAAACAGGGTTCCGACTCTTTAGACAAATAAATAAGAATAAAGTTGTGTCAGAGTAAAGTTCTGAGTAAACAATGACATTCATTGTGCATGTTTGCTGGCAGTAAAGTGGGCAATAAATTGTAATGAAACCAATAAATTTCCAGGCCTTTTGCTTGGCATATCTATTTGTCTTTAGAGCCGGGCTACAAAAAAAACAAATCACGATTTTCCCATGTAGCAATAAAGTCATACGTGCAGTACAACAGAGCGTAGGACTGTAAAACACCTCCTCTTTCCTTGCTCTCCCTCGCTCCCTCCACCTCTCCCCACAGCTAAGAACAATGAGACGTTCCATATGCAGGGCCACACAGACGCTTTTAATTACAGCCCCCCCCCCCCCCCCCCCCCCCCCCCCCCCATAAAGCAAAGCAGAGAAGTGAAGAGAGGGAAGACTTCTGTAGCTGATCCTCTGCCGACCCGACAGTCAACCGTGGTCTGATTCTAACTGGCATCGCACTTTTTAAAGCCAAACAAAGGCTCAGAATCAGAAACACCACAAAACCTTAAAGCTTCCCTGAGGGACCCTTGGTCTAACAGGTTATGTGCTTTGGCAGTGGAATAGAAGAAACAACACTGCAGGAATGATGGATATGGTTTTTTTTTTTTCCTTTCTGAAATTCCACTAAATCATGCCCATCCCATCAGCCCCTCTAACTACTATTAGGCTTCAATAATTTGCTGCAAAAAAAAAGTCAAGCTATTACTTTAATTGCGCTAATCTCACATTCTGCAAGTCAATTTCTGTAGTTGCACTTGGATGGAGCTCAGCTCTAACCCGCACTCACAGCAGATTATTCCATATGTGATGGATCAGACATACATTGAGAAAAAAAAAATGGAGGCAGATGGTAGATAAATATAGGAATGTGAAATCAAAATGACAGAGCAGGGAAGGGAGTATCAGGGAGGTTGTTATTTTTGAGAAAAATGCTAACAGATTTCTTGAGTCAAAGTGTGGCAGGCAGGGCGCTCCTGACAGCTTCAGAGGCAGGCGAGGCCGGGACTCTGGCACACAATCCCTGTGACAATCCTGCCCCCCCCCCCTTCAACGTAGCACCTGTGGAGCAGAGCTGCATCCTGTTTCCAGAGGACGGTGCACACTGCACACCTACACTACCGCAACACCGTGGCTATTAGCAGCTGCTCTCTGGTATGCTAAACGAAACAAAGCAGCGGAACAACACAAACAGCTGTATTTATGCTTCAGCACTCAAACCCCAGGTCCCATCTGAGCAGAAGAGGTGAAAAGTTCAGTGTCTGTTACCCTGTTCACAGTTTACTGTGTATCATCCACCACATTCTGGTATTTTTCCTGAAATTCATATGCTCTGGGGTTTATAGAAACACATAAGGAAATGAACAGACTCACCCGTGGACTGCCAGCTTCAAATCAGGAACACAGATATTGTCCTCCCCGCAGTCCAGCAGAATCTGAGCCTAAAGGATGCGCAGAGGAGGAGATAAAGGTTTTAATGATGAGCATACAGTAGGTTCAGACTGAAAACACACTTCTGGTACATGTGAGGAGAATTAGGCACACAAGATAAATCAGATATCTGTTTTCAAGGAGACAACAGGATGTGTGCAGCAAGATGCGACATGTGGGATGACTAATACATTCCACCCCCCTGCCTCCCGACACACACACACACCTGGGTTGCAGACCCCTCCTTATTTACAAGACATCATCACCGCTCATCAGACAGTTAACAACACACACACACACACACACACACACACACACACAATGCTATGGCTCAGAGGGACAATGACTGACTCGGTGAGGTCATGACAGGCGCAGACACACACACGCCTGAACCAGCTGTCCCAGAAAAACACATGTTTTCTGTTTGCATTGTAAGAGAAGGAAATGATGAACGGGGTCCAACCCAGAGCCCTCTTCCAGAGGACATACTCCTGTGGAACTGAGCAAAAAAAAAAAAAAAAAAAAAACAGAAAAAAAAAACCTGCCAGCTCTCGCCAGCGTCCCACATGACAGCGCTTTGTGGCCAACCGCACTTTCACCACATGCTACGCCACCCAGCCAACCGCAGCAGTATATGATCATATGGAAAAGGGGAAGCCTGCATCCTAGAGGAACTTTCTGTGACATAGGATATCTCTGTCGACCTGAGGCAGAAGTGGGGGCGGTTCAGAGAAGATTTGCAGTGGAGGGAAAGACAAGAAAGCAACAGAAACACTACTGGATAAGTGGACGACCGCTGAACGTGTGGCAGCGGCAGGGAAAGCCCTGCTGCGGATTGCTAAATTGCATCCCGCTGCGACTGTGACAGTGCGATGATGCTCATGACGATGAGGATAATGAATAGAAATGGAGGAGGTGATTAGAGAGCCGAGCGCCCCCCCCTTGTTATTACACCATCCAGGGGTTCTAATTATGGACACCATGGTAACCACCATGCTAACTTGGCCACATGTGCACCGTGGTCTGTACGTGTCTGCAGGGCAGAAGAAGGCCCATCAACAACAACACTGACATCCACGCGTGACATAATGAGGGCAAACGTCATGCAGTGAAATCAAAACGGTAACTTGGCGATATGAGTTTCTTCATTAATCAAAGTCACACTCATTGGGTCAGATGTTATTATTTTAAGAACAATGGGTGCATTGATGCCTAGTTTCAGCCATTTCCAAGTTCTTAAAAACAAAAAAAAAGGTGATAACAACTGGGATCCTGTGTGGTTTTGCACGAATGTATCTCTTTGTGCGGGATCTGGGGATGAAGGTAATTAACAGACCATCATTAAGTCATAACTCTTCATACAAACATGTGGAATACGTTTAAGTTGAGAGAGAGTGCGACTGTGTCGAGCACATCAACCATCTCTCATTCTCACTGCAGCTTGGAGAGAGTAAGAACTTGGCAAGAGTCAATGAAATGAAATGTTACATGGCCGGCCACATATTCTCAAAGCATATGTGCAAATCAATAGGGCATCATGTGTCTGATCAAGGCCAAGGCTGCGGTCTAACAGTCAGCCCTCACTGTTTATGCACTGTTACGTTCACACAGTCTAAAGAAAGATTAATGAAATATGTTGGCAGCCTGACACTAACTCCCACTCCTATTATATATACACACATACACACATACACACACACACACACACACGCACACACACACACACACACACACACACACACACACACACACACACACACACACACACACACACACAACAGATCAAGTTTGCCCTCTTTGGGTGTTTGGTAAAAAGGGGCTTTTTCAGGTTTAAGGTTGATATTTTAGCTCAGGCTCATCTCAAGGTCTTGGTTCAGCAAAAGACCACATCTGTTAGAGGCCCAACAGCTTTGATATCGAGGGAGGACATCAATGACAGGGTTGAGTCCTGATCCAAGAGGAAAAAGACAGAAACAGACCAGGACAGAGGAAAAAAAAAACGGAGAAAGAGAGGGAGATAAAGCTACACAGATTGCCGTTCCCCAAGCACTCTAAGCCGATGGCTGTTGCTGAACTCACATATGGTGCACGCTGTGCCACAGCTGAAAGGATGCCCACATGTTGAGCCAGCTCCACTCACTGCCAAAGGAAAACGGGCTAAATGCCGGAAGATTTCGACCAGATGGGCAAATATCCCGGCTGTGCCCCGCCCTGAAATATCTACCAGCCTTGTGTGTCTGCAACTCTGGAACAGCTCACCTATGTTACCATTACACAGCCAAGCTGGCTGAGACAGGGGAACGCTCCACTGTACATATGCCTCACATTTTCATTTTGAAAACAGCTTTCCAGACACTCTGGACGTCTGCCCAGCAGAGCAGTTTAGAATTTACATTAGAAAAAAAACAGACTCGCTTTTTCATCAGGAAGAGGAGAAGAGTGGGTGAGTAGCTGGCCAGTGATATGAAGAATGATTACCGAATGTGGAGGATATTCTTATCATCTAGTCTAAGCAATCAAAGAACCACATGTACATTATGAGGTAACACCGCTTCACCACATATTGATGTGAATCACACCAGGGTTGGTTAACTGTTGTGGACAGCAGACCCAGGATCTATGTACCTTCTGTTCAATGACGTTGGTGGTCTGATAGTTGAGGATGGGCCGCAGGCCGTGGGAGTCGGCTGCAGCTTTTGGATCCAAGCTGAAGTTCAAGGCCACATAAATGGAGGAGAGTTTATCCCTGAAGTCCTTCTCTTCCTGCAGTCAAACACACACATACCAGGGTTTTCACTGAGATGCAATTTGCACAAAAAAGTCAGAATCTGTTGTGCAAAAATAACCATAGCTGCTGATTTATTTATTATTTTAAATTTTCATCAGGTTTTTTTTATTATGACTGCTATAAAGGCTCAGTCACATGATGTATAATGACATCATTATTGGAAGGAAAGGTATACCCTTAGGTAGATCTTTGTGTGGTTGCACACACGCTCCCCATGGCGAACCCTCACACTCCTCTGGAACAAGGGCAGCTGGGAATCCAAGAACAGAGCCCTCTTCACTGCCCCTTTCTGCTTGTGCTTGTGACTATCAAGCTGCACCTCCACCTGGAAATCTGGAACACATAACGCACACACAAATAGGCATTCATGGCATGATGAATGATCTCGACTCGTGTAATGACAGCTTTAAAAAAAAAAAAAAAAAGACCTCTATAAATACTCTGAATCACACACAATGTAGTCAATGTAACTCCAACATAATGGCACAGGGAACCTTTCTGTATAGAGTAATTAGAGATAATAAATCAGGGTTGATAGGGAACGGGACTGAGCACAGAAGAGGTTTGATCATTAAAGGTGGATCACAGAGGATATTTGGCGTGCTGAACTCCCTTTTTTGTCAAAAGAAAATCCAAAACACTTCCTTACCTGCCAAAACACTTTAACCTACAGGCAGTTATGGATTTAAAACATTACCGGTGGTTGCTATTTGATCGTTTCCTTGCTTGTAGTAAAGTGCAAGTGTGGAAAATTGGCTCACCTAGGATGCCTGGAAGGTGCTTGCCATCAGCAGATATGCAGAAACTCAGGTTGACACTGTTTTGGACAGAAGGGACGAGGACATGATGAGGGAAGCATATTCATTTATGGCAGAGATTCAGTATAAATACGCTGTACGCACAAGACACCTCACTTGCCCTCACTTGTTCCTTCGTTTCTCTCATGCTCCACTTTTCTCGTGTCAGCTCCTTACATGGCTCACATTACAGGGCATGGGGTGTAATGGGAATACAATGAATACTATGAAGAAAATGCCAATAGCTTGGAGACATACTGGCATCTGACTGCCGCTGCCAGCCAGGCTGATAAATCAGTGCCTCTCCATTTCCAACACCCCCAACCCCACCCAACACACACGCACACAAAGAAATAGCAGAGTTAAGAAGGGTGAAATTGGGCACCGACTCGGGTTTCAATGCTGACCAGTCAATGGCTGTCTATATAAGCCTGTAGCTGTCTCCCATGACATCAGCTGCACAACGCTGTCCAAAAGTCAGCCATCCCAAAACCCTGAGTCCTTTTTACTACTAAACCCACGCAAGACCCACTGGAAGACATGAGAGAGCAAAAGCAGCAGGAGTGTGTTGGAAAAAGAAAAAACACAGGAAAAGGAAGAGACGTGAAAAATGAGACAGACACAGAGAATACAAGGAGTCCTTTCGAGTAGTAGTAATAACTTCATGTGTCCGCCTGTTTCTGCACGGCTGTGTGCGCACACTCACGGAGTCTACGTGTCCTGATGTTTCCCAGCTGTGTTCCACCACCAAACAATATCTCATTCAAAGCAACTGCAAAACCCTCCCAGCCCCTCCCCCCCATTATCCCCTCTGCTCTCCTTTCACCCCCACCAAAAAGTCCTCATCACCAGGCAACGTAGCATAATCAAGACACATGTGTATACAAGAGTTTCCTTTATGGATCAGGACCTGGAAGGGAGGAAAGGGGGGGCAGGGGGGCAGCAGCAGACACATGAGCACAGTGTCAACCATGTTGAGCAGCAAGCACCCGTCGTCTGTTTCCTCTCCAGTTTTCTGGAACCGAACACTGTGCACATTTGGAGGAAGCCAAAAACGGCTCACAATGCTGCTATTCAGCATGTTGTTTCTCTGCTCTCAACAGAAAGAGTGTGATATGAAGACATTTTGAAAATAGGTCAGATAAGAACAGTACTGAGTACAAATTAATACCCTGACTGCTTGCTGATGCAAAGGTCGCTGCTTATCAGAACTTCCTGCCAAGATAGAAATGTTTATGTATGGGGGAAATGGGGAAGCCCATCTTTTTGCACTTGGGTCAAACGAATACCAACAAAGCAGCAGTGAAGCAGTGTCACAGGAAACCGGGTGGCGGTACTGGGCACTCACCAGGAAACGGGAATGCTGGTGTTTCCAGTGGTGACTATGCAGTTCTTCTCTTCAGGGTTGATCATGGTGGGGTAAATTGTCAGAGAGGCACTGGTGTTAACTATTGGACGGGACCTGTGGGCAAGGAAAAGGATGTGGATTGAAGCCTCAGTCGGCAAAGAGTACAAAGCATCCTGATTTTCTCAGCAAGAAAGCAATTTTCTACAATGTTCCTACTATTCCTTTAAACAAATAGACTGAATGAGTACATATTCAAAATGACATACCTATAGAGAACTGCTTTATTAACACCAAAGGCACCAACAATGAGATCTGAGGAAACAAAGGAAGAGAATTAGAAAGTGTACCAAAAACGGTTAAAATATTATGATGGTCTTGACATACTTCTAGCCACACTCACCTGGGTATCCGTTCATGTCCAGGTCCTTAGCACCTCTGAGGGCAAATCCAAAGCTGGCAGGAATAGTCCCAGCAGCCCACTGGCCGGTGATCACCTGAGACGGCTTCTCCCTGAGTCCCTCTGAGTACCCATTATAGATGTAGACCAGTCCCTGCCGCTCCTCCCCTCCAAACGGACAGCTGATTGCCACGTCTGCCAAAGAGCGAAAGGTCAGGAAATGATTAGATATTTTTAATTCATGAAATTGATTTAAATTATGTCTTGAATGTTAAGAGATTTAGTGAGATATGTTTGGCAGACTGTGGAAAAATAATAACAGTTTTATCTGGCAAAATAAGGTTAAACTGAAGCCACAAAGAGTAACATAGGAAATAGCTCTTATTGTATTATAATGCTGACCACTTCCTTTCAGTAAAAAAAAAAAAGGTTTGTCTATAGGATAGTTATCCCAACACCCGAAAAAGTCACATTAATCATACTGGAATGAAATGTCTTTGTCTTTGTTTCCTACTTCATTATTTAATTTGCACTGTTAAGAACGTTAATTTTATGAATGTCAAGCAATGGGAGGATTTCTAGCTACAGTTTTTTAAATATATCTAAAGTTTTACATTCATGCAGTTAAGAGGTGGAAGTTAATGCATCATGATGCTAACTAGATTTATTTCTATAATCCCCATGTTTACCATTGAAACCATCCTGGTTCAGATCTCCGAGTGGTGCAATGGTGCTGCCAAATCTCCCAAACGCCTCAGTGCCTGTGAGGTGAGGTAGGTGTAGCTCCAGGTTCAGGGGGCCACGCTGTAGGTAAACATAGACCCGGCCCATCTCCTCCAGGCGGCCATCGGAGTCACGGACCATGAACATGGGAGCTCCCACCAGCAGGTCAGCCATCCTGCACACAAGAAAGGAAGATCACACAGAAATTCATTTAAGCTCAGACACATTGACGCCTGAGGATCCAGCTGTAATGAGTTGTTGGTAGCATCCAATCTAGATTGTGTCAGCTAATTGTTTAGGAAGAAAGACAGACAGTGGAAGACAGGGGGGGTGAGAAAAACAGACCCAACAGGGAACACTCACCCGTCACTGTTGATGTCGGTCGTCGCCACTGCGTAGCCAAAATATGATCCCATCTGTAAACAAAAGTGTTTCCATGACTTTAATCTCATTGTCAAATGGCATTAACATCATAAAGATTGTACAACACAGTCATGCTACTGCAATCTTCAGACTTGCTTTCTGCATTAGTAGAATAAAAGGAAGCTTGAAGGAAACATGAAGGCTTGATGGCTTTTACAGGTTAGGCCCAGATGGGTGCTGTGTCTGTTCCAGCTGTCTCATTTTCTGAATTGTCTGTCATGAACCTCACTGTAAAAAGCACGGACATTGTAGGAGCAGTGCGAATTGCCAGAGTGTAAACACGTTCACTTATGATCTTATTTATTCAGCTGAGTCAATCATTGCTGTTTCAACAAGCCCGGTGCTTTTCTACTTCCAGGCCCATTTGCAGAAATTGCCACTGCACTTTTCCCTCAATAACTGAGCTTTACAGCAAACCACGAAAGAGACCAAAATCTATTGAAGAGAATTGCACAAAGGAAATTATTTTTTGCTTACACTCACTCAACAAATTAAGAGCTCTCACGAGGAGCTGAGCAGTGAAAATGCAGGGGAGGCGGAGCATGAAGGACATTTCTGCGGGGGGGGGGGTTCTTGGACTCACCTGCTCACCAGTGTAGTTAATCATGGTCTTCAGATCTGTACCATTCAGAATAGACACCTGCAGAACAGCAGCAACATATGGTGAGCGTCTTTTTATAGGCTCTAATATAAGCACAGTGTCTCGTATGGAATTCACTACAAAAATAATCCCCACTGTGATGATATCACGAAGGCTGTTTTTTTAAATTATTTTATTTCATTTTCCTGTATCAGACCCAAGTCTAAAGCCACGATATCTCATTCTAAAAAGGACCGAAATGAAAGCCAAAGTAAGAGTGATGATTAAGCTTTCTTACCGAACCATAAAGCATGAGTCCTTTCGGGACACCAGCCACAAAATCTAATAGGAGCACAGAGAGACGAAGCATAAAGATTTAGGAGGGAAAATACACAGGTCAAGCTCAGCAGGAGGACAAGAGAATTCCAGTATTGATGACTGGTTCCTGACTTCAGTTCCTGTTCACTTCAGTTGTAATATTTGCATTGCTATGTAACTGCCCTTGTGTTTTTTACTTTCCATATGTCTCACCTAACATGGGCCATGTGGGTACATAACCTGTTTTATAGACTTACCTTCTACCTGATCACCACTGAAATCCCCAACAGCAACGGAGTAGCCTGGAGAAGCACAAGAGTACACACATCATCCTCAGCTTGCATGGCCAACAAATGAAGGTATGTGTTAATGTGCATTTTAGTCAGCCTCTCTTACCTTGGTAGCTGTCATCATGTTCGGCCTGGACCTGCTTGGTCTGGATCTGGCCTTCCACAGACTGCATGAAATAGCCTGGGTAGTACGCTTTGATGATGTCCTCCTTAGCTGCAGAGATCACCTGACCTAAAGTACGACCAAAAAGAGAAATGGTGTTGACGATCAACTTGACAGGACATTTTGAAGCTTGGGCTTCCTGATTTTCTCATGGTTGGTTGGTATGTCCTACATACCTTGCCAGAAGTAGCTGCCCGGCCCTCCCAGTACCACTTTACCATCCTGAAAGATGAACCAAGCAAATCACTACACTGGACAAAGAGAAGATTATCACAGATGATCTGTTGTTTGCTGATAAGAACATAGTTTTTACCGCTGTGAAGTCGGCGCTGAATCCTCCCTGACAGTATCCTTGTCCCCCCGCCTCACTGATCTCTGAAACACAAGAATGAATGTATGTATGTGATCCAGAACCAGATCTTCTGCTTTCAAGACATTACACTGCATCAGCAAATAAAATTCAGCTACAATCATAATTTTCATTCATCCGTGAGGAAAAATAGATCAGTGTGAGAGAGGTGATGGTTACCTGTGCGGCATGGAGCGTACTCCACAAATTTGGTGAAATTACGGACTGAGAGGTAGCAGGTTCCTGTAGCGTCAGAGTGGGGGACGTCTTTTTCAGTCCGCCAAGAGTAGAGAGGGGCGCAGGCCTGGGGTACAGAGAGGAGGTGGAGAAAGATGGGGATTGGCGGGGAGGAAAGAAGGGGTGGGAGGAGATGGTGGTGATGAATGGGATGAGCTTTAACATGGGAGATGTTTTTTCAGTTGCAACAACACCCTGGTGAACTCAGGAGGACACCCAGGCTGAGGTCAGTGGTACATCTGGAGCAGGGTAACCACGTAACTCAACCCAGGTCACAACCCATACTATCAGACCAAACAACAGGCGGCTCAACTTTGATGCTACTTGGGGGGTGGGCACATAACATTTCTTTATGGTGAGTCGAGACTGGAGGTGAAAATTGGACCTCAATGACAACAACCTAATGCACAGTAATGTGAGAGACAAATTTCTGAAAAGGAACATACACTTTCCCCCATGACGTCAGAGTGAGACATCTCTTCAAGAGAACGTCTCTCACAGCCATGTGGCCAGGCTTCAATGAAAGTCCTGATCATCACGGTGGAGCAAAACTGAAACTTTAGGCCTTCCCTTCCCAACCCCCTCAGTCATTTCTGAAAAGGTCGCCTTACCAGAATTGTGTCACCATGGGAACGCACGGTGGCGCCGAACCATTGGTGGGACTTGAAATCAACCTGGTGTTTCGTGTCATTGAGTGAAACAGTGCGATCCCCTGGGAAAGAAAACACAAGAAAAGGACACTGAGTGATAGGACTGTGATATAACATGCTCTCTGCCTCCCCCCTCCCTCCCAAACCCTTGGAAACATCTGGACAATTGGCAGAAAGCAGGCTCTGAGACTCCAGTTAGATGATCTCTCATGCAAAGATGATCAGAGTGAGAATTTGAAAAGATGATATTTGCCACACATTGAGGAGAAAGTAGTTCTCTTAGCTTGCCTGGGCTTGGGCTGGCCCAGCTTAACCTCGCTGACCTTTTACTCTGTTTGACCACCTGGCCACTAACACTGATCTCCCTCATCAACACTTTGACAGCAGCAGGTGACATGACAGATGGTCTGGGAGTCAGGTTTAAAGACAACTTTATTGGAAGACAGATATTACGTATGTGCTGCAGTGGAGATTGAAATCCAAACAAATTGATTTGGCAAGGAAGTCACGTGACCGCTGCGTACATAGCTGGCATTTCAGTGTAAGAGCTGACATCTATAAGGGGAGTGCAAATGTGAGGTGAGGAGCCACTCCTCCCTCACTTTTCACAGTCCCTAGACTCATTTCCCCACTAGACTTCATGAAACCACAGGCGTGTTGCTAAAGAGCAGGCCAGCATCTCTCAGAAAGTGAGGAAGAGATCATGACCTACATGAATGTGAGGAAAGCAGGCCGTGTGTCAGGCCTCCGTATCCATGCCTCTCCACGCCCCTGGTCTTTCTTCCAAGCCAACTAGGCAGCCTGGAGCTGGGGGTGAAGGCCCCGCTCCGTGCCTTTGTGGAAACAGCGAAGGGGCTGGGGTCCAAGGAAAACATACACACTCTGGCCCGGGCTTCCTCATAGCAACCTCCCCAGTAATCTCTGTTTAGGCACACACTTCTCCCTCTCTTCCTCTGTTTTCATTTTCAATATTATCTCCATATTCCTATTCATTTTTCTTACACTATCACGCCCATGTCTACAACCCTCTTTCTCCTTTTCTTTCAGGGAGCGCCGCCTCCCCTCCCCCAAGATGGTAAGCAGAGAGATTATAGTTTTTTAATAACCCAAGTGTATTTCTGCTTAATCTCCATATCTGGGCTTTCCTGCTGGAGTTATTCATCGTGGTCCAACAGCAGCCAGCCCTGCCCCCAGTGTGTGTTAATAGTTCAGAAGTCCATGTGTGAAAAGAAGTGCTTTAGCCATACAGGCAATAACATGACCAGCACTTCAAGCGGCTCCTTATAAGCTTGTTACATTAACTAATCTGCCTTAGCAGCATGCTACGTCTTCGTAAGGCATACACCTTCTTAATATTTTCCTAACTCAGGGGTCTTTGTTTGGGTAAGGCCAATGCAAAGCCACCAGGGGAAGGTGGAGGGTGAACACTGACTGTGTTGGTTTGAGTCATGTTACCAAGGCAGCAAAGTCCTCTGGTGATTTATACTGCACTATGATCAGTTATCTCACCGCATAAAAGAGAAGAGGTGGATAAAAATAACCGTCTAAAGAAGCTAAGCTAAGGTCTCACGTGACAGCATTAGTTCTAGCATTAGCTCGGTGCCACTATAAGAGGTGATGAAAAGTTGTGTTTGTTGTCTGAGGGGCGTCTGAAGGCAGCCAGCTGGAGTCACGTGAAACGCTCTCTGATGAAAACAGAGGAGGGGAGACCCAGAGTCGGGCCACAGCTACGTGTCATCTGACCGAAGTCCCTCATGGGAGGCCGGTTAGCGCCGTGTGCTGATGTGATGCGGTGCCTGGCCCAGTTTCCCGTGGGACCGGCAGAGGAGTGTGGGGGTCTGGAGTGCATCCATAGCCTTAACTCTCGCCTTTGAACTGTGTGTGCGAGGATGGCCATTAGTGGGGGTTAGAACCTCTCGTTGTGAGTGAGTGTGTGTGTGTGTGTGTGTGTGTATTTTTGTGTGTGTCAGTGTGGTAGAAGACAAATGGCCAAATTCACTCATCACATCAGCTGCCCCTGTGGGAGTACAGACAGCAGGAGAACAGAGGGGGGACAGAACGGAGGAACAGGGCTCTGGTTTCTCCCTCTTTCCTCCTTCCCCTCTCTCCCTCTGGCCCTCTCACCCTCCCTCCCCTTCCTCCCATCCTGTATGTGCCCCACTCACACCCTCCCTACTGCCCTCACAACCCTCTCCCCCTCCTCTCCGATCCATAGACAGGCTCTTATCTCAATGGAAGAGGAAGTAGATGGGAGGGGGCCTCTGGCCACTTTGACCCAATTAGTTAGGCTAATTAAGAGGGTCTGTAGCCCGTGGGTCAGAGCTCAAACACACCAAGAGACAGCAAGACCTATGACACCACTTCGTTCTAGGAATATATACTAAGTCCCAACACTTGAGTACAGGATAAAAAAATAATGTGGACGTACTCCTTCACTCAGGCATTCATAGTGGAAAAAGTTTTCTAAAAAGAAAAAAAAAAAATCAAAACTGCCAGCATCATCACCGAATGTCTTTTTTTTATTGCTCTAACATTTACTATCAGGATTGGCAAATAAAACAGTCATAGCATTAAATGTCATCCATGTAACAGCTGTTTGGCACAGGCACATTTGCATGCAGATGTCCATGTATTGAGTGTTTGTGTCTCCACTTCACTGCGGCTCTGCCATGATCCAGATGTCGGAACCGGCTCTGGCACTCTAATCAGCTCCTTCAAAGTAAGTTCCTTAGAAAAAAAAACCGAAGGACGCTCTCTGACAACCCAGGGGACTAACCTTCACCATGAGGCCTCGCCGCTTGCACATGACATCACTCCCTGTGGACTCCAGCCAGTACCCAGGGATGCACAACACATTTTTTATGTCGTGAGGAAAATGGTGGAAAACTAGCAGAGAGATACCAAGCAGGAGGCTAGAGAAACTCTCCATATTATGGACAGTAAATTAAGTTGAGCTCACAATACTAAGCTTTGATTTCTCCACAGTAACTGTCCCTCTACATGTGTGATTCATCCTGTTTGTGTGCATGTGTGTGTTTTTACTTAAAAGCTAGTCACTACACAGTCTTCCTCACTTTGCCGTGGCTCCATTGTTCTATACAGACTGACGGATGCTCTGTGAACACACTGACATATGAATCCACTCATTAGTCAACCTCACGCACTTCCTCCTGTTCTCCTAAACTACCTCACCTAAATCTGACTCACCTTTAGTCATTTTGTCCAGACCAGCCGTGCTGTCTCACCTGTCATACAAACAGGACATTTCTTTGTCTGACCTATTTGTTTATTGGTTGCTTATCTCACTACAGCTCCCGGGGGCAAGGCAACACAAACACGACCTGGAGGAAGGAAAGAGTATCCTTCAAAAAAAAAACAAAAAACTCTTCAACACCCCATTATCCTTTTCATCCCCGAACAGAGGACACAAACAGGAAGAAAGGATCATCTCGAGTCCAGGAGCCAGCGTAGCCAACAACAGTTCAGTGGAGTGGAACGGTGACGCCTGATCCAGGCCTGCTGCTGACAACAGGAGCAGAGAGGAAATGCTCCGATGGCTTCAAGAGAGCACAGAGCAGCAACAACACTCAGACATTTTAAGAGTTTGAACATCGTCTTCAGTTTCTCATCCTCTCAAGCAAGCAGTTAATAAGACTGTATCAGGGCTGTTTGACTGCACATTTAATCATAACGAAAGCTTTTGTTTGGCAACAGTATAGATGAATACAATATTCGTTGGCAGCTGGATTAAAAAGCCCCAGATGTTGGATTCTCCTAACACTACATTACATTACATTACAGATGCTTTTTTAAAGTTTTTTTTTGGGGGGGTGGGGGGCATTTTTCACTTTTACTGTGATAGATGCAGTGAAAGAGAGACAGCAAAGTCAGGGAGAGAGAGGGGATGACGTGCAGCACAAGCATTCAGGTCGGACTCAAACTCAGGCCGCTGCAGTTGGGAATAAGCCTTTATGGTACGCCCTCTACCAGGTGAGCTACCAGGGCGCCCCTCGCAGACTTACAAGTGAAGGACAACACTTAAAGCTTAAGTGCAGCAGGAGACCTTGGTGTGAGCACTAAGTGCCATGTCTATTCAGCAAGTGCAAAGAGAGCGGGTAAAGGAGTGCACCAGAAGTGCACCGCATGGATGCACAATTTGTCTGGGTGTACATAAGGCTTACCTTCAGTATCAAACTCAATGGTGTGACAATCTGATTGGCTGAGGCTCCATGGGCAGTAGAATACAGATCCTCCCTGTGTGACGTTTACCTGCCTCGTGTCGGCCTTGGGAGCTCCAATCACCACACTCACGCTGCGAAGACAGACACACAACATGCTGTAAATCAAATGTTACAAGTTCACCAAATCCAAGTCTCTTTATTAAACCATTGCTAAGGTTTCTAGCGCCCAACCTGGCCTCAATTAAAAATTGCATTCCAGACCTCCCACTTGACAGCTTTAAACATGATGCGGTGTGCACATTTTACCGCATTATAGCACGCTGTATTCTGACTCAGAAGAGAAACATTTTAACAGGCTGCAGCACCGTTTTACATAATCTCTTAGAATCAGGAGAAGCTGCTTCTATGACATGTGTGCATGTGATGTTCACAGACGCACTCATTCCACTTGTGTGCGGTGGAGAAACTCTCACACTGTCACACATGCAGCCCTTTGGGGCACATTCAATAGGAAAACAAGAAAGCAGACAGGCTAAGTGGAGTCACACTCTTGTTTCTACAGCTGCCACACTTAAACATCCATGTCCTTGGAGCTACACTGTACTGCTGCAGGAAGGGAGGCCAAGCACTTCACCAGACATAGAAAGAATCAGCGAGGTTACAGGTGCGTCCAAGACTGCAGACATGTTTGATGTACGTCAGAGATGAAAGGGAAGAAGAGAAGGCAGAGAGTGGTGAGACATTAAAAATAGGAAACCAAGATTTGGGCATGGTTAAGTTGGCAAAGTAGATAATGTGTCTTAAGTGGATGATTTAGCCATTACCTCATTCTGGACCCACTTGACCTGACAAGACACAGTGGCTGGCATTGATGTGGGTAAAGGAGGAATGGGACCATTATGACCAGACAGTGTCTAGGGGGCTTCAAAACAGGAAGAGCACACCCTTTCCTGCCCCAGATCTTCCAATAGTGCATGAAAGTTTACATTTTGGCTAAACTTAGCATCCTGCCCCCAGGGGTGACAACTCAGCAGGGTCCAGAGGAAGACGAAGAGCCAGCATGAGTCAAACAGCAGTTAAACCGTGCAATATTCCAAGGCCCTGCAAGCCATGATAATTAATCCCACTGAACCTATTTATTACCTCGGATGACAAAACATTACGAGATGTCTCATGGAAAAAATCTAACAGAAGTAGGCCAGGGCGTGATGGTGGTCAGTGCAAAGCTTTCACATTATTTCATTTGAAAACTGTGGGAGAACAAAGGGAAGGCCACAGAGCAGGAGGTAGGAGTTTAGTATTACACCGTTACTGTGGCCGCAGTGCCTCAAAAGAGATACAGTACCATGCCAATTCCAAATGTGGAGCAGAAACGTAACAGTTTGTGTTGGAAGAGAGAAAAAGAAACAAACCAGCCTGACTTGGAAAGCAAGGAACAGTGTCCCCCCTTTTTATTTCTGACCACATGTGCAGACGCAGGAGTATCCCAGCAGAGCAGTAGAGCTCCACCTGTACAATAATCTAAATCACAGAGAGGCTTCCTGATACGGGAACTTCGCATGATACGGTGCTCAACAACAAGTCAGCACGCACCATCACCTTCAGGCCCTGCAAATATATCATATAAATAATATTAATAATAAATATATCATCAAAAATCATTTTAATACGTTTCAGGCGACCTTTCCTGTGCAATAAGTCTGAAAAATGTCCTGATGCGTCTATAGCGAAAAGCAGATTATTTAGAAATAATCTGAGGGCGAGCATATGCCTGCAATAAGCGACACTACTGCAGGACCATGAACATGACAACACGGAAATTGGAAGCCACAGCATCTTTTGTTGAATCAGATCTGAACAGAGTCCAGCCATCATTGGCCGTGGCAGCTTTTCAAAAGGAAAAAATAAATAAATGCAGGAAATAACAAAACAAGCAGATCATGCTTTAATCAGCAAGTTGGCAGCCGAAGCAACTTTTCACTACCTTACCCAGATACACGCAGATGTGCAGACACACAATCACACACAAGCACAGATTGATAGCGATCTGAAAGTGCAGAAAATGTGGGAGAATTAGCATTTAATGGGCCTCTATCTGGCGAGGATCAGTCTACTTCGAGCTGGCATCTCCCCACCCCTTCTCCTTATCTGCTAACTGTGCACTGAAAAGGTAGAGCTTTTGTATCATTAGCATTTAATGAAGCTTTAGCTGCAGTCAGCTGAGTGCTGCATAACAAATTCCTTTGTGAAAAAAAAAGTAGGGGCTCTAAGGGCGTGTATGCAAATATATGTAATTAGGAGGGGGCGAGAAAGCCTCAGTTGTTCAGCTGAAGGGCAGACAGGCTCATTGGGTTGTTTTCAAACCACAGTAAACCAAGTGAGTCTTGACAAAAGACTGTTGATAGTGGGAGTGAAAGCAGCACCATCACAGGTTTGATAGGGACCACAGCAGGCAGCAGGACAGCCACGCTGACAGATGTAGCTCAGTATGCATCTGAAAAGTCACTCCAGACTGGCTACTCTGCTCCGCTCACTGAAATGTTTTGGCTACAGGGGAATTAACCCAATCTTCACTTGGCCATTTGTCAGTTTTCACGTTGCTATGGACAAATACATTTCACAAGAGAGAGACTTGAGTAACGTCCTCACTATGGGGAATGAGAGGCATCAGCGGCTTCACCACGTCTAGAATTCGGTCGACCCAAACCAGCTGCCGTACAGCAGCCACTAATGACCTCCACTGACAATTAAGCATTAATTAAACTACAGTAAGTGATTTGGGCTGCAAGTAAGGAATGCATAAACAACAGCTTCACTGCAGCTGAGGACTGGGGTTTGTCTCATTTGAAGCTCGAGCAATCAGAGGACACCACACCATAATTACCAGACAACCACGACTTTATGTGGGGATGAGGAATTAGGGATAAAGCGCAGTGCTGCAACTTGCTGATGGGACACTATCTTGAGGAGCTATAGCTCATACAGTCTATGGTGAGGTTACAGAAGGAGGTTTTCAGAGGGCAAATTCCTCTGTTACCCCCTCCCGTTCAGTGCAAACACACCCCTAACCCCCCCGTTGCACATTTAATTGTCTTCCTTCCAGCTGCAAAAGCTGATGTCACTTGAACACTATTATAAGTGCTTTCAGCTAGAAAGAGAGGGAGGAAAAAAAATTGCATTCACATTTGTTAAGCATGCCAGTCACCATCTGCAGTCATAAACATGGTTCAATGAACAATATGGCACAGGCGCATGGGGTGGGGGGGTGGGGGGGGTGGCCTTCAACCCTCAGCAACACCCGAGTAAAACATGCACACTGGCCCATGGAGTTTACACTGAGCTATCAACACATGCTTAAACACTGAAGTGGTTCCATATCAGTAAAAGAACTCAGATGCAGTGACCTGATCTGAGCCAGAGGCAGCTCTTGACCTTCACTGCTCTCATTCCTGCAGAAGTCAAACGGAGCACACAAAAAATACAGCAAAATAGATCTCCTTCCCTTTGAGTGTGAAGGATCACGTCGGCAACAAAATTAAATGACTCCCGGATCAGTGGGAGTGGAAATATAGAGCTGGACATGTTCAACAAATTAATGAGTACTTGACGCTGCAGGATGATGTCATCCTATAGCAGCTATATTGACTTTTCAAAGCCTGCGTGGGCACTTAAAGTGAGATCAGCTGAATGACAGAAATGAGAGGTACCAGGAGTATGTGATGACTTATTCTAGACCACATGGAGCCACACGAATAGTCTCACGTCCTCTCAGAGCCAAGGCCAGACAGAAGCTGTTTGATTCCTTAAGGCTGCCATATGGACGAATGTCTACTCACACACACACACACACACCACATACACACATGTTCTCAGCGCCGCTGTCCAGGAGCCTGAAGATGATGAGAGTAGCAGTGCCTGCTGGGATGGCGTGTGCTGACTACAGAGAGTCTACTGTGCTGAGATGAAGCCACATCTTTTTGCAAGCGGTCAGATGGTACTGTGTGGAGCGAGCCGCGTCCTTTATAACAATTTATAGACGTCCCCACATGCCAGGCTGAACTTGAGAAGGAGCCACTGAGATGTGAACCGGCACCAGCCAGCGTTGATCAGATAAACAGTCCAGGCTGTTAAGGATCTGATCTCACTAGGACCACAAGATCATTTCCTCAGCATCTTCAAAAGGATAAGAGTGTTGGGCAACAGGTGGCCTGCAAATTACAAGTGCCGTGAGCCTTGTTCGCCAAAATATGTTGCTTATTGTCACACGGGAATAATGCGTGGATATCCGAAGGCGATTCAAAACTATGGCTGAGACTCGCTGATTTTACGCCACGCCGCAGCTGGGGTTGGGACGTACTAGTCTGGTAACTGAATTAGCAAGTTGACACCAAGCTGATTTTGAAATTATTGTTTTTACTTTCAAACCTTTCAGCAAGGAACAATCATTGTGTAACAGCACTCTACAGTCCTTGTGGGTGTTTTCCCGCACAGATAATGTGTGAGAACCAGCAGCTGTTTTGTGAAAACCACCAACTACAAAAAGCCTTTCACAAGTGGCAAGTGAAATAAAATGTAAACATCCTCCTACTGCTGCTGCAAAATATCAAAATGACCCATGCACTCTCTCATACCAAACTGCAGCCCACCACCACCACCACCACCCCTCCTCCCCCTTTCACACTCCAACTGTCCTAAAATCCTCCTGCAGGGAGTTTAACTGCTGGTGGTTCACACCTCTCCACAATGCCCACGTCAGGGGGTCCGGTCCTCTCACCTCAGGATAGGGAGGCTGTTGTATTAAAGTTGGTGACGGGGGGTTGAAGCAGCTGCTGAAACACTTTGTCTGTGCACCCAGACCCCCCAGCCACACCCACACACGCATGCATACAAACACACACATTCATGGACAGTAATGGCCAGAGGTTACGTCTTATTTCCATCTCAAATATGAGAACTGATGCTAATTTGAATTTCAGCCAGATGAATTTCTTAGTGCACCAGCGGACAATGGCGTCATTTGCTTATTGCTATATAAAGGATAGCTTTTATCAAGTTACTAGAGATGTGAGTCATTTCATGACCTGGGGTTAAAAGAAACCAGACCTGCTGGCAGTCAAGAGATTAAATCTAGCAAAGTATGAGTCAGGACGACCCTGACCAACAGCCAACTCCATCCCAAAGCAGACGTGAAGTCCTGGGGGCATTCCCAACTCAATACTGCAGTCGTGACGGCAGGGTCCACAGGCCCTTTAAACACATCGTCACCATCCACACTGACATCTTTTTCCAGTGAAACACACACAGGCTCATTATTCAAAACCCCCTTCCACCAACAGACCAGTAAAAGCTTCGACAGGCACTTTATGATTGAGACAGACTGCAGGGTAGCCATGCTAAGTATATCCTGACCTTTACAGCAACAGATATTAATGTTCCCAACCTACTGGCCTGATTATCATGAGTGCATACGAAGTTTGACAATAGAAAATTAAAGAAGCCTTTTCACAAGTCCAATAAATAAAGAAAGCATTGAGTCATACTAAAAAGCTCCTCCAATGGAAAACAGTCAACAATTTCTGCCGTTAGACAAAGGGCCCCATTGTCTGCAGGCAACTACAAGAACCTGGATGAAGAAAAGCTTGGCAGCCCGAATATACAAGCTGCACTCCTGCAGCTCAGACACTTAGTGGTTTGATTTAGAAACAGGTCCCTCGAAAAGGACACCGCTGAAAACAATAACAGAAATGAGACTGATCTTATATGGAGAGGGACCTTGGTGTAGACACAGAGAAAACACTGCTGCGTTAGTGGCCAAAGGAGACCCCAGTCCAATGTCAATATTAGTTCAACTCTAACCCTGTTTGAGAGGAGAGTGACCTACACGGACCGGCTGACCTCGGCATGTGCTCGTCATGGCCAAACCATCCGTGAGCTAATTCGCATCACCGACATGTCACTCAAACACATGCATGGACTGGAATATATTACTTTCTCCACCACAGGGTCCTCCGTTACTTCACACTGATATAGCTTTTTACTGACGTGGAATCATAAAGCTCCAAAAGGGGTTTGAAGAATTTCCTCAAAAGTCCAACAGAGGAGCTTTCCAACATCTTCCGTCACTCTCTCTGCCTTCACTTTTGGACAGGCATCAGAAGCTGTTTCATCCTTTCACACACTCCAGGCCAGGTCTGTTATTATTTACAGCCCCTGACCTTTGACCCTTTCTATCTAGGTATGGTCCACTCCCTTATCCCTGCTTGGCACTGGAGAAAGTCAAAGCAGAGTCAGTTACTGTTGTTTGATTAGAAACTGCTTGAGGAGAGTGTCAGTCCTCAGAAGTCCTCCCCGCGATGCAGAGGAGGGCATGCGTGGTGACTGACATACAGGCAGTTCAAACTGTGAGGAGTTCATCTTCTCTCAACGTGGAATAACATACACACCCATGAGGGGACCGTATATCCTCCTGCCCTTCCTGTGTGCATCTGAGGAGAGCCGTCACACAGTTCACAGACACTATCCTCAGGCGTTCTTCCATGGTGGGCTGTTTGCCAGCGTCCAAACTTAATTTTATTATGCCGAAGGGCATGACAGACCCTCATATATAAACTCGTTGTCAGGGATGAGCGTCCATGCAGGAGAAAGTAAGTCTTTGTGTTTGTGGGGCTGACAGGGGCATTTATGGGAGGAAGAAGTATTGTCTTCGCTTGTCTCTGCTCCTACATCTGCCATCACTCTTGTTTCACTAACGCACCACAGCAGTCTGACCAGTGATGTACTAAACTTTTTGTAAAAACAGCAATAATTTCACTTATGAGGTCGGAGCCAGGCTCACAGCAGCTCATCCTGACAGGAATAAACTCCCGGTGCATCCCTCAAATGACCTCACCACCCGGGATTCCAGCTACTCCCCCACTCCCTGGGTCTCCAAAGCGTGGGCGATGATGGTGCGATGGCAAAACCAACAGATAACAGAAACTCATTTCACGACTCGACTGATATGTTTTGATGTGTCGACTTCTAAGAAAGACTGTGGATGAAAAGTGGCACGTACATGTGGTTTGCAGATAAAGCGATGAATCATGGTCTTAAATCTGCTCGCTCATACTTTGTTTGGTTTGACATTTGACTTCTGAATACATATCATCCACAGGGAAATTACAGGGCACTGGGCTGTAGGAAGCTACACTTAAACATTATTCTTACCCTGCACACAAAAACCTTTGTCTCATCTCCTTCTGCGCAAGTGTAGAAAAGTTCAGATTAAGTCATCAGTAAGATGACGTCTACTGTCTCATACTTAATGGAATGAGGAGATGGTCGGGAGAGGGGCTAGACAGTGGGGTGGGGAGGGGTGGGGAGGGGGGTCGAGGGGATAGATGAATTAAAAACCCTGGAGAATGACATCAGTGGGGTCCACGCATATAAGCCTCACATACTAAATCATACCACTCTCCTGCAGCCCCTTCTTCTCAGGCAGAGAAATGAACAGCAAGAGCAGCAGGCTTTTAAAGAGTCAGTGGGGGCCAGGGGAAGAGGGGGGAAATCTCCCCATGTCTGAGTGTCTGACGGCCAGGGAAGCGGGGAAGAGAAACAGGGGGAACTAGAGCTGCTGCTGCTGCTGCTGCTGGCGGCCCACTCGGCACAAAGCCCTTCCTCAAATCCCAGCATGTTGGCTGCTTCAACGGTGGGCCGAGACACCTTTGGTGCTCCGCAGACAGGAAGTCTGATCATGTCTGAGTGAAAACCTTGACTGCGGCTACATGACCTTTTGTTAATGATTATTACAATTACAGGGTTGGGTTGGGTCCACAGCTCACCAAAACCTACTGAATGCATAGCAGCACAAAATGCAAATCTTTCAAATTAACCCATGCCTTGCTTTTTCTCCCAGTCCCAGTTCATACAAAGACCACATGCTCCAGTCTGGATGCGCCACAGTATTATTTTCTCCTCAGACTACTAGGGTATTAGACCTGACCACAGGCATGTCATGCTTGAGTTTAAGTCCAACAAATGACTGATAGCAAAATCTCTTAAGGAGGAATGCTTGAGACAGTGGTAGCCTGCTGGGTGTCACAGAGATCACATCCCCACAGAGCCAGGAAGCATCAAAATCAATCATTTCACCCAAATAAGATGTGATTGCTAACGGCTGCAGTTAACAGGCTTTTTCCCTGGCGTTTCAAAGCGAGGGGAGATTAAGAGGTCAGAATTAAATGTCATTTTGTGAGGGGCAATGAGATTAGGGTTTGAGGGCGATTCCAAAAGGTTCAGTTATTTCTCTGGATTCATCCTTTTTTTTATGATGAAACCGCCACTCTTTTATATTGCCATTATCCGGGCTGTAAGAGTCATTTAGAACATAAATGCAATTTCCTGAACATATTCAATTACAGTGAGTTGTATGCAAGCTGAGGGTGTGTGCGCTGTGCGTAAAGAATGTGTCCAGGAGGCACAGTATGTAGGCTACTCGGAACCCCGATTTAATATCAGAGACAAAAGACCATCCCACAAATGTATTGTGTTCTTTTCCTATTGGAAACTTGCTCTGTTACTTTAACAGGGGAGTTGTAAATGTTCTGAAGTCTGGCAAAAAACAAAAGCTCCGACACAGACCAATGGAAAGTTTGCACGCTGCGCGCAACATATTTGTGTACAACTGGGCATCGTGAAGTGCCCAGAGGAAAATAATACACAAATGTCTTAGACCTTTACTGGAGCTTCCTTCTGAAACCCCCTGACTCTATGTTTTACTTTAAAACATTTGTTATGCCACTTTATTATTTCTGTGTCAAAGATTCTCACCTGGCGGAATCAGCCAAATAAAAGTCAACAGCATATCCGAAGTAGCTCCCTTTAGGTCCGCTGTAAACAGTTGGATTCTCCACGTCCAAGTTGAACGCCTCGCAGACAGGCCGAGAAAAGGAGAGTAACAGCCCGATGGTACAAAGAACTGAGCGGGCGACGGGGGCCACCATCCTCGGCGTCTTTACGCAAAACCGTTCCAATCCCATTTTTTTTTTTTAAGAATAAATTAATCCGCTAAAGTTTGTTCTCAATGGTGAAAATGTCCCAGTTTCCGCGCTTTCGAGTCAGCAGATCAAGCCTGAAAAACAGTGGCGGAATATGGCTAAAACTGCATCCCTGTAACTCTAACCGGCCAGTATCTCATTAGTGCTCCGTCAGCTCCTCTCAGCGTCCTCACTCCTCTCTCCGCTTCTCTCTCTCCGCTTCTCCCGAGGCCCACGCCTTCTCTGCTCACCTAATCATGATACATGAAGCAGGGAGTTCCCACACCCGTGACAAAGTTTGGAAGAGGAGGAGCCTGTGATTCCCTTGAAAAAAAAAAATTAGCAGAGGGCTCTTCTCATCCACTGACCTGTCTGGGAGTATATCTTTACCAATGCGGTGAAGATATGGTCACTTTTGCACCTTTGAGTCATACACTTTCTTATCAGGAACACTAAGATTATTAACCAGAGGAACAATCCAAAATTCTCCTTTTATCTCAGTTATCTTGACCTTTTTGAGACTGAAGGTGGTGTCAGAGGAGGCAGCCCGCTGGGTGATGGGAAGGTCAATGAAACTTCACATTTCCAACCAATACATGCTTGGCTATTTAGATGCCATTGCTGTCCTTGACATGATAATCTTGTGGATCTTTATCTCTTGAGGTTTTCACAGATTAGTCAGGAATTTAGACTGTTCAGAAGCACTGTTTATGTGTCCTTTGTGAGCATTAAAGGTCCCATATCATATAAGGTGACATTTCTTCCATGTCTTTTTTGATTATAAAGTAGGTCTAGATTCTATATTGATACTGTGAAGTATATGAGCACTCAGTCCTCGGGGAAATGCACACAGCCTGTATTCAGAAACAGAGCCTTAAGACGAGCCGTCAGGACTTCCGTAACTTTGTGATGTCACAACAAAGCAGTCACCACTCTCAGCCATGCCCCAAGCCCCACCCACCCAAACCCACCTTCCAGCATCGCAGGATTTGGCCTTTTGAGTGTTTGCCTGAAATCTGTTGTACTTTTATTCGATCACTCAGAAAACTGTCAGCCAATCAGAAGAGAGATTCAGAGTCTCTCTCTTCTGATTGGCTCACCAACCTGTTGGTACTAGAGCTCAAGAGAGAAGCCCGAGAGTGGAGATGTAAAACTACATTGAGAGGATTTTTGGTACTTAAAACTACAAATACATCATCTTATGATTATCATAACTTCAAATAAAACACAGAAAAAGTGTAAAACATGGGACCTTTAATAGCTTTCACCCCAGGTTTTCAATAATTATAAGGTAGATCTGTGTACAGTCTTGTTTTGCTAAAACCAGGAATATAAACTGCCACCGCTGCACTGGTCAAATAAACTTCCCAAGTGACTTATTTGTATAACGCCACAGTAATTATACCTTCATCACACACCCTTGGAACTAAATGTGTGATCCATATGTATTTCTATCTAATTACAGTGTCGATCTGATTCGGGCATACGTTGTCCCCTGGTGCTCTTGGAGGGGGTGTGGGAAGATTTCGTATTCCTGCCTCTGAGTCACATGAGAGCGAGGAAAGTGGTTAGGCTGCGAAAAGCAACTACTCACTGAAATGAGACCTTTAATAAACCAATCCAGGCCGGCTGGAATTAGTGACTGTTGGTTTAGCTGATTCACTTGAAGCCTCAGGGATTGAACACAGGGGCCAAATTTGGCTGTGTCGCAGTAGCAACATGAACTCTCTGTCAAGTGCTGCTCGTATTTATAACTGGACTGAAGCTCCCCGACACAGAGAGCGAGGTCTGACTGTAGAGTGATGGGAGTAGTCCAGAGTGACTGGGGAGGGGGCAGTTCACAGCTGTTGAGGGCACTTGATGGTTCAAAGCCCTAATCCTGCAGGGGTCTCATTCTGTTTTTAGGTCCTCAGGATGAGATCGTAGATGAATGAGAGCCAGAGTTCAAGGCATGGTTGACAGAAAGACAGATATTATGTAGCCCTCAGAATGATTTGGTGTCCAAACTTTCCCACTGAAGTCATGATTTGGTTTTCAGAATGAATATCATTCGCAAACTGTGTAATGGAAAAATGTGAATGGGAATCTGTCACAAACATACTGATGAATCAGATGCTGGGCATGTCAGCTCATGTCACTTTAATTTTTGTTTTTGGATAGTCTGAAAATTTTAAGTCATAGTCACCTTCATATAGTCCAGTGACCTCATAAATGAGGTCAGTCAGAGGGCAAGCAAATACTCTGTAAATAGATAATCGTCATATCAGCTCTTAGTCACTGTCTCCTCTGCCGTCTGCCTAATTGCGCAGCACAGCTCTTATGTTATCGAGCCGCCCACAGTTATCTATCTGACCTCTCAAAGGATCAGGATTTGCCAGGAGGCAGGAGAAATAGTTCTTTCAAGTGTTTTGTCTCTTCTTTCTCATCACACACGTCTGTATGTGTGTCGTTCCAGTAGCAACTTAACCTACAATCCAGTGTGTACAAGTGTGTTCCGTTAAGCATATTTTGTGTGTGAAGCCGGAGCCTGGCCTGCTGGCTAACTGAACAGTATTTTCCATCTCGCTCCTACTGTGATTTCCGTTGAAAAAGGGGGTGTGGTTTTATTCCAATGCTTCTGCTTTGACATCATCACTCAGCCGCTATGGCAACAGATCTGAAGTGCAGCAAAACACTTATAGAACATTTCACAGAACTCTACACAGCCGGCCAGCTATTTTAAATATAGAGCTGACACACTGGCACTTCTGCAAAGCTAGGCATATATAAATATGTGTATGTACATGCATGCAAGGACACACACATATATGTGCACAAACACATACACTGACCTTCTTCCTCTTTGGTGACTGAGCACATGTTTTCCAATATAGTGGGACATATTATTAATAGCGCTACCAGATTTTAGACATGCATATGTTTAAAAAGTTGTATAGAGCCTTTTAGGGTTCCAGAGGTAACTGCGTGAAGTCTGATAAATTGCCTTAAGTGACGCCACTTGAGTCGGTGCTGACTACAGGTTTGAAAATGGAAAAAAAATCTCAGGATGTAGAGTTAGAAAGATTTTACCTTACTAGAAATCTATAGCCTGCTCCTCAACTCCGCTTGAAGCTAACAGCTGGAGGCTAATGAGCTGCTACTGGCATAATACACGCAAATCTCTAAACCAAACATTTATGTCAGTTAGGTTGCATTGTGGGTAATGTAGGTGCCAGATTTTGACAAGAAAGAAGAATGTGTGATATTAAAAAGGTGCTATCTTTGGTTCTGCTGCACTAATTTTGACCCTTTTCTTTTTTTTTTTACTGTCCATCAGTGTTGTAGGAGTGCAATGCTAAATCAGTGCAGCACTCAAACTTTAAAATCAAGGTAGCTTGACTCTACTCAGAAATCAATCACTAAATCTATTTGCCACTTTCAAATGATCTTTAATCCCCGAGGCACCAGCCTGCACCCCTCCCTCATCTCATTTCTCTTTGGAGCACAAACAGTGGGCTGACACTGATGGGCGCTCCATGGGGGCAGGGTGGGGAGACACACTGATGGCTGCCATTAGGCAACTGTTAGCCTTTTAAGTCGCAGAATAAACACTGTTTTACCACTCGGGAACAGACAGCAAATAAAGGCCACAACAGGCAACTCGATAGGTTTGTACACACACAAGTCCCAACAATCAGGTGGATTTAACTTCTGTTTGTTCCTTGAAGCAGTTTGCCGTTTCCTTTCACATGTATTGGATTTGTTATTCATTTAGCTGTGGATAAAAAGTCTTGTTGAGCAAGGAAATTGGGGCCAACGATGGAAAATGTGGGGATATAGTGTTGTGAAAAAAAAGGTCAGCTCTATATGTCTTATAGAAGAATGGGCTTCTGTAGTTTAGATTCAAACCTCCTCTTGATCTAAATCCTAAGCCTGAACCTGTCTTGAAATGCCTTTCAAACACAGAGAACAAACTTTCCTTCCTTCCTCCCTCTCTTCCCCTCTCTGTCTCTCCTCAACTGTAGAAACGCAGTGATACACATCTTACAGACAGGAAATTCCTCCAATGTAAAAGCCAGCCTGGGCTTCCTGTTCCACCAGGTTCCTAGTCTTTGTGTTTCTGTTGCGCTCACACACAAACACACACCGTACATACATACATGCACACTCCCCTTTGCTTTCCCACCTCTGTTTTCTGCAACATTCCCCATGTACAAGGAGGAAGGGTTGTGAGGTGTTGCTGATTGCTCCAGCCAGTCTGAGACATTGCACACTGGATGACAGATTTGTCATGAGCGGTGGAAGTCCTGAGCTGGCCCGTGTTGCTGAGTGGACTGTCCATTGTTTTCAACACAAGCTCTTAGCAACGTAGTGGCTGAGTGAATCATATGATTGTTTTAGAAGGAGAAATCATCCCTGAGACTCCTTACAAGGCAAAGATCACCCGCCCTTCTCCATTATGGTTTCCTCTTGTGAGCTCTTACTGTCAATCCAAACAAATTGAGACAACGTGTGTGGGGAGCAAGATGATCTAAACAGTGTCCATTGTTTAGTTGCCTTGTTAAAACAGCCACAAAACGCCTGAAAACAAGCAGTTGTGTTTTTATGCACAGCTGCTAATCAGTCTGAGGGAGCAGGGCAGTAAAGCAGCAGTATGTGAGCTGCTGGGGAGGTGGGTGGGTGGGTGGGGGGGCAACCCCACCACTAGCTCCATCACCCTCATTCTACAGTCCATAACACACACAAGTGTCCCAAAACAGCAACTGTAACCTGCCTGCACATACAGCCAGCGCTGCGCTTCATGCAGTGTTTAGTCTCAGGCCTACCTCACTGATTTTGTTTGCTTAGAAACACAACATTTTAAGAGGCGGCATAAAATGCTTGACATCATTTAATGGGAGGTCACCGAGGCAGTGGCCAGGCTGATGAAGCAAGACAAGATGTAAGCACTCGGCTATGAAATGTGGGACAAGGTGGGCTTATGAGAAAATCCTCTTAATTACCATTAAAAAAAGCCAGCGAAACACTCTGTGTCGGACCAGGCAGTACTTACAAGTTATCAGGATGAAAGAACAACAAATAAACTAAAGGTCAAAACCCTTTTCATTGTGAAAACTTGCAAACTGGAATGTTTGAGTTGAACGATGACATTGAGAAAGACGTGTGCACAGCCAGTCGTCCAGTTTTGCATTCAGGTCCCGTGTTCAGGGTGTCATGTTTTATTTGGATGGCCTATTTGTCTCCCAGAGTAATGGTGCGCCCCCTGACCCCCCTCCTGTGTTATGCTATTGGGGCGGGTGCGTGCTGCGGGGCCGCCGCAAGGCCTTGGAGAGAAGGAATGCGGCTGTAAAATGTGAGTATCTGGGGGTACAGCAGGAGAGGGCAGTGAATCAGTGCGATCACTGGCCTCGGGTTATTGTTTCACACACACAACACACACGCACAACCATTCACACATTCCCTCCAATTTGCTGCTGTTGCTTTCCCACACCCACTCCTCTTGGCCAAACATGTTTGACACAATGTATATAAAAACAGACACACCCGGCTTCCCATGGCAAGAACAAACTGCACTTAAAGTGAAAATAGATAATTAACTAAGAATACCGTGTCTCCTTATATTCATAGACATGAGCGTAAACATTTTCTTTTTCATTTTTACAGCCGGATGTTATTGTTGCAAAAATGGCGCGGCCAGGATTCAGCCACTGCTGTTTTAAGCACATATATATTTGTAATAGAAGTTTTGATTAAAGGGGGGGCATCACTCTTTAATAAGGACTTTAGCTTCACCACTTGTGTTGTGACTTCAAAAATGTCACAATAATGAATTGTTGGTGGCACCAGTCGCCACAACACCATTGCAGTGACTTTCAACACTTCATCAGCTGAATGGTTGCATTTCCTCAGGAGACGCTTCCAGACAAGATTGATGGAACAACAATGATGGCTGACAGCACAAACAAAGGCTTCCCATAATGTGTCCTCTGTGCGTTTTGCACTGAGACTGGTAGGTGAGCAAGTGTTTTTGAGTGGAGTCATTTACTGTCATCATGTATCATCTACACTGCTAATATGGGTGTAACAAATAAACACAGTTTTGATAGATGCGAGTGGTTAAAGTGATGAGGTTATCTCTTCCTTCCTGTAAGCAAACTTTATCACTTTGATTTCTTTTTTTCACACAGCAATGCAGAGCAGGATCCTTTAACACAGCTTGCTCAATGCTTCCTGTTTTCTGTTTGCTTCATATATTAACAAGAGTCTGCAGCTCCTAGAGCGTCTACATGGGTTTACTTGAGTTTGCTTTTAGCTAAATGCTTACTTCAGCCAACATGCTCACAGTCACAACATTAACGTGCCTTGTTAAGCAGGTATAATGTTGGTGGGGGCTGTACACCAGATTTCATGGCAATAGCTGTTGAGATATTTCACAGAAAGTGTCGACATGTTGGTAGCACCACAGGATCAATCACAGGAGCTCCTCAGTAGTTAGGATTAATTATAGACCTATACAACATTTCATGTCAACACATCTAATAGTTGTCGAGATATTTCAGTCTGGACCAAAATGGTGAACTGAAAGACAATTAGACTGACATTGCCATCCCCTGTATTACATAAGTCTAAACTTTTAACATGTTGTGTTCTGGTAATCGTTATTATTCCCATTATCTTTCATCTGACTACTTCCTGAGGTATTGTGTGTTATGTCCTGTCCAGACTTTCCTTACCCAGGGCTGATGAACAGGGAAGTAGGGTCCTGAATTATGTGGAGGTCTCAAAAGAATGTACCATACTTCAGCTGCGTCGCCTACTGTAAACATCAAGGAACAATGTTTGGGATGGTGAGTCACAATGCCCATTAAAAAGCTACACCTATCCCCCATGACTCCCTTTAATCTGTCCTGCTCCTCCTTATAAGTCAATGTTGATATTAATGCTGTCCAGACCACCGAGGTGTTGCATGCACTTGCACAGCCTTATATAGAAGCCCACAGAGGTTTATAATCAGTGCATAAGAAGTATCAGCTGGTGTGAACCAACATGCAGAGGGCATTCTGTCATCTTGCTAATGTACAAGTCATAGTGAGGTCACATCCTAAGGTGGTCTGGTGAAGCTGTTTAGCAATAGCTAACTCCCATCCCTTATATGAATGAGGGTCCCACACAGTGCAGGCACAGGATGAAGGGTCCTGGGAAATTGTTGGCATGGTAATACCATTTTTCTGGGGGAGGTAAAGATTGATGAAGGCATTAGAGGAGAGTTGTCCCCTGCCTGGACAGGGTTACAATCCAAACAAACTGAAGACACACAAGCAAACAGTGCAGAGGGGAAGTGAAGTGTCCTCTGTAATGAAAGGGTGCGAGGTCAGTAACATTATTATGGTTCAGCTGCAGGTTTTTCTCCTCCGCTTGTAATCTGACTCATCCCCAAAGTTCATGCGTTAAATATCCTAGAACGAGCTCCACCGAATCTCCACCTGTTCTGCGTTTATTTGTTCAATGGTACAATATGAGCCTTTAAACATAAAAGCCATATGTCGTGAGCTGCAGCTAATGATACGACATGAACATGTAGTTTAAAATCATCATTGAAATACAAGCTATAGCCAGTAGGAAAAACCAATCCATGCAGGTATTTTTATTACTGCTGAATCCAACCCTGGGACGTCTCCATGGAAAATCCTTTTAGAAGGCTTTTTTTTTTTTTTTTTTTGCTTTGGGACAGTTGTTAATACTGAGTCTTGTGTGACTGCTCTCCTGGCTGTAAGGAATCCATAATTCAAACAGCCTGATCTGGACTAAAAATAGCCTCTCCATCGTGCCTTTTATTTTATTCCATAAAGGAAAGTTTATCCAAACCCTCATCCAAAGAACAGAGCTGGGTCCCACTCCCCTCTGCATAAACCTAATTTCTGGATATCACATCACATTGACTTGAGTGATCCTTGTGTGTTTTATCAGGGAACACAGGCTGTATTATGAGTGCCACAGCTGAGCACTGCAGCCAAATGCTGCCAGTCTTCCTGTGTTTGTGTAGAGGAATCTTGTGTTTTGGTGTTGCTGATGAAAACTCTCCTCAAAGGAAAAGAGACTCATTTCACAGTTTATTTAACATCACGTGTTGTTGAGACAAATGTGTTGATGTCTTCATGAGTGACCACTCGCAGTCAATCTGCAGCCATAACGAATACAGCTTTATTTCCTGTCACGCCACATTAAAGTAACACTGACGACATTACTCTAATCCGGCATTTGCGTAGTATTGCTGTAATTATCTTAAATGCATTATATAGCTCTGACAAAATGCATTTTGACCACACATAACAGGCAGAGCTGGTAATGTAATATAACACAGCTTAGGGCTTAGTGAAGGACCACCTACACACTGCAGCAGCAGTGTCTTCCCTGTGGAGTAAATGCTAAAATATACATTTTTAACAACAGAGCTTCTGCTCTTATTTCACTACCAACAAATGTTCAGTTATGGAACACCAAGGTGGAAAACAACAGGAAAACATTATCCTGTCAGTGGCCATCTTCCCATAAAACTACCACAGGAAGTGGAAAATTTGTATCACATATTTACAGCCAAACAAAAGAGACTGTGATGAGCCAAAAGCATCAAGGATTTTAATTTATTTATCTTTTTTTCTTAAACCAATGTTTCTGTTACATTTTTACTAAGCAACAACCAGTAAAGTCAGTTCTAAAAACATATTCATGACATCTGGGACGCTGTTTCCCACTTTCTACAAAAAAAAATCATGTTTGGCCTCTGATTTACAGGTGCATGCCTGTTTTTAATGAGGTAAGCAGAGAGAGGAAGACACGAATGAGAGTATAAATGAGAATGAGAGAGACGGAATAAAGCAGCACTGACCGGCCAACACTGAGGTCAAGGTGTTTGTTCGTTTTCATTCACGCACGTTCATTTCCAGTGTCTGAGACTCATTTGGGAAGTGACGGCACTGTTCTGACTGCTGATTCATCTCCACCACCTGGAGACTAAATGTCTCACTCCAGGAAGGAATTGACCATTCATGGTAATATATCTATCTCATGCGAAGTCTGCTGAGCATAAACACCAACACCTAATGTTTGTGCTAAAATGCTGATTCATTCTGCCTAATGAATTCCCCTTGGAGAGACTGTACTGCCGATTGCCTTGTGACTCAAATCCCCTTCCAACTGTGATTCTAAATAAGGCAGCGCAGTTCTCGGCAGCGTTTATCAGTGCGTTCCCCCCTTCGCTGGTACTCACTGTCCCTCCTTATGACCTGGCATACAGCGCAGGCAGAAAAAGACTGAAGTGGAGCCTCTGTGCTTACTCACTGGATGTCTCCCACATGACCAGCATGGAGCTTCTCCAGGCAAAAAGAGGGAGAAAAGACATTAGAAAATGTGATGCAAAGGCCTGGAGAGGAGAGGAGAGGAGAGGAGAGGAGAGGAGAGGAGAGGAGAGGAGAGGAGAGGAGAGAGGAGGAGAGGAGAGACGAGGAGAGGAGAGGAGAGGAGAGGAGAGGAGAGGAGAGGAGAGGAGAGACAAGGAGAGGAGAGGAGAGGAGAGGAGAGGAGAGGAGAGGGTCTGGTGGTCTTGAGAAAACATCTGATTCACAAAATTATAACTATGAATCATCTGATCTGGCGTCCCAGTGTCCCAAATTACCCAAGTACTCAAATTCTTCCCACTCTATTCCCATTTCAGACACAGTTTGTCTCATAAAAAAGAAAATACACTATTACACCATACTCAACTTTCTATGTCGATGTTTATCTTGCACCACGGTGCTGGCTACATGTCAATATGCTGTCAGTGAGCTGAGAGTTGAAGCTGGGTGGCTATCTGTGTGTGCATGTGGTTGTAGTTAGGTGCTTTATCCGCTAAGTCAAATCAATAAGACGTCAAGCAGTAGAGTATTTTCTCACTTTTACAGCAGGCTTAGTTTTAAAGAATTATCTCAGTTAAGTGCTATGCTGGCTTCCCCCTTATCTGTCAGAAGTACTCATCTTGCGAGTGGATGGAGAAATCTCGGATACAAATAGGGAGTTAACGGTCCCATCTCAGGCTGCCTCCGAGGGCAAATAACGGTTAAAAGTTTGTTATCTATCCAGTTCTTTCTCTTTCTTTCTTTCTTTTTTTTTTTTTGCCTCCTCTCCTCCGTCACTCCTCCAGTGGTTCCCTCTGGAGCTGTGCAGTGAAAGCCTCTCTCCTCGTGCGCCATGTGTCTGGTTTCTATTAGCGATTTGGCGCAGGCCTCTGCGTGCAGTCTGCCTAGGTACGGGAGCTGTTAAGGCAGAAATTTCCCTTTTACAACCTAGCCCCTTTCCCTCAGTCTGTCTTACTCACTTTGACTCACACACATATATGCACATACAGTGTATGTATGATGTGTAAATTCACAGCTACCCCCCACCGTCCCACCCCTGCAACTTGGGGACACGGACAGCCTGGAACATTTGAGTCTCCCAGTAAACTTGTGTGTGTTAACATGTTGGTTTCCATGAGTAACAAGGAGGGGTGGACTCCCCGAGGAGCTGCTGTCATGGGCGCGTCCTGCTTTTTTGGACAGACCCACCTCAGCTCATCAGGATCTGGCCGAACCACAGCCACTGAGGAGTTGGGTTACTCTTGGAAGAAATACCTTGCTGTCTTGTAATACCCCATGTGATGTGAACGGTAATAACCTCTGCTGGGGTGGAGGAGAAGAGGGAAAAAAAAAAAGTGTTCTTATGGTGGGAGGATCAGAGAAAATGTCGGATGAGCCTGTGCGAAATGGTGAGAAAAATGATCATCTTGATTCGGAAATAATTACACAGATCTGGTGAGAATCAAAGCTGCTGGTGTGGATCCAGAAACAAAAAGTGATTTCAAAGACCACATCACTGGCCTTGGATTTTTTTAGCCCATTAACTACAAATTGCATATATTTTACATTTCAGTTGACCATTTCAAAGCACAGACTTTTTAAAATTAATATGCTTTCATTATAGACAGCGTTAGTTCAAGCTATTACAGTATGAATGAGATGGGAGTTCAGTCACATGTAACTGCTTTAATTTGTTGTCGAAGTTATTTTTTGCATTAGAGGCTTGATATTGAGTAGATAAATTTTAGTTTTTGGATGTTGGAATACCCTTGGATTTACCAACATGTTTTTTTAGAAGTTATGTCTCTGTTGGCTTATATACAGTACACAATCTAAAAATGTGTGACATCCTTTGGAAAAGAATGGAAGGAAATGTATAACATATGTAGCTTGTCGTTAAAGAATGGGGTCACAGCGTTTTCAAGTCTATCTTAAAACAGTGCACTCATGCCCATAGGGACACTGACACTGGTTTTCTGTACTGTAATTGCACAGAATAAGGAAACGTGTTATAAGAGATCTTTTCAGTTTGCACAGGAGGAACAGAGTACACTATATTCTAAAGTTCATCTTAAGTTCATATTGTGTAAGGAGGCTGACTTAATCAAATGAAGGGGTGTCATTCAAAAGTTTCTTCTCTCAGAAGTTTGTATTTGTTGTTTCCTTGTTGAGATAGTAACAAAAACAGGGCATTGTCTACTATACCTGTGGAAGATATTTACTTGAATTGTCAAACTCAGACTTCTGAAGCCTCATATTAACTTCAGATTTGTCCCCCATCACTGACAATGGAAGTTAATCTTTTAATGGCCAAGACAGGAGGAAGAATTACAGCAAGTAAAAACAGTTTAAATGTACAGTGGATGTTGTTTTTAGACAGACTTTTTGTGAAACTGTTCATTAATGGGAAAACACAATGTATACTGCTTTAAAGGGACACCGCAGCAGTTTAGTACGGGACTTCAGTTTTTATTTTTAGATATAGAGTTACAGATTCAATAAAAATGGTCAGAATCAAAGCATCAGAGGCTGAGACGTCCTGATATTTAGTCAGTAAACTGAGCTGAGCTCCAAAAATCTGGATCCTGCACTTCAGTTCCCATAACTTGATGGCATCTTTCGTTGCCCGGTGCCGCCCACAGCCTTCAAGCTTCACACCCTCAGTTTGTAACTCAGGCTTTCCGTTGAAAATCTGATGGTTTCTAGCCCAGGTTGAGATATCCCTCATGACCTCATCAGGGTTATTTTTAATCAGGCTTTATAAAGCTTCTCCAGACCCACTGAAGACTTAATACAACTGTTTTCCCCACATACACAGAGTGGTGCTCTCTCTGATGAGTAAACTGAAGCCCATGTGTACAATCGCTGCCTCTTCAACAACATATGCTCACATCCCCGTGTTTTCTAGCACAACACATTCATAAAAACAGTTTTCCTCTTCCTGACAGTCTCTTGAATCAATGGTCAGCGCCCTCTCAGGTTTAAACAGAGGCAGGGCTTTGATTTTCTTAGGTCGCTCAGATCTGAATTCACCCTGCCTATAATGTATGTTCCCGTGCCTGCTGCTATAATTGCTTCCATGTCTCTTAGTTGTGGTGCAAGCCATGCTGATGATGTTAGTGAGAGGTGGAGAGAGGGGAGGTTTTTGGATGAGGACAGCAGAGAGCAGCTGGGTGGGGTCATTTACTGGCTGTGGAGAGCACATTCTCTCAGCTGAGAGTCCTGCACGTTGATGACACAGCTATGGAGACCTCTGTGTGTGTGTGTGTGTGTGTGTGTGTGTGTGTGTGTGCGCTGTATGAGTAAGGCTTTCCTTCACTCTTAACGTGCTATTTCCATGGAAGTCATGTCGGGCGGTTTTACATCTTGAACCGCAACCTCCTACAGCCAATTAAAGCCACCACACGGTTAGCAAAGAAGAAGTGAGGTAAATTCAGTGCATGTAAACCTTTCTGAACTGTGAAAGGCCCTCAGATGTGAAAGGGAGATGTATTGATTTGAAACAGATGAAAAGATTTTACATAGTATTATGCTTCCAGTTAGAGAGAGCTTTTTGATCTGTAGCTCTCCTGGAAATCCGCAGAAGCTTTTTATTCATTTATCATCACAAGTCTGTCTGACAAACCCTCAGACAGACGGTCAAAGCCAGGTATTTTTAGGGAAAACAGAATGAACTCAGTGTCCAGACTCTATCCAGGTGTCTGGGCGCTCCACACCCTGGCAGCAGGTGAGCAGGCTGAATTCTACAGGTGTCGTCTGGCTCCTCTGACCTCGATCAGCCAGGTGTTCCCATCTCTGAAGATACCTTTTGATAAGAGAGGATTTGAGGTGAGACCAGGACAAACACGTGCGTTCTCCTCAGGGAGCAGAGGAAAAAAAAGCCACTGTTAACTGAAATGATTAACTGATTACAGCCTCGTTCTCACCCCACATTACAGAAACTCAAGCAAGACGAGCTGTAACAGTAACTTCATCAGAACAACATCCAATTGTTCCCCACTCCGGGGATGTGGAGAGTCTTTCTTCACCACATTACCACTAATCTGAGGGTGGCCTGCACTTTCCTCATTGGTGTTTGCCACATAAAAGATATTACAGTCAGATCATTTGTTAATAACACAATTGAGGGCTTTGTTAAAGGGGGTTTGGCCACTGAGAGAGCCCCACAGATGAGGAAGTGTTTCAGTACACAGATGCAGGACTTCAGTCTGTGACTCCACTCCTACTCACTTCCACTGTCTGAGGGTCGAGACGTTGTTCACAGGGGGGAGACTCTGCTGAGTCGCACACACCAGTGATGCAACGCAAACAAGCTGTGGTTTTACCGGAAGATACATCCAGTAATTAGTCTAGTTTTGTCATTACTGTGAGGCTGCTGACTCTTTCTGTGGTCCCCTTTCGAGCACACTTCACAGAGTTAATAAGAGAATAACTATAAACCAAATTCTCATTTGTTTGCTCACAGAAAAACATTAGAGAAAACTGTAGGTGTGATTTAAAGACGGTGCAGTGCTGATCTGACACGTATCATCTGCCAGACGATACAAAGGAGAAGAGCATCTGTAACCTGTCTGTGTGAAAAGAGCAAGCATCGTGTCATCAATAATGAGCGCAGATTTCTTTAAAGGAATAGTTCGACATTTTGGCAACTAGATATTTTCACTTTCTTGCTTAGAGTTGATGAGAGGACCATTCTCATGCCTCATACCTTTAAAGTAAATATGAAGCTAAATGCTGCTGGCTGGTTATCGTATCTTAGCATAAATGTTGGAAATGGGGAAACAACTACTGCCTCCGTCCAAAAGTAACAAAATGTGTTTTATGATGCAACACCTTTGACAGATTTAGTGTTGCACAGCAATAACATTCAGTGCTGGTCAGTATGAAGGGGTTGCACAGATACCGAAAAGGAGTGTGTTGTAACACCATCACTGTGGTTTCAACACAAACAGCGAAGCCAAGGGTGTGTTTCTTCTTGTGTTTCAGTAACACATCTGTGAGAAAAAGTCAGTGTAAGATTACATCTTTCTCACATCTCTCTGAGTTCCTGTTTTTTTGGACATTTTTTGGTTAACTTGTAAAGGAGTGAGACCCACTTTTAAGATACAATCTAAACTAATCATCTATGTTCAAACCATTATGGTTATTATGGCAGGCAAGTATTTGTTTATCCTGCCATGGTTACTGAAAACTCTACGTCAGCTGAAGTCTGTGACTTCTCTTCTTGAAGGATGAATGATACTTAGGCACATTCAATGCATTTGAAGTCTAAAGAGTACTATTGTCAAAAAATATATGAGGCATGTTTTCAGTTCTCCTTTATAAACCAACCATGTCTCCTAAATTAAGTTACAAATACAACTAAACAGCAACAGCAAATATGTTTTGTAGGAAATGTAATTGCAGCCAGATTACATTTTTGATTAATGCAAAGAGGATCTGTTGTCAATTTATGTTTGGTAAGATGGAAATACTTTAATACTGAACATATCAGTTCCATCCATCCATTTGTGACTGCAGCTTTACTAACATTTTTATGGTTATGTTAAGACACTCTCAGCACTTGGTAAGGTTAGGACAAGATTGTGGTCTGATTTAATGCAGAGTTAACACTGACTTCAGTCACAACGTGTTTATTTACATTTGACCAAAGTGCTTTTGTAGCCTAAACCTAACCACAGACAGGAGTCTGGATGCAAACCCCAGTTTCTGGTGTGATAGTATCTACATTTTGTATGTCTGCCATCCGTCTCAATCCCCTAACAGAGCCTATAGGAACAGAATCGTAATCTAGCAAGAGATTAAGTTTCCTAAAAAAAGGAATTTTCTGTTGCAGTTTAGTTGTATATAAAAACACAATATCCAGAGTCAAGATTGTTACATACAGTCAGTAGCTAGCTCAAACATAAAGGGTTAAAGTATCCCTAAAATGACAACATCAATGTAAAGTAATAGTTTGACATTTAGCAAAACTCCTTTATCTGTTTTCCTGCTAAGAGCTAGATTATAAGATTGACGCCTCTGTAGAAGTCTTTATGCTAAACTAAGCAGCTTCTAGCAGTAGCTTCATGTAGCTTCACAGCTTTAAATAAATGTAATTCCTATGAAAAACAGTTTATAATGCATTTGCACACTGACTCAAATATCACCAATATGAGAAAACTCAAATATGACTCATGGTAACTTTTTTTTTTCCCAGTGCCTCTGCCCCAGAAGCTGTAGACTTCCTCACTCTGCAGCTCAATTTTCCCGCAACCTCCTCTGCATGCAAGAGCACCCATGCTGGTTTAAGGCACTGGGTACCCTCATTAGCACAGCATGGGGCTTTAAGTTCCCTTATTCTCTAATAGGGACGCACCCTGGTCTAAGAGTGATTTAAAGCCAAACATTTATGGCGAGAGTCTCTAAACCTTCCACATTCATATATCACCTCTGTCAGAGTCCAGCACTCATCATATTCTCCCTCCTCCCACTTCCCCATCTCTCTGCATCCCACCATTTTTCCTTCATCACTCATTATGTGAGATTGCTGCAAACACAATCCCACTATATGTTCTTATATTCCACCACTTTTTGATTCGTATCTCCTTCCAGATGCTTCAACAGAGAAACTTGATTCACGCTTTAAAATGTTCAGCTCAAGGAGACTATTATCATATGTATTCAGTTTTTTGATATATTTAATACTTTGCAAAATATTCAGGGTTTCTCTGACATTTTTCCCTTTCAGGTGAAGGGACAGAATGTTCAAGATCTCAAACAGACGGTTGCATTGTGAAGGGGCTCAAAAGCTGAGTCAGTGAGAGGGAGTGGGTGCTTGTTTTTTTTTAAACTGTTATGTCATTGAAACCTTGATAGTCAAGGCAGGGGTGTAGGGTGTGATCTTTCTTTTCCATGAAGAAGAAACCAACTCCAACTGGAAAAGAGTAGGGTCGAATTAAACCAGCCGAGAGAGACTCCGGGGGCTCAGGCATGGGAGCTGCAGACGCTGTACTGGGAGCTGAGGCTGACCAAGGACGGTGAGAGTGACAGAATACACTCCCAGCTAACAACAGTTGAGGTGGACCAGTCTGTGTGAGGGTTGTGAAGTTTTAACCAGGGCTGTCCTCAAACAACAGGTGCATGAGAAGAAGCTGAGTAGATTCACGATGGATACCTGACAGGATGAGACTCAGAGGGGCAGTGCGATGTGTGAAAACAGCCAGCAGTTTTCCATCCAGTGCGTTTGCATCCTTAGGGGCGTTTAAGGTTTCCAGGGGACAACCAGCCTGAGACACGATGTATGTCACATGTCAAACCACAGATAATACGACACTGGACTTGTTTTATGCTAATGACAAGGGGGCATACAACTCATCACCCCTACAGGTTACAGTAACACTGCCATAGAGGATTCTGTCTCTATTGTCTCAATATCTTGTTATCAGTCAAATGACTATTATATGACAAACTGGACCCAGTAAATCAGCCGTTTGGAATCTGGCTTTCAAAGAGAAACATGGTTTGTTCATAAGTGCAAAGGACTAAGACATCAACGATGCTGGGACTCAGGTCTCATACAATTTAACATCAAATGTCTTATCAAAGTTTGACAAGATGTGTAATGTCAATGCAAATGATTGTAAACAGGAAGTAAAAACAGAGCAGAGCACGGCTGCCTGCGTTTACACTCTGCCCACACACAGGAAATGGACAGAAAACTAGCCTGCGTTATCGTCCATCTTGAAAATCTACTTCACCCTTTAGGACCAAGGCAACAGAACCACCTTCCCTTTGTCTGGACCCTGCTTTTTGATTGGACTGTCATTGTTGAATCAGATTTAGGCGTATAAACAGGATCAAAAATCTCCTTCTAACTTCAGCGTCCCACACTGTGAGGGAACTGTGAGGGCTGAGTTTTGCAGTTTTCTGTTTTGTATCTGTCACCTTTGCTGGTTGTGCTGGAACTGGTAAATTTATATTGGTCAATTTTAATACTTTTGTACTTACCATATATCCTAAATGAGGTTTAAATGAATTAATCGTTTATGTTTCCCCAGAATACTTCTAAAACATGTCATAGTCCAAAGAAGAGCTGCTTTAAATGTCCTTGTTTGCCCTGCAACGGAGACTTGTATTAAATGTCGTTATGTGTTTTCATAGGCATGGCAGAGTCCAACTCAAGCCAGTACCACACCTTATGGTCCTCCACAAACTGGCAAGAATTGGTAAGTCATGCACATGACTCCACCCCATACTTATCCAGGCTCAAATTAGTAAAGTGATGTTGACAGATAATTCTAAAGTTTGGTTGTAAATCAACCTTTGTAAACCTGTAAAATAAATCTGCAGGAGAAATTCAGTTTGTGCATGTGGAAAAAAAAATGTGCTTGTTCCGAAGAGATTTGTCTTTACTAAAAAAAGAGACTGTGTGAATCAAAAATATGAACATGCATTTTGTTAAGCATAAATTTAGGATTACACAGACAGAGAGAAATTACAGGATTGCTTGGTCTCATTCTAAACATGAACATGAACAGTGTACGTCACCACAGTAAATACAAGAACATGTCGTACATGAGCCCTCTGCGATGACTAAGAAAGACAGAAAACATTAAAGTAATGAATGAGGAGCAGCTGTTAGTTCAAACCCAACAAAGGTTCTTCTCTGACTCGCTGACTTTTACCCCATAATCAGCAACAACAACAACAACAAAGAAAAAAGATTCAGGGGGAGAAAACAGACCTTCAGGTGATTCGACAAAGAGTTCGTTGATTCACCTGCCAGCTGCTGGTGAGGGGGTCTGGCCACTCAGGAGGGAAGGCTGTGATTAGACCGGGGGTGGGAGGTGACCTCCCCTCCCTGGGTGAGTGGTCACACTCTGCAGGAGCCTAATGAAGGGGCCTGAATGCAAAAAAAGGCCCTGCAGGGTTAGATGCTGATGTTAGTGAGAAACTGCAGAACCCTGTGATCAGAGCAGGGTGGATCAGACTTGTGTGTGCATGCGTAAGTGTGAGCATATGATTTAGCAAAGTGTTCTATATAGGGCTGGTTCACCCAAATTACAAAAACCATACGATGATCTAGCTGTGCAGAGCTTTGGTTGTATTTGACCTGGTTTAGAGATACCAGTCTCCGAGGCTTTTGCTTCCGTCCGAGTACAAAGTAGGTGAGTAGTACTTCATTTATGGTACAAACAGTACTAAAAGATTTTAACAGTAACATGTTTTTTTCATTTACAATATGCCTTTGAAAGAATAGTTACAATAGTTTAAAAAAATCAAAAATTCTTAAACTCTTGTCTCATCTATAGGTAAACAGAAATGTAAAAACATCAAGTTGTGGTTTTGTGAGGAGTTACAGACAGGGACTACTTCTTGGCTGGGTGCAGTGACATGATAAGTTATAAAATTTAGCCATACTTGTAGTTTTAAAAAAAACTTTTGGCACCTGAGTTAGCTCTTTCCCTCATATTAAGCTAAGCTAAGAGCCTGCTGGACGTAGCTTCATATAACAGGTGAGTGGTATCAACCCTTGCGTCTACTGTAAGTCTCAGGAATCAATGTTCAATGTTATTTTCCAGTTCTAGCACCAACAATTCAAATTCCAGTCAACTCTGTTGTATTGGGATGAAGGAAGAAGTCTTGGAGATGGATGTCCCAAAACCTGAAAAAAATAAATTTTAAATTAAAACTAAAATTGTTTTTTGGCAAAACTACCTCACTTCAAGGTCCAGCTTCTGGTCATCTTACATTATCTTCATGAGCAAATGGGGTTTGCTCAGAGGAATTGTAGAAAAACTCTGCATTAGTCTAACACTGGAGGTGAATGGAAAATATGTTTGGATGAATCAATCCTTTAAAGGGCACTTAAAACAGGAAAGGGCTTTTTTTGGCTTTATAGAGAAACAGTGGGAGACAAATCTGTCAGCTAAGAATATGAGATACAGGAATCACCCATCACTTACTGGGATGTAAGCCATGGCATTTGCTCAGAAAAGGAAACAAAATCAGCATCTGCTCACACAGCCAAAACATCCCAGGTCCTTCAACACTAACTATACAGGCAAAGGTTTCACTCAAATTTTTATCAGGCCAGGAAGAGAACACTAATTGCACCTATTTTAAGCCTCTGTGCCCACACAAGCGATATCTTTTCAGTGTTACAGCCCGGGGGGAAAAAGTAGTGGCCTGTGGGAAACAGCACCAGAGGGTGAAATGAGGCGGATCGAGACATATTCTAATCATTAACCATCCATCACATTACTTTGCCAAGAATTTGCGGCAGTTTGAATTCCTCATTTCTCTCCCCTGGAGCTTAGTTCCTTATGGGGAGGGTGGCGTGTGTGTGTGTGTGTGTGTGTGTGTAGAGGGGGGTTATCAGCTCCCAGGATGCTGTCTGACATAGAAGTCAAGTAAATCTGTACCATGATCACAGCAGAGTCCTCTGATGTTTCTCAGAAACGCCTTGTCAATCTCATTTGACTCCAAAAAGCCCAGACAAATGAAGATCCCCAGAGACCAGGTTTCTCTGTGATTCTCTTTGAGGACGCGTCTCACCGAAGTGCTGAACCATAACATTTTCTCTGGGAGCAGCTGGGAGCAACTGGTCATTAAAGGAGGCAGAAGGAGATCAAATTGACATTGAGCAGCGCCGTGACCTTCTAACTCTGCCCTCTTGCTGGTGCATAATCTCCCCTCTTCACCAGTTTACACAGCTCAGGTGACTCTGCACGCCTGCATGGTACTGATATCTTCTGAATCCTTCAGACCCAATGAACAGCAACATCTTTTTTAAGCTGAATACAGTGTACAACAGAGTCTTTATCGTGCACCTGCTTTGCTTTTTAGTGATCTATCTGAAACATAAACTTTAAAAACAACCTAGAAGGAAGGAAGAACGGAGTGAACAGAAACCTATTCAGCATTCCAGAGCATTAGAAGGCTTAACCTGATGTTCGTTTGGTTGAACTGACGTGTTATCTGTTACTGATTACTAACACTTAAAACTTGACATCAGCTCACAGATGCAGAGCAGATCATTAAAGAACCAAACTCTGGATGACCTCGCGTTTCTTTGTTTGGTCCACAGGGCAAAGGCATGTTGCTCAGTGTCCAGACCAGCAGTTTATTCTTGGAGAAAGGCCTCTGATACTTCCATCCTTTCCAAGGGGATCCCCTTTCCACTTAAACCCTTGAGAGAGGCTATAAATAATTTTCTGAAGTCATCCCTGATAATTAATTTTTCAGCAGTAGCCCCCCCCCCCCCCCCCCCCCCCCACCCCCCCCACCCCCACCCCCACCCCCATCCCCCCACGATGGAGTGCTGCAGTGTTATGACAAGCCCCTCCATCATGCCCATCACCTGTTGGACTCACGCTACGCCTGTTTTCCCAGCAGTAACCTAAGAACAGGCCCTGATTCCCAGCACACACGGGCACCAATGACACAGCAGGTAAGAAATAATGTTTATGCATAACAATATTCCCTTATGTTTAGAATTGGAAGAAATGTGATATGGGTTTTTAATGAAAGTTAGTTCATGTCTATTAATTGAGCATGTGACTCCACTGCAAAATTGAGGCATAGATGGATTTTCTTTTTCCTCAAAAACATGATCTTTCCAAAGCAGGAACCATGTGGCAAAAAGCTATAAACAAGCCAGTTTGTAACAAAGATGAAAGATTGTAATGATTAACATGATGTCAGTGATAAAATATTATATCTAATGCCATCACTTTTCAGTCCAATCACTGCTTTTACAAGGAATAAGATCCAGTTCACCAGAACACAGGATTTCTTATCACCGTGCACACCAGATTTCCTGACTAAATTCCACCCTTTCAGATTATTCCACACATGGAAAGCACCCTCCACCTTCCAACATCCCAATTCTAAACACACACACACACACACACACACACACACACACACACACACACACACATGCACCACTGCCTGCTTCTGCATACATGTTTCCATGTGTGTGTGTGTGAGTGTGTGTGTGTGGGGGGGGGGGGGGCACACAGGAAACTCTGACCCACAGAGAAGAGGGCAAAGCATTGTTTTTACAGGTAGACCAGTGAACCCCTTTGTCACAGGGAATTAAATCATTTGGATAAAACAATCAATATACAAGCCTGCTACTAAAAACAGAAATTCTATAAACACCAGCACATAGCCAGACCCCTGCTGTCACTGCCAGTTTTACACAAGAGGGATGGAGAAACACAAAAAGTACTGTAGGAACATGGTATTCATTAAGGTTGAGGAGCGACTTGCCTGCCTCGATGGAGGTTAGACATTTGCCACAAGCAGGGACTTTCACATGATTCACTTAATTGTCCATGAGGGGATAGGGCACATGGACAGGAAGTGATTCTACATCCTTTCCCAGATTTGCAAAAACACGTATCCGTCTTATTCCCACCACTTCTACAACACTTCGTTTGACCCCCACAAAATATGCTATTGATCATTTGAGCCCGGGGCGACAGCAGCATCAGGGCGAAAAGCAGATCAAAGCAAGAAAAGCATTAGAAAATATTTAGACAAAGACACATTTGTTTGAACATAATTTAAATACGTTGCTTCCCTTCTCTTTTTCATTCTCAGACAGTTTTACCATGTTCACTATCTTAATCTAGGATGATAGCATGCTAGCTATTGGTGATTGGTGACATAAAGTGCCTATAATAAATGTTTTTATAATAACAAAATGAAGTCACAGTGTGTACATTTCAAAGGGGTCACCTACAAAGAATTACTACCTGAAACTTCAGCTCCCCACAGTTTTATAGTGAATTTCAAATCATCGTTTAATAGTCCAGTGACAACTTTACTAAGTTGGTTCACTGTCACCTCTCTCATATTGTCGTTTTCAGCCGCTGCTTCGGCAGCTGCTTTCAGTGAAGATGGGCTAGAAACCCACTGTACTCTACCTTCTAACAGTGGACCATTTGGCAGCTAAAGAGCCAGATATTCCCTCAGGAGTTGGTAGAGGCCAAATCAGAGCTGAAAGGAGACTTAATACCAGACTTACATTCACCAAGTGGCCAGACATGCAACTCCAAATAAATGATAATGCTGCTCCACAACTGCTGGTTGTGTTGGATGTATGATAAATCAATGTTGTGTTCACAACTTGTTTCCACTGCCCCCAAATGGCCAACAAAGTAGTAATTGCAGGTTTCACATAAAGCACTACTAAGGCTGATGGGAACAAGAATGAGAAAAAAGTTTTTAAGGTATTTGCTCATAAACCAGAAGAACTGGACACAGAACATTTATGATGAGAAGTTATTACAGCTCTTCCTGAGGTGATCATAAATGACTGTGCCAAATTTCATGACAAGCCATCCAATAAATTGAGATATTTCATTTAAAATCACAAAGATCAACCTCGTCTTGGCACCTGAAGAAAAGATGAGGGATGACCAAAATGATCACGAATGTTTGTACCAAACTGCTGGTAATGCAGCCGGTAGAAGCCGGTGAAGATATGTCGCTGAAAAACGAAAACTTTGACCTGCTGCTGCTAATAGATAAAAAGTTAGGGGAAAAACATCAAAATCATTAGCATTCAGCCTTCAGGCACTGTAAATTTCATGGCAATCCATAAAATAATTGTTGAGATATTTTCGTCTGGACTGTGGCTCAGGCCGTGCGAAGCCTGGTGACCCCTAACAGGAGCAGCCATGAGGCGATGCCAACGAGCCAGCTCGCTAATGTTGCTAATACACAGTTTAGGGAGTGAAAGAATGTGAGCTGGATTGTCATTTAATATTGGAACAACATTATTTTGATGACATAATTTTACCACACCAGGGGGATGAATCACACTCGATCTCTCGCCATCCTTTGTCCCGTTAACAGCATCCGCCGCAACTATTCAGTTAGAAGAAAAAAACCCAAGCAAGTGAAGACAGTCATCAACCAAAATTGCTCACTACTGTCACCAAATGAACAACAGCCAATCTGTAAATACAACCTTTTTGTTTACATAAATTAAAAGCTTCCTCAAAGCTTCAAGCATCAGGCAGGAGATGTGGATTGTTCTTCCTCCAGATACATCTGACGTGAAGTCACTTCTTTTCTCTCCCCGGGTGAGATAGAAAACATTCAGATGAGGTTACCCACTGGTTGTTGTTAAGAGACTATGTAAGCATATAGATATTTAAACTTCCACCTCGAGGAAAGCTGGGCACACAGCCAGCTGCTTAGCTAATGGGATGGTTTTTATTACAGGACTCAGGGGAGCATGTAATGTTAAAAAATACACAAGGAAACATGTACGGAACAGAAAGTACATGCTGTTTTTTTTCATACAGTAACTTCCTTGGTGTATGTTGTGTCAGAGTCGTTGTTAGGGAACTCGGATGTAGCGATGAATGACATGTCCTTGGGGACCAGCCGGCCGAGCAAGACAGCAGCATATTTCACACAGCTGTGGACACACAGCTGTTTTTCTGGTTCAGCAGGGACTCACTTGGCTGTGCTGCCATGCTTTGCATTTGTTCAGTTTCCCTTTTCTGCTTGTTCTGGCTGTGCCACCTCGTTGATGCCCTCCAGAGGTGGAGGGCATCAAACAAATCTCCAGGTTTTGGCTTCACTGTGCAGGTTCTTGCAGGTCCAAACCCATTTCGAGTCTGCGTTGCGTTTAATGCTGCGAAGTCAACTGTCATTGGCAGGCTTTGGTGGGGATTTTTCCTCTTTTGTGTGGGATATAATAAAGTAATTCCTTGATGTGATCAGTTCTCTTTGGAACTACTTTTCTCGCTCACGAAGGGTCAAAAGACAAATGTGACATCTCGCTAAATGAAACAAAAACGAAACATTTCTGTTCCACAAAACTGATTCTTTTTCTCTAAATATGTCTTGCTTTTTTTTTTCTTGTCTTGAGTTATTTCAGAAAACAATCGGAGAGAGAAAAATGACTCTCATGTCCACATTAAGACTATAACCTGTAACAAGGTGTGTAGTAGATACTGCCTTATTTTATGGGGTTACATGCCAAAAACATTGAAAATCACTGTTGTAAGGCATCCTTACAACACATATACATCCACTACACTGTTAGGAAAATGCATCCCTGTGCAATAGAGTGTACATATAATAGAATATGCTCGCACATGCAGACAAGCTTAGGGAGATCCATCATTACTCTGAAGGTCCCAGAGAGAAAGTTGGAGCAGCTACAGTCCTGTGTTGACCTTTACTGCCCTTATTGTTTCCTTCTTCCTTCTTTCAGGAGGATATTTGGATCCTCTCTCCTGAGCACACAGAATGAACTTCTTTCAGGAGGGTCTGGATTTCCCTCTTCAGTTCGGCCAGCACGTGAAGCGCAGCGCAGACTAGTGAAAATACCATGCGCCGGTTTTATGAATAGTGCCATTTAAAAGGGATTGGTTTCGGTGTAGACCTAATGATGCCATAGCGGTGGCGTCACAGAGAGAGAGAGAAAGAGAGAGAGAGAGAGAGAGAGAGAGGGAAAAAGAGAGCATTCTTTCCAGGCGCTGGAGCAGCACTTTCAGACTGGTAGATTGGACTGAGGTGGTGTGGCAACTTTCCATTTCACATACGTCACTCCTAACCCTAACCCTCCTAATGCCCCATTGCTCTCCATTTCGCTGTCCAGTCACAACAGTAAAATGAACGCCCAGATAAAGCTGGTGATTTTGCACATCTGTCAACACAATCTGAGATGACTGTGGGAGCCACTCTCTCCCCTGATTATGATGTTTTTTTAATGTCTTCTTAAAATATTTCCACAGGCTCCTGATGTGTTCCATCATCAGCTCCGAGGCTATCGGCCTGGCTGACTTCTTCCGGCCATTGGAGAGGTGAAACAATAGAAAAGCAGAGGCCGGAAAGGTTAAACAGATGATGCATAGTTCTCAGAGCTGTGTAACGCTGCCACAATTGTTCCAGAGTTTCAAGTGGTAATTTGTTTCTGCATGTTTGTGGTGTTTGTTAGAGTGTGTGTGGCCCTATTCTCAAATCCTGAATATGGCACATATTCAGTCACTGGCATAGATGGGAAGGGGGATTTTAATCAGGTATTTTCAGGTTAAGAGACACTCTTAAAGGGCTACACCAGTGATTTCCACAAAACAGGGAACACATTAGACATAAAATGGCCCAAACTGAAGCAGTGGTGTAGAGAGATGTTTTGTTTAAGTCCTACGCTATTCGAGTCAAGCTTCAAAAGCATTGGATCCTACGTTTACCACAATGTAACTCGTGGTATGTTTTGTCAGGCCTTTTGTTCCTGATAACTGTCCACATCTTTTAAAGTCCCCCCCCTCAACTTTGCAACAGAGGTTTGAAATAAAGCCCACAATTTAAAGTGCAGTTTCATTGTATGAATCAGATACCAACAAAAATACTTACCACTTCCTGCTGGTACTTAAATGCAGGCACAGTGGGAAAAAAAACAACATTTTTTTACAGTAGTTTTGTAAATGTTGTCTTCCTGTGGGAACAAAGCTAAAGTTTGGGAAAATGATGTTAGCACTATTTGTATTCTGAGAAACCTTTAAAGTTATTGTGGTATGAAGTATTTCATATTTATTTCAAAACTTTGGGAGTACAGTTAAGTCGTTATTTTCTCTGACTTGACAAAGATCCTCCAGAGCCACAGCAAACATTATGCAACTGATTCTACAGACTGAGTAGTGCTCTTCAAGCTGTGTAACCTGAACTTCAAGTAGGAGTAAGTGTAGAAACAGCAGATTGCCCTTTAATATGACAATATGATTATGAATACCCTTTTGAAGATAATCGCACAAAGTCACAGAATGGCTGATGTGTGTTATTTGTACCCGGGGTATCCGCGTTTGGTTTGCAAAAACTCATTGAAAGGAAGCAAAAGCAGTGAGACTGCATCCTGCAGCCCAGAGCAGAGACCTCGGAGCTGTGTGGGTTACACTGGCAACAGGCTGCTCTTAAGAAACCACTTCTGGCTCAGGCCAGTGGGGAATACAGGGGGAGACAATGTGTCACTTTATCCAGCTCTCTACTTCCTGCTATTGAGGAGAGAAAAGAACAAATATTTTGGCTTCCACAATCAGTTGTTGTACCCAGTGAGTCATAGGATAAAGAATGATCTGCTTGTGCAGTGGTAATAAAGAAAAAGATTACATGTTGTCCTCCTGCTACTGATCCTTCTGCGGAGTTAAAGCCAGCTCAGTGAGAGTGGAGGGCTAGGTTGTGAAAGAGGTCATCCTACTTCTTTTTACAAGTCTGCATCACTCCAGAAAAGAAAACAGTCTAAAGATGACTTATAGCTGGCTTTTGTTAATGTCTCCAGTGGTGCTGTAACTGAGTAGCATGGGTGACATGTAGAGCCTCAGATTTCACAGTAATACACACATCCTGCATGCACGGAGCAGGTTGTGTTAGGCAGGGATGCACTGAGTTTATGCTGCCATCTAGTGGTCAAACATCCTGCTGCAACAAGCAGCCAGTCATTGCCATGACCTCCAGTGTCTGAAAGAGGACAATGGCCTCTCATCTTCTGCTTTTCTGCCTCAGAGTAACGACACATAATGTTCAGATTTTGAAGAGTCTTCAGTCAGCAACATCCATTTGCAGTGGATGATTTTAATGACTAAGCAATAAGATAAACATTGTGCAAACACAAGGAAATGTATGAAGCATAATTGCATTGGAGCTAATTTCTCTACAAACTACTATAATGAAAAATATATTAGATTCAAAGCTTCCCCTGTTATTGCTGTAGAGTATTGTTGTTTTTTCTGTTCAAGTCTGAGTTTTGTGTTTTGCCCAACTTCAGCATCATCAGTGGAATTACACTTGTGAATAAATTAAAATGTGTTAAATTATATCCCAAAAAAGGAATCAGTAGCCTCTGTGTATTTGTCATCTGACCTAATCAAGGACAGGCCAAAAGGTGATTGATGGCAACATAACCTGTTACCTTTAAACCGTGGGCTCATAAAAGAAAGATTTATTCAGCACTAAAATCAACACACATCAACCTTTATCCTTTTTGAAATAAGTGTTTTATTGTTTTTATTTTTGTATAAAAAACCTTTGTGTCCACTTTAGGCAACAGTTAGCATGAGAGTAGTTCTCACAGCTTTTAGATGGAGTCAAAACTTGTCAGTCTTTCCAACAATCGCACACCCCATTCACACAAGAGAGACACACAATCACATAGTGTACTGGAGTTAATTTGATGCAGTGGTCCCAAACCTTAGTCTATTAATAGAAAGCCAAGGACAGAGGCTCAACAATAGGCAGCTTGTAATCATCATCACTTCAAAGATGGTACTATTGCAAGGCAAAGTCACGCGAACACAAAGGGCCACAATAAATCTGCAGCCTCGCAAATAACTACAGGAGGCTGCTTTGTTAAAATCTGATGGATGAAAGCATCATTTAATTAGGCTTGAAACCACTGCTTTGGTGCAACTCTTAAGCAGGTTTATATTAAGACAATGAAAAAAAAAGGAAAAGAAAGAAAGAAATACAAAGAAATACATCAGACATCTCATACACAGCAGCACGTCCTGTGTCAGGCGAGTCGTTACCAGAGGCAACGTCTGCAATTTCAGGCAACTAAACAAAGGACTGATTTAGTGTAAGGAGAGTCGGCACACTTATGCAGATCAGTATCAGTCAGACGTAGCTCAAAAAAAGACATTTAAAGACCAGAAACGTTATACGATTGCATTTACATACTCAACGACAGAACGACTCATTCCATGACGGCCACGCTGATGATTTGCAGTGCAGTTGCTCTATTGCGTTTCCTTACGAGAGGCTCTCCAACACTTTGACTTCAGCCATCGAGAAACGGCTCCTTCCGATCACATTTCTCATGATGGTCCGGAGAAAAAGCAGTGAATTGTAAATCTGAAACATCAGCACCTTTTCAGGAATAAAATATGTATCCTAACTAATATACCCCCCCACCCCCCCCACCCCCCCACCCCCCAACACCTTTTTCTTAATACAGTACATATACATGTAAGTGCACACTCAGATGCAAACACACCCTCCTCTCTCACGTAGACATATAAATGTAAAGTGGGCGTCCACACACACACACACACACACACACACACATACACACACGTGCGCACATACAGATTGAACCTAAAATATACAAATTCAGGTTGCTGTCAATCTGTTCCATAAATTAGTAACATCACATCATCTCATATAACTACTTTCGATAGCACAGGCTGCTGTTTTCTTTGACTCTTTAAATGCTGATTTCTTAATATGAAATTTCACTTGATTCAGGATCCTCCTCACAGAACCACTTGTTAAAAGAGGACTAGGAAAATCTATATTCTGGCATTTCATCATGACGTGACAAGACTGGCTACAAGGCATTACAGTGTAGCAGTATGAAGGAAACAGCATTTCCTTTCACCTTAAAAAAAAATAAAAATTAAAAACAAAGACTGTGATAACTTCAAAACCAACAGTATCTAATCCACAAAAGACACATTACTCAGAGAAATAATATCATAGGCATTGCAACTACAGGTAAACTAGTTCCTTTTTTTTTTTTAAGTTAGGTTTTTTTTTTGTTTTTTTTTTTGACGAATCGACTGCATTTGCACGAGCAGCCCGAGGTGAGCGAGAGCAAACGACTGAGGCCAGTGCCAGTCTGCTGCCTTACCTTCATGTCTCAATGCAGCAGAGCCACACTCACTGCCCCGAGTTCACAATGTGCATACAGATTTAAAAAAAAAAGAAAAAAGAAAAAAAGAAAAAAGCAGCAACCTCGGCTCTGTGTCGCACACTGCAAATGCATATACAGTACACAAAAACAAGTATTTCCAGGATTATTAGGTCTATTTTTCAGCGGTTGATACTATCAGAGGCCTTCATTTGGCTTGACTACAGCACAGAGACTGTAATGGAAACTGAGGCAGTGAGTATCTAAACACACCAGCTTCTTGCGCACTGCAAAACAATTTGTGTTAGTGTTGATAGCTTTTATATACCACCGAACAAAAGGCTTATGTCAGCATTCACACGTGTTTTTCTGTTTGCTGTGTTGTGAATTAACAAAGCACTACTTGCTGTACTTCTCATCCACAAATGACTCCTGCACACAAGTGTTATGTTTTTTTTTCCATTAAGGCCGCATCCATCACCCCCAACAGAATTACGTACAATGTTGCCTTGTAACTGCACCCATATTACTTCCGGGGAGTGATCTGTATGTGCTTTCAGCATCTCCCCCTCCCTCATGTATTGTAATACTCAAGCTCATTCTCCACATAATTCAATGACAGTCACTACAAGAGATTGCAACCTGTAATCATCCTTGATGATAGCAGTAATAAATGTGAAATGTGTAATTTATTCATCTTAGATGAAGCTATTGTGCAAAATATCTGCAGAGAAGCTAGAATTAAACTTCAGGAGGCAGTGGATTCGCTTCTTTCTCCATGCAGGACTCCCCGTAGCGCTGCTCTTCAGGGAGGCTCTGCTGACAGCTCGAGGGCTTCTCCTCCACGACTGCCACACGTTCCTCTGAGCACAGGATCACATCGGTCAAAGACTTGCCCAAACTCTGCCTGCAGGGGATCTTTTCAGGCTTATCATCCTTGGACTCCTCTCCTCCTCCAGGTTTCCCGTTCACACACTCACCTCCTCCTGCTTCTTGTTCTCTCACCGAGCGCTCCTCCCGTTCAGCCTCCTCCGCTCTGGGAAGGGTCTCAAAGGCTCCAGGCTCTATGGGACTCAGCTGATAGTAGAGCAGAGAAGTGGAGTCTCTAAGGAGGTCAGAGGGGCTCTCCTCCTGGTTGTCAGTGATGCACAACACCGTGGCCCCGGTGGGGAATGGCCCCTGCAGGAGGACCTGCTCCACACCTGGCACCTCCGCCTGCTCGGGCAGCTCCCCTCCCAGAGCACCAGGCAGAAGACAGAGAGGCTGCTCTGTGAGACCTCCAGCGCCCAGCTCCTGCTGCACTGCCTCCCCCTCGGCTTCTTCCCTCTCCCTCCTCTCCTGCTCCTCTGCGCTCTGCAGATGCAGCACAGCTGTCTCGTTCTCTCGCTCCAGTATGTCCTGCTCTGCCAGGAGATCCTGCACCTCCACAACCGTCTGCACCTCGCTCTCCTCTAGCTCAGAGTCCAGGCCAGCGACAGAAGACAGGTCCGGGGAGGTGGGGCAGGTGGAAGTGGGGGAGGACACTGGGTCAGACTCAGGATACTGGTCCCCAGTCCCCTGGATGAGCATCCTCCTCTTCTCCAGGTCCAGCTTCATGATGGTGTGCAGGTAGTGAGTTCTCACACGCAGAGGGTTGAACTCGATACGACCCGCTACGTTGCCGCAGCCGTCCCGAGAGCAGCCACACGGGAAAGACATTCGATCCACCTGGGGAAGGAAGCAGAGGTAACAGACATTTTATATTAACAGGAAGAATTAACTGAGTCATTTGCATAAATATTGTGCAGCTTAAATGACAAAGAAGGAGATCAAGTACAAAAAAATCACAGCAACCAAGACAACAGCTGGTTACTGTGTAACAGGTCAGGTTCAGACAGGTTCAGTGTACTTTCACCTTACATGTGAAAATCTAACATATATACTATATATAATGAAAAACAGAAAAACATCAACAGCTTTTAATGTTAGATACTGTTAAAATAAATGTTAAATATGGTTTTAATACATTTGTTCATTATAATTTAAATTGTATTTGAAAATTATAGTCCACATGCACACATGTTACTAATATAAAGAAGCCAGTCATGCAACAACTCAGATCCTTCACTGTCAACGCAGATGCGCAATAACTTGCACAATGAGGTAAAAGGTTTTTATTGTTGATGTGCGAAAAAAAGCAGTTTAGCAGTTTTATTTATTATCTTTCATTTCAATAAACTGAAATAAGAGCAGTGAGGATTATGGTGCAACGACTCATTCACTGCATCAACTGTATCAGTGCATTGATTTTAAATTCTACTGATTTCACTGTATTGATCGGTAAAACACAGAAGCATTTTGATCTGATTGCAGCCGCTATCGGGAAATGCCTGTACATAATATTCACAACTGTTAAACACTGGTTCTGGTTCTTTAGGTTCTTCTCCTCCAGTGGAGACCTTCTCACTGGAAAACTACAGCACAGACACTCGATTTAAACAAATGGAAAACAGAGCGAGTGACTATGCTCAAGTGCCAGCAACTGGAATAAAACATCCAGCCTCATAAAACACATGCAGTCTGTAAACCTGTCAGAACTGCAAAGAAGTTCTGCAGGAGCGTTTATCTATGCAGCCACAGTTTAAGGTGACGCAGTGATCTGTTTTCATCTTTTTAAACAGTAAGGACAGTCTGAATGTTTACTTCACAGATACACAATGCTGGCCCAGTCACCGAATCAAACGTACAGTTAAATTAAATCACGCCATAATTCAAAAGAAATATTTGCTTACAATTTAATGACTCAGCCTTTTTTTAAAGCTGACATTTTGACAGGAGTTACTAATCTAATTTATGACAGATCCATTATCCTGAAAGCTATGAGCATGCAGCATGAGGCTGAAGCAGCTAAAGGGAATTCAACCATCATTATTTTTTTAATTTTTTTTTTTATCATGTAAACCTGTGCCTTTCTTATGACGACAGATCAAATGTCTTCAGTGAATGATGCCTGTGGGAAAATAAATGCTTACACATACGACTCCACATCAAAAATGATTCTAGTTTGTAAAACCGGGCACGCGTTTTATCAAGCAGAGCGTACTGACTCATCCTCAGTCTCAGCAAACCGCACACTGGCTCTCATCTTTCTGCACAACCACACAGACGGGCCAACGATCATTACCTGGCACTTAATGCCAGCCTGGCTGCAGCCGCAGTGTCGGGGGTCACAGTACAAACGGCAGTCGCAGCCACACTCCTCCCGCGAGAGGCGTATGGCTCTGAGCTCAGCCTTCTCCCGCGCATCTATGCGGGCGATGCCTGAGGCTCTCAGCAGGGCCCGGCGCCGCTTCGTGGGCAGCGGCTGAAGGAAGAAACAGTCGTCCACCTCCACCCCGTCCACATCGAGGTCCTCATCTGAGACGTCCTCCAGAGTCAGCAGGTCGGCCTGAGCGCACTCCACTGTGCCGTTCCTCGTCAGCTGTGGAGGACAGATAGAGCAGAACCGTGAGCTGTGGACAATATGAGACTGATTCCCTGTTTCTAGTTCAAGTGGTTGGTAATTATCCTAAAGACTGATGCTTCAAAAACAGATTTATTGCTGGATTAATTCAGAAAAAAACTACAACTTTCCAAAGCACTATGGTGGAAGAGGTGCTCATGTCCTTCATTTAAGTACCACACTGTAAAAATACTCCACTCTTTGTAAAAATCCAGAGAATTCATGATCCTATTTAAGTTTGAGTAGAGAAGAATTATCACCAAAATTAGGTGGGAAAAAAATCATATTTTCGGCCGATATTGCAATATGAGTCATTTTTTGCATTTCATTGTCAGTGAAAAAAATATAAAAATGATGATGATGATGTGATTTTTGTTGGGTTTGTTCACATTTTATTCTACATGTATATTATATTATTATTAGATTATTCATACTGTTAGATTTTACTGTGGCAGGTCATCAGATGGAGCTAGTTTTCGCTATGGGAGAGTTTTACCTCTTTGGGCCTCCAACAGTTAAGAAAATGAGACCATCTGAGACGTTTTGAGAGGAACTCACTCTTAAGTGGAACTGCAAACCCAAACACACACACTGCTTTTTCACCAGGTGTCACAAAAAAACATATAATTATGTCTAATCTTAAAGTGAGGACTAGATAAATGCAATACAGAGCAGTATTTCCCTGTAGTGGAGTAGAGGGATCAAGTAGCATAAAGTGGATATGCCTAACTAAAGTACCTCAAACTCTGTTTAAGTACAGTAGTTGAGTAAACGTATTTAGTTACTTTCCATCTCTGCAAAAGGAGACACCATCTGTTTTTCAAGTCAGACTAAAAGAGTAAAATATAAACTTAAGTGACAAGTAGAACAGGACAGACAGTAAAGAAATGTTCTCTGCTCAGAAATACTGTGTACTTGACCCAAAGAACGGCCACTGGGAACACAAGGTGGAATTATTTACCTCCTCCCTTCAATCCACTGATGAATCCCACAGTCTTATCTGAAAAGTCTGGATTTACCTTCATCTTGCGGGCGTTGAGCTTCTCCTGGCGCAGGTGCTGGCGTAAAGTGTGCCGGTGGCTGGTTTCCTGTTCACGTGCAAACTCGCCCAGCGTGTAGTGTCTGATGGAGGAGTGGTGGCGGGCCATGCCCAGGGAGCTGCCCCCTTGGCTGGGCACGCTGGTGAAGCCCTGCCGCCGGGGGAAGTAATACACCGTCACCACATCAAAACGTACCCGCTTCCCCCCCGGTGACGGCTTGTGCTGTCTGAGGATGGAGGTGGCTGAGGTGGGAAAAGGGAGGAGAGGTTTGGAGTGCAGCGTTATACATGAGTAATGACTGAAAGTGCTTTTTCTAATGAACTGTTTGAGTGGGTTTTTAGAGTGTATTGCCTTTAATGTGTGTCTTCTGTTGTTCCTTACGGGTAAATGCAGTGCTGGAGGGGGGGTTGAGGCTGTCACAGCTGTCCGCACTGTCACTGCTGGAGATGTCATCGTCAGAGTCCTTAGGTGTAGAGAATGGAGAGCTGTTGTCCACCTCTTCATATCTTCGTTTGAGGCTGAGGGACGAACCTGCCTCCATGGAAACTGGGTGTCTGGGGGCAGAGAGCAGCACACGTCGAGCCACACACAACAAACTCTGCACCAGAAAAAAATGGTTTTTGGTGGAAATGTGCAAATTTGAGAGGCAGAGAGGACAATGTCTGCAACTCTGTGTAATAGTTCTTTACTACTTTGGAGAGAAAATGCTCTTGTCAATCAGAGAGCTGGATAATTTGTGTCAGACTGCTCCTGTGTAAGTTCCATCACCAACACTAACACAGAAACCAACAGATGACATCAGCTGTTTGGTCCTGTCGCCTTTCATCTGTATTCCAGCTCCATCATTTCCTCTCTCTGCCGCCAACCCCCCCCCCCCCCCCCCCCCCCCCCCCAAATCGCACATGAAATCCTACTTTGAAATCATCAAGTCTAGAAACGTCGCCATGGCAACTAGGCAAGCACGATTTATGTGAACAGCCTTGAAGCAAATGATCTCTATGGCTTCACATCCTTTTTTTTTTCTCTCTTAAATCTGCTATAAACAGTGTGTGGGGGGGGGGCAGGGCAGGGGGGCGGGGGCGGGGGTCAATATGAGTGAACGTGAAAGCTGATCAATCACATCAGCAGGAGAGGTCAACCAAGGTGAATGCAAACAGATGCATGTACGTGTCATGTTGTATTGTAAGTCTGTGGTCGAACTGCATCTCACACAAAGTTTAGTATTTTCAAGACTGAGTTCAAATAAATGAAAATGCATGATGACATTTCATAAAGACGGTGTGTTCATGTCCAAAACTGTATCTGAAGCTTGTCCTATCAGCATCCACTGCAGCGTGAATAAGAGACTTCTCAAGGTAATAACCAGTTTATTATGCAACTCCACAGAACACTCCACGTTTTCACCCGGGCCGGGGTTAATATGTCACATGACACGGACGCTAACATACTAAATCATCATTCCCAAATGGGACAGCTCCTAATGAACCATTATCCATTCAGGTTTGTGAGTTCTCAAAAGGATAGCACCAATATTTAACAGTGCAGTTTGTCCTTTGGCTAAACTGAGAGATGATGTCACATAGAGACAAACCTGCTCTGTGGACAGTGAATAATGAATAACTGCTGCAGCCGTAGTGATTTTACCGGGATATGAAGACACTTCCTGTTCAATAAAAGAGTCCTAACATTTGATGTAATACCTCACAGAAAAAATACAGGTCCACATGTGTGACTAATCAATTCATGTCTTGAAGGTTGTGGAGATGCTGTAGTTGACTGTGATTGTGATGTTACAGAGCAGAAATCAATGAAAAAGCACAGAGATTCAGCTTTAATGTGGATTCTTTTTCCTTGATGGTGCTATTTGGGAATGAGGTTCTTAACTAAATTTAACCCCTGAAGAGGCTGTGACGAACAAGTGCGGGTCCTAGAGGTCCAGTGCAGATACTGGTGTGGTTGTTGCACTGATGTGAACCATTTTTCCGCCTGGGATTCAAAAAATATAAATAGAGCCAATAGAGCTGAGGCTGAATTTTGATGGTAGGCTCATTGCTCTTAAGAAAATCAGAGTCACCCTCCTGTTCCTTTAAGGACTTAGTTGGGCTGTGGAAGGCCATGGTGTGTTTAAAGACAACTGTGACTTGGTGGTGTGTTTCCCTTCAGGGACGTGCAGTGGGGATGAGGTATTTGTTTTACTGTGTGCATGCAGCAACTGACCAGACTGTGTTGGGGGAGGTTGGATGTTATCAGTCTGACAGGCAAAGGCCCTCTCCCTCTCCCTCTCTCTCTCTCTCTCTCTCTCTCCAGTACACTGGCTCTCTTCATTTTTTCTTTCACACACACACACAGGCAGTCACACACAATGGCAACCCGCCCGGTTAATGAAACACTAAACCCTCTTACCTGGGGCAGAAACAGGGACCCTTATTCCAACCAACTCGTAGGTCGTTTCTCTTTCCAGTACGAGCTGCACATCAATCTTCCAACGCCCTGCGAGATGCTTTTTTTTTGTGCCAAAAACCCGCTATCCAGTATCCAGACTGCAACCGTGGAGCAAAGCTGGCCCAGGGTGATCTGGCTCAAAGCCTGCGTGATTGTCAATTAGCAACACTTATTTCTGACTATATTAGGCTACTTAGGCTCCATGCTCATTGTTCTGCACAGCGGAGGATCACGCAGAAAACAGGAGCTGCCTCTCAGACCTGCTGGTTTGATTTAAATGTTGCATGCCTATCTATTTAAAGGACAGACGGCAGGAAGAGGGACGTCATATGATTAGCTGCGATTTATTTCCAAACATTTTCGGTGCAGCATGAATAATGAAGACAGCCCCGATGTCTTATCTTCCTGATGTGAGGCTTGAAATGCTTGCAATGGAGAAATCCGCTGACATCTGTGTTCGTTTATCCCTTTTCTCGCCGGGGCGGGTTCTGTCGGCCGGGTTCACTTCGCTGTCTTCTCCTCTTCACGCCAAGAATGAGCCGGTTCGTCAAAACGCCGCAAATTCCCGAAGAAGAAGACGCCTTTCTCCCCGTGTCGCCCCGGCCCCGTTTGTTACAATGTAACAATGGAGGAAGAAATTCTTCCCTGTAGCAGTATATATACTTATTGTGACATCACAAGCATGCCCGGCGCCGGGGCATGCTGGGAAATGGAGTGAGGTTTTTTTTTTTCTCTCTCTCTCTCTCTTTAGCGTCTTTGTTCATATTGAGCAGAAACAAATGTGCTAAATTTGACAATATCACGACACGGATGTTTTTTTTTTTTGGTTTTTTTTTTTAAACATGAACCTGCATCCTGGTTCCAGGTTTGTGATTATTATTGGCTCCTCATAACCCAGTTTCCATGGCAACAAAATGACAGTCAAAGTATTGAGTAAGCCCCCACATCTGTCAAACAAAGGGACAGCTGTGTTAAATATTATTAATAAAATAAATTCACCTTTTAACACTTTCTGTGAGAGTTAGAAACATTTAGGATATAGCATTTAAAATAAAAAATTAAAAAAAACATTTTTATTTTTGCAAAGATTACAAGGAGAGACAGATGGCGACTGATACATGGGTAAGTATTTTAATAATGCTGATGAGATGCAGGCAAAGATGGTTATCTAAAATGTCAAGCTATTAATTTCCATGTAAGCAGTACAATGAACTGAACATAAACTAACCATATCTTTTCACATGCAGCTCTGGTGTGTCCAACAACCCATTAAATGTATTAGTATTTGGAAGTGGTTACATCCAAAATCAACAATGAAGAGACGTAAGTAAGTAAAAAAAAAAAAAAAAAAGTATTTAAAAAAAACCCCCTCCAACTTATGCATGACTTAATGCATGATTCAACATGAAAGCATCTTAAAGCAATGATCTACTTAAAAAAATAATGTTGGGAAATGGCCGCAAAGATTTTGCTTAATAAGCAGATAGGGATAGGAAGCACATGGGCCGGAGACACTTTGCTGGTGTGATCACTAATAAAAACAGTGTTTCATCATCTTTCAAGATTCATAAGTAACAACCACGTGGGCCAGTACGTTCTCCACACTATGACAACCTAACAGTGTTTGGGAGCCTGAAAAGACTTTTTTTTCCTCTCAAAGTAACAGTACAAACCAATGAAAGACTGAGATTCTTATCTTTCAAAGGAATTACACAAGCACAGCTGGATTCCAACAATTTCCCTTAATGTCCTGATTGCTGATTTCAATGCCTCTTGTGGTTATCTGATGAGACTGTGTGTGTGGTATATCTAACACTGTGTGTTAGATATACCACGTCTCCTGCAGACTGGCATAAGTGGATCCTGTGAGGCAACCTAGCATGAAGACAAGAAATCATGCTGCATTGCAGACTGAAAGTCAAGTACTGTCACTGTAACTGTCTCTATTTTTTTTTCTTTTTTAGATGCTGTTTTTTTTGTTGTTGTTGTTTTTTTAAGAGACAACAAACTGTTGATTCTGAAGCACAGGGTTTTGGCACACCAGATGTTCAGCAAACAAATAAACGGTGATGGCAGCTGTAGTTCCACTAACCCATTTCATGAGACACAAGCGACAGAGGAAAACGCAACCCTTTACAGGAGGCAATGGCAGGGTGAGAAGGAGAATGTTACTTCACTGCGGTAACAGAGTCATTCCCTTAAAAGTAAGACAATAAGGTATATTGAGGAGAGGGGCCAGAGGGCTTCAGTCGAATGTTCCTCCTTGCAGCATTAAGGTTTTTTGGGCCATCGCCACATATTCCAAGAACATCGAGGAGCGTGAAGCTTCAGAGGGGCTGACTGGATCGGGTCGAAAGGAAGGCTACACTATTCTCCTGCCCAGTATTCACTTCAAGATGATGTGGTAGCCATCATTCGTGTCATCTGGAAGGAAAAGGAGAAGAAAACATAGCAGAGGAAGGTTTTTAAAAATAAACTTGCAATGATAAATCAAGGTTCTATGTTATATATAGAAACAAATAAATCATCATCTGTTATTACTGTCACGCTCATGTACCTTTCATTGTGTCCAAAACAAAACAAACTTCATCCTGGAAGTTCTGAATCATCTGTTAAAAAGAGAGTGCACGTTAACGTGAGAGGGAAACGAGCGAAAGCTGTTTACTAACACGTGTAATGACAACCAGTTTCTCATGGTCTCATCTGTGATTTGAAAGTGTAGCCTTAGAAGCAGAGAGCAGGGGATTATAGGAAAAAACAACCATGATCTTACCTCATCACTGACAAGCACATGGATGCCAGTGGGACCCTGTTTAAAGATCTGGTTTATCTGTCTGGGTGAGATGTTGAAGAGCTGAGCGATCTTCTCTGTCAGTTCAGCGGCTGTGAGCTCCTCCAGGTAGATGGCGTGATATACTGCATCCAGACAGAAAGGCAGTCTCGATCAAAAACTATTCCTTTTTCTGTCACGGTAAAATCTGTACTTATTGTATGCGTCATGATTACACTATAGTTTTCAGGGAAATTTTAAATATTGTAAACATGATGGCTGTATTTAGTATTAAAATATACTTTGTACAAAAATACAACACAAGCCAGAGTCCTCTTGTACATAACAAGTGATTCATTTTACTTAAAGCTACACCAACAGGAGCTTGTCTGACATAACTTTGGGAGCAGGGTTGGAAGGCATGAGCAGCAGCCACTGCCACAGCAGAACAAAAAGAGCGGTGCCTTAAGACACACTTGAACTTACAAGAAGTAGTTCAACATTTGGGAAATATGTTTATTCACTTTCTTCTTGATAATTAGATGATACTGATACCACTGTCATGTCTGTACAGTGAATATGAAGCTACACCCAGCTGCCGGCTAGCTTAACATGAAGACTGGAAACAGGGGGAAAGGCTAGCGTGGCTGCATCAGAAGGTAACAAAATCCACCTAGCAGCACCTCCTAAAGCTCACTAATTAACAAAAGTTAGTAAAGACAAAAAAACAGCAACTTGTGGTTTTACAGGTTTATTGCGGGGCTACATCTACGCCAAGTGCAGTGACTTCATCCCTGACCAGCTCAGGGTGATGACAGGACTCCAGGTTTTACCACACGGACATGAGAATGGGTCTGATCTTCTTATAAACTCCTAGCAAGACAGCAGATAAGTGTATTTCTCCAAATGTCAAAACTATTCCTTTAAATGTCAGCAGAAATAGATCCAGTACTGGCAACATGGTTCTTTTGCCAAGTGATGACTGAGACGTGGAATACAGTAACCGCTACAGCTATGGCTGCAAATCACCAAGTATGGTGCCAAAACTTTAAAAATAGTATTACCAGTTTTATAGCTGTTATTACGCCACACTGACACTGTGACATGTCTAACAAGGCCTCCTGGCTGTTCAACTGTCAAGCCTGTGGCTCTCTGCCTTATCAGCGCGCTGTAATTCAAATATTACTTTATACACTCTTCTAAAACAAACATGAACATGAGCCACAAACATGGACTCACCAAAGAAAGTGTTGGCGGCAGCATCTCCGTTTTCGTGTTTCAGTTGCTGTTCCCGTGCCTGCTGAGACTCCTGGCAAACGTAGATGGTCAGCCTCGGACGTACCACGCTGTAAAAGCAGCATCCACGCAGAGAAAATAACAAAACGTCCATCAATGTATGAAGCCGTTCTTTCCTTCATATTATATATATATATATATATATATATATATATATATATATATATATATATATATATATATATATATATATATATATATATACACATACACATATATATATATATATATATATAGTATGAATTATATGTTTTCAGGCAGGATTACATAAAGAAGACCCACCGTCCCTTCAGTGCATTGAAGAGTCGTATACCGTCTGCTGGCCCACAGATCTGAATGACGTCCTCCCTGGTCAGCTTCAACAGGTCTGCCCCTGGTACACAGAAACAAGACCCTGCTTAAGAGCGGAAAACCCCTCCCTCTACCTGTGAACCTAGATTACACACCAATAATTTGGTTTTGGGTTATTCAACAGTTTGCAAGTGTAGCACTTGGTCCTTGTATAGTGTCCTTAGTGAGGTCACTATACAAGGCCAGCTACAGTCCAAGGTGCTGGCAATCTTTTTTTGCCTTGATGAAGGATACTTTTGGTAAGCTAAGACTTTTTTCACCCTGCACCCACTAAAATACAACATGTTTCTTCCAGATCTTCTTGGCATCAGCGGCAGCTGGAGGTGACACTACGCTAAAAGAAGTTGTTGTTATTTGTATAATCTGTTTCTGTATCCAGGGGCTGCTTTACCTGAGAAGTTGGTGAAGAGCCGACAGAAGGGTGAGAAGCGGTTTCTGTGAAGCCATTGCTGTGCATCCTGTGGGGTTGCTGTGGGTAACAAATTCTGAGAAGGAAAAAAAACAACAAGAGAGAACGTGAGTCAAGACACACAACTGCAACAATCTCAAAGACCACATAAGAGTTAGCTCACAAAAGTCATGTGTCAGATTACTGTTTGCTTTTTACAGCTACTCCATCATATTTGTCTTAATTTAAAAAAAAAAAAAAAGAAAACGTAAAGACAAAAAAAATTAAAAAGATGATGTCAGATTTCATGAAAGCTGCATTATTTTGTTTCAAAATGTAGGGATCTTTCAAAGTCAGCCTTTTGCAATTAGGCAAAAAACTAACTATATCCAAAAGTCTGTTTTAAAGACAGAAAGTGAAATCTGCACAGTAATTGTGCTCTCAACATAAATTAGCCTGAGATTACCTATTTAACCTTTTTAATCTATTTAACCTCGAGTTAAATTATTAGTGGGTAAAAATTATGCAACAATTTAATTTGCACTGAGGTTTACTCATCTTTATTAATTCTTCTTCAGTTACTCTCCCCTCCCTTCATTTCTCAGTGGGTGTATGTGACTGAGCATAACATATCAGCCTGACCGCTGCCTAAATATACAGCGCGTGCAGAATTAAAGATTGTGACATCAGGTTAAAAGGTTAAGTAAAAGAGGCATTGAATCATTGGCTTCTTCCCTGTAATGCACAGAAAAGAGTTTCAGTGTCTTCACTGGGAGCTGAACTTGTAATTTTTTCTTTTATTTTTTTATTTGTTTTCAAACTGTGCAGGTGAATCTACTGGCAGGCAGATGTGAATATTACTATGCAGCGGTTCAATATGAATCTGAAAAGTGAAAAGACACTTGTACTTACATCTAGTACCTGAACAACAGGCTCCGGCTGGTGGTTTGGTGATCCATTTCTAAAAAAAGAAAATGAAAATGTAACCATGTCGGAATCCAAGATGAATTCTCAAATGTCGTCTACATTAAGAAGAATCTAAACATCACATGTGCTCCTCATTAACCAAACACAGGCAACATGTTTTATGGTAAATGACATTCAGGCAGCATCAATTATGAAGCACTGGTAGAACTCTCTTACCCCTCTGCAACTGGGAAGCTGTTGTGTGTGCTATTGAAGCCGGGAGATGGAGAGTTGTTGAGGTATGTAGCCTCAGGCCAGGGAGAGCACTGCAAAAGATCAACACTTTGGTGTCTACATCACCTCAGAAATACATTTGTGCTGCAGTCAGTTATAAACATTTATCGACGCAGTTTAGTCTGTCTGCGTGATAATGGAGTCATCATCAGTTTCTCTGCAGCTTCTTCTTAGTGAGGATTTGTTGCTTTTCTCTTTATTATATCAGAGTAAAGTGAAAATCTTTGGTTTTGGGCTGTTGGTCAGACAAAATAAGGAATATGAAGACATCACTGTGGGCTCTGGGAATGTATGAAAAGCATATTTTACTTTTTTTTTGACATTTCACAGACTAAATAATAATTTTGGAAAACAAAATTGATAATTAATTGACATTGCAGCTCTAGTTGGAATGGGTGTCAACATTTTAACTGCCCATCACTTAACTGTTTTTTATTCTTATCCCAATTTTCCCATTTCTGGAAATAAGAATATGTTCCTCACTTCACTGTTTTAACGTTTCTGCTTGATGACCCCTCTTTTTATCATATCATAATTTCCCCCTTTTTCAATTAATATACTAACCTCTGTCAGGATTGTGGTTTCATAGGATGGCTGGTACTTTTCCTTTTCCTGTGGCGCCCTCTTCTCCATCTTCTCCCTGTCCGTCTTCTGCTTTCTGTCTGCACCTTTGGGCTGAAACAGGTCATGAGGGAGTCATTACGGTGGTGGCCATGAACGACACTGGTATAGACCAAAACAAACAAATGTTTGTCAGTCCCCTCACCTTGAAGACCTTGACCTGGCAGGAGGCGGAGTGGAGATGTTCTGTGTACTCTCCATTCTCATTCTCTTTAAACGTGTCAATCTGGATGCGGAAAGGCACGCCCTTTTCTCCTCCGTGCTTGCGCATGGTGAATTCTGTGCTGATGCAGTGAACCTAAAAAAAGACAAAGGAAATAAAAGTGAAATCTATACGGGAATGATGACATAAAATAACACCTAGGTCTGTTGAATCAATAGATGAATATATCTTTGCTAAATTGTTGTATTAGTAATTACTGCCTGCAGAATAACATTCAATTTACTTGACATTTTGCCAACAGAATAGATGAGTACACTGAATGTTAACAAGCTTAGCACCATAATGCAAAAATGCTGTAAATTGCCTGAGATTACTGCCATTGCTTTTAATGAATGAAAGTAATTCAGGAAAACAACAGTGTTGTTCATCATGCTACCTGGATAAAAACTGAGGTTCTTTTTGATGGGTCCCAAAGGAACTCCACAGTGTTTAGCTGAGTAGGGTTAGCCCTGGGGTCGATTATGCCGACTGACATGGGGATATCTGCAATGGATCAATGCAAAACAGGCTGTTATCAAAAGAGTTTTAATGCAAACCATCTCCAAAATATCACCACTGTCATCTTGTGCTTGAAGGTCACTTTAACAGTCAATGTACTGAACTGATTTTATCTAAAATTACTTGGTTGGTTAATATACATACAAGGCTGCACAGCACAGCAACATTCTTTCCACACACAGAAGAAGAACCAGAACATCTGGAACCTTAAAGTAGAACGGTCACGTTTCGTTCAGTGCTCACCCAGGTCGAGGATGCGATCCCCGGGCCTGTTCCAGCGCCAGCCTTCCAGCTGCTGGTGCTCTGTGTACTGAAGTCGTCGGTCGTGAAACACCACACGAATAATGCTCTGAAATTCAGAGAAATTCTGTTTTTACAAAGGATTCAAGGGTCATGTAAATTCTATTCAGGCACTTTTATAATGGTTTCACCTGACAGACACTGACCTGTGCGAATGTATGGTTATGTTCGTGTGAAACGGCACGTCAGAATCTTACCTTCACCATTTTGCCAGTGATTTCCGGAAGTTCCCCAATTTTCCGATTGTCAAGCATTCTAATTTCATAGGACTGCCCTGTAACAACAAGTGCACATTGTAAATAAATGGCTCTTGGTTCCCACCAGGCTGTTTGGCTGACACCAAACATCCACAATCAACTGTGGATGTTTGGTGTTTGGTGTCTTTTTGCAACATTTGCAGTCAAGCTAATCACAATAAAACCAAATACACTGTGAGATAACAATGACTAAAGAGGTGGAAAAGAATGTGTCACTATCTTGGTGCTAGTTTCTCAAAACATACCCTTGCAGCAGATACTGAAATATATTTCCATACTGATTGTTTCTCTCCACATCTAATACTAACTATCAGAAGATTTACAGTCATCCAGGTAATAAAATGTGGGAACTGAATTTCAGTGGCTTTTGACTCAATGTTCTTGGATCTCAATAAATTTACACAAAGCAGAAGAGTAGACTGTGGCCGGGATCCAGACCTTGGTTGAGGTAGGTGAGTGTTTCATCATGCAGTTTAACGGCTGGCGAGGTAGCTGCACACAGAACATACTGGAAGGGAAGGATCTTGTCGTCAGTGTCTGGAGGCAGGTTGGGCTCCTCCTGCTTGAAGATGGGGAGGGCAAGTACATCACTGGAGAACAGAGACAAAAAGAACAAAGCGGTCAGTAAGCTGCCAACGTCTGATCACCACACTTCATTGTTGCCTTTTCATAAAACAAGTCTGCAGACAATAAATATTGATAGTGAATTGTTGGAACTTATTATTTTAAACCTCATGATAAAAATATTGTTAAATCTTATGGAGAGTGAAACACTGCCTACCATCGCCAGAAAACACTTGAGGCTGAATGGTGGGTTATTGTGTTTGGCAGCTTTGCAGTTCATTAATTATAATGGTGGTAATTTGGGCAACATCACTAAATACCCAGGTATCCAATCAGTATCTCATTGCTCCTCTCAACAAAAGAATTTCATGGGAACAAGCAGGCACTTTGAAGCTTGTACAGAATCATATAACAGAGCACTTAACCAGCCAGAAAAGGACACAAAATAGAGTGAGCTTTCCCCAGCAGAGCCAAGCACTTGAGTCAGCTAAACCTAAATGCATTTCACATAATTTCCATCATGAAAAACTGAGCAGAAAGATCATACATATCTATCTGGAACTCCTGAATAAGACCTCAACAATTACACACCGCATAACTGTGTGCAGATATTTACAACCAGTGATTCAGGACTTTGCTGCATCATCTATAGGAAAAGTCTAATTCTCCAGTCACATTTCATCAGAGAGTATTCTTCACCTGATTGTCACCAAGCACTGTACTGCTTTGCAATTCATCTGTATGCGCTTATTAATCTGCCTTTCTGCTATCTATTCAATACAGGACTTAACATATTCATTTACAAATTCAAAGCGTGAAGAGATTTCACTGTTCAAGCTGCAAACTGGTGCAGACACAAAGCCTTGATGAGAGACAATGTGAAACACTGCATGTTAATAAAGCTGATCTGCACGGAGAAAAATAAAATACCCACAGTAAATATCCCTGACCTGTTACACAATAAAGAGCTCAGACAAAAACATGTTTGAGAGGGGATTTAGAATACACCCGTTTGAATATAACAAACATGAGAAACAAATAACAAAGTAAGATCAACAGTCATAAATCCAAGGCTACACCTAACCATTATTTTTACGACTACTATTTTTATTATGCATTTTTCCAAATAATTGATTAGTCTAACCGATTTGTCTATGAATTAAGAAAAAATGCCCATAACAGCTTTCCATAGACCAAGGTAATGTCATCAAATGCACACATTCAGTTCACTATACTATTAAGATAGAAAAAGTAAAATAAATAAATAAATAAATCAGATTTAAGCCATCTGTGAATGTTTTTGACATTTTTGTCTGAAAATACTGTAGCTGCCAATTAATTGTCTGTTCATCAACTATTTGATTACAGGAATTGTTGCCACTCTAACATCATCAGACTGGTAAAAGCTCAGGGATGAGTGAAAACACACACTGCCAACATTTAAGCTTAAGCAGGTAACATAGTTTCACTAACTGTAGAAAGTGAGAAATGAGGGAGGCATCGCTTTGACAGCACTTTTACTGCCACTGTTTTTATCAATAATTACGTCCCCAAATATTACAAATAGAGAACATATGGCGCACACACTATTGAGTCACAAATCAGATGGCGTGTTCAGGTAAGAACAGTAGCCCTGCACTTAAAACAGATTATTCAACCCGTTCAAAAGTCATACTGTACCTCATGCTGTATGCCCCAGCACCAAGCTCCTGGCCAATGCCCGAGAGACTGGCATCAAAGTCCTGGACCAGTCCGGACTCGATCACTTCATCCGTGAGAGGTAACTTCAGAGCCCACGCCATGGTGGTGGCAATGTGGAGATCTTACGGACTGCAGTTCTGGTTAAAACTTAATCCAGGTGTTATACCTGTGTCCCACAGGCTTCAGATCTTTAGTGGAGAAAGTGACATAAGAAGTTTATTATCATCAAGTTTGGCCCCAACTCTAAACCCCGTGAAAATATGGCGACATCTAAACGTTTAATCAAGGAAAATAAGATGGAAAAATGCAAATGAAGAGCAAGTGCAACTGTTAGTAGCTAAGTAACTAAGTTATTATTCTGAGCAATGCAGAGCTTCAGAGGTTAACGGTAAGTTAACGGTACTCTGCACACGTTTTATGCAACCGTGCACCGCTGCAGATCAAAACAACTTGTGGTAAGCTACGATATATTTAGACTTTGCTCGTTTTTATTTGGTTAGATACTCCAATTAAACATGCAAAGCTTACCTTCAAGTGAGATACGTGTAGCTACTTGCTGACACCGCGACTGTTTCGTGCCATCATGTCGCGCTCCTTCGTCTCAGCACTAAAATAAACATGTCGAGCTAAACACTTAGCTAGCGACGTAGCCTGCCAGCGAACTTAGCCAGACAATGCTAGTCCTTCTAAGCCTCCGCTATTGGGGATTCATGAGGGGGAATTATTCCTGAAAAGACATATCTACAAATGAAAATGCATTAAAATGATCTCTGCTTCCTAAATATATGTAATATAATGTCTTGCTTTTGTTTGTTTATCTAGTTCCGTCAGGAAAAGGAGCTGCCGTAATTTCCGGTTCGTCTTCTTCTTCGTGTTGTTAATTTTGCAGTCCTAGCAATGGCCTTTGGGGCTCATTACCACCGCCCACCGCTCATAGCCAGTAACACATGAGGTTGAGTTGCCAGTTTTCCCTTTGTATTTTTTTCATGAGCATCATCAACATTTGGGGTTTTTACCTGTTGACTGTTGGATACTGTTCCATTGTGTTAATATGTTGTTTTTCACTGTTTGGGGAAATAATAAAAAGTGTCATGTACTGAGGGGGTCAAAAGGAAGTTGACAGAAGGTTAATCCAGCCATGACTGCAGGAGATATTTTACTTGTATAAAGAACACATTTTTCAGTCTCTATTTGTTGTGGAGGCCAGTGGTTATTATCAACTACAGCCAATGCAAAGACAGAAAGCATATCAATAAACAACAATAATGAGTGATTAATAAAGAGAGGTTTTATTTATCTGACAGAAAATGACAAAAAGCATCAAACTTTTGTGTTTCCCTTGTCTCACTAAGACCTGAACTTTTTGTGTGCTTTGCAAAGTCAAAAAACTAATAGTTGATATCTTATTATTATGATTTAGCTATTCTTTTCTTTTCTTTATTGATAGCTTAGTATAATAAACAATATTATATATATTGTCTTCCCATATTGACAGTAAAACAAATGTTAAAGAAAGACCTTTGTAATATTAATTATTTTTATGTTTAGGCATACTGTATGTCCACTGCAATGTAAGACTACTGTTATTCAAAAGGTAAATTATGAGGTGGAACATAAAATGCACCATTCAACATATCATTCACAAAGTCAAATAAAATCATTTACAGATGTGATTAATGCATATTAGCATTTATATTTAATCTGCAGTATTTTACATTTTATCTGCATAAAAAGTACATTAATCTCAATGATAGATGTTGCTTGTCAAGTTGATTATTGCAATTTTGCCAGTACTGCTACATTTTGGAAATCAAAGCTTCTTGCTGTTCAAAGACTTAAAAATGAAGAAATTAAATTCTTTTGCAAACACAACTGAAACCTTGCACTGTACTTATAGCATTTGTAACACTTTAACTTTCTCAGCTGTCAGTAAAGTGCAAAGAATTCTTGAAGAATTGGCAAAGACAAAGAAAACTGTAACAGTATTTTTCCTAAATATAATAACTCCATGTTTCACATGCAAACACTCCTCTAATTCATTCAGACCGAAATTCAAAACACATTAAACCTCAAAAACCTCATTTCTTGGCTAAACAGTTAATTACTTTTTTTGAAATTCAGTTAATCAGTTTGATTGATATTCGGTTTAGTGTATCTAAAAAAAAAAAAATCTGGCACTAATGTTTCAGGCATTGTGAGATTATTTCAAATTGACTTTATAATGGGCCAATTAAGGTCCTATTTTGCAATATTCTTTAACTTGACAGGAAAAATGTCACAGCAGCAGTGTCAAGCCATTAAGGGAAAAGTCACAACAGTGAACAGAGAAAGACAAAATACTCTCAGAGTATTATAAAAACATTAAACGGAAAGCGTGAGAAGAGGACAGACTGTTGTGAATTCACCCACAGATACAGCATGTGCATTTGCAGTAACTCACTTATCAGTAACTCACAAATGAAACAAACTTTATAAAAAACTAAAATAAGTTGGCATCATGGGCAACAGCCTGAACTACTGCTTTATTTTAATAAGAACTCATTGTCTGTGGAACATCAGAAATGACCCTCTCTAAGAACACCCAACAGTGTGACACACTTCATATTGCTGAATAAAATTATCAAAGCCAAACAAGAAAGAAAATGATAAATTAAATATGTCTAAATGATTATCAATCAAACGACAAAATGATGATTGTCCTGAAACACTTGCTGCTGAGTCAGGAGACCATAGAGGGCAGGGTGATTTTTGGTATTCTTAAGACAACAGCTTTTGATGAAAACAAGGTGATAGGTCATTGCCCACTTATCCCCTACAGTCTTAATTATGCCTGTCAGAGTTTATGTTTGCAGAGCTGCTCATGCAGTACAAATATTATGTGACTACAAAGTAAGCCAAAGTGGCATGAATGTGATTAAACTCAATGTTAGTCAATGCTCACTCATTTAAAATAGCTCAGAGGGGTAGCCTATAAAACCACTTGTATAAAAAGTCATCAAATGTTTTTAAATATGATGTTATTATCACTGTATATGATATGAGGACCATGCAGTTTGACTTAGTACCCACCACAGAAGTAGTGTACATATATACAGCTTTAAAACACAATAATAACTCGTTTTAAGTATTCTTTCAAAAAAATTTCACTCATGTTATTTCCTTCATTTTCTCAAAAAGCTCATATTCTTTCAACCTTTTACAGAGGTTAAATCATATTTACAACACTATTTACATCTGTGTTATTGTATTAAATGTTCAGCTTCCCAACAGAAAAAAAAAAAAAGATCAGTGGCAAACGTTCCCAGAATGAGGTCACTACTGAACCTGGAAGACGTTAATCTTGCTTGTGTTTTTCAGCGTCTGTCTCCGGTTGCAGAACCATACCCGCACAACCTCTCGGTCATAGTTTAGCTCTCTTGCAATTTCAGTAATCTCTTGACCTGTCGGCAGTGCATTCTTCTCAAAGTAGGAGTTAAGAACCTCTATTGCCTGCGGTGTGAAACTAGTGCGCCGCTTGCGTTTTTTCGAAGGTTCGCCGCCAACAAACTCCATCAGATTCTGCTGGCCTTTCTGGTTCCAGTGCTCGGCTTCAGCCAGCCACTTCTCCAACACCGGCTTTAGCTTCTGAGCACTCTTAGGTGTGATATCCAGCTTTTCAAACCTGCAGTACAAAACAAAGTTCAGTCTGAAGTTTTTCATGAGTGCACACTACATGCACTGTGTCTCAATATGACATAGATCTGCAGGCAAGTAAATTATATATTTTGCGTACCAGTTCAAGTTTTAACCAGCCTATTGAAAAATATCTCATTATTTGACTTACTGACCTCTATATAATAATGACTCCATTGCTGTTCATATTAAAATGTCACTTTCAGACCGTGAACCATTTGGAGAAGTCTTAACATCTATACTCACAGACGTCTTTCTTTCTCCTTAGAATCTAGCCTAAGCATTGAAAGTGTTATTGGCTGTTGATGTTAGATTACCAAATCACATTGATGGATTAAAGAACTAGTTTGACATTTTAGGAAATATGTTTGCTTTTCTTGCTGAGATTAGATGAGAGGATCAATATGGCTCTTTAAATATGAAGCTACAGCCAGTAGTTGGTTAGCGTAACTTAATAAGGACTAAATAAAAGACATAAAGACTGGAAACATGGGGAAACAGCTGGCTTGGGCTCTGAATAAAAGAAACAAAATCAACCTATCAGCACCTTCAAAGTTCACTTATTACCACATTATGTCTTATTTGTTTAGTCCAGACAAAAACTATTGGTGCTGATACACAGATTTAGTTACCTTTGCACAGAGCCAGACTAGCTGTTTAACCCCTGTCTCCAGTCTTGATGCTAAGCTATGCCAAATGGCCGCTGGCTATAGATGCATATTTAATGGGCAGACGTGAGAGTGGTACCAATCTTTTCATCTGACTCTCTGCCAAAAATTAAATAAACGTATTTCCCAACATGTGAAACAACTCATGTAAAATCATTTTTGATTTAAGGAATAATAAATATGAAGCGTTACTCAGAAATCCTTCAAATCTACACTCAAAGACTTCCTTATTAAAGTAGCTAAAGCAATGAAAGTGTCATTAAGTTACCTAAATGCATTAACATTGATTTAATCATGTTTTTTTTTTTTATGACACTGTGTTCCACTCACTCCACTGAGCATGACTGCAGTAAGATAATATCAGCAGATGAGCAGGTGTTAACATGGGTGCCATGACTACATTCATGTTGTGACAGCATTGGAATTGTAATTTGTGTGCATGCAAATGTGGTCGACGTATACACAAATCAAATGCACTGTGCACGCCCTGTCACTGATGGCAACATGAACAGGGGAGTCAGTTACCTGCAAATGGCAGACTGGCTGTAAGCCGGACCCTCAGTCGCAGTCAGGGCCTGCCCTACTTGTGTCTGCGTGAGCCCCAAGGACAGCCGGCGGATCTTGAAATTCTTGGCAAACTCTCGAATTTCCTCCAGATTAATGCCTTCCTCACTGCTGACTACCTGCTGGGGTTCTACAGTTGTGAAGAGTCCGGTTAAAAATATCTACCTACCATAAAGCGGATCTATGTTTGGATGGGAGAAGCAGGTGTACATACTGTTCACAAGCTGGCCCACTTTTGCTATGTCTCCACAGGTGATGGGTACTGTGGAGGAGAGCGAGGTGGCGGTCTTCAGAACAGATGGCTGCGGGGCGATTACAACTGGTGACTGGGTGACAGTAGTTACAGAAGCCTGGGAGGGAACAAATAAATCATATACTTAGATGTAACCTGTCATAATAGATGTAATGGTCCTTTCTGACCTCAAAACAAATCCAGACAGATTTTTGTGTCTACCTGTGTATTAGGCTTGGTAAGCGTTGGAGGAGCGGCGGCTTTGGGCAGCACTGCAGCAGAAGTCACAACTGTGGCAGGTCCATTTCCTACAGTGGCAATGATCTGGCCCTGGGTGTTGAGAAGCAGCTGCGGGGTGACAGTCTGGACCTGGAGACCCTGCAGGGGGAGGGTGGGAGTTGCGGCCCCTCCAGCTAAAGAGGCTGGGTTCACCAACAGTGGGAGGGTTCCTATAACCTGTAAATATTGTTTGAATAAATAATTGAAACTGGACCCTCTGTGATAGTTTTCACTGTCAGGACATTCAATATCCTCTCATGGCAGTGTGTTAGCTTCTGGGAAATAAGAATGTCCTATTAGCAGTTCACTTGGAGTAAAAATCATGTCTTTCAAGATTAAACGCTGCACTACTCACCGCAATGAGCTGCAATAATGGAAAGACTGAATAATGGAAATGTTTGAGAGGACAAATCAGTTTCACAGAAATTGTCTTATGCTCCACTGACTTGAAATAGCGCTGCTGATTGATGTTAACTGGAGGCTGAAGCCTTTATTCCCAGAAACAGAAACACAATACGAAAACATTTGATTGTTCTTGGAAAGGGCTTGATTATCAATCAAAACACATCAATATGAAAATCTGCAAAAATAAAAATGGCATTATGTAAGGGGAGCAAATTGTAAATTACTTGTTCTTATACCATTCACATTTTGTTATGAAAACTGTTATGTCTTCTTGTCAAAGTCAATCAGTCTAGTTTTTTTGACTAATGACACAATGCTACAAAGGACATTTTTTCAAACTGATCCTCATATGTAAGACATCTTCCCTTCAGCTGAAGTCCAAAGTAGAGAGTGCAAGGGTCAAATCTAAACACACAAATAGAATAGAATCGAATAGAATAGAATAGAAGTATTATTTAGCACCCACCTGTCCCTGGGCATTTGTGATGATCTGGTTGGTGATGCCAGCCATGTTGGACATGGCACTGGTGATGATGGGAGTGGAGGCGAGGGAACTGAGGAACTGGGGCTGTGCTCCCAACGAAGCAGCATTGATCTGGGCAGAAAATCACACCATTGTCCATTGAGCACAGGAAAAAAAAAATTACATGACTCATAAGCCAGATGTTAACAGCAGAGAGGTGACTACACAGTGGTGCTCTTACAATAGCGGGATTGAGGGAGAGTCCTGCAGTCTGCAGTGCTGCCACAGATATGTTGGACTGAGAGACGGTGGTTGTGGCCGTGGTAGCCTGGGCTGCCGCCACCTGAGCTGCAGTAGCCTGAGTCACCTGTGTCGGCTGAGACGTCACCTGCTGCACAGCAGTCTGGACTGGCTGCATGGAGGCTGCTTGAGGCTGGAACATTGTCTGTGCATTCGTCTGCAGCTGGGGCTGGACTGAGTTCAAGACTGTCGCAGCTGAAGGAGAATTCAAGGGTGTGCAATCTGTTAGAACCCTGAGATGATTTTTACATGAGTTTAATGTGAGAAAACTGACTGAAAATATTATGACAACACTGAGAGTTTATAGCCACGCTAGCAGCTCTGTGAGGCTGTACCCAAGTCCTTACAGGCCTCTTCTAACGTCGTGGTAACATAAACATTATGTTTACTATGTTCACCATGCAAGGTTAGCATGTTGGCATGCTAACATATGCTAATTAGTACTAAACACAAAGAATAGCTTAAGCTGATGGGAATGTCAATATTCTGTAGGTATGTGCAAAATGAAAAGTGAAGGGATCAACAAAGCTATTACGATTCATCCATGAGGTGGACATAAATGTTTGTATCAAATTTCATGACATTTTCAATAGTGGTTTAGGTATTTCACTTAAAACCACAAATGTCAACGTGCTGGAGACAATAATAAAGGCTAGGTAATCACCAAAGTCATTAGGATTCATCCTCTGTGGAACATGAACATCTGTACAAAATTTCATGGTAATTCACCCAATAAAAGTTGAGATATTTCAGTGAGGAACAAAGTGGTGGACTGACCAACCCTAGCCATCCCTAGAGCCGCGCTGCATCTCAAATACTGTCAATGAGTGAGACGTCAAGAGGAGATGGTATGTGTGTGTGTGTTGTGATTTTATGGCACCTTTAAAGTCAGGTGTCAGCTGTGAGGTAGCCAAAATTAAAATTAAAATAACACAATCTGGATGAGAGAGGCCAACTGGCTGGAACACATGCACAGACAGTTTGTACCTTGGAGGCCGGCGAAAGGCAGCTTGAGGAGGTTTCCGGCCGTGTGAGCTGCTGCCAGCCCAGGAAGAGTAGCTACATTGGTGGTGGGGAGGGTGAGAACAGCCAGACTGCCTTGGCCACCAATGGAGCCCGCCATGTTCAGAGGGATGAGCAGGGGCTGACCCAGCGACCCCGTCTGGGCCATCATGCCAGTCATCAACGTGGCCAGGCTTTCCTGGGTCAGCACCTGATGTCGTGCAGTAAAAGATCAGCTCTCCATCAGTATTTGTGACTGGGATGAGTTCATTTTTTTCTCAGAAGGTACTTATTCCTCCTTTATCTGTTTTTACTGTCACTCTGGTGTTTTACAGGGGCAATTTTACCAAACAGTGGTCTTAATACATTTTTTATTGCCCTTGAACTCAACTGATCCATCTTCCTCTGCTGTGCTACTGGGATTCCTTTTGTTTGTTTGTTTTTTTTTTATATTTGATGTTTTATTTTTTGTTGTTGCAGTGGTGTGTATTGGTTTGAATTTTCTCCAATTGTTTCTACAGCCTCAGGCTACATGTTCAGGTGTTTGGGATCAAATTTGTTCCATTTTTCACATTCACAATGTACTGGAGGCAACTGCCTCAGTCAGCGACTTTAGTAAATCACCTGCAGTCACCTGCAGGTGACAATCGTCTCATTAATCCTTCTGACACATGAATATTGGACAAGTTATATGTGAAGAGGGCGAAATGCTAATGAGGCTTTTTTGCCCTCATCACTTGACATTTCACATTGCACTTTCAAGGCCAGTGTGCCAATGACCATTGTTTCCTCCTCCTGTCTACAATATCCTTCCTCTGATGAGAAAAGATGAATATGGAAAGTGCACTCAGTGTGTAACTTGTAGTCATACCTGTGGACAGCCTTGTACAGTGATGGGCATGGTGGCCTGTGGATGCGGCATGGACACACTGATGGGAACAGCAGGGGTCAGCGTTTGGACAGCGGGGGCCGGGGCCTCTACAGACACCACCTGCTGCTCGCCCAGCACTGCAGAGGCACAGCCAGTGTTGGTTCTTGCTGACATTTGAAGTGATTTTCACAGCTGTCATTGGCATTTCAGTACAACTGTGTCATGTGCATATGAATAATAAAAAGCCATCAGCTACCCTTCGTCATCTAGCAAAACCTTGATTTACCTATTCCTCCTGCGCTCTGGGGCGCAGTGGGGCTGTCCTGGGTGCTGCCGCCCTCAGTTTGCTCTGCCTCCGGAGCCACCCCCTCCTCAGCTTTGCCTTCAGACTTCCCATCAGTTGCTGATGATGGCAGAGACGCGTCTACCTCTACCTCAAGCACACGAATAGTCTCATGGCCGGACATCACAATGACCTGCACAGTGATCGGGATTAAAAGCAGAGATGACATGTAGAGCGAGCTGCCTACTCTATTGCACCTCTTTTGTTCAAGCTTCAAGTTAAATTTTATCATTAATAAATATGATAATAATCTCACTTCATCTAGCACCTGAAGGGTCACAAGAAAAAAGCCTATATTTATTTACCCCCCTCGTCAATTTGCCGTCTAACTACATGTAGTGAGTCAGATTTGGCTTATGGTATGCAATCATGAAAGACCTAGAGGAGGGGCAGCAAGACAACCTGGGCTGGAGGACAAAGTGCAGAGAGACAATGCAGGAAGAGAGAGGAGGATGCATACCTGGTTGTCTTTGGCAGGGAATTTCAAAGTGCAGGATTTAAATGGCTGAAAAAAGACTTCTGCAGTCAGACAGTGAATGGCTAAGGAGAACAGAGAAGCCAAGCACATATTAGGACACAATGACTCAAAACAAAATAAACAAACAAAAAAAACAATACCAAAAATGAAAATGAAAAGAGCATGAGTACAACAAAACAATGATAAGAGCATCAGCCAACAAGCAGCTCAAGCAATGCTCTCTTCAAGATCCCCTCGGTGAGGAGCATTGCTTTTGTTTGCTGACTATGTCTATGTACACAGATTGTTACTAGAGAGAGAAAAACCACAAGTAATTGTTAAGCATGGCAGTTTAAAGACTGGTAACTCACAAGCACAGAGCAGCAGGAATTATTAGGCGATAAAACACAAAAGTGGTTCCTGATCTCAATGAACTGCTGTGTGGAAGTTAATCCTTCCGTTATGATATGATATGCTGGCACATGGAGGGTGACAGGAGCAAACAGCAGCAAAGAACTTGAAGACAACATAAGTCATAAGGGTTCAGCTAAGCTCTGTGTGGCTACAGCGGGAAGACAGGGCCTGTCACTGTTCACACAGGTGAGTGTTACCTGCTCATTGACAGTAAGCGGGGCATCTTTGGCAGGGAGGTCCTGGGAGTTCATGGCTCGCTGCACCACCACCACAGTCACTGTCTTCCTGGCATTCTGAGCAAACACACACAAATCAAACAAAAAAACTACTCCAGATTTAGCCTCAATTTTCTATCTGATCTTTCTTAATATCTTTTGCAGACACTTCAGGCACAGAAATGCAGAAAGTTTCGTCTCTGTGACCCCTGTAAACCCCTACTATCCGCACTTGAGGGGGCAAATGCCGGTTACAGACCCAGACCCACATGCAGAGGACTGTTTTTTTATTCATGGCTATTTCTGTCATTGCAGGACCAGACTATTTGGAGGGGCCTATAAACAGGCCATACTGTGTTGCACACTTCAGCTGCAGAAAACCGGGTGAAACACGCTAATCGTGGACATAAAGTGGTTCCAAATTCATCTCGGATCAAAAACAGATTCAAGATGATGACTTTCCTGCTGCAATGCCCCCGTTAGAAATGAGGATCTGTCAAAACTTCGGCGGGTGTTGATGGGCTCCCCACCCCCATCCCGGCCAATAAAAGTCTCGCCGCGTCGGCCACTTTTGGAGACCACCACTAACCACCAAGCGCAGGCGACAGAAATCATCTCGACCCGTGCCTAGAGACCGAATATTATGTATTTCCCTCTCTTTATCATAAATATATAAATTATGCTAATTACGAACATTGCATATTAACCAAAACTCATTTCCTCTCGCCATTTCGCCGCTATGCGCGAAGAGCAGGCTCGAACAGAGTCCGGATATTATATTCAACTTACCGCGTAAATGCAGCTTATTTGCTGTAATCCCCGGCTCTTATAAAGGTCCTTGTCACAGTTTGTTTCAGTCACACATAATTAAAAATTCATCTCAGCTCCCAGACAGGCGCTGTGACTGCACACAAAAGAGGTATTTGCATTGATAAGGAGGGTTGCAATGTTAGGATCTCCTCTCTCTTAATATTTAATGACGACGGCCTTTCTGCAACAGTTCAGATGATCGGAAATCCTCCAGGTGTCTCACAACATCCTATTTCAGCTGTAAAGTCCGAGAAAATTGCCACAAAATTGGCCTTTTGCACTACGTCATGAACATAATTTATGCAAGAAAAAAATCTTGCATTGAAAAATGTCTGCCTCGACTTGAGAGCTGCCATGGCTCTCTTAAAGGGGAAGCACCTCGATAAAAGCTGAACAGCGCGGGCAGCCATGAATCATTGAAGCAGAGAAATAATACATGAAACTCTGTGCTGCTTAACAGTTTCTTCATACCGCCTTTTGTCTAACTAGCAGTGCGTTTGAATGGCCTGTTTACTTCTATGAATTTATACAAAATTATGAAAACAAAATTCCCTCCAAAGAGAAAAAAAAAAAAAATGCTCACATTGTGTTTTTGCAGAACCATATTTTTATCTACTGGAGAGGGAAACTTTTGCTATATTTTGTTATTTATATATTGAATAAAATAGACTCACTCATGGATGTCCCTATTACATGGCCATGTAATAGGGACACCTGCTGTGATTTTGTGTGTGTACTGTTAATTTGGCTAAGTGGAATTATATGCATCTGTATTTATTCCTGATTGACTTAATAATGTATTTTAACTGTCAAAACTCACAACTTCAATTTTAAAAAATGAAAAAGAAAATAACCCACATAAATATTGCAGCTACATTATACACACACTGTGTAGGTGTATGCTTCAAATTTACCTACTTGTTTTTGTTTGGTTTGGTTTTGTTGTTTGTCAAAGAAAGAATTATTTGCTATTTATGAATTTGAAACCCTACATAATGATACTGTACTGGGTAAAGACCTGCATTGAGTGATTTGTTATGTTGTTTTATTCCCCACACTGATTTGAGCATGTTTTTAATGTATAAAACATGTTTTTAATCCTTAACCACATTATGACAACAAAGCTAATTATACCTTGATCATACAAACCTCCAGCACACACATGATTACGTTTTCTATGATCTCAGTTCCACAAAATGTTAGTGAAAAGTTATTTTGTCTCCTGTCGTTTTATCAATATAAAGCTGTTGCTGTCGTGTTGTTTTATAGTAATAAAATAAAGTATTTTGGAAAAAAAGGTACATCAAATGTTAAAAAGCTTGTGTGAACAGATGCAAGCCTTAAACAGGAAGTATGACGTTGCCATGGATTCACTGAGTTACAACAACTTAAGCCTAGTTTTTTTTTTAGCCTTTATTTGTTCACATTTTGTAAAATTAAATATGCCAGAATAGCTGTTAACAGATCATTTTTCCTATCTACCATTAGATGCAACATTAGACAACTAGCACTGAATTACTTTGATTACTGCAGGAATCTTAAAAACATGATGATCAATCAAGTTCCAATTCCTGTAACATTAGCCTACATTTTTCACGTAATTATAATCAGTCCAATTATTATTATTATTATTATTATTATTATTATTATTATTTTTGTTCGTGAATGAGAAAACTGTTCACCTTCGCCTCCCTCTTCGGCTCCCCTCGGCTTCCGTCGGTAGGGGGCGCGCAAGCCGACGAAGCGCTGCGTGCGTCGAGAGCGAGTGACGTCACCACTTCCACAACAACAAGAAGCTGAAAAACAAGGAAGTGGATGATCGTGAAGCAGCCGTAACCTGTTATAAGGCCGTGACTACATAGACAGAGTCTCCCTTTTAATCTGATATTCCTCAGCCTCCGGATCAGTCCACAACAATGAACAACAAAGGTATTTCTCCAGACATTATTTAGGCGATCAGCCAACTGTTCGCTTTCGGACGCTGACGTTATAAGTATGGATGAGGAGCTGTCGTTATGGCCATCTGAAGGAGAGGACTTCACGTCTAGCTACGTACATGACAATAAACCGACGCTTTCTGGTTAACACCGAGCACAGTCATGTTCAACTTGGCCGTCTAGTTTATCATCTAATACTAAAGCTGTTAATAGGGAACATCTAGATTCACTGTCACCTTATATTCCCGCAGCGTTGTCGGCTAAGTCGCATATTTTCAGTCAGCTAGCATCACTGAAAACAGACGAATTTTAAAGGCAAAGATGTCACCGTTTCCTCTTGTTTTGTAAGACCCACGCATGGGACTTTCATTTTTTTTCATGTATTTTGTTGCTATGTTGCTCATGTGCATTTAGATAAGTTCATATGTTGTATATTTAACAATATTGTAAAAATCGTTTAACCCTTTTTTAGTCATTTTTACCAAAATGTTTAAAAAATTTTCTCAGATTCCAGCTACTCACATGTATCTAAATCCTGTAGTGTGTCTTTGACAGAAGTTCAAATTGGTAATTACAACCATAAAAACTACAGCTAAAACTAATTAGTTAATCAGAAGCAGGGTGTAATATTAAAGAAAAAAAAACTGAAAGCATCAAGACTAATAATAATAATAATAATAATAATGTAAAACAATTAAATATAACTAAAACGATTAGTTGATTAAACGATTGGTCGATTTATTGATTGGTCAAATTATTCAGCGACTAATTGGATTTATTTTTAATGCAGAAATGGCAAAAGTTCTCTTCTCAAATGTGAAAAATTTCTGTTTTCTTTGTCTTCCCATCAGACAAAATTCGACTTTAAGGCATCAGCATGGGGTTTTCAAAATAGAGAAAAAATTAATAGATGATGAAAAAGTCAGTATTTAGAAACTCCACCTCGTCACAGTTTCCAAATACATGTAGCCAGCCATACAACCATGCTCAGGTATTTGTTGCAGCCAGGCAGGTTTGTAGAAGTAGATGTAGAGTTGCAACTTCTGATTATTTTCATCAACTGAATGATTAATTTCCCAATAAAATTGTTTGGTCTATCGAGTGTTAGCAATTAGCAGAAATGCCCATCACAAGGTGATACCTTTCGTCTTTTTTTGACTGATGAGAGAACAAAGAAAACTAGAAATATTTCACATTTGAGAAGCTACAACCAGAGAACTTTTGCATAAAAAAACTATGTTAACGATTAGTTGATTATCAAAATTAGTTGCACATTAATTCTCCATAAAAAAAAAAACCAACTAATTCATTTTAGCTGCAGTTTTTATAGTTGGAATAACAAATGTGGTCTTTTTGGTGCAGTTTTGTCAAGACAACAATACAGAATGTATAAACAGAAAATTTCTTATGGCCCTTTTTTATTCTTTTTGGATAAAATCAATTTTACTAGAAGGCCATCTGCAGCTGTGAGCTACTAGAATTGACATTAAGTGTTACATTAATTTGCTGTCTATATTAAACATTAAAATATATTCTAGTACTGCTGAAATGTTATATTCTTACAGTAAATATGATGTTGTTTACTGCTGAAACAGACACACAATCACTTCACTCTAGTCTGAGATTTGTGTCAGTCATTGTTAAGACTATAGAGACAACTATTTACTTAAAGTAAAATGTTGTTTTGCAGGTTCATATCCACAGCAGGCTGTGTACCCTCAGCAGAGCACTGCACCTGTATACCCTCCTGCTATGCAAATGTCTCCTCAGGCACCTCCTTACACAGACACACCACCTGCATATTCTGAGGTAACTAATTTATACGTCACACAGTAATACAATTAATACTCACAGTAACCTTTCTAAACAGATTTAAACCTGTCTGTCCTTCTCTGTGTCTGCAGATATACCAGCCCAGATATGTGCTTCCACCTCAGGTGCCTGGTCAGATGGCTCAGATGTCCTCTCACTACCCTGGTGCTCAGATGTTTATGCCCATGCAGCCACCTATGGCTGTTGGGCCAGTGAGCCAGAATGTCCCCATGGCTTACTATCCCATGGGAGCCATGTATCCGCATGGCTCAACAGTGATGGTGGATGGTGGCTTTGATGCTGGTGCTCGCTTCACAGCAGGCAGCAGTGTTTCCATCCCAGTGAGTGTCCATCTAATTCAACGGTTTTAAAGGAGCCACATCGAATCACAGTTAGGATGTTGCTGAGATGCAGTGTCATCTTATCTTATGTCTGTGTATGTTTGTGCTTGTTTCTCCCCTTCTCTAGCCCCCACCTCCTGGACATCCACCCAATGCAGCTCAGCTGGCTGCCATGCAGGGTGCCAATGTTGTAATGTCACAGCGCAAGAGTAACTTCTTCCTGGGTGGATCCAGTGGAGGTTATACCATCTGGTAACAGCAACTTCTCCATCATGCCTAAACCGTGTCCCCGTCCCAAATGATGCCCCAGTTCTACCCCCATCCCATATACCACCCTCTTCAGGCTGCTTGGCCATGCCACAATACTGATATCACCTAACGGAATGTAATATTTTAGAGCCCTTGTGAAAGGTACAGTACTCCACTTGTGACCTAGAGATCAAATGATAAATGCCACTGCCTGGAGAGGATAAATGAAAATTTTTAATGTTGTAGAGTTCATGCCATTATTCTTCATTGGGTCTAACCTCTTTGGTCATTCCAGATTGGACCTCTTTCAGGCATTTGATGAAGAGACCTGGTCTCCTTTGATCAAATAGATCACAAATTACATTGAGATGTTCTTGTATACCTGTAAAGCTACGTAAATGAAATGTTGAAATAACAGACCCGCATTATTTAGTTTAGCTGCTTTATGGTGAAAGTGAAACGCAGTTACAAAGTTGCAGTTAAAGCGCAAAAAAAAAAAGAAATCTCCACTTGTCTTTTTTGAAAACTTTTAGTGTAGTTCAATTAATAGATGTGTAATAGTTCCATGTAAATACCAGTATGATGATGATGATGATGATGATGATGATGATGATCAAGAGAAATTACAACTCAACTATACAAAAAAAAAAAAATCTGCATCCTGGATGCTTTTAGTTAGAATTGTCTTGTCTTTTGCACAGTATCAAAAATACCGTGGCGAATCTGTTGCACAGTGAACTGCCTATCTGACAGATTGTTCCATTCAAATCACTTGTAAATTAAATAAATTGAATTAAAGCAAATAATTGACAAAAAGATTCCATGCAATATCCAAAGTGAATTACTGTACCTTGGTGGGCAACTTGTAGATGAACATAGTCAAGTGCCAAAGAGCACTGGGGATAGCCCCAATTTAAAGCAAATTAACTTCAGTAAACTTAAAGGAAAGAAATTTAAAGTAAATCCAAATAGTAAGTTGAATGGGAAGGGGTGGTTGGTGTAACATTTTAGCTTTTTTTTTTTTTTTTTTTTTTTGTCTCCTGTTTCTATTTCACAGTCGGATACCCAGAGTTTATACACTAAATGTTTATTGTACAGGTTTCAAGAACTACCCTCCATAGTTTCTCTTTCACGAAGTATAATTTGGTATCATCAAATAAAAATCTTCACCATAGAGGAACGTCACCTTTGTGATAGCATTAGTCAACATTTTCTAAGGTTGAGGAGACATAAATATTCCAGTGTTTCATTTCTTCCTTCATGACTTTTCCACATTCAAGTGATTTACACGAGTAGTTAGGCTAGTACGTTTGTTAGTATAACCAATGAGCTGGTTGTACCAAAGATTTGGTCTACAATGCACTTATGTTTGGTTGTGACCGTAAATTTTCAACGTCACAATTTAAAAGCAAACATATCATCGAAAGAGCAGTCATGAGGTCGTTGGTGCCCAGCGCCGTCAGTCTGACACGACTGCGAGTGTTAGTTAATGTGTTAATGTCACTTTATGTGGGTCACTTGCATCTTTTAAGTTGTTGCATACTTTTGCACCTTTTGCTATGTACAAATTTGATTAAATACTTTTTATCTGAGATGCACTGCTAAGCAAATCTGAGAAGTTGCAGACAAGGGGCTACTCTCTCTTTTTTTAAAATTCTGGTTTCATGTCTTTTTAAAGGAAAGCTGTGAGATTTTTGAACATTTTTAGATTTTACAAAAATGCTTCTTTTTCATCAAGTCTATTCCATTTTAAAGTAATGTCAAGATTTGTCGTGTTGTTCAGTAGATTGGAAGTGTATGCAAACTTTTTTGCAGTGAGGCTATTATCACTGTCAGCATAACTGTTAATTTCCAGGACATTTTTGTGCTGCTAATTAAACCTCTTTAGAATATTTACATCCTACATTATCATGCAAGCTTAAATAAAATATTTGAAACTAGGTAAGTCTGTGTGGATACCATCGACTGATATTTGTAGATATTCTTCATTTTGTTGCTGGTAGCATCAATGTGTCACTGGGTATCCGACATACCATATCAAGTTTTAACAGCTGTGGCCTACAGGAAACAAATGCTGTTGCCGTCAAGCAACATTCAGTGATTTCAGTGTTATTTCAGTCAGAAAGACCAGCTGTCTGAAAGCCCGCTTCTTTCATCTGATGACCCTCGTCTGATGAACCTCCTCCATGCAGCTCACACACACACAAAGCTGCTAGAGCATACGTGACTGACGGGCCACGCAAGTGTTTCTAAACATCTCAGTGTGCAGTTACTGTCTCGTACGGGGAAGAGGCCACAGCTCTCAAAACTTCCAAAAATGTGATTCCAACAAATATTTTCTTCTTTTTTTTTCCCATCTCTGCTCTGATTGTTTGTTAAGCAGCATAATGGTGGCTTTGTCCCAGCAATATGAAGTACTGTAAACTGCAGCTGACCAGTAGATGCTATGCCAACCACAGCCAGCAAATGGATCACTCTTTGGTGAAGGATTATGGACATTTATAGTTCAGGGATTCTCTTGACAATATTTTGTAAAATAGATGTATGTACTAAAGTGATGTGACGGACTTTGGTACACATTCTATCTTTTAAGATTACTAAAGGAGATGAGTGTCACTACAGTTTGCTGAGACATGTCAAAGATGGAATACTTTGAAAAAAAGAACTTAGGTGCACTTAACTTTTTTATACTAAACTTAAAATTTAAAATGTAAGTTTAGAATAAAGGTTATTTTGGAAATTTGAAATGTTGCATGTTTTGTCATTGAATTTTATTTACATGTACAATGTATTAGGTATTGATAATAGGTATAGGTATTGTAGGTATTGATCTCAAGTACGAGACTAGATAACATCTGGAATTTAGGTGATTGTATTGTTGTGGCCAGACTGAATCACAGGTCATTTACAATTTTATTAACTTATTTGGGTCCTTCTACTTGCTTGGCCTTCATCCCAAGAAGTCATCATCAGTATTTACAGTACAGAACCCAAATATTGTCACTTTGATATAAAAAAGGTATCAAGTCAAACATGATTCTGTATTTTTGGTAAAATCAGCCACCTTACACTGAGTTGCCAGTTTGTTCCCTTCATTCAGTCATATGTGTTGCTGTTCACTCCAGCCCACAGTACGTCACACCTCTATGAAGTTTCAGTTGTTGTTGATGCTGACATAAAGGTTTTGATTCATATCTGTGGTAATTCTTTGAAGCAGAGGTTTGTTGTCTCGTTTTGGAATACATGATACATAACATTTCAAATCAACCCTCAAACAGGGTCAACACAGACTGAACATTCATTCATATGAACACAGAAAGGCCTCAAAATGTCCAGCAGGTTCGAACCCAGGACCTTCTTGCTGCGAGGAGACAGTGCAACCACTGCACCACCGTTCTGCCACCGACTGGACATAAGCATCATCATAATAGTGAGATTTTGTGCTGGACTGTTGTCTGGGATTATAGTGGATGTGGGGTCAGGGTGTGTCTAACAAACTCATGTAAAGTGTCTAAATCATATGAATTCTTTACACATTGATCATCAATTCAAAGTCAGATTGTGTGCAGCAGAGCTGATGATTACAACATTAAATACATGACTGTAAGCTGTGACACAAGTCCAAAAACAGGTTTTATTGCCTTCCATGTTTATCTCAAATGGGGAAGCAACCAGTAACAATCTGTGGAAATGAAATATACAAAAAAAAAGCATCAAATGCAACAAATAAAGTTTGCTGTCCTATATTCAAAGAGGGATATAATTTATTTTAACTAGCTTATTAAAGAACTGCATAGAAAAACTATCATTTTAAAAGCAAATCAATAGAAAAGTAACTGCCCTCAACAGCACCAGAACAAGAAAAAAAAAAATACAGTATGTCTGAATGAAACAGCATATTGCAAATACCAAAGAGAAAAACCGAAACACAGCTGATAAATAGTGAAACTTAGAAGCTAAACTTACACTTTAAAAAGCTGCTGAGTATTTACTGATCATGTAACTGTGACCAATTTAAAATCCCGCCACCTGTTCACGCCTCGCTCTGCTAGTCTGCACACACCTGTTGTCTGTCACCTGCTCCTCATCACTCTTAACTTCATCTTTGGTTTTGCTTGTGAACATGTGCGTTTGCTTTAGAGCAAAAATCTTAAACAAGGTATTCCTCTGATCAGTGTGCAGCAAGTAGCGGCCTTCCCTCAAAACACACACACAGAAACAAAAAGAAAAAGTCCTATTTCTGCTCAGGCCTCCATGGACTCTTTTTTTTTTCCTTAAGCCCCACTCACGACCTGCACGTCATGCTTCACATTTAGATAAAGTATTCCTTCTTTTCACTCGCTGCCTGGTTACTGTACTCCTCATCGGGGTCCTCTCCTGGAGCCAGCTCCCCTGTCGTCCTGTAGTCTCCTTTATTGTGGCAGAGGTACCGGTAAAGCAGGAAGCCCAGAACAGCTACCGTCACCAGGATGAGAACAATGACCACTGGGGGAAAAAAAATGCTGTTGTAAGACATTTATGGCTTCACAATGCAACAAAAACAAAGTTCAGGATAAACAACGAACAGTTACCTGCAATAACGGCAGAGTCTGAACTCGTGGGGACGGCTGTCGTTACCACTGAGAAGAGAAAAGAAAACAAGCAGATTAGTTTTTAAACCACTGGTGACAGTTAAGAGACAAGGTAGAAAGGTCATGAGAATCTGTTTCTACTGAGAGGAAGTAAACTGTGAGTGTCCAGGAGAGAAAAGATAAAAACAAAAATGGTGGGAGTTACCCTGAATCATCGTGGTGTCTGCTTGTGTGGGAAGTGATGTCAAAGGCGCCATACTTGATGCTGGGGAGGAAAAAAAAAAAAGCACAGCACAAACTATAAGGTTATGACATCAGAATACGTGTTAGCTACAGCATCCAAATTCACATTCCCAACAGATCTTAAAAACACAGAGTACTCACTCTGCCTCACAGTCGTGTTTGTAGAGTCTGTTGTTAAAGGCACCATATCTGAACCTGGAAGATCAAAACGCATGTTAACAATGTCACAGGGCTCTTATCTGCAGCCCACAGTGTGTGTGCTAGAAGAGACTTGTGTAACCGCATAGCTGGGGGGGGGGATATTAAGTGTTGTGACACAGTAATCTGATTATTAAGGGCTGGAACTGAAACAAAACTGTCAATCTCCTATTTATTTCTGAATCCTCTGTGATGCAAGCACTTAATCAGAGAACACGCCGGCGCCAGAGGAAGTACTGAGATTTATTCATTTCAGTAAAAGTGACGATACCGCAGTATAAAAACACTCAAATACAAGCATGTTAAAAGTTTGACTGAAGCAGAAGCACACAAGTATTATCAGCAACAGACACAACATGAATTAGTCGACTGACAGAAAATAAATCGGCAAAAAATGCCAAACATTCTTCGGTTTGAAGCTTTCGAATGTGAGAATGTGCTGCTTTTCTTGGTCTTACTCTGCTGTGAACTGAATTTTCTCAGCTTTGTGACGGTTGGTTGAATTAAAACAGGACAACTGAAGACATCACCTTGGGCTCTCAGGCATTTTTCACAAGTACAACTACCTCAAAGTTTGACACAATTACTCTAGTAAATGTATGTATTACTTAACTTCAGAAATCATCAGAGTCAGGTTTACCTCCTGGGGGGTCTGGGGGCAAAAATCTGTCATTGGGCCCCTGTTGACCCCACAGCTGCCCTGCTCCATCCTGGTGATTACCACATTTCCTGTGCACTTCCTCACTCCCCACACAACAACAAGTATTTACCCACCCTGCCCATCCCTGTGCCACAACAGAGCAGCTGAGAAAGCTAAGGCGGACGAAGGTGAGGATGAGATCGGCTCCAGAATTCTCTACTCCTGTATGGACCAGCTGGGTGGGAAGGTCCAGTCCACCTCCAACACGAGCATGAAACTGGAGAGAGCGCCATCCTCGTGGTCGACTTCCTGCGTGAGACCAGTGCCAAAGAAACCAGACCCAAAGGAAGTGCACAGCCACAGGCAGGTGGCACCGACCTATCCCCCGATGAAGGCCCAGGACAGGCTGGTCCTGGCCTTACCTCCGCCCTCTGCTGCAGTTCACATACCAGCGAGGCATCAGTGTGGCCAGCGCCATCATCCACCTCCTCAACAGATCCCTCTCCCTCGTGGAAAAGCCTGAATGTACTGTGAGAACCATGTTCTTCAATTTCTCCAGTGCATTCAACATCATACAACCCACACTCCTGGGGGACAGGACGGCTCCTGGATCCTGGACTACCTCACAAACTGACCACAGTATGTGTGGTAAAAAGGACTGTGTCCCCGACACAGTGCTCTGCAGCATGGGGGCTCTACAAGGGACAGTCCTGGCCCCCTTCCTGTTTATCCTCTATCCATAACTCATCAAAAGTTCTCAGACAACTCCACTAAAGTTGGCTACATCACTGATGGAGCTATAGAGCACGAACCCAGGATGTTGTGGGCTGGTGTCAGTGGAACTGTCTCCTAATAAACACTGAAAAACCAAAGAGCCGTGAATAGATTTCCCCAGGACCAAACACCACCCACACCTGTGAATTTCAGGGTGTAGAAACTGGATAGATAATGCTAATACACGTTAGAAGAGGAGGAGACTGGGGTCTTCTCTCACCGTTGCTCGATGTTACACTTCATGTAAATAATGTGCAATAGTACACCTCGTAAACACACTGATCATGTAAATATGTTTTATCTCGATGCCTCCCCTCATCTATATCCTGCTGCTGCCGTAACAGGGAATAACAACACCCAAGGTTTTATGGATGTCAATTACTGGGAAGTAATTTCATTTTTAAAAATTTTTTTTATTTTATTTTACTGCATTTGGAAAATAAAGAAATAAAAACCTAAAAGAATAAAACTCTTAAAGTAACAAATGATAATCTCAGCTGATAGCTCCCTTTAATTCATTCATTCAACAGCACAACCAGCTGATGAATCAACCTGGGGCTTCTGGGGCCCCTATGGCAGGGCCACACAACGACATTTAATCACAGAAATGAACCAGCCTTGTTAGTATTGATTAAAGGTGCACTTACTGTTCATGGCTGCTTTTGAACTCACTGCAGACCTGTAGGAAACACACAAAATGGTAAAAACCAACAAATAGATTGTTAATATTTCTCTGGCATTTCTGCAGAACTGTCTTTAAGAGCCGCAACTCTTTCTGGATTGACTATATTTTGATTGTTGATGAATCATTTTAGTTATTTTTCAAGCAAAAGTTCAGATTTTGGAGTTTCAGACTTTTGAGTAAGTGTGTGAAACAGATTCAACCTTGAACTGTGGTAGATTTTAACATTCATTTGTCGCCATTTCGGGCTGAACCATCAATTATCGATTGATGGAGAAGAAGTGATGAGAAAAACACGTCGCAGTTAAATGTTTGGATGTTTTCCACCCGTGTCACATGAGCCCAAATGTTTTATCCCAACATGGGAAACGGCTGAACACCTTTTCCTCCTTTGTCACCGGACATTTCTCATTTCTCGGCGGCTTCTTTGTCTCTCTGGTAAACAAGCTTGTCTGACCTTTAGAGAAACGCAAACTCCCGCACCCGCATGTCCTCAACAACGACGTGGGAGCTTAAAAAAAAAAAAAAAAAAAAAAACACTAAACAAACAATCCGACATTGTTCATCACAGCTGGACCGTGGGCTTACCTGGGCGCAGCGGGGGCGTTTCACAAACCCGGATAACCAAACTTTTCCCGCAGCTCAGCGCAGAGGTGGAGAAAACTAACGCACACTGCGAACTTCAGAGTGAAGTAAAGTCGCTGTGGGTCTGCTCGGAGTGCGGCTGTGAAACACCGTCAGGAGTCACACTTCTTCCCCCACCACCCGTGAGTCATTCAGGACACGCTCTCGATTTCCGACCCCTCCCTTTCCGACCCGTCTCCGCGTCAAAGATCGTCTATGCGCACAGTATCTCACTGCAGAGTTAAAAAAAAAACAAAAAAACACACATCTGCACTGGACCCTTGCCCCTAAGAAAAGGTCAACCTCCCAGTCACTGGATAATTTGTACCCTGGTTGTGAGCTCTTCTATAAAATAAGTTTCTTGTTCAAATGATACAATATATGACACAAACTCAAACATCAGAGGAAATCAGATCAGCGTTTCACATGATGACCCCTCAGATTAACCTGGTGCCTGTACGCTGTCTGATCTGCTGTTTCTTACACTGATGAGGGTTAGAGCTGAAACACCTTCGTTTATATTAGATGACACAACTATTTCATGTTTTCTTTATCAAAATAAAAGGCTGTAAGATTGACATTTTCTGTAATATTTAATGACATCGGATCAGATGGTTGTGGGAGGAAACCGGAGTACCCGGAGAAAACCCACGCAGACACGGGGAGAACTTACAAACTCACAGAAAGAAGAGGGATAGTCGGTGGTTTCTTCTTCCTGTGAGGCTGCAGTCCTGAGCCCCCGTGTCGCCCTTGGATGGGAGGGGGGGGTGGGGGGGTTGGGTGGGGAGAGGGGGAGGGAATGATGGCGGGGGTGGGGTGAGAGGGTGAGGAAGGAGGGTAGGATGACGAAGGAGGGTGAGGAGGAAGGGGGAGTGGGGGTAGAGGGTGATGAGTTCAGGTGGGGTGAGGAGGGAGGGGGAGTGGGGCAGAGGGTGAGTTGAGGTGGGGTGAGGAGGGAGGGGGAGTGGGGCAGAGGGTGAGTTCAGGTGGGGTGAGGAGGGAGGGGGAGTGGGGCAGAGGGTGAGTTCAGGTGGGGTGAGGAGGGAGGGGGAGTGGGGCAGAGGGTGAGTTCAGGTGGGGTGAGGAGGGAGGGGGAGTGGGGCAGAGGGTGAGTTCAGGTGGGGTGAGGAGGGAGGGGGAGTGGGGCAGAGGGTGAGTTCAGGTGGGGTGAGGAGGGAGGGGGAGTGGGGCAGAGGGTGAGTTCAGGTGGGGTGAGGAGGGAGGGGGAGTGGGGCAGAGGGTGTCTCTCTCTTTAAGTCCTCTTAAAGAGCTGCAGGAATCGTTTCCAGGCAGATTTCCTCTTCTTCTTTCCCTGAGCCTCCTGCATCTGCTTCTCCAGAGCCAGAAATCTGTCGGTGACTTCGTCCACACATTTATCTCTCTCGTCCTCCCCGTCCTCCAGAACCTGCTTGATTCTCGCGAGGGACTCCATGAGGCCGGACTTCTCCTTTTGCCACTGGAGCCTCTCCTGGTCCAGAGCTTCCTGTGCCTCGGTCACTGCTGCCGTCAGCTTGGAGGTTTCCAGCTTGTTCTCAGCCAGGAGACCAGACCTGTCCTCCTCCCACTGGCGACGTGACGATTCCAGGTCGTATTCAGCCTGGGCCAGTGCGAGCTGGACTTTCATAGTCTCCTCAACCTCTCTGGCGAGGCGGGTCTCGGCCTCCTGCTGCATCAGTCTTTCAGCTCTGATGGCTTCCTCCAGCGCTTTTGTTTTTCTGGCAGCTTCTCTTCTCATCTTGCCTGAGTTGTACAGCTCGTTGGCGATGAACCCCATCTCCTCCTCCTCCTCGACTGTCTCAAGCTTCACCTGGTCGATCCTCTGGACGATGGCACGCTGCTCCTCCTCCAGCTCTGAGATCCTCTTGTCCTTATCGCCCATGATCCTGTTCAGCTCCCGCTCAGGTATTTGAAGGAGAGCCTGGTGAGTCAACTCAGCCTGGGCTTCGTTTCCCTCTGTCCTGCAGCTCTCTTGTCCCTCTTCTTTGTGCTCTTTTGGTGGAGCACTCTGGATTAAATGTAAATTGACCTGCAGCCAGGACTTCAGGTCGAACCCCCCTTGGACTGGCTCCACGGCTGCAGGTATCTTCCTCATCGCTGGTTCCATGATGAGTCAAATTGTTTCTCTCTGCAACAAGTTTTTGACTGTAGATGTTTGCTCTGTGTGTCTTCTGTGCTGAGACGCTCTGTTCGCTCTGTGACTGTCGTCTGGAACTGAGAGGATATCTGACTCTTGTCCAGTTCTTAAATGTACAGACACAACAAAGGCACAGAAAACGATGATGTCATTAGATTAAAGGAAAGGAATGTTGGGAACAGGAAGGAATGATGTCATATTCTCCAGTAATTTATTTTCAAAACAATGTTTATATTCAAATTCATTTATTCATCAATGATTTTTTGTGTTTTCTCTTTTGTCTGAGCCTGTACTCATGTGGTGTCGGAATTATCCAAAAAATGAGTTTCAGGTTCAGAGTTCAGTGAAAATGTTGCTGCATAAAGAAAAACAGACCAAAGTAAATGTTTCGTTAATTGTGAGAAACTTTTGATTAATAGTGCAAATTCACATCAAATCAAATCAAATCAAAGTACTTTAATGATGCCAAACTGGGAAATTGTTGCGTTGCAGCAGCAGCATAACTTACAATATGTACAATACAATACACAAAGTAACAAAAAAAGAATGTACAATATTTAATAAACATGTTGCAGATCAGTTTTTCCTCATATTTAATGAGTGATATGGTTTGAGGATAAAACTGTTAGATGCAGTTAGAAAAGTTGATTCTTAGCCATAACTGTCATAATAACACTAACACAAATACTGGAAACAGCAGCAACATGTTGTTTCATCTTCTGTGAGGCCTCCATGTTGTTTCACCGTCTGACTTAAAGCCCTTGAACACACCATGGGGACATCCAAGGAGCAGTGAATGCAGCAATAACCTGCACTAAAAAGAATGAACTACCCAGCATGTCAGTGCCTCAGACGCACAAACACACACACACACAAATTAAATATGAAGAACTGCCTAAACCTGTGATGTAAACTTTATCTTAAATATTGCTCAATAAAGTGACTGCTAACAGGGTTGAAAAGTCAGTGTATTTATCACCATCACACACATTCACACATATGTGATTATTGAAGTGTTGTGTCACTCCTACCCTTAAGTCTGACACGACAAAAGCTTTCGCCTTCTCCCGCCTACCAAACTAACTGCCAGCCATGTAAATAAAAGCAGTACAGTAGCCTTAAACTGTTAAAATCTCACTTGAGCTTCCTTAAGCGGAGTAGTAGGCGACTAAATGAATCATGTTTTTCCCCTGGGGGCTGAACGTAGCTGTATGTGCTCACTGCTGAGATTGTTCAGTACCACAAACCCATACAAACCTGTGTACTTGTCTCAACTCGACTGCTGCTGACACTAGCTCTTGTGCAGACTCACTGCCCTCAACACTCCTTGTACATGCTGAACTATAGCCAATGGACACCGTGTGGGAGGTTTGGGGCTCGCCAGATTGATTCATGCAGTCTACCACAGTCACAGTAGGCTTAGTAGCTACTTATCAGCCTGTGGATACTACTCCCGATTCCAGGTTTTGAGTAAGTTAAACGACTTTTTGTGACTGTTAGTGTCAAGAATTGTTTTGTATTTTGATTTAAGTACTGTCATTGTTGGTTGACTTTTCTTTATTTGTAAAATACACACAGAGCATCAACATTTTTACCATAATCAGTTAAATAAAACATGTCTTGTGACATCTATTAGGTCCTATGCAACCACACGTCCTGTGGTAGAACAATATGTTACATATTAGTGGTAATTTGATTAAATGCAATTTTATAATATAAAATAAAAAATTACAAGGCTTAAAACTAGATTTTGACACAGGGCCAGGACAAGGAAACCTGATGAACATTTGTATTTGAGGAGCTGAAACCAGTGAATTTCTGGAATTTTAGCTTAAAAAATGAATTATTTGAATTTATCAGCAAAACTATTTTAGAGATTTGTCATTTTAGTTTTACTTGACTTTGCTGGAAAAATATCTTGATAGGACATACTCAGGTTGAGTGAACTTATCTTTGTGTGTAAAATTAGTGGAGTCTCTTTCAGAAGAAGTCAAAGAACACAAGTCATATTGAGATGGACATCTCATAAACTTTCATCCTTCCTCCAGAATGAGCATTCCTCCAGCGCTGACTCCCTGCTGACTCCCCCGGCTGTCCCCATAAAAAGATGCATAGATTTTATTATTACCTATCACAACACAAATCCTCCTTCCTTTCTGCTTTTGTAAACAACAAAAAAATATTTTCCAGTCCACCCATACTCTGCACTCTTACACAAACATGTTGGCTCTCTAGATGATTGCGTGACAACTAATAGAGTTCATGCACAGAGGTTTGTTGAGTTCATATTTTAACAGCATAAAAGCTTATATTGCACCGTCAGCTATAAAATCTGAAAAATCAGCAAGAAGTGGTCTCTACGTGTGGCTACTGTAATAAAAACCTCTGCTACAATTAGAAGAAAGAAGAAGAAGAAGTAACACATTTTGGTTAATTGACCACAACACATTTTAGGAAACTCACATCCAATGTCTTATTCCAATAATGACTGAAGCATAGGCAAAAACACAGACACATAGACAGACAGACACACTCTATATTCCCACATTCCTCATTACAAAATCAAATATTTGAACTCTGGAATTCAACAATATCTTTATTGCAATTTGGTCCAAATAAACCTTGTAATACAGGAGACTTGCAGCAGAAAGCCATATCACTCAACTTCTCCGTTAATATTTAGTCTGGGCTGAGTGACACTTTGTCCTTATCACATTAAACGTCCATTTGCAGAGAAGCATTTGCAGCCATTGAGACAAAGTTCTAATTAAAGGCAATCTTTTAAAATTTTTTTTGTGTACAAATTTCATAATAATTCCTGTATATCTTAGTTTTAGAAGTGCATATTCATGAAATAATTAAAATTAATTAAACTGTATTGAAATAACTTGAGTGTAAATGGGATTTTAAAAAAAAGAAGATAACTGGTAATGATTTATCTTCACAGTGCTCAGCTAATTAATGGATTCCCATTTTGTGAGTAGAAAGGATCAAACATGAAATTCAAACTAAAATTAAGTTTTTAAAAAATGAATCCCTGCTAAGAAAACTGCATAGAAAATAAAATAAAATTTGAAAAAGTAAAAGTAAAGTAGAAGAAAAATCACTGAAACTCCGGTTTAGTTTCAGTCTTTCAGTCAGTGGCAACATGAGCGAGTTTAGCTCTGTTCCTCATGAAACTGAGACCACAGCACAATACATCTTTGTGTTCATGTTGTAGTCCGTTGGCAAGTTTTCTAACCATGTAAACCTAATAGTGCATTTATGTTTGCAACATTAGACACATAAAAGAACTACTCTGATTTTAAAATGTACCTGTTTGGTACAGGATATAAATGCAATATGTGGGTATACCTTTAAAATGATAAAAAGTTTAACCCAATGACACTGTAGACTGTATCTACAATTGATTTCAATAAAAGATAAATAGGAAAACTAACAGCAACAAATCAATGCACAGAACGTCATTCATGACGCCAGTCGGACGTTTCAGTGCAGCTGTCTCCACATTTTTTCTCTTGTGCAGTTGTTGACTTCAGTCTCTCCTGAGCTATTCTGTTCTGGCAAACATAGATATATGAAAAAAAACTTGGAACAACAGACAAAGAGAGAACAGGAATGATAATATGAAACAGGCTGTACGCATGAAAGACACACAAACCTTATGTCAGAGTGTTAAAATTTTAAACCACTGTGCTTTTGGAATCCATGGACGCCTGTTTTTCTGCAGGAGCATCCTAGAAATGAAACAAAGAAAAGGGCAAAAATTGTAAGACATGAGAGTCACGGCACGCAACGATGGTAAGTACTTAGGAGAAGCCTGCAGCATCATGCAGGCTAATCAGATGACAAACCTTGTGAGGAATGCCCAGGACCTCAGGGCTAAACTCAGAAACTTCACCATTCTTCAGCCCGTTTGCTTTAGGAGTGTCGAGGGCTACTGGGCTGTCTCCGTTTTCTTCAATGTGCAGTGGGCCGTTATCTAAAGCACACAGCTTCTGCTCCAAGCTCTCTGAATCACAGGAGTTGTTCAGTTCAGAGCTGCTCTCACTTGCTGAAGCTCTCTCACCGTCACCCTTATTATCAGATACTGCAGGAGGCTTTGGTTCAGACTGCTTGTCTTTCACGCCCTTCTCCTCTTCCACCTGATTGCTGTCCTCTCCTGACTTCAGCTTGTTTCCACCCATCCCCGCTGCCGCATCGTCCTCTTGTGCAGGAGAGCTGTAGATCTCACTGTGGCTTGATTCAGCATCCAGGTCCCTGGACCCAGAGGTGGGGCTCTCCAGAGTTGGTGATTGTGGGGAGACTGCAAGGGTGCTGCTCTCTCTGGACAGCGTGCCGCGGCGAGGTTTGTCTGGGGACCTGAAACTAAACCTCTGGCCAGATTTAGGATTGTAGCTCCTGTGAAACTCAGAAAAACTGGCTTTCCAGGCCTTAGGGGACATCAGAGTTCGTCTTCTCAGGGAGCCATAACTGCAACATTGAGCAAGATAATATCAGAAAAAAGGAGGGATATGGTTCCAGTTTTTAGATTTTATGGTCAAATAGAGACATCAACCCATGAAAATGATTCATCCCTAAAAAAAAAAAAGCTCAGCAGAAAGCAGTTTCAGTGGTGTAGCTCAATCAATGAGTCAATGAGTAAATGCTGGAGCTTTGGTTGTGTTTGGCCACAAAACAGCTGATGACAGATTATTGGCATTAAATTATTTTTGGAAAAGGCTAAGAAAAGACTTTGGAAGGATATTTTACAGTGTTTCATGATCTGTATTAGTGTAATAGTAGCAGTATGGTAGTTTATTTGAACTCAAACTGTCCTGAGTAGATGGTATCATCTTATGACGAACTATTCACTTCATTTCCCAAACAAAATGAAAAGAAGAACTTACGGTTGCACTCCCCTCAAAGAAAACCCTTTGTCTGGATGCTGAGCCTGCAGCTCCTTTATCACACTCTGTAGATCAAGATTGAGCTAAAAGAGACAGACAGTCAAAAAAAACTATTTAATAACAATAAATACTGAGTGGCACCTGAATGTAGCTGCTCAACCAACACGGATCAAAACATACCGTGCGCATTTCCTTGTAGAAGATCTCTCGTAAACCTGACACGGCTGAGAAGACAGCCACGTAGCATCCGACACGGCTGAAGGAGAAAAACATGGACACTTAATATTAAAAGAAAAAATCTGTAAATTCACACAAATCAAATGGCAATGAAAATATTCTATCAGACCTGTCATAGAGAACAGGCAGCTCTCCTTTTAGCTCCCTGTTGATGCCTTCATAGACACTTTTGGCATAATTCATCTCTTCCTCTGCCTGTGGAATGAAAAACTGACTGTCAATGTATATGTTTGAACAAATGAGGGTTGAAATACACAGTCAAAACAAGACGTGTGTGTCATTTTTAATAACCTTGTTTATCTTGATATCATCCCTCTTCTTAGCAGTCTGCAGTGCCTCCAGGTGGTGACGGGAAGAGTCATAGTCAACCAGCTTTCTTCCCCTCTTGGCAATTTTCTCCTACGGATGGAAATAATCCACATATATTATCTGTGTGTGCATATCTCTGTGTGAGCTGCCTGTTGGTTTTTGTGCGTTTGCTCTCAGGACTTTGTGTATTCACGTTGTGTTTGCCTGCATACTTCCTTGTGCCTTACCCTGACATCTGGGAATTGGCTCACGTAGGACTCCATTGTGTGTACAGCCTGGTCTAATAGCTTCACCTCGTAGTCATTCCACAGGAGATCCTCCCCCTTATTAAAAGGCGCAGCATAAATATTGCATTAATTATGTATGAAGAGAGAGGGGAAAGGGGGGGGAGGTTGGTCCCTTGGTGAGGTATGAATCTCGCTTGCTTGCTTTTGTACTTGTAAAACAAAACTGTGCAGTGGTACAGCATGCAATAAGAGAGTGCGTATTATCACACTGATTCTGACCTCTACGAGGGCTCCCAGGTCTTCCTCTCCGGCCCAGTCGGCTTCATAAACATCAAACAGAGACTGGGAAAGACGCCTGGAGGCTTCACGCATGTCTGTGAAGAAGCAGAGCTGTTTTTATGAGGACTGGAGAGGACTCAGATCTACAGGTCTGCAGCATCTACAAGAAAGAAAAAGCACGTTTCACCTCTGACTGCGTTAATGTAGTTCCTCAGGTCCTTGTATATTCGGTTCCCATCAGTCTGCGAATAGACAAGAGGTTTGCATAACTGGCAGTCTTTAGACATCCAGTGTTTACATACACAGTCAATCAAAGAATTTGTTCGAACCTCTGAATCAGCTTTAAGTGTCCAGATAAACACGCAAAATTAGGTTGATGCTTCTTATTCTTCATTAAGCAGGAGGGTGATTACCTGCTGGTCAATAAACTGCTGGTGAAAACGTTCAAAGTAGTCGTCTCTGGTCTCCACACTCTTTCCCAGCCTTTGCAGTACCTGCAGACAGAGCGCACATTTCACAGCAACAGCAATTAAGAGGTAATATCTTCTCTCTCTTGTTATATGGGGAACACGATCCTGCAGACTATTACCTTTTCTTTGCCTCTGCTCAGCTGTCTTTGGACTTTTTTTGCAAAGTCACCAGAACCGCCTTTTGGACTCGTGCTGTCTGTCATGTTTTGTATTTTTTTGTGTTTATTCCTGATGATGAAGGGAAACAGAGAAGACAGGATACATGAACACTGGCCTTTAAAACCGCAACTGTCAAAAGTAGCGTGAAGAATTTACTCATCAAACACCTTTTTTTTCTCAAAGCAATTTCAACGTTAGGAAAATATTAAATTATTGTAACAAAAATAAATTTTCATAAGAGTGTACTACCACGTCTCCAGCTTCTCCAGCTTCATCCAGAGCTCTGGACTCCATACAGACTCTTGTACATGGACAATAACACCTTTAAACCACCCAGTATTTGTCTTTAATGCTGCATATTTAATAATGCATTTTACAGCAAAGCACCTTGTCCTCACTAATATATTGATATAATCATTGTTACTGTAGTTTACGTAGTAGTAACAAGCATGTTTAACACAATATGTCACTCATATTACTTTATGATAATACTATATTACTACTTATATTACTCTCATTGTACCAAGCTGTATCATGGTATTGTTTTCAATTTCATGGCTGTTTTATAGTATTATGATTGTATAATGTACATATACTATTTGTACCTTTTCTGATTTTTTTATTATTATTGTTTAATAATGATTCAATAATTACTAAAGCAACTTTTTCAAATATTGAAATACTTTCATTAGTTAAAGCATCACTCGGATTACTCAGCATAAAGCAGTAGGGAATAGCCATATATGCATAAAGTGCAAGTAGCACAACACTGCCTGACTCATGGACACTCCCTGCGCCTGATCCTCTAACAACTACAATACCCAGAGTTCCCAGCGGTTAAGCCGCTCCCCGTTGTGGCATGGCAGCGGTGAACTTTACCCAGACTGTTTATATTTCTTTGGGTGTAGGGGGGGTGGTCCGATGATAAAGCAGCAGATCCCTGTGCTGCTGGCCGAGCTGCAGGACCTGATCATGGGGAGCACTCTGGTGAAATGTGCCGTCACTGACCTGGGCATCCAGTGGGCCGGCTGGGCTGTGGCTGCAGCCCTCAAGACCGAGAAGTTTTACGACTTGGCAGGTAATGTAAAAATAACTGAGGGGATTTCCCTGTGTTAAGGTTGACTTCAGCCGTGAGCTGACTGGTGGTGCAGTCTGGAGAGTTGTTCGACAGAAATAATTGGTGTAAACTCGACTGGACAGAGCAGAGAGTCGCATCTTTGCAGCCTGGGGGGGGGGGGGGGGGGGGGTTAATTGACCACAACTCAGCTGTGGGGGTTGCGATATACATTTAAAGCTTTAAAACACTTTAATGTTGAATGATCATCATTACAAAAGCCGTGTTATCTGAAACAGGTTTGTTGTGAAACAGGCCTGGAGCTCCTCCTTCAGCCTCAGAGGCGGCAATAAAGCTCCAATCAGCTTAACTCCACGGTCCTGTCGGCAGGGGCGTAGAGAGCAGTCCTGGGGCCCTGTCTCTGACTCAAAAGGGGGGCTGTTTTGTGGGGCCCATGAAAGAAATGGACATTTCTCGTCTCTCCACTCATAAGCACACTGGTACGCTTGTGACTGAGAAAATTATGTTGTAATTTTGTTGCAGGCTGGTCTCACTTTTACTCTGATAAAAACTATTTGAAAACAGACTGGTGAAGAGTTAGTAAAGGTTTTGATAGCTGAAGAATTACTGCATGTTCTTCGTATCTTCATTTATTTGCATCCTCAGAAGCTGAAATATATTCTTTTTTAAAGTTACATTAAATTTATCAAACTATTTTGATATTAATAAGCAAAAATTACTTAACATTACCTAGCTCCAGCTCCTCAATTGAGAGGATGTTTCTTTTTTTTTTTTTTTTTTTTTGTCTTTTGTCATAGTAAATTGAGTAACTTTGGGTTTTGGAGTGTTGGTCGCACAAGAAACGGAAAGGTGCCGCCTCAGACTTTAGAAAACCATATGCGGCCATCCTACCGACCAAACAATTAATCAATTATTTGAGAAAATAATTTGTAGATTAATTGAGAATGAAAATAATCATTAGGTGCAGCCCTTGTGTCCTCACTTTCCTGTGAGATATAATTATGAGATAGACACAACCAATCAGGAAGTTACGGATTTGCAAATGACTTCTATCTGTCAGGACAAGGTGCCACTGGACTTAAATGCAGTCAGTTAACGAATCATTAGTCACATGTAGAACAGCGTAGCTTACCTGTCGACACCAGTGACTGATTTCTTTATAATTTCTCAAATGAATCACCTTGACACTTCTCTTTTACTCGTCCTCCTCTCGTCCTCCCCTGGTTCTCCGCTCTGCTCTGTGCTCCTGGTTATTCTTACCCTTGAACTTTGGAACCAATTGTCTGCAGTATCCTGGGTAAAAGATTTATTGAACACGCCTTAATCTACAACAAGAAGAGCTGTCCGCCATGCCCATGTCCCAACCAGCCTGAGTCTGCAGCTTCTATCTCTGTCTCTTTTTTTCTGCAGGATCTGGCACATTTATACTACTTGCACACCTGAGTCGTATCTGGGGTGGAGCCAGTCATGTCCGTCAGAAGGTGCAGACTGGGTTGGTGACAGCATGGGGACTCAGGTAGGCAAGGCAGTATTGACCCCTGGTCTTATATGAAGTGACAGCCCTCTATGGTTGAATTAAACTGAAACACAGGCCAAGAATATATCCTGCTGCATTAAAACCCACTGGGCGTTTGTGTAGGTTCAGTCATAGAGGGTCGTTGGCAAGGTTAGAGGAGAGACTAATGAATGAGAAACTTTTAGAGTCAGGTTAATGAATAATGCCGTGGTTAATGTGAATGGAAGTTAACTGTGTTCTTTCTGCAGGCTGGGTACATTCCTCTTCATGCGGATCTTGAAGGACGGTCATGATCGCAGATTCAACAATGTCAGAGACAGCCCAGGGACTTTCTTTGTATATTGGACTATTCAAGGTACTTGGATGTGATGTAAATACCTTTCTTATTACTATAGTCCTTGACCAACTCAGCACCAAACTGAAGGGAGGGTTGCCTTGTATAAATCACTGTCTAGTTTCTCCCTCTTTATATGCATTTATTGTAGGCAGTGAGCTGTTGGTTACAGTAGGTTAACATCATTTAGTACATGGAAGTATTAAGGCAGGTCTGGTTGAAGATGATTTATTTTTTCCTGCTTCTCTCAGCTGTGTGGGTATTTATGACCCTCCTGCCCACCCTCATGCTGAACAGCGAGAGGCGAGATGTGCCACTGGGAACGAGGGACTACGTTGGCTGGACTCTGTGGGGCCTTGGCTTTGCTACCGAGGCTATTGCTGACCAGCAGAAATGGTTTTTCAAGCGTGACCCAGATAATGCTGTAAGTTAACAGACCTCATGTTGTGCAACCTCTAACTTTAATGCCTCGTTCACTGAGAGTGACAACTATACTGCCCAATTTACTGTTGTGCCTCCAGGGGAAGTTCATCCAGAGTGGACTCTGGGCCTACAGCAGACATCCTAACTACTTAGGAGAGATCCTGCAGTGGTCGGGCCTGTGGCTCTCGGCCTCGTCGGTGATGCAGGGTCCCCAGTATCTGAGTGTGGCGTCACCGCTCTTCGTGTGGTTCCTGCTGCGTTACGTCAGCGGTATCCCCATCCTGGAGAAGCAGGCCATGAAGAAGTGGGGGTCTGACCCAGTCTTCCAGAACTACATCAAGAACACTCCTCTTCTCTGGCCTTGGCCAAAATTTTGATGTTGAGCATTTTCTCAACTGTTGCACCAGTAGCTTCCTCACACAAAGGTTTACACACTCTGAATGTTCTCAACCAAACTAAGCATATTTAAAATTGAGTGTGTAGTTGTAATTCTCTATTATTGTCATTTTATTCAGTAAAATAAAATAAATGTTGTAAACTAGTCTTTGCATAACAGACTTATGTGTAAAATATTTTTGTGGTATCATGATTGAGAGCTAAATAAGTGCGTTTTTATCAAGAATATAAAGGCACCTCTTGAGGTTGAGCATCTCTACAATAAAGGTGTCTGTTAAGATTACAGGTCACAGTGTGAATGGGTGTTACATGTTTAGTTTTAAAGAGTGAAGGTGGCCTTTTGTTAAAACTGCCATCGACCATCACTCAACAGGGACCAATTACAGCGCTGTCCTGATATCCCATTCATGTGCACATCAACACAACCCACTCCTGACCTCAACCACTCAAGGCGTGAATGAATCTAGAGCTTAAGGTCTTATCATAATTATGTTTCTTACTTAAAGTGTTGATGTGAACATCCCAGTTATACTGCTGAGCTGAAAACTGAAAAAGCCTTTCAGATGGAGAGGTGAAACCTTTTCAAGAATGTGAATCTAATTTCCTTTGACACCGCATTTCACCAGCACAGTTGTTTTTTAAAGTTTATATATTGGAGTTAGACGCCATACTGAGGTAAAAGTAGCACCTCAAACAACAGATTTAAGTTTGTGTTGACTGTCCGGACCACAGTGTTCCCTCACACTCGGGGTGTTGAGGTTTAGAAACAGCACTGAGCATTCAACAGAAATGACAGGAGACGTTTGCGTAAAATGTTAGAAATGTATTTTATAAGTGACATGAATTTTAAAGAGTATTTCTGTAAAAAACTTTGTGCTAATAGTTAATCAAATAATGCCACAGTAACTGAACTGGCTAATCTTACTAAGTAATTGCCTTTTGTCTCCCATAGTACGAACATGACACAGAGCTTTAAACATCAAAAAGATCTGACAGAGATTACAGCAGGTGACATAAACCAGTGGACTACGTTGCTCATGATCACTGGCAGTGCATGATACACCATAAAACAGAACAGCAGCAAGACTTTAAAATTTGGTCCCCTTTCTGAAGAGACTGATGACGATCACTGAAAATATCACACAGTCAAGCTTACAGATCAAGATCTTCCCACTGAGGACTTGTAACTACTGCCTGTAGTCAATATACGAAAAGGATAGAACGTGTGAATCTAAACATTTATAGTACACTTTGCTGCTGAAATAGAAATGAAATACAAACATCAAAACTAAAAGAAAGCAAAAGCAAGAATTACATTCATTTAAAACCTAGAATGAAATGCCTAAGAATGAGCTCTTCAACTTCTGAGTGACACATGAGTTGAAAAACTCCAAATAAATGATAAGATTAAAAACACATCACAACAACACTGTGCTTATACAGTACATATTTTCATCTATGAGCACACTTCTCAAACATAGTAAATATCAAGCACATTCTCATGCGTTAAGATGGGAAATGAGAATGTCATGTTAAATATTCAGCAAAAGCCTTCTCTAAAGTCATACGTGTGCATAGATAGGAAAAACCTACTATTTGGTTAAAAAAAAAAAAGAAATCCTTTTACAAACAAGTAAAATGATCAAAATACAACTCTTATGATTGTGAAATATTTAAACGATTATAAGTACACAGAGGAAGACTAATATGGTTATGAAAGCGGTACCTTGTTATGTGTTATGCATCATGTGTTATTGCAGTATGAATAAAGGTTTTGTGTATCTTTGGATTATTTTAGGAGCGGAGATGCAAAGAATTTTCCTTGGCGAGAGAATCCGACCGCTGATTTGCTCTTGCTCCCAAATCTGCAACGAGGAAAGCACATGGCATGTAATGACATTAGGTGTTATGGTCAATAAAACAGTGCGATTGGAGGATAATGAGATATTGTATGGTAGATTAATTTATATGGAAGATGTTCAAAGAAGTCAGCTTTTCTCCAAATTAAAAAAAAAAAAAAAAAAAAGTACTTTGAATGACAACAGTCTTTTTACAGCCAATGAATCATTAGATCGTTGTAAAAACAGTGTTTAAATAGGGCAGGAGGGGGCTGTGCTTGTGTGTTTACCTGGGCGTCAGAGTGGACTTCATGCGCTGAGACAAGGAGCTGGAGGAGGGGGTTTTATTGAGCTGGTGCTCAGGAGTAGTGATAGGTCCCAGCATGCTCACTGCGACAGTACAAACATTACGATGAAATGTCATCCAATAAACAACTGTGTCTACACTCATATAAGCACTGCAGAACAATGCACAGAGTATCGTGAGCCGGTACCTCTCTCAGGAGTGGCGTAGCAGTTTGTGTTCTCGATGATCAGATGGTTCAAGTTGGGCTGCTCGGTTTCTGCCATTACAAACTGGCCCCAGTAATCCACGGGCAGAGCCAGGAGACGCTCCACAACCTGAACAGAGGGGGATGAGTAAAAACGAAAGAGATCAGGGATATTTCAGCGTGTTGCCTCATCCTCTTCCAGTAGTATCACACTGGTTACGAAGATGCCTTGAGCAAGACAGAGGGGAATTATTACGAATCAAGTGTATGGTATTGTGATGATTTTCAGGAGTGTAATATTACATAGCAAAGAGGTTTTTTGTGGTCTCTAAGTGTGGGAACTCACACATTAGGCTGGTTTACAAAATTTGAAAATTTGTGATCACAACTATTGATCACAATAAAACAATCCTTTAATACTTTTTTTAAAAATATCAAAAACTCATCTTGACTTGAGTTTGGCCATGTGGTTAACATTCCACATAAAAGAAAATTTAATTCACCAGTTTTTAAGATTTTTCCAGCTGTACCCTTGCAATACATTTACAGTCTATAATTACCTCTTTATGAGTCATTCATTCAGTCCACCATTCCTATGCTGGATTGCTAGATTGCCTCCACAAACACAAGTGATTCATCAATGAGTGTATGATAAGATAAGATGGCCTTTATTAGTCCCACAGGGGGAATTCACAGCGTTACAGCAACAAAGTGGCAGTGCAGAGAAAAGAAAGCTGCAAAGAAACTGCAATAACAGATATTTAAGAAAGATAAATAAGAATATAATAATATACAAATTATATATAGTGTACAAAATTACATATTTACAAGAATATACAACAGTAGCAGCGTATGTAGATATTGCACAGATTGGTGTATGAAAGACTGTTCGTTCAAATTAAAAGCCATCACTGGCAAAACATTGGTTGGTTTTTATTGTGGTGATGCAGTCAAAGGAAATGCAATATATCTAACAGGTGAGTGCCAACAGTGATTGTTCATTAACAAGGTATCTACAAAACAAGACAGTATTCCTTTACTGGGTATTTTCACAGCGGGTCATTTTTGCAGGCAGTAATAGAAACAAGGAGCAGCAGCCGCAGCCAAATGGTGCAGGACTCCAGCTCCTCAGCTTGGTAACCAACTCCTCTTACTGTGCCCTGCTGCTGTGTCAAAAACTACTCCCATCGTGCCCAGCATAAAATTTATGTCACGGTCGCTCACGGCATGATGGAAAAGGCCACTTACTGACCTCATTAAAAACAATACAAGTGTGTTTAGCTGAGTTGTAAACACATACATCAGTTGCTCTTTTGTTGTATTTCTGACAAAATAAAGTGTTTGCTGCTGCAGAATTATGGGTCCTAGTCCTGGGTCCTGGTATTATATGCCACATGCTGTTACCATGGTGACTGCAGTGTCACCAAATGAACTGTCTGAAATCTTATGGACTATTTTTAAAGTTTTCAGAGTATGGGGAAGTATATGACTAAGACCTGAAGAAACAGAATACACAACAGACATGACAAATTGTTGCGGCCTACCTTAGGCTGTCGTTTAGTGTCCTGGAGGATTGTCATTGGGTCTGGGTTGGGAATTGCATGACCCACAATAGTTGGACCAAACACTCGAGCCAAGTTACTGATGTCCATCTTAGTGTCCAAACTGTCAGCAACTCTGAAAGATGTGATTAGATTTAATTATGTCGATTTGATGTATACGAAATCAAACATCCACAATCTGCAGTGTATTTTAGGTTAAATACAGATAATTGAATTTCTAAGAAAATGAAACTTTGCTCTGTCTAAAAAGCAGGAAAATAGATCAAGCTGAGCTGTTGATAAAATTCTGAGCACAGTTTTTTTGCCTAAAGCAATTTAGCCTAATTAAATTTAGAGGGTACAGGGAAATTTAAAAAGTCAATTACAGAGAGAATAACAGGAGCATGCTTTTTACCAGCCGCACTGGGACATGCACAGCATAGCTCACTAAGGTATTTTTGGATATATTTAGAGGAGTGTAGCTGCCAACCTCTGAAGGTGAAGAACTAAGAAAGCCAGCGTGTCTCTGTTGGGCTGTGGCAGGTCACTGATGGTCTGGTACATCAGAGCTATGCTGTTGTCGTCATCTGAAACCTCTGAGGGACAACCAAGAAAACAATTTTGTCAGCAGAGACCAAGAAATGGGAGGTTGTGTGAATTCAATAAAAACAACCTGAAAGGAAATGTATTTGACTCAAGTAAAAAAAACAAATACCAAAAATGCAAACAGACTGAAAGATCAATCTTTTTGTTGATTCCAGGCAACGTCTCGCCTGAAGTTTTCATCATTGTACAGAACAAATTGCAAAAACAAAGTAGTAACACTTGAGAAACCTGCAATTAACTGCTCTGTTGGATACATTTCTGCTGTCTATTAAGAAGTGACACAAAGCTTTAGTTATTTCAAGTTCCACTTCAAGTTAACTTTATTTAGTGTGTCGATGCTTTTTGCTATGTGCTATGTCAGAAACAGCTATTACAAAGACTGGGGTCTTTTCTAACACCAGTCAGACACACACACACACATACCGGCTGCCTCCATGAAGGTACGGTTCAGGCGGAAGGTGAGAAGAGGCTCCTTGAGGTTCCTCAGGAAGTCCTTGAGGAGGCCGGTGATGGCATGGATATCGTCCACCTTGCTCAGCACGGGAACGGTTTTGCTGCGGAGGAACTTCTCCTTCAGCTCCTTCACTGTGCGATCAGCACCAGACAGACGGTAAAGTCCAGCCTGAGAGGGTAGAAATACAATTATTAACTATTCTTTAATTTTCTTTAGTGAACTTACCCCAACTAAGCCCACAACTAATGATTGTTTTCATGATCAATGAATCTGCCAGTTGCTTCCTTGATTAATAATTTGTTAATAGTGATAAAAATGCCAGTTACACCTTTCCATAATCCAAGGTGATACATTTAAAATGATTGTTGTAGTCCATATACAGTCCAGATGTTTTGGTGGAACATTTGCACATGGGCAGGTGAGCACTCTCATTAAGAATGCTAATTCCCCACAAACTACACAAAAACAGTAAAGGATGTATGTGGACTGTATGACTGATGATCCAAATCTTCATCAAAACTTGTTATTTTGGGAGGATGTTGTTGTTTCTTGCAGCGAGGGGGATTTCGAAAAACACTAACAGGCTGGAAGGGTGAGGGGAGGAAAAAGCTACGTAAGACATGAAGCCAGCGAAGCTTATACCCACAGCCTCTACCCGGTGAGCCAGACTGTCTCTTCAGTATTGTCAACAAACAACAAACGAAAAAGATCATCAAATCCCCATATTTTGCAATGACAAAATCATTTCTGCCAATTTATCAGTGAAGCTCCAGCCTCATCCCCACATAATTCAATAGTGCAAACAACAATATTTATCAAGTCTACATTTACCAACACAATTTGCATGGTTAAGAGCCATGGAGTTCAACGATGTCTTTGACTAAATCAACAGAACAAGTGGCAAACTTGAGAACAAAAGGCAACATTTCATGACCATCTTAGAAAGAAAGCGAGACAATAAGACAGGAACAAAACTTAAACAACAGAAAGAAGAGACAGCAGCACAGTCACACAGCCATCGACAGATTTGGAGAACTTCCACAGCCCAATTACGAATTTAATCTCCCAGGAACAGATTGTTAAATCTTAGTTACAGCTCTGTCTCAGTTTAAGGGGAAGACATTAAAATAACGTCTTGGGTGTGAAGCTTTACAGCTCTTCACATTTCTGCATTTCACTTATTAGGACAGGAACACACCACTCACCTCATGCAGGCCTCTTTGCTCTATCTCACTGATACAGTGGACCACAAGAGGGGGGATCATGGGTGACATGTCGGGAACGTAGTCTGCAAGCACACCCTGGCAGGAAATAAGAAATTGGGGTAAACTGTCATCACTGAGATAAAATTTTGGTGAGAAAACTAACTTCTAAATGTGCCTCTATATCTCATATCAAGAGAGAAATGTCATGAAAATGTTTACACACCTCCCCGATTTTGACTGGTGTGGCGCCCAAATTTGGGATGCATGGCAGAGGGCAGCGCTCGCGACACTCAGGGTGGGACACCACCCTGCAGTCACGGCACTTCAGTGAAATCTTGCCAAACTTGATCCTCTTTCCACAGGGCACGCAGGACTCAGGCTTAATGACCTATAAAAGACATTAGAAATTACTTAAAAGGCTTTTACAGATGGTAGGTCCACATCTATGCATGTGTTCAGCCAAATCCACAAGTCACACTATATTATAAATAAGCCAAAAATGTACTGCAAATATGAGGACCCGTGGCAGTTTAAAACCATTCAATTCTGATGCCAATATGTCAATTTGGAAATAGATTAACTTAACAAATATGTTCAACTTCAGTGACATGTTTGATCAAATTTATTGGTAGAATTATTGTAAAATCCTAAAAGAAAATGTGCTTTTCTTGTCAGATTCATTCACTTTGCAATTCTCTCACACAAGAGGTATTCTTACCGTTTTGGAGACAAACTCATGGAGACGGACACCTCCGGTGCTCTGCGGAGTGCTAGGCTGGGCTCTTATCTCTCCCTCAGGGTTGGCAGGCTGCTTGAAGACATCCTCAGACTTGACAGATTCAGAGTCCCACTCCATGGCAGCTGAACAGGAAAGACAGGAAATCAATACCCGTGTATTGCATATAAACATCCTGCAGGTATCAGAAAATATACTGGCGAATTACTGCTGCTGCATATTCAGACTTAATATGTCTATAAAAATAATGAGAGCATTTTTGCAAATAATATGTGGACTAGCACAGTCTCCATTAACTTAATTTTGTTTTGATTTTATTTTGGCTGCATCACCAGTCTTGGAAACACAGTAACAGTACATTGATTTGGTGGATGAGGATCTGGCATGAGCCCCAACTGGACTCTTCAAAATAACTTAAAATGTGTCATGTCGCCTCAACTTCAAAATAAAAGTATTCTTTGAAGGGATTTCATCTAAGATGAACTTAACTAATTAATTTAGGACAGAGTGATGACAAGGTATTCACACTGATTTCTAACTGCGAAAAAGTACAGTATAATTGTCCTCAACGGGCTGAAAGAGATTGGGTCTCTTAGCCCCAAGTCACTTTTTCACTTTTGTCTTAAGATCCGAGTTAGATGGATGAGAATTAAGATAATTTGAGCTGAATACCATTAGCCTTGTATAATGAAGTACCCAAGGATACATTTTCCATCATTACAAATATCTTACCAGTTCTTCTCCTGCTGCGAGTCCAGTAAGGAACTGTCTCGATGGTAGAAATTGCCTCAACAGGTCCTCCATTTGCAGGGACAGTCACTGTGGTCTTTGTCACCAGAGTCTCATTTCCCTGTCACAAATAATAATAGAAAAAAAGCAGTCAAAATACCCACATACAACCAAACCATGTCAGAGCCCAAATGTGTCCTTAAGAACTGGTTACAGGGCTGCTTTTGGTTGCCAAAGCTCATAGAATAGTTGCCATATTTTAACTCGTCATACATTGGGAGTGATTGTGGTCATGTGTCATAACATCACACATCTCAGTGATTAAAAAAGTGATGATTATATGCAGACTGAAGCAAAAACCCTACCCTCTCTGAAGTTCTGCCCGTTGATCGAGACCTTTTGGAGGCAACTGGAGGCCCATCCACATGATTTCTTGAGGAGCGCTGAAATCAAAAATCGCAGATATGACATCTGAACTTCCAATGGACATTCTTCAAAAAACCAAAGCCCACATGCACTTAACATACCCTTTTTTCTCGTTTCTTAAGTCGCACCGTCCTCAAATTGGAGGAGTCCCAGTCCTGTCAAAGATCAAGCACAGCATCAGAATCAGATTTCTTAATGTAAGCAGGATATTTTACAGCACATTTAAGTTGCTTTAATTCCAGAGGATGCTGACAAGTAAAGTACTTACAAGAGAGTCATCCGTTTTGTCATAGCTGATATCTGACAAGATAGAGGCAGACTCGTCTATTGTCATCAGTCTATCAGAAGGAACAGAAAAGATGTTAAGCCAGTCAGCAGTGTTCCCTACATTGAGTATTTGGATTAATACAATACATTTGCCTCCATCCCAAAAACTTTTGCAGATGGTTTTATTTGCAATTAATTCCTTTCGAGAATCTAAATAAAAACACAGTCAAGTTCAGAGTGATTTCAAAGTGTGTTGGAATAGTGCATTCATGTGATAAAAAGATGGAGAAGATAACAGATGGGGAAAATGACTTCCCAGTGTAAAGTTAGCTTGTGAATACAATGCTGTGAGTCTCAATCGTCAGACGTTCCCACATGCAAATTAAACTCCCCACAGGGGTGAACCACCATGAATGTTGTTCTCTGCCTCTCACCATATGGTTGAAACAACAGCTGAACCAGCAGACAAACCACAGACATGGCAGATTAAAAAAAAAAAAAAGAAGAATAACACAGAAGCTCTTTATTGCCAGAAACAGGAACTAAATACTGTGGGAACTATAAACATTCTCTATTTGTGATTTTCTTACCTCCGGCTAGTATTCAGGTTGGCTGCAGCCTGACAGTTTGTGTTCAGGAAGGCCAGAGCTGAGCGCTGCTCTGCACTCAGCTGGATGCTGTTGGTGGATCCTTCGCTGGTCAGGAGGTCACGAATCAACTGAATTTGACGGTCCTGTATTATAGCAATGCAAGCAGTGCACATATACTGTAAGAAACTATTTGAACCGGGTGAAATAAAAGACTGAGGATATCAGCAAGCATTTAACCCAACATACCAACTTCTCGCAGTCTGCCTCAGCTTTTTGCCTGCGTCGGATCTCCACATCGACTTGGTTGCGGGCATGTTTCAGTTTGACCTCCAAGGCTCCCCTCTCCGTCTCAGCTTTTGTGAGAACCTCTTTGCAAGACCCTAGTTCCTGCTCTGCTCTCAGCCATTTGCGACGGCAGTTATCAAAGTTTTGTGCCATCTGAATGAAGTCTAGGGAAAAGAGATGCACATTGTAATACAGTATAGGGATCTGTGGCATCTGTGTCAAATGATAAATAGTAAAGATAAAACCAATAACCATAAACTACTCACTGGGTTCAATGTTCTCATTGAGGAGGTCAGCTTGCGTCCTGAGCTTATCATATAAGCTCTGGAGGCTCAGCACAGCGGTCTCCATGATGTTCTATAACCTACGACCCTTCAAAGAGATGCAGTGTAAGTTACATACATTTAAGTCATAGGACAATGAGGGCCGTGGTTCTGTTAACAGTACTGTGCAAAAGTTTTAGGCGTTCAGATGTTTAGATTCTCATACATTACTCTCTACCATCTTGGAATCTGTCACAAACTCATCCTGCAGAATGACAACAACCCCAAACATACCAAACTAGCCTCAGAGACAAGAAAGGGGGGGTCCTGCAATAGATGCTGTGGCCCCCACAGAGCCCTGATCTCAACATCATGGAGTTAGTCTGGGATTACATGAAGAGACAGCCTTAATCCATAGAAGAACTGTGGCAAGTTCTCCAAGATGCCTACAACAACCCACCTGCCACGTACCTTGAAAAACTGTATTAGACCTGGTGCTGTTTGAAGGGCAAAGGGTGGTCACAGCAAGTATGGATTAAATTTAGTTTTTTTCTGTTTACTGCAGGTTGTGTTATGTTAATTGATAAATAAAAACAATTAATTGCATTATAATCCATAAAACCTTCGTACAGTTTCGTAGAGCTTTTGTGTATTTGATTTTCAGATACAAATCAAGGAATTAATCTGAAAACTTAACGGCAACAAAAACAATACATTAAAATATCAAATAACCCAGTTAAATCCACTTAAATAATCAATATCTACTCCTTATTTGCCACCGCAGTTCATATATTAAATTCTATTTCTCTTGTTTTTGTTCTAAATCTCCAGTAAATAACATTACACATGTAACTAAACGGTGCCATTGAAAAATAACACGGCGGTTACGTTAGGTCAGACGTTGGCTGCTCACGTTAACTTTTGTTTTATCGTCCGTGCTAGCAACATTAGCTGGCGACAGTTACCTACCGTTCCTGTTGGACAGTAAAATCCTTTCAGCGATGTTTAGCAGAGTATTCCTTCCTTTTTCTTTTGGTTTAGCGACCAGCTTGTTTTATCCTTATCCGCATCCTTCCGCAGCCGCTGTTTCATTGAGCGCGTTGTATTTCAAATTTCGCCGTTGGCCAATGAGTGACGAGCACCGAGCCGACGTCAAGGAGGAAGAGAAGTCACTTCCGACTGCGTGTTTTCAAAATAAAAAACAACATCTGCGGGGCTACTAACAGACAGCAAAAAAGTACAAAAGCGAATGTTAAATGTCATTTTAGAACATTTTAGAAATAAAATGTTGTAAGTTAGTCAGCTAACAATCAAAGAAACAAACGAATAGAGACCAAAAAAAGAGGAATGAAGGAGAAGAAAAATGTTACACTTCCGGTTACAACTTTCAAAATGAAATCAATACTACAGAATAAACTGCCCCCCCCCCCCGGAGTAAAAAATACTAAAAATAACGACTTCAATTCTACCTACACAAGTACACATTTGTTACAGCCCAAACTACACCACCACATCAATTTTACATTTTATGACTGTAATCATTTTAGCTCATTGAAAAAAAAGGAAGACAAGAAAGGTATTAAATAAAGTTTTTAAAGAGATAATTATCTGTCATAGGAATACTGCGATGCTGCAATTATATATATATATATATATATATATATATGAATAAATATATATTTCAAACAATATTATCACCATATAACAATATTTGTTGGTTTCATTAAGGACAATCCATCCATATAGTTATGCGTGATTTGTCAGTGTTTTTGACTTTGACCTTAAGACACAATAATTTCTTTCATAATTTAAACACAATTGTGTTAATCTGCTGATATAATAAACTTATAATTTGACTTGTGCACAAGGTTGTGTTACCCAGAAAGACTTAATAGAAATATAGAAATAAGGCACTGCAGCATTATTTCTGAATGATATACTCAACCACACTATTGTGTTACATACACTACTAGATAATATGTTTATAAGTATAAATAGCACCAAAATTGAAACGTTTATGGATAAAATTGGCAGTTAATCTTTCACTAAATATTTCGTGTAAATGTAATCACTTCATTTTGGCTGTTTGTAGAAATGCTGAAGCAGCTAAAGCCGAGTATATCCAACACCCTGTCATGATTAGTTTCTGAGCCAATCAATAGCCTATAAGCAGAATGGAAATGGGCGAGTGAGTGAACGGGTCATTCAAGCAGGTAGAGAGAGAGAGAGAGAGAGAGAGAGAGAGAGAGAGAGAGAGAGAGAGAGAGAGGACAAACTTGCAAGAAGCAGAGCATGCAGAAAAGGCTCCGCAAGACAACAGTGCAACAGTGCAGCTGCTCGGCGGGTTTTGCGGCCACAGAGGCAGAGGAGCTTGTTGCGGATTACAATGATTGCCACAACTCAGCAGAACATGACCACGGAGCTGGTGGGTGTGCGTGTTTGTTCTGTTCTGTTTGTTTGTTTAGAATTGTTTTAGCCCTACTTGTTTTTCGTCATATTCTGAACAGATGTGTGTGTGTGTGTGTGTGTGTGTGTGTGTGTGTGTGAGGGGAGATTTGTGCATGTATGCCCACAATGCGATGACTATCGATTAGTGTTTTAGCCATTTCGCCCATTCAGACTTTCTCGTCAATATCAATCTTGTGGACACCCTGACTCCGTGCACTGCGGTGCAGGCTGGTGTAGCAACCCGACGTCCAGAGCCTCTCACTCTAATCGCTTTTCTGTCCCATCCATACTTTTATTGCATAATGTCTGCATCAGCACCAATTCTCCTTTTTCTAATAATCAGATGTAACAATTTGTCCCAGCAGACTGTCCCCCTCAGTCAGGACCTGCACACTGACAAAGGGGCTCACAGCCCGCACTGGATGATTGATTATCCCTCTGCTGTGTAGGTGTATATTGGCAGTGAACAAAGACTATGAACCAACATCCTCTGTTTGTTGCTCACACTATTACCAGTCCTTGATGATGACACATGCAGACAGTGGAATCCGCTCTAAATTATTATTCAGTGCAGCTCTCCAATTGAATTTTAACATACATGTGAGTTCTGTCTTTTCCTGGTTTATTTAAAAGGCATCTCACCTCTGTTTTTATGTCAGAACTAACTTGTGGGAGCACAATTTCAGATATTACATAAAGAGTAATAGCTGTAAAGTAGGTGGATTTTACACAAGATTCATGAATGCTATTAATACCCCAGTGTGAACAGAATTGTAATCTAAGCAACAATGATTTAATATGATATTTCTGTTTGACATATTTAATATAGTAGAGCTAATATCTTTGCATAACTAATATACAGTCTTTCCTTCTCAGAGTAAAACTTTTTCATGCACCATCAGACATTGTTCAGAAACAGTACACACTCTAGTGCCTGTGTTTATATACAGGGCAGTGAAAACAATGTAAGACCCTGCCAACTCGACTAATTAACAGATCTCATCAAACTGTCACCCTTCTTGGGAAAGAGTTTCAATCATGGTATCATTAGTGCACGGCAGCACTGGCTGAGAAGGTGCTGGAGAGCCTAGATCGGGCAGCGAAGTTATTAGATGAATTATGTCGAATAGGTCCGTAACATGAGCGCAGTGATGTCTCACATTAAGTGACACACTAACCTTCACTTCTAATGTGATGCAATCTCAGTGAAACTTGTCTGAAAGCGTCTGTGTAATAATCCTGCAGCATTATTGCCTCCTTGACATGGCAACACAAGGCCGTGGGGCTTATAGACAATCCATTATCTGCAAATGCAAACTCTCATGTCACTGCTTTCAATCAATATGCTTTGCACAGAAAAACTATTAATGAGACAAATCACCCAATTGCTCATTTTCAGTGAGGGTTTTGTATTGCGGCTTCGCTGGGTCACAGATTGTCATGTATGTCTCTGTTGGTGAGGAGATGCAGTGGTTTGAGGAATAATGTGGTTTGCGACTTGTGTCATATATTTGTGTGTCATTATTTTAGACAGAGCTACCATGAAGCAGGTACAAAGTGCAACTGTGAAAGCAATATCACAATTTTGTGATTCATGCCACAAAAACATAATGCTTCGGTTCTGCCTCAGTTAATCCCTGGCACCGAGGAAGAAAATAAAAAGCGATTTAAGTTAATTCTTCAAAGGCGTTATTGTTTTTATTTTCATTCTCAGCACTGATAATGTGACAATATGACTCGGGTGAATTCATATAGTGTATACCGTGAGCATATTATAAGCATATTATTTGCTGATACAGTATTTCCATGGAGTCTCAGCCTGGTGCAAAGTATTCTGTATCATATTTTACCCTAACTCTGTATCGTGTCACCCTCAGCTCTCCCACAGATGCTGCTTGTTTCCTAAGGCAGGAACACGGTGACTGTGAGTGGTTGGACGTGCGGAGGAAAAGCTGTCTCATACAGGACCCTTTTGTACAGTAATTTTCTAATGCGTGATGGGGAGCATGAAAAGGAGACAGTAAGGGCAGCCTTGCAGCAGCAGAGGCTAAAGCAGCAGGACTTTCACTTCACTGTGGCTTGTGCTGCATTGTCTGGCAATAGCCTCGAGGGCAAAAAAAAAAAAAAAAAAGAAAATCTGCCTAGTTAGTCCCATATGGTGTATATACCACCTATCTCTAAGATAAGAATCACAAAGGGTGAAATGGTGCTGCAGTGAGTAGGGGCACATAAATTGCTCTGGATGTGATGAAAGGTAGCTTAGATATGAATCAATACTGAGCTCTAGTGTCTCATTACTAAAGCTGTTTGGTTACCACTTATTCCAACCATGCCAAAGTTACAGCCTGCTCTAATGGTGACTTTCATTTTAAATGAGGCAGTGAGAGGTATTGACAAGGTAATATATACGTGGGTTAGTTACTAATACGCAGCTTTCCCTTGTGAGCAATTACAGTGAATCATTAAAATCAGGAGCATATAGGTTATATTGAGGGCCGTATGTGTCTGCCAATAGATCTCCACCTTTTTATGGTGGTGGTTATTTCATTGATGGCTCTGCCAATGTCATATGTGTAATAAACATCATTGCCTGATGTTAAAGGGGGGCGGCGGGGGGGGGGGGGGTTTAGATGTATGCAAATCCAGAACCAGAATCCCCGAACAGCCTGCATTGGTTCCCCTCATTCTGCTGCATGTGATTTATTGTCGGATTCTCCGCGCCTCAAAGACACAGAAGATGGAGTTAAGGAGGTCTCCTGAGCCTAATTTATGAATTCTTAGCAGCGCCTGGATTCTACGCAACCTAGCCGTGGTGCATGCTGTGCAGATTGAGTAACTGCGTTTGGTGTGGCTTGCTTTTTTTAGTGTGCAAACTCAATCAATGTAGTTGGAATTGTTTGATTTTGTGTGCAGTGATCTGAGAGTAAAAAAAAAAAAAAGGAGCCAGTTAGTTGGAATCTCTTCGCATACAGTTTAATAAATGCTTCCAGTCTGATAAGTATGATTTATTATTTTTTTTTTTAAGTTGAAGTGGTAGAAAGGTCAGAATAGGGCCTGGTATTCCACATGGAGGTGTCACACTTTACAAGAAACAGAGCTCAACAGAGGACGTCTATCTAAAAGTCTCCTTTACAGCTGTATTCTCACTATTAATTGTTTCCCTTTAGACCTTGTACAACTGCACACCTTATCGATTCTCTCTCTTTTGGTTGAGTGAAAATTCCCAGAGCTCTGCTGGAAAACGTTAGTGCTCTTTTTTCCTCTAATGTAGCTCTGCATGGTTTGCCAAAAAGGGGATTCCGTCAAGAGCGTAATCCGTGAACACCAGAGACCCTTGATTTGCATTCTTGCACCCTTTGGTGTTTGACTGGCACCTCATCTAAGGCTTCTACTACAACTCTCATGGGATCAGGCAGGCTGAATAAAATAGATGGCTCGCTGAGGAAGATCCATTTGTGATTCATTTTTGATCTGGGTCAGCAGAAAACCTGGTCTCAGATATATTGAGATTGATGTATTAAGATATGCTTGTCCATCAGGATGCTGAGTGAGATGCGCCGGGTCCGTCACACAGCCCGGCTCGTCATCGGTTTCACCTGTGCCAGCAGATTGTGCTGCATTAGAGTTCCTTGTGCATCGTGACCAGCAGCCAGTGTTCACCCTGGGGGGATTCTGCTCAGTGCATCTGTACCTCATTTGCAGGTGTGACAAAACTCCTCGTACACACAAATGTGGGATTCTCCCCGGTCCGCCTTAACAACGATGCAACCTTAATTGGAAGTATGGTCTAATGTCTGGTCTCAGGGGAATGAGCCGTTTCCATTAAGAGGATGTTCAAGCCCTCATGTTGCACACAGTAATTAGAGGGTGGACTTGGAAATGAAATACTGTGTGGTGGGATCAGTCAAGCGCAGGAATTTAATTTGAAATGTGTCTTTCCACTGTGAGACCCTGGAATCACTATTTAATTATATCTAATATGTTTTATGATAATGTAACCATGATACATGACCGTTGCTGTTCATGAATTGTAGTTTTATACGACATAGAACCAGGGTTTATATAATGAGATTCAATTCAAAATTCTCTGTATTTCAAAATAGCACCTGATCAGTGAAACAGAAAGTGCTGAAGGTGCAGTGTGATGCAGTATTGACTTTATTCTATCAAAGATTCATAGACCACCGTGGGTTTCTTTATCTGATGGAGGGATTACGCTGGTTTTGCTGAGAGATTGGCTGCTGAGAGGGCAGGAGAGTGTGATAAAACAGAGTGTTAGAAAGGCCAGTAGATACACATACTTGGACATCAATCACCCAGCTGTGGTCTGCACTGAGAGTTCAAACATCTCTTAAAAGTTGTCCCTGCAGGTGCAAGTGGTAGTGGTTTTAATTTGAACATGTTATGATACTGCAGCCAAGACTATCTATTAAAGATGAGACCTTGGCAGGAGTCCTGCGCTGGCAACCAGTCGAGGTAAAGCAGACCTTGTATGGCTTCCATTCATCTTGAGTATAGAGTAAAAACCGCCCCCTTATAATCAGAGGTGAAAACTTCTGAAATGTTTAAAATGTGTATCAAGGATTTTTTTTTAATAACATGGAGCCATAAAGTAAGTTGAGAAATCCCGCTGTTTCTGGTTCATCTGCACTGACCTTTAATCTTCCGTTTTCACTTTTCTGAAATTGGTTTTTAAGACATTTTGATTCCAGTTACATAAATCAGTTCTCCACACTTTAATAAAACCAAGCGTTAGGGGCTTTAAGACAGTACGGTAGCCTAGGGAAGTAAAGAAGTGTATGTTTGTGTCTTTGTGTGTTTTCATATGTGTGTGTGTGTGTGCAGAGGAAGTGCTATGTGGGGGTGTTAAGGTGAGTGTTGCCAATAGCACAGACTCAGAGACAGCTGGTGTCACCCAGGGAGTGCGGAGGAGAAACAATCTGTTGACCCGTGAACCATGTAGATATCCTGCTTCCACCTTCTGCCCCCCCCCCCCCCCACATGGCTATCAAGACCAGCGAGGTTGTGAGGGGTTAAGCCAAAGGGGTGGGCAGTGATAATGAAGGCTGAGTTTTATAGTCGCTCTATGATTGAACTCTCACACTCCAGCGGGCATGTGGCTCCAGCAGTGCCAGCCACTCATTATGGGGGAGCGGAGCTGAACCTGGGAACAGCACGCAGTTGTGTTTAATTGTGACTGATTTGTTGCCGGCTCATTCCATCAGTTCCCCCTGATGGCATAAGGGGGTGTACAAGGACTTGAGACTAAATTTGTAAAGGTTTTGCTCTCCTGGCATCTCTAGCTTCATCTATAACTCATTGTATAGTTACATGGTCCCTTCTTCTTCTCCTTTTTTTTATTGCCTTGTTAACCACTTCTTCCAGAGCTGTTGAATAAATCTTGATCCACCGAAGCAGCTTTTTTTATTTATTTATTTTTTATAAAAGCACACTGTAGTCTCAGGCACCGCACATTTCTTGACAGCTTCACCAGAGCCTCCTCAGTTTTAGGAATACTACATAGCCCATCAGTCATGTGAAAGACAGGTGAAATGAGGCGATGGGGGGAAGAAAAATTATGGTCTGGCCCAAATTGCTGCTGCAATTAAAGTCTGATCTCTCATATGCAACAATTTTATGCAGTTCTCATATGGAAAATTGTTGCAATTCAGCGAGGTCTCCGTGATGCTGAAAACTAGTCTCAAGCCCCCCGAGGCTCACTGCACTGATATGCCTGTCAGGGAGAAATTTCTGTGAGACTGTGGAAATGAAGCAGCACTAATGTCCTCCTCCTCGGCTGTGCTCACATTCATCACCGTGTTTGTGTGTTTTTGTGTGTGTTCCCTTCAATATCAGGACCTGGGGAGTTCAGAGGGCCCCCCGCGGAACTGGAAGGGCATAGGTATTGCCATGGTGGTGATCCTGGCTGTTATGTCTCTGGTCATTCTCTCTGTCATCCTTCTCACGCCTGGTAAGAAAAAGAGAGAAAAAGAGTGTAAAGAGCCGACGGGCAGTAAAAGCATCAAAGCAAAGCGGGATTGTGATGTGGGGGAATTAAAGGGATAGTTTGACGTTCTGAGAAATGCCTGTTTGCTTTATAGTGGAGAGTTAGAGAGAGGAGATCGATATCGGAAGCTGCAGCTGGTTAACTTAGCTTAGCACAAAAGGCTGGAAACAGGTGAAGACAGCTAGCGTAGCTCCAGAGGAAGCAAAATCTGCTACCAGCACCTCTTAAGCTCGTACTTTATCACACTTTATATCTGTTTTATTTGTACAAAAACTGCAGTGTAAAAACAACAATTCACCGTTTTATGGAGTGTTAAAATCCCAGTGACTATTTCTTGGCTCAAAGCAGTTGCCAGGCAACCACAATATAGTCCCTAAGAGATTATAACACCTCCCAAAACACAGCAAATAGACGTTTGTACACTTTGTTTGTGTTTGTGTGGATCAAACAGACAAGATATAATGAGTTAATTAGTGAGCTTTAGATGTGCTGGCAGGTGGATTATGTTGTCACTGGACAGAGCCAGGCTAGCTGCGTCCTCCCGCGTCCGGTCGTAAAGCTAAGCTTTATTTAATGAACTATTAAGTGTATAAAAGTTTTGCCCAAAATGTCAAAGTTTTGTTTAAAGGGAGGCATAAAATGGACAAGCATTTTATAAATGTTGCAAATGCTACAAACACATGAATATTAAAGGAAATGCAAATCCAAGACTGAAGCAGAAATATAATGTAGGCCAGGCTCCTGCTTTGCTTGTCTGTGAACGGGAAAGAGTTTCTGATGAACTAACCAATGAAGTCTCTCTGCCCTTAAAGATGAATCTCACCTGTTACTGCGTTCCCATCTCACCATGGAGGATCTGGAGAGTGAGGAGTTCAAAGTTCACGAGCCCTGTGTAGCATGGTTGAATGGTGAGGATCCCCGCTCTGACTCACAAATGGCTCCTTTAATGATCTCGCCTGAGACTGAGCCGCTGGTTTGCAGACATAGAGCAGTAACCATTTCTGCCTCTTCAAGTCGTAACACAGGACCCTCTGTCCCTGAACTGTCTTTACCCTGTCAGAGAACGAAGTGGCTCTCCGCACCAGAGAGGGACACGTCCTGTCATTCAGCCTCAACAGCAACCTCACCACGACTCTGCTGGACAACAGCACCCTGGTGAGTTATAACAACACACCTTATGAGGACAGAGACAGGTCTCAGTGGTGATTGGCTAATATGCACACCTGGGCCAACATTAAGGGCAATGCTTGCAGATAGAGAGAAAGAGAAGCTGAGGAGCCCCACTGTTCCACATCCCACAGCTGAGACAAAAAAAGATTTGGCAGAGTGACAGTATCAGCTCATTTCCCCCCCCCCAATCTGGCTGCTGTGTGAGCCCTCAACATGTGCCTTCAAAGAGAATTTTCCAAGCAAGGGCATCATTTTGAACACCGCCTCTGCACGACACTGACTGACTTATGTGGGTCATCGCTGGGGAGTTTAAAGCAGGGTTCTGTTGTCAGGTTGAGAAGAAGTCTCTCCTCGGTGTCGTGATATGGTTTGTCGTCCCTGCTGCTGTTGTTAATTCCAGAAAAATGTATTTTCTTATATGAATACCAACAAGTACATCTTATATGAATAACTGCTCTTCAAAAACTGGGTGTCTGAATGAATATTTAAACCAAAGCCAAGAAAAAAATGGTCAAAGAATAAGAACAAATCAAAGCAATGATAAAAAATGCATTTGAGGGTAAATAGGTTTTGAGATGAGTTATACTCAGCAGAGCTTGTTCAACCATGCAAGCTTCTCATAACCTGAACCAGTAACTTAATTCTGCCTTATTTTCCACTGTGTTTTGATTAAACATTGCAAAGACGACGCAGCTTCGGATACCAGGACAAATGTAGTCCCGGCTGGCACCGCACGTCAACATAAAGAATGGACAGACGTTAAATTTTAGTTGGAAGTAAAAATTGGGTCGACATCCAAACCCGGCATTGGCTAACTGACAGTGTGGCGTTTGCAGTCACTGAGTTTTAGCCACCGTACCTCACGACTAGGACGTCTGTATTTTATATGTCAAGATGGCGTTGGAATGAGACGTTTGGAAGATGTTGGATTTCGGTTGGACACAACAACACAACTTAAAACTACGGAGCCAACTACGGAGTCAGTGTCAGCTATTCCACGTCAAACTGACATTGGCATCAGACATTGTCCTGACATTGAATTTTGGTTGCGAAACATCGCAGCCTATGATGTCAGCTGTGAGTTGTTTGGTAGGCAAATACATTTCAGTTTTCAGACAGACAACAGTGAGAAATGTGGTGCTAATATTGCGTCACATGTTGCTGTGAGGGATGCAGACTGTTTCACTGTTTAGGAGTTAGGACAGTGAAAGCTTGGTCACCAGATGCAGTCCGATGACTTGGGTGGCCTAAGGGACACATATGGGATCGGGAACACGCTGATACAGTGTCAGATGGAGCCACACTGTGTAACGCCTTGTAAGAAGGATTTCAAATTGATAAGTGAAAGGTCATAAATTTGGTAGGAGGCCAGTGTGGTGCAGTAAAGCCAGCGCTGGTGTAATATGGAAACGCTGAGGAGCTGAGGTTGTGATTGTGGTGCAGAATTTTGAACCAAAAGTCACTGTGCTACAGCTTCTCGGCTGCAGTACATTAGTCAAGGTGTGAGGAGACAAAACAACGGCTGATTTGTTTGAGCTGTTGAAAAGATAAGAAGGGGCGTAGATTGTTTTTAACCTTCTAAAATACATTCTCCCACCTGTGGGACCCTTTGGCCTTGGTTGTGCTACTTCAGGTGTGTTTGATCTTTACTGAACTCAGTCTTCACACCACTTTGACAAATTATACCTTGCTTGAAAGCTCTAAGTCTCCTGATTCTATCTGCACAAAGCCTATTAGGATCCCCATAACACTGCAACAGCTGTTCACACAGAATTAGTCCAAACTTGTGGCTGTGGCTCCAACGTGTTTTCCACATTAAAGTCACTACTACAGCCCATCTCCCCAGAACAGCTATATCAAATATCCCGACCCACTTTCTCCACTGGAAACCAAATGGAAGTTCCTGATGAAGTGTTGTCTAATTTTCCTTTGTTTTTTTCTACAGGATCTGACCTCTACTAAATTCCAAGTGTCCGCAGACAAGAGGTTTGTCCTCTTGGCGTATAACATTCAGCCGGTAAGTTGACAAGGTGACTACAGAGGGCGCCGTCAAGATTTTAACCTCCAGAAAATATCCAGGGCCGTTACATTGATGCACTAATATCACAGACGAACTGTTACTGCTCACAAACCTACACGTCTGGCAGGGCACTAGTTGCTGAGAAACAACGGTGACATGCATCTTAATTGGGGCCCCAAAGAAGCAACAGAGAGACGGAGAGAAACATGAAGGAGAATTTGTGTGTGTGCTGATTTCTGCTCCTGCAGCAGTCTGTAGCTCTGTAACACCGCCCGCCAAATGGCTGGGATAACATATGGGGAGCTGAATATTTAAACTGGCTGGTGGCAGACGGTGCAGGGGGTTGAGGAAAGCTTAGAGTGAGTGATCAGTGTGAAGTGGGTAGCAAGGGGACGGGGCGAGGGCGGGGAGGGGGAATCAATGAGATGAAGAGGTAAAGTTGGAGCTGCGATAATGAAACCGCCCCGCTAGCTCGGTGGGGAATTTTAATGAGAAGCTGACAAGAATCACAATCGCAGGTGCTTTCAGATAAGTGTTGGGGTAGACAAAACCGTTCTTTTACTCCCTTCACTTTATCCCCACGTAGCTCAGTTCCTCCATCCCCCACCAGCCGCCTCACTCTGTAAATACCCGTACCACTAATAAATTGTTGACTTTTTCCTCAAAGGATAGGCGAGTTGTGTAATGTGTGAGTAATCGGCAAAAGAGGAAAACAGAATTAAAAATATGAAAGCAGATTTTGCCGCTCTATCGCACTCCCATTCGTTCAGTCTCCTCTGTCGCCCTGGGCTTTCTTTAAAGAGATCTGGTTTTGCTCTAATCTCTGCGCATCATATTTCTGTGTGTGTGTGTGTGTGTGTGCGCGAGCCTGTTGCTGTGTTACAGCATTCGTCACATACACAGTGCATCCTAACTGAATTATTGAGCAGTTAACATACATCCAATCAGTTTTCTGATGTAGAGAAAGGGCTCAGATGTTTGCCCAGTTTGTGGGTTGCTTTGGTTGATTTATGCTTCGTCATTAGCATACTTCCTTTGATATCAGCAGGAATTGTCTGTTCTCATCTGTATGCTCAGTGTGTATGCACACTCGAGGAAATCACAGGCAGCGGGCATGCCACCAGATATCATTTGTATATTTAGAAACATATTTGTGTGTGTGTGAACACAGTTGGCATTTTGTGTGCTATTTTGTGGGGGCTACTCCTCCATTCCCCCCTTCCTTCTTGGTCCCTCCTGCTCTCTCCCGTTTCATCTTCCTCACTCTCACTCACTTTTTTTCTGTCTATCTCTGGGGGGATTTCTGCTGACTGAAGCAGTTTGCACCAGGCACCAGCTTCGCTGTTCAGAAGAGGAACGACGCGCTGCCGAGAGTGGCGGAGGACCAGAAAGAAAAGCAGTGAAGGCAGCTGGGATAGGCACTTGTGATAGAAGGGAGAAGAAAAATGGGATATGCACCATTTGCCCTTAGATACACTGTCCATTTGACATTAATCACAATGGTTATCAAAGAATGACAAAGATGCTAAAAAGAGAGGGATGCTGTGGTGAGAAATGGTTGAGCAGGGCTGTGTGTAAAGTTAAAAGGCTTGTCTGGATTTTGTATTAGCTCTGGAGGCTTTAGGGAGGGTTCTGTGCCTGGTGGGTGAAAATAAATGGATTTTGATAAGAAGGTATACATAGAAGTGACTTAGGGATTTGGCCATATAGGAACAAGAGAAAACAGATTTCCTACAGGAGAGCCTGTTAGAATTAAGCTGGTTTGGGCCGCGAGAGGGGAAAAGCAGAGAGAGAAGACTTATGTATTTTTGAAAGACTGATGGAAAGATAGTTCAGAGGAGACGGAGGTTTTTAGAGATTGATGAGCGGAGTCAAACAGAACAGTGCCTGCCAGGAGGGCGCAGTTTAGGGACAAATAAAATGCCAGGGGAGTCGTGTCTGCACTCTGCAGCAAATGCTGATGGGTGTTGGTATCAAAAGCATCGCATTGTGGGGCTGCTTGTGAGAGGGGAGGATGCTGTTATCTCTGTAGTGTACAACAGATCCCAATATCTGTGCTCATGCAAAGGGTGTTGTGATATCTGTACGTTTTCTTTTTCACATTATCCGTCTTCTGAGTGTTTAATCTGTGTGTTGTACCCCCCCCCCCCCCCTTTCCTGTTTTGGCAGCGTGGCTTGAGGAGGGGGTGGGGTGTAAAGTGGGGTGACAAGCAGAGCAATCTGGAGGACTTATGACACGCCGCTGGCAGCCACATTAGAGTTCACTCTGCCTCTCCGAGACAGATGCTCTCAGTCTTTCTGTCTGTTTATCACACGGACACACAAAAACACACAATAACATACAACCTCTGCCACCGGCTTCATGTTAGTAAATCATGAGCAGAATCACTGGGTTCCTTAACAAATTATAAGCAGCTGACTGAACATGCTGCTCATGGCAATGCTGCCCCCTTTGGTCTCGAGGAGTGATTCTCCCTGTCAGTCCTTGCTGTGTGCGGCGTACCTGTCAACTCTGGCTGTCAGCCAGTGCCTCTGCCCTCTCTGCAGCCTTTCCTCCCTTCCTGTCTTTGTTTCTTTCTCTCTATCTCCCTCCCTCACTTTTTCCTTTAGTGTGTGTCCAATTCCATCCCTTCCTCTTCCTGTTCTTGCAGTTATTTTCTGTCGTAACACGGCTCTTTTCCTGTACACCATGTTTCCCCTCATGCTGAGACTTTACAGTCCAATCAGATTTCAATTTCACTTAGATAGCCTTAGAATTCATTTCCCCTACTTTACCCCTGCAGCTTTACCCCTGTGTCACTCCATCCATGCATTTTCTAACAACAGACAAACAACATAGGGGAGAAATCCAATTTCACTGCTAAGTGTGCAGTATAGAGGATGTGACATTTAATTTCTTTAGGCACTGGTTTTCCAGGAGGCTCAGGCTTTCAGAGGCCACTGGGCAAATAGCCTGTTTCCAACCCTTTGTTTGAGACAAAAAAGAAAATGGTAGAAATCAATATAATACCTAGAGCTCATCAGGTAATGTTGTGATCAATTACAGTTAACACACACCCATAGACATGCACGCATTCATCGATTCTGGTCCCTTAGTCTTCTTCAGCATGTTAATTTAATTAATTATTGAACTGCTAATGCTTGTGTCAGGGTTGCCAGCCACAATACATCTCAGTGGGAAGGATAGCTGATGTTGTCTCTTTTACTCAGTCCAAAGATCCTTGTGATCCAAATTTCTGCTATCCAGCTGTGATCACAATGGTGATGTAATATTGATGCAGATTGCCAGCAGCAGTTAAAGGACTCATATAAATAATGTTTATACTAAGCTGTGATTGGCTCAGTAATAATCAATACTTGGTCCACTTAAAATGACCACACATACAGATACATACAGTATGAGGCCCATTACTGATACTGCTTTTGAAGTAAAAGAATAACATTCAATTGTTATTTACCATCTGATAGTAAATTAAGGGTCCCATATTTTACACTTTTTGTTTGAAGTGTTTGATATCCCTAAGAAGATATTAGTGGTGGAAATCTGAACTAAATATCATTAAACCAAATTTTCATTAAGAGTTTTATTAAAGCCTTTGCATAGGGGTTCACACATACTGCAGAGTTTGTCTGCAGCAGAATGAACAGTGAAGGAACCGTGTTTATATGTTTTATAGTTTTAGCCAATGCCCTATAGCCTCAGCAAAGAGGAACTCTCACAGATAGGAACTGTATGAAAGAAGACGAGAAGTTGTTATTAGGGTTGAATAAACAGTCGGAACCGATTTTATCTGCAGGGCACATAAGCCATTGTGAGGTCACATATGAGTATATGGCTAAATTAAATTTTCCATTACAATATATTTGTGGTTTGGGGTAGGGGGCAGGTTTTCAAGCAATGAAAGGTTGATGAGCCAATCTCAGATAACAGTCAGCCAATCAGAAGAGAGGCTCTGAGCCTTTCTTGTGCATTTCTCTGTGGACTGAGCGCTTTGATACTTTCACAGTATGAATATAGAACCTAGACCTGCTTTATAATCAATAAAGACATGGAAATCCCGCTTTATACAATATGGGACCTTTAATTTAGAGATCAATGAATATTTGTCATTCTAATTTTGCAGCATAATGGTGTGTTGCTGCCCTTTTATAAAAGCAATAAGCCACTTGATGCAGTAATTTGCAGTGATTTAAGAAGCTTCCCGTTGCTTATTGCTGAATTGTAAAGGTCAGCCTCAGCAGTGTCCTTCATAACCTGTGTTTCATTCACTTTATTTGTACATGTGTATGAGCATGTGTGAGCACTAAGATATATGTAGTGTGATCTAAGTGTGGCATACCTGTGTGCATGATATCCTCTACCTCTTTCAGGTGTTCTCTCAGTCCTTCACAGCCTCCTATGCTATCTACAATGTGGCTAATGGGTAGGTGGAATCGTGAATGCTAATGCATGGGCTGCACTGGGCATGAGCGTTACCAATGCAAGCAGACCTGCGGATTGAAAAACTTGCCCCCCAAAAGCGCGTCTCATCGAATCAGAACCTCATACCTGTCAGACATGCATTCATTCGTCAGTGTTCTTTCCAGGTTCCATATCCCAACGTAAGGTTTGTACTGTACTTCAGATTTCACTGCCTGAGAATCATACTACGCATTAAATCAGTGGGAAAAACTCTGTGGTAGCTGGGGATGATCCCTGGAACTTCTGATGAGTGGTTGTGGAAAGGATTTCAAGAAGACCTGCAATATTAATTGTTGCCTGAATATGCCTTGGAGGAAAATGTTTGCCTGTCCAGAGGAACCAAAAAAAGAATGCAGCTAGAAATATGGAAAAAGAAATGTTGCACTCTTGCATGAAGCAACCCCATTCTCTGTTTTGTTTTCCTTCGCTGCATCTTGCTCCTTTGTCCTCCCAGTGCAGTATCTCTCTCAAGGCCAGGGCATGGATGGACTTCAGAGGGCTTTAAACAGGACACTTGTCCCTAATGGAGGGCTTATGTGTGAGTCTTTGTGTGTGTTTCAGGGATTTGCTGGAGCTTAACCCTCCGCAGAGGGAGAAGGCAGTGCTGCAGTTTGCTTCCTGGGGTCCTCAGGGGAACCAGCTGGTAAGCCAGGCACTTACTCATTTACCTGATCAATGTGTCGTCATCTGCATCAACTACGCCTGTCAACACGATAAGATTTTCTCAACCTTTACTGACTGTGTATTAATGGCCTTAATTTCACATCATTGTTTTGTAATGATAACATCAGTGGTACCATGTCTTTGTTATTATGAGAAGACCTCCAGCTCAGAGGTTATTGCAATGACTGTGCTGTTATAATGGGGTTGCTTAACACTCATAATATAATTCATCTAACTTCCCTGTAATGTAATTGGCTCTTGCTGCTATGTCAGTGCTCATCTGCAGCATATCAACTGGCAAGTAAAGATGTATTTGCTCTCACTCATGTGTGCTGGCCAATGATTCATTCTCACTCTTGGACGGAGTCCGACGCTTAAGTCAGGCAGCCAGCAATGAAGCCTGCAACCAAATCGTCTTTGATAATGAATTGGCGCTGTCTGTCTGTGCTGCTCATGCCAGGCCTATGTGTTTGACGGAGATATCTACTACAAACCGAGCGTGACCAGCAAAGCCCTGCGTCTCACAACCACCGACCAGGAGCAGAATGTGGTGAATGGGCTCTCTGACTGGACGTATGAGGGTAGGATGTCTTCCAGCTTCACACACACATCTGCTGATTTAAGTTGGCAGCCATGATAATCAAAAGCAGAATTGTGCTTTTTTTGTGGTTTGACAGTAAAAAACTGTTACTGTCTTTTAAAACAGAGGAGGTGCTCTTGTCATATGTTGCCCACTGGTGGTCTATGGACGGGGCCCGGCTGGCATACCTCAGCATCAACAACACTGCCACACCTGTGATGGAAATACCTCACTTCTTAGGCGGTCTCTATCCCTCGAATGTGCTCTTCCCCTACCCCAAGGTGAAGACTGGTTAGAACAGGACTCTACAGCTGCACTAATGGCTCAGTAATGAGGCTTCACAGTGTTGCTGTAATGCGAATGCTCATATCAGCGTGCACACATGCTCACAGCTGACAATGCTGAGGTGTAGTAAGCATAATGTTTACCACGTTCACCATTTTGGTTTAGCATGCTAACATTTGCTAATTTCTAAACACAAAGTGCAGCTGAGGTTGACAATGTTTTGCAGATATTTGGTCATAACTTGGACAAATTAACATTTTGACACGATGACGGTCTAAGAGGATGTGATGACAGTTCATCTTGAGTGGGGGGGTGGGAGGGTTGGGGGGTGGCATGAATGTCTGTACCAAACTGCATAGCAATCCATCAAATGGGTGATGAGACAGTTCACTAATAATCACAACTCTCAACCTCATGGTGATGAGACAGGGAACGTAAAGGGAACACAGTCTTAAAGGAGCTATTTGCAGCATCAGCATTAACAGCTGTTTACTCACCAATCTAGTAGAAACGTGAGTTCAGCTTGAGCTAGCATCAGTTCAGCAACTTCATTTCTTTACTCACAGGAGCTGTGTCCGGTGGTGGACTTCAACTGAAGTTAGCATACTAAACATCTAGCTCTGGTAGGGTCCCGGTCACTGTAGCCACTATATGCCCTGAAGAAGAAGTGCTGCTCAGAGGGTGTATTATAACCTCTTATGGCTAAAGATCTTGGCAAGCCACCATCACCACCACCAGCTCCTGGCAAGAAACCACATTCAGCAGCAGAGGAAATTCACAAATAGCCCCTTTAAAGAGACATCGTCTGTTAACCATGATTGTCTGAATATTATCTTCTGGCAATCCATCAAGTGCATGGTGAGATATTTCATTGTATCAGTGAAATTTTGGCCATGGGGCTGAAGTTAGAGGGATCTCCAAAGTCAAATGAATTCATCTGCTGGTCACTGTGAATATCTGTACCAGATTTCATAGCAATCCATCCAATAGATCCAATAGAATAGTGATGGACCGACAGACCAACATTGCCTTTGCTGCTAGTGCGGCTAAAAAGATTTGTCAAAAAATGCACGTAGGTTTTTAATGATTTTATCTAATATTTTTGTCTTTTGCTTGTGCTCAAAGGCTGGCTCAAGTATCCCATCAGTCAGTCTGTTCGTGGTGAATCTTTATGGTCCAGCTCACACTCTGGAAATGATGCCTCCCGACTCCCTCAGGGCCAGGTAGTACCTCTTTGTTAATGTAAAAGCAGAGTAGACCTGTTAGACTTTAGACACCACCTGTCAGAAATTATTACATGTGTAAATTCCTTTCCCCTTCACTGCTTTTTTTTTTTCCTCCATTCCTTTGCATCACTTTCCAATCTTTTCCCCATGTATCATTCTCTGCATTGCCTCTTCAGGGACAGCTTCATCTCTATGGCGACCTGGATCAGCAGCACCCGGCTCGCGGTTCGTTGGCTGAATCGTGCCCAGAACCAATCAGTGCTCTGTGTGTGTGAGGCCACCACAGGGGCATGCTCCGAGGTGAGCAGTCATCAGTCGTTCCACATTAGTAATCCAAGCGCCCCTCGCTCCAATATACAGCTTTAATAGAATTTTTGCTTCTTTTACACAGTGTTGGGAGTCAGGATTGATTTGCTTAAGCCCTCAAATCTCTACTGGCTGGATTAATATTTAAGGTCATTTGCTGCATGAGAGGAATTTTCAGTGATGTGCTGCAGTATTTTATTGCTTGTTCCCCTTCTGTAAATCCACACAGATTTCAGTTTGCCCATTGCCAATTATTTATTAATGCAATATTTAATAAATAATAAACATAATAAGCTTTATTCATACAAGGCAATTTAAATCAGCTTTAGATGCTGATGTAACTGCCTTTTGAATGATGTGACTAATAGATTTCTCTATTTTGTATCATTTTAAATCCATAGAAACACAAAATGGCCATGGACATAATGCAAAACCAACGACAGGTAAGTGTTGCTCGCGTTTACACCAATTTCTCGCTCCCGTCTTTGCTTCTGACTTGATGCTTTTCTTCAACAGGACGTGCCGTTGTTTTCAGCCGACGGCTCTGTGTTTTATACCATCCTGCCAGCCAAACAGGGTGCTCGTGGAGAGTTTCACCACATCGCCGGCCTTTCAGTCCAGGTCAGTTCTAAGGCTGTTAACTTTTACTACTTCATGTCATCCTTGAATCATTTCTGACAGAGGTCGTTGTTAACGTTTCAACGAGGGTCACATTAAACAGTGTGTGATTACAGTTCTCAGCAGCGCAGCACAGCCAAGTCTCATGATCTCATTCACATCTGTCATTAGCAAAGCAATTTGAGTTATTTTATTCTCTCCCTAATTATACAATTACCCAAACAACATCTTTATCTAAGGAGTCATTTCACTGATTAATATTTTACTGGTCCTTTGCCCTTTCCATTTTTAAAGGAGTTCAGTTCATCTCAGTTTAACAATTTATTCCTCCCAAGTGGGGCAATTAAAATATTTATTAGAGTTTTTTTCTCATTAAAGAATAAAGCAAATTTGGCAGTAAAGAGCACGTGTTTTATCATAGCTGGGTAGATAAGTCCCACAACTTTGAGCACATCTAAACCATTAGTGGCTCAGGATCAAATCCAGACCTTTCTCGCCTGTGTCTTTATGACGTAATCAAAATAAACAAAATCATTAAAAAGTACTTTTTCCAAACTCTCTCTGTAGCCTTTAAACTTCACGAACCTATCTTCATTTTTTCCCTCATCCTCTTGCTGACACACACTTATTGTATGGCTGCACCTATTTTTATTCTGTATATGTGCCCCTGCTTCTACATTCCTCTCCGTCTCTGTGTAACACAGCCCGCCATCCCGTCTGTCCCTCCTCGCTTCCTGACATCTGGGAGCTGGGACGTCACCTTGCTCTGCGCCCTAGACGAGAAGGCTGGAAAAATGTATGTGAGAGCCACAGTGTGCGGAGCCGGGTTGAATCACCCTTCAGTGCATTTATCCGCCCGCGGACCCTTACTATGAATATACAAGTGATGGGGGAGGCTGAGTAGAACAGTGCCCATCATTGCAATGATCATTAAAATGTTGTCGGCTGCTGGAGAGGAAAATTCCTGCGTTAGGTCAGATTGTGGGTGAATGGTACATATAAGATTGTCTGTTAAACATAAGTAAAAAGGCCATTTTAACATGTAGCATTGATCCCAGTTTGAAAAGCCATAGGAAATGGCTTTGACTCTGACTTTGCTCGTGGCAGTGTGTTGCCACTAAAGAGGACAAAAGACAATTTACTCTTGACCAGAGCAGATTATTGCCTAAATCTCCCTTCATCCTGCTGGGGGAAGAAACCCCTCTGGAGCAGATTGACTGAGCAGTGAGGATCACAGACAATCAAGGAAAGTCAATGTAGATCTAGACAATTAATTTCAGTCCCAAAGCCCACAGGCTAATTCTGCTCTTCTGCCTCCAGACAAATCATTCTGTCTCACAATACTTATATATAGAAGTGGATAGTTAACCTCATGATACTGTGATGATGATACTGCTCAGATGTTTTTAATCAGCATAACCAACCAAATGTGAAACATAGCTGATTTTATAAACATGCTGAAGTATGTAAATATGTGCAGTTCGGTTATTGTCATGAATAATTGATATCCAGAATAATTAGGATGAAGTTAAGATGCCCAAAGGTGATCTGCGGGTCTCTGTCAGTGTTGAATAACTCGCTGTGTCTGTGGTTCATTTTTCTGCTCATCAGCTATTTCCTGAGCACAGAGGAATCCCGACAAAGCAGACACCTTTACAGGTAAGCATATTCCCCACTGAAAACAACCTAACCTCAGCCGAATACAGATTCTATACAATGCCAGAGAGACAGATAAGATGTCTTGTGTGCTGTGGAGTTAAAAAATCTCTTGATTCATTTTTGAGAGATGCTCAATTTTTATTTCGTCAGACTTTAGTCCCAACACTTCTATGGCATCTGTGTTATTCATACACACGTACAATGATTCCACAAACATGCCGATGACTATCAGATATAATGTTTACCCATGTTCACTGTCTTAGTTTAGCCTGTGAGAATGATACAATTTGCTGATTAGCAGTAAACACAAAGCACAGCTGAGGCTCATGGGAATGTCAGCTGTAAGTATTTGGTCATAAACCAAAGTATTGGACGAACTAAAAATGATGTGAATGAATAAACAGCCCGATGTTGCCATGAGATGAAAAGTCAGCCAAATTCGTCCTGAGGGGAACATGAATGTCTGCACCAGTTTTCATTGCAACCCGTCTAATAGCTGTCGAGACATTTATACTTAAAACCAAAATGTCAACAGTGCCATGGTAAAAGTCACCTAAGTCTGCAGGATACATCATCTGGGGGCCATGAATGTCTGCAAAAACATGTGCCAATTCATCCAGTAGCTATTGAGCTATTACACTGGATATGGGAAAACTTTGACCTGTTCCTGGTGTAAGATAAAAAGTGAGAGAATGGCATTCAGCCTATGGATGCCATGGATATCTGTACCAAATTTCCTGGTGATCCACCCAAGAGTTGTTGACATATTTCACTAAAAAACAACAATTTCAACCACATAGTGGCATGGCATGGCAATCCAGTCAATAATTGATGAGATAATTCAGTCTGGACCATTGTTGACAGACAGTCCTGATAACACCATCCTCAGAGCCATACTGTAAGTAACTGCACACGTGTGATATGTGTGTATGGCCAACAGCTGTCTGACACATCTATAACAAATAACAGCCCACTCAGTGACTTATCACCCACCTGCGATAAACACACCTGCTCTTTTACTCACCTGCCCGTCAGGTTTGAGATCTTTTTATTAGCCGACATAGCTTTGAGTCTCAGGAGACAGCTCAATAGTACGGAGGAGGGAAGATGGCTTGTTTAAACTTGTGGTTAATCCTGTATGAAATTTGTAAGCAGTGGAGCGGAGAAGTACATTTAGAGACTCAACGCCGCCCAACAGAGCAATCTGTATAACGGCTTTTAAGTCTAACCTTATTGAACCCCATTTATTTCTGAAAGTCAGCTCCCTGAATGGTTTGTCTCTAGACACTGAAACTTTTCCTTAATATCTTAGCAATCAGTTGACTCTCTCCTGGAGCAAGACAACCTGATTTAGACTGTCCTAGTCTTCTCAAGTGTGGTCAATAACCCTGTTCTTTATTTCCAAGTGTGGACCTGGATGGAGTGTTTCAGCGCCGGTGCATCTCCTGTAACCTCATAGATGGATGTCGCTTCTTTAAATCTGAATTCAGCCCCAATCAAACCCACTTCGCCCTCTACTGCTTAGGTAAATGAAACACACACACACACACACACACACAGATATGCAATTGAAAAGAATATAAAAGCATCACTCTGCTCAGACAGTTGGTTTTATGATGTTTTCTTTTGTAAAAAAAATTCCCCAGGACCTGGAATCCCTAAAGTGACAGTTCACAGTACAAGGGACCCCTCCAGTGAGTGTTACATCTCTGTCTGAATAATAATGTACACACACACACACACACACACACACACACACACACACACACACACACAGGCTGTCTGCAGTGTACTATGACCGCCAGCAGGGGGCGATTTATTCAAGTAGACAAAAATGTAGATTTATTCATTTCCTGCTTGTGAACACTGCCCTCTGTCTGTGGCTCTCAGTCGGAGCCGTTTACATGGAGATGATAGGGATTTGGTCCACAACCTGGTGAGATGCTGTGTCTGTGTTGATGTTTGGGATGAAAAATATAACACAGTGGTGTTTTATCTCCTGTAGGATACGTCGTCTTGGAGGATAACAGTCCTCTGTCTAAAGCCCTGGAGGACAAGAGGCTCCCTGAGACTCTGTTCAGGACACTCCCAGCAGACAACCACGGTACAACTAAGAAAAGCCTTTGCTATATATATATATATATATATATATATATATATATATATATATATATATATATATATATATATATAAATATATATATATAAAAAAAGTATATAATATAAGTACTAATCAAAGCAATCACTTATTGTATGTGGTGATCAGGTAAATAGCACGACTCATGTGTGTCATCAGGGACATGCACGTGATTGTGGTTGGGAATGTTTTTTAATTTGTTTTTTAATTAAGGATGAACGTTTTGAAGACCAGTTTTCTGTACTTCAGAGGTTCAGATGTATTTCAGGCAGAGGCTCTTTACTGTAATAATAATCCTGACATATCTATGAAGAGTCGACCTTGTTCAGTCCCTGTTTGCTTTCCTCAGATCTGCACCTGAAACTATCTTTACCTCAGGGTTACGAGGCCAACCTGCACCCTCTCCTCATCATTGTGTAAGTTATCACCGAACAAGCACACGAGACAACATAGATGTTTAACGTCACCTGTTTTGCAACCTATGACCTCCTCCATTCTTAACAACTGTCACCACGCTTGCTGATCCTGTTCGTCTCGTTGCTTCAGAGACGGAGTTCCTGGCAGTCAGTCGGTGACGGAGGAATTTGCCCTTGACTGGCCTCAAGTCCTCTCCAGCACACAGAGTGTGGCCTTGGCCTGGGTGGACGGCAGGAGCGGGGTTGGCCGCGGGCAGAAGACCACCGCTGTGGACCCGCGCAAGCTTGGCTCCCTGAGAGTCAAAGATTATCTGGGAGTTGTAGAGTCAGTGCACTTATGCAACAACATAAGGCTGTTTGCTTGACACGTGTGGATGAAGCCTGTGAACCGATAAACTAACAGACTTTTATGACGTTTCCCCAGGTTGTTGATGCAACTGCCGTACATCGATGACCGTCGGATGGCCCTCTATGGAAAGGTTACAGCAGTTTTTTTTAATTTGTAAACTCAAATCCTTTCTACCGAAGCCAATGAAAGCGATCATGTGTTTTGTTTGTTTAGGCAATTTTCTGTTTCCCCTGCAGGCATTTGGTGGTTACCTAACCCTGAAGATGTTGGCTGCGACTGATAAGCTCTTTCAATGCACGGCTGCTGTGGCACCTATAACTGACTTCAGGCTTTACAGTGAGTTGCAACATGTCATCAATTATTCATGCAAGGAAGCCATGGTAATAGTGATGAAACAGAGAAATAGTTCATGTCTTAGAGTACAAGTTATTCCACTTTTTGCAGGTGCTGCTTTCTCAGAGAGATATCTAGGCCTTCCAGCAAAGGAGGAGCACGCTTACTCGGTGAGGCTCCAAAGCTAATGCTCTGAACTCATCTATTCAGGTGTAAATGGGTTTTTGTAAGTTAATAATAATGGTTGTGGATTTGCACTCAGTTTTAAATGTATTACCCAGAGCTAATGCAGTCTAATGCAGCAGCCCTCCAATATATCCTGTCTTCACGATGGTGATAAAATTCAGTTTTTGTTGAAAACATTTAAGATTCAACTACACTGTCGTTGTAGCTGTTTTAATTTGTGGTGCAGTTGAATTGAATATTGTATAACACTAAGAGGTGTTTCTAATTGTTTGTCCACCCCATTTGTATCAGTGAAGGCAGACTAAATAGAATACAAACCCCACCACTCAGTCTAATGCAATACAATTTAACTGCTACAGCCTCCAAAACGACCGTAAAGTTTAGTTAATGCCTCTCTAAGACAATTTCAATAAAAAATGAAATTTTTATGAAGGTGGGATTTATTGTTTATTGCAGGGCTGTTGTGTTGGACTGCATTCGTTTTTGCTAGATAGGTGTACCCAATAAAGCACTCATATTGTCATGGTGTATCTTTTCAGACTGCCTCTTTGCTGGAGGAGGTTAACAAGCTAAAAGATGAGAATTTCCTTATTCTACATGGAACTGCAGATGGTGAGGTTTTTTGTCCAGTTTTCTGCTGAGTTTTAAGAGTTCACTCATGGGTTTATTTTATACATCCTTATGTGTATGTTTTTTGGCCAAAGCAAGGGTACACTTCCAGCACAGTGCTGAGCTCCTGAGCCGACTGGTGAAGGTGGAGGCCAACTATTCACTGCAGCTGTACCCAGACGAGGGTCACATCCTGAGAGAGCCCCACAGCGTCCAGCACTTCCAGCGGACAGTGGTGAACTACCTCCAAACCTGCTTGAAGCACAGCGTTCTCCTAGATCCCATAGAGGATGAAGAGGAGGAAGATGACTGAGCCCAGAGTTTCCCTTTCCTTCTTCTGGAAAGACTCTCTTAGGACTGTATGCCATCTTATGCATTACCTTGGGTCAGTTTATCAGGCACAAGAGCACAGGAGTGGGGACCAAACACATCAGATCACCTCCTATACCGTCTGGAAAAATTGATGTACTGTATACCTTGTTGCACACAATTATTTCTGTTCTACTGTATGTTTGAGACGCTGTTTGTTTACAGATTTCACTTGAGATGATGTGGACTAGAAGGCTACTGATTCTGCCAAAAGTTTACAAAGATTTTAAAACATGCATGTCATAATGGCTGCATGACGTGGATTAGTTTACACTGCATTTTCTGTGTGTTGCAGGTTTTAAATGTCGCCCATCAGGGTTAAAAGTGCAAAATCTGCCAACAGCCGGGAACACACAAGAAGACTTAAAAAACCTTACTGATGCCATGATAAGACTCAACCTTACACATTTAGTGACTGTAAAAGAAAAGGCCTGAGCTTTCCCTCACTATAGATCTCTGACTAAACCAGCTATACAGCCTCACATTCACATTTATGCAGATTCCAGTCACACAAAATCACACAAGTGGGACAACTCTAATACAAGAGATTTGAAGATTAAGATTCAAGCTGGCCCTACAGATCACTGACCTGGGCAGATTCTCCACAATCTTTTAGATGTCATTGTAAAATCTGAGTTATTTTGGGTCTTTTGCACAGTGTGTTCCCGGCTTAAATGAAGTTAGATGAAGCATATGGATCGTTCTAAATGTGCCAAATCCATTTTGTGGACTTTATCCACTGGTTTATTAGCATTACTTGCATTATGTGATTAAGAATGAGTATGCAACTGAAACTATTAACATCACAAGTTCCCATTCAAGAAATATTGCAATGTCTATATAGGTCTGTCTGTGTACTGTCTTTGGAAGTACAGAATGTTTCTGTTTTTATACATCTTGGCATTTTAATCATTCTTGTGTATTGCAGAATTAAATTATTTCTTTGGACAAACTGTTGAGCCATGATGTTGCAGCCTACAAAGGCAGTGGGCTTGATCATGAAACTATGAACCAAACCATACTGGTAAACTGCATGCAGCTGGTTTGAAAATGAATGCCCTTGACTCTAGACAACCAGCTACTCCTTTTTTTCCAATAATCCTTGACAATAAAGTTTGATCTTCTTGTTTTACAGCAAAATGTATTTTGGTTTCTTCGCTAATCATCATGGCTGTAGACTAACATAGCCATTTGGAGGGATAATAATGAAATCTGTTATGTCCTCACACTTGGTAAATACTGCCTTTGGTCTCTGCAAATGCACCACTGTGGCATTCACATTATCTGCTATTATTGCTCTAAATGGCTACAAAGATCAGGGCCACTGATATTAACTTATCCAAATAGGTCTGAAAGGGATTGTTTTATAGTACCTGCCAACACTGATTAAAAGTGAACATGCCACTGCAGATATAAATAATATATTTACTCAATTGGCAGTTTATTAGGACACCTGGCTAAAACTAATGCAGGCTTACAATAAATCCTCACCTCATGAAGGTCATAGTGCAGTTTTTGTTGAACCTGTTTCAGAGAGGTGTTGTCATTTTGGAGGTTGCAGTTTGTAGTGCTGTTGAACTGTGCTGTGTTATACGGACATGTATCAGTGATGTAGGCTAAATAACAGAAACACCTCTATGATTAGTGCAATTCAATTCAACAGCACCACATGCTGCAGCCTCCAAGATGGTCATAAAGTTGAATCAACACCTTCCAGTTTAAACAATGGTGGTTAGCAAGGCAAGGCATTCCTAATAAATTGCCAACTGAGTGTGCATGCAGCCTGGGATGATAATAAAATATCGTATAATAAGATAGTATTTTGTTTTTCATGAGGCTATTATGAAATTCAGATAATCAAGTCGCCATGTTCCTCATTGATCTTGATACCACATTTTGATTGTGGTGAGACTTGTTTAACTCGTAGGGCTTGGCGTCAAATTGATTCGAGCCACATGCAAAATGCCCTTTAACTACACAGCACTTGCACTTTAATCTTAAATAAAGATACTGCGGCACTTTTATCCAGTTCAGTGAAACAATGCAAAGGGCTTTACAAAACTTGTTCTTGAACGGACCCTGATCACCAGCTGTCGTCACATACAGAGGGAGAACCTCTATCCAATCAGCGTGCCCCCCAATAGCTCTCAAGCCAATCAGATCCCTCTACGCCATTGTAGCGAGTCGGCGCGTCGTCCAATCAACAATACCGCTACTTGCGGGCCCGAATCCCTCTTCAACCTTCTGCTTTCCGGAGGGGCACCTTCAACCAGCTCCGCGGTGCACTGGCAGCGGCGTCCTTAGTCCTGAAGAATAAGTGGAGATAACACTTTTACACAGACACAATGTCCTTCCTGACCGTCAGCAGGCTAGCGCCTAAACTCCTCAATTCAAAGGTAAGAGGACGGAAACACTGCCTCGGTACCACTTTCTCAGTCAAAGCTGTGGCCGTTACCTTGGAAGCTAACGGCTAGCGACGTAACAGAAGGCTAGTTAACGTTAGCCAGCTTAGCTCTGACAACCACATTGTGAAATGCTGGTGGTCAGCTGCGCCCCTAATAACTGATAATGCAGTTTAAATTATTACAATCGTCGTCTTTACTCCTTGCTATTGTTTAAAGCGATGCCGTAACGTTTGAGTTGTGCTGTTTGTGAACTTCTGCCTTGTTAGCTAACGCTAGCTAAAGTACCACTGCCCTATTTGCTGGCCTGGTGTTATCGCCGCCTGGACATGTTTCTTTAACCAGCATTTGCCAGACTGTGTTAACTTAGTAAAGAATACGCGTTTTCGACCCGTTACAGACGCTGTGATTGCTTTTAAATTCACTTTCAACTTTGTGTATTCTCACCACCCCCGTTGACCTTCACATTAAGATTTTAGCCAATAATTTAATGCCAAATCATTTAATGACGTTCAAAATATCTTCTATGTCCTCTAAAATTTAAAAGCTAATTTAACACTCAACACTGTAGATTCAAGTGCATTAGTGTGAATTCAGTCATCTAATATTAGTTTAAAATACCTAATGTCTGTTGGCACATCTTTCCATTTGTAGTTTGTGATTATGGAATGGTAATTGCTTTAATTGTTAACTGGTTAGTATCCTTTGGCTGCCAATCATTGATAAAGTAAGTAACCTTCCACTGACTGTAACCTACTGTCTTACTCCACTGCCCTCTCAACCTAGACTACTTGCACTTAATGACCCTCATATCAGTTTGTGTCACCCACCACCTAAGTATTTATTCCTTACTCCTTTCCTATAGAAAATAATCAGTGACTGAATGGTATTCTTCGTTGAACTCTATACAAACCAAGAGGTATTGTGCTCCTGTTATCAATCTTGCAATTAGGAAGCAGCTAACCTGTGTCACACTCACCCTGTCTCTTATCAGTTGTAATCTTTGCTCTAGAGATTTATCAGTAAGTTGTATTTTTGTTCTTACATAACATTCTTTGACCATAAAATGTTGTGTCCCTGAGCTATTACTGAAAATCATGTGATTCACATGTTGAGAGAAAGGACGCTATACATGTGGATATCGCATGATAATTTCCATTTTTTTAGGAGAGAAATTTGATTTGAATTCATCAATAGATAAATCTGTGTTGAAGTCTTTAAACATCAAAACTTGATGCTTAGACATGCAGAAAAAATTAGTGTGAAGACATGGATTCAACAAATGTTCATTACAAGGTTTTCAGAGGTCAAGTTTGCATGTAACAGTGCTTCTTCTTCCAGCCTGGTCATAACCCAGTTTTGTTGAATTAAGAGAATGTCACTGGTAAATCAAATATTTTGTGTGCAGGTTTTACTCCTTTGCTTCTCTGTGCAGTGTACTTGCTCTAACCTCTCTGGCAGGCCAGTGACTGAGTGAAACTGTTCCACACAACTCTATATTTAAGACCCTGAGCTGTTACGTAATCTCACTCAGCTGTGTAGGGAGTGTGTGTGTGGTGACGCAGGAACCTACCTTTTGTTTCGGTGAGCCTTCTCAGGCTGTTATCCACTCCCACTAGTTGTGGGAATGGGGAGGGGATCCCACTGGGAGAGCAGCCAACTGTCACCTGTCCGCCAGACTCTTCCCTCACCCGTTGATGGTTTTAATAAACTGGCAGAGGAGTCCTGTTACAGTGATGAGCAGCAGTAGGCTTGACTTCTCACTACTGTCACTGAGCTTCCAACAAGATTACTCTCCTTCAAACACTTTCATAACCAGGGCCAGTCTCTTTTAATCTGCCTTACATCCCCCAGTCTTGTCCCAGTTCCAGCAGCAGTATAAGGCTTAAAAATCATTAATTATGTAGAAATGTTTGTTTACTGAGGGTAATGTGAGATTATTTTTTCCTAATGTCACATAGGTCATTTGGTGAATACCTGCCAGCCGTTCATGAATGTCAAACTAGAAATGAAGCATTATAAATCACCTGTATATTTCCAGTAATTTGTTTATTTACAGTAATTATTATTACAATTAATTATTATTTTCACTATCCATTAATTTGACAAGTATTTAGCATCAAAACACTGCGAAAAATGAGTGACACAGTTTTCTGGAGCTTAAGGTTACTTCATAAAAGCTCTTGTCCAACAAAGGGTTGAAAACCACAAATTGCTCAGTACATTATAATGTAAGGTGAGGAACTGCAGCAAAGCAAGCACCAAGATTAAGATAAAATAAATTTCATAATAGAAACTGATTAATTATCTGTTAACTAGCTAATTGTTAATTATTGCTCTAATTTTCAGACTGTTTGGGACTAATCTCAGTCATGCAAAAATCACTGTTAAAAATTTCATTTCGTATTTATTTTATTTTTTGTGATTCACTTCGCATCATGTTAATACAGTGTTTATTTCCATTTAAAGCCTCTTTAATCAGAATATACATTCACATTAGAAACTTGACATCTTGGCATGAGGGAGTTAAGAAGCAGACAGCCTTTCTAAATATCACATATTTCATCACCTGGTATGACATTCATAAGTTGTGACTAGTCAGGCTGACTCACTCTGGATTTGAACCTAGGAAGCCTGTGATGGAAGGCTTATGTTTTACCAAGAGTTAAATCTAAAAAGAATTAAAACAATAAGGCTTATAAGTGTATTCAAAGCTGTGTCTTGCAACAATAAGTGTTTATATAGTAGCTAAAAGAATCAGGACCTGCATCAGAATAATGGGAAACCTAAAAACACACGAGCACATTAATTAATCAAACATATTGACATTGTAAACTGGTTGTGGTATTGTGTGGTATGTATTTTTTTAATGCCACACCCTGTGCTGTTTGATAGAAGTGGAGCAATATTTGAATGACTCAGACCCATGGTCACATCATTGGCTCTCTGTCACAAGCCTTCAGTTTGTGAAAGGATTTTTTTAGTTGGGTAATTCCTATGCGTCTGGTGATGCTAGTAGTTACTTGTTGCATTTGTTTGTAGTGATCTACCCTGACCACCTTCCCCCAGTTTATTTTAAATTGAAATTGTGGTTAAAAACTGACCAACAGGCAACTCCATACAGCAGGGATAAAAAAATGGAGACAGGTTGAAAACCCTTTTTGAGATGATGCCCAGAAGAACTGAGGCTATGCAGAGGGGAGAAATAAAGTGCTTGGCAATGAAAGGAAGGACGGCTTAATAATTAATATCTTTAATTAATCACTTGCATTAACGACAATTATGTACTGCAGGATAAATGGTCATTCTCAGCATAATGTAAAATGGTCAGAAAGAACATGTAACTATAATGTGAGCAGTTTTCAGCAGAGCAAAAAATGAATTTTCAAAATGTGTCTCACAACTCAGAAACTACTTACGGTTGCTTTGAACCAGTGTACAAACAATTCTGCAGTCTGCCACGTTACCAGGGTTGGAAGGTCATTTTGCTCATAGACTAATAGGAAGTCACAACATATTATGTTATTATGCAAAATATATTGTACTGCTCCAAGGTTCTCATTCGATACATAAGGAGCTTTGGTTGTCGAGAAATGCTGCTGTGACCTTCATAGGATTCGTCATGTCATAGCTTATCACATTGTACTAATAATCAAAATTTTATTATTTCTTTGTCTGTTCTACAGAATGCCACCTACTTCCTTGTGGCTGCCAGAAATGCCAGCGCATCAACAACAGTAAGTAGTACACTAAGTTAAAGTACTATTGAGTATTAGAATATGCTAATTGTTGTCAAGCTAGGGATCAAGTTTTTTTCTCTGAAATGTTTACATGAAGTCTGTCCAATTAATTCCAGTTCACAATATGTTTTATATTAAAATGTAATGTTTGATCCAGGACATCACTGACTCAGTGTTGTTTTTACAGAATCTGAAGGATGTTCTAGCAGACCTTATCCCTAAAGAGCAGACCAGGATCAAGAACTTTAAACAACAATATGGCAAAACCAACATAGGACAGATTACTGTTGACATGGTGAGTAACTGCTCAGATGTGTCTATGGATCAGAATAAAATGAGAACTACAAACAAGTCAGATTTGTGTTATCCATTATATTAATTAAGAAATAAGCATGTAGGCCATCTGCCATGATGCAGATTAGACGTGGCGTGATGGCCTCACCTAATCTGTCTAGGCCTGCACAGCAGTATTTACTGTCAGGTATCACTGTTCGGTCATCTCCCTCAGAGGTCACAATATAAACTGCTTTCTGCCAACAGAGTCATTTTAGCTGAGTCACTCAAACCTCTACTGCACACTGCCTATTTTAGACTCGCACAACTGCACACACACACACACCAATGCAACAACTTTTGTTTATCTCTCACTTCACCTCTGACCTCTGGCTTGTAGCCATGGGGATTTTAGAAGAATTTCTTGGGTCACTGGGTCTGTTTCACTTTCAAACAAAAAGTAAGCATTCAGCTGTGGCCTGTCCTTATCATGTAAATATATTTGTTATTAGAATTCAAATGCATTGTCTTATTTCAGGTTATGTTATAACAGACATAAAGTTATCTTCCTGTCTTTGTAAAATACTTGCCAGCTTGATTTAAAAACTGTCGAGCCTCAAAAATATTTGCAACTGTAGAACAGTCAGTAGATTTTTACTTGCGTAACTGGAGTTGGTGTTACCAATCCAGTTTTCAGTGTAATGTGTGTCTAATGTGCTTGTGTTGTGTATGTTTTCATCCACAGGTCTATGGCGGTATGAGGGGGATGAAGGGTCTGGTGTATGAGACCTCTGTTTTGGATCCTGAGGAGGTCAGTATTAGAGCTGGGCCAAAATAGCTGCCAGGCTGATGCGTCACCTGATGTTAGTTTATTGCAGACATGTTGATAACGATATGATATGTCGACAGATCAGTAATTGCAGGACACAAATGGCAAAATAGGTTTGAGGTAATTTATAAAAGTATGTCACCATTACATAATGTCTACCGCAGAGCTGATTTTTCAACTGTAAAATGTGCTGCTTAGTATGTGTCTTGGTCACAATTCTTCTTCAAAAAAAGAATGGATCCATATCAAAACTGAGGTGACTGGATTTCCTTAACAGCAAATATCTGTCTGTGTCAGGCTGTAGTCAGTCTGCTGATAGTCAAAGCTTCATGATGGGAGACATTCTTACAGTGGCTATAATTTGTACTCTCTTCATCCCTTGGAGACCAGCCCATCTCATAGGCACTTACCTTGATTGCTTTCTTAATGAAGCTTAGAGCTTTCAGTGGCAGAGTGACTTTATTTTCATATGGCTTGTTAACAGGCCACCACAGGGAGTGTGATACTTAATCATTCCTATTCATTGGTAGAACTAGAACTAGAGCTTGTGTTGGCAGTTTGCCAACACTCGCTTGATGGTGCATTTCAGGGGAATTTGGTTGTTTTTGTTTATCACAACCAACATTTAGTTTTCTGTGTTTTCCTCTTTCTCCCCATTGATAAACAGGGTATCCGTTTTCGGGGCTACAGCATTCCAGAGTGTCAGAAGTTGCTGCCTAAAGCTCCAGGAGGTGAGGAGCCGCTGCCTGAGGGCCTCTTCTGGCTGCTGGTCACAGGGCAGGTGCCCACTGAAGAGCAGGTGAGGGGGAGAGGAGCACTGGAGCTGTTTATTGTATTTTTATAAGTTATAATGAGGGATGACTGTGCAGCTTTTCATCTCTTCTATCCATCAGTCAGTGTTAGAATCTCAGACACTGTCTGATTTTTACAGAATTTCCCCAAACTGTGCATTATTAAAACTGAATATTCCTGCAGAATAAGAAATGTCAGATGAAGGTGAACTTTGCTTCACATCAGTTTAGGGACTAAATGATAAGAGGCATCACATGATTTGTCGCTTCGATATAAACAAAGGAAAGTAGATACCAAGATGTTTTGCAGCATAAGCACTTTAAATGGCTAAGTATGTATGTACTCCAGAAATCCAACGTGTATAAAATAGATTGTTTTAGGACTGTGAAACAAGACAAAGTCTGCACCTGTAAATTGGCATTTTATTGCTGCCAGCTATCTCCTGGAAGAGTGATACAAGGACAGTCTGAGTGATAAGCCTTAACCTTTCTAGCTGACTCAAACTTTTCACAGAAAAAGAGCTTTCACATCTTTATCTGATATTAAGCATTTAATGCATTTGCCGTTGACTCAGAAGTCTGCTAAACAGAATAAATTAGGATTATCTTAAATCTCTTTAACAAAAAGTTGCTGCTCTACTTGTGTAAACACCAGCTTAGGCCCCTTCTTTTCCATAGTGATTGTACAAAGTATTTGGAGGCAAAGTTAAAGTTACTACACTGTGTACGTGTGTCTGTAGCACACACACAAAGAGCAGAAAAGCAGGTCTTTCAGGTCACTCATTTATATTATGTGCTTCTCTCTCTTCCTCCAGGTGAACTGGGTGTCCAAAGAGTGGGCGAAGAGAGCAGCCCTTCCCTCTCACGTTGTCACCATGTTGGATAATTTCCCCACAAACCTGCACCCCATGTCTCAGTTCAGTGCTGCCATCACAGCTCTGAACAGTGAGAGCAGCTTTGCACGGGCTTACTCTGAGGGTGTCAACAAGACCAAGTACTGGGAGGTGAGTTTACATCTATTTCATCTCATCTTGAATCATACTTGCAGCAGGGATAAAAACCGTGGTCTGTTGATTCAGAGTGAACTATCTTGACTATTAGATGGATTGCAATTGAATTTGGTACAAGCATTGTCCTCAGATAATGAATCTGTTTTCCGTCAATCCAACAGATTTTTTTGTTGTTGTATAAAGAGTACAGTCTCACAGAGCTGCTAGTAGCATGGCTGTTTTGTCTGGTTTCCTGTACTCTGTCCTAATCCTCTTATATTGCCTCTCTTAGTTTGTCTATGAAGACTCCATGGACTTGATTGCCAAGCTGCCCTGCATTGCTGCCAAGATCTATCGCAACCTGTATCGTGAAGGCAGCAGTATCGGAGCCATTGACTCCAACCTGGACTGGTCCCACAACTTCACCAACATGCTGGGCTACAGTGATACCCAGTTCACTGAGCTAATGAGGCTCTACCTCACCATCCACAGGTGCAACTTGAACTTTTTTTGTATTATATTATAAATCCAGAATTTCCCAAGGAAAAAGAACAAAATAGTTTGGAAATATTTACTCTGAAATAATGACCTAATATCATTGGTCACTGGTTTAGTCACAGCAAGTCAGAGCATGTGAGATCATTTTCAGTAGCATCCTCACTAATACCCAGGAGAGTGGAGAAACTGTTCTACCATGACAGCAGTCCTGCTATCCTGAATTTGCAGCTACCCACAATAAAAGTGGATAATATTATTTTACAAAACCTGTAGTTTTAGTTTTGTTTTAGATGGGTAATGAAAGTGACACATTATCAGAATAAAGGCACTTATGTGTTGCAGTCCCCCACTCGTAAATTCATTTAACATGTAGACTGCACATGGGGGAGTGAACAATATACTGTTCAGACACCAAAGGTAGATAAATGTTTGCTCTTTGCATTTGCATTGCAGCAGAGCTTTGCAATGGAATGGATAAAAATTTAAATCTCAGGCTCCTTTGCCAAATCAACGTGTTTTGTAACTTTTCTTTTTTTTTTTTTATGTTACAGTGATCACGAAGGAGGTAATGTCAGTGCCCACACCAGCCACTTGGTGGGTAGTGCTCTGTCCGACCCCTACCTGTCCTTCAGCGCTGCCATGAATGGTCTGGCCGGTCCTCTGCATGGCCTGGCCAACCAGGTTTGTACCAAGAAAATCACCATTTTCACTGTGCTTTCACATATAGAAAATGTTGTGTTGCTGGCTTCAGGATGTTATGTGAAGCAGTGAGTTTTGACATTCCTAGGAAGACATTTTGCCCTGTCACCGTCGGAAAAGCAGAGATGCTACTAACAATATTATTCCACTTGGCTGCTACAGTTTCAGGACCTGCTATCATGCTAGCTCACAGTCACCCAGTCATGGCTTACTGGGACAGCTGTGTAGATCTGAGCTATCATTAATGTTATTGGTAACAGCTGTGCTTTCCCTACTCTGATAAGTGAAAAGATCTGCTGTAAAAAAGACCAAATAGAAGAATAGCATGTTAGCTATTGTCACATATGACATGACAGCTCAGGATGGAGGGGTTTTTTCCCCCTCTCCACACTATGCTGGCATATGTCAGCATTTCAAGTGAACCACACTGAGGGCAAATATAATGACATAAAGTCTCTGTGATACAGGCTGCCTTAGTGTTGAATGTAAAATTTATTCGAGCGTTAAATGACTTGGCTTGTTTGCTGTTGCTTGGGGAAGCTCACAACAGCTACAGTAATCCCATAAGCTGTCAAAGTAAAGTACCCAATACCAATTTCAATAAATTGTGCCATCATTTATTTATTTATATTTTATTATTGTCTTATTCAGCTGCCTATTTTACACTGACAAACAACACCCAAGGCACTCCTTGGTTCAAGATGACAGTTTTTACTGTCAGTTAATTCTTAATTTGCTCACATACTGATGATTTTAACGTCTTGTCAAAGTTTTATAGTACATGACGGGGATTTTTTTTCAAACATGGTGCCATTGTTTAACAATTCCCATAACACATAGAAAAGAGAGTACCTGTGTGAAATGGGGTTTATTTGTTTCTGCTACTCTCACTGCAGTATATTTTACTCAAAAACCACACAAGGTCAGATAATATCAAGGAAAAGTGTCATAATCATGGGCTTTGTGTTATTTAGAATGAGTGATAATTGTATAGAACAGCGGCTGCGGGTTGAGTATCGCTGGTATAGAATGACTGTAAAGTTTTCTGAATTTTAGGTAATAACTCATCAATGTGCAATGTGTCTTCTGCTTGTCACAGGAGGTGCTGGTGTGGCTGACTGCCCTGCAGAAGGAGTTGGGAGGAGAGGTGTCCGATGAGAGGATGAGGGATTACATCTGGAACACACTCAAGTCTGGAAGGGTAAAGGCACACCACTTCCACAAGCATTTATAGTTATTTGCATGAATTTTTGCACTCAAATTCAACATTTTCAGAATAAACCATACTGGGTTTATAGTATGTAAACCTGGATGCCTGGTGTCATATGCCACACTGCTATGATTCCCTTGGCCTAATGCTGGAATCAAATCATCAAGACAGTTGTATGACTTCACAATCCGTTGTGTCAGGATTAGAATACTGTACATTGAATCACATCCCTTAATCTTGGGTTTGATGGATAGAATTATTGTATCTGGCTGATGGGAAACATCCTTACGTGTTTGGCTTTCTGGCATTTCCATATTATTAAGTGGAAAGTCAGATATTTCAGAAGTTTCCCAGGCATAATTATGGCTTGGACATTGCCATCAATCCTTTTTACTCAGAAACTCATAATTACAATAGCTCTGATTTGACATGAACATGGAATTATTCTTCAATCCAGAAAACAAAAAAAAAAAATCTAGGGTGATAAGAAGAAATGCAAAAAGATTATGAGTACTAGAATTAGTAGTTAGATCTTTAAATGATTCAAAAGTTCAAGAAAATTTTCCCTCTCTCTTGGCTGTAGGTGGTGCCAGGCTATGGCCACGCTGTCCTGAGAAAGACTGACCCACGTTACACCTGCCAGCGTGAATTTGCCCTGAAGCATCTTCCCAACGACCCCATGTTCAAGTTGGTTGCCCAGCTTTACAAGATTGTGCCCAATGTGCTCCTGGAGCAGGGTAAGGCCAAGAACCCCTGGCCCAATGTGGACGCTCACAGTGGAGTGCTGCTGCAGGTAAGACGCACGTGGTGGCTTTTAATCATGCATTTGTCATGTCATGGTTGTCAGACGCTGACGTGCCTGTCTCTTTTTTCCTTGTCTGCAGTATTATGGAATGACTGAGATGAATTACTACACTGTGCTCTTTGGTGTGTCCCGAGCCCTCGGCGTGCTGGCTCAGCTGGTGTGGAGTAGAGCCTTGGGCTTCCCCTTGGAGCGCCCCAAGTCCATGAGCACAGATGGACTGATGACACTGGTGGGAGCAAAGTCAGGCTGAAGAACCACCTGACAGGAGCTAGGGGTTAGTGTGAAGGGTGGGAGGAGGTGGAAATATCAAAAGGCAGACACAAGTTGACCCCCCGTCTTTTCCAACCCCAGGGATTCAATGGGATTCAAAGAGACAGTACGCTTTTAATGTAATTTCACAAAAGAAGGGCCTTTTAAATTGTCACACCATTAGTGTTTTAGTGTGTTTAGTTAACCACTGACTGGTTTTCCCTGCAAGTCTCCATATTTGGAACACGTGAGGTGAAAACAAGACACATACATGTAACCCATAGTAGGCTCAAACCATGTACCATTATAAGTCTGCTAGCATCGCTAAGATTTTCCCCAGTGCAGTGCCTGCGTGTTTGTCATTGAGCACGGGGTCTGAACTATGAATAGGCAATGGCATTCAAAGGGAATTGTGGGAGTGAAGTACACTTCCTCTGTATTTATTCAAAGATCTAAAGTTAAATACCTGACTCAACCTTTGCTGCTTTTGGCTAATGCAGTGATTTGTTTTAGAGGACATCCCCAAGCAAAAGACCTTTTTTCCTAATTAAGACTATTTAGTTTTTTTCTATGCAATGTTCCCAGATGTCATCCCACCCAGTCTATCAATGCATTTCACTCCCATTTATGAACACTCCAGCTTAGAAAAAGAAGGTCCTCACTAGTAAAATTAACAAACTGTTCAAGATAAACATTCAAAAGCATGAAAATCAGTTAAAAGATACTGCCCCTTTAAATCTTTGGTGTCCCCTTTTTCTCCAACTTGTAGTTGTTGTTTTTTTTTTTTTTTTATGATGACCTTATATTACCTCTATGATCAAAATAACTCTTGTCTATTTTCATTTACATGCTTTCCTACTTGTAATGGGTCTCTCTGCTCAAATGGTCTTCTGAATGGTCAAAAAATCATAAAATAATGTACAGTAACGGTAATAAAGATTTGAGCAAAGGGTGTTGTAATTGGCAGCCTGCAGTAAATCCTTAAGAGCAAGCTTGAATGAAAAGTGGGAGAGGGGGAGTCCTGTCTTATTTGAGTGTCTGTTTGTTACTTTATCCCCACAGGAGAGCGCTTTAAACATCAACTACTCCAAAATGAGCACTTGCTTGATTGGATTTCCTAATTTGTAGCAGTAGACACCCCCCAGATTGATTGTGTTCCTTTTACAGAGGGTTTTTTTGGTGTTGAATATGTATAAAACTATAATCTTTGGGTTCTCATTTTGTGGTTTTATTTATACTTTGTGTACATAGGTATATATATGTAAAGCTTGAATGTATGAGCTCGATCACTTGCTTGTAATAACCACAATGATTACCATAGTGTACCCACAGTGTAGTAGTAGTGTCCAGTCTCACTGTAACGTTCAGTCTCGCTGGTCACTGAAATGTGACAATGAACAAAAAGAAACTGCAGCTATCTTGTATATACATGATTTCTTGCCTAGCTCTGTGGGCTTAGCCGGTGCTGTCTTTCAGGTGTTTCACTTCAATATTTCAAGCTTGCTCTTAAACTCTGGGTTTGTCAACACTCCATTTTTGTGTAGTTTTAAGTTCTTGCATTTTTTTTTTCCCCAGACTACTCTAGCCGTGTCAGTCAGTAGTTTATTCAGATGTATGAATCTCTCTGCTCTGCTACCATCTCCCTTCTGGCTTTAGCAGGTGTGTTTTGTGTTTTATCGTAGTGTTCTTCCATGTGGTGGGTTGTTCAAGAGATGAGGTTATTTTGATCGTAGAGGAGCATAAAGGTTGTACATGATAACTGGGAGAATTCATTATAGATGGATTCATCAGAGAAATGTTAAGGGGGATGGGGCTGGATGGGTCAAGTGGGCAAGAAAAGCTTGAAGGAAAGCTTACAGGAAAACCTAACAAAAAATGAAAAATAAAGGTTTTTATTAACACTTGTTTGGTCTGATTTTCTTAATTGTTTAGAAAATTGCATGCAACATAATGCAGGTCATAGGGCTTTTTTGGCTGGACCAGCCATGAGCCATCGCTACATCAACGAATGTCTGTGAAAGAGTGTGAGAGTGATTACGTTGCACCATTGGTCAGCTTTTCCAATTGGCCGTTGCACTTTCAGATGATTTGGTGTGAACTGTCACTATAATAGGCCTTTATCTGAAGAAGGCTTGTATTAGAGGCAGGCCTTTATTTCTTATTCCCACTGTTTATATGTATAATTGTAGGATTTTACCTTGATACCTCATTTTTTATTTGCCCTATTAGAGTCACTGCATTATGTATTAATACAAATTCAACTCTTTGATATTCAAAGGTGCAAAAAACTATTGACAAAATAGCAGCAAACACCAAGATCTATTTACATGTATATGTTCAATATATATTTGCTATATCTCTGTTAAGGTCATTCACCCCAGGCTGTGCTATGCTGATATATAATGGGCAGTGAGATATGCCCTCTCTTCTCCTAGGAGTAGTTTTAATTTTGAGATGTCATTTAGTGCATTTGAAATTGGAATTGCAGAATTGAATTGGATAAAGTAAATGTTCTTATTTCATTTAATTATTTTTATATTTCATGTCTCAACCTCACCTGTGGAACAGTGACCACATGTATATTTCCTGTTTTTTGTGTGGTCCTTGTTTGACTGCCAGTTTGTGGTCACTCAGACAACACCTGGTCAGGATTTGCAGCCAGCTTTTTATCTCTGACAGTTCAGAAATATTCTGCCAATTCATAAACTCTGTTCAGGACAGATAACATCCTGACCTTCATGTAAAGGTTTCAAATTAAAAGCCCCCCAATTAGAGGCCCCGTATTTCTTAACAAGGCTTTTATTGCGGTGCTGACGCGCTGCAGGAATCTTATTGTCTCATTTCCGGTTGCAGCTGTTTCCGTCGTGAACAGCTGATCGGATCTGCTGCTGTCTCCCTCTCACTCTGCTGCCGTCCTTTCCTCGCTGCGGATTTATGTTTCGATATCCCTCCGCCTCCTTCAGCGATAATGGCAGATGGATGCAGTTTATTTGCCGTGATGGAGGCGAGGCTCAGTGTATTTTAACCTTGGCTCCGCTTCTGACGTCAGCGCGTCCCCTTACAAGAGGCGTGCCCTGAAGGCCACGGCTTACGTCACATTTGCGCCAACAAAGTGTTGAAAATAGCATATTGTTGAATTAATTATTTTACATTAGAAATGTACTTTATGCTTATGCATGTACATTATACGACAGGCATCAGTGTTTATCTGATGGTCTGTACCCCTGCCTCCCCCAAAGTGTCTACAAGTTTGGAGACAAGATTTAGAATGCAAAACAACAAACAATGAAACTGGTGTGTCTGGTAACACCACTACCTTTATTTTCTGTGGTAGCAGAGCTTAAATTTGAATTTATCCTTCTTCGGTTTATTCTAGTGAGGCCTGACTCTTATGTAATACATGAAATTGACAGGATCAAGAAGGAAGTTGGTCCAAATACCCACCTCTCCTATGTGCCGTTATTAATAACTGGCCCACATACCATGACCCCACTCTGGTTTCTTGCTGGTCAGCTGCCTTTTGGAGAACAGTTTCTACCCTGCCTGTGTCCATGGGCACCTTGTGGCAACAAGGCAATGCAGTGGCATAAAAACCCAGTTCAAAAATGCACTAAATTTCATCTAAATGCATTATAATACAACCATATTGTAAACTGCTGCTGCTGCTACAGGTGAAAAACTGGGACAAAAATCACTGAAAGACAGTTATACAAAGGAAATACAATATACTACACAAGATGCAATTGCAAAAAAATTGCGCATACAAAAATAAGTTATACCTGCTTTTTTATTTAAATAACAAACCTTTAAAATACACTCACAGTATTTACAGATACATTTTAACTGGCAACATAAAAAGTGAAAGAGCTGCAAAAATAATGGCAATATTTTCTATCGTAATGTATCTACATCCATGTGTACATTGTAGGCCCCCACTGTTAGATCAAGGGTCGTTCATACACCTGCAATTTGACCATTAATGTGGAAATATCCTGTGGGGAGAGAGGGCAGAGGTGATCATATAATACTCTTGCTGTTCTTACTGTCTCTTAAAAATAGTTTCTACTGTTTCTGGTTTTTTGAGTATTGGCACCTACAACAATAAAACTTGGCATTAAATTCAATCTGTACGCAGCATGTGGAACACACATCTCTAGCAAAAAAAAAAAAAAAAAAAAAAAGCAACCTAAAGCCTGATCACTGGATAGCATGTCAATTTAAATTTGACTTAATCTAATTTATATTTTATTGCTTAAAAATATAACACTCCAACATGGCATTTAAAAATCTTTTAACAAGTTTAACTTTTTTATTTTTTATGCAACAGTGATTCACAGGCCCATTGGATTTAACATTCTTCATGCATTGATGATTAAATATCCCTTCATTTCCAAATCACCTTTTTAACAGAGAAAATAAAAACACAAACTTTGAAGCCAAAAAACCCAGCTTTGAAAATAACGAACCACAGTTCAGTTCCATTGGAGTATGAGACTTGGAGCATGTGGGCAAAATGAACTGCCCGTTATGATGGTCACTCAATAACTTACCACTGACCTTCAGCAACCTGAATGTATCAGTCACCTTTAAAATATGGCAAATACGATATTAATATCGATGAACTTTATGAGCCCTTTATTGTGGAACAGAGCAAAGGGCTACCTCGATATGGAATATATATCCCATCAAAATGTAGTCACACTAACGTGCAACACTAGACACGTGTATAGTTGCCTCTTTGTTAGTTACATCCGTGCATCATAATGAATATAAATAAAAGCTAAACATCTCAAAAATGAGCATGAAACCCAAAGTCAATGATAAATGATAATGTTTTATTCTACAGCCCACCAGTGTATTTTATATTAACAATGTACATGACTTCTGATGACCTTCAGAAGATGGACCACAAAACAGAAAGCAGAGAAGGGAAACTTTCACAACACCTTTTACAAATTGTTTGTTTTCACTGCAGTAATCAATTCTATTATTGTAACTGTGACCTTATCACATTACTATCAATAATTTTGCCATGAGGTAAAGTGGCATTTAATGTGATCATCAGAAATAGCATCTCAATGTCTGAACTTTAACTTAAAAAAAAATCTGCAAACCAAACTATATATTTATCAAATATAATAGTAGTTAAGTCGTTAACACACATGATCTGTAACATTTTTGTTCTAATCCCATTTACAGTATATATTTCACAGTACTCTCCAGCCTGTTCATTCAGGTGCTCTTGTTTGTGCAAAGTTAAACTGCCCCCATCATCCCTATTAATCTCCTGATAGTTACTCCTCGTGCTGGGCTGTAAAATAAGGCATTATTAAAATTGGGAGGCCAAGTCTCAATGTCCAAAAACACAATCCTCACAGCACAACAGCCAACAAATCTAACTTCCCAAACCTCAAGGTTAATTGAGGACACAGCTAACTAATGAAGCAATGACATTTTCCCCCTCGTAATAATGTTGCACTTCAGTGATACTGTCACAACACACAGTGACAACACTCAGCGTCTCACACATGGCACATTTGATCTGGATCCCAGTAAAATAATAAAAATAAATTGCATACAACCACTGATGAATAAATTAAAAAGGATGAAATGAAATATTGTTTTGCACGTTCACGACTGTAAGTCAAACAATATATTAAAAGGTTCATTTGAAATAAAAGCAAGTGGTAAAAGTAAAGGCAAAGTAATACAGTATAATCAGCTGATCAAAGTGCTGAAATTAAAACTAAAAACTGGACACACTTTGACTTGATTAAGTGTCAGTGTGACAAGTAACTTTGTGGTTGCAGTGTACTATAACACTTAAGCAGAAGTCTGGATCAAACGGCCTCCGTGCCTTTTGTAATAAAATACTAAAAGGATCTTTTGCTCTGTGTCACTGTGCTGTTCATTTAAAATAATAGTCGACTCTACCATTGGTAGCATGATGTTGCAGTGATTTACTGTTTTGTTTACATAAATACAGCTTGTAACTGCTATGGAGCAAGAGCAATGGTGGTTTCCCTGTGCTACACAAGGATCCCTTCAGTGGAGGTAGACAGAAAGTGGACACACTTAACACAAGGAGAATAAGAATTATTAATTTTCCGACACAATGCTTACAAGAGTTGGATGTCTAAAAACTTCAGGAGCCGCTATGATGTCTATGTAGCGGTGAGGGGGTGATTATGCAGCATCATGCAGGTTTGTGTGGATGAAGGAAGGAAAGGTTGGTATGATTTAAGGCCAGATGAGGACATGAGGACACACAGCTGCCGAGATCACGTCTGATGCACCTCGTGAAACATTAACTCCCGTGGGATACGAGTCTCTGGGCCGTACAGCTTACCAGCTCGCCGCTCAAACGCAGCGACGTTTTGCTTTACAACCTCATCGAAGAACATGGTGGCTAACTGGGAGTGCAGCAAAGAGCGGAACTCAAAGGATATCTGTAGAAGATACAAAAATAATCATCTTTTTAGTGAATACCAGTCATAAAATATGAATATATTTTTTATAATAAAGTGAATTTATATTATAATATTATTATAATATAAAGGATGGATTTGATATTGATTCTTGTCAAGAATTAGATGAGAAGATCCAAATCACTTTCATGTCTGTAGAATAAATATGAGGCTACAACCCCACAGTTAGCTTAGCTTAACGTAGAGTGGAAACAGTGGGAAGAAGCTAGCCTGGCTCTGAGTGACAGGAACAGAAGACATATAGAGAGCCAGGCTAATAGTCCCCCCCTACTTCCAGTCTTTATGCTAAGCTAAGTGTCTGTTGCTTGTAGCTCCATAGTTCCTGTACATACATGAGCGTGATATCAACTGTCTCATTTAACTCTCAGCAAGTAAGCAAATAAACATTTTCTCCAAGACGTCACACCATTCCTTTGATCAAGGTTGATTACGAAAGATGCATCAAGAGGGGCTGATACACACTCGCTAAATCAGGAAGCAAGCTGCAGGCTACTTACAGAAAAGTCGACCGTGCAGGTGCGAGGGTAACCGGGAATACCAGGACTAAAGCGCCATATTGTCTCCAGGTGATTGAACAGCTTTCCATCTGTACACACTGCCTAAAATCAACCAAAAGAAAAACTCTGATCAGAAACAGGAATGTTAAAAAATAAAAATTGACATCACAAACACGACTTGCTTCAACTAAAATTTATTGGTGTCTCAGTAGGCTATGCTTTCAGTTTTAGCAATATCAAACACAATCACCAGTCTAAAATCTAAAACCAGATATATTGTCACTCACACACTCACTGTAGCTTCTGACACTTACTTTGACTAGATGAGGCCGGACACTAGTGATCATAGATGTGTATCTCTCCACCACTGGAGGGAATCCCACTTCAAGCTGGGCTTTGGAGTGGCCTGCTCTTTTCATGATGGTCTGGGACTTCTTACACCAGGGCACAAAGTGCTTGTAGTCGTCAACATTGGCCACCACATCATACATTTCCTGCATAGAATACCTAAGAGCACAAGTATTTAACAGCTAAGGAATCAAAGAAAAAACACTCTCAGAGATACAGTTATTATTATCATACTGGAAAATTACCCAAGTATCCTACGCTCGGAGTACTCCTTCCTTTTGTTGGTGAGGCTGATGAAGTTTCTGCTTTGGGGAACAGTTGTCATTGTGTCCCAGTCTTGAAGGCAAAGCACTCTGGGAGTTCTTGTCATCAAAATGCCACATGACGACAGGTGTCTAAAAAGATAAGAGAAAATGTCCTGAAGGCCACATTCTGGAAAGAGTGAAACCTAACACAGGCACACTGCGCAACAAAAAAGGCCCACTACATTCCAGTTTCCAGCTACTACAGTCAATGAGTGCACATAGTATGCTGCATCAGGAGGTAACGGAAGGTCTCTGTGTTGTGAGTGTGCTGGTAATTTCTGATTTGGGCTTGGTATGTGAATAGCAAAAGGCTATGTATTGTAACACCCACTCACGCTCTTTGCACCACTTTCCGGTAAGTAACCTGTACAATCTGAACAAATGTTATGGTATGTGAATAGAAAAAACATCATTACTTACTGGGGACTGGGATGGGCAATATTGTCATAAATCAATACCATAATTTTGTAAAATATATAATATCGTTTTGTTTATTTGTGGTTTTATTTTGACACAGGTTTTATTTCCTGTGTTCCAGTAATGAGCAACAATTAATGTAAATTCCATGTTTTTTATGTATATAACTTTCAGCAGTGCCTGTTGCTGTTGTATGTAGTAATTAATTAAATACATCAACACGTCACAGTCTCATTGATATCGTGATATTTTAAATTTGTATCACATGACAAATAATACATATATTATTATATGGCACAACCCTAGCTGGTGATGAAGTCAATACAAGAATATACAGCCTATGTCAACTGATATAGGATTTGACAAACAATGCTGTATCTGTCCTACATTACTGAGTTATTTGTTGTGATATTAATTAGATATTGGTACTGGTCCATCCCTTAAGTGTAGGTGTCTGCTATTGAGATTGAAAAAAAAATATATGACCACAGTTAAAACTCTTTCAGTTCATGATTAAGGAGTTCTCACCCACTCGTCATACAGTTCACTTCAAGTGCTGAAATATTTCAGGATGTTACACACCCAGTCTTACACATACAGCAAGTTTAAGATTTGCCCACAGTTTTTCAGTGATGTTCATGTCAAGGGACTGTGAGGGTCTTTCCAAAAGCTTCAGCTTGTGTTTCCTGAAGTAGTTCATGGTTAAGAGGTGACTTCTGTTTTGAATTATGTCCTGTTGTAGAGGGCAGACTTTTTTTAGTTTCACTTTCTTTTTTTTTTACACTTTTTTTTTTTTTACCAACCACAATAAGTGTTTTTCAGTCAATAAAATCAAACATAAATGCGAGTAACATTTGAAGAAGGGATTTTTTTAATGCCTGTCTGCAGCAGGAGTTTTATTCTCTTATTTTCCTTCAAAAATCCACATAGAATGTAATTTTCCCAGAGATGCAACTGCACATAGAAGTGAGACGTGGTGTGACAGATCACAAGCTAAACTTAAACTGCACAAATTACTGAATACAGGTACTGTGTCACCAGTACTGCCAGATAAAGATGAAACATTTGCAAGATTCAAAGTACAGATGGCTGTTGGACCTGGATATTGCCTCAGGATTAACCCAACTTCTGCACACAACTATATATACTATTCGATGCAAAGGAGACACAGTGGCATTCACAGTGTGTTGCACCACCAGCCGTGTGTCATTATTATAATAAAATCCGACTTACCTGATGTTCTGGCGAAGGCACCCTTTTGCCACTGGTGCACGACATGAGCGAGGGGAGCCCACAGTGGCAATCTGGAGAAAGTCACTGAATGTCCGCACACCCATGGGTAACCGCCGGGCACTGGCCGCGGCTGCCATCAAGCCAGCCGCTCGGTTCAAGGAGGAGCGATCCTGGGTCTGAGAAGCTGGGCCCGGGGTCTGCCCCAAGACCGGAGGCGGTGGGATTCAAGGTTCCGCTCCAAATACCCTGCTTCGGTCTGGGTTTCTAAAACCACACGTAGCGTTAATTCCACGTTGAAAAATCTACCCGGCTGCCTTGAGTTGACCCGCGTCTCGGATCGCTTTTAGCAGCTGTCAGCGTAGCTACCGTCGGTTACGATGGTCAACGGCTAACGTTAGCAACATTAGCTAGCACGGTTTCATAACGAACCCGGACAATCGCGACGCACAGCCGCGTCCCCTCTATATTTTCAGCAATACTCATATCACTCCATGTTTCGAGATCCAAACTCACGACAAAGTTAAGTTGTTTAAGCTGGTTTTGGTTTTACGTGTTGTCAAATATCGCCCAGTTGCCGACGACCTTCTACCGCTAAATAAAACGCCGGTGGGACAAACTGTTCCTTTCGCTCGTCGGTTCAGCCCAACGGCTCCGAGGTGCAATGCTGCCTCCCACTGTGTTGGAGGTTACCGGCTGAAAAATCTACTTTTTATTTCCATTTAATTATCTTACTTTGAGACATATGCGCCATATAATACCATATTTTTTATTAAGGCTGTCAAAGTTAACGCGTTAACGTAACATGCCTTTAACGGGAGTAATTTTTTTAACGTGATTAACGCTTGTGACATTTGAGCCTCGGGCCACTCCGTAGCTCGGGAAATCAGGAAGCAACGCACCGAGGTCGATGCATGGATGTATTATAAGACCTATATATATTCTTATAATACATCCATGGCAGTAATGGATAAAAAAGATATTTTGAATGGCAAGTTCAGCTTCAAAGTCTTGCCAGATGGCTCTCTTGACAGTAATTTGTATTTATTGTCGCGGTGAATTTACGTCTAGTCTCAAATACCAAAATTGCTATGCCCATCTGTAATTTTTTTTTGTTGGGCTTTTGTTTTGGTTTATTTCAGCATCTTGTTTTACAATGCAGTTTGCACATGTTAGTTATTTGAACTGAGAGTATTTCTCATTGTAGCAATAAATAAACATGATTTTTTTTGCATAAAGCAAGCATTTGTCTATTCTCATGTTGAAAAGAGTATAACAATTAGAAAAAATCAGTTTAAGGTACATTTAGAACAGATTAAAAATATGCGATTAATCATGATTAACTATGATCACTCATGCGATTAATCGTGATTAAATATTTTAATCGATTGACAGCCCTAATTTTTATATTTATTGTGAAATATTCAATTGTTGATATTTGATATTTGTTTAAATCTGAATTCAGTCAAATTAAGTCCAATTCAAGTGCTCTGCCATAAAGTCTACTTTAATTAGGCCTTTAATGTGTTTAATGTGTTTTTTAGCTGTAATATGAGTTTACACATTTCTGACGATGTGAAAAACAAAAACCCTGAATATTATAAAGTTAATAAAAAAATTATATTATAGATGGATGTATATATTCGAGCAATGCTCCAAAATGTATGAGGGAGTTTTCTGTTCATTTGACCTTATATAGCAATCTACATGTAGGCCTAAATAAAGGGAAAATGTTATTGTCTTGTTCGTGGTGTAATCATGAATTATAAAAGAATGTCTGACAATTTTGACAAATTATTAATATTAATTGCAAAAATCCACTGGGAACAGCTTCTAAAATCTTAATTTTGCTAGTTTTCCCATCTTCTATGATAAATAACTCAACATCTTTGGGGTTTTGACCGTTGACGAGACAACAAAAGCACTTAAAATATGTTCAGACAATAATGAGGGGCATTTTACTCTCTTTTTTTTAAATATTTTTTTAAATTGAACAATCACGCATTTTTTTAATGGAAGTAATTGTGAGATATATTGGCAATGAAAATAATTACAGCAGCCAAGGAGGTTATGTTTTCACCTGTGTCTGTTTGTGTGTTTATTTGTCTGCAGGATTATGCAAAAAGTACTGAACCAACTAGCACTGAATGCGGTCGAAGCATGGGTCAGGGGTCAGGGAAGAACCCATTCACCCTATAATGTCAAATGCATCAAATTTGATACAAGCATTTCTGAGACCTATTGCATCACTTTATGGTAAAAACCTCACTCAAAACCCGCTTGTATCCAATCTGACACTTGTCTTCCAACCCCTGGTTGATACCTTTATCACTACAACTCAAACACAGTTCATGGGACGATCCAGGTTGGCCGCCTTCAGATAGTTCCCAACTCACTGGATCAAGGTCAAGAAAATTGCGATTTTTACGATTTTCCAGTGACATTTTCTTTGAAATTTTTAGTAATATTCTAACATGAACAACATGTTGAAGCAAGTTATAATTACTTTTTTTTTTTGCATTTTAGTATGCAGTAAAATCGTGTATAAAATTTGGAAAAACCTATATGCAAATAATTTTTTGTAATTTTTTTTTTTTCAAATTTTGTGAAAGGGCCAAATAAAGGTTAATGTTTCCATTATTTCAGGGGCCAGGCATTACAGGGTTAACCTTTGGGGAAGATCCAGACTATTTCCCATGTTTTTGAATTTCCTTCTCTGCTGCTTTTGTATTTTTGCAGGGGATATGAAGTGAACCCAGGATTTTGCGTGGTGCTACTATAGGCCTCCTGCCTGTCTTATATGAACAGTTGTTAATATAGCTTCAATGCTTCTGAAACCCCAAACTTAACCTCGCAGACAACTGATGCCCTTCATCTTCTCCTCTGGTGTCTTTAGGCGCAGCTTTTCTGTTCTCTGCCACATGGCGACGCCATTTCCCCGGAGAAAGCCGCCAGCGGACCGCCACGCCTGTAGGCGGACCAGCACGGTCGTAGCCAGCATCGTCAGACCAGACATCGGATACAGACAACAACAGTGACAGATCAAGACCGCATTTCTGTTTGCAACCAGCTATGGGTGTAGTCTGAAAAGTGGACACAGTAGCGCACCGCAGTATACCTCGAAGTTTTATCCTCATGAAGGAGCTCCGTCCTGGCTGAGTTTGGGAGATGGGAGTACTCAACATTGCAGACCAGGTACGCTGCCAGAGAGCGCTCCGTGTTCGTGCTGTGGCGCAGTCTATTTGCTGGGAAAGACTTGCTCTTGTGCGCAGTATACTCCGTCTTATTCGCTGAACGACTTGTTTTCCTCTGCCGCGTATTGATGCTGCATGTTCCTTCAAGTGGATGTCGGCATTATATCGATATAATTCCTGGTGATTAGCGATGCTGGGCGTTCATACGTTGATGCCCAGGCTGTTGCCGCTCTTGTGTAGGCCGTGCTCCGGGGCTGTAGCAGGGGGAGCTAGCTAAAGCCGTTTGGCTAGCTGACGTAAGTGCTGAGAAAAGGGCCTGTAGGCCTCAGCCAGGGCTCCGAGTATTTCCTGGAAGGAACCAAGAATCACACTCGGTTGCTTACAGTTAAAGCATTAAATACAATATTTACATATCACGATAGCATATTTAACAATTTTACTCAATAGTTGGTGGATTTGATTAAGATTTGACCCGCTCAGGAGCCGTGTAGTGTGATGGGCACAATCCGAGTCGTCGCTTCGGATCAACGTTAACGTAATCTCATGCAAAGATAGCGTAGTGATAACTTCACTTGCTATTTCTGTCTTGCAGCCTCCTCTGGTCCAGGCCATCTTCAATCGTAATGCTGAAGAAGTTCAACTGTTATTGCACAAAAAGGAGGATGTCAATGCACTGGTAAGTGTGAAGTACATGTTGCTGCAATGCAAAAACGGGTTCAGACCATGAAGGACTTGGGCCCCCGAAATACCAGTTGAGCATGAGCATTAAACGTCATTTCCCACTTGATTTACCTGTGCTGATCCCACAGGACCAAGAGCGCCGTACGCCACTTCATGCTGCTGCCTGTGTGGGTGACGTCCATATAATGGACCTCCTCATTGAATCAGGTGAGTGAGCTGCATGCGTTGCTGATGTTTGCTCCCTCTGTGTTTCTGGAGTATGGTGCACACTTCATCTTTTGTCACCACGACTGATATCCTCACTGTGCAAATTATTGTGCATTACTCTTCACCTGCAACATCTATGTGACCCCGTAAAAATTGTTTTTTGTTTGTCTGCCAGGTGCCAGTGTAAATGCTAAAGACCATATATGGTTGACCCCTTTGCACAGAGCGGCTGCTTCCAGGAATGAAGTAAGCATCAAACTCATATCCTTTTGCTATTTCAAAGAGGCTAATCATCTCTTAGGCGGATGACATCATCCTTTAATTCTATTATATGTTCATCCACAGTGATTAAAGAACTCATTTGGATCTATGCACCAAAGTATTGCACTGACTGAAGGAAATGCAGCAAACTGCAGATATGATATATGCTTTAAGCTCTTGTAATTGCTTCCTTCTCCCCAGAGGGCAGTGGGTCTGCTGCTGAGGCGCGGAGCAGAGGCAAATGCACGAGACAAGTTCTGGCAGACGCCACTGCATGTGGCTGCTGCCAACCGTGCCACACGCTGCGCAGAGGCCCTGCTAACCCAGCTGAGCAACCTGAACATGGCAGATCGCACAGGCAGGACTGCCTTGCACCACTCGGCTCAGAGTGGGTTCCAGGAGGTGAGATTTGAGTTGTTTGCTTTCCTTTTTGAGATTTTCTTAACTAGTGCTTGAGAGTGGTTCATCGGCTATTTTATGAATTTAATTGTCTGACAGATGGTGAAGCTGTTGCTGAACAAAGGGGCCAACCTGAGTGCCATCGACAAGAAGGAGAGACAACCTATCCATTGTGCTGCCTACTTGGGTAAGATAGTTTCGTTTTCTTGCCGGCGATACGCAGCACATTTTCATTGTCAAATAGCAGCAAAGACTCCTATTGTTCATGGCCAGTGTTACTCAAATGAAGAGCAACAACATGGGCAGGCCCTGAAGACACAATCTGTGATCCTGACCATGTTTTCTGCTCTTTTGTGTTTCCCATAGGGCATGTGGAGATTGTGAAGTTGCTGGTGTCCCGCAGTGCTGACAAGAGCTGCAAGGATAAGCAAGGCTACACACCTCTCCATGCAGCTGCTGCAAGCGGTCACATCGAAATTGTAAAGTACCTACTGAGGATGGGGGCGGAGGTGAGAGATTTTGTTTTCTATTGTTTGTGTAAGTAAATGTCTGACAAAATATAATGTATCCAATAGTCTTTTATCATCGGCAGCTGAAATCTGATAAAAGAACTCTTATTACTGGCAATCCTTCTTTTCAGGTTTTATGTTTAATCTGATCTTGTGTCACATTTGTGTTTTGCCGTCAGATTGATGAGCCCAATAGCTTTGGAAACACTGCGCTCCATGTGGCTTGCTACATGGGGCAGGAGGCTGTGGCTACAGAGCTGGTGAACCACGGAGCTAATGTTAACCAGCCCAACAAGTGCGGCTACACCCCTCTGCACCTGGCTGCCGTCTCCACCAACGGTGCCCTCTGTCTGGAGTTGCTGGTCAACAATGGGGCAGATGTCAACCAGCAGGTATGACACTAGCTGGAGTTTCTCAAATGGAAATGACTGGACAATTGGCTCTATTGATTATTAATAATCATGTAATTTTGTGGTTCTTATATTTTCAGTTCACTCAAAATTTATTAAAATTAAAGTGGTATTGCAGTCAACTCATTGTCAAAGTTGAAGTGCATTTATACATAGGTTGCTTTTTACACCAGATTTTAAAGTAGAGGTTTAGGGAAATGTGTGTGTGTTTGGATTCTAGCTGTGGTCCAACGTAGTGATGTCAACATATGGGGGTGGACATGGAGAAAGAGAAAGATAAAGATAGTACACTTTCTATTCCTGCCTATAGAAACACTTGTGCAGGGGTGGAGAAGTTCTCATCCATGCATTTAGTTGCCAGAAGTGACAACATTGCCGTGCTATGTGTGAAAAGGCAGAGCATGAGAAAGGAAATGTCATAATTAATGGAAGGATTCATATAAATTCATTACTATTTGCAGCCTACATAGACCTTAAAAATGATGTTGTCTTCCCCAATTCAAATAACACTCTCTCAGAAAAAATGCAAACAGTGTAGTTTGGTGTTTTTGTTGTAATTTATTTAGTAGAGATGTAACGATTCTTCAACACTGCTGCTTTAATGTTCCCGGGGGGGCAGCAGTCTCGTTGTTACAATCCATCGTGAGCTAATCAAACTAGCCTAGATTTTATTGCAGGTATGATCTCTCAATCACTTGATCTTGATTGGACCAAAATAGTCACTTGACACACGCAGTTGGAAGACAATTAAATGGGTGTACTGCGTAACATTTACAAAACATACAACTTGTCCTAACTTTAAATAGAATAATGATTTGGAGTTTTATACGTGTTACACAGGCAACTGTGAAATGAAAGTTTTGATTTCCTACATTAGTAACTTCATGAGAGCTCAAAAGGCTGCACCTGCAGTGGTGGCAGCAAGATGGGGCGGGGTGGGGTCTATTGCGGTTTTGGTCTCGGTTTCAGAATTGTTATTGTGTTGAACTGTCTAAATGAGGACATGCCAACAAGAATGAAAACACCTACTACATTGCACAGAAAGTGTAAACACATGTAACGTGCATGATAATAATCTTTGTACCACATTACTCTAAATTGTAAAATGAGATGGAGAGCTGTCAAATCAGCCTCATTCTCTGTTGCAGCAGTTTTCTGAAGCCTGCTGACGAAAGTCTCATACCAGAAAAAATGTTATTTCACCTGTTGCACTCATCTTTGAACTACTATCTAAGGTGAAACAATCAGATTTTTATTCTGTTTTTTTTTTTCTTTACAGAGCAAAGAAGGGAAGAGCCCCCTGCACATGGCAGCCATTCATGGACGCTTCACACGCTCTCAGATCCTCATCCAAAACGGTAACAATGACTGTGCTGTTTGACTGATCTGTGAGAATATGTGCAGGCTTTTCTCTGCTCCTAATGGCTCTTTAATACATTCCCTCCTCCCTTCTTTCCATCAGGTGGGGAAATTGATTGTGTGGATAAGTATGGCAATACTCCTCTCCACGTTGCTGCTAAGTACGGCCATGAACTGCTGATCAGCACTCTAATGACCAACGGAGCAGACACGGCCAGGTATCGGAAAAGCCTTAAGTGGAATTACTGATGCGAATAATAGTGTCATGAGGTTGTAAAAACACACTAAGCCTTTAATACAAAGAAGCATTAATGTATGAGTCTCGTGCTATAGAACAGTTTTGAACAGCGTTTGAGTTGTAATATTGAGTATTCAGGTTCTAATGTTTTGTTCTGTGTCTTTTTTGCTCTTCCAGACGTGGGATCCATGGAATGTTCCCCTTGCACTTAGCTGTGCTGTACGGGTTTTCAGACTGTTGTCGCAAGTTACTCTCCTCAGGTTTGTTCCAGGACTCTGATTGTTTAATCTGTAGTTTAGTTTAATCTGCTTCTCTATTTTTTAATGTGCACTTTGACATGGCTTTTTACCGCCGGCTTTTTCTTTACTACCGTACAGGTCAGCTGTATAGTATAGTTTCATCTATGAGTAAGGAGCATGTACTATCAGCTGGGTTTGACATAAACACCCCTGACAACTTTGGGAGGACCTGTCTACACGCTGCTGCCTCTGGAGGGTAAGACGCACAGTCTGCTGTGGCACTGGAATATCAAATTGACCTAAAATGTTCATCATCACATGTTGTCTGTTGCTCCAATTTAATTTCCTGTCCTGGTCATCTGTCTCTACAGAAATGTTGAATGTCTGAACTTGCTCTTAAGTAGCGGTACCGACTTAAACAAGAGGGATATAATGGGAAGGTGAGTTCTCATCCTTATTAGATGTCTGTGTTTGCATATTTGCTCGTTTAGTGCCATTCCAAGTGACTGTATTCTCTCTCCCCCTGCATCCTCTCTCTCCCTGCATCGTCCCTTTAGGACACCGTTGCACTATGCGGCTGCTAATGGGAGGTACCAGTGCACTGTGACCCTGGTGAGCGCTGGCGCTGAGGTCAACGAGCCTGACCAGACAGGCTGTACTCCCCTGCACTACTCTGCTGCCTCCCAAGCCTTCAGCAGGTTGGAAAACTTGTGACTGTCTGTACTGTTTTTGGAAACTGGAGAAGCAACGCAAGCCAACAGAGTCTGTTCAATGTCTGGCAGAAAGTCAGCTGTTGTTTCCAGAACAGAATTGGCTGACAAACAAAAAAAAAACAAAACTTTGTTTCTTGGCTTTATTTTTCATTTTATTTTTAATGTTCTGAATGTCAGGGTTCATAGTCAAATCACATTCTCTTCTGAGCTCAGTATGAAAAAAAAAAAAGCTCAAATGCTGTCTTAGATAGCAAAGTAACTGCCTGTACAATACACCCAGGAATGGGCAGCTTTACAGTGTATGTTGTAATGACCTCAAGAATCACAGAATTTCTTGTCTTCTCCAGAGTTGATCGTCATTTTTCTGGGAACCATCAGAATGATGAAGATGAGGCGAAGGAGTCGTACTTGTGAGTTTATTCATACTTTTTTTATAATGCCCCCCCCCTGCATCTGCCCATGACCAATGTGATTACATTTTAAAATTTTGTTTGTTTGTGGGAAAACATTTGTGCCTAAAGGCTGTTGAGTTAAATGCTGCTTTTCTAAATCCCCCTGTCTATGTTTTGTCTCCTGTCTTTTTATATCAGCTGCTTGGAGCATCTTTTGGACAATGGTGCTGATCCATCGATGGTCAACTCAAAGGGTTACAGTGCTGTTCACTATGCAGCTTACCATGGCAACAAACAAAACCTGGAGCTGGTGCGTTCTTCTGTTTAATCTGAGATCACTTCACGACTTAACTCAGCAATTAGTCAATTAATCAATTAGTGTCAACTATTTTGATACTGGAAGAGTTGTTTAAGACACTTTCAAGTAAAACGTCTCTAGTTTTAGCTCTGTAAATGTGTGAATTTGCATAATGGTTAACTATGATGCAGTTATTTACATTATATCTTTGCACTTTGGACTGTTGGTTGCATAAAACAAGATATTTGATGACAACCATGGGGATGACGGGACTCACCGTTTCCTTATGTTTTATAGACCAAACAAATTGGCTTGTTTACTTTTAATGTGGCTAAATTAGGAATATATACAACATATTAAAGACACAAGATCACTGAAAATTATCCTTTTTCCTTAGTAAATGAAATGTATGTATTTCTGTTTAGCTCCTGGAGATGTCCTTTAATGCACTAGGAGATATAGAGAGCAGTATTCCAGTCAGCCCGCTGCATCTTGCTGTAAGTTTTCGACACTCAGCTCTTTGGCTGACATCGACTGTAATTGGCTTCTTAATCTTGACTAAATGCAAAGTTGTGACTGACTTCCTGTGTGCTCCCGCAGGCTGATAAGGGCCACTGGCAGGCGCTGCGTGTGCTGACTGAGACTGCAGCCTATGTGGACATGCAGGATGCTGCAGGCCGTTCTGTGCTGTACTTGGCCGCCCAGAAAGGCTACGCCCGCTGCGTCGAGGTGCTCTTGGCTCAGGGGGCCTCCTGTCTCCTCAATGACAACCGCCTCATGTGGACTCCAATTCATGTTGCAGGTATACGGCTGGTTTCATGATATTACAGTTGTTACTGATTGTTACCACTGTGAATAAGCAGTTGTGTTCCAATAAGAACATACACGTCTATTTTTAAAATTGTAAACCTGTGCTTTGTTTCGTACCAGCTGCCAACGGTCACTCAGACTGCCTGCGCATGATGATTGATTATGGGGAGGAGGGGGATCTCACCAACGTTGCAGACAAATTTGGCCAGTGAGTTGTTTTTCTTTGTGTCTTGTTTCGTGTTGTGGCTTCAGTTTGTACATTCAGCTTTGAAAAAAAAGTTAAATGCCAAAAGCTAATTTGGCCAGTGAGCATACAGTGAAAATCCACTTTTTAATTATTTCTGTCACCTCCAGGACCCCTCTGATGCTAGCTGTTCTGGGAGGTCACACCGACTGTGTCCACTTCCTGTTGGAGAAGGGTGCCTTGCCAGATGCAAAGGACAAGAGGGGCAGCACAGCTTTGCACAGAGGGGTAAGTCAGACATTGTGCACGGCTACATATTGTATTCAAGTCTAAGTAGTGGGTGAAGCGCAAAGGTTGGTTTGTTCGGTAAAGGTCATTTACAACACAAATGACAATTACAACAGATAACCAAATTGTCCTCCATTTATACTTCCAAATATAATATATTAGATAATGTAGTTAAACTGGAGATATCTAAAGCTTATTTTTTTCAATGTCCAGTAGCACCACCCATTAGGGTGTCTCAGGGATTAGAGCAACAGTTTCCAAGGCATGCTAATTGTCCTTGTCTTGGATAGCAACTCACCTTAGTCATCGGTTAAAACAAATTCCAATTAATGTATTCACTTCCTTAATCTTGTAACTCAGTCTGTGTTCAGCACAGTAACCTAGATCTATTAATGCTGCTGTGATCCAGGAGTTGAATATATAACAAAGAAATATGAAGAGATTTAGGTTATACACAGGTTTCTCTTTGTTAAAATCGGTGTGAGTTTGTCTCATCAAACCTTGCTGGTCTTTGTTCAGGCGGTGTTGGGCCATGACGACTGTGTGACAGCCCTGCTGGAGCACAAAGCTTCTGCACTGTGTCGGGACACCCAGGGTAGGACACCGCTGCACTACGCTGCATCCAGAGGCCACACAGAAATCCTGGCCAGTCTGGTGCAGGCCGCCATGGCAACAGACCCACAAGATAAACTGCTGGACAACAAACAATACACCCCATTACACTGGGCTGCTTACAAAGGTTTGCTCAGTTTGATCAACTTTAAATGCCTAATCCCCAAACCCAAATGTCACAGTTTATCACTGCCACATCCGTTGACTGTAATATAATAAAGTGTGTTTGTTCTCAGGGCATGAAGACTGTTTGGAGGTTTTACTTGAATTTAAAACATTTATCCATGAAGAGGGAAACCCTTTCACTCCCCTGCACTGTGCTCTGTGAGTATTAACTAAGAATAAGTGCTCATCTTGTGTCTCAGTGTGTCAAAACTAATTACTTTTTACTAAAAAAAAAAACACCCATTAGGCAGGTTAAGATAAAACCAGCACTCCATTAACCCAGCTGTCTTTCTTGTAGGATGAATGGCTATAGCGGTGCTGCAGAGAGGCTGCTGGAATCTGCTGGGGTCCACATGATTAACACCAGAGATGCCAAAGGAAGGTGAGGCTGCGAAACAAAACTAGATTATTTTTGGAACAATTATGACTCTGAAAGAAATCATTTAAATAAGGATCCCAAAGAAATTGGGAGGTATATACTAGAGGTATGGAGTTAGTACTGTTACCTGCTCCTGTTTCCCTGAGCTTTGTACTGAAAGTCTGCCACTGCCCACACTGATTGTACAGTAATTGGTTGAACTGTCTGTGTGTGTGCCTGTAGGACCCCACTGCATGCTGCTGCATTTGCTGAGGATGTCGCAGGACTTCAGCTGGTGCTTCGCCATGGGGCAGAGATCAATGCAGTGGACAAAAGTGGACGCTCTGCTTTGATGGTAGCTGCTGACAAGGGACACAGTGGTACCGTGGGTAAGTCGCACCTGTTATTCATGTGGTATTATTATTATTATTATTATTATTAAGAACAAGTTTTAAACAATACATAACTGTATGCCAGACTCCAGGCTTCAATAGGTCTGCTGTGCGTCTCCTCTGACAATAACTGCCACATCAGGACATCTGTAGTCGCAGGAAATGAATGTCTTTGTGTCTTTGTGTTGTCCAGCCATCCTCCTGCACCGGGCCAAGGCTGACCTAACGCTGCTGGATGAGAACAGGAACACTGCCCTGCACCTGGCCTGCAGCAAGGTACACAACACAATTGTCCACAAGACAGTCAAAGCTCCACTGCAGTTTGCCGAGCATTACCACCATTATCAGGAATCAGAGCGTTGAAGCAAGTCAAGTTTCTCTTTAATAAAACATTCAGTCACAACAATGCTGTGAACATGATATCTCATAAACCCTTTGAGGGAATTTCTTCAAATTTAGTACAAAGGTTCAAGGTTACTGTCATAACTCAACAACTCATCCACTAGTTATGACACAATTTAACACAAATGTCTAATAGGATAAAAATGAAGAAGTGATGAGATTTTATATCCAAATGGTCACAGATCAACTGTGACATCATGATATTCTGAAAAAACACGTTTTCAGTGCTGTAACTCAGATTGTGGCCATATTTCCTGCAGCTTGACTGGTTGGTGGATGCATACAACTGCAATGTGGTAGTTCTCGTTTCACTATGTTTCTGTCTTGTCCCTCAGGCTCATGAGATGTGTGCCCTGCTGATTCTGGGAGAGATCCACAGTCCCACTCTCATAAACGCTACCAACAGTGCTCTGCAAATGTGAGAATCTTATAACATTTTCAAGTTCATTTTAACATTTTAGCAAAAGCACCAATAGCCTTCAAATACTTTCTTTGTTTTAGTCTTTATAATAAGGTATAAATATTTTGATAATTTATGCCATGTTTTATTGTGACACATTTTTTGTGTAACCAGTTCTCTGAGACTGGATCCTTAATGAAAGTCTACAGTATTCTTTACATGTGCTAATGTTACTGTTGTAAATTAGTTGGTGATTCGTTGGTCTGTCAGCTGTTTCTCAGCCTTTCCCTTGCTCTCCTCCAGGCCCCTCCATCTTGCAGCACGTAATGGCCTGGCTACGGTGGTGCAGGCACTGCTGAGTAGAGGAGCCACTGTGCTGGCTGTGGATGAGGAAGGTGAGGCACTCCTGAACTCTGTCAGCACTTTATCTGTTATTAGACAGCCTGTTCAATGTAAATCTTATATCAAATTTGTGTTAATGTGTGGAGGTAGAAATTGAACACACATGTTTCACAGAGTCATCTGAGGTTTTGAGGTCATAGGCTGGAGTTGTAGAAGAACTAAATAAAAACCTTTAATCAATCAAATTAAATTTATATATTACCCTCTTTACAATATCCAGGTCTTCTTTATGCTTGTGAATTAGATTTTCTGACACTGGATCTTGTGAGTGTGGTGCTGCTTGGTTGCCCCTAAACTCTCAGATGTTGGAGTTTTATTTCTATTAAATGGGTTAAATATGCAAAAACCTGAGCATGCTTACGAAACCTGCATCAATAGATTTTTTTTTTTTTTTTTTTTTTTTTTTGCTTCTTGGGAGCAACAAACAAGCTGTGAAAACAAGCCCAATGCTCTACCAACTCCTGAGTTCAACATTTGGCTCTTTAGCTGCTAAATGCTCCACTATGTTCACCAGCTAGTAGCTAACTTTGTCTGTGTTGTTGAGTGTGATGCAGATTCAGAGCTCGGTTGCCTGCTGCTGCTTAGAATGACACTAATGAGTGAAGAGAGTGAAGCAAAACAAGAAAGTTATGAGCTGTAAAACCACATAAATGCTTTAAAGCCATGAAAACACTGTAGGACTCACTGAATCATCAGAGTCAGGTGATAATTCTCTGTGGATTCATCGCTACGAGTCACACCTTTGACATTACACACAGTCGTTTGATCCACTGGTTGGAGCAGCTTTAGAAAGTTTATCTGATTCACGTGGTGTTCAGCCGTGGATGTGCACTAATGTGAATGTGTCGCTGTCAATCAGGCCACACCCCAGCTCTGGCCTGTGCTCCCAACAAGGATGTGGCTGACTGCCTGGCTCTGATCCTCTCTACCATGAAGCCTTTCCCCCAGCGGGACCCTTCCTCCTGCTCCTGCTCCTCTCCCACTGTCTCCCCCTCCCCGGGTCTCAACTTGCTGAAGCACTGCGGCATCACCGCCGCCTGCGCCCCCCTGCCCAGCAACGGCCTCCACAACGGCTACGTCAAAGACCGTCACGGTGCACCGGTTGGCCTGGATGGGTGTCTGTCTGAGTGAGGTCACGTGCCCCCCTCCCCTCAGTCAGCTGCTATCACCATCATCACCACCAGGGGGTGACTCCCTTTAACATGGCCCAGAGGACCAGGAGAGCACCCACCCACATGTCTGTTCTCTGTGTATGTATGTGTTTGTGCGTCTGTGTGTGCGTGAGTGTTTGGTCTTCTCTTGAGGTGCAGTCAAACCTAATATGCAATTAGATCCCATTCCTCCATCTCCTAGTAGTGCTTAATACGTAGAGGCAGATTGCTCTACAAGGTCACACAGATGAAGTGTGGCATCCAAAACAAACACTAGCAATCTGGCCATCTCGCAATCATTTAACCCTTTAAAACCATGTCGACATAATTATATAACCAACATCTAAGAGCATGGAAATCTGTATCCTCGACTGTCTTTCTCTTCATATCATTCAATATAAAAGTCATATCATGTTTAATCAGTTGTGGTGACCTTGTAGAGGAACATACAGCCTTCCCAAAAGAATGATCAAAGAGTTTCTTTGTTTGATTTTTGATTATTTTTTTCTTTCTATTATTTAGATTTTTCTTTGTTTTTAATTGTCCGTTAGCCTAGATTTTTATGAAGGAACCACACAAGGGAAAAACAAAATTTTGCTTAAGAGTGCAATGCTTGTGTACTACAGTACAATCTGAAATTTGGAAAAGGGTCACAAAGATGTTAATTCCATAGTGTACTTTAAACGTACAGCCTAGAATTGTTTGGCATTTTAAGATAATTTGGTAATGCTGCTGAATACATTAGCACGTCTCCTTCCAAAGGAGAGCCATGTTCGGGTCAGCATTGTAACATCAATTTGTTCTTAATGCTGACTTCATGTTTTAAAGATGCTAAATAAGTGTTTGTTAAGCTAGAATGTTTCTAAGCATATAAGTTATGACCAAAGTTGATCAACACTACTATGGCTATAAATTATTTATTTGAGATGAACTGTACTGTATAGAGAAAGACAATAGATCTTGATATACCTCGTCAACTCGTTTAGCAGCTGCTTCATCTTCACCCAGGGTCCGTAGGCCTAATGTTCTCTTTTTGTAGGACTGGAGAACTACTGTAGGATAGTGACTGACTGAGGCCTTGTTTATTTCTAGATGAAGGCTTTACTAGTAATATCTGCCAACAACACCTCATCAAAGCATCATATATCTGAGCACATAAATGAACAAGCCATTTCAATTTATTTCCCATCTCTTTAACAGTGTTTTTTGGAAAAGATTTCAGACTTCGAATGGCCTAATTATTGAAAGAGAGCAATCAGTTTTGGTTTTTAGGCACTAATGACTTCTTTTTTTTTTTTTTTTTTTTTTGGTTCTATTGTGTTTCTGAAGTTGAGCCGGCCGTCAGCAGTATTTCGAGTATTCCTCGGAGCTGGTGAACTAGTCTTAAACATCTAATAGCTTATATCTCAACTTCTCGGTGGTCAACTCTGATCAATAATTAGAACTGAAAGATAAGAGTGTTGTCTGCTATTTTTATTGGGCAGTTTTCAAGCAATATTTTTCTTTTGGCCTTTTTTTGTTTAACGTTATTGAATAGACAATCACTGTCACAAGGGCTTTTGTTTCCCTGGAATGTGTTTTTGATTTATCTTTCTTTCTTTTTGTTTTTTTTTTAAATTATTTCATGAAAAATTACCTAAAGACTAAACGAATGGCTCTGTGTGCCGGGCATTTTACTGTCAGTGTCAACAAAAATGCACTGGACTGCCTTTATGGCATCTCATGAAATGCCTTTTGACCCATGCCTTCCGTAACACATCATTTCAGTTGGATTGCGTAATGACAGAGTATGACGAGCCCTGAGACTGATTATCTTTCCACCCATTTGATAGCAGCAACATTTGAACCACAGTTGCACCGTAGTATCTAGTGGAAAAACTGCGCCTGGCATATCTATATGCGGCGGCATTATCAACAACCAGGGAGTTGATATCCCTCATAGAAGCAAATAGGGCTAAGAGGAAAAGGAGAGGGATCTTTGCTTAGGCCAATACCTGTTGTTTAGATTTCAGGAATAGCAGAAATCCAAATATGTGCTTTTTTGGTGTTCATTTTGTTGTCTCCTCATCCCATTTCTGGTACTAAGCATACTAAAGATGATTGTATCGGACCACTAGAGCTGTTTGTGACTTTTAGATGTGATATCTATGCTATTTTGTCGTCTTTTTTTTTTAATTTTTTTTTTTTTTTTAAAAACCATCTGCTGGTGGTTAAATTACACTGAGTAAGATTGTTTTCATTGGCGTGATAACTTCATATCCACTGGTAATGAAGTGGCACAATTGCACACATTAGTTGACTGGATGAGAGATGAGGACCTAGACTAGGCTATGTTGTTATATACCCCTGCGCAAAGTGTTTCACGTTATCATATTTTACTTGACTTTACTAAAAACTGACATCAAGTCCATTTCAAAGCAGTGATTTCTCAGTTAGTGCCGTAGATTTGTAGTTGGCAGTTCAGTTGGCTTCCATAACTTGACTGAAATGAAATGGAACTAATTGGTGGACCCCCCCCCCCGGTCTTTTGATCAATTAATAATTTTCATTATTGTTAATATTAGGGATAGGTACATATTTTTTTTTTGTAATCTCAGGATCTGTGCTAAAGCAGCGGGCAGAATTTATGAAACCAATCAGATCTCAGCAGGATGATTATGTCTACATTATTTGATGGGATGTTCCATAATTTAATTCCTTTGTAACCCTAATCCCACAGCACTTAATTAAATAGTCAAGCACGCACTTTAGTACATTCAGGTTCTAAGTGTGCAAAAGAGCAGATGTAATGTATGTACTTATGTTTACATGCATGTGTGTTGCTGCTGAATACAGGAAGGTAGGGTTGCAAAAGACAAGTAAAGGCTGCAACAAAAATTGTACTCTAACAATGCATTATTTAAAAACAAAAAAAAACAAAAAAAAAAGTGTCTGAGCACTTTGGGACAGTGTCCACTGCCCACTGACTTTTTTTGTGTCATCTATCTCTGGGCAGCTGGCCCAACAAAGTGACAAGGTTACATTACCCAGCCTACTGTTAATAGTACAGACTCTGGCCTAAGTCACTTAAAGTCAGTCCAGTGATTCAACAGACACCTCAGGCAGGCTCCTCTAAATACTCTACATACTCTCTCTGCCATCTGTAGGTGCTGTCAGACCAGTCTGTTCAGGCAGGGATTTCTTTCTCTTGTGATGTCCTGATCTGACCAGTAAATGGAGCCATTGCCCCTTGCAACTATACAAGTTGTAACTGAATCCTTTTGTTGTATCACAGTATTCTTATACATGCTTTTTTTCTTTTCTTTTCTTTTTTTAAATTTTATTTTATTTGTGTGTACCAGTGATAACTGAGTGATTGTGCATGGAGCTAGATCACAACTTTGATATAGTTAACGATTAAACAAATGGAGCATATACAATATATTTGGAGTCAGAAAGCAATGAAAGGTCCAGTTGTAGCAATAGAGCGTGTGTGTAATAGTGTGCAGCACAAATATTGCACTGCCATCAATTTAGGCCAATTCAGTAAATCATAGCATAAATGCCAATGGAAGATTTAAATGCGGGTTAGATGTTATAATCTTTGGTCACAAATAAGGCCTGTTTGCCAAAACATGTCGAGAGGGGGAAACCTCTTAGTAAAGCAGCAATGGATTTATGCATATGTTGAAGCAGTTTACAGTCTGACCATCAAATCTGAGCCATGAATTTTCTGACTGAAATGAATGTAGGGTCAGTTTAGAGCAGGACAATTTGCTTTCTCCCGACTTTAAACTGTTGCTCTTCATTTGTCTTGCGTAGATATGATTATACAGGTAGCATGTAATAACCTAATTCTCTACATATTATACAGTATGTGTAGTAGTCTTCCTGCATTGAGGGTCTGGATAGGGGTTTTTCTTTTGGCATTATTGTTGGAGTATAGGCCTGCTGTTGTGTAATATCACTCTTCTTTCTCTATACATAGATTTGTGTGGAGCGTAGCCTACAAGGCAAACAGAGGACAAGAGTTCAGATGACGTTAACATTCATGTTCATCCATTCCATTGAGATTGCCTTACAGTACAGTAACACAAGAGGGACAAGGTCTACAGTAGATATGATCACACATACTCGTAAATAGCCTATATTTGACAAAAATGCACCTAAGCTACACCCATTTAGTGCCATAGAAACCTTTATTTGCCTTTAGACATAAATCATATTTACTTGGTCAGTAACTTATTCAGAAGTAGGCAGGATTATTACAGTTTTTGTGTTTGGAGCTGCATGTCTTCTCACCAATTATATTAGTCAAAGAAAAACTATATAAATATTTGCATGGGATATTAGTACTTAAATGCAAGTATTCTGTTAAAATTTGGTGTTGGTAGAAGTCTATTTTATAATTGGACATTTTTTTTGGAGAATATGGTTAGTCCCTTTGGTATTGGCAAAGCAATCCCTAGGTTGTGTGTTTGTTTAACAAGATGGTTTATAATGTGTGTGTTACCAGGAAAAAAAAAAAAGTTTTTGATGTCCAAAAAAAAGCATGGTATATACAGTATAGAATTGATTTGCCTCAATGGATGTCTCGGTTCTTACTTGAAGTAAATGGCAAATTTCAATTCAACTCTCTGATCCACTGTTGAGCCTTTTGCCTTAAAAGCTGAAAATGGAAACGATACCTGGCAGTACCTGATAAGTTGCATCACCTGTAGAGTTATGCTACTTGGTTGGATTGCTAAAGAAAAGAGAAAAAAAAAGGAGATTTTTTTGGCTAATTCTGGTCTTACAGACATCCGTGGGTGTCGAGAAGCACACAAATCAATTGAGGTAGCACATAGCTCAAGGTTGCCATGGTGCAGAGATTGTTCTGAGAGGTTAGGATATCGCCATATTTGCCACTGTGAATGAATGAATTCAGAATTCACTCGTAAACAATCAACTTTGGCTTCTCTGTTATCCACAGCCAAATGACACTGGGGATAAAAGTGGTGTACCTCAAAAAAAACAAAAAAAAAAACCAACAAAAAAAAAGTCAGATGGAAAAAGGAAAAACGCTTGTACAGCTATGCTAACAAAGAGTTAAAATTTTGTGATCCATCTTGTCGTGGGTAGTGTAATTCTGCTTAAACCAGCCTAAATCAGAGGTGTATCTAAGCGAAAGTGTTAGATTAGTGTCGGCAGATGTCTCATGTTTCCTACCTTACAAAGGGGGCAGCCAACTGCACCTTGTACTTTTTATTGGACCTGCAGTTTTACCTCATCAGTGATCTTTTGTGCGACGACGCTGACATTAATCCTCTGTGATTTCTTATTGCTTTTTCCTGATGCCAGTCATGTAGATTTCTCTTATAGTGTGTGTGTGTGTGTGAGTAACTTTTCAATATATGCATGTCAAACCTAAACATGCACAAGACCCTTTTTTTTTTTTTTTTTTTTTTTTAAAGAACAGAAAAGCATAGTAACCCTGTTGGAACATGTTTCTCTTCATTACAACCAACAGATGAGTCTGTTATCTGGTGCAAGTCATATAGGGTGAAGGGTACAGTCTAATGTAGGGAAGGAAATGAAGGTAGCTATAAAACTTTACCTCTATAAGACAAAAACAATACAATTTTACTGTATGACTAATGCTAGTTTGACCACTTTCCCTGCCTGAACACTTGGTTATTAAGTTTCTCTCCCCCCCACCAATAAGACCTGTGTAATATCGAGCACAGTGGTGGCATGGTGCCTTTTATTTGTTACTACCGAAAGGTACGGTCTTCCATTTGTATTTCCCAGAAGCCTTATAATGGGAAAAAAGAAATTACACTGAACATACACGACTACAGTAGATAGGCTCATACACCCACTGAGTATGATTATCTCAACCCTATGTGATCTGAGTTATTTAAAAAAAAAAAAAAAAAAAAAAAAAACATAACACCTGAATAACTCCTTCTGTATTAGTCTGGATTTTGTGATGCATTTCCAGAGATTTGAGTGCTCACTTTGGGTGGCAGAATAAATTGCATATTACTGATGCAATTTAGGGCACATCAGACATTGAGTGGATGGAGATCAATTGTACGAAAGCACAAATCCAAAGAAGGCACCTCGGGGCTCAGTTGGCCCTCGCAACACCAAGGAAAGACGGAGCCTATAGACCCAACTTTAGGCAAAGACATGAGGGGGGAAACAAACACCCGACTCCTCTTGAGTGCAGAAAACATGAGGTTTGATTGTCAGTAACACATTAACTGTAGAAAGACCATTGTCTAGATTTTTCAGAGCTGCTTCTGATTGTTCTACTCAGCTCATCGATGATTATGACTTCACAATACTAACCGAGTCGTGAAATGATGCTGTACCTGCATTCAAGATCCAGTTTAGGAAAACTGTTTGTTGTGGCTGTGTTGCGAATTGATTGTGGAGGTTGTTTTGTGTTCTTTAGGGTAGACCGACTACAAGTAGGGTTGCAGTAGTAGCTGTGTGCAGTGTTAATTAATAACAGTGTGATCATACTATAGAAGTGACGTAACATTTGTTGTCTTACTACAGAATTGAGGCATGAATCATCTTCTCTCAAGCTGACCTCGTTTGAAATAGACAAAAGATAAAAGTGCAATAACCTTTTGTTTATCGTTGCTTCCTCGTTGGGGGGAAAAAAAAAAAATTTATTTAATATGCCCTTTTTGTTAACACCAAAAGTCACTCGTCTGTAGCAAATGAAGGATTTCAAGCGGTCCTCTTGTTTGTATTCAGAGAGGTGGCATTTGACAGTGAAGTGTGTGATATTCCATTCTTAAAACTGTGATCAATATCCGACTTTAAAAGCTGCCTGCTCGGAGAAAGGACCGTGCACAAGTTGACCGATAAATTTGAGTAGGTGCGTTTTCTTTTTTTGTTTTTGTTTTTTTTTTTTGGTTTTGTTTTTTGTTTGTTTTTTGTTTTTTTTTCTTATGGATGGACTTTGATGGTATTGTAGTTTGGACTTCTGGTTTATAGCCGGTAGACCTGTTCATTTGCATGTGTAGATGTGTATATGCATCCTCTTCCTCCTTGAATGAAATGTTTTCTCAAAAATATTTAGACCTGCTGTCAGTGATGTATGCGGATAAAAGGAAATATGAAATGCCTTATATTTGTTTTCAATGTTGAGCATTAAGGGTTCTTCCGTGTCCCTCCCTTTTCAGCGTGTAGCCTAACGCTTGTACAGTTAAGATACTCATGAGATTTCTATCTACTGTATAGCCTGTGTGTTTTCAGAATTTGTTACTTGGAGGTCCTGTGATTGTGGTTTTAGAGAAACATTCCCCTTGAAAGTGCCGTTTGTTTTCACCAGCAGAAGATGCGTCTTGGGGTTGGGGGGGGGGAAATGTATTTACACAGAGGAAAACAAATGTTCAAAACACTTTCCAGTGTTTACTGTTGAACCTGTTGAACTGAATGACACAAAGTATTTGTGCAGGTGAAATAAGGCAGCAATCTTCTGATGGAGCACCTTATCGACTTGCTCCTTCTGTGAGCCCTCGATGGAAGTAGTCTCACACCAAGCTTAATAACTCTAAAGCAGAGCCATATCAGAGAATTTGCCCATTAGGAGCCCCCTTGAATGTGCTATTAGGAATAGCCTACTGTAGGAAAGGATGTATACTGCATGTTCTGTGGCATTTTTAGTAGTGGTAGTCCCTTATTTCATGTTTTTATGTTTAGTCCGCTTCACTGTAGATGTTGCCACCTCATTGCAACTCACAAGCTATTAACAATCCTCTCACAACTGGACTTAAAGCAGGCATTGATCTGCCGCTGAGGCAGCCTTAATTCATTGCAAATTTAAAAAAAAAAGAAAAAAAGGAAAAAAAAAAGATGATAGATCTGGGTTGCCTGTTTTACTTTGAGTGGCTTATCTGGGGAAATACAAAGGAGCCCTTATCATGAGTGGAAGGACTCTGAATCAGGGCATGTGATGAGTTACAATCAAATAGTTTCACAGTGCACCTTCACAGAAAAATAGATAAATAAAAAATAAAAAAAAAAAAAGTTGGCTTGTCCACCCAACATTCCAAAGTTGATTTCATTTTCCACAGTCCTGTCCCGCTGATTGAGGAAATCTTTTTTGCTTTGCTGGTGAATGAAGTGGGCATGTGTGTCAATGACAGGGTTCCCTATTTAGCCTAACGCTGATTACCTCATTTACAAATCTGCAAATATACTACTCTACTGTGTGTAAAGGAGTCAATGCCATCACCAGCAGCGTGGTCTCTAGACCTGTGATGACAACAGGACCAATGAAATTACTCTGTTGAAATTAGCCAATTTAAAACATGACCAGTCTGGGAATATAGGGTTAAGACACGATTTAAATTTTTTTCTACGGCCAAGTGGGCCTCTAAGATTTCTTCAGTTAGGAAACAGCTGCTACCCCAGTCTGCATCAGGAGCTATTGGGAAACCTGCAGGTACAATTTTGAGATTTTTGTGGGACATCATACAATACGATGGTCTAGTCAATAATCCACATTGCTTTACAAAATAAAGGTGAAAACCTAACGTTAACATTGTTACATGCCGTTCCTGTAACATTGACTGGAATAGCAGCTGTCGGCACTAGCATGGTTCACGAAGTCGAGCCGACGCCTGGTGTATCTCACGATTATTTCAGTGAACGATCATGTTAGCATCACTTGCTGTTTTTTCAGTAGCATTTCTCCTACCTCCTTGTTTTGCAGCCTTGAGTATTGTTTGTCTCCACCTGTTCTGACTTTGAAAAAAAAAAAAAGTGTATCACAGTACGGGAATATAGATTTATCATAAGCAATGGTAGTTATACATAAAAAAAAAAAAAGTGTGCTTGGTTGTGCTGTATGTGTATATGTCTATTTGACGTTGAAAAAAAATATTTATGAGAAGCATTTATACGACAAAATACCACTGGAATGTGAAGCCAGACAATGTTATGATGCAGATTATGATGATAGTCTATCCCCTTTAACATTCAGTGGCGAATGGTCAGAGGAATCATCTTCTAGAAAATGAATAACCATGCATTGGCTTTTTTTTTTTTTTAACATCATGTATTTCTTTGGTTTCCTTTTGTGCATATACTTCCCTGTCTAGCCCTATAGTGTACACTATTTCAGCGTTTACAGCTTCATTCTGAGTCAGCCATCGATTGCCCTGCAGTTGTAATGATACCACAGGTACCACAGGCTGCCACGAGAAAGATAGTAAGGTGGATTTGTAATTCTGTACGAGGGTGAGTTTGAGCCCCTCGAGCCGTATGCCTTCGAATCCATCTGTCCACTCCGAACCAAATTCTGCTACATAGTCTTCTGTCTCCACACTGCCCCGACATTTTACATTCAGTTTGACTACAAGGGGTACAGGACAAGGTGAAAGGTTTGAGGTTTTCTGACCAGGCCCCTCCCCCCTCCAACTACCTACCATCCCACCTTCCTCAACCCCCCCTTGCCCCCATGCCTTCTCCAGGACAGGACCGGCCCTACTCCCCCGTCACCCACCATCCCACTCTCTCTCACATAAACCTCAAGCCATTCATTCTTCTGTTTTGTTTTTTCGACAATGCAATCCTGAAAGCACTTTGCCTTGTTATTCCTTCGTGTGAACATGTGAATGATAATTTGTTACAAAAATGTTAAATATGTAAAAGATCATTCACTGTTTTGGAAAAACCTGCATCTGTCTTTCTGACGTTAAAAGAAAAAAAAAACAATTTAGTGACATTAAACCTGAATCTATTTTATAAAATGTTTGCTGCAGCCAATTGGTCTTGTCATTCAGTATTGTGGCTTAGGGTTGTTTGTGTTCAATAAAGTGCTATTGCTAAATATTTCCAGCCTGATGTATTTTTTTTGTTTTGCCAATTATTTACTGTTTCAGGTCACATTAAGTCTTATATTCAAGTTTCCATCCTGACTTTGTTATATTTACTGGAACAGGTGAATGAATAGCTGGGAGATAAATTAAGCTTAATACAGATTTTACATCTTTGTCTCAGAATTTTTTTTTCATTGAGTCTTCATTTGAATGAACTGAAAAAATCGTTTCATCTTGAGTTGTTGATCTTCAAATGTGAACTGATAGAGTTGATAAAAAAAAAAAAAAAAAAGATTTGGATTTTTTTGCAGCAGCTGTTTACACTCATTTAGTAGTGCTGCAGGGTACTTTCAACCAATATAATCCTTATGATTTAATCTGCAGCATCATAATTTTTGAAGATTATCCACAGACTGCTTGAACGTGAAGTACAGTGCTTTGTTTTAAGTTTACCTTGTAATATTTGTCAAACACCACTGTGTTACATGAAACAATAAAAACTGAACCATGCTCAAATACATCTGACAATGTTCAAGTACATAACTACATTGAATGAAGTCATACTTTGTCAAGTATTAAGATGGGTGACACTGATACTGACAAAACACTACTCATATTACATACAGAGGCAAGAGAGAGCAAAGACTCAATTGCTTAAACATAAAGAAAAGTAAATATTACAATAACCAGTTTGTTAACTGTTAACAGAAACACTGCCTGGGGCTGGATTTTAGTTTGAACACATGGTTTGCTCTAGGCAGCGAAGTATTCAAGTATTCAAATCTTTAACTTAATGCAAAGTAGAAATACCGCAAAAAAAGTCAACAAAATGATATGAAAATGTAAAAAGTAAAAGCAGTGACAGGGTCTCAGTGTTAAAATGATCATATATTATATTACATTATTAAATTAATGTTTACATAACGTTTTCATGTTGTAGTTGCTGGAGAAAAAGCTACTGTGAAAACTACTTCATATAGTTTGGGTGGTTTCATCTGTAACAATATATAATATTTTATAAACTGACCACATATTTTGTGTGTAAAATCTAAATCTGCACAGTGACTGGTAAATGTGTCTGACAAATGAATAGGAGTAAAATCAACACAATTTCCGCCTCAAATGTATTCCATTGAGCAAATAAAAACTCCTCTTGTACGTCATGACGTCAGCACCCGCCTGCGTAGGGACGACGCAGAAGCGTAGGATGTATCACAGGACGTGGCTAGCGACTACCAGTTTCAGTAGGACGTCCAAAAATACATAAACATCGCGATTAGGATCTGTTTTACTATATGCTCAAGTAAGTATACGAGTCAGTTATGAGATTTTCTTCTAACGTGGCTGACAGTGAACAGCAATTTCTCTGTGTAGTTTGCCCAGACTGAGCTCTGTCTGGTTAGCTCGGTGGCTAACATCCAGAGGAAATCAACGGCATCGTAGGCGCTAACAGGGCTAGCTAGTTAGCAAGCGTTAGCTACATTTAATTCATGACGAACATGCTATACTGACACCCGAATCCAAGCGCTGGGTTGTTTATTCAAGATGACACCGGGGTGACTCAGTATACAGGCACAGGCATTGCAATTTGGTGTCGTGTTAACCGCAAAATAAGCTCATACACGCAGCTATAGCGTTACCATGGAGGGTTAGCTTGTGGGCAAGGCATGTTGAGTGCTGTTCGCGGGGGGCGAAAGGGATCTGTAGATCGCCCCCAGACCGGTATGTGCAGCTTCCACTGAAATTGGGTCAGCCACCAGTCAGCTGGGACAACAGGATCCTCTCTTCAGATGTGGGAGCTAGCTGGTGTGGCTTTACTTGTCGAGGATAATGTTTGACAACCACACATCGTTAGGGATCAAGGACATCGCTCCTGGGCTCGGATGTGTATAATTATGGATGTGTGCTCAGATGTCTTGAGTCATTGTGCCTTTGCAGCTTTTACTGATTAAATAACAGGGCTAAATGTGTGTTGATTGTATAGCAGTTTCCTATTCGCCTTTACCTTTTTATAGAGGCATTCCAGAGAATAGTTTGTGTCTGACTATGATTATGGTGGTGAAGCTTGAAAATCACTGATCTCTCAGACATTCAGACATGCCTTTAGATAAGATGCATCGAATCTGGGATTAGATTGTTAGATTATTGTATAAGATTGATCAACTCATCATTCATATAGTAGTCTTTTGAAAACTAAATAATAAGTGTGAATATTATCGTCATTCTTTGCAGGGGGTGTCTGTCTCTTTCGCCAGACAATTATTCCTGCCAGATGTGACGCATCAGCAATACGTCAAGAACTGAATGGAAGCATTTGAGGCCTTTTGTGAGTGAGGTACGTTTAAAATGTTTCTGTATTTCTGTCTTTGTGTGTGAAAGATATGTAGTCCTGCCTGTTGCAGTTACATTTTTATAAAAATCCTAATTTGGTTGGTTGTGTATTTCTCAGGAGGTTGTGGGTCCCAGTGATGTACCATGGGGTACGACGTTACGAGGTTCCAAGGGGAGGTGGATGAAGACCTGCTGTGCCCTATATGTAGTGGAGTGTTAGAAGAACCAGTGCAGGCGAGTCCCTGTCTGAAAGATCACCCACCCATAATTATATCCGAGTTTTTCAGAGAGTTTTGTAAAAATGTTCTCTGTTCTCAATTTTATTTCAGGCTCCTCACTGTGAGCATGCCTTCTGCAATGCCTGTATAACACAGTGGTTTGCGCAGCAGCAGATTTGTCCTGTTGATCGCACAGTAGTGACACTAGCTCACCTCCGGCCTGTGCCCCGCATCATGCGCAACATGCTGTCCAAACTCCAGATCAGCTGTGACAATGCAAGCTTTGGCTGCACAGCCACACTGCGGCTGGACCAGCTGCAGTCACACCTCAAAGACTGTGAGCACAACCCGAAAAGGCCTGTCAACTGTGAGGAGGGATGTGGGTGAGTGGCTTCCCTTTGGCAGAAAATATACACTGCATTGTAACTTATGGATTCATTGACCATAAATTCCTTTTCACTCATTGGGCCAGTTCCTATTTTCTGTCCGAAGTAACAGAGCTTAAGAATTGAGAAAAGAATATTAAAAGAATAAAATCAAATATTTGTGCTGTAAAATATTAGAAATACGTGATTTGCAAAAATGTATGACCTGTCCTCTCCTCCTCTATCTTCCCCACTCTTGTAGGCTTGAGATGCCCAAAGATGAGCTACCCAACCATAACTGCATCAAACATTTGCGGAGTGTCGTCCAGCAGCAACAGACAAAGATTTCAGAGCTGGAGAAAACTGTGGCGGAGCATAAACACCAGTTGGGGGAGCAAGTAAGAACGTTTGCATGTGCACAATATACTTTATGGGCCCAGTCCTGAAAAATTTTATTTATAAATGTCTGTGAAACAGGTTTAGAAAAAAACAAAATATTTTTTCTTTTCTATAACAACCACTGAACGGTTCAATTTAACAATTTGAATGTGATATGTCTTTATGGTACAGGATCTTTTTAGTATTTTGTACTTGATTGTTTCTGTGATGAACATATTTCTGAGGAGGTCTAATTTAAGGACTAATGCTGTGTGTTGCCATTCAGACATGAGACCTGTAAACCTCCATATCTTGATTTGACAGTTTTGTCAAGTTGACATTTTACAAAGGAGGAGAAGAATATTAATTGTGTATAATTATGTACTGCTTTTACAATATGTATTCATAATAGCCAAATTGGAATCTGCACTAGCTGAAAAAGTTAGAAATCCAATAAAATTGAGTTAGGAGAATACCAGATCCGAGGAAACTGAAACTGAAATATGTTGCACTGTGATTTGTGTAGCTTTTCACGGTAGTGGCCAGATTGATCAGTTGTAAACTCCTGTTTATCTTTCGAGATCTTGTGAGATCATTTGAAGCACTGAAGATTGTGCTTTCAATTTCCAGAAACGAGACATTCAGCTGCTCAAAGCCTACATGAGAGCAATCCGCAGTGCTAACCCTAACCTGCAAAACCTCGAGGAGAGCATTGAATACAATGAAATCTTGGAGTAAGTGACATTTCTTCTTCCCTTCCAATTGATATTCTGAAATCAGTTTTGTCATGGAGCAGCCACTCAGTCCCTAATTTTTTTTGTGGTTTTCACTCCTAATGTTATCTTCAGGTGGGTGAACTCCATGCAGCCTGCAAGGGTGACACGCTGGGGGGGCATGATCTCCACTCCCGATGCTGTGCTCCAGGCAGTCATCAAACGCTCCCTCATTGACAGTGGCTGTCCTCTCTCAATTGTGAACGACCTGATCGAGAACGCCCACGAGCGTAACTGGCCGCAGGGACTGGCCACTCTCGAGGTACGGCAGATGAACAGGCGCTACTATGAGAACTACGTTGCCAAGCGTATCCCTGGCAAGCAGGCAGTGGTGGTGATGGCCTGTGAGAATCAACATATGGGGGAGGATATGATCCTGGAGCCCGGCCTGGTTATGATCTTTGCTCACGGTGTGGAGGAGATCTTATAACTGCACAGCTAGCTGAGCTGATCCAGAGACAAGTGGGGACGTTTTGCTTGGGGGTTTGTTGTGACGAGTAGGTTTTTCCTCACTAGAGCGAAACCGTCTGAACAAATCTGGCTTATTTAAAATAAAATCTTCTAAGAGGCTCACTCCTAAGCTTCATACCTATGCCTTAAAGTAAGGACACAATATTATGAACCTGGCAAATAGAAACTTAATCTGATATCTAAGATAAAAGGTGAGATGTGATGTTTACAAGGTTTATATATAGTGCATTATATGATCTGATTGTTCTGGTCCATGTCCTAATGTAGTAATAAGCTTGAACCCCCATTTAATGTCCTCAGTTGTAAAAATGCTTGTAAATACAAATACTATATTGAATTATAAATGTCATTCTCTTATTCCAATTACTGTAATTAGATTGTGATTTTTGTTTCTTTGTTCTGTTTAGTCAGCCTGTGTTACTGTCTGCAGGGACGTTGACTTGGAAGATTTTTTTTTTTTTTTGCGTGCTTGCTTTTTAGTATTTAGGTTCCTGTGAATATTTCACAAGAAATTGTGCTTCTCAGTTTAGATTGTCCAAACCTTCTGTGCCATTTCTTTTATTTATTGTGTTGCCTTTTACACAAACATGCTTGAAGATGTTACCATTTGATGTATGGAAATCTGCCTTTTTCGGTGCATTTGAAGTTCATTGCAGGAAGAAAAATTGATTTTGTGTTTTCTTTGTTGCCTCAGTTGTATATACAGTCTGTATGTTGGGTCCAGTTGAATTGTTAAATTGAAAGTTTAACATTTAGGATATACCTATGTACAATGAGTTTTATTTGACAAATCATAATCATATTGGTTCACTTGATGTATTAGGTGATCCTGAAGTATAGACATTAATCTTCCTATTCTTCACAGTTAGCAAACATCTATTCACTGATATTTCACTAAAATTTCACTAAGAACCACAGCTTGGAGATTGTAAAAATATTTGTGAAGTCACTCTTATGGCTTTTGAGAGGTAAAATGTTTCACCATTAGTCACTTATTGCTGTAGTAAGACAAACAAGACTCCAGACTTCTGGTAAAAAAGCCCACACATGCAGGAAACGGATAAGTTTGGATTGTGCCCTTTATTATTTTCCCTATTAATGTTTTTATTTGTTTTGTGTCTGTTATGTACTGTATTGTACAGACAAGAAAGTAATAAAATGTCAAACTTCATCCCAAAAGAATGCATTTTCTCACTGGGATAACATGACTTTAAATTTAGCATCTTAATTACGAAAAAATGCAGTTCCTTATTTTACCACACCATGTCATCAAAGACCTGCCTCCTGTCTTCAGGGCACATCAGCTGAATACTGCAAAGGCTTCAAAATAAAATGACTGGTACAATGAGGAAGAGATGTGGAATGAGTTGTTCTAGGTTTTAAAAATGAAGATGAAAGTTTAACCACAAAGTGCACAGGGAGGAAGGTCTGACTGCTCTGACCTGACTCACTCCTTTTCACTGTCTAACCCAGACACCCACATGTTTTCCATGTCTGTTATTCTCTCTTGCCAGTCTCGTCCTCATTGTGGAGACTAATCCCTCACCATTGTGGTCAGTGGAATGTGAAATCATGTGCTTTACCAAATGCTGTGGCTCTGTTATTGTCTACACTCATTATGTGATGTGGTTGGTTGGTACAAGACATACAGCAGTCCTTATCCCCACGCTGTCCCAACATGTTACATATATGTTTAGTATTATGTTTGAAATGTAAATTGACCCAAAACATTTCAACATACAGTACATTGATTTAAAATATACAATACAAATACTTGAGGCCAGTGCTGTGGTACTCACATCCTGAGGTAAAAGTTGCAACACAGTAAAAATTATTGTTACAAGTGAAAGTCCTGCATTAAAAGTGTTAATTAAGTAAATTATGTAAGTATAATTCACAAGCTAAACTATCAAAAGTAAACCTGCTAAATGTAGAATAATGGCCCCTGTGAGATTTACGCTATTATACGCTATTATATTATTAGACCATTAATTCTAATGCATTCCAATTAGCATTTACTGTTGTCTAGCTAGCTGTAGCTGCAAGTTAACCTATGCTAACACGATTAAACAAAAAAATCCTCACAAAGTAGCTTGCTTTCTGTGGAGCTTTACTTCAAATACCTCAAATTTGTACTTAAGTGAAGTATTTTCGTAAATATACGTATTACATTTGTCACGAAATACTCACTTTTGATTGACAACTGTTAAACATAATTCCCAAATTCAACGCGCGGTGTCCGTTTAAACCTAAACTGCCGTAACCATAGCAACAGCACTGAGGCATGTCACTGATTGACTCGTTGGTGAAAAAACAACCAAAGCTAACTTCACCAAGCGGAAAAAGTTATTTTATACATTTTTTTAATGTTAATTTATTTTTTTTGTAAGTTATTGCGGCAGCTAGCTAGAATCATGAAAAATATGCCTACGACAAGGTGTCCAGATATGAGAGAATAATGGAGACGTGAATGAAGCATCTTCCCCCAAAGTCTAACAACCGGGCCTAACTACAAGAGCTGAGCGGTAAGACAGCATTATCTTTGTAGGGCTTTTTGTTAAATTTTTTGTCAAAACGAATAAGAATGCTGTATTTGAAGGCTATTTTGTTTATAGTGTTGTTATTTTATTGTAACGTTAAGGTTTATTTTTCAATGTATTGTACACTATCATGGGTTCTATTTTGTTAGCATGTGAGCTAGCCTAGCCTAGCATGTAGGAGTAATACCTTAATAGCAAAAAGTTATTTTTTTGTGCACAACTGAGTCAGCTACAACTGCATATAATTAAACAAGTCACTACCAGTGGTGGAAAGTAATGAGGTATATAGTACTCAGAACTGTTTTGAAGCACTTGTACTTGAGCATTTCCATTTTATGCTAGTTTATACTTCTACTACACTACAGTTCAGAGGTAAATATTGTACTTTTTACTCCACTACATTTATTTGATAGTTTAATTACTAGTTACTTATATTAATATTAATAAAAAATAACATAATCAACAAATAAAACACGGTGTGGTATTATAGGTTATGACAATATAAAACTATTCCCGGGTGGAGAGTGGTTAAAATAAGCCCCACCATTAGAAGCTACAACATTAAAATGATATACATAACATAATTATAATATAATTATAATTATAACCCAATAATAAAATATATATGTTATTCTGAAATAAGCCATTCTGTAGTATATTTAGAATAGTATATTTTGAATCTAATACTTCTGTACTTTTAGTCAAAGAAAAATTTAAATGTGCAACTTCTACTGGTAACAGACTATTTGCGTTATTTTACTTCAGTTACTTCTTGCACAAGGGACCCATATAAACAATGATGATGCAATTGTTAAAAGCATTACTCTGAAACATTAAGCCCCTGATGTATTTTTATCGATTTCCTTTACGAGAGCAGGAGGATAATTGCTCAAAAACAGCTTACAGTTCCGTAATTTTAATGAGCAATGCAACTTGCAGATGGGTGCACACCGGTGTAACGGGTGTGTATTGGTTCGCAGAGGGCGCAGAGCAGCTGAGGCGGTGCTTGACAGGAGGGACCCGCTCACTCAGTCTCTGCTCTGCACTAGTTCCATGCTTCCACTCCGCCGACCTCCTGCCTCCATTTAAAGTTAACGGCCAGTTTGCTTCGCTTCAGAAAGCAGGATTTTTTTTTTCACCGGTTGTTGTGCTGCACCACGACGATTTCAATAGAGACCAACAGAAGGTAAGTGACTCTCAACAACAAACAGTAATAGGTCCAACCGCGACGTATTGATTGAAGTTTCCGTGCAGGTCTGAACGGCTTTAAGCTGCAGATATACGACAGTCACATACAGTGGGGGGGGGGGGGGGGGGGACTGTAACACGTTGTTTGTACTGCTGTCAAGAATTGCATTATAATCCAAGGAAATGCATCTGGTGACTGACGGCTCTCAGCTGTGTGCATGTGAATTTTTTAAAGCAAGTGCAGGAGATAATCGCGTGTTAATAACGGGGTAATTCACAACAGTCGAACAACCATCTCGGAAGATCAATTGGATTTTAATGCAGTCCTCTGCCTTCTTATTAGTCCTCACAAACATGCATCAATCGGTTGCCTTTGCAGTGTCTGACGTTTGTAAATGTCAGGCTGCTTAAGTGGCTAGTGAAGGGGGAACCCTTCTCTGACTCTGAGTCTGGGCTATTTAGAGAAATGAGCAATTCATCTGTCAAGAGTAGAGACTAGTGAGCATTCAGGGGTATTTTAACTATTCGGGGTGTCGCCTCTCAAGATGCTTTGGTGTAATGGTCTCCACTTTATGTGTCACTTAAACTTGACAACACATGGTACAAATTCATACGTCACTAGTACATTGAGCAAACTGTTTTGTAATATTATTAGCCTCCACTTGATAAGATCTTATCTTAGTAAGTCCCACCTGAGATTATGTGTGTTGTGAGATATGGTGCTACACCAGTGGGCACAGTGAAACCTCAATCAAAGTAGACACCACAGAGGATTTCCACTGTGTCTATGTTGATTTGGGGATAGAAAATCTTCTATGGTGTGAAGTAGATGATGGTGGGAGTTGGTGGGCACTGCCTCTGCTGTGTGATTATTGTTTACGCAAAGCTCCACTTTCACTGTCATTTTACTGTCAGTGCTGAGTGTGACTTTCAGCCCTCATGCGAACTGGAAAAACACAACATACAGGAAAGTCTTGATACTTAACTTGGGACTGTGTTTTTTTCCTTTTTTTGAGTGCATTCACAATTTTTGCACCAGTTCCTGGCTGAGCTGTGTGTCCACTTCAAGCAGGTCATTTCAAAGTTGGAGTCTCAGTGGTATAACATTTGTTTCTAGCTGCAAGGGAGTTTTCAGGCACAGACAATCAATACTGCAGCCAGGTCAATTGTCCCATTGTTAATGTTAACATCAGGCTAGAGGCTGTAAATGAACTAGAATTTGAGAAATGGTATTTATGCCTTTTGTTTACAGACTATTTCACTTCTCTAAATAAAGCGGTTGTTTCTTTCATTTAGCAATCACTTCCTTCATTACATCATTACCTGAGTCTGTTTGAAACCTTTATTATGATTTTAACCCATTTGGCTTTTTTAAGTAAGTTTTAAGAAGTCAGTACTTTATTACATTACAATTTGTCTTAGTACAGCCTCATTCATTCACATTTAGAAAACAATTCACATTAGCAAAAATAATACACAGTATATTCTAGTTTTGAATTACCAGAATTACTGACCCTGATAGTGCAGAATACTATACGACTGCATTTCCGAGCAAATCATTGAAAAATGTGACATTCAGTGTTGTTTCATTTTCAGTCGTGGATAGATCTGTGGGCGAACCAGGCGAGACTCCCTGATACGTGCAAACACTTAAACCATAAAAGCAGTGTGGCTGTTGTATGACAGCATGCACCCTCACAAGTCTGGGCAGGTTGGAGGTTTTTTTTTTTTTTTTGAATGCCGCATGGTGTTCTACAAGGCTGCCTCCACAAAAAGCTGTTATATAAGTCACATTCAAGTCTGAACTCAGAGTGATGGGCAGTCCTCACTTTGATGCTGGGGACTGAGCAAAGCCTCGCCTACATTTTCCAAGAAATCTATGATTCATACTGTGGTGAATGTCTTTTGTTTTTTTTTTTCCTTTTTTTCTGTTTTTTTTTTTTTTTTGCTGATTTACAATCAGTGACTATAGTGTTGAATTTCTCCAGATATTTCCTACTAACTGGAGCCTGTTGTACTTTGCCTGCCACGCAATTCTTCAAATATTACTTTACATTAGTTGTCATGGAGAAGCCCCCGTTTTAACAGCATGCTCAAATATGACTGTCATTACTTTTGACCCTGGTTTTGCATCATCTCACAACAGTTTTATTCAATGGATGAATCTTACACTGACCAGATGCATTTTATATACCCAAAGAAAAATCCTTTGTTTCTGGACCATGCTATGTGTAACATCATTTAATAATAAAACACATATTTCTGCCTGGGTGCTTTCAACAATAGAAGCAGCAACTTCAGTTGACACCTAACTGAACTAAAATGAAAATAAAACAACCAGGGGAAGTAGTGGTTATGGGCTGTAGCTCTAGGGATACATAAATGTCAACAAACAAAATTTTTTTTCTCTTGTAGTTCCACTCGGTAAGTAACTTTTTACTCTGCCTTTAAAGTGACCCCTTGAGCAAACAGTCCATTTATAGTAAGGGAGTATTCCCCTGTTCATGCAGTGAGTCACAGTAGCATCTGCATGTAGAATGTAATTTAGAGTGTGGCCTTTGGTTTTGAAGGCCAAACGAGGCTCATGGCGTGGGAGGAGGTGGAGCTGCAGGGGGAAGACTCACAGTTACTGACTGGGCTCCCCCTTCCCTGAGCTGGCAGCCTCCCTCCCTGCCTGTCCCTCCTCCTACCTGTTAGTCACCCGAGGCAATGCTCTGACGGAGAACAGCTGATGGAGGGAAACACTTTCCACAGCAACCAAGCATGTCTGTCCTCCCCCTCCTGTTAACCTGATGCAATCTGCACACACTTCAGTGAAGAGAATTGTTGTAGTTTCAGGAGGAAAACAAATGCCCAACATTAGATGTAGACTTCATCCTCTGTTGAAAGAACCTACGCAGTGTTTTCCAACCACAGAATGACGGAGTCAATGGCTTGCACCCTGCAAGTGTTGCAAAACAGCAGATTTCCTTGACACAAGGCGTGGGTGTTATGACAGCTTGCACAAACATTAGCCTCTATGGAAAAAGGTCATCCCCAAGTATACTTTGAAATGATTCTCATGAGATGAATGTTTTATGGTTGTTGACAGTTTTATACTGAGAAATTAAGGGTTCATAATTAAATGCATGGCATGTGTGAATGCCAACTGAACTGCCCAGTCCAATTATTTCACTGTGTGAATTTTTATAAAGCAGTTGATTTGGTGTTTTTTAGTTGAGTGGTCAAAAGTAAAAGCAAGTGTCAGGCTCTAGACGGATGGTTTTTCAGAGGTTTATGGGGGAGTAGATGTTGCTTTCACAAGCTGTTGCTACTTGAAAAAACACTTTAACATTTAAATTGTCCATTACTGCTTTTTGAAGAACCAGTAGTGGCAGTGAGTCAGTAGGCCGGAGATTTTGTGCCTTTCTGCTCAACATGTGCTGTACCACTTATTCTGTACTGATTATATGGAGCGACATTTTGTTCAAACAGAATTATACCTCAGACTGTCTGTCAGAGACCAAAGTAAATCGCACTGAATGATGGTTATGTGGCACACATTTAAATCCTTCTCATGTCTACACAACAGAGACTCTACCACATAAATGTTTCTATAAAGCTACATAAACAGTTCCCTCTTAAAGCATCTACCATTTAACTTAAGCCCAGCAGTGTAACCTTATTGAGAGGTAGGCCCGAAACAGTTAGTCACATGGTTTGTATTAAGTTTTAACAAGCCACAAACATTCCTGAAACGTCCTGAAATATTTATACATGCTTCAGTAAGCTCATTTAGATGCTTTTCAAAACTACATCCCATGTTAGAGAGTGGAGGCTCACTGGTTCGCTATACATTACACTGTTCATCTCTTTTCCTCTAAGTGCATCCTCCATGTAGTGTCTGGTTCTGATTCCAACTCTGCATCGTGCATGCAAATCATTATCTAATCAGGAAGTGAGGAATCAGATTACTCAGACAGGCTCCAGATCTCGTTCAACCAGACAATTATAATGATGGTACTAGGTTGGTAAGGAGACAAAAGACGTGATGCTGCTTGTGACATCACACTCCTCTGAAAAGGATAAAAAATGGGAAAGGAAAAACAACACCCATGAGTTATCTAAAATAAGAGATGTGCTTTATGTGTAAACAAACCTCAGAAGCCTATTTTTAGTTTATTTATAAGACAGTGTTTGAAGATGGAGTCATAGGCATATTATTAGAAGAAATAGTTTTAGGCTGTAATCAGGTGATCAGGCTTTTCATGATTCCTTCATGTGTCACTTTGCTGTTGATATAGACCTAGCCCACCTGATCTGCAGCATAAACACAACTGCTAGGCAACGCTGCTGACCTTTTGAGGTAATTAAGTGAGGACAGTGTGAACCTTTCAGAGTCTAAAGAGAGTAAATGGATCCAAATCACATGTTAAGAGTGGGTGGTTTTTTTTTTCAGATTATTTCTTTTTTTTTTTTTTTTCTCAGTGCATTCTTTGTCCTTTAAGTGCTCTGATTTTCTGTTCAGTGAGTGTGGCCATCACTGATACCTTCGCTGGCTGCACTAATGTGTGGTAACACCTGTGGACAACAGTGTGAACACCACAGATTCATCACTCATCAGCCTGGTTTGAAAACTACCACCCTGTATTTTATTTGCTTTAGTTCTGTATTTCTTTAGTCGAAAGAATCGTTTTGATGTAGGACATGATATCAGATTTACAGAATGTGTATTTAACTATTACAAGCTGTTACACCATGTTCAGTATATTTTTCTTTTTCTATTTTAAACTCTTTGCCCTTTTAATTCCTTCAGTAACAATCACATTGTTTAGTGGGCAATTACAGGAATTACTCCTTTGTACTTGGTTTTAAGCCAACAGACTGGCCTTTAAGGACCGTACCAGTGTTTTTCCAAGTTTTAGTTCCCCAAGTACACATCATCACTACTCACCCTTTTCCGAAGCATGCTGTAGTGTCTGAATCTCACTTTCCTCCTTTCCATCCCAGCCTTCCGTTGCTATTTATATCAATAGGCATTAAAATCAATTAACAGACTATTTAAACTTTATTGACTTGTGCACTCCAACAGAGAGGTAAAGAGTATATTTATTGTTTTCAGAGGTCCATCAGTGTTTCACGGTAATGCAAGTAAAGTGCAGGTAGATTTAGAGAGTCTCCATTGCATTACCTGATAATGGTAATATAATTTAGACAAAACCTAATGCACTCTGACAATGTGACAATTTGACGTTTGACACAGTTTTAAGAGTATTACATTATAAAAAACTGAAACTCTACAGCTTGAATTGCAAAACATGTTGCAGTTAACCCCAAAGTATAAATCAACAGGTAATTTTTGGTGAACTGATTATAGGATAATGGAGAATAGTAAAACATAGTGTAAAAGGTAATGGTGTAACAAATAGAGAAGAGTTATGAAGTCAGTTTGCTCAATAATGTCAGTTACACAATAATATCTGCCTAAGGTTTGCTAGCTAACATTAGCCACCATAAGCTACTGGTGATAATAGACCAAGTAAGACTGTAGCAACAAAGCACCTGAGAGTATTAAATAGAGCATATTATTTCTTATTAACTCAAAATTTTGTTTGTGAACAGGAGAATGTGTCATTTCATCTTTAAAAACATGACATGGTCTTGGTTCAACACAAAGTGTTAGCTCTTAAATGTTCCTCTTACCATAAACATGCATTAGTGGAACAGAAAAGCATGTGTGTTGTCTCTTGGTGCTTATTAGGACTGACTCGCCTGGAAAGATCACATTTTTAACATAATTGCAAAACATATTGATTATCAACTGCATTAGACTATAAATTCTGTATTGATCTATGTCAATATTTCTTATGGCACCATTTTATTGGCAGGCATCTGGAAAAACAACATCAAGGAGGATGTCTGGCAATTCCCTCCCCTCTATTAACTAGTTCGTCCTCTTTCCTTAATGATTAATGAGCTCTACATTTATCTGTTTGTTTTCCTGTCATTAGGGAATCTTCCATTATGTTATTACTGCATCTATGCTTCTGATGAAACTATTCATAACAAACCCACCAAATGTTCATCCAGACTTCATGCTTCCGACTTCAGAGTGACATGCTTGACAAATTTTTACGGCGAATACAAGCTTCAAACTTCATGCTCACTTTCAGCCAGCCGTGCCCACTGTGTATGACATTTATAACTCTTCCTTTTTGTTTGAAGGGGACGTCCCTTTAGAAGCCAATTTGGTTTTTCGACCTTTCCACAAGATATTATTGTTTATCTCTGCACTTCATTGTACTCTCTTGTACCAAACTAAAGCAAACACCCGCCATATCTGGTATTTTATAAATCTTATATGGGCCACTGAGCGTATGGAAACAGATTTTGGGTGCAGAGAATCCCTAGAGTTGAAGTATCATGGGTTCCTTTAGCCTGACATAATTTCTACCAGACTTTTGGCCCAGTTTTAAGCGGGTAGTCACATGTTAATGATGGTGTGAGATTTAAAATAAACACATATGACAAAATAGATGTGACAAAGTTGCTCATGTCTGGCAATGATGCTGCATTTCACAGCATTGTACAAAGACAAAATTGCATCCACATTCATGTTGAGAAAAGACTACAGGTTTGTGAACATGAACCACAATGACATATAAAATTAGTTGGTCGTATAAACTTACTATAATCATTCATTGTTTTCACCAAAAGGGAAAAAACATTGTCGGGTGTACAGTGTTGACTGGATGTTTTCCGCAGTTCTTCACATCCGTGCTTTCTGTTTCACGCAAAGTTTGGATATTGAGTGTGAACCTCCACGTCTACAATCATGGATTTGTACAGTGCGAAATGGAAGATGCTATCTTTTGCTTGCAGTCATGCTTTTATGTTTTACAAAGAAGCAGGCTACTGTGCACCCACCTTCTCTTTTCTCTGCCTCTATGTCTCACTGTTCCTCTCGCCTTTGCACAGGCAGGCAGTTAGTGCAGAAGCAGGCACCATGTCCACCCCCACAAACCCAGAGGTGAAGGAACTGAACCCTGTCGACTTTATCCAACTACAGCAGTACATTGAATGTGAGTACAGACAAGCAGGCGGGCGGGCAGGCAGCTTTCTCAGCGCTTAACCCCCCCCCCCCCACTTCCACCCACACACACACTCATTTATACTCGATCATGGTTTTTCGTATCTAGGAGAGGTAGCAGTCTGTCAGATATAGTTTTTTTTTTTTTTTTTGCAAAGAAGGCATGCACATGTTATGCTGTTCTCCAGATGAAAGTACATTACATTATTCAATTATATGTGTGGACTGAAAACTGTTACATACGAGAGTAAAATGTGAAAAATCGATATCTGAGAACTTCTTGCACATAGAGAACATACGTATCCCTGGGTGAACTGTGTGCCTTTGCTTCCAGACTGCAGCTTGAAGGTGAAAGACGTGCTGAGGGAATTTGATGCAGATGGCAGCCTGGCCCGGCACAGACATGGAGAGGTGAGGGGACGATGTGTCCTTCTGTTCAACATCAGGTCCACTCCTCCAAAACTCACCCACAGTGATGCCAGCTCTGAGGCACATAACTGAACTCAATTATAGCTCTCAGTGGAGCAGTTCAGTGAGAAATGAGAATGTGATTTATATTATATTTGGCAGTTATTAATTGTCCTACGCTGATTAATTAGATTCAAACCCATTGATCATGATGACTAAGCTGTCCGTGAGAAATATCTTCCGCACATTCGAGCAGGGTTGCAAATGTAAATTACCTCCCTAGTTTTGCCCACGCAGCAAGGCCCTGCTGAACAGAGTGCTGGCTGCATTGTGAGCTCAAATGTGATTGAAAAAAGATCTTTACAATACTGTGCATCAGTTACTGACACTGCCAACTAATTTGTGCAGGAAGTAAATGTAGTCATTTGTGATGGATAATTTTGCTACATACAGTTTAAGTTAGATAAATAGAAGGAAATATTGTTTTTATGATGGAAGAAAACACAAATACTGTCATAAAGTACCAGTTAGTAGCTTTTAAGTGACACAGGACGATGACTTGTTTGTTGGTAATGTTGCTGTGTGCATAATAATGATGCTGTTTTCTTTGTCCTTTTTTTGTTCTTTTCTTTTTGTGATCTGGCTGACTTGCAGTGACATTATTTAATACTGGGGCAGCTTTGCGGGGTATCAACCAGGGAAATGGAATTATGTCAATGAGAAATGGGTTTGTGGTTCAGCATTATCAGGGGACTACTGCTTGTTAGCCCTGCAGCATATTATCATGTGAGAAACGCAGATACCAGAAATCTTGAATCACAAGCTTGTTTTTTGTTATATGTCATTGTCAAACGAAAACCCTGCAAGCACTCCAATTGTTGGAGACATATTTTTACATATAAATGACAGAAACACCTTGGGCTTTTGAAAGCCTTGCAACCCCAGAAGGATACACTTAGTGTGTAGAGTGTTTTTCTGAGAAACCGACACGTGAGATTTTCACACAGCAGCAACTATGTGATCGTCATCTTCCTTTATTTTCAGAAGAGGTGATTTTGAAAAATGCAGAAGTTAACATACACAAAAGAGACACAGACTTTTCATTTTATAATTCACAGTGCCTCCATAAACAAATAAGCCTCTCCCATTCATTTTTTCCCAGTGCATCAATGAAGAAGGCTTTCGTCTGTTCCTGAAGACTTATTTAGAAGTGGAGGACTTCCCTGTGGCTCTCTGCCAGCGACTCTTCCTCTCCTTCCAAAACTCTGAACCCACCCAGGAAGACAGTGCTAGTAAGATTAAACACCATGTGTTAACACAACTCACTGTCTCTATGCTACTTTGTTACAGGCCCATATCGATTTTCACCATGGTCTATTTGGCATACAGTCATTTATCACTGCATGCCTGCGTGGTACTGGAAGTGCAGATATGGTGACTAGAGTATTCACAGCTCCCTCTTCTCCCTCTATCCTGTAGAGGAAGTCTTTTTGAAGGATGTTTCATGTTACTTCTCTCTGCTGGAGGATGGCCAGCCAAGGGACAAGCTGGAGTGTGAGTCGGTTATTTCTTTACTGCTCAAAATAATTTGAGTGATGACTTGGTCCAGCACTTCCACTTTCATTTCCCCTCTCTCTCTTTAGTTGCCTTCAAACTCTATGACAGAGATGGCAACGGGGTCCTCGACAGCTCTGTAAGTAACTGAGAAAATCTTTTAAGGTGTGATTGTAAATAAAGGTATCATACCAACCGCAAGTAACAAAACAAGTGTTTTGTTACTTTTTAAACAGGAAGTGGATAGGATTATTGCTCAGATGATGCATGCTGCAGAATACCTTGGCTGGGATGTGTCAGAGTTGAGGCCGGTAAGTCCCACAGAGCTCTACACTGCAACATAAACGTCCCGGAAACACATGAAAGCCTGTATATTCTGTACTTTCAGCTGTGAGAATATAGTAAATGCACATTTGTTTGCACAAGATATCCTTTACGATGTGACGTATATGGCACCACTTGTCACTCATTTGCTAGGGTTAGTGAAATGATAAGCTTCACTGCACCAATAAAATTCACAAATTCCCACGCATGAGCAGTTTCAGAAAACACATGGCCTTTTTAAGTAATAGAAAATATGTGTGATGACTGGATAATAACAGCCAAATATCATTTCATCAGGTTCTGAAGGACATGATGACTGCAATTGATGCTGACAGCAGCGGCACTGTGTCTCTGGAGGAGTGGGTGGAGGGAGGCATGAACAACGTTCCCTTGCTGGTCTTGCTGGGTCTGAAGGTGCTTTTATTGCAGCATGTTTCTCTTTTTGGCTCCAATAGCCTAGCTCAGATGTATTTCATTTTGACAGCAGGTGTCTCACAAAGTGGTAAAACCTACATTCACTGCTTTTATAAAATCCTGGCCTTGCGTGCCTCTCCTCTGTCCTCTGCCTCCTCCCTGTCTATAAGGGCCTTTTTGCCGACTCAGTGGTACAGGGTGTGGTAATGTCATCTCTTCTCATGCAAGCTCTGCACCATCAGAGTGCTTCAGTGTTTTCCATTTACTTGGCACAATCTGTGCCCACATTTCACAGTCCTTGCATAAAATGGCAATCTTTGGTCTGATGCACTATATTTGAACAAAAAGAATTCATCATTTCAATTAATTAAAATGGTTTAATTAAGGACAGATTAGTTTTGTGTTATGGGTGTTGTTGAATGTGCTGCCAAGAATTTAAAAGCCATTTACTGGTAGACTGCAGTTTACTGTGGCAGCATAAAACCACGATCTGGACTCTGTCACTGGGTTTGGCCTCTACAACAATGCAAGGGACTTCCCCTCTGGCTATTTCTAGCCACCAATGGACATTTGAAGCCTGGGGTGCATGAATTCAGCCCCCTCACAGTTGCTGTGTGCTGCTTCATGTGTTGCCCGCTGTGCCTCATGCTGTAAGTGATAGGCTGATTCATCATGTCACACAAAAAGCATTTCACTGTGTAATCTGGATAAGAGCGCTGGTCGCTCTTTAAACAGATTGAAAGCAACCTTATAATCTTGTGTTGAGAATTTGAGATTATAGTCAGCAGCCATGGTGCTGCACAGTATGTTATGCTATAGAAAGCCACTACATACTGCATAATCAGCAATCTCATTAAGGCAAGGTTAGTCATGAGTGGGTGTGAAAAACAACTGTGAAATGCAAGCCTTTGCCACAGTATGTTTCTGAAAGGGTTTGCTTGGTTTGATCCAAATATTTAACAAACAAAACAGATATAAGTCTATTTTGTTATAAACATCTAGTTTTCTATTCAAAATGCAAATGTGTTGCAAATCTTCAAGCATGGTGTTCTGTTCTTTCTTGCATTGCCATCTTCATCTCCATCAGATGACCCAGAAGGATGGGCAGCACCTTTGGAGGATGAAACATTTCAACAAGCCTGTATACTGCAACGTGTGTCAGAGCATGCTGCTGGGTCTGAGGAAGCAAGGGCTGTGCTGCACCTGTGAGTACCTTGAGAAAGCACCAGCAGAGGGCGACACTGCAGAGACATTTATCAGAGTTCAGAGTTGAGAATTGCAGGATCATTTTTCAGATCAGTACCCATCTGTCAGATTTACATTTGGCAGGTATATATGTTATGTAAACATCATATGTTAGCTCGGTTATGTATCTTCTTTCCCAGGCTGCAAATACACAGTCCACGGACGCTGTGCTAACAAGAACCCAGCCCCCTGCACCAGAACGTATGTGAAGTCAAAGAAAGAAACAGGGGTATGCCAGTGTCTCCATGACAACATTTACAGTGATATTTGCTAAATTTACAGTGAGACAAGGACAACGTTAGACTTTCTCCTGTGTGTGTATGTGCTGTTCTGTGAATGTTAAAACATTCATCCCACATTTCAGGTTCCAGCGCACGACTGGGTGAGTGGGAACTGTGACTCGAGGAAGTGTGATAAATGCCAGAAGAAGATCAAGAGCTACCAAGGCTTAACAGGCAAACACTGTGTGTGGTGCCACACGATGGTGAGGAAGCATCTTAATGTGTGACTGTGCATTTTGGTCATGACCCAATCCGGTTTAAATTGCTTAATTGTAGACCATGTACCCATGATGCTTTGGGTTTAAATCCAGCCTAGTGAGATTTAATTCCTCCTCCTCTTGTCTCTTTCCAGTGTGAGCATCCAATACAACAGAAATGCAAGAGTCTGTCCATCATCACTGTTGTGCTGGGAGTTTATGTAATGTGTGACTGTGTGTTTTACAGCGTCACGATGACTGTGCAGACCAAGAGCCGACAGAGTGTACCTGTGGGCCACTCCGAGACCATATCCTGCCTCCGTGGGCAATATATCCTGTTATAAAGGTACAGAATTACCCTCAGGTACTTCTCAAGCTCATGTACAGTACAAACAGTGCCTGACACACCTACGCAGAACATAACAACAACCCAGGGCTGTTTCTTGTTGTTGGTAAACCCTTCTTACCTGTGTGGCATTTTGGCAGGTACAGTGTGTAGAGATTTGTCTCTTCTTGTCTCTTCACAGGAGGCAATTAAGACATTACATTTGCTCTTGTTTATACACTCTTTACCTTTGTTTCCTCCCTAAAGGAGAGACCAAATAATGGCTGCTCAGGTTCAACAGATGACAGTGAGCTCAATACTACTCCTGATGGACAAGTGCTTCAGGTATTATTCTGCCTTGTGAAGGTTTTATCAGGGGTGAATGTTTACAAACTGACATTTTAGTGTGCTAAATATAGACAGATTTATTGGTTATGAAAAATATAAAACTCAGAATGTAAACTCATTTTTATAGTTGATCTGTTATGTTACTATTATATATTTTTTTATATATCATTCAACAGATCAGCCCTGTGCCAAACACCCATCCTCTTCTAGTCTTTGTCAACCCTAAAAGTGGGGGCAAGCAGGGAGAAAGGTGAGTCCAAAAAAATACATTCATGGAGAAATACATGTCTGATACATGCACAATGTTTAGCCAGGTTTTATGTTTTTCAGAGTCCTGCGTAAATTTCAGTATTTACTGAATCCACGGCAGGTATACAACCTTTCAAATGGTGGACCGGGACCAGGGTGAGTAATCAGTGCAATAGATTATGGTCAACATGAAATGGAAATAAAATTAATTTCTATGAATTTTATTTTAAAATACACAGACATAAGTATTAGATTATTTCAGGCCACTTTGCTCCAAACATTTCCTTCAGCTCTGTATCATGTATTTGTCATCACCTTTCTTTCAGACTGAGTTTCTTCAGAAATCTGCAGGATTACAGGATCTTGGTGTGCGGGGGAGATGGCACAGTCGGCTGGATTCTGGACGCAATAGGTGAGATCATTGGGTCAATCTCTATAAAAGGCACGTATGAAGGTCTACACTGTGAGCTTCTGGTGAAACCACAATGATGCACTTCTCCTTCTTTTTTTCCTTCTCTTGCAATCAGACAAAGCCAATCTGCTGGAACGGCCACCTGTTGCTGTGCTTCCTCTGGGCACAGGAAATGACCTTGCGCGATGTCTTCGTTGGGGAGGAGGTGAGAAAATGTTCCTTTACTATGAAAATAATTAAACGGTCTGCTGCGTATGCTTTGTTGCTGTGTGTGTTTGTTTGCCGAAATGTGCTTCATCAAAACAGAAGCTCTCCAAATTACTTTTTTAAATGTTTGTGCACACAAAGGTGCTCAGTCATACTGGTCTTCTTGTATATTTCCACTTGACAGGATACGATGGGGAGGATTTGAGTCGTATCCTTAAAGACATTGAAGGGAGCTCTCAGGTTCTGATGGACCGCTGGAGTGTGCAGGTCATCACAGACGAGAATCAGGAGAAGGGTGACCCAGTGCCATATGAAATCATCAACAATTACTTCTCTATTGGAGTTGTAAGTTTCTCAGAAATATGTCACACAAGAGGAAGTGTTTTTCAGTTTTGTGTTTGGATAATTGCTTTGTGGTGTTGCGTCAACAGGATGCCTCAATTGCACACCGGTTTCACACAATGAGGGAGAAACATCCACAGAAATTCAACAGCAGGTATGCAATTATTTATGCAATTCTTTGGTGGAACATTATCAGTTTCAAGGGCATGAACGGCAAACAGACAAATCTATCCTGCACATAGTATTAATACGCAACACAGTTTAAAAATCTTCATCATCTATAACAGATGCAGAGCTGGTGGATACTAGTTTCTATTATGTCTTCGGTTTTAGAAAAAAAAGTGGTGTTGTTTTTCCTGCTTACAATTATAGTTTTTTTTTAAAGCGGAAAAAAGACTGAATGCAGGTGGCAACAGCAGGTGTCTGTGGTGGCAAGTCTTGCTACTTGACTCCTTCTAAAGAGCTGCGTGTGCTGAAAGAAGAAAGTGTGGAGTGAAAGTAAAATTTCACTTAAACCTAAGAGGCACACTTCTTTATGTCTGCAGAATGAAGAACAAGCTGTGGTATTTTGAATTTGCCACTTCAGAAACCATTTCTGCTTCTTGCAAAAAACTGAACGAAAGTCTAACAATCGAGGTGAGAGCACAGCACCAGCATTACAGCATTGCAAGTGTGCATTGTAAGAATTGTTCCCACAGACAGACCGCGCACATTCATGCTTCACTTCTTTGCACCTTCTTCAGTGCTGTGGTACTCCACTGGATCTCAGCAGCCTGTCTCTAGAGGGGGTTGCTGTACTTAACATTCCCAGCATGCATGGTGGCTCCAACCTTTGGGGGGAGACCAAAAAGGGGGACGCAAAGGGACTGACAAATCAGGAACAGCCGGAAGTGATTGTCGACCCAGAAATCCTGAAAGTTACCTCCCAAGGTATTTTGTCCTTTATGTCCACTCCACATAATAGTGATCTTAAGACAGGGAATTTCGGAGATGATCAGAAGTCTGGTTTTTAACTGCAGTTATCAGGATTTTTATGCCTCTATGTTGGTGACAGCCGTGGCCAGAGACATTACATTTTCATATTGTCTGTTTGCTGGTCTGGTTGTCCATCCCATTTTCATGAAGGTGATATCTCAGGAAGGCCTTGAAGGAATTTCTTTAAATTTGGCACAAATTAGGTTTTAGTGGTCAAAGGTCAAGATCACAAACATATTTTTTGTCATAACTCATACCTAATTATAACAAGATTTCACACAAATATATAATAGGATATAATCATGAATTGATTGACATTTCACACCCAAAAGGTCAAAGGTCAACTTCACTCTTCTGCAAATAAACTTTATACATTTTATTAAGTAATTATGTTGATTAAGTTATTAAGTTCCTTCACTACAGTGTTCACTGCATATACAATGCCAGTCAAAAGTTGGGAAAAGTGTGTCCAAGTGTCCAAGTGTGTCCAAGCTTTGGACTCATACTGTAGTATATCAATCTGGACAGACATGGATCTATACTGCAATTTTAAACTTGACTGGTTGCCAGAGGCAAACAGCGACAAGGCAGTAATTCCAGTAATTTTTATGTTAACAATGAATCAAGTGGCTGTGTCACCTGGGCAAGAGGCTACATGTAGTGATGAACCCAAAACTCTGCAGTTTCCCTCATCTAGATGAAGCTTTTTCCAGCATTGTTCAGCACCTAAGCAGAGCTAAAAGGAGGGTGATACTGGAGTAACATTTGTCAAGTGGACACAAACAGCACCACAGAAAGCCTACTGTTGTTCTGTGTCTGCTGAATGTGAACATAGGCATCTGTTTGTCTACACAACTTTATGGGCTGATAATATGTCAGATGTTGTGTTTTCATCTCAATCTGCTGAACACAGATCAGTGACCACAAAAACAATTAATACATCTTAAAGTAAGAAGGAAATTCACAGAAATCGTTATAGGCATTAAATGAAACTGGCTTCCAAAGCTCTGATGTGTTTTCATGCTGTTGTGGTATTGTGACACTTGAGGGCAGCAGAACACTGATCTTTTAAGTTCACAGGGCAACTCATTAGCAAACAGTTGCCTAATTACACATCTGGCAGACACAGAGCAACATTATCATTCACTTGGAGACGTGTTTGTGTCCACCTGATGAATGCCAGTCTAAAATTCACGCACCTTTTAAGTCTGATTTTGGTCTCTTCCAGCTCCTGAGGGAACTATCTGGTTCTTTAGCTGCTAAATGCACCGTGTTCACCAGCTGGTTTCTGTGTCTGCCTTGTGTTTGGTGCTGAGCAGGCAGTGTCCTGTGGGTTTATCAGAGCTTTTTTTTACTGAGAACAGCTGCCTGCTGCTCCTGGAAACAATATTCACGTCCAAGTGATCCACTGTAATCATGTGACCCATTGTTAATATAAAAATGTTGATCATAGCCTCTTAAAAATGTTTGCACTTTGATTTGTAACACTTGTAGTTTTAGTCCATGTAATGTTTGTATGTAATGTGCTTGTGTTTGTCACTTCATTTGATTGCCACTCTGATGCAGAGTAAATATGTTCTCAGATATATGGTTCTGTCTCAGACTGAACAATATTTTCCCTCTGTCCACTTGATGTTCAGTATGTCCATGTGTTCTTGTCAGATCTCAGTGACCGTCGATTAGAGGTTGTTGGCCTTGAAGGAGCCATGGAGATGGGACAGATTTACACGGGCCTCAAGAGTGCCGTGAGGCTCGCCAAAACATCACAGATCACCATCAGGTGAGAAACAGCCAGACAGACATGTTCAGGCTTGTCAAGCTTTGGGCTCTCAGTCATAACAATGGCTTGTAGTTGACTTTGATCACCAGCTGAGGATGATCCTTAGCTGGATCTTAACATAACAATAATTACGTATGCGGGATTTCCTTTTGGTATTTTAATTACCCACAAGAGTCATAGATTTGGTTACCTGGTGCATTTTGTTGATCTCTCTCTACTTTACCCTCAGGACGAAGAAAGCATTACCAATGCAGATAGATGGAGAGCCATGGATGCAGCCTCCCTGCACGGTAAATACTGCACACACACACACACACACACACAGACACAGAAACACACACACAGAAACACACACACACACAGAAACACACACACAGAAACACTGTGGCTGCTTTACTGCAGACCAGACATTAAATATTGAAGCTACTTTTCTATTAGCAATACAGTTAGTGGCAATGTTTTGATTGATTATAATGTAATTTACTGGACATTTTATATTTCTTTTACAGATTCTCATCACACACAAGAATCAAGCCAGTATGTTGATGGCTCCTCAGGCCAAATCAACTGGTTTTTTCAACTACAAATAAAACCGACTGACTACATTCAAATGTTCATTGTAAATAAAGGACTGACACTTTTTTTTAATATATAGAATTAGTCTGAATGTGTATGTTATAGAATAATCATAACAGTCAAAGTAAGGGTAACTGCTTCAAAGGTTCTGCATCTGTGTAACCTATAACCAAAGCATGGCACTGTATGAAAACAAACTGTATGGTAAGATATGTTTGCATCGTGGCAAAATGAATTTAACCAGATATACTCAGTGTTTTTATCAATACTCAACAGTCTTGCTGCTTCACAGTCAGTGGAAATGCTGCTCTGTAGGAACCTAAAGTAAGGTTAAGGTAAAGTGAATATCATGCTAAAAAAAAGAATATTCAGCTTCATGTGCCTTTACAATATGTTCTTTATGGTTATGGCTTAGGTAGACGATGTACAGACCACTGTGTAGACGTGCACTTTGGGCATAGACCATGTAGTATTGCTGTTTTGGTTTTGTTGTGGCTGTAAAGATGCTCTGAAAGCCAGATATATGTTCTTATCAATTTGGCACAGAGATTGAAGAATAGATGAGATTACATTTCAGTGGTTTTACTATTTTCACACATTTCAGAAGATACTTGAAAGTGTTTTGGGGAACAGTAACAGGATAATCATTGCCAAAGGGGCTGCATGTTGATCCGCTGGGTGGGGTGTGTGTGTATGTGTGTGTGTGAGTGTGTGCGAGTTTGTGTGTGAGGGCAGAAAGCCTCTCTGCTGTTCTTGTTCAGTGCTGAAAGCTGAGATATGTTCACTTCTAACTTATAAATTGTGATGACCTCGATTTGAAATTACTAGTTCAAACCTGTTTCAACATATTTAGTCCTTATTTAAATGTTATATCAGTCATATCATTTCAGTATATCTGGAGGATGTTAATGTAATATGCCTGAAATAATGCACTGTGTATAAAGATTTTAATAAATCATCTGGGCTTAAGGAGTTGTTATACTTTTTTTTAACACTTAGATACACAGGATTTGCCTTCACAACTAGTTATGTGGTAGATGGTTTTTCTACCACAAGGGGGAGTCATCCACTTTTTAGTCTGTGACAGCGGGTTGCTGCAACATGGTCACATCCACTGAAGCAAAAATAATTGATTGATCACCAAATAATAACCTATCTTATTGATTTTATTTATCATTTTACAACTTAGTAGTAAAAGTATTAGTAGTCTTTGTTGTCAAAAAGTAGATCCACATCTATTTTCTCTAAGATACTTTAAACTTTACTAAACTAAAGTTAAATGTTGGTCTGCCAGCCACAAATACTGCAATCAAATGCCGTTGACAACTGGCTTGATCACATATGTTTGGAAACTTTGCCAACAGCTGCTGCACAGAGTTATCTACACAACTGTTTGCATATAAAGTCAGCCATCAATTTTAAAGTGCTATTTCACATGTGTGCCACAGGGCAGATCAGTTTCAGAGAAGTTACTCCAGGGCATGTTTTAAGCTCTTTTTTTTAACTTATAATTTATCTCATATGAATATTCAACAAAGTAAAGTTTAAAGTTTCTACATTACACTTATGATGGAGGTGTCAATGGTAAGTTGAGCAGATGAACAAGTCTTGTGTCAAACTCATACATCATTCTGCACAGTGAAGTTAAACTACAAAAAGCAGAAAAAAGTCTTTGAGTGGATGGGGACTCAAACTTAAACTAGGATGTAAATCAGGTAGAATGGTGTGAGTTATTGTTGCCCACACAATAAGTTTATATTATAACATCACTAATGAGAATAAAATTAAAACTTGAATCCCATTTGAGCACAATGAGTCATTCAAAATTCTTCCAGGTCAATAAGGTCATTGAGCTTTTTTGCGTGATGCACAACTATTCACTAAAGTTAATTCTCGCCTTACAACCATATTCTTTATCGATCCCTCGTCTCTTTGCTCTTTGCGAAACTAAAAAATCCGAGGTGTGCCTGAAGGCAGCAGGGAGGATGCACGTCAGCGTCACCACTGGCACTCATCTGTGTCCCTCGCAGCAAAGTCCCCGCCTCCGGGTTATTCACCAGAAACACTGAGGTGAAGTTGGAGGTGGCTCCACGCTGAGGCTCACAGCTCGGTCAGCATCCCGCCCCGCTGCTTTCATTCTCTGTCAGAGGACAGCCAGACACGTTGTTATTGTTGTTTTGTTTTTTTTTTCTCTTTTAATTTTACTTTGAAAAACTCCTCAGCTCCGCATGTGAAGTCAACATGACTTTCAGGAGGCTGAAAAAAGTGAACTCCAGCGGGGCAGAGACTGGACCCGCATCTCAAGACAACGACATTTATTTCCCCTCGTCAAAGTCAGACAGCTGCAGGACCATGGACTTACCGACCAACTCCTCGGAGGTTTACAACTACAGGACTCTGGCTTACTCTGGTGGGACGCTGCCCAGGAACTTCAAAAAGGTAAAACACTTTTTAACACTTCAGTTTATGAGTTGTGTTTAGTTCTCGTCTGTGTCCTCATTCATTGGGTCATTGGGTCCTGTGGAGTGAAGCTAACACTGTTTATACTCATTTTATTTATGTTTTACTTTTCAAGTTCTACTGGTTCATACTGGACATGTTTAATTTCTGACCTGTTTAAGAGGCAGAATTACTTTATTTACTAATTTACTGTTTATTTACTTGTTTGCCATCAAATCATGTCCATGTTTCAAGCATTTCTGGTTTTGGACTGTGGATTCTTGCTGTAAATGCTCTCCAGAGACCAGCTCAGTAAAATTAAACAAACAAAGCACGTTTATGATTAATACATGCATTAAAAGGGGGAGAGTTTTTTTTTGTTTTTTGTTTTTTTTCCCCATAAACTGTTCATCAACTTATATCAAACAACAAAGATCCTCCAAGAGGAGGTTCTTCTTTTTGGGATGTAGTCTCGTCAGATTCGTGGCCTCTTCATCTGAAAGTATTTGGGAAGCTGTTTAGAGTTTATCTACAGAGGGCATCTCACTGAAAGCCCAACAGGAGCAGCCCATCCAGGGGCAAGTGTGGACCACCCAGATATTGAATCTGATTTACACTTTGTCAGGCACACCAGGGTCCTGTCCTTCATATGTGGAGTTATTCAGATGAAAATGATGATGATTTAACTTGGGCAACACATCCTTAAGACTAAGCATTTTCAGAAACTTTGCTTAGAAGGATGATGAAAAATGCTGTTACACAGTTGATTGCAAAAGTAAATATACAATATGAGGTTTGAGCAACAAGAGAAAGACTCAATCAAAGGTTTATGACTATAAAAGATCAATATCAAACAAGCAACTTTCCTTTCATAAGGTTATTGTGAGGTCACTTAAACCTTATAATGGGAAGTTTGTCATGTGAATGTGAATGTTAAAACTTATGAAATGTGTTTGCATCATAAGCACAGATTGGAATCAACCAATTCATGATAAATGATAAATCATAGGTAAGTTGTTTAAATCACACGGCTAATGAGCACGCTTTGAAAAATGGCCAAATAGAAGAATTTAATCTACTTTTGATTGAAATAGTTTTAGCTGTACTCGCCACATGTTGTCTTTATTTCAAAATAAGAGCGCACTGAAGATACATTTGTCAAAGATAAACAAATAAATCGTTTATCTCATTTTAAATCAATAACAATATGCTGGCCCGGATTACTGACGCCATAACTGAAGAACAGTTTCCTGGAGTGACAGCCTCCTTCTCTGATGGTCAAGAATGACACCAGACACCAGCCGATGTTGCATAATACTTGCTTAACGTTTGCATGGCTAGTGGGTAACTCAACACAGGCTCCTTGTTATTGTGTCAGTTCAAAATATGTCACAAAACTTCCTTTGAAGTTTCTGGCAAAAGAGGACATCCCAGTTGGGAACTAGTTTCAGACAGACATGTGCGGTACTGTAAAGAGAGGCACAGTTATCCATAGTGGCTGGAGTGAGGAGCTACAACAGTGCATTGTGCACTCACAGGGATGGAGATCCTGCTCGAGCCACCCCCGTTGGTCTCTGTGGTTATTGGAGAATAAATGCACTCATTGAGACAGGCATGGGACAATTCTGTAAGTGTTGGGACATAAAGAAAGCAACATTTTACTACCCAGAGAGGCTGCGGCACAAAGCAGCCTTTCATAGGAGCAGCATTTGAAAATGATTGAGTTGGAACAGAGGTGGATTGATTGTAAGTGATTTAGTGCAGCCTTCTGGACAGATACTTTCCTTATTTATACAGTTAGGTAGGGCAGGGTTCTGACCTGCTTTTGACTTGGGTTTTCACTCAATGCACTTATTGTGGCTGAAGTCTAAACCACTGTGAAGTCCAACTGGAGTTCTTGAAAATACAGATACCTTGGGGGAGGGGAAGAAATACACTAAAACTTGTATAAATTAAAAGAAAAATGTGTATAAATAAATAAATAATGTCTTATTTGTTTCTTTAATAGGCTGGTACTGGTACAGACTGCTCTGAATGATCTCAAATGAAAAAGAGACCAACAGTTTGAGTGAATTGGTTTGGAGATGGAGCTAAAATAAGGTGCTCTGAGGTCTTCTGCTGATGTTGTGACTTCTACATGTAAACAAAGAGTAGCCAGACATGTATTTCTGGTTTCACTGCCACTGCTTTTATAACAGCATAATGGCCCAGCATCTCAAAAATACAGACATTTATCAACAATCGGACGACACACGTGTGCAGCTTCGAGAGTCGATGGACCGGTCCTGGCACTGATCTGTGCAGTGGGTGTGTCCAGGAAGTGTTGGGGTTTACCCTCATGAGTAATTATGTAGTAACCTCACTCAGGTGCCTGACACACTCCATGTCTTGTTTCGATTTCTCCTTGCAGGGTGGCGGGCTGCAGAAGTGGAAACCCCTAACACAGTCACCAGAACCACAAAGGTACAATCTCCCTCATCAGTTACTGACATTGACTCTTTAACTTCATCCTCCCTTTTTTCTTTAGACTGATCTTTCATCGTGATTACAAGTGAGCTGCTTTGTCTCGGAGTGAAAGGCCCTCGTTCAAACAGTGATCTCTAATGAGGGCAGACATTATTATGTATGATATTCTTGAGGTTTGTCATGAATATTCATGCATGTTGCTGCCTCTGTATGAGAGATTTTGTGCCGACGTCTCAGTCTGACAGACCCTTGTACTGTACAGTGTCTGTGACGTCCAGAAGCTGCTGGACACAGAAGAAGTCCTGTGCAGCCTGCAGAGATGTCTTGTAATGCAATTTAGATAAGGACCCACATGGAGGAGAGGAATCCAGAGTTGGATAGAAACATCTTGTTTACTTTCTCTGATATTGGTCTTGCTTTTAGGATTCTATTGACAACAATGCTGCCATTCTAAATGACCCTTCAACTATCAGAAACAGAAATTTCTGATGATAGGCCGTAAAATTCCACATTTCGTTTAACTTTAATTCTGTTATGACAGAATTAAAACATCTATAAAACATCAGATAACAGTGGAAAATGTCGGTCACGATGTCCTAGAGCTCCTCAGATGCCTTTTAGTGTCCAACCAGCCCCCTCAAAATGCTATTTATTATAACATGAGGCAGAGAAAGCTACTACTTTTTTACACATTTTTGCTTGAAAATTGAATTTAACAATGAATCAATTTAGACCTGTAACAATTAGCCAGATAGCCCACATTTCTGATAATTGTTTGAAAAAATTTTCAAAAACAAAAATGCTAAAAAAAAGTCCAGCTTGTCAGATGTGAAAATTTTATTCATTAAACTGAATATTTTGTGTTTTTAGCCTGTTGGTCAGACAAAACAAGACATTTGAAGACACTTTGGACCTTTTCAATGACATTTGTGGCTATTTGCAGACATTTTCTCGATTAAATGAATCAAGAGGAGAAATCATCTGCAGATTAATTTATAGCTGAATAAATCATCAAAATACTTTTCTGTAGATTTAGCATTCGATTAATCAACTAATTGTTGTAGTGCTGTCTGAAAGTTTTTCTCATGGAAATCCTCCTCAGAGGTGTAATCACATTTGAATAATTTTACAGGAAGATTTTGAATTCTGGGAGAAAATTTGAGGATATTAAACAAGTTGTAAAACCTGCAGGATTTACAGAGAAGAGTTGGTTCACCTGTAAGAATAAAAAAAAAAAAAAATCTTTCTTTTGTTCCCAGGAAGGTGGTGGTTCTGGAGAAAAAGGAAGAGGAGACATTTGGTTTCGAGATCCAGGTAAGAGGATTAACAGCGGGATATTGGGGGGGATTCTGAACCTTGTGAGTGCCATTTAACAGGATTTCCCTGATCGGCCACATCTCTGTCAGCAGATGAAACTTGAGTGACTGAAGGATGAACATCTTGTCGTGTAAATCTCTTAATCCGAGCATTTGCCTGCTCCAGCGGGTTAAAAGGCCACGCATCACTCACATAACTCAGTGATGTTGGTCCCATGACTCGAGAGAAGAGATGTTGTTTTTTTTTTTGTTTTTTTTTCTTCTCCCAGCGTCTGTATTTTAAGCCGTGTGGTTTACTCACACGCCTTCCCATGTAATACCTGCTTTACGCTCATCCCGCTCAGCAGGCAGAAGCTTCGCACATTTGACCTCAGTATCTCTCTGATCTCTCTCGCCCTGCTCATGTCTCTCCCTGAAGCGTTGCCTCACAAAGTCGGCTCTGTCGTACAGGCCCCATTCCTTAAATAGTTCTCTAGGCAGTGATTAAATGTTTGCAATAATGTGGATATTGTGATGCTTTTGTGGTCAGTTAAAGCTTCTGGAAGTGAAGTACTGGAGAAGATATATTGTTCTATTTATGGCTCTGTTGGAGGTTTCCGCCCTTCCTGCCCGCCTGTGGCCAGAAGGAAGTGAGATCATGAGGACCAGTTTGATGGTCAGCAGAAAAAGACTGAGATGAGTTTGGAGTCTTGTGCTCTCGTGGTGGTTTTTCCTCCCTCGGTGTCTGTTATGTTAAAACTGACGTTGAGCTGAGGAGCCAACATGTAAATGTGATATTTGCCTTTCAACGATATTTGCATGGTTTTTATGTTTATCTTTCAGGCTGCTGAGCAGGAAGCTCACATTGAACCAGCAGCGGCCTCACACACAGGCAGATCTGAATCACTGAAAATTTCCATAAGACAAATTCATCCAAGTTGGATTCGTGTTTTAAGACTTGACTGTTACAGATGGAAAGCTTGATCACTTTTACGAGACGCTTGTCGTTCTGTGTGACTCTCGACCTGTTCGCTGAGTGTCAGGCTCCTTCAGCAGCAGCGCGTTGTCTGACTGATGGTCGGGTGTAAAGGGGAAGTCTGTCTGTACCTTCTGCACAGAGGCTGTGGTGACTAAAACAAGGAAGGTCATGCAAATAGATGTGGAAGTAACAAACACTGTTTCTAAGACAACAAAATATTGAGGCCTTCCCATGGTGGAGGAAACGCTCATCATTCACTTCAGTAAAAAGTAGCAAATATTACAATATGAAAATGTGAAAGTCCTGCATTCAAAGTGTGTGTGTGAGAGCAGCAGCTTTGTGCTGTGGCTGATTTCAGTGCCACTTTCGTGTTTCGTATCTACCAGCATTTTGTGTTCAATCAGACAAGAGAAACAGACGTTTCTGTCTTTGCATGCTCGTGCCACGTCTCGGCATGCTCACTGATAAAATCTGGTTTCCTGCACTGTCCATCATGGCTTCCTCAGCGTGTCGTTCAGTGGTTTATCAGCGTTGCATTGCAGGGCCACATTATTTCACAACTGCTGACATCAATTGCATTTTGTAAGACAATTCCTACACATCAAGAAAAAGGAAGGAAAGACCGTGCGACAGTATTTGTAAAGCGTTCTCATCTTCTTCTGCTCAGTGTTTCGTGTTCTGTCTCTTTCAGACTTACGGCCTCCACCATCAGGACCAGAACTCGGTAGAGATGTGTACATTTGTGTGCAAGGTACACGGTGACAGCCCGGCTCAGGAGGCAGGACTTAAAGTTGGTGAGTTTCCATTTGTATTTCTCTTTTTTTATTTGTATCTGAGCCTAAAATATCCTGGAAAATACTTGAAATAGACCTGAGGGGAAGTTAGTGTGACAAGGGCTTTTGGTTCAGCTTGTCTTTTTTTTTGTTTGTGTGTGTGTTTGCCAGCTGATACTTGAACTGTACGTCAGCAAAAATCACCCATGAGTTTCAGCCGCCTGTTTAGGGAAGTACAAATACGAATGTGTGCCTACTCATTTCCCAGTCAACAAACAACTTAGTGAGCAGCTATTTCAGCCAACACATACTTGCCAGCTCCTCTCACCAGTGTGCCAGATAGAGTAAAGCAAATCAACCTCTCAAATACCAGTTTGAAAGGATGTGTTATTTTTATTCGGCAAACGTTTCTCGCTTCCTTTTTCGTCCCTATTTTTAAAAAGTGTTCAGAGATAGAAGCAGCACGTATAGTTATTTCTTTACCAGAGCAGAGAAGATCGAGAAAATATTTTTAGAAGTGAGATGAGAAGAAGCAGCTCTCTCCGCGCTGCAGCCGTCTTCAACTTGGCTTCCATGAATTGTCTCTGGTTTTCAAACCCGTGACCACTGGGTCACGAGCCGGACGCTCTCAGCCCCACGTCTCAGTCGGAGTGTCAGAAAAGATGTTGCCGCCTCTGTCCTTCATCCATTCTGCGTGTGTCACTTCAGTTTCACTTCCTACATTCCTCGCGTGCTCGCGCTCACTCTATTGTTCCCCGTGTGTTGTGGCGAACACAATGACCTCATCGCATGAGGCAGATCAGGCGTCGTTTGTTGAAAGGGGAAAATAGGCTTTCTGCTGAAACCCAACAAAGGCCACTGTCACACGCATGAGAGCCCACACCACATCTAATAAGTAACACCTCACACCGTTCTGCGTCTGTGGAAGTGGAACAGTGTGAGTCTCATCATCAACAAACAAATACTGCACGGTCATGCTGCAACGATTTAAATGAAAAAAAAAACGAAACTATTTTGATAATTTATTAAACATTTCTCATGAAAAAATGACTTTGATGGTTCAGTGTTGCCAGATGCGACAACTTGCTCCTTTTCCTTGTGTGACATTAAAGTAAATCAAACATCTTTGGGTTTGAGCTGTTGGTCAGATTACTGAGGAAATGCTGTGGGGGGCGTTTTTCACTGTTTTCTGATGTTTTATTAGAAACGAATTGAGAAAATAATTGATAATAAAGATAATGGTTAGTTGCAGCGCTGTTGTACAGCTTTAACACATTGGAATAAACTGTTTCTATTCACATGAGGTGACTGCAGTTCAGCGATGAGCCGTATGCCACGACTGCACACGCATGGTCTTCAACATTTGTGTTGCACATGTGTCAAGCTTTCATTTAGAATCAAACAGGCCTCAGTTGGCTGCAGCTTATAGTAATTGAAGCCACAGAGGATTAAAGTGCATCCTGACCCGACGGCTGCTGGTTAACACACGCGTTGTGTTTCTGTGTGTGTGTGTGTGTGTGTGTGTGTTTGTGTGTGTGCAGGAGACACCATCACAAGTGTCAACGAGGCCCCCGTGGAGGGATTTCGCCACAAAGAGATTGTTCAGCTCATCAGGGCCTGCGGCAACACACTCAGGTACACAGCCTCACAAAGCACAACTTCTTGTTTCTCAGGGTTTTAATCTATTTATAAATTCCTATGTTTAATTTGTGCTAGTGCTGAAACAATGAGATGGTTTGACAGAAAATTGACAGTGGTTTTGATAATCCATTAATTGTTTAGCTCAGTGGTTCTCAGACTGGAAGGTGTGAAGCCGGAGCAGAAAGACCAAATCAGAGTTTTCTGGTATTAACAAAGTTCTCAGTGCTCATGTTAGAATCATGTTTTCAGAGGGAGACCTGACTTGTAAATTCTTCAGAGAGTCTCTTGTGCCTTAAATCTCTGGACGTTTGAGCAAAGTTTAAGTTGCTTTTTCCATTTTCCATCATGTGTAACTCCTGAGTAACACAAGACAAAGATTTACAAGTTTTCCCAATATTGTTAATGGTCATTAAAAGTTAAATTACTGTGCATGAGGAGGGGCATGTTTTTCTTTTTTTTTTTACTTCCAAAATGGAGCATGACAAAGAAAGTTTGACAACCACTGGTTTTTTGCATTTGCTGGTTCCAGCTTCTGAAATTTTTAAGAGCTGTAGCGATTGGTTTCGGCAGAAAAATAATTGTTGAATATCTTGAGTAATTCTTAAAGCAAAAATCCAACCACTGTCTTGGCTCCGGCATTTCAGTTGTGAGAATCTGTGGTTTTTGAACATATCACAGTAAAGTCAGTGTATTTGGATTTTAGATTATTGTTTCGACAAATTTGAAGACTACACTTTAGGCTAAGAATTTGCAATTAATCAATTAGTCAAGAAAATAATCGGCAGATTAATAATTGATAATAAAAACATTCATTCCCTGGTTGAACAAAGACCTTGAGTTTTCCTCGCAGCTTTGTAACATTTCATGAACTAAAAAAAAAAAAATCTAGAAATTAAAAAAAACACCAATCTTTTTAAGTTTGTTGAGTGGATGCTTGGTTTGAACCACACTCTCTTCCTCGCCCTCCTCCCCTGCTTGTGAAAGATTAAAAGTTCAGTTAGCGAGTCTCCGTCTCTGAGTTTGAGAGCTGCTGCAACAGAAGTGAGGTGAACCACATCAGAGTGGCACAGATTTTATAGCCTGACATCATCAACTTATACTTACAACTCCAGTCCGTATAAAGTGTTAGAGTGAAAACGAGCTCTACAAGCGGGCCCCCCACTCATGTGATTCAAAGGATTTGCAGCACTGACGTGTCTGAGTGGAAATTGTATATGCAACCCCCCTCCCTATTAACACACCCGTTCCCACCACTGTCTTATGAAAAGGGCCTTTTATATGGTGGAGTTTTTTTTTTTACATGACTGTTTTCTGCCCTTGTAGTTTTTATAAGTGCTTCCTGTTACACTTATTAGTTCTGTTGCCTTCTGGTTTTTCACTCACAGGCTGGAGACGGTTTACAGTGACTCCATCCGAAAAGCGGAGCTTGAAGCCCGGCTGCAGTATCTGAAGGTGGGTTTCTCCGTCTGCAGCAGTTTTTTCACTGTTTGTCAGCAGTGAGTCAGCCTGGTTGTGTGTCCAGCAGCCACACACACATTATGTTAACACGCTAGATATAGACACCACCTCCCCCTCCCGCCACACCTGTCTTCCCAGCAGCCACCACCTGTCGCATCAGCCGTTTGTCCGCCCTGCTCGCTGATCGCTGCAGACATTCTTTGCTCATGGCTGTTAAAAAAGCTGCCAGTGAAGTGGCTCAAGTGAGCGAGCTTTCCCCCAAGATTACAGCAGCTGTCCCAGCTCTAATCCACTGCAACACAGCCGCTCTCTGACATACTAATCCAACGTTTTAAAGATTAACCTGCTGCTGCACTGGACGCGCCTGGGATGAAAACGTTGGTAGATGTTAACTGAGAAATGAGCTGCCTCAGTCATAACTGATACAATCATATTCATGTTAGTTTGCCTGTCAGATTTTGGTATCCGGGAACACCCTCTCGCTTGTCATCTTCCTCTGTAACTCCTGTTATTTGTCAATGAAGTGTTTCTGTTTCAAACATGTTGTCATGATTTTTGAGAATGCATTCCCCTTTAGCTCAATAAGTAATTTAGAATTGGAGCATTTGTAGCATTGTTTTTCATTTTAAATACGTTGTCATAGTGTCTACACTGCACTGTGTGTTGTGGTTTTCTTGTCATAATCATTTAACAAATGTCTGTATTTCTCCTTTTTTAGCAAACTCTTCATGAGAAATGGGACGAATATCGGTCGCTGATGGTGCAGGAGCAGAGGCTTGTTCATGGTAGGTTTTCTTGTCAGTTCAGTTCAGTTTACTCCCTCAGGATAATCCACGTCAACACGTTTCTTACACACCTGTAGATGTGTAAAATACAAGGGATTCAAACATACCAGAAGGTCCAGATTTCAAATCTTGCAGTCATCCATTTTGAATATCTATTTTTTTTTTTTTTGCTTTGGTGTGAGCATTAGCATTTAACAGTTAGCATTCACAGAAGACAAAACAAACATTACACAATCAGAAATATAAAATGAAAGCTGCAAGCAGCGTCGTGCAGGCGCTCGCACTGCCGCCAGGAGGCCGGTTAACACAGCCGCACATTGTCGCGATTGTTGGACACAACGCTTACGAGTGAGCAAAAATGGCGCCAAAATTGCAGAGAAAATTTTAATTAGCTTGTTTCCCGTTGGGTTTAGGGTATGGGTACATACAGTCTTTTTGTAGGTCTTGGTGTGTTACATTTGCCTACGGAATTTCATGCATATAGGTGAAACACAGGGTGAGTGGTGCTCCGTTTAAATTTTCTAGGCAGTGCTATTGAGCCATTTTGCCACACCCATGATACATGTCAATTCTCCCCAGGCCTGATGCACGTGCAAAGCTTCATGAGTTTTTGAGCCTGTTTCAGTCCTCAAAAAGCAGATTCATTTTTATGAACCAAGAAAAATAATAAGAAGAAACAACAGTTACAATTGATGCACGTTCTGAAACCAAGAGATTCCCTGTTCAGTGTTGAACACTTTCCTGTCTGTGTGATCAGTGTCCAGTGTCCTGACTCTGCTCTTCTTCCCTTCAGGCATAGTAATGAGTGATGCTGCAGTGTACGAGTCCCTGGAGTCAGCGGGTGTGTACGGCAGCCTTGGTGCCCCCAGCCCCGCCGCTCAGAGAGCCCTGCGCGGCACGGGCAGCACCAGCAGCAGCGCCAGCTTTCTCAGCACGGCCACCGAGGACGACCCTCTCTACCAGACCTGCCTGTACCAAGCGGACGGCAGTATGGACTCAGACTGCGACAAAAAGAAAGAACAGCAGAGGCTGCAACGTCTCCGACCGGCCAGCGAGCTCTTCACGACGGCCAAAACGCAGCTGACCCGCAGCGCCAGTACGCGCAGCTACATGAGAGGATCGACGTCGTCGTCGTCGGCCCCTGGCGAGAAGCAGGGAGGATTCAACTCGCTGCAGAGGAAGCCCAAACCTAAAAGCTTCCGCAGGCGTCTCCTGAAATTCATCCCTGGTCTGAACCGTCCGCTGGAGGAGGAGGAGAGCAAACTGTGAGCAGCAAACAGAGCTGTTCACCCAAACAGACCCAAAGACTTAAAGCACCAGTGACTGTCAAACTAAACTGCCAAAGAAAACAGTGCAAGCTGTCCGGAAGAGTGAAGAAATCGAGACCAAAGTGTAAAGGCTCTACAGTTGCACCTCTCCTTGTTTGAATAGGTAGACCAATGAACATTTGGATACGTTCAGTAGCCTTCAGTGTTTCACAGCTGTACATAACTTTTGTTTTCATTTGTTTTCCTCTTTAAGTTATTTATTTATTGTAACATGTTTGATTTATGTACAGAATGAAGCATTTTTCAGATTTTACTGCATGCAAGACTTTTATTTTGACAGCTGAATAAATGACCCGTCATGAATGTGATTGTGCAACGCAACATTTTGTACATTCAATATCTGCTTCACATGATTCAGATTGATCCAGCTTTTATTTTTTCCGCCTAAGTCACGGTTTCTAAAAATAAAACATGGAGCATTATTTTGTGCAGATCTTGCTAGAAAAGCTGTTTTGTTCCACAAACCACAACCGTCTGTGGGAATTGTAGCTCCCAAACTGGAATTAGCCCTCAGACCTCGAGTGTACACACAATCTGTTTGTAATTTCCCTCCAGTGGAGATGTGACCTTTTCCACGTGGTGCTGTTAAATTTAGAAGGCCTTCAACTTTTCATCCTATTTAAGAACGTTATCGCTCAAGTTTTTTTGAGGTTGCTGTGTGGTTTCGGATGGTTTGAGGCTTTTTTTGTAGTGTGAAGTATCCAGAATGGAGGCTGTTGTATCGGCTCTGACACAGTTTATTGTTGGGAGAATAGTGAGGAATGTGCGGAGAAAGGCATGACCCAAAATTCCAAACACAACCGCTTTCTTTCAGCTCCTGCACACCAGCGCTGATTCCTCCTCTTCCACGCTCCCATATTCCCATGGTTGCTTCAGTTGTCCAAGGGCTTGCTGGGTGTGTGTGTGTGTGTGTGTGTGTGTGTGTGTGTGAGTGTGTGCATGTTGGGCGGGGGTTGCCTGGAGTCTTTTCATTCCTGGCTCCCAGCTGACCCATGAGGTCATGGTGGTCACTCTCTCCGTTGGCTCTGCGGCGCTGATCCCTTTTGTCCTCCGCCGCTCATTCACAGATGCGTCAGGAGTGTTGATGATGGTGAGCCATGGTATGCGGCCATGTGTTGCTGCCGCGCTCCCCTCCTTCATGCTCTCCTCTGACTGTTGTGAGAAGTAGGGGTGGGGGGGGGGGGGGCAGACTGGAAAGGGACGCTGACATTAGGGATTGTTATGCAAGCTTGCTGATGCTTGAAACATGGGTTTAGATTGAATGGGCTGAGTGCATAACGAGGGGGTAATTAGTCAAGATGACGGTACACTAAAAACAATGCATGAAAGGGCCATTTAACAGACACAGACGGCCCAAACAAGGAGGGTGCAGTTGGGTGCTCAGCAATTAACCCAGTGGGAGGTTAGGATAGGGGGGTTGGCTGTAGTCAATAATGCTGTTGCAAAGGTTTGGATCTTGTCCTGCTGCTAAAAAAACAACCACTGTTGATTCACAGACTAAGTGGTGAATTTGTTTTGTCTGTGCAGCTGCAGGTTTGAAGTAGTTTGCCTGCTCCGAAAGGACACAGCGAACCACATCACATACTTCACTGGAGGAAGAAAATGATCAACTCCTCACTCAAGGCAGCTAAATGAAACAAAACTGCATTCATGGAGCGATCCCGTGTTATTTATTCACAGCAAACACAAGGCAACTAACCTGTTGTACAAAAAAAAACTAATGGAATGAATGGATTTGAAGTTGTGATCAGAATTTGCAGTATTAGGACACAGCTGAGGTAAAAGAAGTGCCCCGTTGGTCCAGTCCTGTTCCCGCCTGTCAGTGACGAGATATGAGCTTTGAAAAGGGGAAGCAGAGGGGCACAGTCGGGCGTCTGTGGTCAAACAGCTCAGACCAGAAAGCTATTTCTCAAGCATTGTGTGCGTCACTCTGATGGGCCGTTAGTGCCTCTGGTCAAATGAATGGATCGGTGCAGATGTTCTTGTTGGTTAAAAAAATAAGGAAGCGGTTGGATGCTTGTGCTCAACACTTATGTGAACAGGAGAAAAAGGCGCCATACAAAAGCCACAAATTTGACTCTCGTGCAAGAAATTAACCAGTTTGAAGCAGAAATTTTGAAATATATATATTTATAATTATATAACATATTTTTAAAAAAAAAAAAAAGGGAAGGTTTTGGTGTCACAAAGCGTGGGTGGCTGGTTGGTTTTGGAGTTGTGTGTCTGTTGTGTCTGATAGAGGCATAGGAGCTTGTGTGGGCTGTCAAGGCGCAGGATGTGGGTGACAAATGTGCCGGAAATCCACCATAAAGATAAGAGAGTAGAATTGACTGCATGGTTAAACAAAAATCATACGCATGTGATTATCGCCCATGTTTGTCTGTCAGTGTGCAACAGACAAACTAAGTTTAACTAAGACAGAGAAGAGGTAAGATACAGTGAAGTAAGCAGGCCCCACAGTAGACTCAGGAGGTGACAGGTGTGACGTAAAGACGAGTTCAGGGTCAGAAGTGACCGATGGAAGCTTCTGAGAAGTTCAGCACACGTGGCCAAAAAGAGGAAGGTGACATGGATGATTCAGCAGATCTTCACACCCTCAACAAATGCAGCATCTCAACACAGAAATAAATGCAAAGCGGTGTTTGCACTTCATAATCTGCATGTGAGATAAACACTCTGCATTTGGTTTCGCAGCATCAGCAGCGAGCTGACACCTTAAAGGCTATAATGTCCCTTTGTTGCTTTAATAAGCTCTTTCCTGGAGCTGCTGCTCATAATTTCCATCAAACAGCTTGTTAATGGACAACACAGTTACACAATCTTATTTAGGAACTGAACAGTCGTGTATTTTATCAACGCCTAGTCTATAAAATGTTTTCCAGGAGCAGCTCAGGTCTAAAAGATCCAAAGAACGCATTGCGACAACACATGAACTGGTGTTTAATAACAGAAAATTCATGAAGACATAAAAAAACAGCTTACATATGGAAGGATATTTTACAGCTCCTGAAAACGTTTTCTCATGAGCGATGAGGTCCTTGTGTGACTACAAGTGTTCTGTTGGTTTTGTGGTTATGTTACATCAAAGATGCCTATCTGATTTTTTTTCCATTGCTTTTGACTGGTTTGAAGCTTCAGTTGGAGAGAAGTGATATCATATATTTTTCCATGCACCAATCAAAGGTTTAGCGTTAAATTAAAATCCGATGACAGTTGTGGGATGGTTTGTTATCAGCCACTGCCAATGAAATCTGATCAAACACCACCCACGCTCTCTCGATGAAGATGAGCTGAGTATCTGAATAATAACAAAGGTAACAAATGTGTGTGTGTGTGTGTTTTTTTTTTAAATATTCAGTGTTTTAGAGAAGTAGAGAACTATGGGGAGCTTTAATATGCATCAGTGCACATGAGAACAAGTTACAGTTAGTGGAACAGTTGGACTTCATTATTTAGGCCTGCATCTAAAAGCAGCTGAGAAATCTGAAGGCTGTCTGACAAAACTGACTCATGATGTTTGATAAAAAAAAAAAAAAAAATCTTTCAGGCGTTACAGAGCAACAAACACTGGACAACCCTACACTGAATATGAATTATGTTTAACTTGCGGGCTCCTGTCAGTTCTGTGACAGACGAACTGATCCTTTGTACATTTTAAAGCTCAGTTTACTGGTCATGGAACGACTCAGCTCGTGGAAACAGTCGTATAAGGTCCTCTGCAGCTCTGAGGGAAGCATTTGTAAGTCTGATAACATGATTCTGATGAAGGCCACAAGCTGAAGACTTTTCCCCATTTCCATGCAGCTTAGAAATATAGATGAAGCTGTGATTGACATTTTTAACAGAGAGCTGGAGTTAGAGACGTAGAGTTGGAGTTTGATTTCTTTCAATTTCTCTTTCATCAGACTTTGTGGAGAAAATGAAGCATGTTCCTGTGATTTACTTTCCAAATTCAGAGACAATTCAGCATCCACTATGACACGCACGAGGAATTACTCTGAGCACTGAAAAAACTACAGCTCCCATGACAAAACAAGTGTAACTTGTTTTCATCCATATCCACAAAACTCACCAAGCTTCTCATCAAGTCATTTTCCCTTTTCCTTTAGTTATAATCTGTGCTTTCTATAAACCTCTACAGTGTTCAGTCCCGTCTGTTCTGCATTTATTAGACATTTCTGATCTAACTCACTCATGGACTCATTCTGTTCAAGCTGTAACATTTGGCTCACAAACATTTTGTACTGATGGGAAACTGTTCATTTAGGGCAGCTTAAAACATAAATAGTAACATAGCGTACTGCTGACAAAGGCTCTGTTCCATGGCTGTTTTTTTTTAGTTATTAGAGTATTTACAAATGTCAATAGGATTTTGAATGAGTTTTTATTTTTATTTCTGGAACAAAACCTGGAAGTTCTGGTTTCATGCCGTCACTCTGTGAAGGATACAGCATAATGAGCTGCGTAATGGGAATGATAGGATCCAGTGTTTTTGGAGCTGGATTCATGTGAGTGAGTAAAAGTCAGAATAAACCTTTTCTGTTTTTCCTTTTTTATCTGTCTTTTAATCTAATGAAAGTACCATACTAATTGTCTGAATTGCTCCTATAAAGGATAAGCGGGACAAGCAACTGAAATTTGGTTTTATTGAATAGCTCTTTCATTATAAAGCCGTTTTAAATTCCTCTGGGTCCAGGGAAGACACTGCAGGATCTGTTAGATCCCAGAACTACATCTCAGGGTCAACAAAGATGCTGTAAAGTGCACATCCCAGCTTTGTGAGTGTTTATTGGATGATGATGAGTGAATGAGTTTTACTGTAGCAGAGCATGTAAGTGAAGCTGAAGCTGTTTGCAAAGATAACAAGCTGTCACAGAGAAACCTGAACAGTGTTCAGTTACTGCAGCAACACTTCCTCGTCATCATCTCCTCATGTGGCCATCTCCAGTTACAAGGACTACTCTGCCAACCAACCCACCCACCCACAACATGCTACACCACATATGTATTTCCTCTTTAAGAGGGCGACAGGTGTGAAAGTTTGTGTTACTGAATATACTTTTATTTCCCTTTGCTGCTCATGTGTCAGACAGACATTTAGCTCGAATGCCAACACAGGAAATACAACAGCTGCATGTGGCTAAACTCAGACTAAATTTAGGGGGTGAATGGATGATTCATTTCTTTTTTTTTGGGTTACATTTTTTTTCTGCATATTAGTTGGTAGTAAAGACATCCTTTAGCGGTGCATCATGGGCTCGGTGTTAACGCAACACACGTGTGAGTGTGTGTTGTGTTAACACGCTGTTTCACTCTGCCCTGCTTGCAGAAGCATCAGTGAAGCTGGACATGTGGAGGGTTAAATCTGAACTCAACCTAATCATTTGCAGGTTATTTTCTTGATTTGGTGTATGTGAGATGGTTTTCCTCAGGATGTGAAGCATGTACCCTGCGTGTGTAGAGACAGGGCTCAGATTGAACAGTTATTCAGTTATTAAACCAGTTCCTCTTTTTCACGATGGTTTTATGATGTTTGAGAACACAAAGTCAGATAAGGAACCACCTGTCATTTCCACCCACTATCACACCCTGACAAACACACACACACACACACACACACACACACACACACACGGAAGTGATTAAAAAAAAAAACATGCCTGAAAATGTTAGGAGAACTATTTGCCCAACTGTCATAGGTCAGTATTCAAATTCAGTTGCCGTTGACATTCATCATTATTAGGTTACACTCCTCTATGAGTGAGCCAATATTAGTTTAAAGTGCTTTTCAAATGAATCAATTCATCCATCAGCTATACCCTTATCCTCATAGGGTTGTGGGGGGCCTGGGTACACCCTGGACAGGTCGCCAGTCCATCGCAGATCTGACATATAGAGATAAACTTTCATTCACACTCACATTCTCCCCTAAGGATACTTCAGAATCACCAGTTAACCTAACATGAATGTCTTTGTTCCCCACAAGGAACCCACGCAGACACAGGGAGAACATACAAACGCGGTGCTAACCACTGCACCACCGTGTCACCTAAAGTGAATCCATGAGAATTAAATATTTTTGATCCACCCATGCGTCTAATGTATGACGGCTGAGCCTGTGTTATATAAAACCTCTGACAGCAGTGAGTGTGCACACAAAGACAGAGAAAGTCCTCAAACACAATGGCAGGAAGTGTCATGGGGTTATATCTTCGTAATACAATCTGTGGCCCCAGTTTGAAAACATTTCCAAGAAACTGTAACAGCTAAATATTTCACTTAGACTATTTGCCAAAGGCATCAATTTTCCCACTAAAATAAAGACCCAAAACTATGGATTTGTGCGGTGTCTGGCTCGTGCAGGCCTGTAAACATCCACTCTTGGGTTGAAAGAAAGAAACTGGCGACAGTAACTCCTTCCTGTCTCCAGAGACAGGAAGTGGTGGGAAACAGCATGTTCAGGACGTCACTTTTTTTTTTTATCCAGGGGGATGCTGAACAAATAGAATGACCACGTCCACATGGACTGAACTGTCAGTACACACTGACAAGGGGACAGCACATCCAAGTCAAAGAAAATAAAATCAGCATGGCTTCTTGAAAAGCTGGGGCTGTGGACCTGGGGTGTCTGGGCTTCAGGAATGCTGTAAGCTGTATTTTCTTGTCCAGGAGGAGAGAGGATGTTGACTCACCAGGTTTTTTTCAAAAGCGAGCTCCCGGAAAAAAGAGAGGATGGAGCCCAGAGATACTGTACTGTGTTCCCAGAAAACATTATGATTGCAATTAGCTGAGATTATCTCTTCTTAGGAAAAGGACTTTGTGCTTTTGTTTGATGATGACTTTCAGAAAGGTAAAACGACCTGTAACTGATATGATGGGTTTGACTTTGACTTTCAGCATGGCCGGATTAACCTCCTGGTGGGGCCACGGGGCAAGAATTTGTTGTTGGGCCCCTGTCAATCCCCAGTAGCCTATACATGGCAGTTTCATGATTTCCCCTGACACCCAGAAGCCAATTAGTGCTATAAAGCTGAAAAGATTTGCTGATTAGTTGATTAGTTGACTGACTGACAATTTTGCTAACCTATAAAGAAAAACTGCCAAAGATTCACTGGTTCTATGGTAAACTTTTCACTATTTTCTGACATTTTATGCACAGGCCTTGGAAGTTACCCGCTGTCAGTCCAGCCTTGACTTAGAGGATCAATAAAACCCAATAACATGTCGTATGTATATATTGTAGTGTGTGATTCTCCAGTGCACAGACTGGTGCTTTTATCTGACGCTGTTCTAAATATTCTCACTTTTGCCCACACACACTCCACCTCAAAGTCTTTCACCCTCAACACAAGAAGGTAGAAGTGAGTCATCTGCTGTGATCTCCTACACACACTTCACACTGATAGCCCTGTGTGTATATATATATACATACACACACACACACACATATATATATATATATATTTCTTGTTCCTCATCATTTTCAGGGCTAAGGTCGTTCCAGTGTTAGAGTCTTTGTGTTTAATCTCCAGCACTTAAAGACTAATTTTCATGACTCACTGTTTCATCTTTTAGTCTCTTCACTTAAAGTAAGGAGAGAATTCAGCTCCAAGACAGACAGTGACTGTACTCTGCATGCTGATGAAACTGGGGAATTCACTGTGATTAGAAAAGAGAGCAAAAATAAGCACGTTGTGGCAAAGCTATTATCCATTTCCAGCTGAAAGGCAGTTGTGGTTGTAACGGCTGACGTTTCTCTTCCACCCTCTACAAGTTTCTTCAATCCCTGTCTAATACTCACAACCGGGGCTTTGTATTGTTTGGGGATTTCACTTGCATCAGTGCAATCAGTCCATTGCGCACACAAACTCTTCACAAAGTCCCCTTGCTTACTCTTAAACAACTGGCTCCTGACCTTGAACAGGTCCAGGAAACTTTGAGACAATAACACCGCCATTTCATCCACAGACTGTATCTGGAAAAACAAGAGGAAATTCATTGAAGAGAAAAAAAAGTTTCAGAAGAAAAGGGGCCAAAGTCAGCCAAGAGCCAATATGTATGAGTCACTGATGGCGACTGTCCCAGGCCTGGAGAGGAATCAAAACAAAAGCACCAGCAGCCCATCGCGGCGGTCGCACAGGCCTGTGAAGAGATGCTGGTTTCAGGGAGTTCCTGGAGGTGTTCACACTGACTCCAGGGTTTCTGGCTTCACCGAGTGTTTGGGGCCTCGTGTAATGTTTCCTGATTGTTTTCCTGTGGGACCTGGGAAAACATTCCCCACCCTCGTCAATGCCTCTGCACAGAGAAAGCAGCGACGACCACAACCACCACGACACCCCCTGAAAACCAGAAGGAAAGAATCACAAAACCGAGGTGTGAATAAAAGCAGAGGTGCTTCCTGTGACTTCGTCACTGCACTGGAATTGTTTTCTCATGGTGGTGGAAGGTACATAAGCACGATTTTTAGCCACGTGCATGTAATTTAATTTTAGCAAATCTATTTTAGGGAAATATTCTACTTTTTACCCTATGATATGAATTATTTATTTAATTGCTATAGTTACTACTTTCTTTTCAGATAAAGATTTCACATAAAAATAAAATATAACAAGCTAATAATATACGATGTAGGCTATTAAGGATTTCTGTGTGTAGTTTGGACTCCTTGTCACATTTCAGATGTCTATGAGTTGTAAGCAGTTCTGCCAAAGAAACATTTCCCCCTCCAAATCCCTCTCTCTGATGGTTTCATTTAAACAATGATTTAAGGCCCAAAGAGGTAAACCCATCCAATATTTCATTTTAAAAAAAGCAGAGATTAGAGAGAAAGGAAAAAAAGTTATGGAGCAGAACTTTGTTTTTTATTTTTTCCACTCTCATTAATCATCCCACCAGCCCTCACATTTATCTTGTGATTCTTTGGAAGGACCCCGACCCCTAGGTTGGGAAACATTGGACTAAACTAAGGCTTCAAAGTGGTTAAAACTAACTACATCATGATCAGCTACAACAGGAAAACGCTGCTTATCAACTGATGCATCAGCAACAATCTGATAATATTCTATGGTGCCATTCTTTCTGCAGAATGAGTGCTTACTTTTGATACTTGAAGGGTACAGAATCCCTCTGCAGCCTGACTTTAATATGTGCTTGAGTTCAAGGCTTTTAGTATCTTTATATTGTTGCATTGCTTTTTTTTTTTTTTTTTTTTTTTTTTTACCTTTCATTGCTTTCTGGCAGATATTTAGGTGGGAGATTTGTTCCAGCTGTCAAGAAGGAGGCCATAGACAGCAGCCAGTTAGCTTAGCTTAGCACAAAGACTGGAAACAAAGGGAAACAGCTAGCTTGGCTCTGTTCAATGGTAACAAATCCTGCTTAACAGCACCTCTAAAGTTCATGAATTAAAAAGTGAAGTGTAAAAATGACAGTCTTAAGCGAGGTTACCTGCAGGACCATTTCTTGGCTGAGAGCAGTTGTCAGGCAACATGTGGCGACGGAGAGAGAGGAAGAAATGGTCCAGCGCACAACCCTTGTAAAACTGTGATTTGTTGTTTTTACACTTGGATTTTTATGCAGAATAAACAAACAAGTATAATGAGTTAATTCAGACTCTCCTACCACTGGACAGAGTCAAGTTAGCTTTTTTGTGCTAAGCTAAGCTCCAGATCAATCAGAAAGCGAATGACTGTATTTCCCTCAATGTCAAACAAGTCCTTTGAGTAAAATATGTGACTACTTCTTCCACCACTTTTTTCTTCTGTGATCAACTGTAACTCAATAATTCACTCATACAACCCTGCGCTGAGCCAATAGCCTGTCTGTGCTTGGCCCCAGTGACATCAACAGATGTGTCCCTGAGAATGAGCCCAGTGCTGGACCAGCCCAGTGTGTGTGGCCCAGTGACCGTGGGCAGTCGAAGCGGGAGGAATGTGAGAGTGGGAAGGCTCAATGGGAGACATTCTTGTGACCTACAAACGGATGACAGAAAAGATTTTGTCCTCCCGGGGGACAAAGACAAGCGTGAGGACAGAGCCCATTATTCAAAATATGCAGTGACGACATGTCTCTGATCACTGGACGTCATTTTCTTGCGTCATTTTCACTTAATGTAATCGGAACTTTATAGTTTTTGGAGTAAACACTGATTCTTGTTCTTTGCATCTGTAAGGTGTGTACCCATGGCATTTAATATATTTTAATACTTTTTTTTTTTTTAAACAAAATTCAAAATCTCACATATGAAATGTGTAAATCATTTACATCTTTCAATATTTCAAACAACTCTCAAATAAAAGGACTATTTGACAAATGTTTACAGTTTACATGATGAGCTAGTCTCCTGTCAGATGACCTCGGTCCTCAACACCTTCTCTGTGCGTGTTAGCAGCAATTGAGATGCATATATCCCATGTCACCTTATATCGGTACATATAATTATTGTTTTTGTTTTTTTTGTTTTGTTTTTTTATCCTGTATATTTTGTGTTTCATAGCCATGTTCTTGTTGTTTTTGCTTTCTTCATTAACACATCATTGTATTTGTCATTATATTTTCTTTTTATTGTTTGTTCTTAACATTAATCTCACTGCACAAGACCAAAACTAAGAAGACAATCAGTCTTTGAAATGTTTCAACTTTAAATGACCACTTGTCCATATGAGACAACAGTCACTGTCCTGTGAAGCCCAGTGAAATTACACTTAGTGAGACGATGTTACTCAGTCATGTTGGGATGCTGCCCTCCAGTGGTAAATCAGTTCACTAACATGTGAGTTACACAGTAGTTCACATAAGATCAAGGTCCTTTAGGAGGCAAATCATGAAAATCTAATTCTGAATCTTGATTTCAGATGAAAAAACAACAATTGTTAGTGTTTTCAGATTTTAAACAAAGATTCAGACATTTCTTTTATCACATGTACATATAGAGAATAGGGATAAAATAAGAACCAGGCCTGTTAAAAGTATACTTTTTTAGTAGTTAAAAAAAAAGAAAAAGATCCCTGTACCTATGTAGCCGTCATGAAAACTGTAAAATTTTGTACATGTTGGAGTGTAAATATGCAAATAGAGGGCGGTAGATAAGCTGAGGGTTTACAGAGGTCAGAGTACTGGTTCTATGATTTTTACGCCCACTAACACTGATAAATGTTTAATTTATATCTCGATTTATCTTCATTGTAAGTGATTGCCTGATCTGGTTGCTGTGACCAGTGTGAGAGGTTTCATGTTGCAGAGAAAATCTGCAGATGAACATTTCAGCTGCTGCTTTTTCCAGACCAATGATAAGGGAACTTTGTGATTAAATATAATGAGAGTCAGCTGGTCGGGACAGACTTTATATTTCTACTTAACATTTCAGAGAGGAAGATTGTACTTTTTACTCTGCTATGTTTATCATACTACTATAGTTACACTTACTTTGTAGATTGAGATGATACATTAAACACTTATCTATCGTTTTATAAAATACAACACATTTTAAAAATTAAACTGGTGATTCACAGTGTTTTTGGCTCATGACCTCTTCACTCTAACTTCTAATGAGTGGAAATTATCAGATTTTAAATTTTCCAAGTTATTTAAGGACTTATAAATGTCAGCTTAAAATACGAAAGATCGTTCTTGACCCTAGGAACAACAGTAGCAAGAAAGTTCCTCCACGAGGTCCATTTAGAAGTTGTCCTGGAGGTTTCCATTGTATCACCTGAGTTTCCCAGTCGTTGTGCCACATTTTGGTGAGAATATTTTGTCAACTGCCGGTTCCAAGGCCAAGAAAACCTTCTGATCTCAACATGTACTGCACTGTTTGCATGTAATTACATGATTCAGCTTTCATATGTCTTACACCCTCTTTCCTCAACTTAACCTGGGTGTGGTTTCTTGCTAAATTAACATCTCCTCGTGCTTTTATTTTTGCAACAAGAACACAGTAAAGTCAAACATATTCTAAGAACATTATAATCTTCATAAAGGGAGGATTTTTCTTTTTCTTTTTATTTTATTTTATTTTTTTATTGCAGGACTGCTGTATCAGGCTGCATAGGTAAAAACTGCCAACTCTGTGTAAATTGAGAATTATGCTTGAATGTCATGCTCCCAGTTTGCACCAGCAGATGGAGCATGAACAGTATGTGACGCATCCTCCCGTCGGTGCAAAGATCAGCAAAAGTTGAGAACTCTGATGCGACCACGGACAAAATGGATAAGCTGTGACTTGTTGAAGTGTCTGATAGTAAAAGTACACGGTCGTGCGAGTCGACAGGGCAATTTAAAAAAAACTGTTTGGCACAACAATGAGTTAAAGCTGGATGACAAAATACGACGACAGTGAGAAGAGGTCTATGATTTATGTCATGTGAATGTAAAAATACGATCCATCTTTTATGTGTGATCTGTGTCCGATATGCTTTTCATGGAAAGTGGAACCCGATAAGGACAACAGTGACTTAAACCTGTGGAGCAATGTAGGAGCTGATAGAAAACTGTGTCACATGTTTGTTCAAATTAAAAAAAAAAAAAAAAAAAAAAAAAAGGGGAAGAGTCACAAGGAGGTCGGGTCATGTTTTCGTCATGGGTACAGCAGCTTCTCCAAATATGTCAGTTTCATGGTGTGTGAATTGACTTTTTTTTGCAACATATTCCATGCTGTGGTATTGAAGTATATGTCAGACATGTCTTGCAGACAGTCTCCTACTTTTCTCACATATGCTTTATTTATTTTTTTATTTTTTTTTCACAGAAACGATGAGATGGAGGGTTTATTTTTGTTTTATTTTGTAGTTCCTATCAATACAAAAATGTGATTGGAAATGCATTGATTCTAATGACAAGTATATCAATATATCATCACTTTAGTCTTCAGCAGCTAAAAAGGAAAAAAAAAAGAAAAACTTTCTGCATACACGAGGGGTCATGAAAAATGATCTGAATCATGTGCTGTGGCTTTCACAGTCACTAGGTCTCAACCCAGTTGAACACCTATAGCGTGGCTCTCTAGCAATGGCAATATAACTCAACAACTATTGGATGTGTTGCTTTGAAATTTGGTTTAGATATTCATGGTCCGCAGAGGATGAACCACGGTTTCTTAGGTGATCCCCTGACTTTTCCTCTAGTTTCACCGTGAGGCTTTTTGTGGTTTTACATTAAGTGAAATATCTCAACAACAAGTGGATGGATGAAGCAAAGCACCATTGTGCCTTAGCGCAGCCTCACAGAGCCTTTAGTGTGAGTGTAGATTTAACAAAAGATGAACTTAGTACGATAGCATTTATTACAAGGCTGCACTGCATTACATTATACAAGTGTTTTTATATTTCAGGCTCCAGATCAACTCTATCATCAAGTGCATGCATGAGTAAAACGCACAAGGAAATACATACAAATTCACAGACACACACACACACACATACACACACACACACCCACCCACACACATACACACACCCACCCACACACACACACACACACACACACTGACATGACTTCATATCATGTTGCATGCAAACAATCCCCACTTGCACCCCCATGAAACCATCAATGTGACAGCTTAGCATGAAGAGGCCAGAGGCACAAAGGCATGTTTGAACCCGATCACCTTGTTCTGGATGTTCTGCCCACTGGGAGAAGCTGATATTTTGGGTGCCGCACATGAACTGTGTCAAGACACAAATTTATCTGCAACTCCTAAGACAGACTGGTCTGAGGGGGCCGGTGTAGCTTAACTCCTGTCATGTTCAGGCAGAATGTCAGAAGAGAGCTGAGTAATGGGTTTGTTAAGGTTACCACAGGCTTATTTTTTTCTGATTTACATGCAAGATAAGAATTTCTTTCTCTCAGTCCGGGGCCTTGCCAGATTGTTTACACTGAGCCAAAAATACCTGTGATATTAGAGCACTTGACATTTTTATCTGAGTTTATGTGATGACACTCATGATTATACAATCTGAAAAGAACAGGTGTTGACGCCACCCTGGAGTGTGTTCATAAACTGACTTGTGTCCACCAGGACAGGAATGAATTACAGGCTTCCACTTAACAAGAAATAATTTACCTCTATCTCTGTTAACTTCAAAAGCAGGGATAAAATCAACAAATGAGAATTGTGCATAAGCAGTGGAATCCTCATTGGAAAAAGATGCAAAGCACTGCTGATGGCATCATCTCTGCCTGATTTACGTATGCAAACTACGAGGGATCTAAAAGACAACAGCTTTTTCCAGCCATAGCAGGTTAAGTCAGTCCGTATATCTGTAATCTGCGTACGTATATCTGAAAATGACAGTGGATTCTCACCAGAATCAAACAGAGATGTGTTTTCGGTGTACGACAAGCTGAAGAACTGGAGTATTTCTCCACAATGACAAACATCTTCTCAACACAAAAATAGCACTCTGGACGGGCAACAGGTGGGGGGTGGAGCTCTGGCCATGCACATGTGATAATACATAACAAGTAGACTACACGTGTGGGTGTGCAAGTGTGAAAGAACAGGTGCACACAAAGGCCACATTTCTTGCACATCACATTGTAACATGCATACGGTCACATCAGCCTGCACGTACACACAAATGCACAATAAAATCAATGGTATAAACAGACTAACAACTTTGTCCTTCCACCCAATGATTTGAATGTGCGCCCAAGGGAGATCCAAAGAAAAGATCCCGTTGATGTCACAAAATGATGACAGTCTTTCACGGCAGGAAGAGACGGTGTCCGATAATCCAGATCAGATAACGAGTGAAATCAGTTTCTGTGCGGCAGGGAGGCCCAGTTAGTGCTGGCATGACATCACAGACGCTCAGTCATTCACTTACTTCCTCTGTTGCTCTGTGAAAAGCTCTTCCTCCCTCTGGGACACTCTGGGTTTGTTAATGACATTGAGAGTCAGAGAGCAAGATCGTGAGCCTACGAGAGCGCAGAAATGCTTTGAGACAACCAAAGTCCAGGTGGGAAGAGATGTGCAGGTCTGGTATCTCAGAGAATCCCTGGAAAGAATATATGTGTATGCATACGAATGTAGTTTCTAAGTTAGAGAAAGTCAAAGTTTCTGAAGTTGTTTAATGTAGTTTCTGATCAGATTTCTTCTACTTCAGAAAAACATAAAGTGAAGGAGATAAACAGAGTAACGGGAACACCACACGCCCACTGATCACTTTACAAGAAGCACCTGCTTATTCACACAATTATCTAATCAGCCAGTCGTGTGGCAGCAGTGCAATGCATAAGATCATGCAGATACGGGTCAGGAGCTTCAGTTACTGCTCACATGAAACGCCAGAATTAGGGGGAAAATAGTGATCTCAGTGACTTTGATCGTGAAATGATTGTTGGTGCCAGACAGGCTGGTTTGAGTGTTTGTGAAACTGCTGATCTGCTGGGATTTTCAAAAAAAAAAAAAAAAGTCTCTAGGGTTTTTACTCAGAATGGTGCAAGAGACGAAAACCATCCAACGAGCAGCAGCTCTGTGTATGTAAACACCTTGTTGATGAGACAGGGCAGAGGAGAATGGCCGGACTGGTTGGAGCTGACAGAAAGGCTACAGTAACTCAGATAACCACCCTGTCAGCCAACAACAGAAATCTGAGGCTGCAGTGGACACGGGTTCATCAAATCTGGACAGTTGAAGACTGGAAAAAAACTAATTCTCGTCATGAGAATTCACCATTAAATTTGTGGTTTCAAGAACAAGACAGTGAGTCCTGTGAACTTCAGCGGCCTCCCCAGTCACCAGACCTTAATCCAGTGGAACACCTTTGGGTTGCGATAGAACGAGAAATTGGCAGCCTGAATGTGCAGCTGACACATCTGCAGAAATGATGTGAAGTAATATTGTCAACATGGAGCAGAACCGGGACACGTCCAACATCTTGTGCAATCGATGCCACAAAGATGAGCATGTCTGATTATTATTATGATGGGTAGAATTGTACTGCATGGTGCTGTGTCTTTCTTCCAGCTCTTTCTGTGAAGTGACATGGTTGGATCTGGAATGAGCTATAACATTCAACTTACAAATTCTTTTTGTTTCCAGGTAAACCTAAATTCTGCATGTGTGCGTAAATATAATCCATCATAAATCTTGAATGCCACTATTCAAACCGAACCAATCTTCATTTTTAAATAGTCCTGGCAGTTCCTCTGTGAAAAAAGTGCAATGCTTCAAGTCGAAGCTAATGAGAGACTTTGCTGTTTCTCTCATATATGGATTCCATAGTTCAGGTCCATCCACCTTTGGTGGTGTCACCTTTGACCTTGCTCTAGTCTAAGTGTATCCAGCACCAGTAAACTGTCCCGAAGCTTTCCAGGTCAAGAAATAAACTTCCTCTGACAACAAATTAGCCCTCTCTGCTGGGAGATACAGCAGTCTAGATAGAAAATTGCCAATGATTATCTTCAAGCTCAGAACTGATCCTCTAATTTTGCAAGACTCCTTTATCCATTTATATCCAATAATTTATCAATTTATCAAAACAATTTAAACTTCAGTGGGCGAGGAGACAGATCTTTAGAGGATAGACCCTGCAGAAAAAGCATGATCTTTTTTCTGTATTTCAGTTTTATAAATGCCACAGGTACTTTTTCTTGTTATCATCTTGTTTATGGTACAGACCTGATACAGCAGGCCTAATACCTTTTCAAAAATGTGGTGATAAGCAATATTTATCTCACTTTTACCATAAGACAGCAGGAATCAAAAATAGTTTTTCTCCCAGAAATAGAAAAAAAAAAAAAAAAAAAAACAACAACTGTGGCTTCCTGTTTATAGGCTAAATTATGAAATCATATTTTTCCATTTCATCAGCACAACTCACTAAGATTCCAACAGAGATATTTGTGGAGCTGCGTAATTTAATAACGACTTTGGGACCTCTACCTGCCAAAAAATGTGAAGTTTTATCCGGCTTTACTGAGTTTTATTTAGCTGCCGGTTTTTGTGTGTGTGTGTGTGTGTGTGTGTGTGTGTGTGTGTGTGTGTGTGTGTGTGTGTGCGCTTGTCGGCGGTTCTTCGCCGTAAGCGCGTCAACGGAATCCCGTAGTGCGTCATCCAACGACTATTGTCTAATACGCGCACACTGATTGGCCGGAGGCTGGAAATCTCCCCGCCCACCGCGCACCCTTGTATGGAAACATGCTCTGGCGTCATGGGTACGACCAGGCAGAGGGTATAAAAGCACCGGCGAGGCGAGCGGGGAGGAACCGCTGCACAGCTGGGAAACTCTGAGAATGACCGACGGTCGATCGTGGAGCACGGACAGTTCAAGCACCCGTAGTCGGCCGTGAGAGGTAAGAACCGCCTTCCACTTTAATACGCTGCACTTGTTTTTAAATTAAAAAAAAAAAAAAGACTTTAAATCAGGAAGAAAGCAGCCGCCTCTTCGCCGTTTACGCACGAAAAGTAAAGTGGGTGAAGTATATGTAGAGGTGTTGTATCCACATCTGAGTGTGAAAATATTGTGTTGTGTTTCGCTGAATGGGTGGATGTAGGATGGTGTGTAGACACTTTTACAAACAATGCCACGAGTGGTTAATATCAGTTAACTTCAGCAGTAAACAGAAAAAAACTGAATCAAATCAATATGTAGTGTGTGTTTTTCAAGCTATTTGCAGGTAGGTTGTTCCAAGCATCTTGGAGAACTCATAACGATCTGTATTATTATTATTATTATTATTATTATTATTATTATTATTATTATTATTATTATTATTATTATCAGTCACATCACAACCTGTTCATTCTGTTGTTTTGTTGGGTGATGGATCTGAAGGCTCAAATCTACAGTACTGTGCAAAAGTTTCAGGTACATGTGAATAAAAATGCACAATATCAACTCACAGTAAAGGGGCTTGAGGACAGTTCGGAATAATTATCCAATCTTCAAGATTTGACAACTGCATGGCTTGTTTGGCTCTAATGTTTTTCATGATGTCTTTTTCAGTCTTGCAGCCATGACTTGCATCCACCCCCAGCATGGCTCTCAGCCCTATGAGAACAGCCTTGGCAGCTCAGATCCTCAAAGCACAGACTTTATCTCCAGGTTGGCTGTGGATATGAGCAGCCCACGGGACCACCTCTCTGCTCCACCCCTGCCAAGCATCAGCTCCCTGGTGGGCACTAACACTGGCGACTTTGACGCCTATTCATGCCAGTTCACTGCAGCCCCTGCCCACGTCGCTCCATCATCAGGTCAGGAGACCCCCTTCAAGCTGGATGACCTCCAGGTTTACGGCTGCTACCCGGGCGCCTTCACCCTGAGTTACCCGGATGAGGCTGTGTCCCCTGGTGGTTCAGATTATTTTGGCAGCCCCGCATCTGCCTCGTCTCCCTCAACTCCTGGGTTCCAGAGTCAGCAAACATCCACCTGGGATTCAGCCTTTGGTCCATACTCACCCAGTCCAGGATATTGGGCATCTGAGGAGACCTCAGTGGCACATGCGCCCTCTTTCTTCACATTTGGTTCAGGGTCTGTGGAGGATATGTCGCACTTGGGTCAGCCACACTTACGAGATCAGGACCCTTTCACTTTGGCACCTCCTCTCCCATCTGCACTGACCTTCCCCGCCTTGTCGATGGAGCAAGCACGCAGCTTTGATGGCAATGACCAGCTGGATGGAAGCTTATCACCCAAATTAAAAAGCCCAAATGGAAATGAGGGCTGCTGTGCTGTGTGTGGGGACAACGCCTCCTGTCAGCACTATGGGGTTCGCACCTGTGAGGGATGCAAAGGGTTTTTCAAGGTAATAAAATCTGACTTTTCTATACAACACACAAGGTTTCAATTAGAAGAGAGTAAAGTGTTTTATCTAACCGATTGCTTTTTGTCTTTGAGAACATTTTAGAATAATTCCTCTTCTTATTTTACAGCGTACGGTGCAAAAAAATTCCAAGTATGTTTGCCTTGCCAACAAGGATTGTCCTGTGGACAAGAGAAGACGGAATCGATGCCAGTTCTGCCGTTTCCAGAAGTGTCTAGCTGTAGGCATGGTCAGGGAAGGTGAGTTCAGTACAAACCCAGACGAATCGGAGTAGAATTAATTGGATGATATTGATGAAATGAAATTAACATTGATGTCACCACTTTTTTTTTTTTTCCAGTTGTGAGAACGGACAGTCTGAAAGGACGAAGGGGTCGCCTGCCATCCAAGCCTAAAGTCGTGCAGGATATGACGACCACTGTGTCTCCAGTGAGCATGATTGCTTCACTTGTGAGGGCGCACATTGACTCAAACCCTGGCATTGGGAAACTGGATTATTCCAAGGTAGGAAGAAAATAAACAACATCCCTTCTTTTTTTCAGTTCTTTTGCAATAATTGTTTGCTCATCTAGGCGTCTGTCTGAACATCTCTGCTGTAATTTCAGTACGACGAGACAGCAGTCAGTCCGAACCAGAAGGAGGATGCGAGCGACATCAAACAGTTTTACGACCTTCTCACGGCCTCCATGGAGGTCATCAGGAAGTGGACGAAGAGCATCCCAGGTTTCTCTGAGTTCTGCCCAGAAGACCAGGAACTGCTGCTGGAGTCTGCGTTTGTTGAACTCTTCATCCTACGTCTTGCATATCGGTGAGTGCAGCTTCCAACAGATCCTTTACAATGGATTTAGACAATCACAATATTCAGACATTATTATTATTATTATTATTATTATTATTATTATTATTATTACAACATGATTATTATAAAACTTAATCATCCATTTGATAACTGAACTGTTGCTTTTTCTTTCAAAGGTCCAATCCTGAAACGGACAAGCTCATATTCTGCAACGGGGCTGTGCTTCACAAAATTCAGTGTGTCCGAGGCTTCGGGGACTGGATTGACTCCATCTTGGAGTTTTCACAGAGCCTCCATCGCATGAAGCTAGACGTTTCCTCCTTCTCCTGTCTCACAGCCCTGGTCATAATCACCGGTAAGAGCTTCACTCAAATCAAACTTTAACTTGTTTGCACAGAATATCAGCATCAGAGTTACTCTCATCCAGCAAGGAAGGAATGGGTTCTATGAGGAATCTTGTTTCACTGGTGTTGACAATATATATAACTGTATAATGCAGTTACACACATGAGATTGACACAACAGGTGTGTGACTAAATGTAACACAGCCTCACATATAGGCTGGAGAAGATGTCATATATCAAAGCAGACCACAATAAAAGTTTGCATTTAAAGCCAAGGAATTTTTCCAGAGTAGTAGCATTAACACTTCCGACACGTCGATTCCAGTGGTGTAGTATTCAACTAAATATAGTTTATATTTGCTGTAAAGATATTCCAGATACAGTCAGCAGTTGTGGTCTTTTTAAACCTGATTAAAATCAAATGAGCAAAGAGGAAACAATTAGATAAGTCTGGTTTCAAAGTTCACAAACTATTATCGAAGTGTGTCATTTGGGTAAAGTCATGATAATAAAGCGAAAGGCTCATGCTCAATGTGTCTCTCATTTTCCCCTGCAGACAGACATGGTCTTAAGGAGCCAAAACGTGTGGAGGACTTGCAGAACCAGCTCATCACCTGCCTTAAAGATCACGTCTCTGGCTGCGGCTCTGACTCCTTGCGGCCCAATTATCTGTCCAGACTTCTTGGGAAGCTGCCTGAGCTCAGGACTCTGTGCACTCAAGGCCTGCAGCGAATCTTTTACCTTAAATTAGAGGATCTTGTTCCTCCACCACCGATTGTGGAGAAAATCTTCATGGACACGCTTCCTTTTTGAGCATGAGATGGGAGATTGACCATCTGCGCTATAAAATCTGGAGTTTGCTTGAGAGCCAAAGAGAACAGACTGAGTGCTCGTACTTCAGGTAGAATAAATTGAGACTGCAAGAAGATAAGAAGAATAATCCTGAGGGATTATGCAGCTCTACAGGAAAAGGGCTATTTCTGAATTATAAAATAACTGAATGACTGTATCAAACCTGTGGAAGCAACGTCAGAAATAGCTCTCACTAGTTTGTTTTTCCAGGGAAATTGTGTACTCTTCAGATGGAATCAGACAGGCCAGCTCATGGACCAAGAGGAGAGTGTTTACATACATGGTGCCATGAATGGAAGCATTTCTGATGGAGGGAAGATGACTGCACTTTCCCAAAAAAATTGAACACAATTTTTTTTTTTTTTTTTTTTTTTTTTTTTTCTTTTTTGGGATTTGGATGACTGTAAATTGCACATAAAATATACGATTAAAAGCATTATTGTGATGCCTTCAGCTCATGTATTAAAAATGGCCAATTTTGCTGAACCAAACAGATTTTCCAACCCCCAAAGTTATGTTGTGAGTCCACACACATCTGAAGCATGAATCACTCACAGCTCCAGATTGGTTTATAGTTAATGCCACCATATGTATTTGGTGATTAAAGAAAAGTAGGTTAAACCTACATAATTATTAAGCAGTATCTTTCATGTATCATGAATAGACATTGAGCAGCTAATATACTGTGTATCATCCAGTACAGTCTTATACACTGGTCTTGTGAGTATATTATTTTCAATCTATTTTAAGCCTACATGTGTTATTGCCACATGAACTGTATTCTACAGTCTGTGAAAGTTGAATTTTATTCTGGGCTTATTGTTTTTACATACTAAGACGTTTTATTTTACTGCAGCTAAACATGAAATAAGATGTGAAACCACATATTTCAACTGCTTTGATCATCTTTGCTCAGAAGTTTTAAAGTATAGTGAATTATGTGGTATCTATCATTGAGTTTTTTTATTTTTATTTTTTATCAATCTATTATTGTAGTAAATTGTAAAAATGAACACTGTCTTCTCTGAACTATATTTCTTACATTATATTAAGTGTTACCTTTTGAATAACCAGTAGACTGTTAAGCAGTGCTGAGTGTGCCAGCTGCTTGTAAGCCTGAGTTATATGTAACTTCTTTGGCAAAAGATCAACATATACGTTTGAAAGATGTACCCCCGTTCACCTCCCTCCGAGTTATGCACTGGTCTCATTTTAGAAGCTGGAGGTCCAGTCTCAAGTGACCCAGACTACAGTACATTCTGGAACCATTCAGACACCTTAACTTTTTTTGTTGCCATAAAAATAAGAAAAAAATCCCTCATCAATCTACACTGGATAATCCATAATGATTGAGAAAACAGAATTTTATTTTTGTAAATTCAATAAAAAGGACAAAGTGAAATATTACATTGACCTCAGCATTCAGACTCTTTGCTATGACACTTGAAGTTTAGCTCAGGTGCCTCCCATTTCTCTTGGTTAATCTTTGTGCAGTTTCTACATGTGGTAAATACACCTGACAGGACATGATGTGGAAAAGTGCAAACCTGTGTAGATATGATCTTACAGGTCACAATGAATATCAAAGCAAAAAAACAAACCATGAGGAGGAAGGAACTGTCTGCAGAGCTCGGAGACAGGATTGTGTCACGGCATTGAAGGCTATAAAAAAAAAAATCTGCTGCACTAAAGGTTCCCACAGTAGCCTCTGTCTGGAACAACTAGGACTCTCCACTCCATCAGTCTGGGCTTTATGTCAGAGTGGCTCCTCTTAAGTGCAAGTTTGCAAAAAAAGCACCGAAAGGACTCTCAGACTGTGACAACCAAGATTCTCTGATATGACGAAACAAAGATCAAACTGTTTGGTCTCAATTCTAAGCATCATGTGTGCAGGAAACCAGGCATTGCTCATCACCTGCCCAACACCATCTCAACATCTCAGCATGCTGATTGCAGCATGATGCCATGAGGGTGTTTCTTAGAGACTGGGGGGGGGGGGCTGGTCAGGGTTGAGGGAAAGCTGAGCCTAGCAAAGTACAGTGATATCCCTAATGAAAATCTGATCCAGAACACCCAGGACTTCAGACCGGGTCAAAGGGTCGTTTTCTAAGACAGCACAGAGGCGGCTTAGAGACATCTCTAGGACACAACTATGTAAGGACATAGATGATCCAAAACTGGCAAAATCAGCAGCAATTTAAAACCTCAGGATCAATCAGTGGTGAACAAGAATTACCATATCACCAGGAAGAATAACAATAGGCTGGAATCTATGGTTAATGCACAAAGGACAATCTACCACTGAGATTGTGGAGACCATTATGACCTATTGATGGCAATGGATTAAAATAAGGAGATCAACAAGGTTATGACAAATGATTCTGACAGCGACATGAATCTCTGTATGAAATGTCTAGTAATACATGTACATTTGTACATGTACAAATGTCTGTACAATTTCAAGGCAATCCATCCAATAGTAGTTAAATTAGCTCAGTCTGGGCCAAAGTGGTGGATTTAATGGTTAACACTGCCATTACAACACCTGCTGAGGAATGAGTATCAGGCATGCCCTAAGAAAACACACAAACAAAGAAAAAGGCTGAATTCACTGTAGAGCTGGACCAGTAGCTCAACAAGATCAATATATCAGCATTGGTGTATACAGTACATTGGCCAAAAGTACCAAGAAATTGCTGTAGAATGATCTTCTAATCCTGAAGAAACATTTCTTTTTGGCTACTTGGCTGCAACATCGATATTTCACCCTTTAAGTTGATATGGTTAACATGTAAGCAAACAGTTGCTTATTTATTTAGCTCTAACTTTGGTCTCCACCATCTTCTGAAGGAAATATCTGTTTAGCTGCTAAATACTCCACTATGTTCAGCAGCTTGTGGCTGACTGTGTCTGTCTGGTCTATTGTGTGATGTGGAGCAGGTCGTGTATAGTGGGTTGCAGCCAACAATTGAAACTGTAAAAGTTGCGGTTGGACATCTATACAATGAACTGAAACTTGTCTAAACCTCCTTAAAGCTGAGGGGAGCTGCAGATTCAACTGTTAATTCTCTGTAGCTTCCTCACTACAAGTGATCCCTTTCATAGTACAATTACTTCGCACATTATTATAGCCACATTGTAATGTACACTGTGTTGCAGGGCTACATGTGTGGATCAGTGTTATCAAAATGAATTTCCACAGATGTCATCTCAAACACTGAAGACAGTCTTTGCTCTTGAATTCAGAAGTAACTTTTAACGAAGCTGCATCCAGCTGGTCTCATGATTCTCTAGAGTTACAGATTCTGAAATTCTCTGTCTGGTGTTGAAATGTAACTTAATATTGGACTTGGAGGACTTGATAACCTTTCAAATGTTGGACTCATGCAACAAGAACAGTTGGATCAAGCCAGCATCGCTCCGATTACAGATCCTATATGGGTGATGTTACACTGATGGCGATAAGACAGGATAAGACTGTTCTCTTATGATCTACAAACCTGCCTCAGTGGAAACTCAGGAAAGTAAGATCAACTTGAATGCAGCTTGTTTGAGTGGAGTATGAAATGCCAGTGATAATAGAAGATCACAAGCTTCAGACAGGGTTACAGGATTAGAGACCAGCTCCAGAGCCTAGACTGCCCACCACACATTGTGCAGGACTCTTGTCTGTGAGAACATGAGAATGTCACAATTATAAAACGAGACCGACAGAAAGGCTTTGGTTTCACTTGCAGGCGACAAGCCTGTGTGCATGCCTGAAACTTGTTTGCAGGGTCTCCAGCGTGACAAGTTTCAAAAGGGTCACATCTCAATGAGAGCAGCACGGTCATATCAAATCTTTGCTGTGTCAAAAATGAGCCAAAATCATAAGAGTGTACTTTGAATGTAATTATAAAGTGCTACACAAGTACATTTTTTTCCAAACATTTTAGAATTCTTCTTAAATTTTCCCATTGCAAAGATTCTTTGAAAAAAAAGTGAAAAGTACTTAAAGATTTTCTAGGGGTTAGTTCTGAAAGTATTTGGTGAATTTCGATCTGCTGGTGATGTGAAAAGAAACATCAGGGAATCACCAGAGTCAGTAGGATTCACCCTCTAGAACATGATGAGATTTGCCATAAAAAAACACAGATTTCTGTGTCAAACTCAGAACCAGCATAGGGAAAATACAAATGGTATCTTATAGACTAATGTCACTTCTATAATACCATATTTAGAAATGTATTTCAATCAAGGGAGTAGGAAGGAAGCTGGTTTTGTGAGTAAGAACACCAGTTTTAACAAGTTCCTTTCTTTGCCAGTGTCTTGTACTGGACACTCAGTCTGGAACAGGCTGTACCAGGGCTATTTGGTTTCATTTTATTTTGCCGGTTGGGAGGAGTGTAAATATGGATTTGGCATCAGATTTCCTGCCAAAATAGGGGAACGGGTTTCAGTTAATGATGTTTTATTACTAATCAATGGCCACAACAAGGTGATTTTGGAGGCAAATGATCTGGTCCAGCATCTTGGTAGAAAATACTGAATATTATTGAACAGACCCAGTTTCCATTTCCATTACACTTCTCACTTGAGATCAGACTATCTGACACTTAATAAAATAGTGGAAAGTAACTAAGCATAGTATAAAGTATATTTACTCAAGTACTACTTAAGTAAAGTTTTGGGGTACTGGTACTTTGCTTGAGTATTTCCTTTTTATGCCACTTTATACTTCCACTCAATGTTTACCTTACTACATTTTTTAACAGCTATAGTTAAGATTGTTTTATATAAAATGATCATCTTATAAAAAATGATGCATTTTTATAGATTAAAATACCTAAAAGCATATGAAGTAGTCCAAATTTTATGTTTACATATTAATGTATCAACAATAATCATCCAAAAATGTAATTATAAAACACTGATAGGGGATATTGTAATAAATACTTTTTATACATTTAGTTGCTAATACTTCTATACTTAAGTCTAATGTTGAATGCAGGACTTCCACATGCACTGGAGTATTTTTAGCTTGTCATTACATGTTTTCTTATCATCTGCTGATGTAATTTATTATTTTTATATGGGCTTATGTTTCTTTTATAGCTTGTCTTGCTGTTTTTTTCTGGCTTATGTGAAGCACTATATATCACCTTGTTGTTAGAAGGTGATTTATAAATAAATATGCCTTTTCACATTCAAATACTTTTTCCACCACTGGACATTATAAAACATGAAATACCTCCCTCTCATGTACTTACATGGAATAGGGGCCTTAAAAATGTCTGATTTAAGTCTGATGGAGACCAGTACACTGAGCAGGGGATACTGATACATTTCTGTCCGTTTTTCCATGTCAAGATATCCTCATATTCCAAAAATATTCAAGAGATATCAGAGATAAACACCCACGGTATTTAGAAATCTGAGAACATCTGAGGAGCTATTTATGTCACTGCCTCTGTGCAGATTTTTTTTCAGAGATTGAGTCTTATTCAGTTGGCAGCATCGGTTCCTACATGGAGCTGTGGGTTCTGTGGAGCAGCAATTTACATCACTGGCTCGGGTTTTAAATGGGTTGATATGACATTTAAGTTCAAAACTAAAATGAGCTTCTCCATGTCACCCAGTAAACACTGTACAGCAGGTAACAACAGAGATACAGCACATCTAAAAGGGGTGGGGGGGTAGTTCCTTGATAGCTATGTCTTACATAACCTAGAGTTCCTGCACATACTGCACCCTGAGAAGTCATATCTCATCCTTATAGATGGTGACAGGACAGCACAAAGCACGCCTGAACACTTCCAATAATAGCCACAACTAAAATAGACAGTCATCACATGAAATCAATAATGCCACTTAGATATGACAGTGCGCTGGCAGGCCACCCTCACATGGGGATTATCCCGACACTCACTCCTCACTTGGAGCTCACTCCTGGAGCTTTCACTTGGGGCATTTCCACAGCATAAAAAACTAATGTCAACAGCCAAATCCTGTCCTTTATGCCTGGAGAGTGCCCACGTTGAAAATATTTGATAACTCAGAGGTGCTACTTGAATCAAAAGGAGATAATCAAATCAAAATTAAGTTTCAAATAGACTGGGAAGAAGGCAGGGATCAGGTTGCCTCTCAACGAAAACACTGATGGGTAGCTAGTGCCATCCAGTGGCTGTGCAGTGAAATGGTTACTACGTTTAAAGAGATGAGTCCTCGCTTGGGAAGAGCATCCTAAAGATGGACTAAATTCTTCTCTACTATAATTTATAATAAATAAACGTTTGAGTTTTACACTTAACTAGTGTTACCATCTATTTGTATGTTGCTTTGTCTGGATGTGTGTGATTTTAACCTTTTCATTTATAATTTCTATTTTATTTTTTTTCTTTTAAATTGCAATGTTGTGTTTTTCTTATTGTAGCCTACTTTATTTTTTATTACTCATTTTATTTATTTATACGATCATGTTGTTGCTCCAGGAGATTTTTGTGTATTGTTTTTGATTACCACATACTATTACAAGTTATAATGCAGCTTAATACATCACATATTAGATTTCAGAATTTAAAATTTTCATTCTTTCTGTCTTAAATGTAGACATTGTTGTACTTGTCAAGGGTTCTCATTCCCAGTACTGGAAAGTAACTAAGTATATTTAATCAAGGAGTGTGGGAATTGTAATTTGAGTATTCAAAAATATCTACTTTAGGCTTCTACTCTGCTAGATTTCAGAGGCAAATATTGCACTCTACTACAATCATCAACAGCTGTAGTTACTACTTACTCTACAGATTAAATTTTTTTTCATTCAAAATGTATGATCACCTTTGAAATTATGATGCATTTGTTCCATGCAGAAATCTCTTAAAGCGACCCTGTATGTATATCAGAGCAGAAGAACACCCCAACATGTTTGCAGTGCAAAACAGTTCTGTTAAAGTATTTTTTGAGATCAGTTTCCTTTTTCTAAATTCTGTTGCAATGACACACCTCAGACTTCTTGTTTCAGGATGGTTAGTTTTTAGACAGGTTGATTTGAATTAATTATAGGCTGCCCCCCCCCACCTCGTAAGACTGGTTTTTGCCCTGTTAGAAACTGCACAACAACCTACCAGTACAGTAGTTAAAATACTAAAGTACCTCAACCAGCTACAACTGTAAAATGTTGTCAGTACTAATAACATAAAATCTGTATCACTATGAAACTGTCCCTTCTACAGTAGCTTTGATACTTTAAGTACATTTACCTGTTAATACATTTGCACTTTTACTTCAGATTTTTAACGCAGGACTTTTAACTTGTAATTTAATCTTCTGAACGATTAATTACTTCTACTTAGGTAAAGGATTTAAGTACCTCTTCCTCTACTGCTCATTCCCACTGTTCACATTTTCGAGCCATTGCAACATTGCAATTTATTTAATTTACAATTTTCATGACTAACCATGCAAAATGTTTTCAAATCAAACACCTTTATTGTAACAATTACAGTTTTTAACCAATGCCATTTGTTACTGTAGCAGGTATTAATACAAGATGATACAGGAAAAAAAGGAAGCTCTAGTGTGTATATGCCACTCAAATGCCACGATACGTTGTAATTAGGTTATTTGCCACATCATGTGACTACAAATAAGATCTCTGCAACCTAAATCCAGAATGGGAAAATTTAGATTCAACTGTGAAAATTAAAAACTTTAATAGGGCAAAGACTTGTTAAGAACAAATTTAAAAAGACGTTGCATGCACACATACAATAGAGTGCACTAAGCTACATTATGTTTCTATATGGCTATACAGTAAGCACAAATTATGACTTAAACCCAGACCATGGGAGGGTATTGGGTGCTCTAAAACTTGGACCAAGATTGTTGGTGGGCCTCATCTCCGGTCTGCAGAGAGATGAGACACAATAAGAGTTTAAGGGCAAAGAAAATATGCACAAATGGGAGCAGAGGCAGAGTGCTGGAGCAGACCACTTACTGTTGATTCAAGACTGTGTTTTTACCCCACACAAATGGGATAGCGGCATCATCAGCCTCTGCAAAACAAAACAGTTACCTTTACATGCATGGCACTGAAAATCAGTGTTCAAGTCTAGTTCAGAGTGCAGTGGTGAAAAAAAGAATATTGTGAGAATCTCTATAGATACTGTGCATTGAATCTTTCTCACTCACTGATTTTTACTTCTATAGATTGATAAAACTCTCGTGTCTGTTTTCTTAATATGCAGCAATAGATGCTTAGCTTAGCATAAAGACTAGAAACGAGGGGGAAACAGTAGGCATGCATACAAAAATCTAAGCACAAAAACAAGAAGTTGCGGTTAATAAACATACCTTTGTCCCAGTCCTCTGTCATGTTTGGGTTTACCCAGGTACTGACAGGGACCTGCCATTTCCAGTGTCCATTTGTGGTGCTAACTGTAAATGTAGCAGAATTCAAATTACCGTAAACGCATGTCGACTCTGAATGTGCAGGGTAAAGGAAGGGACAGTTAAGTGTGTCTCACCATCCTCAGAGTCCACAGATATTCTGTCCTCACAGGTCTCAGTGTGGTGGGTCAGCTCATGCTTGGGGACCAGGTGGCGTGCATTAAAAGGGCAGGTTTTCAGCTCACTGGCCAGTTGTGGATGATTCTGCATTAGTGGGAGACAAGTTCTTTGGTTAAACTCACAGTCAGTCAGAGTAGGCGCGGCACCCGTTTTTGTTAATGAGACTATTGCCTGTAATCTGCAAACTGTTGTTTACAGTTTTGCTGGTTGTTATTTATTTTAGATAAATACTTCTGACATGATAAACTTGTCAACTTATGTTTACATGGCCAAGAGTCAACTTTCACTCTTAACATGATATAAAGTTATAAACAAAGACAGTAAATACTCTATACATACACTCAGTTGCCAATATGTTACCAATACACCAGTCCTAAAATTATTCCTACCTTCAAACTGTTTGAGACGTAGGTGTCATTTTTGGAGGTTTATTATATATTTAGTCTTCCCTCCTTAATATAAATGATTTGAAATTATTAGAAGGTAGGATTTACCACAGGGCTGCTGTGTTTAGATTTAGCTGGGTGTAACCTAATAAACTGGCAGCTGATTGTAAAATAATGCACAAATGCCAGTGTAAGAGAAGACAGTTTCAATGAAGCTAAATTGTACTCTGATTCTATGTAAATCTGCAGTCTTTTCCCGTCCCCATTAATGTTAGTATTAGTTGCAATAATGGAAGTGTTTGACTCACCTTCCTGCACTTTATAAGGTGGTAAGGGAAGCGACAAGCCCGGATCTGGTGGTTCTTGTCAAAAGGGCACTGCAAAAGTTTGTCCGGGTCAGTGTTTCCTTTTTCTGCTTTAAAATCGGAGAAGAACAAACACATTCATCATCATCGTCATTATTATTATTTACTAAAACATATGATAATTTAAGCTGCTTCAGATTCGAAGGCATAGCTTTAGTTTTACCAGTTTCCTCCGCCAGCTGTGCTCTCTCACCAGCAGGAGTCCTGCATGGACCGCTAGTGCTTCCAAATCTGATGGTGGTCGTCATCTCTAGGCTGGGATTTACTGAGGGCACCCAAACTGGTCAGCTGGAAAGGTCAGTGACACAATTAGGGTTGGCCTGGAATTTAGACAATAGCACTGACACGTTTCTAGATGCACATGCAGCATCAAAAGCTGCAGAAAACCATGACAACCAATCAGATCATTACTCTGCAGGATTCTGTCCAAAGCTGCAGGTAATCCCACAGCTGTGCCGCATTTCCTGTCACATTAAAGTGCGTTTGCTTGCTGGTGCAGGGAAGATAATATGGTCTCCTTATTTCTCAAGGTTTTTAAATGGCTTTAGAGACAATTCACAAGAAAACAGGCTAAAAGAGTTCAGTGTTTTCAGGGTATTGGGAATAAAGAAGTCTTGATTCACCCTCTGGGGGGTTGTAGGGGTTGGACTCTAAAAACAGGGCCCTCTGCAAGCCGCCTCCAGCCTCTCAGTCTCCACACACTGGCTTTCTGCAGCTTAGTATGTTTCGCCTGTATGGTACCAACTTAGGCCCCAAGAACCAAATGCTTACATTTTAATCGCAGCTATATTTTAAGGCAGCTGCAGACAAATAAACGGTTGATTTGCTAGAAACATAAACTATCGATGAGTTAAGTCCAACTTTTTCCTAAAACCTGCGCAAAAAAAGTTGGCCCGCTGCCATGTTTGTTAGCAAAACTTGGCAAGTCGCCCAGCACTTAAAACGACTGACAATCGATATTATCTGGGAGCAAAACGCTATATTATGTCTTCGTGTGACAAAAGCCTTAAATGCATTGTGTAAAGAAGGTAGTATTACCGCGAAAAGCAAAGTTTTCTGAACCTTTGTTCTTGTCTGCCTCCAGGATGTTGGCTGCAAAGGAGTCAAATCAGCCTGTGACTCCGCCCCTGAGGCCTTTTACACCCGCGAATCACATGACCACCTCTTTGAATTAAAAACTGTTCAATTAAAACCTGATTGTAAAACATTAGTTACTATATAAGATACTCTATATGGAAGATAACGCATTACAGGTAGCACCAATGCTATGAAATGGTTTATACTTCCTGTTTCTAAAGTGGGCGTGGCCAAGTATTCAAGCTTAATATGTGATCAATAATACTTTTTTTTTCAGGATGTGATTTTTTTTACTTCATTTGGCCACTTTTTTTTTCATGTTTTTTCGTTTTTTTTTCATAGTGTAACTTTTTTTATTTTATTTAAACTGTTTATTTGATAATATCACTTTTTTATTTCATTATGTCAATTTTTATTTCACTTAAACCACGTTTAAATCAAATATACACTATAAAAATATTTGAATGTGAAATAGCATAAAATAAATGAGAAAACTTTCTGTGTTTTACATATACTCAAGCACAGGTAGCAAGGTAGCAAAATAAGAATAATAATGTTCATTTTATTTATTTATTTTTTAACTTTAATCATACATTTTATGCAGTCAACAATTGAAGACAATAATTGATAACTAAATTCGATTATGTAGAGCAAAATTATATGGAGTAAACTAAAGCTTGTGGCTTAATTTTGGGCTCTTGAGGTTTGTGCAGCTGTCAGCTTCGCTCGGTTGGTGATTACGGTAATTGCGGCTAACTACGGCTTTCCTGTATATTAGCGTCATTACGGTAACCGCGGTGCTGCCGCTGTCAAACATGGCGCTGTCCTGTCCGAGCCTGTGCAACCATTTGTCTTTGGTCCGCTTGTGCGGTCTCAGGACAAACAGGACAACATTTGGACTTTATTCTCCGTATATACACTGTCAGTCCAGGTATGTCTAAAACTTTATTCGCCTGTCCACGACTTGTCACGACTTTTCCTCGCATATCTCTTGAACCAGCGCTAAGCTAGCTGTCTGATAACAGCTTCAACCGGTTTTTGCGTTTGATAAGAAACATTTAATCAAATTAAGACAGTTGTTAACGCATAACCACCCGGTGTTTTTAGTCTTTAATATACCCAAACACCAGGGCCTTCTGGTGAAACTCAGATTTCTACGCATTCAATCAGCGTTAACCTGGTAACAAACACCGCTATTAATCTACATAAGCCCGGAAATAATGCACCTTTTTTTTAGTACAGTCATAAACGCGGTCTCCTTTGAAAGGTAGATGTTAAACCGAACAGCCAGAATTACTAAGCGAGATGCCAAAACAACGTTACAGAGGCACAATCATTGTAGAAATGTAAGTAAGTTGCCTCGTCTGTATTTTTGCCATAAAAAGGGCAATAAAATGGGAGTGTTAGTATCAGATCTATAACCACAAGTCTGAAAGGCTGTGGATTCTAAAATACTTCACACAGATAGAAACAGGGGACTTAGAGCTTTCAAACAATGTATAATTTATCATTGCTGTGGGAATATCTCGCTGTCATTGGGTTAATATGAACAGCTCATTGCTCACTACTTGCCTGAAAGCACATTTTAACTATATGATAAAATCTATATGATGATATCTTTTGTAGAAAATATGGAAGCTGGAAAGTTTGACTGAATTGAATGTACGCCATACCTCCTTTTCTTATTTATCAACACAGAATAAATGCATTCTTTCTTTTAACCAGTCTGGGTATTATACACTGTGTTTGGGACTGTGTGTTGTAACCAATGCCTGATGCATGTTTTTCTTTTAATGACTTAAATTATTCTTGTAAACCTCTTCTAATCTCTAGGTTGCCCCTGTGTAGACACTACTCGTCGTCCAAAGTTAGACGAGGTATTGGTCGATATGTCACCTCCAGGCTTCAGTGGGCAAATAGCAAATATGAAGGTTTCCTGCAAAAGAAATTTCCCCGCTTTTATCTGCTCTACCATACTTTTGTGGAAGGTAAAAACACTGTTCACTCACCTCAGAGATATCCAATACTCTATTGATCTATACTGTAGATTGTAAATGATTGGGGTTGTGTTAGAGATGTTGGGAACCGCTTTCTGATAGGCAACATAACATCGCTTATAAGCAATTAGTAAAAAAGGTTGTGCAAAAAGTCAAAAACATCTAATTTAATGAACACCTCCATGACTTGTCAACAGAAACTGAACGTTTTAAGCATCATAATAGAAGCCTTAATGGCAGAACTGTTGTATTAGGTTGTACAGGTGTACCCAATGAAGTGGCCACTGAGTTTATATAGCTGTGGAGTCCAGGCCCTCTTGTTTCAATGAGGAAATAAATGATCATGATGTTCATGCTGTATCCAAAGAGAGCGTACATGTGAATCACTCATCATCAATCAATACGGTAGAGTTTAAATTCTCAGCATTGTATGTTTCAAACATAATTTTCATGTGAATTCATTACAGTGGCGGAAATTAAACATTATTGTTATCATTGTGTCATTTCAGGATTCAAGCTACTGTTCCGAGATGCCAAAGATGTGAGGAGGATAAAAGCAAAGATGTCCTCTGGTGGGTTAAAGTTCCAGGATTTGCCCTACAGGGAGATGGAGAAACTCCGACAGGTGTGTCTCTTTACTGAATGAGCATCATGATGCATTATGATTTTGTAAAGATTTTTTGAGTGTTTACAGCTGAGTTGAGCTGTGTTTACATCCACTCCTGGTGTTATGGTAAATGAGTAAGAAGTTGGTAGTGGTCATATTCAAAATATTGTCACATTTACACCCTTGTATTTACTCAGAAATTAAAATATTTGTTTGTCTTAAGACAGATGATTAGATGATTGAGCAAATAAAAATGCTTTAAATTGTTGATCGGGTTGTAAAATTTCTCAAAACACTCTGAGCAGACTGTTGTTTTACTGAAGATGTATTTTGGTGCATTACTGCCACCTGTAGATCAGTGGAGAGGCGTGAAACCATCAGCAGAAATAAATAAACATCTATAGTGTTACCGTTGTGTGTGCATGTACGAGATGAACAAAATGATGACCCACTCATAGAAAAACACGAAGGATATCTTTTAAATTAAATAAGGAAAATTAATATTAAAACAGAAAATGGCAAATAAAGTGTCTGAGTAAAGAGTACTCAGGATTACCAAGCCATAATTAAACATTAAAAAGAAAACGAGCACAGAAAAAAAGCATTTTGATATTGTGAGAAGGCAATTTGAAAACATGAAAGATGAAAGTGAAATTTAAATTCCTGAAATGGAAAATAGAAAAGCTTAAACATACATGCTGAAATTGGGTAAAAGATGCTAGGAATAATATTTAAAAACTGTGCTTTTAGTGACACAATGCAACAGGCTTTATGGGAATTCGGGATCTGTTGAGACAGTAATAATTTCAATACATATTGTGTGGTGTGAGTTGAACAGAAGAGTTGTGTTTACCGTGGTCTTATTTGTTAGTGGCAATCACACCAAGGTATAATGATGCATTTTACAGTGGTTTTGATGTTTAAAAGTAGGAGGGAGAACGATACTTGTCCTCTGTGAGCGATTTCTCTTATTGGTTTGTCATTGTTTCACTTGAGGTGTTGAATGTTTATTATCTTGCAGCATCTTTACTTACCTGAGGTTTGTTTCACAGTTTCGCAGAGACATGATCAAAGGCATCCCGCTGGTGATGATATCTATCCCCCCCTTTGCCAACTACCTGGTTTTTGTCTTGATGTGAGTTACTTTGAAATAACCGTCTTCTCGTTTCAGTTGGCATCCTTTGATTCATACTCAGCAAAGCATTCTGAACTTATTGATAGCCTCTAATAATGTAATGTTCATTCATTCTCTTACTAATACATTGTTCCCTACAATGTATTGGATGTTCCTTCCTGTCCTGTCTCTGTTGATACATATTCTCCCATCACCCCATGTGTCACTCCTCTCTCTGCTGTCATCCCCATCTGTTCATTGCCAGGTACTTTTTCCCCCGCCAGCTCCTGATCCCTCACTTCTGGACTCCCCGGCAGCAGGTAGAGTTTCGGGGAGTGTACAATTCCCTCAGGGCTCGGCACCACTGGCCGGTGCTCAAAGGGCTCGAGTATACGAGCAGTCAGGTCAAAGACGGTCAGCTACAGAGTTGCCTAAAAGACCTGTGTGCTAAAGTAAGTGAAACTTTCAGAAACTTTTAATGATAGGAATACTGTAATATGATAAGAGTGCTTTTGCAGTGTCACTTTCTGTTTGTAAAATACATCAAATATTGCAGAAGATTTGCAGAAAAGATTTTCCTCATAACATTATTTTCTCTTTTTATATATTGACTTAATAAATTCCACTCTTCTTTGCAAATACGCTTGAACATGAATGTAATCTGACCTGACACTTGATCAAAATGCACTTCAGTAATGATGTCAACTGGAAAGATGTCAAACTACATTTCACAAAAACATACAAATTACAAAACATCAAGCCAATAACAGACTAAAAATAATGTTGGTTAGGTCATCATGATCAGATCTTTCTGATTTCTCTCATTCCAGAGACATACCAACTAGCTGACACACATTTCTCCATGCATATAAATAAAACAACTCACCTAATTCACTAATTTACTTACTAATCATTTGGGCCTTACAATGATAAACAACATATGTAATTTACACAAACCTGGGTTTACACAAACTGTAAATAGTAGAATGCAGGATGAACCTGTGTCCAGTGTGGCATGAAAGTGGAATGAGCTGCATTTTCAGGTCCAAAATGGAGAGACTCCTAAAGTGTCTGAAATCCTTGCTGTTCGAAGACTGTTTTCCGGACCCCCTCTGGGCATAAAGAGGATGAGCGTGGCTCACATGGTCAGTAAAACTCACATCCTGCACAAAGGGCCCTGTGAACCTTAACACCACTAGACTATCTCCTCTGTCTGTCCTCATGCTCAATCAGAGGCACATCAGCCCCCTGCTCTTCCTGACGCCTCGCCTCCCGGGTTTCCTGATCGGCCGGCGGCTGAACAGCCACGCCCTCGAGCTGCTGCAGCTGGACCGGGCCCTCAGCAGGCTGGGCCCTCACCAGCTCAATGACTCTGAACTCAAACAGGTCAGTCTTTCTGTGTATTCACCAGCAAAACATATGTATATATGAATGTGAACATAAAGACATAATGTTTTCCTCTTTCTAGGCTTGTTATGTAAGAGGGCTCAAATCTGATAGTCTTGGCATTAACCAGTGTCGTGAGTGGTTATCCCAGTGGCTTCAGGTGTCCTCCTCATTGAAAGGTATTTTCATTTTCATGTACAGGATTTGTGCAGTTTTGTGACTTCAGCCACAACCTGTTGGTGTGTCTGGTTTGTCTAAAGTTTAAAAGAATAGTTCAACATTTTGGGAAGTCTGCTTATTTGCTTTCTTGCTTGGAGGTAGATGAGAGGATTGAAACCACTCTCGCTTGTCTGTGAATGTTAGCGTCTTTTTGTCTGATCTGTCTGCAGGCTCTTGGAAGATGTTACACACAAGTCGGGTTATTGTGATGATCTGATTTTGGTGCAGGAGGTTGTTCAGTCCTTTTTGTGGAAAAATGTGACAAAGTAAAATAAATAATTCTACGCCATATTGTCCCTACTGATTATCCATTATCCTTTCATGTGTTGATTGTGAAACAGACATTAATATGTTATTTAAAAGGTCCTATATTTGTGGTAAATATGTTGATTTAACTAATAAATCAACATGGACCAGATGAGTGTCAGAAAATTGACTGAATTCAAAAATAATGTATTTATACATTTAACTAAAATGAACACTTTTCCGTTGAGATGAACTGGCTACAGGTCTGATCCTGCTGAATGAAAAAAGGACTGAACAGTCTCCTGCAGCAAAATCCAGTTTCACTCATAGTTTTGGATTCAGTTCACTTTAATGTTTTGGATATTTAATAAAATTCTATAACTGATGTGACTGTCAAACATTCAAAAGGGTTTTTAATACCTCCTAAGGCCTTTTTTGAGAGAAGTAAAATATGTAACTATTCCTTTGACTCTATCTGACACATCTGTTGTTTTAAAAATGTAATGTTATCTTTTGTTTAATTTTTTGCAGACTCAGAGGTGTCACTGCTTTTGCACAGCATGGTATTTCTCTCTGCCAACTACCCAACCGGTCTCAAATGGTCACGCTGACAGGAAGCCGGACACAGTCTGCTTTTGTGATTATGTTCACACTCATGCACTGGGCAGCACAACATCCTAAGAGTTGTCAACATCTCCTATTTTTTTTTTTTTTTTTTACCAAGGAAGAAACATGTTAAAACTGTTCTTGGCAAGATTTTTGGGTTTCAAAAGGGAAAAAAAAATTATCCACCCATAGCTCAAAGTGGGTCTGCCATAAAGATAACTGTCTTATTTATTCTACATACTGAAGTGTTGTCGTATTTGTAAATTAAAGTTCTTGTCTTGGTTATGAACATCTACTCATCTGAAGTGACAAAGACAAATACAAGTACATACACAGCAGAATTTCAATTGGAAAAATATCTCTGACTCTATTAAGTAGTGTTGGATTCTGTATTTTGGCTTAAAAATCTTGCTTTGTGCAGTGATTGACTGATTGTGATGCACTGAACTATATTAAGTGGTGATGTTGAGGTAATATTACGATTTGCCTGTTGCTGTATCTCAAGCTTATTACCATTTCAAGGCACAGACTTGTCATCTGTTTACTTCTAAGCTAACACAAATCATTACAAAGCTACAAAGACTGGAGGATTTTGTGAGGCAAAAGTTCAGGAGAACTTTCTGCTCTGTTAATATTTTTGCTTCAGGAATGGTACAATTGTTCTGACACATTCCATTCATAAAAATACAGATACAGAAGATGGCTCTTAATGTTTTTACATGTTCACATCAAACATGTACTGTATTTTCTCATACCTTACTGTGTGCTCTGCTCTTTTTTTTTTCTACTGTGGATAATGCTGGTCATGGCAAAATTGTATAGAACCCGTAAAGGAGGCATTTTATAGCCACAGCCTTGATCAGAGGAACTCATTCTGTCAAAATAAAGAATGACTGGTCAACATCAAGGAGCAGTAGATTATACAAAGGCTCCTAAAAAAGAGGCTGAGATGACTCAGCTGCAAAAACATCCAGGGCTTGATTGTGTGGTGAGTAGCTGAACTTGTTGTAGATGACTATCATCCTCTTAAATCTTTTTTGGGATGCAGCACAAGAGTTGCTGTCTGGAAAAAAATGCTATGATGGCACTTTACTTTGTTTACTTGATGTTTTCTTGCGTTGGAGGCCCAATGACATTAACTTATCCTGGTGAGACCACACACGAGCGCAACATTTAATTCAAGCTTTCTGCCTGCATCAGGGATTTTTCGAAGGGGAACTACACATCCCTTGTGCTGGTGTTTGGTGTTGTGAACTGTCAAGTAGGAAATGTCCTCAGTTTCCTGTGCCTTTCAAAAGAACTGGCACAACACATCTGAAATGTGAGTTGTAAAAGTTATATTCTGTTTATGAATCTTTTTCTAAAGAAATGAGATATTATTTGCTCCAGTTCGAATGTTGTGCTGCTGTGCCAATATTATATCCACTGTCATGGAACAGTTTGAAATAAATACTTATATGGTCCGTTTATTTTCCCAGTTTGTATTTACACTGACATCAATTCAGATGTAATTTAAAGTCTTTAATAAAAATAGAAACCGACAGCCAGCCTGGAACCAGCAAGAAATAAAAACTCAATGCCAAGACAGGTCCAAAAAGTCTCTACCAGAACAAGCAAATTAAAAGAATCCCTCGAAACCAACCAGAACATACATTGACAATTAAGTGAACATGAGTCTTTAGAACAGTTTGGACTCCTACACATGCACAGTATTGAAGCAGAGATATTGTTAACCTATGAAAACATAATTCAAAGTCAATACAAGGGAAAGTATATTGTTCTGTGCATTATATCTGAACTATAAGATGAACATATGTGAAGTTTCCAAATGAAGCCCCCAGTAAGCCTGACTTAAACAGCCAGCTCCTTCTCAGGTGTGAAGCTGAATCACATGACTTCGTAGCCACTGCGGATGCCTCTCATCAACAAGCAGGCGAACACAATGCCCATTATCTGGAAGGAAAGCGATCGCACACAGGGAGAAGACATTGACATTAGCATTTCAGAGAGATTAATTTTTCTTAACCTGCCTGCAGTTAAGTTTTTTTCTTGATGGACTATTTTGCTAAATATATTAATGTTTCATAAATGGCTCATAACACACTATAATGTAGTTAATGTAGTAATAAATGTGTTTGTCAACTTCCCGTGGCACCCCATAAGTGGAGGCTGGTGTGTAAACAAATAATGAATGACAACAGGTGTAATAACACAAAATATGTGACATTATAAAACCTGGCAAATCTGTAGTCATTATAGTGTGTTATAAATCAATTATCAAATGTTTGTGTAAAATGGTAAAATATAGCACAAATGTTAGAATAATATAGTATAGATTAAGATCAAACGTCAAAAGTAACATGATAAAATAAGTAGAGACACAAAACATAGTAACGCAAAAACACATTTACACCACTGAAAAAAACAATTTGATTATGTATTAGATTATTTTCTGATGCAACATGCCTTTATTTATTGATGTTACATACCTGCAGGAAAGCAATAACAAGAGCTGCAACTATCACCCACAGGATGTTTTTCTTCAGTAAAGCCTCCACAGCATCATGACACCCCTGCATCAGAAGCACAGAAAAGTGACAATCTGCACACTGACACACTTCTATCTTTTGAGACACTTTGCCTCAGGGTAAAACACTGACTTCTTTTTGAAAGCTTGTGTTTTGTTGACGTTCTCTTCGTTGTTTGAAGTTACGTTCATTTTATTTATATGACCCAAAATTACAAATCATACATTTGCCTAAAATGGCTTTACAGTGTGTACATCTTGCCTTCAACCCGCATATTTCCCAATATGCACAAAAGTATTGAAGTGGTAACTTTTCCCTTTGCCACACACTAAAGTTGCATGTTCAATGATGATGCAATATATAGAAATGACGCTAAAACGTTGTTGTTACATCAATAATATTTATGTTTTATGTGTTATATGGGCTGTAGAAGAGCACATATATTCCTTTTGTTTGCTAGTCATTTACAGACAAAGTAATGAATGTCATCCACTATAGTTTGGGGTCAGTTATGCAGAGAGGTATAAGGGGAAGCAGGACTGATGTGAGTGGTGAGACTGACAATGAGCTCTAAGAAAATAGAAAGCAAAGCAGAACTACAGAGTTGAGACATAGCTCTGTGTGGGTTTGTCAATATGCACAACCTCTCTCACTTCACACAAGACTGAAACCAGCCAGGACGAGGCAACGGCCGATATTAGGTAACCACAGATATACCAGTATTGATGTGTATGTCTGTCAACAAGTAAAAATAAAATGTAATACAGAAATCCAAAGAATAGACTGGAGGGAATTCAGAAAGGCTGTAGACATCTGTTCGAGAGTTTGTCCACCAGAGAGCAATGACAACTGTAAAACATCCCACAAATTTCTTTTTGATAAAAATAATTTAAAAGGTTACTTGTCAAAAATGTTGTGTCTATGTAAAAAAATGGATCTGATAACCACATTGATATCATGTGGGCCCCAGCACAGTCATTTGTTTCATTTATTTATTATTTTATGTGTTGATTAGTGTTTACTCACTGTTTACTGTTCACTCTGCTACAGCCACATCAGAGCTGTATAGGTTATTAATGTAAACCCAACGCTTCCTCTGTTGCTGCTTCACATTAAAATTGTTCAGCTGGTGAAACACAGTATGACTTTTTGTCTCCGAGGTTAGTGCTGACTGAGACTGTTCATCAAAAATGCATCTTTTGACAGATGCACCACCTGACCCTAACTCCTCAGCAACGTAACAAGATTAACTCTGCCCTACTTGCACTGCAGCATGAAATCCAGAAATAGTTGCTCATGGCATGATTGGAGAACACCAATTATTAACTAATTAATGACTTCTTTATTAAAACAACTTAAACGTGTTTGGCTGCACTGTAAACAGACACACTGTAGCTTTTCTCTTGTACTGTATTTCCCACACGGTTATTAAAACCACACTTGCTGTTAACAGCAGTAACCACAGGTGTTGCAAAATCAACAAAATCTTGAAATCTTGAAGATTATAGCTTCAGCTAAATCTCATATTCATCGACTTCACAACATTAGTCACTGGGGTTTTACCTCCTGGCGAACTTTGGAAGCGTCTGTCATGGCTCCAAGTCCACAGTTTGTAGTGACATTCAGACAGCATGAGTCAGGCACCGAGTTTCTGTCAGGTCTGTAGTTTCTCCAGTCAGCAGAACTGTTCACACCACAGCATTTCAACTGAAAGTGCAAAAGAGTCAAATGAAAAACATTTAATATGGACTCGCCATCTATCAGCCTGCACATGACCACTGTGAGAGGACATAACTTGTGTCAACAGATGGTGCAAAGAAAAACACTGTCGTGTCATGCCATGTCATATACGGCCGACCAACAGGATGCAGTGTTATATGAAGGTGTTGTCAGACTAAGTAAACAGTGAACAGGAGACTTTACAGTGAACTCACATCCTCCTGCATCTTATCCACGCCGGCTCTGAACTCAGCTGTGCTGTTGTTGTATTGGGAAATCATTTCAGTGAGGCTATCCTGGACGACAGTTGACAGCTAAACCGGAGACACAATATGGCAGCCAAAGTTAATCCAGACCTTCTGCAGGGCGTTACATAACACAAAAAACTTTGAATTTACACACTACTCACTTTGTTCCTGTAGATGTATCCAGCAATTGCTGCAGCAATCTCAACAATGATGATCAGTGAGAGGAGGATGGCAAACTGGAGGACAGCGAGAAATGAAAAATAGTTCAACCTTAAATACAACTCTAAGCTGCATTACACACGTTATACACGTGTTATTAATCAACTTCTACTCAAAATTCCAAACATAAAAGTTAATACAACTTTGATGTTGTTTTAAAACAAATACTGAGCTATATGAATTACCGTTGTGACCATGCAGTAGTTCTCTTTCCAGGCTCCACAGCAGCCGAAGAAGGCGATGAAGAAAATCACCACACCGATTCCGATAATGACGATGGGAGCTCCTGAGGCTGTTGCATCACGGATCATTAAGGTGTTGTGCAGAGCCACCTGAGCCAGGATTCCCACCACGATCAGTGCTAGACCGCATAACTGCGAGGAAAATAAAAAAAATAGTTTTAGTTCATTAGCTTCTGCATTTCTGCTCTTTTCACATCATACAGAACAGGTTTCATTTGATCATCTGGTAACACCATAAAAGAAAAAATAAAAGTTGAATTTTACTGTCATATTAACACCTAATTATGAAATTCATCAATTACTAATAGTTACTAAAAACTTACTGTAATGTTTATTTATTTATAACATTGAAACGTGTGACTTTGACAGTTGTCGATCTCGATTCATGTGATTTGAATTCCCTTCTTTAAAATTTCCAGAGGGAAAATTAATAAAAAAAATCAAGTGCCCAGATTTTACTGTTTATCCTTAGTAGATGTTTGGAATTAAAGCCTGTTTAGGATAAATCTAATTTGAGCAACATGATTAAAATCCAATGTCAGATCCAAAAGCAAATGGAGCACCATTTTTTAATGACTGGACAGCTCTGTGAGGCTGCGATAAGCTAAATGCTCAGTATGTAAACATGTCCACAATGATAATGCTAACACACTCATTTTAATTTAGCATGTTAACATCTTGACATTTGCTAATTGACAAAAAAATTAGGCTGATGGGATGTCATTGGTTTTGCAGGTAATTGGTATTGTCTAAAGTGAAATTTGAACCTGATGGTGATGCTATATGAAAAGTCAGGGGACAGTGTTGGTATCATAAACACATTGTCTGTATAACATGACCCTCCGGTTACTCCGGTTTCCTCCCACAGTCCCCAAATTGCCTGTAGGTGTGAATGTGAGCATGAATAGTTGTTTGTCTCTGTATGTCAGCCCTGTGATAGACTGGTGACCTGTCCAGGGTGTACCCCGCCCTCCCCCCATGTCAGCTGGTATTGGCTCCAGGCCCCCGCGACCTGGTTCGGATAAGAGGTACAGATAATGGATGGATGTATAACATGAATATCTAATACAAAACTTCCTGACAATCCATGAAATAATTGTCATGGTATTTGAGTCTGGACCAAAGTGGTGGTGGCAACAAGCTTTTTTTCTTTTAAATCGAACATCTTAAAGGCACTTCATGCATTGATCCCCTTGCTTTTAAGGCCCAAACCTTCTACACTAACACTTAACACCACAATGAAACCAAATGACAAAGCACTAATGAAGGAAGAGGGTTGCAACAGTCTTCACTTCCTGAATGCAGATGTAAAATGATCAGAAGATTAGCTGGAAAATTTATGTGTCACTGTTCTGGGTGGAGTGACAACAGCAGTTCATAAGGCCTTTTCCAAACATTGTGTGGGTGAACTGTTTGACCATGATTGTCTGGGATCAACTAGCTCCAAAGCAAACATCATAGAGCACTGGATATCCTTCACTTTGACTGCGCTTTATCAAACAGAGAGTTGGCAGTCCAGTCAGAGTAGACACAACTGTGGTGAGATTCAGTTTCCGTTTTAAGATGAAATAATTAATCAATACATTTACTGAGAGAGAAATAATCTGCCAGCATTTTGATATTTGTCACACAAAAAATGCAAAAAACATTTCCTAGTTCCTCCTTCTTATGAGTTAGGATTTTCTACAATTTTTGTCTGACATGACAGTAAACTTAAAATATCTGGTGACACACTATACGCCTCTTTAATAACAATGTAGTTCTTAAAAAAAAAACAACAGATAAATCAATAATGGCAGTAATCATCATGTGGCTCCATTGTATCTAAACATTTCTTACCCTCTTATTGGACATTAAACAACCCTACAAGGACTAACTCTGACAGCAGGAGGAAAACAAAACAAGAGAGAGTTGAAGTATGCATAGTGAACAACTCTCCTCACAACAGGATGAATTATAAAAAAGAAACTAACAAGTGAAAATGTACTGATTATGACCATGTTTTGTGTTTTTCAACACTTCCTTTCAACGTTTTTGCATTAATGTGTGTGTTCAAACAGACGCATACATGATGATACATCAATGACAGTGTGTGGACGTGTACATCACTGGTCATGTGATAGATGAAGACAGAACAGAGGAGTGGAAAAAAGCTGACCACAAGGCAGGAAGTGCTCGGGACATGTCATTGTGTGTGACTTCACTAGTGTTGCAATGAGTACAACATATTGACAAACAGACTTGCTTCAGTCTCACTAAAGTAACTTGGAACGTGCCTAAGACTTGAATGTACATGGAGATTTTCTGCTCATGGTCATTTGTTAAGTTCATAGACTTAATAAATAACCTTCAGGTTAGTTGATATTCAAAATAATCATTAGTTGCGATCCATCCCAACTCAAATAACTTTTGTTTGATTAACAGTTCAAGACCCTAAGTATTACTTATACTTTCATAGAAGACTGAAAACCAGCAAATACTCACATTTGAGAAACGAGTACTAACAGATTTTTGGCATTGTAACTTTAAAGAATTTCTTGAATGATAAATTGAGTTTTAAAATTGTTCCATATTAATTTTCTATTGATCTACTAATCAACAATTAGTTTCAGCTCTACTGATAAATAATAAAAAGATGAGGTCATAAACGTATATATGCTTCTGTGTAATCTGTGTCAGACTGACCTCATTTATTCATCTTTTTATCACCTATACTATAAATGTCACTCAGCAAAAACAAACAACCACAACCATTAAGTAGAACAGGATAAAGGCACCAGTTCATGTGAGAGTTATTATACAATATTCAGTGATAAGTCTGTCATATTTTTTCTTTCTGCATTCACTCTGACTCAGTTCTCTGTAGCAGTTTTTTCTTTACATCTATTAAAAGTATAGTTGAGTCACTGTACACAAATGAACAGAAGCCCCAGGAACAGCTCCGGGCCCAACTGGTCTTGCTACTCCTCAATGACTACAATTAAAAAAAAACAACATTTAAAGTAAAGATTAGCAGAAATACTCCTGTCAGGACAAAAACCTACGCATTTACACTGGAAGTCAGTAGACAAATGTCAGGTGACACATTATGAGCCCAGTTTGTTATGTTACCCGTGTTAAGCCCTCGCTGCAGCTGAAGACCTGCCCTTATTGGCACCACCAAAGTCAATATTTGAGCTTGAGTCAAATAGGAGGCTAATGGTTGACGCAGGAAAATATAAAGAAGTGAACGGAGCAGGCAAACAGCTCAATAAAGGTCACGTCAAACCCAAAATAGAACAGAACAAAATTCAATAAAACAGAGCGATAAAATAACGTGTTTAACCAGGTTGCTATTACATTTCTCCCTTTAGTTTGACTTTAATTTCTTGAGGAACGTGTAGGGCTGAAGTTTTAGTTGATTAATTGATAGTCAGAAAACTACCTGGCAACCATTTTGTTACACAATTACAAATGTAAGTAACTTTTTAATGCACAAAGCTGATCAATAAAATAACTAACAGATTAATCAATACGCTAAATTTACTATCAGTTTATACACCAGCCTTCACTTTTGGGGAAGTTACAGTTGTTGACAGATACACTGATAAACACATACATCTACTTCCAACTACATGACTGTGTGTTATAAACATGTATCAAATGTTTATATACTGCTTATGTTAACATCAATAATGAAAATAATGTTTAGATTAAGTGAGTAGTGGGAATAAATAATGGTGTACCACTTTAAATTTCCCTATTTAGCATTCATAGGCAATAATTTAATAAATTGTTTATAACACAGTATAATGTAGTTGTGTACAGATGTAAATAAGTGTACTTGTCAATAATTACTACTCCTCCTGTGAGCTCTCATCAGTGGGTGCTGGTGTATACTGTACATTAATTATTAGCACTTAAAATGCAATCATACTTGCTTGCAACTACATTACAGTGAGTTATAAACTATTAAATATTTATGCACTGCTTCTAAATCCTTAAGAGGGGGGTTAAAGTAAAGCATTACTATCAATAATGAAACCAATTATTTGTTGAGGACCAAAGAATATGCACTGCAAAGAGAGAATAAATACAGCTTTGTCATTTTGTACTTCCTCTTGGACTCTGTCAAATGCTTATCAGATTTTTTCTCAGTGCTGCAGTTTATTGTGCAAACACCACTGTCTAAAGCTGTAAGTGGCACTGTGTCAGTAAAAGATGGAGAGAAAAAAATGGAGAAAACACGTTGCTCTGGATGAGTCACATGATACTGTTACACTCTGAAATCTGGTCATAAGATTCACATTCCATCATCACCACCTCTCACTCCAAAGCCCTTAGACACACTATGAAGAAACTGCAAACAGGTTACAACCAGGAAACGCCATGTTTAGTCAAGGATACCTGCCACGAATGTTCTCATGTTCATGTTCCGCCATGCCTTCATTAATGCAATGTGAGGTGAACAAATGCAAAACAAACACGTGAGCTGGTCCACAAGTCTGCAGGGAGAACACATCAAGCTGGTATGTTATGGGCTGTGTGAGCATGTGTGTTCATCAGCTGATTTTACAGAGTGCATGTTAACCTTAAAGTAGGGTGACAAGGCCATAACCCATGCTCAAAGTCATGGGGCTGACGGATGGGAGAAATGTCACAAAACTAAAAGTGAAATTATTTCAGACTTCCTAAAGAGATAAGATGATTTATCTCAAGAAGGCAAAATCCACTGGAACACATAAACAGGCTTTAATTCCTCTTTGCTCCCTGGTTGCTGTCATTTTGGCAACCACAAGCCCCCATCACTTCTCTGTATCTTGAGTTTAGGTATGATCCAAGCCCACTCTGCTGCCTTTTCTCATTGTAGATGTATAAAGAAGTGGTTGGCTGACACTCACCCAGAAAATGAAGTTGAAGAAGAAAAGCAGGAACTTCACACATTTCATTCCCCCCTCTACACCCATGGCTGATGAGAATCAATTTCCTGGAGGAGAAAGAAAAAATGAAACAAACTGGTGTTATATTTTAATAACTTTCCCAAGGCAGAACTACTGTACAGGGACATTACATCAGCTGTAATATGAGCAGCAGCACAGTGGAAGATCTGACTCATTTTCAGACGCAAAGTGACCGGTACAAGATTTGAGCTACGACTTTTTATTCCCTACAAACATACGTAAATTCGTGTTAACACAACTCTGCCATTGTTTGACTAGATTTATTTAACGACTCAGGGCGATAACATATATCCATTACACATTAAAAGACTTATCAAAGTTTAAAGCCGCCAGTGACTTTGCTTTAACAATAAACAGGAATTCAAAATGGGTAGGGCTGCACTTCAAATCCATCAAACAGGAACAGGTCAAAGCATTAAAAACCCCCGCACAGGCTTTACAGCTCACCACATGGGCCATAAGGGACCAAAAGTGCGACAGATTTGAGGAGGAACCGAGCCCGTGGAGCCCGTGGAGCCCAGCCCCGGACCGTTAGTCACCGCTGTTAGCAACAATAGCAGCTTTGTCACCGGCCACATTACATTAACCGCAGCCACTTCTTTAATTGAATTTGTTAAGAGTTTTACGACTGAGTTAGTCTTAAATAAACACAAACAGACAAACCGTGCCTGTTCCTCCACCGGGGGCCGAGAACTGTTTTTGTTTTTTTTGTTGTTGTTTTTTTTCTCCGTCTACTTTGTTTGTTAAGAAATGCGTCGCTGGTTAAAAGCTAGCAAGGTTAGCAAAGGTTCACAAAATGTTAAAAACAAACAAAAAAAAAAAGTTCGACATATCGGGTGTTTTTTTTTTAAGGCCTACCTTTGTGGAGAAGTATGTAAAGCCCTGCGACGGGAGGCGAAGACAATGATATGCAGAAGATTTCGACAAACTTGTGCCGTCCACAGTCCCTCCCTTCCCCGCCTCCTCCTCCAAAACTTCTCCGTCTATTGACGGTAACCTCTTCTGCTGCCTTCAGGGTCTCCTCGTTAAACACGCAACTCTTGCCTGACGTCCTGGTTGTCGACGCAAGGTGTTGCACGGCGGTGTTTTTCGTGTGAACTTTGTGGTCCAGTTTTTGATAACATTGGTTTTATGGGGCCTCCACATGGCCTGGTTACCCCGTTGAAGGCTCCCAGGGCAGAAAATTTGCTGTGGGCCCCCAGGTGACTGAATATGTCCCCTTTCGCCTCCAGTGTCCCATTAGGTCCTGTGCACCCAGACCCCCTGTGCTGAGACTGTACCTAATATGTTTTAGTTTGTGCAAATTTGATAAAATACAACTTTATTTAGATAATATAAACTAAAATAACAAAGGTTTTTAAAATAGATTTTGATACAGGGTCCCTCATAGTCTCATAGTCTCATATGTGAAATTTTAATCTGCAAAACAACCAGTAACAATAGCTATCAGATAAATGCAAGGGAGTGAAAGTACAATACTACCCCTTAGATAAAGTGGAGTGGAAATGTAAAGTGGCAGAAAACAAAAGCAGGTGAGGAAAAAGTACCGCTATTCTTTCAAGATCTAGAAAAAAAAAAAACATCCATGTTTTTGTTTCCTCCTTGTCTTGATTACTGTAACTCACTGTTCACTACCCTGAATCTCTCTCCTGTGTCTTGGCTCCAGTTGGTCCAAATGCTAGACTGCTAACAAATACACACCCTACGTCACACATCACACCAGTGTTGGCAAATCTACATTGGTTAACCATAGAGTGATCTCTATGACCTATAAAGCATTACACAGGCGGGCCCCATCTCATTTTTCTGACCACTGTGAGATCACTGAGGCCTACTGACCAGTGCCTTCTTGCTGTCCCGAGATCTTAAAACTGTCTTCCCTTACTCATAAAAAAGGCCTTCTCAGTTAACAGTTTTAAGAAGCCCACCAGTTTCATATTTACTTGATGCACTGTTTTTTTGTGTATTTCTTAAATGTTTTACAGTACAGCACCTTGTAACCCAGGTTTCAAAAGATGTTCTATAAATAAAATTTACTTACTTACTTCCTTTCCTCAAAATTGTACTTCAGTACAGAACTTGAGTGAGGCTATTAAAAGAAAAAACTCTTTCACTGAAAAGGCATGTTATCACTGAATTGAATTACTGTTCACATAATACATGACAGGATATTAATGCTTTTAAATTAGTGAACAGTAATTTAACAACCATATTTGTTTTTTTGTTTGTTTTTTACATTATATGATATATTTATAGACTAAAATATGGCTCAGTTTGTCTCCACCTATTCCAAGTCTGAAAAAGGATATTTATTGAAAGTGATTCAAATTGTTGCATTGATAGGAGATGAAACATCATGTCAAAGGTTTGCCTGTAAAAAAAAAAAAAAACATCTCCTCAAATGTTTCCTCTTTTATGTACTGAGTAACATCCTCAGTCTGCTGAGTAACTGCCTTGAGCAACCTTTTCAAAGAAGCTGGGGCCTTTTTCAAAGCGGTTATGGGCAGAAATAAGATGATGAATTGATCGTGAATTGATATTGTGCTTTACTTTCAAGCCAGAAGTCCTATGGACAAAGTACAACGTCATGAGTATCCAAATGTGTTTCATGACCACAAATGATTGGTGTGTTACACTGAACAAAGTGAACTTGTTACTCAAGGTTATGGTCATGCGGTGAGAGTCACAAGTCTTTGCGAATGCTATGCAAGAATTTAGTATTGAGCAGTCACACTATTATGGTATAAACACTTTGTTCCATTTCCAATCAATCATCATTTCAGACAAAAAAAAAAAAAGAAAGTTGGGAAGGGAATTGTTTGTCAGAGCTATGTTCCTTTGATTCTTGATGCAATGCTCAGTGGAGACGCTGGACTGGCGCTGCATGTTTTCTCACATTACTGCTGTTAAGTGGACCAAATCGTCGACCTCAGCTGATTTTACTGGATAACAAGCGTACCAAAAAACAAACACCTGAGTGATCCACAGCCCAGATGATAAGCCTGATAACATCAGTTTGACATGGTCTACTGAAGCTCAGGAACTCAATTTGGTTTGTGTCAATGAAGAAATAAGATTTTCATTTGACAGGTTTATGAACAAGCGTTCTGGTTGGTTACTCTGACACATACAGTATCTCGAAACCTTTCATTACTAAGATTTACTTTTCCAGTTGTGATATGTATTATCTCCTTTAATTGTTTATTTTATTTTACTAGTTTATTCCACTCTTTATCTTTTGGTAGTGTTTTTTATTTTGTTTAACTTCCTTTACTTTTATGTGCCTAATTTTGTTTAACTGTACGACTGAAATGATTTAATCTTGATTTTACCACAAAGTACCTCATGATTTTATTTTGACTGGGTCTGTTTAAAGAGTTTGTTTGTGTTAGTGAGACATGAAGAACAAAAAGGTATTCCATGTATTTTGTTGATAACTAATGTAAAATTATTTAATTGCTTGCTAATTAAACAATACTACAAGGGAAAATTGATATGACAAATCAACAAACGGCACAGAGATTGCTCAATAGTCAGTAAATACCGTCATGTGTTCAGATCCCAACGTTTGGACATTATGATTTAAAATAAGTTTTATTCACCTTTGTTACATAGAACAAGGGGAGGCATACACTAACATTGGACCATGACGTGTCCCAGTAAGCCTTTCCAGTAAGCGTGCACAATACAAAAGCCCTGCACCTGGGACACAGTTTTCATTAAGCTTATCTAAGGTTACACTTGTGTTTTTCATGCATGTATGTAATGACATGTAAAAAAAAAAAAATCAGCTGTGAAAATGGTCTTACAGAGCTCCCAGTGTCCTCGCTGCCAGCTAGTGGTATAAGATTGTAAATGTAATTTATCTATTACTTCACTCTTAATTTTTCTTACCATGGAGGCTTATAATCTACTACTGGTCTTAATGCTTACACCCATCATGCTGTTTTTATAGGACTAATCTACTGGTAAACCTTTATTTAGCAAGAGTGGCTAATCCTTCAGCAGCTTCCACGTCTCTCCTTGTATTTACTTACTCCACCAATGTTAAACTACAGGTGCTCTTGTCTGCACCAAAGGTCAAAGCGTTTCCGTTTTGGCAGCACTATCTTGAGTTGAGTTACAAAAAACTTATTACAGTCACATTAAATGACTTTAAAACATAACATCACAGACACTTTACACTTGATTAATATGGGCAAATCCAGTGGTTTTAATATTTTTAAGGAAATTATGTGTTTGTAATATTGTGCTGTAATCTTTGTTAATAGGTTTTATTTCTGGTTTACATAATTGATTTAAAGAAATCATGAAATGTAAACTTCATATGCCAAAATGAGAACCTACAAACCACCCAGTACTTCAGGGAGCTGAAATGACTAGTTGATTAATTAATTAGTTGACTGACAAAAAGTTAACCAGCAACAATTTTGATTAATGTTGAGTTTTTAAATCAAAAAAGCCCAAATTTAACTTGTTCCAGCTTCTAATTCAATTCAATTCAATTCAATTTTATTGGTTTAGCGCCAAATCATAATATACATTATCTCGAGACACTTTACAGGGTAAGGCTGAGACCTTACTTTGTTACAGAGAAAAACCCAACAGTTCCCACAAAGAGCAAGCGCTCAGGGGGGAGGAAAAACTCCCTTTTAACAGGAAGAAACCTCCAACAGAACCGGGCTCAGGGTGGGGGGCTGTCTGCCTCGACCAGTTGGGTTTAGGAGGAGAAAAAGGGGGGGTGGGGGGAGGTCTTTTTTTTTAGTTTTCATTGATTGTAAACTGAACATAATTTGGATTTTTGACTGTTAATCAGATAAAAACAGTGATCTGAATATGTCTTAACTTGGTCTTCAGATCATAATGGTGGTGTTTTCACTATTTTCTTACATTTTATAGACTTAACAATCAATCAATAATTTAATGAACTACATGTCTGATGTATTAATGATATTAATATTAATATATTTTTGTACTTCTGTGATGGAATAATATCACCTTGCTCAAGGTTTATTGTCTGTTAATAACTTGACACAGAAAAATGGGAGCAATTTCAGAAAATATAACTTTAAAACCAATGAACTTAGGACAAACTAAAACAGTTAAGTCCTAAAACTAGATTTTGACAAATTAATCAAACCCAAATGATATGGTATAAACCTGGGTCTTGGCTTCCTGGGCTGCTCGGACTCTATGTTGTAATCTCTCCTGAAATTAGTCATCTCTTGTGAAATTTGCCATTGTCACACAGGATCTCAAGTGGGAGCTGAACATCAGCTCCCTCATCAAGAAAGCCCAGCAGAGGATGTACTTCCTGCGGCAGCTGAAGAAGTTCAATCTGCCAAGGACAGTGATGGTGAACTTCTACACTGCCATTATCAGGTCCATCCTCACCTCCTCCATCACCATCTGGTACGCTGCTGCCACTGCCAAGGACAGGAACAGACTGCGACGCATCTGCTGAGAGGGCGGCAGGCTGCAATCTACCATCCCTCCAGGACCTGTTTGTCTCCAGGACCCTGAAGTGTGCAGGGAAGATTGCAGCTGACCCCTCCCAAGCCAGACACAAACTCTTTGAGTCACTCCCCTCTGGCAGGAGGCTGCGGTCCATCAGGACCAAAACCTCTTGCCACAGGAACAGCTTCTTCCCATCTGCTCTTGGCTTTATCAACAAGGCTGGAGACCCTCACTGTCTCTGACCCCTCCACTCCCCCGCAGAACTACTGCACATTTCTCTGTTATTTTGCACAGTGTGCATATTTATATTGCAGTATATTCATAGTTTCTTTTCACATCTTTATTGTTAATATTTTATTTTATTTCATTGTTAAATTCTTCTATTTATAGTTAAGTGTTCCGACCTTGCAATACTTGCTTGTTCTCATCTTTGTTTATATTCTTTTTCCTTCTTTCTATGTTTACTGTTTTTGCACCAAAAACACCAAAGCAAATTCCTTGTACGTGAAAACCTATCAGGCAATAAAAACAGATTGTGATTCTGATTCTGATCAGGAAATGTTTTAAACCAACTAAAACATGTAGCGATGTTGAATGTACACTCGTATTGACGACATCCAATGTGGTGTTGTGATTGGCTGAACGGCCTGTCACTCAACCGGGAGCCCAGAGGAGGAAGGGGCGGGTCCAGACGTAAGAGGAGGGATATGGTGCTCTCATCATGGCGGGATGCATGAAAATGATAAACGGTTACAAGTCTTCAACTGCTAATTTATTGGTTTTCATGGTGCTGCTTATCTGTTTACCCCAAACCTCGCTCCAGGATACGGGTAAGAGACAATGTTACGGCGTAATAACGGAGACTTTCATTTACATGATACGTATTTTTAATAAGTATCGTTGCTCAGGCTAAGTCAGGCTAGCTTGGTTTTGGTCTTTGCTGCAGTTAAGCAGAAGTTAGATTAAGTTAAGGTACTTTATATACCCTCATAGCCTGGTTACTGCTGGCAGCCCTCTGATTGTTGATTCTGTATAAAGGAGAAACGCATTGTCATTTGACCATGTTATTTATTTAGCTTTTTATTTTGTTGTAGATTTGTTGAGCACAAATATGTTCGAGTTTACGATCCGCCCTTTTGTTATTCTTCACGTACTTATAATAAAACACCTCCTCAGTGATCAGAAACGTGTTAACATACAAGCCAAAGCTACTGCAGTCTAATACCTATTGCAGGACCGGTGTATTAGGCTGCATTAGCTTTAGCTAGGTGTTCCTAATAAGCTGACAAGTGGGTGTATGTGCAGCTACAGCTGCTTGCAGGATATTACCTGAATGTGAAGGGAGCAACCAGGGGGTGGTGTCAGTTTTGGCAGTCTTTACTGAGACTGTCAGCTGATATTTGGGTCCTGTATGAATTGAGTTATTGGGTCAATGTAATCTTGAGGAAATCAAAAAGTTTCAGGAAAGTTTGTTGTAAACACAGCAAACTGCACTGTGTATGACAAGTTAGGGAGATATGTGTTGTCTGCAAAAGTTTGGCCACCCCTCCCATTATCATATGGTTTCTGTAGCAAGTTAAATAGGCAATATTCATTATTCTTAGTACAGTTTTGTTTGGACACCACATTACATATTCTGTTGTTGTAGATAGGCCATCTTTGAAAGTAACATGTGATGCAGTCTCAGTGTTGCATGTCTCTGTTTATCAAACCTAGGTAACAAACATCCAGTAATTGATCTGCTGGATGGAGAGCAGTATGTTATGTCAGGACCCAACCGGTTCTGTTACAAAAACCCCATCGTACCAAGCTGGAGGCAAACATGGACAAGGATTCAGGTAAGTTACATGAATGGCGCCTAGCCAAACAGTTTTAAAGTTTCAACAGTTTTCATTAACTCCCGTCACAGTTCCTTAAGATGAAACCCAGTTGATTAGGTCTATTATAACGGAAGATTTCTCACAGGTCAAAGTGTGGAGTTCAAACGTGTTCAAGGTGGAAACTGTGGAAGGTGAGGAGGAGCTGCAGGAGCTGGAGCGCTTCAGTTTCTGGGGCTGGTTTCAGAGCTTGCTACGTGAGCGGCGCAATGAAACCATGATTAACATCAGCCTGTTCAGCAAGAAGACATGCTTCAAGATTGATCCCAGTGAAAGAACTCAGTACACTGTGAAGCCCCTTCGCAGTAAGTGGAAGACAATATCACTGGCAGATATTCCATGGCTAATATGCTGATACATTACTGTTTTTTTTTTTGTTTGTTTGTTTTTTGCAGAGTTTGATATTTATCTGTTTTTGGTTTTCCTCTCTGGGGCGTTGTTGTTTATCTTTGCAGACTCACTCAGCAGGTAATTTTTCTTGTCTACTTGTTGGGATTTTACATGATCATTATTTTGTGTTATTAAATATTATTCTCTTTCACACGAAGGAGTCAGGTTTTCTTCTACTCTGCTGGTATGAGCACAGGCATGATTGCCTCTCTCATCATCCTCTTCTTCATTTTGGCACGGTTTTTGCCAAAGGTAAGGTTGCTTCATTGTCTTCAAATATCTACGACTTTACAGGTTAAATCACTCTGGTCTCTTAATTATCTTAATTACTCTGTGTTTGTTGCTTCCACAGAAAAGCCCTTTTTATGTGTTGATCGTTGGTGGTTGGTCGTTCTCTGTGTACGCCATCCAGCTTGTCTGCAGGAACCTCAACATAATTCTGAGAGAACACTGGCACATGGCATTAGGTACAGACTTGTCACACACTCTAACTTTATATAGATAGTGACTTCATGGAGTTGGAAACATCAGACCAAAGCAATGCCCTTAATGTTAAAAAAAAATCTGTATAGCCATTTTAAGATCCTTTTCTTGTCCGACCATTTTTTTTTGTTAATCGAGTAATAATATGTCTTGATCTGAGATCTAAGATATCAGTAATTAGTAAAATATGGCCATTATAATTTCCTACAGATCAAGGTGACACCATTAAATGCTTGTATGTGACAAAGAAAAGCACCAAATCCTCACATTGGAGAAACTAGAAACAGCAAATATTTGGCATTTTTGCTTAGGGATTATTTGATCATCAAAATAGTTGCCAATTAATTTTCTGCCCATTGACCAACACATTTCTTCACTAATTGTTTCAGATCTGCTTTAGTATCTATGGTTAAGTCTACAGACAGCACTTTATCTGATTTGAATCACCAGAAGACATACAGTACATGTGACAGGCTGCAGGCCAGAAAAAACATGTGTAAAACATTTATTGTCACTCTGGATCTTTTACAGAGGCTGTAAATAGCTTTTCAAAGTCAGCATGCAGGCTTTGTGTTGCACAGTTCTCCATCAGGTTAGTTTCTTTAACCTTCTGTTTCTCTTTCTTCTTTTATTTTCAGGTTATGTAGCGGTGGTGGGATTCATCAGTTTTGCAGTCTGTTACCGTTACGGTCCTCTGGTGGACAAGAAGAGCATTAACATCTTGTCATGGACGCTGCAGCTGTTTGGCCTGCTCCTGATTTACTTAGGAATTCAAATCCAGCAAGTTGCATTCGCTATCATCTTGGCAGCTTTGGTCTCCAAAAATCTGGAGTACCCAGTCTCTATGGTAGTCATAGCATGGAGGTGGGTGTTTTAAAGCTGTCAGAAGGTGGCGTAAGAGCACTGTACTAAATTAAACAGAAAATCCTCTCAGTTCATGTGGTGTTCTGACTCTTATTGTATGCACAAGAGTTTTTGATGAATGCACAAAATTTTTAAAGATAATTTTTGCTATATTATAAGAGTCATTTGTTTTCTTCTTATGTCAGCCTCTTACGTTTATCCATTTTATATTGCATTTCCGTTATATACAGTTCATATGATTTGAACTTTTTTGAGTGCTTGCTGTGTTGTGCAGGAAAATCAGACCGTTTGTTCACTGGAAGCCAGAGCCACGTCGCCTGTTGACTGAGGAGGAGTATCAGAAGGAGGGGGAGGAAGAGACTCGGCGTGCACTGGAAGAGCTGAGGAAGTACTGTAACAGCCCCGAGTTCAGCCCGTGGAAAGCAGTGTCAAGGCTTCAGTCCCCGAAGAGGTGCCTGTTTTTTTTTTTTTGTTTTTTCCGTATACTTATAATTTGTCAAGTGTTAAAGACACATTATGTGTTTAACACATGGTTTAAGCTCAGTTAAGTCCAGCCTTGGTTTAACAGGAATAGAGAGAGACTGTTGATGTTCATATATGCTTACATTGGAGGCTGGCTAATAAGTCACTAGACTATTAACAACAACAACAAAAATTTACTCCACTGGGACTGATTGGGTCAAGGGTTAATCTGTTACTGAAAAACAAAAACTGATTTTAAAATAAAAAGGAAAAAGATTGTGATTTGATCACAAATTTCTTAATAAATAAAGTACTAGTACTTTATTGATTCTATTTTATTTATTAGCAGTGTGACTGACTTTTGGGGACTGAGATCAGGTGGAATCAAATATCTTTACACTGACTGATTGTAAGTTTCATGTGTACGTTTTTTGTCAAAGTACATGGATATGATTTTAAACAAAAAACAACATAACTTTTGCCAAGATATTTCACCAGAAACCAAAAATGTCAGCCTCATGGTGGCACTAGAGGAAAAGTCAGAGATCACCAAAGTGAAAACAATTCATGATCAAACAGTAAGGTCACATTCTTTCATGGAAGTGTAGCCAAACCTGTGTATGTGTAATATGTATATGTTTATATTTAACATGTTACACAAAACTGATATGGTCTCTATAATCCACAGGTTTGCTGATTTTATTGAAGGATCACCTCACTTGATGTCAAACGAGGTGTCTGTCCACGCGCAGGAATACGGCTTTGGGGGATCGTTTTTTGAGGATGAATTTTTTGACACTGACGACGAGGAAGAAGACATGATGCCTATGGTGAAACCAGAGTGAGAGAGCGCACTGTTGGAGATGTATAAAAAAATAGAAACAATTCTTATTATCGCCTTTCAGAAAGGTGGTCAGAGAACAGCTCTCCACGGCTTCTGTGCAAACGTCCAGACTGACTGGGGGATCTACTGTGGAGGAAGGTTTAAAAGACAAAACTGGATTCTCATTCTCAATGATTACTTCCATTTTCTATTCATCATTTGGGTTTAACAAAAAGTCACTGGTGATCACAGGCAGAACACTGAGGTCAGATCTGTTATCAACAAAAAAACCTCTATGTAATGTAGTTTCAAAGACTGAAACACTGAAGCCAGATCTCTTCTTATGGCTTATGTTAAAATTGAGTTTACAATTTAAATGATAAACTGTTTAAATGTGCTGAAACTCAGTGCTTAAGACAGTTAGAGGTCAAAGCAGGTCAACTTTTCCTGGGTGATGGTAGGTTGGAGTTGTCTTTAGTGATAGCTTAGAAAGGTTTTATTTAAAAAAAAAAAAACAACCAACAACTTGTGTTTGCAGCCATTAGGCTCTAAATGGGCTCACTGTAATGAGAGTGTCCAGATGATGGATATATACATCACTGTCATAAGTTCTCACCTCTCTGAACAGCAGTATGATAATGGTGGTCGGCATTATTCCTGCTTTTGCTCGGGGAAAAAACATTTGGTCCTGTTTGTGTTTTCACAATTTCCATTCATTTTAATTGAGGTTAACCAGTGGAGGTGTCCCAAAGTATTTTGAATAAAAAAAATGATTTTGAGCTCTTACATGCTTGTATTGGGGTCATTGTATAAAACTGTCAGGACTAAAAGGTTGGTTAAGTGTATAATGAACTAAAGTAGGATTCTTTCAATGGTGGAAAGTAATTACATTTGTTCAAATACTGCAGTTAAGTACAATTTTGAGATACTCGTACTTAAGTATTTCCATTTTACTACAACTCTGCATTTAACAGGCAAATGATGTAATTTTTACTTCTCAATGTTTATCTGTCAGCTATAGATATTTTGAAGATCAAGGTTCCACATTTACATTTTGATGAGATTTGATAAGTTATGAGTACTTTTACGTTTGTTTTGATATTTTAAATACATTTTGCTGTTTATTCTGTATATGTGCTATAGTAAGGTATTGAATGCAGGACTTTAACTTGTAGCAGAGTTTTTTATTTGGAGGAATTGGTACTTTTATTAACATACAAAAAATTTAATATCTCATACACAGCAAGATTTTTTACTGTTTTGCTGTATACTGTTTACATTTATGGCTGCAAAATATTACTTCAATTTCCTATTAATCATGTATTCTATAAAATACCAAAAAAACAAAAACTGAAAGGGTCCCACAGTCAGCCTTGGCATCTTCAAATCATTAGCTTTTTTCAAACAATGTCCAAAAAACTGGACAATGGCCTGATGGAAAAATACTGTTATATTTGAAGTACAATGTTACAAAACAGAAAAACAGCAAATCCTTGCATTTAAAAAGCAGAATAGCAACTTATGGGCATTTTTGCATGGGCGGATTGCATGAGAGAATTGTGTCATTAATCACTTCACCTGGGCGGGGGGGATTTCTACTTCACGAACAGCAGAGGGCTGAACTGTATCAAACACAGCACCTCCAGAAGTTGTGTTTGATTATTACTACCACGGTAAATGCATTGAATCTGCATGTTTGAGAAATGAATCACTCAAGCATTATGAATGACATCTTTTGTTATCTAATTCCAAGCAAGGTAGCATTTTACTTTGAAAACCCCAGGTCCAGCAGGTAGCTTTTTATTCTGGGCCTCTTTTAATTCTCAAATCTTCTGTTTAAATGTAACTTAATTTCTAAGAAGTCTCAGGAAGCTCTACCATCTGTGACAAAGTAGAAATTTCTGACCTTTCTCATATCTGCAAATAACCTCTAATATGTCAAATGGTATCTTAAGTTAAAATTAAAACCGTGATGATTGATGACGGCATTCACTTGAATTGCATGTGCCATACTCTGAGTCATATGTCCTGTGCACAGCATGTCCTCAGTTTAAAATATACTAGACCTCATCAAAATTTACTTACATTACATTCACTTAGAAGTGGAAGCAGAACTGGGAAAAACTGCAGTGGATGGCCTAATTTGCTGTTTGTGTGAGATAGCGTTATCTTAAATCAGGCAGCTCTCAGTATATCTTGGAGAAAAAAAACATTGTGTTCATCCTCTCAAGTTTCACTGAGCCATATCTGGTGTCTCAGGACATTGCGACATTTAGCCCAACTGTCCTCTGCATCCCATCTCTGACATCTTTACATTAAATGTTGCATTGGTTTCGTACTCGATTACATAACATGCTTGAAAGAGCTGATTAAGCTTGCATTATTTGCATACGTTTCCCAGGCTCAGGTTGGCATATACAATAGTGTAGTCACATTCACATGCCATTGCATTTCCTGTGTGCTACTTCCCCAAAACACACGTCACTAATATGGAAACCTCATTGCAATGCAAACAGGACCACATTGCTTTAGGAAGGGGGGTAATCCCTTGGCCATATGAGCATATTGCAAACACTGTGACACCCCCCCTCCCACTCCACACACATTGTGGCTTCATGTAAAGTGTCTGGACTTCCCCAGTGCTTACAAACTAGCCCACAACTGATCAATTGATTCTTTTAACCTCCGCAAAAAAGGATTTTGGCAGTTTTCCTACTTGAGCGTGTGAAATAAAGATAAGGCAACCACGTGTGCATATCATGTTGCTGTCGCTGCTCATTTTATAAACAGGAAAAGACATCCAGCTTTTGAATCAAACAGCAAATTACATAATTATGTGTATCATAGCAAAACAAAGACTGCAGTGTTTAGTGTAGGCGTGTATAAGCATGCTGCAAGTAAATCCTTCATCGTAGATCAAGAAAAAAGCATGAAAAAAAAAAGAGGAAATTTGAAACTATCATTCAGAACCTGGCAACCAGACACTCACAGCTGTATTGTAACAGACAAGCTGTGATGGACTAACAAATATACATCACAATCAAAAGCAGTGCAGTTAAATTAAAGTGTCTGGCTTTTGACAAATGTACATCAGAAATGTCAGTAAAGAAGAAAATTACTTTCAGCAGCGGTGCATTTACTTTTCTTTCAGGCTGCAAGAGGCAGCGCAAACTGCAACTTCAATATATTACTCCACACAGTCTGTACAGTCAAGACAAATCAAACTGGATCTCTCCTCCTCAAACTCTAAACATAAAAAAGTTCAGCAGAAACAAACAAAAAAGTAGTCCAGTGTTGGTTAAAATCCAGTGTCCAGTCAGTTCTGTCAGTATTTGTTGATCCCAAATATCCGAACTCCGTGAAACTGAGGCAACTTTGGGAGGAGGACACTAAGGAGGGAGCTTGTGTTGATCAGGAAATGTGTGGGATCATATTTTGTGTAGAAACTGGCAAGAATATACCTGCAGAGAGAGGAGAATATTGTAAATGTAGCACCAATACACCTGGATCACAGTTATGGTAAAGCTTTCACACCAAAAAGACACGTGACAAACACTGAAGATCAAGTATGTAAACATCAGTGAAAATACAGTCCACCAATCCAAGTAACATCTCAGAGATTGAGGTTTTATTCTGCAGGGTTTTTATTCTGCATGGTAAATGTACAGCATTGTATCACTTCCTGTGACAGCTCTCTGAATTTACTGGTGACTTTAAGAAATGAGGAAATCTTTCTGCACTCAGCTGCTCTGGTCGAGCACTGGAGCTGACAGTAGCAGGAACATGAGGTCAAGCCTTCCATCGTGAAACGTCTGCAGATTAAGTCAATCATTTTATGAATGTGTAAAACATTGTGCAATTTATTTCACTCAGCAGTTCAACAGCGTGAGACAAAGTCAAGTGTATTGCAACTATCGACAGCTACACTAGTGGCTCTGTGAGGCTAATGCTAGCATGGCAATGTGATCTCAAAAATAATGAAAACACACTGATGTTTAGCAGGTGCAATGTTTACCATCTTCATCATTTTACTTTAGCATGCTGGCATGCTATAGTAAAATGATAGTTTTGCAGGTATTTAGTCAAAAATCTAAATATTGGAGGAATCAAAAATTTGACCTGATGATGCTAGAGAAAACATGAGAGAATCACCAAAGTCATTAAGATGAATTTTCTGGGACATATAGCATTAGCACAACATCGTGCTGTATGAAACCATCAAGTTAATATTTAAGGATTCTTGTTTTAAAAACAATTAATAGTGAGCTGGAAACAGCATTCACAAATTCACAAAGCTAACATTAGCAACGGTTGTGGTGAAATCAATGGTCACTGGTTAGAAATGAGAAGCCTGCTTTTATCTGTCACTGTCAAAAAGTGAGTCAAGACAGACCCATTCCAGCCAACTGTTCACACATTTAACCACATACTACATCATAATGAAAGTGAATCTGCAAACTTTAAACATAAACACCAAACACACTTACAGAACAATGGGTGAGATGGTGAGGAATTTGCGCGAAGATGTGAATTGGACCCCGTAGTCCATCTGTTCCCAGTGTGTGAGAAGACGAGCTTTCCCTTGGTCTGGTGTCTCGAAAGGCGTGCCCTTCACTGTGTGTAGAAACAGGTACATCACCTGCAGAGGAGAAACACGAACGCTGCCTCAAAGAGCTGCTCCAAACAAACAGAATGGAAGCTTTTTACCAAATTCTCTATATCAACAGCTGCAAAGATGGAGCATTTACATGTTGGCGAAGGCGATTCAATAATAATAAAAAATATGTTTTTTGGTGGCTTTTTAAGTTTCCCAAGTGGTAGTAAGAAAACAGTGCTGGGACAGTGTTATTGTTATTCAGTGCACGTGCTCACGTTTTTACATCATTTTAACTGACCAGGTTGTGGATGACATTAGTGAGGGTCCAGACAAGCGGCACCGTGAAGAAAGGTATGCTGAGCAGGACGACATGCAAGACAACGGTCAGGAGCAGGTAGGTGAGCCAAATCCCCCTGCTGTTCATCACCCGCGTGTTGGGGTTCACCTCGCTGTGAGCTACGCCCACATTCATCTTGAATACAGAAAGACACAGTGTAAGAGTTCAGGAGGTTGAAAACAAAGCTCTGCAGTTTCGAGAAGCACCTGCAGACGTTTCATTCCCTGGTGATGTTTGATATCCAGCTTCTAAAACATGGTAGCGAGCAGGCTAAAAATTAAACCTTCAGCTGTGTGTGGACGAGCTGAACAACTGTGATACTCGGGTTAAGTTATTTATCTAGCAAAAATGCCAAATATTTACAAATTCCAGCTTTTCAAATGTGAACATTACTTTCTATCACTGACTATCATTTAACATTTTGAGGTTTGGGGCTGTTGGACAAACATAACTCAATTTAAAGCAGAGCTGCAACAGTTAGTTGATTGATTGATTGACAAAATTAATTGGTATCATTTAAAACGTTCTGATTCTGGTCTCTGCAATGTTTCAATTTTCTGTTTTTTCTGTTTTATATCATTGTAAACAGTGTAATATTTTTGGCTTTAGACTGTTCATTGGATAAAAAAAAAGATGTGAAGAGGTCACTCTGGACGCAGATTTTAAACTATTTTCTGACATCTATGTAAAGCAAATGATTAATCAAGAAAACAATGGGTAAATCGATTGATAATGAAAATAATCATTGGTTGCAGCCTTAATTTGAAGACCTTGTGCTCTGGGAACCTGTGATAGATATTTGTCACTATTTTTACATTTTAAAGCGTAGGCCAGTTTTGTTCAATAAGGGGGGCAACATACTTATACAGGCATGGTGGAGATGCGGCCCTTTTTCTTGTCAATATTTTTGTTTTTTTAATTTTGTGGGGGAAAAAAATGCAAAAAAATACTGCAAAGGTTTGGTGTAGACTGTGAAAGGTAATGTTTGTCAATTGGGGCCCAAATATTTTTGTTGGTAGGCCGGATTCGGCACATATAAAGCACCGCTGATGTTAACGATTAATCGAAAAAAAGCGCATCTTCATAACAACTCTGAGGTCATGACTCCGCCCGCCTGAGCTGCTCGGTGCGGTCAAACAAGCGCTTCCTTTAACATCACTCAGCGACATCTAGCCGCAACATTGAGTTACTAGTCCGAACAAAAAGACAGTTAGGAAGTAGAATTAAAGTTAAATCGTGATATATTCTTCTATGAAATGACAATAACTGTTCACACAATGCCCCCGGTTTTTAACCTTAGCCTCGCAGTTAACGTTAGCTAACATAACGTTCCCCAGCTAGCTAACAGTTGCTATCCACAGGTTGATATGCTAACGATACTTCAAAGTTGACCACGGCGTAGCGGTTCCACACGACAAGTTAATACTGACGGGGTGAAAAGCTTCTTTTAAATTGTGAGTAATCTATCCGGCCCTTGTGGCATTTAGAGGTTTAAAACTTTACATTTCAACGGAGCACACTGTACCTTCCAGCGTTGTCGTAGCTCACCAGGAAATTCCTTGTTTTTTCTTTAACCCCGCCTTCGCTAGGTCCGGGCTGGTTCCTCTGCTGCGGCGGACATCTGTCAGACAAAAACAAAAACTCCAGCCTGTGTCCTCCTGTCCTGAGCAGCGGCAGGTCATCAGGTGAGCGGGGGGAAAACTGCATCTGGGTTTTGCAAAGAGCACTTGTCCTAAAATAAATTCTCAGGATGCCCCAGTAGGTGTGAGCAATATTTTATTGTCACTGTTAATTCCCATACAACAACTACAGTGTGTGTCAGCGCAACCCCTGGAGGCATGGGGATAAATGCTGTGACTTTGTTTTTGAGCTTTCAGCTTTCAGCTCTGCCATCAGAAATTTAGGTGACAAAAGCCTACAAGCTTTTCAAATGTGGATATTTGCTGGTTATCCAGTTTCTGTGATACTAAACTCAACATGTTGGGGGTTTTGACTGCTGGTCAGACAAAAAAGGAATTTGAATATGTCAACTTGGGCTTTTTTTTTTTTTTTCACAATCCTCTGATATATTACTAAATAAACAATCAATCAGTTATTAAAGGAAATAACTATCAAATGTACTGATAATGAAAATAATCATCGGTTGCAGCCTTGTGTGAAGGAACATTGGGATATATGTTGTGATGTGATGTGTTATTTTCTTGACACATTAAAAAAGTAAAGTAATTTGATAAAACCCAATTTTACAACAACAGAGCTCTATTCAAACTAAGCTTTATCCCTCATGACAACTTTTGCTGTAGTGCTCGTGCAGCAGGGACTTTGTTCTTCTATATCACTCAATGTCATGTTACTGCACGTAACACAATAAATGGTCTGGTTTACCAGCAATCTCTAAAGTAATAAAAGTAGCACTGCCTTTTTTTTTTGCTGCAATATTAAAGAGATGTGCATATTAATGCATCAGTAAGTATAATTCTGAAATATAATATATATTATTCTTTAACGGGCCTTTCTGCATAATGAATATGTTTAGATTTGGTACTTAAAGCAGATGTTGATATTTCTTAATGCATGACTTCTACTTGTAAGTACTTTTTCCACCATTGAGAAATGTGATGAAGTGGTATTTCAAATGTTCATAACTGACACTTTTTATTATTATGCCAGCAGCCCAAAGGTTGGCATAGGGTTAAAAGTGGATTGAAACGTGTTGGAAAGTACTTGAAGGGTATGTCTGGTGATATTCTGTAGTTTTTGCATTTGTGTAACAAGTATTGTCTGTGTATCGAAACCTTGATACACTCACACTGATACACTATAGAGCTCCATTGTTGTCCAAAAAGTTTACTGGGTGACAAGTTCCCTCATTAGAATAAAGATCCATGAATGGGCTTTCATGTTTACGCTGAGTTAATCCAATGTATTCTGTTTTGATGCTGTATCTATTCCCTAAATAACCAAATTCACACCCAAAAATAGCCCTGAACAAATGCACTATTTACTCATGTTTATACACTTTATCCCACTAAGAGCCTGGATTATTGGGCAAATGGGCATCAGACTGAAGGCACCATGTTAACTGCATGTTTGCTGATTATTTGCAAATTACTTAGGGGAGGGATTTATTCTTTTAGTGTAGGTCTTTGGGAAACTGGAGGTGACAAAGTGTATATAAACCATACTGCAAAGAGGGGTGAGGGGTCAATAAGAGCATGTTTTTGCCCCAGGGCCCCCTAACAGGTTAAACCAGCCATGCCTCTACTCCTCTACAATTCAGAGGCAAATATTGAATTTTTCTTCTGCAACATTTATCATCTGTAGATATAGTACATGATATATATATATATATATATATATATATATATATATATATAACATATGATCAGTTAATGACCTATGATAACTAAAAACTGAACTACCCAGCAGTATATAACTTCACATATCTGTCATAGTCGATATAGAAAGAGTATGGAGCCGATTTGTTGCAGTGTAGATCATCATTGTGGCGCTCACAAACAAAATGATGTAGGATGCTCTCTTAGCCTTTAAGGGAACTCATGCTGAAGAGCAACTGAACAGGTTATTCTGGTGTAGAAGCTGAAATAAAGAGTAAACAGCGAAAATCAACAGACTTCATGATTGCCCTGCAGTAGCAGCACTGAACTGTGTTTAAACTAAGATCAGTTCTGACTGACTGTTAAATTTGACTGTTCAATGTTGAGTAAAGTCAAGCATGGAAATTCATTCATGGATTGAATGAAAGACGAGCTCTGATGCGGCGAATGAGTAATGCACGGGGACTAAAAACAAAAACTCACACACTGCTAGGAAGTTTGCCTTCCAGTAGCACGAGCACTGTGTAAAAACATTAAATAAGGAAGTGATGTAAAATTCACATCAGTGATGACCCATGGATTACATGTGCGGGACAACATGGGGAACTTAGGCTTGCTGAGTCCATCATTTCTTGAAACATCACTTTTTGTGTGAACATTATTATACTGTCACGTACAGTGCTGTGGAAAAGGTTTAGGAAATGCGGTACTTCAAACGAAGCGCAGTAAAACAGAAACAGCCTGAGACACATCAGTACATCTGCCTAGTGACCACCCTTCTCCTTTAAAACAGCTCCAGTTCTCCTCAGCACGCTTGCACACAGTTTTTCAAAAGACTAGGTTTTTCCCAGAGACTTCTTGGAGAAGTTGCCACAGTTCATCTGTGGATTTACTCTATCTCAGCATCTTCTCGTCTCTTCTCGTAATCCCAGGCTGACTCCAGAGATCAGGGCTCTGTGAGGGTGGCCAATCAGATTCCTCCCTGCCTGTATTGCAGGACTGATAAGAATCTGATGTAAAATATCATAAAACTTCACAAATGAGTTACTGTAACACGTTTACCTTCCTGCTTACATCATCAGTACTGCCGGCACATCACTTCTCATGTTGACAACATAATAAGCCTTTCTCATAGAGGTTGCCAAAGACCTTCACTCTGACAGTACCCGTAGGTTGATTACCACATTTACTTCACCGTGTCTTGTTACATGCTTGCTTTGATATTGCGCTTGTGCTTTCAATGCAGAGTTGTTACTCTTTTTTTTTTTAATTAAATTTAATTAATTTAATTAATTTTATTTACATTTTTAGATAGGGGCCAAATAAATAATTTCCTTGTTTACTGTGAGGGCCTTGACACACATGGTTGACACTTAACCAGTACGCCTCCAGTAAACCTCTGGAGTTTTTACTTTCAAAGACAGGATTCTTGTGGGTGGAATATGATGAGAGGTTAAATTAATATATTAAGTCGCTCAGAGAACAAACTTCCTTGTTGAGCAATCCGGTCCCTTTACACTGAGCTCACTGCTACTTCCTCTTCCCCTTTAAACGTGACACCTTCCTTTTTTTTTTTTTGGTTTGAATTACTACGACTACCCTGTTGCATCATCAGAGTGTGGAGAAGCTCGAGCGAGCACATCTGTGATAATAGACGCACTGACTGGGAGGACGTTTGCCGGAAGTTGTGGATCTCCACAGGGCAGGAGGAGTGTTTTAGGAAAGCACAGCTTCCTCCTCATCTCATTTGTCTGGGGGTTGTTTTGGAAATCCATTCAAACAAAAGAGGAGTTTGTCAGTGCAGGTAACTTTATAACTTTCCTTAATGTGGAATTATTTATCCTGATTGTTTTCTGTGGAAGGAACAATCACTCTATGTATGAATAAAAAAATACTATGACATCATTCACACAAAAACACATAGTGATGATATGATTGATGATTGTTTATTGTGGACATTGTATATTTTCTGCATGAACAATAAGAGATAAATACAAAAGCATAATTTGATTTAGATAAATATCAATAAATAAATACAATAAATATAGTTTGCATAAATAGATTAGATAATAATTCCATTGGAAATACATGGCAGAAACCAGAGAAACACTTCTAGCTTCATCATCAGTCACTGAATGCTCTACCAGATGCTTTGATCAATGTGATCAAATGCAGGATGCTCGTACAATTCACAGCTGCATGTCAGCGAACATTGAAACATTTGCTGCTTCTACGTGCATTTCTGAACGGAGCCCTCTGTGTGGTGAGCTGGATCTCCAACAGCAAAGACACGAGCGGTGAAGATGGAGAAGGAGAAGAGTCTCTCCATGGTGTAGTAGCAGAGCGGACCCTCCTCCCAGTGATCAACGTCATGTCCACTTTTATGTGGCTCCTGTAGAATAAGAAAGAAGAAACATTATATATGAGTAAAATCTTATCAGAGCCATCAGCCTTTACTGCACAGACCCATGAGGCTAAAGTGTGAAAAGTACATTTGTCTTTGCAATATCTTGTTGGTCTTTTAGCAATATTTAAACTGATCTTACCTTTTCGTGATGCTTCCCTCCCTTCGACTTCACGCATTTACTCATGTCTTTGTGCAGCTTATGCATCACTGGCTTCACTTCGCTGGCAAACGCTGAGCATTTCTTAAATCCAGCAACCATCTCCACTTCAGATTGGTAGCTCTCGAGGACACTGAGTATCTTCTCAATACAGGACTGAAGAAGGAAAGAGGAACTTAAAAACCACTTTCTTTTTTTTTTAAGTTGCAGCCTATACACTGACATTAATGTGGTATTTCTTGTATGTATTGTCAGTATTTGTTGCTTACCACAGACTTCTGTCTGAGTGTGCCAGGATCACACATGTCTTCAGCCTCCATCCAAACAAGTGAGGTGTTGACACTTATCTCATCTTTGGATCTATTTCTTGCCTACAGACCATTTGTGACAAAAAAAAAAAATGCTCAGTACACTAGTTCATATAAAATAATACATCTATAAAGCAATAAAGGCAGGTACATACAGCAAATTTTAATATAGCTAATTATGCCAGTGTATATCTATACAAAACATCATTTGAGTGATATTCCAGATGCTGTATGGTGGTTATTTCCAATGTTTTGGGTGTATTTTGCATTAATAATTCCAAACATATCTATTAGTATAGTATAGTAAAAAAAAAAAAAAAAAATTAATAAAAAAAAAAAAAAAGAAACTCTCACCTCTACTGACACAGCTTTGGCGATCTGATTGAGCTTCAGAGAGCTTTCCCGTACCTCCATACATGCATTTTGCAGCCCGGCCGGGGCGCAGGATGCAGCCGTGAGGAGCAAGAAGAGAGCAGCACAAGTTGCGAAAGAAAAATTCATTGTGGGTCGTGGTGAGTTGTGTCAGGAGGCTCCTGCTGCGTGCTCGTCCCTGTGAATGATGAGACCTCGGAGTCCGCCGGCTTATAAGAGTTGTTGGAAAGCGCCGCGCCGGGCTGTGACTCAGTGCAGGGTTTTCCTGGGCATCCCTCAGGTGAGTTCACGCCGAGTGCACAGCAGGAGGACTCGGAAACTGGTGACTGAGTAATATTATGTCACTCAATGACGTCATTGTACCAGGTGGTTGTTAGTAAACACAAAAAAGACAGGAAAAAAACAAACAAACAAACAAGATGCGTGTGTCGTTATCGCAATATGTGACACAATCAGCATATGTTGCACTGTTAGAAATGAGGTTGTTTATATTCCATCTGATCTCCTGTCACCAATGAGCTCCTGTAATCATCTGATATCTTTACTTTGAAGTGTGTGTTGAGTGTGATAGACAATACTAGTGAGAGTGATAATACACAAATTAACCCAGATGTGGTCTAATCGAGTTTCACATCTATGGCTGTGCAGAGGAAGTGAGATTAACCTTTACATTTCAGGGCGATAATCGACTGATTGGACAAACTTTCCATCTGCTTCCGCGACCTGCCCCTCTTCTCTACCAGAGAAAAACCTTTGCATTTCGTCCGAATTGTTTCTTCAGAGAAACAAACTCATAAGGGAAGGCATAAGATATTTTCACACTTCCTATATTTTTCCCATTTATGTTCTGTTATTCCTGATAGTAGAAATATAGACATGCCTGTAAATGATGGTTTATTACATTTATCGACCTGCTGGGAGATGACCTTCTCGCTATTTGTTTCTTTATCTATCCACTTGAAAGGTTATTAGCCCACTAGTTCAAATTAACACTGAACAAGTGTTCAGCTACTGACCTTAAACACAATAAAAATACTGGCTTTATGGGATGAATTCCACATCATAAATGGCTATAAACCGCCAGCAAATAAATAAATAAATAAATAAATAAAAAGATTACATCTGTTGTGGTTTTCATTCTATGTTTAGATTGTTGTACAATGTCAAAATGTGTGTTTGTTAATTAATAAAAAAAGAAATTTAGATATTTCATTTGATGCTCAAGGGCAAATTGTTACTTTTATGGGAAAATTACTTGTGGATGGACTAAAATAAAGATGTCTCACCTGCTGCTGACATTACAGCTCTATACTAAAGATGAATGCAGTTTTATTTAACTGTCATGACCAGGGTTGGTTTAATCTGGTAGGGGTGCCAGGGCAACATTAACTATATGTGGACCCCTCACTCTCACAGGGAAGCCTTCCACCTCAATAGCCAGACAAGTACACTGGATTATATCCAGTGCCACTTTTACATTCATTGCCAATGCTTTTAAATTCAGGTTTTCTGCAATATCTGAGAATGACAACTCAGGTATTGTTAAGGGCTGGGAGGGGTCATGATTAAGGGAAATAAAACATGATAAAACAAGGTTTAGGCACAGTATGGTTAGAGTTAGGCAACTAAAACACTTGGTTGAGGTGAGGAGAAGATTGTGAAATGATTAGACAATGAATCGATTTACCATTTTCTGACATTTTATAGCCTAAACAACTAATTTGTTAACCAAGAAACTCATCAGCAGACCAATCAATAATGAAAATAATCATTAGTTGCATCCCAACTCTACACAATTACTTTCTGCTTCACTACATAAAGGGAACCATTTTTCCAGAATTACATGTGAACTTTAATCCTGGGTGTAATTGTCCACTATAGTATATATAGTATATATAAATTTAGTGTGTATAATTCCTGGGATACTGAACTGCAGACTCCACATTACGGATTCTTCATATTCTGGAATACTATCCTGCACCGAGTTTATTTTGCGTCAGTTCGTTGGTATTTTGATCAAATCTAATAGAATATGCACCATGTAAGCACAGTTTCAGCTGAAATAATAAAGGTTTTAAAACAAGATTTTGACATTATGACCCCCCCATATAGCCTTTATCATTTCACTTTATATGGTGCTTTCACGGTGCATATTCCAAAATCAAATTTGTAGGGCTTATGATTATTTTTATTATCAATTAATGGGCTGATTATTTTAATGATTAATCCATTAATTCAGTTTTCAGGTTGATAAGACATAAAACAGAAAAATATGATGAACATTTTTGAGAACATATAATACGAAGAATGTTTGATATTTTTGCTTGAAAAAACGATTTCAATAAATAATTGAATATTAGAATAGTTGGTGACAAATTTTTGGTTCATAGACTAATCTATTTATTGACTAATGAGACTTAACAATTGTGTTATTTAATTATGAAGTAATCTTTAAAGCATATATGCCAAACATTCACTGGTACCAGCATCTCAAATGTGAGTATTTTGTAGTTTCCCCAGTTTCCTATGAAAATAAACTTTTTGGGGGTTAACTGTACAAAAAGCAATTTGAATATGTTATCTTGGGGGAATAGTGATGGTCATTTATCAGTAAGATTTTTAGACTGATATCACTGTTTGTCAGACTGATGCAATAATTCCAGGTTGCTCAAGTTAGGAGTGTTTTAAAGATTGAAGTCATTTGATAAAACACAACCTTACAGCAAATGAGCTCAATGCAAACTAAAACAATTAAGGTCTTAAAACTAGATGTTGACACCTCAAGACAGGGGCCACTTTATGGAGGATGGAGGACCTGTCGGAGCTGATACTGTATTTGAGTGGTACAAATATATGTATTTATGTATTTTATGTAGACAGAAATGATATTCAGTGAACCAACAACAACAGTGGAGCTGCTCTTGAACACACCCCTGTCTACTCCTCTTTTTCCCGTATGTGTTATTGTTGTGAATGAAGTGAGCATGGACTCCTGTGCGGCAAATCGTATTTCAAGAATAGGTCGGTGTAAACTTTACATTGATGTTAAGACTCTACGTTTTCTAAACAAAGTAACGCATAATCTTCACTAATACGGATATTTTGTGCGTGGAAATTGAGTTTGTGCCGCCCAGTTTAGCTACAACGGTCATTGAAACGATGCTAGCGTTAGCTACGTTAGCTAAAGTAAACAGCAACTAACTGGCTGACCACATACTTTAGTGAGACACTGCTGCTGTGAGTGAAGAAACATTGGCGTGTCTTTCAGAATATATTTCACTTAATACCATAAGTTTGTCTGTGGAGGCTTTTGCTAGCACTTAGCTCCAACGCTAGCTTCCGGGGCTAGCTACTGCTAGCCAAGCCAAAGCTAGCAGTAAAGCGAGGCTGAAGATACGAGCTGATTGATGAGTTTGGTTAATGAAAACAAATAATAAATTGAATCTGTCTATTGATCATGGTGGTACTACCCCCAGTTTGAGTGGCATTAGTATTCACAGAAGTTGCCATCCCTCTGCAGGTTGATTTAGCTGTACTCATGATGAACTTTGACGGTCTGGACGGTGGGATGGGTGAGTACCCCCCCAGCCTTCACGGCACTCTGGAGGCGGGTATGGAGCCCTCCATGGACCCCCACCTTAACCCCAACTTGCTGCAGGGTGTGGAGCTCGATCCAGAGGGGTTGGCTGTGACAGTCCCAGAGCCAGTGCACCTAATGGAGGGGATGTTTTCTGAGCTCCACAGTGTAGTTTCAGAAGTTGGCATCCCAGTCACTGCAACACATTTTGATCTCCAGGAGGAAATGCTCTGGATGGGAAACCACAGAGTGAGAGCCTTAATTATTATGGAGCATAGATGTATAGATTGTTTCTAAGGCATGCAAATACAGAAATACTTTTCATCTACATCATTCTACATTATTGCTTTTATTCTTCTCTTCAGGGTCATGCAACATCATTCTTTGGACCTACAATGGGCCGGTATTCCTCTTTCCAAGTGCACCCAACAGATGACATCCGACACATTCAGAGCTTGGAAACAGGCGTGCTGTTCCTCTCTAAGTGCAACCTCAAATGCTACACTCGTGGGGGCCTTGTTATGTTTGATTATCCGTAAGTGTCACCAAACATTAACTGGAACAAATGTCCTCGTGCTAAGACTGATTGTAGATATCCACACCTGTGAAATTATTTTAATTTTCTGTTGAACTACTTGATTTAAGTTGGTGATTATTAATATATGTGTGCAGGATGGAGGAAGGAGCTGATATGCATAGTCTCCTCATGACTGACAACAATATGTTACTCATGGGTGGTTTACAAAACTACGTGGTTGAAGTTGACTTGAATACTGTTCAAGAAACACAAAAGGTGAGCCATTGGGATTAAATTTATAAACATCCACAACAACCTATGCATGCAGCAGAGGTCCACATGTGCCGCATAATACAAGAATAACTTGCCCAAAAGAAAGTGATTGACTGACTACTCTCTTGTCGTGTACTCGAAAGTTCACTGTCGAGGTCCCAGGAGTGGCAATAATGCGTCAAACCAGTCGTTTCTTCTTCTGTGGGCACACCTCTGGGAAGGTATGGATAACTTGATAAGATCAATTTGTGAAAGATGTTTTTTCGAGTTTACACAACTCTCACACTCTCCCTCTGTTAAAACCAGGTAACCCTTCGGGACCTGCGTACTTTCAAGATGGAGCATGAGTTTGATGCGTTCTCTGGCAGCCTCTCAGACTTTGACGTTCATGGAAATCTTCTGGCTGCGTGCGGGTTCTCCAGCCGGGGGCTGAATGGGATGGCATGTGACCGCTTTCTCATGGTGTACGACCTCCGCATGATGCGAGCCGTAACCCCACTTCAAGTGCATGTGGATCCACTCTTCTTGCGCTTCATTCCTACCTACACGTCACGCCTTGCAATCATCTCACAGACAGGTATCAGTCGGGGAATGTGTGGTCTTACTCATACCAATATCGGTTTGATGACTTGTAATAATTTCTCTTGGAGAGCTTGGTCAAAATGTGACTCATTCTTTTTTATGTTAATGCCCAGATTCATATTTCAGCGTCACACTGAGATACCTAAGTGATTACAGAGGAAATGTTTTGTAAATACCTGTGCCTGTTCCTTGAAAATAATTGTCCAGGTTACATGTACTAGTGTTGAGGAACCATTTTCACCACAGATAAAATGTTAGCTGAATATGTCACTCAGATTTGATTGTCCACTTCCTGTTTCTTTCTCCAGGTCAATGCCAGTTCTGTGAACCCACTGGTCTCGCCAATATGGCGGACATTTTTCATGTCAACACTGTGGGCCAGTTGCTCATGAGTTTTGACGTCTCATCCAGCAAACAAGCTTTGGCCTTCGGGGACTCTGGGGGGTGTGTGCATCTCTGGTCTGACGCTCCGGAGGTTTCATTCAATGACTACTCTCGGGAGACAGAGTTTGCTCTGCCCTGCATTGTGGACACGCTGCCTCAGCTCGACTGGAACCACGACCTGCTGCCCCTCTCGCTTGTTCCAATGCCGCTGACCAGCACTGAGCCCCTGCTGTCAGACTGGCCCACAGCCCTGGCTACACCCAGCCCCAGGTAACACAGCCTTGTGTATTTCCTGTAGCTGATTCCCTTATGATTGGGATTGACAATACTAAATGAAAGTAAGAACATTGATTTATGAATTAACAGTGTGTTACACATGATAACAGTAAAAACCAGAACAGGAACCTAGGATTATGGTGTTTCCCGAATCCAATATGTTTACAAAAGTACTTCAAGGAGCATATTTTACATTCACTGATTTGTCAGACGATTTTATCCAAAGCGACTTACAAGTGAGGGACAGCACTAAAGCTTCAGTAGGAGACCTGGTGTAAATACTACGTACCACATATATTCAATAAGTGCAAGGTGAGTAAGGAGCAAGGTTACATTTGCACTTACAGACATCCTGAGGACCTGTGGTTACAGTAATCACATAAAAATGTACATTAAATGTGCATTAAATGAACTGTCTGGTGATATTCTACATTTTTCTTATTGTGAAACAAATCTTGTGAAAAAAAATCAAACTTAGCAATGAATTGATCGTAGTAAGAAGTTTTGTCTGTGTAGCCAAAGTCTGATAATACCCTGTTATATTAACCTTAATTAACATAAGTGTTATGAGTGTTTTTCTGGGAGACATGCTCCCCTTCATTACCCTGAACATGAACACTGTAGTTTATCTTCAGTCAGTTAGCAGTGCACGTAATATGCACCTGCACAGTTCCCATCATATGCTCTATTTACTTCTGCTTGAATAATGTTGAAATACTGAAAACCACAGAGCTAAGCTGTTTTAGGCAATACTAGCCTTTGTTAAAAATGAAACTATACATTTTACATTTTCAGTGGGAACTAGTGAGCTTGGGGCAGAGTGCTGCAGCCATGATAAGGAAGTTGGAAAGTATTGAAAGACAGACAAACACATTGTTGGTTTTGGTCCTGTGTTGGGATTTGTTGACAGTAGCAGAAATATAGAACTGGTGGTGCAACTTGACAATGTGAAACCAAAATATCAAACTGCAACAGGATGAAAAATGTTGATGTATGATGTCACTCCTCAGACCATAAAAATATTCAGTCACTGCGTGGAAGTTGTTAATTTCTCTTTTCTGTCTGCACGGTTCACTAATTCTCCTGAAATGATGTCAGTGGTTTTCTGTGTGTCACATTAGGAGTGATTTAGGGAACAATTTTGAAGACAATTTGAGCGGTCAGACTGAGACACTTCTCCAGTAATCTAATCACATTTCACCATCAACAAGGAATGGTTATAAAATCTGACTTGAATTTTTTTAGATTTAATAAAAGTACTTTAATATCAGTTTAAGTATGCCCATTTGAATGTGGTCTGCCATTCCTTGAATAATGGAAGGTGTTTCTAATATTTAGACAGTATAAAGTTGCAGGGCTGACAGTATTAGTTTAAGCTAAGTGTACTTAACAATAAATTATGTGTATATCACTCAAAACATTTGGCTGTTCCCGTTTTTTTTTCTGAACTGCTACTATTTCATAAAGATTTTCATCTAAACATGGTTCTCTCCAACAGACGAGCTCCTCCCGTGGACCCAGAGATCCTGCGCACAATGAAAACCGTCGGGTTCATTGGTTATGCAGCCAATCCTCGTACCCGCCCTCGCAACCAGGTAAGTAAAAACATACAGTACTGTGAAAAAGTTTTAGGCCCTAAAAGTGAAGAGAGGATGCTTTCAAAAATAATACCCTGAATAGTTTTTATTTATGAGTTAACATAGTGCAAAATGCAGTAAAAAAAAAAAAAAAACTAAATAAAATCAATAATCGGTGTGACCAACCTTTGCCTTTAGAACGGCTGGAATTCTTCAGTTACTTTACAGTAGTTTTTCACATAATTCCTCATTTGGGGCATTTATGAAACACTAAATAATTAAATGCTGTGCATGGGCAGATTTCTACAGGGTGTATTTTTATTATTTAACAGCTTTAGCACTGTGTCATTTCCACTATAATTGAATGTAGAAAATGTCCATAATTTTGTTGTGTTTAGTGTCACGTTCATACATAGATTTCAATTATTTTTCTCTGTTGGTTTCAGGTTCCTTACAAGATCAAAGACGTGGAGCTCGATTATGATAATTACAACCAGGTCCCTGAATCACCAATTGGACGTGATGAAGAGCCACACCTCTACATGGTTCCCAAAAAGTACAGAAAGGTACGATTTACCTTATTTTATTGCACCATTGGTTGATGATTTTTGTATTATAATAATTTGTTTGCTTGCTGTGTAACACAAACAAGTTTTGATTGCTGAAGTCTGTGTGATGAAGATGTCTTTGTGTTGTATCAGGTCACAATTAAATACTCTAAACTCGGACTAGAGGACTTTGACTTCAAACATTACAACAGAACCTTGTTCGCTGGCCTGGAGCCTCACATCCCCAATGCTTACTGTAACTGCATGATCCAGGTACGCAACTGGGAAGGTCAAGTGTGTTCTTTGTTTTTTGTTCAGCAAAACTTATTTTTGAAATGTTATTTAAAATGATGCAGAGTTGTTTGTCTTTTGTTATTGTGTTGTCATGGTAGGTATTATATTTCCTGGAGCCAATCCGTTGTCTAGTGCAGAATCATTTGTGCCAGAAGGAGTTTTGTTTGGCCTGTGAGCTCGGCTTCCTCTTCCACATGTTGGATTTGTCACGGGGAGATCCATGTCAGGTAGCTATTTGTTATTGTTTCTCTAAATAACAGTAGGTGGATCCCAGGGGCAAAGCAGAGGTGTTAAAAGCGCCTGCCAAATGAGTAACTGTAAATGTAAATGCAAATGTAAATTTTTATCCACATTGTGTTGTAGTTTCATGTAGTCAACCACATAGATTTTCCAACGCCAACTCTCCTGTTTCTTCTCCTTAAGGCCAGTAACTTCCTCCGAGCGTTTCGCACCATCCCTGAGGCATCTGCACTGGGCCTGATCCTTGCAGACTCTGACGAGCAAACAGGGAAGGCCAGACTTGGTCGCTTAATCCAGAGCTGGAACCGCTTCATCCTCACCCAGCTTCACCAGGAGACCCAGGAGCAGGAGGGTCCACAAGCCTACAGAGGAGCCAGCAGCAGGTCAGAGCAACACACAGAAATAGATGTCAATGCCCCAGTTAGTGTAGAACCAAATCATTCCCTGAACAAAGCCCATTACAGTCTGGAGGTGTTTGGCATGAAGCTTCTGCAGAAATAAATTTGAGAGAAATGTGATCATTTATTTATTAGCGTTTCTTGCAGTTCTCTGGGCTCCTCTGGTGAGTCTGCCATTGGAAAATTGTTTGGATGTGAAGTTGAGAACAGCAGCCTGTGTCGCTGTGGCAAGGAGACAGTCCGCTCCTCCCTCACGCTGCTCTTCACCATGCATTACCCTGAACAGAACTCTCAAGGTGAGTGTGCATGGGCAGCCTTGTGCAGGCTGAGCTCAGCATCAAAAAGATCACAAAATAGTTCCTCTATTTGTGGGCACTAAACCGCATTCATTTCATTTTGACTTGTCAGAAAAGACAATAAAGGAGTTTGACTTTGCTGAGATCCTGAAGAAGAGCATCTGTCTGGAGCAGAGCACTCAGGCGTGGTGTGAAAATTGTGAGAAGTATCAGCCCACAGTGAGTTACAGCCATCGTTCAGACATATCAGCAGTTCATATTCACAGATAATGCACTGGCAGTCTGATTTAAATCCACTTTGCAGTGTGATAATGTTTTTACGTATGACTGTAGGTGCAAACACGCAACATCCGCTGTCTACCAGATGTTCTGGTCATAAACTGTGAGGTGAACAGTGCGAAAGAGGCTGAATTCTGGAAGGTTCAGGCCGAGGTAAACGGCTCTCATTCTGGTTTTATTTCCATCCTGACAAGTTTCAAACACATTTTGAAAACTGCATGTTTCTAGTCACATGAAGTGTATAACTATTTTTGTTGTCGTTGTCTTCACAGTATGCCTTCAATAAGGCCATGCAAAAAGAAGCAATGGAACCTGCAAAACCTAAAGAACCCCCACCAATACCCACCGAGTGGTGCTTGGAGTAAGACCCTATTTAATGTCAAAGAAATAAGGTTACATGTGAACACCTATTTTCAATATCGCCTCATGTTTTCAATTAATTGATGAATTGTTTAGTCTCTGATAAATCAGAAAATAGTAAATACCCATCATAACTTCCCAGATGCCTTCACATTGCTTCTCTTGTCCAAACAAATGTCCCAAGCCCAAAGAAGTTCAATTTACAGTGATATGAATGACAGAAAAACAGAAAATATTTACATTTCAGATACTTATAGTATTTTTATATGAAATTGATTCAAACAATTGGTTTTAGTTAAGTGCCAATTAATTTTCTATCTATCGACTGTGTCAGCTCTACAAATAACATCATTTGTATCAGTGGAATGTATCTGAACACCACTTGCTGTGCACCCTTGTGCAGTGGGGAGGAGTTATGCAGCATGGAGGGCTTCACCTTCGACACTCGGGCAGAGGATCTGCGACACGTCTGGATCCCTCTCACTCTCAAGATGTCCATCAGCAAAAGTCAGGGGCTGGAGATCAGCAGCTGGCCTGAAGGAGAGGAGGTGAGGGGAGAAAAGATTTCCAACTGATTCAACTTATTTTGGCTTCCTGACCATGTAATAATTGGTTTTTCACCATGGTGTTAAGATTTACACGTAATTACTGACTCATCATGTTGTGTCCACAACAGTTAAGTGCTGCTGAAGAGACGGAGGGCGCTTCTCTCTATGACTTGGTTGTCACAGTGCCCCACGTCCTGGACGCTCGCACAGGTGGAAACCTGGTTGCACACATCAAAGTGGGAGAAACCTACCATCAAAGGAAGGAGGTGAGTGAAGCTTAGATTAGAAAACAGTCTGAGAAAGAGATGCCACTGGGCTGCAACAATTCTGTGTTTTAAGACTGATCTTAGAGTGATACATGTGTTTGTTTCAGGGAGTCACACACCAGCAGTGGTACCTTTTCAATGATTTCTTAATTGAGCCAATTGACAAGGTAATTATTTGACCACTTTTTAAAATAATGATAAGAAAATTTTATGTTTGCAGCCATGTGAAAATATTGTCTTGTTTCTTTTTTTTAAAGACTGAAGCTGCACAGTTTGACGTGAGCTGGAAAGTGCCAGCCATCCTATATTATGCCAAGAGGAACTACCATACTAAATACGACCTGCGCAGTAAGTTTTCGGACATTTAATCTGGAGTGTTTTACTTGCACGTTTGCATTTTGTGCGTTCATTTAGCTGCTCTTGCTTTTCTGTCTGGCTCAGTTAAAAATCCCATAGATGCTAGCGTGCTGCTCACAGAAGCCTCGTTGGCTCGGAAACAGAGGAAGAGTCACGCCACGTTCATCCCCCTCATGGTCAGTGAGATGCCGCAGGCTGGTGACTTGGTGGGGCTGGATGCAGAGTTTGTCACACTCAATCAGGTGAGTCCGGATTATGACACCACTGTCTGTTTACATCACTCTGTCACAGTGTGTTTACAATACACTAAAGAAACCAAGGTAGTGAGAGAAATCAGCTTGTGCAGTTTACATACTTTGCAGTGACCTGGTGGTAAATCCACGTATCCACACTCAGCCTTCAGTAATCAGATTTCTCCCAATCCACCATTAGATTTTGGAAGCATGGCTTGCTTGCTTAAACTGTATAAGAAGATACTGCTACTCCTGGTATTCAGTAGAAACCAGTGTGTTTGGACGTCTCGAGGCAATGTTGTGTTAGATTCAGTTGTAGTTGGATGTTTAATACAAGGACTCGTCACTTCATATAACGATCTCTCCTTTGATCCACCCACTCCACTGTGACTTTCCCCCTCTTAAAGTTCCTCGGAAAGCAAATTGCATTGATGTTGAATAAGTAAGCAGAAGGGCGCTGCTGACGTCAGTTTGCAGGTCGAAATGCTCAGCGGTAGCATGGTAAACAGCATGCTAACGTACCTGCAAATGTCACTTTGGTTCAAATTCAACAGCAGTTTACTTTGTTTCTCGTGGACACCAGCACTCTGACAGCGTGTCCACTGCTGTCAATCAAACACAGACACCAACATGCCGCTCCAACCAGCTGAGACAAAAAGCAGCATGTCTGAGATTTCCCCAAAGACCCTGTTTCTGACGATGAAACGGGATGGCTAAATGTGATTTCAGTTTGACTTTAAAGGGGAACTCAAAAAGTTGTACAAAGGGGGTGACCCGATAGCCGAATGATTAGGGCACATACCACATGAGCGCAAATGCTCTTGGCAGGTGAGTCGCCCGTTTGACTCCCGACTGGCCCGACTCTTTCCTGCATGTCATTCCCCTCTCCCTGCCCCTTTCCTGTCAATCTCCACTCGCCTATCAAATAAAGGCATAAAAGCCCCCCCAAAAAAAAAGGCTGTACAAAATCGTTTGTGGGTCCAGGGTGAGCTGCACAAAATCAGATAAGCTGCCTCAAGTGATGTCACTTGAGTCACTGTTAGTTGAGTGTGAAGACTACAAGGTTGAAAATGAAAAGGAATCTGGTGGTGTGGAGTCAGACCTGCGTAGCTCCTCGTCTTTGCTTGAGGCCACATCAGCAGCTTCTGGCATAAAACACCCAAGTCTCCCAGCAAAGTGTTGGCGATCGAGTTACATTGTGTGTAATGTAGACGCCAGGTTTTAACAAGAAAGATTAAATGGAATAAACAAACAATATCTCTGGTTCTGCTGCAGTGATTTTGATCTTCTAATAATACAATAGTAGTACAATAAATATAATGGTACATCAGTGGAGTACTTTGTGAAGTCTTTGCTCTGCGTGTTTGTAAAAAGCTGATTTGAAACCCAGTTAATCATATACATGATCTCTGATCCCTGACCCTTATTCTGGAAACCAGGCTTGCTGTTTGTATGAGGCTGTAACCTGGTTACAAGTGTAAATGACGTGTCCAGAGACAGTCACTCACTTAGTTAAATGTCAGGGAATACTTCAAACAATCCACCATAATTAGTATGACATGTCAACCAATCAAATCTGGAGGTTGAAGAATTTACAGCTGTTCCAGTGGCCACCTTTGAAGTTTAGTAGAGATAGAGAGAGGTGACAAGAGCTGAGTCACACACACAGACAATTTTGTTTGACAATCCCACAAGTTCATGCTTTGAAACACACTGAGGCCTCTGAGGAGATTCATGTGTCCCCCTTTGGATCAGATAAGTTACCAGTTGTGATACTTTTGAAATCTGTCAAAAGCTCATTCATCTTCAGCTTCATTACACAATACTGTGAGAAAGATGTTAAATTTGAAAGTCAGTGTGCAAAAAAAATATTTCTGTAGTAATATCTTTTGAAACATTTTTGTCAGTCAATCAAGGTCTGCAGCTTATAAATGACTAAGTTGTCTTTCATTCAGTTTTGTGTTAAAAAGCCCCTCATGACCTTTGACTGTGTGGTGTTGAGCAGGTCAGGAGGTGAAGTCATTTCTCTTTACCAGAACGAGGACTGCAACTAATAATTACTTTTCAGTTGATGCATTAATTATTTAGTTTATTCAGGGACTTCTTCAGACATCTCATTTAGTTAGAGCGACAGCCCAAAATCCAAAAATATTTATTTTACAAAAATGTAAGAAAAGCAGCAAATTCTCACATTTGACATGTTTGTCTTTTTTTTTTTTTTGCTTGTTGCCAAAAGTTGCAGATTATTGTTCTGTTGATCGACTAATTGATTTCTCTTAGACTGTCAAAGAAAGACATGGGTGTATTGATATTGATTCTGATTTCAAAAATTTCATAAGCGTGAATGTAGAACATGTTTCCACTTGTAGATTAGGTTTAATTGTTGGGCTGTGCTCAGTGTAAAATAGCGGTTTTTATTGTCAAATCTTCCTCATGTGATAACTTAAACACTGTAAACACACCTGACTCGTGAGTGTGTGTGTGTGTCTGCAGGAAGAGGCAGAGCTGCGCAGTGACGGCACCAAGTCGACCATCAAGCCCAGTCAGATGTCTGTAGCCAGGATCACCTGTGTGAGGGGTCAGGGGCCCAACGAGGGGGTGCCCTTCATCGATGACTACATCTCTACTCAGGAGCAGGTGAGAGGATGAAAACAATCATGATGTTCACAGGAATTTCTTTGCTCGTGTAGAAACAGGATACATTTGACCAAATCATTTTGTTGTGGTGACACCTTTTCCCATCACTTCCTCTATCATGTTGCCTTCATTGTCATTAGATAGTGAGTCCTTTTGTTAGAGTTGATAATACACTCACAGGCGGGACAATACACTTGATGAGTCCAAACAGAAGAAAGCAGGAGAAGCGGCCAGAAGTTCCTTCCATTACAAAATATTTGAAAGACCTGGAGTCAGTTCAGGAAAGTTCTGCAACGAGTAGCACGTTCACACCTGGCTTTAAAATGTGTCTTCACAGGCGTCTCGGGTGACCACCTGTAATCAGATGTGACGTCCTTGCATTATATGCATAAATACATAAGCATTGTTGTGTTGAAATAATCCAACGAGGGAGGGAGAGGGAGAGAGAGAGAGAGAGAGAGAGAGAGAGAGAGAGAGAGAGAGAGAGAGAGAGAGAGAGAGAGAGAGAGAGAGAGAGAGAGAGAGAGAGAGAGAGAGAGAGAGAGAGAGAGAGAGAGAGAGAGAGAGAGAGAGAGAGAGAGAGAGAGAGGAGGGGGGTTCAATGTGTCCTCAATGCGTCTTTGGTGTTTTACACCTGCACTTAGAGCTGTCCACTTGTGATCGGATCACCTGAGATGGTTGTTATTACCAGGTCTGAGCAGAGAGGTTGAACTGTGTTTTTTGTTTGCAGTTTGATCATCACACGATGCACGGACAGTAACAATCACAGGAACATTTCTTCATCTTCTTCTGTTGTGCTCAGATCAAGATGATTGATTATTTGTCCCAGCAAAGTCTTTTCATTAGTTATGTTTAAAGCTGCAAAGTCCAATATTAACCCTGAGGAGGCGCGGTGCTTTTTCACACCTGTTCTGGCACCTAACCTTCACTGACCGTGTGTTCTTCCAGGTGGTCGACTATCTGACACAGTATTCCGGCATCAAACCAGGAGACCTGGATGCAAAGATTTCCTCAAAGCATCTGACCACTCTGAAGTCCACCTACCTAAAGCTGCGCTTCCTCATCGACACAGGAGTCCGCTTTGTCGGTCACGGCCTACAGAAGGACTTTCGGGTCATTAATTTATTGGTATGTTATTTAACAACTGCTGTAAGTCAGATTTGTTTGGTTTGCAGTCGAGCAGTCATGACTCAGGTTTCTGTCTCTCTGCTGTTTTTAAGGTTCTCAAAGACCAAGTCGTCGACACTGTCTACCTGTTCCATTTGCCCCGCAAGAGGATGATTTCTCTGAGGTTTCTCGCCTGGTACTTTTTAGGTCAGTTCGAATGAAAAAAGCAGAACATGTGCAGAGCTAAAACAAATAAGCCAGTGCAGCTGCAGGTACAGTTTTATGCAAACGTTTGTGCAAATTCCTTATTTTGTTTATTTTTGTGAAAAGTGAAAATAAGTAAATACAACCTCTGTAGCAAACAGACATTAAAATGAGTCTTTCCTCAAATGTTAATGTAAATGTTTATTTCATTAACAAAAAAAGGCGCCTAATTACTAATTAATCATCTGACATTTTCTAGTCGGAGTTCTGAGGAGAGGCAGTTTATTTAAACATCAGTTGGTCAATGAGTCATTGTTTTGACTCATATTGTTCATCTCTAGCTTGAATAATTAGTACTGTGGTCTGTGTACATCCTCAACTGTCCCCATGACTAATTTAAATATGTGTTTGTGTTTTTGCATGGGAGTGTGGAGGCATTTATTCCTATTATACACCCTGATGTATAGAGTCATGATGACTAATCATTCCTGATTGTCCTCTTCACTGGGATGCTCCTGTTCACAGACCTCAACATCCAAGGGGAAACCCACGACAGCATAGAGGATGCACGCACCGCTCTGCAGCTGTACAGGAAGTACCTGGAGCTGAGTCGTGGAGGTGGGAACGACGAAGTGAGGAAGATCCTGAAGGGGCTCTATGAAAAAGGTCGCCAGCTGGACTGGAAAGTCCCCGACGCGGACACAGGAGATGGTCAAGGTAGCCCAAAAAGTACGACCTAACGCTGACTTAGACATAGGCTGGTGTTAATGAAGTGATGAGTTTAGGTGGGGGGTGTTGTGAGAAACGGTAGGTATCGGTGGATTGAAAGCACTGTCCTTCGCTCAACAGGTGCTGCTGTGTTTCCCTCTGTGATGGGGCTGTGAGCTGCACTGTGCCATGTTCCACGTGGGAAGCTTTCGACTGATCTCCACTAGTTCAGTCAGTGTGATGTTTTGTACTTATTTGCATTTATTTTTGCATTGTGTACAGTGTTAACGGAGGTCTTTGTTGCCTGCACAGTCCACTGCAGCTCAGTGACTTCACACTTTTAATCAACTCAAAATTTGTACTTTTCATTTAGGTTTTCTCAAAAACAAGATTAATTTGTATTTTATGATTATATTTTTTAAAGATGTGTGTTTTTTGGTGCTTGTAAATAAATAAATGTGTCATGAGCTTTGTAAGATACCTCGTGAATTTCAGGAAGTGGGAAATATATTTTACAGGAATAGATGAGAAAGATAATCAAAACAGACCACACTCAGTGGTCTTTCACAGAATTCGATTCAAATTTACCAAAAACTTTAGTTTTGTCTGCTTCCCAGCCCTCTGTGAAGTTGTTAGCGTTATGCGTACTTGGTTTCAGATTTACCTGTTAATTTTCCTGATAAGTCTGATAACATCTGCTGGCAGATTTTGGGTCGTTCCCACGTGGTGTAATACCTCAGGCTGCAGGGAAAACACAGGCACATTTCTTACATTTCTCAGAATGTTAAGATATTTATTTATTTATTTATGTGTTGTCACCGCTGCTGGTGCTGAATTCAAGTACAATGCAATTCTCTTCTTTCTTTTTTTAAAAACGTATATGGATAAGATACATTCAAGCTAACAAACTCACCCACCAATTTCACTAAAGAAAAAATGGTTGAATTAATAAAAAGTACACACAAAGCAAAAATGAATGGATAAACGAAATTAGGATCTGTTTTCAAGTTTTACAAGACCCCGCACCACTGGAAAAAAAATCCAAATCTGTTCAGAAGAATTAAATTAGATATTAGAAAATATTAGAAGAGTCTCTGAGGAGTGCCATGAATGATGACAAATGAAAATCCATATTTAATTCTTAAGTGCTCTTCCAGATCACAAATCAATTTGTTTGCTAAGAAACAGGCCACAGTAATGTTCCTCTATTATTTGAATTTAAAGATCTGCCTCCTATTTCTCTTTAGAGAGTAGTATTCATCTCAGAAGTTACTGAAATATTACCGTTCTTGTAAGAATATTTTTGACGTTGTTTCCCGTCCACTGATGGATATTCATAACATTTAAAAAGGATAGTGATTGTATATCCAGCCTCAAATTCCCCCCGATTCCATTTGACTTGATGTGCTTTGCGTTTGAAGCCGTTCTCATGAAGAAACTTCCTCTTCAGCACTTTTGCATCTTTGATGAATTTTTGCATCAGAAATGTCACAGAGATGAACATCGAGTCAACTTTTTACCTTTTCTCTCCTTTTTTCCTTTTTTAAGACGAAGGATCATTTAGTGTTAATGAACATTTTTCTGTTGTGGAAAATAAATTTACTTGAGTACTGTACTGAAGTACAGTTTTCAGGTGCTTGTGCTTTACTTGAGTGTTTCCATGTTCTGCTACTTTAAATTTCACCGCAATTCAGAAAGAATCATTTCATGAGTTACTTTTCAGATGAATAGTTAACATAAATGTTACTTGCTTGTAAAATAAAAGAACTTGCTTGAGAAGCAAGTGAGTCCTAATCTATTTGACTTGGAAACTTGTACAAAAAAAAAAAAGTCCTGTAAACTCCTCCTGAAAACGTTTCACATCAGTTCCACTAAAAAAAAAAAAAAAAAACTCTTCCCCTCTAAATTTCTCAGATAGTTTTAACCAATAATTCACAGAAAAATGACAACAAATGTGAGCATCAGAATTTTTTTTTTTTTTGTCTTTTCTCTCCCATTAATCATCTCTGGCCCCCTTTATCTTGTGACCTTTGGCAGGGGGCCGACCCCTAGTTTGGGGACCACTGGACAGAAACACAGTACTGTATATTAAGTAGATAAACCAGTTCCACCTACAACAGTAAAATGCTGCTGATGCAGAACAATGATGTGACATAATCGGTGTCAGGCACCATTTCTCTGCATGAGGACTTTTAATTTCGATACTCTAAATACCTTTTACTTTGGAACTTGAGTCAACCTTATTTCTAGAGCACATTTAAACACAGCTTCAGTTGTCCAGAGGGCTGTACAAAGGACATTAAAATAAAGTGAGTAACACAAATGCATAAAATAAGAAAAAGCGAAAGGAAAAAGTGCAGGATTTTTAATTGTAGCAGAATATTTTTACATGGTTGTATTGATACTTTTAAGTAAAATATGTGAATACTACTGCCTCTGCTGGCTGATTGATGAGGTCCTCCACCAAACCTCCCTCTCAAAACTCACACTTTAATGTTTTTTTTTTAAAGTCTTATGACGCCCTCTGCTGGCTGCTTGTATCTGACGTTTCCATTTTTTTTCCCCCACACAGGTGGTGTATAATTTTTACCTATCCAGTTTGTCCTCATAACTGTATTTGGGACACCTTCAGTTATTGGATTTTATTTGGGAACACTGTTTTCAGTGTTTTATATATTTAATAGCATATTTAGTATTAAAACCTGACATCCCAGCCCAGGATCACTCCCTTTGTCAGATTACACATGGAGACACAAAACCTCCCTGTTACCACTGCTTCGGCTCCTGGTCTGCTGACAGTCTGATGGATGAGTTTCCCTCCATTACATATTCATATAACCACAAAAAAATAAACATACACGTTCAGTATTGCAAACTGTTTATTTGTAGGAAATGAAAAGTGTGCCATTCAGTGACAGGGAGATAGAGGGGGCAGGGGTGTCGGGGACGGTTGATGTCTTTGGTCCATACTCTGGTGGAGGGGATGTCAATGAATTGGTGGGAGACAAGAAAAGGCACTTGAGTTAACAGTTGTCTCAGAAAAGTTGTCTTGAGAAGAAGGACACAAGGTCTACTGGAAGAATGGATGAACTAGATGCTTTAACCTCCATTATGCCTAGTATGAATATCACATACAAAATGCCCTATGTGAGCACAAAATTATATAGCTACATATATGTATATACAGGAGGGAATCAGAAAATAAAGTAGGGTGGAAAGGATGAAAGGTGAAGTGTTGGATTTATCCCCTTTGGAATTCTTTACAGGCTGAGGACACAAAACAAAGGCAGCAACCTTTTTTTTTCCTTTTTTTTTTTTTTTTTTTTACAGGACAAAATTATTTCTTTGGCGATAAACTAATATTCCTACAGTTTGGAATGTAGATGCAAAACAACAAAAAGTGGTTAAATTGAGACAGACAAAATCCCAGATGAGAAAACAACTTCTCTTTGAGTTTGGATTGAACAAGTCCAGCCCCTCTAACAGTAGAGACGCTGGAATACAAGCTGGATTGTTTGTTTTATCATCTGTTTGATCAGCTCAAACTGCAGCCCACCATTGAGTTGCTGGTTGAGGAAAGTTGTAAAAGTTTCCCCAACAACTTCAGTCAATAAAAATATTTGTGACATCATAACCAAGTCACCGTGTCTGAAAGCACTTAAAGGAATAGTTTGACCAATTTAGGAAATACACTTTTACTGAGAGTTAGATGAAAAGACTGATACCACATACAATGCCCCCGCGTGGCCGGATTAACCTCCCATTGACCTCCACTGCACATGGTAGAAGCTGTACTCTAAAGCTGAAATGATTAGTTGATCAAACCATTAATTGACTGAGGAGAAAATTCATTGGCATTCATTCATTATTTTTGAGGAAAAACTGCTCGTGAAATGTGAATATTTGCTTTGTTTCCCTTTATTCTACGATATGATCTTTGGGGTTTTAACTGCTGTTCAAACAAAACAAGAAATCTGAATGCTGACATTTTATACATTAATAAAACAGTCAATTATGAAAGAAAAAGACTGAAGTATTGATAATAAAATAACTGTTAGTTACAACCTTACAGTGGTGGAATAATCCTGTTTTACCTGAGGTTTTCTGTAGATTACATGACACAGAAAAAAATTAAAGCAATTTGATAATAGACAACAAATGAGGTCAATATAAACGGCCATTACCTCCCATTAAACTGTGAAATGTCGTGTTACATTTCTGTCTTCTTTCCCAGCTGTTTGGAAAAAGACAATCCTGGATGTTTCCATGGAGAAGCTCAGGGAAGGCCACGGCTCTTTATCGGAGGTGGGGCGGTTAACCAGGCGAACATTTTCCAAACCAAGTTATTTTTCATCTCTGTCTTTTCTCCCGTAAAACTGAAAAACACTGTTTAATAACTCTTTCGATAAAGTTTAAATTTCATTTTTGTAATGTTTGTCCAAGTTAATTTTCTATTGTGGTGCACTAAGCCATAATGGAGTTTGTTTCCCCAACAGCCACAAGGAACAATAATGAGCCCGTTTCACACCCAAAACCAAAAGTTGTCCAGCAACATGAAGATGAAATTTACTCTTCATCAAAAATGTATTTTTCAGTTTTACAGGAGAAAAGACTTGTGGCGATGTGGTCTAACTGGTTGTTTTGGCAAACGTACGTCTGGGCTAAACAGGGCTACCCGTTTCCACTCATTATGTTAGGTTAAGGTAATTGGCTTCTCATATATATCATAATGTTCCATGAGTGGTATCAGTCTTTTCATGTAACTGTCCACAAAAAGCAGAAAAGGAACATTTTTTGTTAATATGCTTCAAGTCACATATTTCTGTCTTTACAACACATATTTACCAAAGACTGCAAACAAGTTAGTATCTTTTTTCCACAATATTCACTAATTATTGGAGTAAAGATTTTTTTTCATCTTAATAATAAAAAAAAAACTGATCAGAAAATCCATTAAGTAACAAAACAGAAAAAAACCAAAACTTTAAATTCATTTCTTTTCTAAATTTCTTTTTCAATTTCTTTCTCGAGGGAAGACAACACATGAGGAAAATGCAGCAATAATGTAACAACCGCTTTCACTCTACAGCCTTGCAGCTCTGCCTGGGCACAAAACTACAAGAAAGTAAGAGATGAGGAAACACCAGCGGCTCCTGTCCCTTAATAAACACCCCACTGCGAGAAAACGGCTTGAAAACAGGCCGAGTCAAAAGATCATCAATGAGGTATTCACAATCTTTTTGTTCACAGACTGTGGACGCCACGAAGAGACTTAACCCCCAACAAAAGCCTTGCAGCGTCTCATTCGCAGCCATTGAAAAGACCTGTGAAGTCAATACCAACCTTCCATCAATTTTACTTTCACAGATGGGCTGAAGTGAGTATATAAAAAGGGGAAGAGTAGATCTTGCACCTTATTCTCACACATATATTTATAATTCACGTCTGCTCTACGCGTACCATCTGTTTCGAAAGCTGTCATGATGCAGACATCCATGTTTCTAGAAAGGCAAATGTGAAGTCTCTCTGTGACTAAAGGCAAGCACGTCATTAATATGCCATTCATGTGCATATAACAACAAAAAGAACTGAACAAACTGTACCTGTGGAAGAAAATCCACCTGAATAAATGTCAAGAACTAACTACAAAACATCATGTGGACAGTTTCCTTTGCTGTGAGTTTCAACGTGTCATTTAACATTTTCTACAAAAGGTAATGAGCCCTCTCTTTGTTATAAAATAACTGACAGCAAGCCAAGAACAACAGCACACGTGGCGACCCCATTGGCCAGTGGGAGGGCAATGCATCACTGCCTTAGGCAATATTTAAGGGAATAGTTTCACATTTTGGGAGATGACATTTTCGCTTTCTTGCCTAGAGTTAGATGAGAAGATAAGTAGCGTTCCCATTATCTGTACTGGGGAGGGAGACAATTAGCTTAGCTTAGCATTAAGACAGACTAGAAACAAAGGGAAACAGCTAGCCTTGCTCTTTCGGGGCAATAACTTGTAGTTTTTACACTTTTACACAGGTTTTTGTACGAAAAGATAGAAACTGTTAATCAGTGAGCTTTAGAGGAGCTGGCAGGAGGATGTCGTCAGATTTAGACAGGTAATGGGGCTGTTTCCACCTGGTTTCTGGTCTATATGCTAAACTAAGCTAACCAGCTGCTGACTTCGTCTTCATACTGAGGTTTACAGAGTGTTATCGAGCTTTGCTAACTCTCGGCCAGACAGCAAATGAATGCATTTCCCAAATGCTGGGAGCTGTTCCTTTTAAGAGCAACTTCTGAGGTCTTCTCAAAACACATCTAAGTCCTAGCGTTAACAAGTTCCCTACTGTTTTTTAGCAGCCATATGAAAAGCTCTGGATTACAGTTTGATATGTTTCTTTTTTTTTTTCCTTTATCTTGCAAAGATTAACGATAGTCTGTAGTGTTGATTGCATGTCTACTCTCCTGATCACAAATATCCCTGTTCATGCTAGAACTACTTTCCACGGTGAAGGCATTGAAATGGTTCTGGGAGACAAGAAACAAAGATTTGAGGTGCAAATCAGAGAGCTGACATAAGCCACAGCAAAAATAGAAAGTACTAAGAGTTCAACTTCAATAGTGCACAAATCGTTGCAGATAATTGTGTCAGTCTCTGGCAGACTGCTCAACTGCAAAAGTTAACAATAGAGAATGACAATAGCATAGCAATGAGATATCTCAAAGGGGGGGCTAAGGATAGAAGCTGTTACTTTAACCAGGATGGGGGGGGGGGTGCAAAAAGGAAGAGTGATTACAGAACAGTGAGAACTTTTCAAGTTTGAAGGATGAATGGATGTATGATGTAGAGAGGTGGCACTACAGCTCAACTGATGACTGAATATGTAAACTTGTATTCTATTCTTCATTGAAAGGAGTTAATAGGGCGGGGGAAGTGTGCGGGGTATGGAATGGGTACAGGGAGGGGAGTGCAAGGGTTAGTAGATGGGTTTGGTTACGATGAGGGTTTCCAGCGTCAAGGGCAGTGCGTTCGCGGAGGCCTCTGGGGCAGCCCGTTGTGAGAGGGTCGGTCTTGGTTGTGGGAGGACGAGGAGGAGTGGGAGGGACCCCTCGAGTTGTTGGAGTGCTGTGAAGTATGACCACCATCGCTCTGGTAGCGGTGGTTAGTGCGACCGGCATTCCTGTCATGATAGGAGCCGCCGTTATACCGCTGACCACCCGAGTGAAAACCTTGTCCCTGGAAAGTGCGCCTGTTGCCTTGGAAAATCTGAGGGGAGAATTCAAACTCAGTCAGCATTTAAAAGCGATTTAAACCTGTGAAGGGTGAAGCTGCTTCACCATCTGAATGTTTGACAAATACAAACAACTTCTCCAGCTGACCTGTTTGGTTGGTGGGGGGCGGGTTTCACTGGGGGTGCTTTGGGTCTGGGTGGGAGGAGGAGTTTCCAGCAGACTTGGGCCGGCGACAGAAGAGGACGTGGAGCTACAACGGGACCGATTTGAGTAGCCTGTACGTGGATGGTAAACTGTAAGAGAAACAAGGTAAAGCACTTACTACACAACCTGAGACTGGTCTGAAGAAGCAACTGCACTGAGTAAATCTGTGTTTTAGAGTGATGCCACAACAAACCAGACAGAAAACAAATCAGAATGACTGAAAGCTTGTGAATTTATTGACTTTTATAATCACATTACTTTTCCAGATGTGTATAACAATAATTCTTAATAACATTATCAACTGATGTGACCTGGAGACATGTATGGGTTACTGAACAGGAAAGACTATTCCACAGAGACACAAAACAACTACAGAGAAACTCAAAATGACCACAGAGAGACAAAAAGAAGAGAGAAGAAACATCTACAAAGAAATAACCACAAAGTCTGGGGGTACTATCCAGGAGTGGTGGGGGCCTTTTACTTTTCTATGCTCAGGGGACCCAGTGACTTGTAATGTTTCCATGCCCTGACCCAGATAAGAGGCATGAAAGTGGTGGATGGATTAACCAATTAAAAGGACAGCCAAAAGTTAAATATTCCAGACATTCGTACATTACATTTCAGACCTTAACTTGTTCATGTTAGTTGTGTGAGGGGTAGCAGGTTCCCTGTGCTGCCTGTTGATGGTCTGAGACCCACTCTCAGGTCATTTCTCACAACCTGCACCTGGTTCCATTTAGTGTAGTTTTGGTCAGGGCTACTACTGCTGCACGCTGCAGTTTCTCACTCTAATTCATGTGTCATCTTAGCCGTCTATGGCTGACAGCGTCGGTCAAAGTGTGGCATGCAGCTCTGGAAATTCACCTTGCAGTATTTATTTCACCGGTTTCCAGCCAGTTGCTTCATTTCTCAGTCCTGAGAATGTCCATATGTAAGCTATCATGACATTATGGCAACGAGTTTTCTATCCCCCTGCTGCACATGTGTCATTCATTGCAAACAGGAAACCCGTCCATATTAGGGATTTGAAGGGGTTCTAGGTTTTACTTGGCAATGTGGACCAGGGTACATGTAATCCTGTTTCCCTGCTTTAGTTCAGCAAATTTATATGAATTGTGAATATGTTTGTACAAACTGGTAGCAATACTGATTACCTGGCTTTCTCTAAAACCACAGAATGACAGCGTATCACTTTAACATTCACACATTAGCCAAACCATTCTGACCTCTCTCAGATGAAGTGAATAATATTGATATTCTTATGTCATAACAACAGGTCAGAGCGCCCATCCTGGTCATAATGTTTTGGGTCGCAGTGTTTTGTTCTTTATCAGTAAATGTTTGATCATTTTCATTTCACACACCCAGCCTGAGGACGATGAGTGGAGCTCAAACACTGCTGCATTCTGGTGGCTTTGGCGTATGGTTGTGTGATCTTATCTACAGTCAGATCGTCATCATTTTATTTCCGATGAAAATTTGAGTCTTATTGGACAAAATCACTTTTTTTCCCCTCAAAAAGCTTTTTTCTCTTCAAGTTACAAAGATGCAGCTCACATTTTGATCTTGTTCTGACATATTATAATAATTTGCTTATTAGTCTCTGTCAGTGGACTTCCTGCCTGCTGACTGCACTGTACTAACTGCTCTAATTGTGCATGTCTGAGGAATGCTATTATAAACTGCTAAAAGTGATCAGCTTGATCTTGTATATTGTGATGGGTGGGGGTGGTGGGGAGGGTGTTATGTATAATTTAGGAATACTTGTAAGTCGCTTTGAAAAAAAAAAAAAAAAAACCGTCTGCCAAGTACTAAATGAGGAATAGGAGACTTTAACTTTAACACCGATGAGGAAGAGGATAAAGGAGATTCTGTACCTGATCCAAACGTAGAGATGCTTGTCTTCAGCGGTTCGAGATCAAATGTAAATCTTACTGCTTTCCCAAGGTCCTCATCGTATTTACGTTCACTCACAAAGTGCTGTGAAAAAAAAGACATAATCAATTATAACAATGAGCAACATTCTCCAAGATGCAGCATGTAAACGTTATTTTAATCTGCCGTTTTCTTTCAGTTATTATTTCTGCTTCTGGTTCACCTTGGAAAAGACAACAACTTACTGTGAATAAGGCTTTTTAACTTGAGTATTTAACAGCCATTTCACATCTCGTCCACTGACAAAGTACTGAGTCACACACTGCGAGACAGACACAGACGAGGCCAAACAGGAGCAGCAGTATTTTTTTAAGATACCTTGATGTCTGCTCGCAGTTCAGTCAACTGCTCCTCAGACATGGATGCTGACTGGTCTGTCAGCCGTCTGAGCTGCTCTGCTCTCTTCTGCCGGGCGTCTAAAATCACCACTGAAACACAGACACAAAATCTGATCTTTAACGGATATGAGGCTGGTTTTAATGTACAGTGTATGAAACCAACAAAAATAATCTTCAATCTTCTTGTGCATGTTGTCACAGTTTCACAGTGCAACAAGAATTCAGGTGGATTATGTTATTATAACTTCTTTAATCTTTAATATCTGTTATGTCTCTTAATTACTACAAATGAGGGCTGAAACTAACAATTATTTCCATTACCAATTCGTCTTCCAGTTATTGACTTGATTAATTGTGATTTTCAGTTTACTGTGATTTATAAGAAAGAAGCAGCAAATCCTACAATTTAAGAAGCTGGAACCTGAGTGGCTGTAGCATTTTCACAATTACTGCTTGATAAATGAAACAATTAATCAGTTATCAAAATAGTTGGAGACTACATAATATAACAAATTGTTTCAGCTCTGATTGTTTGGTCCAACAGTCAAAAACCTAAAGATATGTAGTTGAAGACAATAAATCCTCAGACCTGAGAAGCTGGAAGTAGATAATATGTGGTATTTACACTTTGAAGGTGACTTCATTTTATTACAAAAATAGATAATATTAATTAATTTAATTTTACATTTTATTTTTAAATTACATCATGATATTCCCTGCAGTCCCGATAAGTTTCAGTTTCCTCTGGGAATTCAGTTGTGGTCATTTGAAATGAGAAGTACGAAGTCCAGATGACTCAGCATCTGGAGGTAAACAAGGGTCAAAGATAAAGCCATTTTCAAATCAAGATAAAATGTGAGTGCTGATGAGAAGGAACTGATGTAAGTGTCATCACAGACTGAACATGTTTTTTTATATAATTAAATTTAAAAGTCAAATGTGTTACTTCAATTGAACCTACATACAGTTTCTACATCATTAGTTGGTGTGGGTGGGTGTTGCTCGTCTCCTCAACACAACTTGTGACTAAGAAAAAACTGGAGAATTGTGGCATCTCTGCATCATGTACAAAGAATGTCTCCCTGCATGATGCTGAGAAACTGTGCACAACAGTGAATCTACACAGAAGCTTTTGCCTTTTGATCCAGAGGGACTGTCATAAAAAAAAAAAAAAAAAAAAAAGTACCCTTCATGTATTAGCTGCATTTTTTCTGATCTTGTGGCTGTGCTGCAGATATAAGAAATGTCATCAACAGCCACAGTTTTTCGTGAGTTTTACATTTTAATTTCTAGAAATGGTGTTAAGCGGTTTCTACAGTGGATCAGTTCAATGTCAAAATCAAGACTACAGCACCTGAAATGAGTAGTTGATCAACTGAAAATGATTTGCTTATCGATGATCCTTTAATTGCTTTAATCACTTTGAGCAAAAGTACAAACAGTTTCCGTTTTTTCTCTTGTGTATCATTATAAACGGAGTATTTTTGTCTCTGGCTGGTCCGACTAAACAAAAAGACGTCAAGTTGGGCTTTAGGAAACTGTGATAGACATTTGTTTTTTTGTTTTTTTTTTTTAAACCATATTTATCCTGTAGATTATCATCTTGATTACACATCATATGAATAATCGTTTGTCAAAAAATTCACTGATAACTATTTTGACTATTAATTAGTTGCTTTTGTTGTTTGTTTCTCTGACAATAATGCACAACAATCTCTAGCTCCAGCTTCTTATTAGAGAGGATTAGCTTCTTATGGCTGTGTTATGTAATAGTAAATGGATTATCTGTATGTTTCTGACAGTTTCCTTGAATAAAAACCCCCAAAAACTAAACAAAAAAACAAACAGCAATATGAAAATATGGGATCAGATGTGAGGAGAGAGAAGAGGTAGCTGTAGCAAGTAAACAAGGAAATTACACAATTTATGAATCAGTGTAATTTGCTCTGAAAATGCAGTAAGTTTGAGAAGTTTGAGATATTGAGCCGGGAAAATACAGGATTCTGCTTTGTCCCTGGACTCTGTCATTGTCAGTTAATAGTAAATATTTTGAAGATTACCATAGAAGTAATTGTTAGATATTTTTTACTCTATACTGCACATTTGACATGTTTACTGTGAGTTCAAAGGAATAATCCTAAAACTTCAACCAGGAAGGAGTGCAGAAAGGCTCTGCTTGTCTGTGTAAAAGTCACCACTCTCCACTGACTGTGGGAAATTGTGATGGGCATTTTATTATCCAAATGATTAGGTGATTAATTGAGAAAATGACTGGCAGATTAATCAATAATTAAAATAATCAATAGTTGTAGCCCTAAGCAGTACCAGCTACAATACTGATATTTGTTACCTACAGTACCACAGTAAGGATGAATAGGGATCATTATATCCTGGTCTGTACCAAGCAATTCAGAGAACATCTTTTTTTGTTTAGTTATACAAAGGTAATAAATTAAAAACATGTGGATTCATGGCTGTTTATCAGTAACATCTTTTCCTTCAGAAGAGCAAGAAGGTTGAAGGAAACCTGTCAGCATAAATGTAGTGCAGGAAGGAGATTAGTGGAAGGTGAATTTTGAGGAAATCTGGCTTTTGTAATGTCCAAGAAGTACTAGAGTTTCTTCACTTCCCTCTCAATTCCCCACACACCTTGCACAAAGACAACATTGAGTCTCCCTTGACACCTGACACTATTCACTTTTTCCAGGCCTGGAACACACAACACTCTACACTGAGAGGACAGAATAACAGAGAATGCCCTACTTGTACAAATATGCCGTCTTGCTCTGTCATGTTACACACACACTCACACAGTGGTATACCCTAGGTATATCAGGACCCTAAGGGCAGGTTTGAAGAAACTGGGACTTGCTGTGCCACAACAATCCCCTTTTCTGCTTCTCTGGAAGTGATTTAGGTCATATTCTCCAGGCCCTGGAGTCAGGTGATCATATTATATGAAGAATACTAGTAGCTCCTGGGTGGTATGTGACAGGCAGGGTTTTGGTTCAATCTACAAACTGGGAAATACAGTACTTACTGGCCTCTGCTTTCACTTTATCCATCTCTGCAAGTAGAGTCACTTCTCTGTCCATTAAACTAGAAAAAAACAACAAAAAAACAGAAGAGGGTCATTTTTCTTCAAGATAAGAATAAATATTGCACACGCTGACTTTGTGCTGAGATTGCAGTTGCAGTTCCAATAACATTAAACAAAGAGGCAGTTGCATCATCACTTTGGGATCAGAAATGCAGCAGCATCCGTGAATGATGATGCAAAACAGCAAGTTCAATACAGTTAGTACAATATTTAGGCAATGACACATGAGAAGAAGCAGTAGTTGCAATGCTGTTCCCCCTCATACCATTATCATATGATGCTACTGAAGTGCATCATAACACTGTTTAAATTCTATGATGAGCTGGTGAGACAACGAACACACAAAAAGCTAAGGAAACCAGTACAGTATGCAAAAAAAAGTTAATTATGCAAAGAAAAACTGTTCCATTACTTTGTGCTAGTTTCAGATCCAAGTCCAGTTAAAGGTACCCTGTGGAGTAGTGCTCTGGAGCAATGGGGGTCCGTGATTTTTTTTGTTTGAATTGTGCGCACCCCCAAGGACTCATCCAAGCACACAGGCGATGCTACACGCTACACACACACACACGGCGGTGGAGGCAGCGGAGGAGAAGACGACTGCTTGCAAGCAAACATGGATGTAAATGAAGCAGGATTTCTTGAGGAACAAGTTTCATTCATCATTTTTGTCAGGTCTCAAGGACACACACAACACGTCTTTGTTTCCAAGAAAACTCCACTGGGAACATTTAAGGCATACTTCAAACAAAGTGCCTCTTGTGTCATCTGACAGTGTTATTAAAAGCAGAGCTGTGGAGTTATTTAAAATACTTTTGTTGTTGTTTTAGTTTTTACATTTTTTAAAATAATTTTACGAAAAGAAAAACTGACAATCGCGGCCACTTTACGCAGCGATCGACCAGGTGTGCAGGGGTGAGAAAGCATGCAGTTTTTCTGTGTCTGCCTCAGGGTTTTTTTTTTTTCTCTTTAAACAAATGCAACACTATGAATACCTTCCAGGTCAGACTGGCTAAAAATTCTTTCCCCTATTTTGTAGTAATTTACTGTGTTAAGACAACATAACATGAAAAGACACAGAATTCTTAGTGATGTCAGGGAGGTGGCGTGATGCAGTCTTTGGGGTGATGCAGTCTCTGCCTGCCTGGTTGAATGGCACATTGTTCAGCCTGGTTCAAGCATTCTGAGCTCTTTACAGTCATGATCTCTCTTTGCCCTGCAGTATTATAAAGCCTTTGAAAAGTAGATGCTCACAAGTTATGTGGTTAACTTTGCAGTGTTTTTGACAGGTGGCTGACTCCCATTAGCATGAATTAGACTACACCTATGATGAGCTTTGTATCTTTCATTAAACACTAAGTTTGGCTGATTGAGAGAAATTCAGACACCAAAAGCCAGTTGTGATAGTATTATCCAATCTGTGTTTTATATTTGTTAAAGTGACAAAGTGCTCAACTTCTACAAGTGCAGCCGAGGCAGAGAGCTGAGAGAGGAGCTAAATGGATATTCCACTCAGTTTAGACCATCGACAGGAAGTCACAGCATCATGTTTCAGCTTTTCAGAGAGAGAAAGAGAGAGAGACGAGGGAGCTCTCTACAAGAAATACAGCACATACTGATGACACTTCAGAAATTATATTGCTAATTGAAGAATGTATATTTATGGAATACATAAAACCAGACGACGGACTTCTTGGTTTTCAGAGTCAGACCAAATGAGTTAAGGTTTGGGAGTAATGTCTGATACTCCTTTTCTAATAAGGATTAGCCCCACTAAATAATCTCCACCCTTTATTTAGTGAGCTACTTATCTATTACTAGCATCCTCAGCAATTACCCAATTCTCTTAAAGAACCATTAATAAAGAATCTCAACCTAATGACTTAAAGTTAAGGCCAACAGGAGCTGAACCTGGATTTTTTTCTATTTCTCTGCTTGTGGTATCTACAAGTTTGGAAGCTCATCTAACTAAAGAGGTTAAGTGGACAGGTTTTAGTAACATACAGCAGCTGGCAAACATCCTCAATGAGGTTCCTGAATCTCTAGGTGTTTCAAGTCTTTCAACATCACGTACCCTCACTCAGGTTCGCCCGGCTGGGTCACTGTGTAACTGACTTCTCTTCATTTAGAATATCTTAGTGAATAAAGAAAGCATTCACCTTACACAACTTTATAATGCAACATTCATATGGATAAGTTGATGTCTGGCTCACATGAACTCACTTCATGTTTAGTAGATTAAATAAAAGCTAACATTAAAACCATTCTACAAAATGTACACATAAAATAATTAATTCAATGATTAAAAACAAACCATCAAAGCGAATCACGCACAATTGTTATTTTTTTAGTTTTGTATTAATGGTTGTAATATTTGTGTTGTCTATAAGTTTAGTTTGTCCATCTTTTTTGTTTCTTGGCAGCCTGTAATGTCTGGCTCATCACACTGGACACTCCAGCCCATTTACACCACCTGTTCAAGATGGGAATGTTGTGCCTTTATTGCCGCTCGCCGTCCTATAATATACAAGCATGTAAGCCGGCAGCAGAGGTGTTGACAGAGCCCGATCACTGTTTGTGTAAACGGGAGAGCACACATGGCGGAACAGGATGTCCACCATGTCTGATTCTGGAACACCGGCTTGCTAACTAAAGCTCACACACTGCGGCAGCCTCTGTTCGCTTCACTGTGAACAAGCAAAGTGAGGTGTCTTCTTAACAGCAGTATAGTGGGAGCTGTTTAAAACACGCTTCCATAAAAGTGACATGACATTCAAAATATACAACAGGTTGTTATGCAAAGCTCTGCCCCATTGTCATCAATAAGAACAAAGGTAAGAAAATGCCCTTTGACAGTTACAGCAGCACCTACATAAATACATAACCACCAACATCACTTCAGCAAAATGCTCCTGTTTGCTTTTCCACTGCAACCAGGAAGATCAGGAAAATTAGAAGGATGACAGAGCAGGGACCTGCTCTACATCTTGAACTTTTGCTTGGGAAATAAATTTCATCCCTAGTTCTTTTGGTTGAAAGGTGGGTTTAGTTCATGTATTGCTCAGGGAGGCTCGTGGGACAGTTTCTGCCTAAGAACTGTTTTGGTTCACCTCACTTTTCAACATACTACAAATATTTTATCATCTCAAGATTCAGCTGTAGTCATGACCAGAGGCAGATATGAGAAGAAATGTACGTACCAGCTCTGGAGCTCAGCAAACGTCTGCTTCATCCTCTTGATTGAGGAGTCCATCTCCTCCTTGACCACCATCCTGTAGCGAGTCAGCGAGGCAGTGCATCTCTGCAGGTCCTTCACAGAGCGGTCGATGTTGGAAGCTGAGGAACAGACATGAAAGACATGTTGAGGATATAAATGCTACAACATATTTTCTCCCTGGTTAGGTTTTACCTGTGTCTTTGTAATATCTCACATTGAATCATGGATTTACTACAAACTACATTCAGGGGAAGGTAATAGTCAAAAGTGTCTGACCTATCTTCTTGACTGCTGGTGATCCTTGCTCATCAGTGGAGGGTGCTAATGAGGATGTGGGGGGATGTGAATTTGAGCCTGGCCTGCGTCGGGTCTTGTTGCCTCTGGGACCCTGGTCGTTCCTCCCTCCTTGCTGAGAAGCGGGACTTGGAGCGCTGCCTTGACTTTCTGCTTCAGCACCTGTGGGAGGACAGATTACTTAACAATAAATAAACGAAGTATGTTTAACACTAACTTCCTCCTAAGGCACCTACAACAGGGCTAAGACAGAAGAGTTTGTCATTCCTCCTTTCTTTTTTAAACCCCTAAAATTCCCATAGTAACATCACATTTGTTACAGTGTGAAAATTAGCTTTTCGTAAAATTTCACATTACATCCCCCAAGGACTCATGGAAGCACACAGGCGATGCTGTAAACATACACTGATGGTGGTGGTGCACATTTAAACTGCATTTTGTATGTGGTCCTAAAACATGATAAACCATGAAATAACTTATTTAGTTGAGAAAGGGTGAGAAATTGATGGGAGTTAATATGGAAATAAATTAACATACAAATAAATTGAGACATTTACAGAACAATAGACCCAGTGACAAAAAGAACACAGAGAAGGTACTGGGCCTCATTGAAGAATATTTTGATATTTATCGTCTGGATCTTTTCTTACTTTTCTCTGTGAAGCCTTTTACAGGCATTCAAAGTCAGATTCATCAAACTCTACCAACTTGTCTGAGGTTGTAACTAATGACTTCAACTCATGAAAGAAACGATTATGAGACTATCAAAATACTTAATTTTTATAATTTCTTTTCAGAAATTGGTGCAGCTCTAAACCTGACATAAACTCCTTGTTTTAGCCAAATGTAGCAGTGTCAGTATTTGTATTAAGGGACCTAAGCTGTGATTTGTCATGTATTTAGAGCAAAACTAACAATAAAGACGGAATGGCTTGACATGACAATAGATGATTAAAAAAAATAAATAAAAAAAGTTTTTTAAAAGCAAAGTGGTCCATGATTGGAGGCAGCCCAAGGAAACATGACAGATATTAGATGATAGAATATAATTACAGTAGGTACCAGACAGTTGGTGAATGCAATAAGTTCTCATAATCAATCAAACCTGAAACTTAAGTACTATAATCTGGTTGCACCTGCGGTTCTTACATGAGGCTCATTTTTAGTCAACTGAAATTTCACTAGATCTTTGACGAGACACTGATCAGCACTGTGCAGCATTTATACTTTATAGCCTAATATCCATACCAGTCCTGGGCAAAGCTTTTTCATTTAAATGTTGCTCAGAGCAGACTTGTACAAATCCATACCAACTATGCCCAGTGAAGGGGGTAATCCTCACATTAATGTGGCAGCATAAAAAAAACTAGTCCTTCCTAAAAACCCTCAGCGCTTGCCTCTTTTGCTTTTATCACTGATCACATTTTGGCTGAGGAGCTGTTATTACCGGTGGTTTCGGATGTGGCGGGTTCAGAGTCCAGCTCGGCTGCATCCAGGGAGGCAGAGTCCAACTGTTCACTCAGAGAATCAAGTGACTCTCCATCCATTACAGACCCGTTGGCATGAAAGCCGTTCATCTCATCCTTGCCCTCCTCTGGCGATGTGGCCTCAGGTGGAGCAGGCTCTGCTGAGGCCTCTGGCTGAGGCTTGGGCTTCTTTTTCTTCTTGGGCTGGACATGGAAATATCAGTGTCAGGCTCCTTTGTTCATTATCTCTTTCTGAATCAGTGCAGAGTTGGGTTGGTATTTGTTCACTATTCAAAACTGCCTTGTTAAAACTACAATGAAGGAAGGGGCACTTTAAACATCAAAAAGTACAGAAACTATTTAAAATATTTCATAACTCCAGGTAAAATGATGCTGAGTCAACAAAGAAACATTCAAGACGCAGGCTTTCTGGTTCACACCTTCTTTTTGCCGGTGACATTCCACTCCTTCAGGATTTCAGCTGCACTGCCTACGGCATAAAGCAAACAATGACGACAAAAGGTGCACAGTGACATTTGACAGACTTTAAAGCCTGTAATACCCATCTCAATATCAGAATGCCCTGAAGTGTTGTTTATACTACTAAATGAGGAACAAAGCAGCCTGACGTATGCGGACAGCCTTCTTGTTCTATAATTAAACCTGCCAAACTAAAGGCATGCGCGTGACGCTCAACCTCTGAATGCAAAGCATGGAATCCATTGCAAAATATTTGTTCCCAGGGTGAAGCACAAGTATTTTGGGTAGCATGCAAGGACAACAGGCCTGATTAAACTGACAAGTTGGAAATGTGGTGGAAATATATGTGGAATTCCAGTGGCACCCTTAGAGTATTTTCTTTATGTGGTGTTATTGTGAATTATGACCTTCCTCAAGGTATACCTGCTCTAAAATATGCAACGCAACCTGTTTTATGGGAAGTGGTGCAACTACTTATAAAGGAGCTTACAGGGCCAATTATTTACCAGTGTTGAGGTCAAACACTGACGTCATCATACCTTCTAAGAAAGCTTGAACGGCCTTGTCAACAGAGTTCTCGAAGTGCTGCAACACCAGTACAATTTCATTGTTGCTTTTGTTGGGGACAACTGCCCTGACAGCACTGATCTGTAAAGAGGAAATTAAACAAATGAAGCACAAAATGTTTTAATGTAAACTTTAAATATGAAACATTTACTGTAAATTCACACTGAAGGTGTTGCCACATTGAAATAACATTTGGCTTAAGGACGCAGCACTGGACTATTGGTCTTATTCATATACTACAAAAGTGAAAATACAAATATTATAAGAGTCTCTTACTGCTTTGCAATGAAGCACAAACCCATAAATGCAACTCAACAGCAGAGTTGTCATATGTTATTATATCTATATGAACAACTATCCATAAGTCATATCATTATTTCTGATTAGCAAGAAATGTGTTAGCAGCTTTGGCACTACTTCTGTGCCTCTTACTTTCAATATAAAGAAAGGAAAACTCACAAGAACATTACAAACAACCTGCCATGAAAACATTATGACACCACAGTAAAACTGTGCAGTGTCCCAATTTCTTTACGTTGTTCCAGTTGTTATAGATTAACAGCTTTAAAGAGGACGAGGCTTCCTGTTATGAGACTACGTAAGAAAAGTCATTCTTCAAGGGAAGTCAAGTTATCTATGGTGCTGAGCTATTGAACATGTCAATAACATTTACAGACACTGATAAAATAACTCCTATTAATACAGGAATAATCCACAAGTCAACACTAACTCTAAACCTTGCATTCTTCCTTCGGCAACACTACAGCTGTTACTCATACTCTGACAGATTGCCCTCTCATGTTTACTGTTGCTAGAGACCAGCTTGCTGGGAAACTGTTGATGGAGCCCAACCACTAATGTTACTGAGTGTCAAAGAGTCCACCAACACAGAGTGGAAATGTCTAACTTTGGGAGAAGCCCATCATATTCCTCAAACGTAGAGTTTTTGTTTCAGATTTAACCCTTCACTAAAAACAAAACAAAAAAAAACCTAAAGGCTCTTTATGCCAGTCATGTGCAGTGTGTGGGTGCTTCTTACCTTCTCCTTCATCCTCTCAGCTGTTCCTCCCTGGGACATGACCATTTTCGAGCGAGTGTCAAACACCACCCCAGACGTATCTGGAAAAAATGTAACGAACTCTAACCTTGATTTTCTGTTCAGGCCTTGACTTGTATTTGCAAACCACTACAGAAAATCATTTGCAAAACAAAACAACCCCCAAACATCTTCAGACTTTTCCTGGAAAGAGTAGTTGGCTTTGTTTGTGACTCCCAGTCATGTTATACTGGCAGGTGTGTTCTTGTGAAGCCATTTGTCTTCATCTCAAGTACAAAGACACATAAGCAGCCATGTTTGTCTATCTCAACAAATCAGATGAAACTATCAACTCTTTTAAAAGCTTGAAAACAGATTTCATTTGTTTCCTGGAGAAACAATTTGTCTAAAATAACCCACAATGAGAAAATGAAGACGCAGGCATCGCTGCGCACTGCAGTGAGGAGGAGGAAGGACGTGTTAGTTAGGCATTTATGCACAGCAACTTCAGCTACGAGCACAGGCAGTACACACTTGTGAAAATCCAAAGAGACAAAAACTCATCACATCTGTGTTTGTACAGTCTGGGATCTGTGTCTGATTTAAATGACTAATAACCACTGAAGGCCTCCAAAAAGAGATTCCTCCAAGAGGAACAACCTCAGGGTTCCTTCTATCAGAGGCAGAAAAAAAACTGGGCCATTCAAGAAACAGCTGAGTATGAACAGTCAGGATAAAGTCCAAAGTTAATCTATGGCCATTTATGGACAAGCAGAAAAAAAACTGCAGGACTCTTGTAACAGCTGTTTCTCCTATGCATAAAAGTAGGTTGATGTCATAATGTCATAACTTTGGGAATTCTCCCTTAGATTGCACGTGAGAACAATTATATACACATTTACTTGCTATATTAATTGTAATGTAAACCTTCTGCAACAATTCTGTAGCTATTAAAATCCCAAATTCTGAGTGTACCTTTGTGTAATTAAAGAATACCAAACATTAAATGCTGATTATTTAGCTCAATTCTTCTTTAAAAAATAAGTTTATAAAACAATTACGTACCCTTTTGGCTGTTTTTCTTTGCCATGTTGTCACCCAGTCGTACCCGGGAAAAGCTTGGATTTATACTCCCTCAAGACTGTAAACTCGCCCTTCAAATATGCTTAAGCTGGTGGTCAAATAAAGACTTCAAGTGTGTTAACTTTCAGTTTGAGTTTTTCTTCTGAGAGATGCCAACAAGGCTCACTGCTGGCAGGAGGGCTGGAAGAACGAGGTTCATATCAGTCCTCCACCTTTTAGGCAAAGAGTCAGGTTTTCCTCTTGTTTCTTCACCAAGTTGATCCAAAACTGTGGGGCGAAAGTGAAGAGAAACAACTCAGCTGGGCATTGAAAACTAGTGATCAAAAATGGCGTCATGGCGGGTTATCAAATATAGAAATATAACTCACATTTTAAAGTAACTGTAGCTATGTTGTATGACACATAAACGCACAGATACCAAACTTCCACTTTGTCAAGATCTGAGAAAGTGAACGCAAATCAAATGAAATCCATTTCCCCTGGCTATAAAATATGAATGAAAAACAGATTTCAATAAATTATTGTCTGTCTGGCAGAGCATTCTCGAAAAAAATCTGCAGTTAATATTGTGCTTGGCAGAAGAGCTGAATTTAGTTTGGGGGAAAAAGTTAGTAGGGCTGCAGAGAAACACATCTTTGAAGGGTATTTCCTTTTTCTCAGCTCTCTGCAGGAGTGGTGGGTGATAATGTTATGAGGGCAGCACAGAATATTTGTCGGGCATTCACAGTCTGAGTCCTTTGAATAGTCGAATGATGACAGTATTAGACACATATATACTTATAATAGATCAAAAACCACCTCAAAGATTTTGAATTTTCCTGCAGCCAAACTGATGGCACATATGCTTGGCTAATTATGTCAGCATTATACCTGAAATAATCTGACAATTTTGCACAGTTTTACCTGGCCATGTGGTTTCAGTTTTTCATTCCTGTAAATAAAACATTAATGTTGCTAATGAGGAAGCTGACTGGCCTGACAGTCACACTAATAATAAAGAAGGGAGTTGTTTGTTTTTGGCAAATGTTCCAACTCTCTCTGCAAGTCTCTACAACAATCTTGGTTTGCCTTGGAAATGACGCCATCACCAAGCTGAACAATCAATAATGTAGTGCTACGTCAGACTCACTTACTGACTGCTGCCATATCCGAGTCTGCTTTAATTATGTCCCCTCTAGCCTTAAAAATGCTTGAACCAGACATTCAGTGATCTGGACCCATTTTTATGGGCCAGCTGTTTCCCTCTGTTAGGTTTCTCTTTCTGATCCTGGTTGTCCAGAAAGGAAACCTAAAAGCTGTGCAAACCCACACCCCTCTGATTAGGACTTGGCGTGCCACAGTCTTGGTTCCACCACACCTTTGCAGACGTCAGACTCACCTATCCACAATCAACAAGTGACTCCGCAGTAGCCAGTCATGCAAACACTAGGATGCATTATGTTTATCAAGAGGGATGGTGCTTGAATCTTCAAGAGGGCCAGGTCCACTTGTGTTAAGTGATGCAACTGAGCAGAAGTGCTAACTCAGCACTCAAGTGAACTTGTTCCAACTGAAGAAGTTGACCAGGTCTAACAAGGATATGAGTGACACAGCCAAATGGGAAACTGGAGGAGCTTCTGTCAAACTAAGTTGACTCAAACAAGGTTTTCATTAACGCCAGATTCAACTGGAAAGATTTTTCATCCCCACTGCCAAATGACTTAATCTCCTGACAGAGAAACCAGTTGTTTCTGTGTTTATAGGCAGTTAAACACGGTGCATTTCTTAGTCCACCTTGAAATGCTGACAGTCCTCAATTAACACAGGTAATATTAAGTTGTAGAAAGATAATCAGAGGGAGATCCCTGTTATCACTTGCCGCAGCGTAGCTAGCATCTTAGATAATATATTTATTCAACGCCCGTTTAACTTGGCTTGCTGCAGAAGTCAGTCGGATTTTACTGCGAGACAGCTGTAAAAAAAATTATTTCTATGCATATATCCGAATAGACAGGCTTTCCTCAAAGCTCAGACAAATTATAACCTTAGCTTGTTGGCGTACTGTCCCGTTAAATAGCCAACTTCGTGATAATGTTAGCTAACAAACCCAGTCTGCCGAGCGGTGAGATTTTGATTTCTTATCACCCGATAATGTTTTTAAATGTTAGCTTTTCAAACCCTAGCATTTTCCAGCTGAAATTCACTCGCACGATAGGGTCTCTGCTTCATTTCAGAGCATTTCACATTTTTGGCTCAAGTCCGGAGGTTACGTTAACGTTAGCTTGCTAACATTACCTAACGTTATATGGTTAGCTTTGCACAGCTCTGCGCTACTGGCCGCAATAATCTGCTGTTAACATTAAAACACCAAAACCACAGAGACACAGACTTAATGCAGCATAACGCAGAAACGCCTTTTTTTTTTTTTTTTTTTTTTTTTTTTTTTTTTTTGTAGAAAATTGAATTGAGCCTTAGCTAGCGCACAGCTAGCACACTGCTTGTCTTTTATTATTCAATGCTCTGTTTTAAGGCTAACCATCACTTAGCTCTTCAATTAAACAAATAAAATACTGTTAAAACATTAGTGTTCATATCAGTTATTAGTTCACCATGCTAACAGTTAAAGAGGATTAAATACGTACTTGATGTTGGCGAGAAAACTGAACAGTAGATTCTGGAAACGGGGTACCGCAGCTCCTACCGCCAGCCGTCTTTAATGCCAAGTAGTCTGCTGTGGGCAGTGTTTTCCTCGACCAGACTCCCTCCGGGTTGCCAGGTTGTATTCCAACACCCCCCCTTTTAATACGTTTCAAGCGCTTCTCTGTATGAGTTCATAAAATTCTGCACAAGGGCAGTCAGTGTGAACTAAACTGTGGAGCAGTTTTTTTTTTTTTTTTTTATTGCTTTGACAAAAAGCGCATTCAATAGTTGCTGAATCACTGTTAAACTGGCTTTTGTAATAACTCATAAGGGTAGAGGTAACCTTTGACCCCTCATTGTCCAGTTCAGAAGACTGTTGTGTCTCAGTGTCTGAGATGTGATTATTGTAAAATGCTCTTACTGAGATGTGTATTCTGAGTATACTGAGTTTGTTTGTTCTCATTGCAGTTTAGTATAATAGGCCGGTGAGCAAAGCAGTAGTGGCTAATGCAGATTGTATCTTTCTCACGTGTGGTGTCTGTTTCCTGGACCCAGAATAAATGCATTTGTTTAATACAATGTTGACATATTAATAATTGTTTGATGCAAGAGAAATCATTAGATCAGATTGGACTCTTTCAGTCTCTCAGAGTCTTTTTCTTTTTCTTTGAGACATTCTTTGGATGAGGAACAGCCATTTAATCATGTTTATTAATGCGGCCTTGTTTGTCAGCTCAGCAACTGTGTTCCCTAAGTCTCCGACTTGAGAAGTAGGACAGAGAATCTAGGTTTACAGATTTCTGTTTCTGTGTCTCAGGTCCCAGGACAATTATCCCAGGCTTGTCTATGTTAAGTTTCACAAAATTATGATATCCATAGTGCTGTAGCCTATAAAAGATATTTGTTTTTATGGAAGCTCATTTTAAAGATCTATTCCAATGGTTTAGTAATGTACTTCCATGAAAAATTAAACTAAAATGACCTAAATCAATACATGCAAATACAAATATTCTAACTGACTCAGTATGGGTCACAAGACAAACATCATACATACAATGGTTTTTAGAGACTGTGAGCAGTATTTGTATAGAGCATTATTACTTTTATTATTATTATTATCAATCTTGTCATTTTTATATAATAGGCATTTTTAGTGTGAGGATTGTAACTTTGATGGCCTTATTCTAATCTGTAGCAGTTACTATCTTCCTTGTGTTTTCATTAAAGGCAATTCAAGGCCTCTGTGAACACACAGCGAGCAAAGTATTCAGTCAGCGTGGCTCAAGAGTAGCCTCTGATGAGAACGCTGTCAGTCACTGAAATGAGCGACACTACTGTGTGCAGTAAAATGAACAAGTTGAAATCGCAAAGAATAAGTAAAAAGACAACATTGAAACAGTTCATTTCAACAATCAACTGTACTTACTTACATTTCTCGGATACTTGTACATTATTTGATTATTTACATTTTCTGCTACTTTTAACTTCTAGTCCACTACATTTTGGGGGGAAATATTGCACTTATTTTAATTTAACAGTTATAGTTAGTATACTTTTCAGAATAGGATATTACGCACACAACACACACAAGAACCCAGGGACTGAACCACCAATCCATGAGTCAGCAACCAGTCTGCTGTACCACCTGAGCCATGGCCCCACCTACAACACTAAAGTACCAAGTACCACTTTCATGTTAATACGTAAATAGTAACAATCCAAACATGTTATTACTGACATGGGCCATAAGTGGTGGAAATTAACTATGCACATTTACTCAAATGCTGCCTTAAATAGAAATTTGAGGTACTTACTTTATTATTATCTTTTTAGTATTATCTTTTCATGCTTTTATTGCAATGCATTTCTTATTTTTTATTGTTTTACTCCATTAAATTTATTTGACAACTTTAGTTACTTGTTACTTTACAAGTTATGATACTTTATATTTGATAGATAGATAGATAGATAGATAGATAGATAGATAAAGTAGTTTATTTATCATTTGGGGAAATTCAGATTGTCCAGTAGCTCATTAATGTATTCAGTTAATATTTAGGTCCGTGTCATCATCCACTGCCACTGGCTAAGGTGTTTTATAGTGTGGTATTGAAACGTTTCCTTAAGTAAATGATTCGATACCTGTTCCACCATTGCATCAAGTGTTTAAAAAAGCGGCTAAACATCCAAATCTGGCAACCCACGATCCACGTCGTCATTTCCGAAGTCGAAGAATAGGGTGCGCTCGGTTTGTGAACTTGTACCGCTCGATTAAACGCACAGTTTAGCTGTCCTTTGGCATCCAGGGCCACGGTCTTCATTCTAATAGCCTTATGTATGTGCTGTCATGACAGATCTCACCTGCAGGGAAGAAACACGTTTAAAACAAATGTTTAAAAAGCTGTAGTTTTTACTGTGTCGGGTCTAGGTGAGCAGGGGGACGTTTGAGGACATCGTCCGACTGAGCGGAGCGGAGCCGCAAGTTACACCAAAATGGCAACCCCGTATGTGACAGATGAATCTGGTAAGGATGCTGCATGTGCCAGACCATTGTCTAATTGAAACTAAACTCTCTTCGTTAAATACAGAAACTACAATCGAGGTTGAGTCTATATTTTCCATTTGATTGGTAGCGATAATAACAGGTTTAACGACGTTGTTTTGCAGCTAGGTGATGCTAGTCTTAGCTGAAACGGCTAACGTTGTACTTTCCACTATAGCTTAGCTTGTAGCTTGCACGTCCTTACTTACTAGTGTGGAAATACCGTAATATATATGTATACTGCTGTCAGGAACACATTGAATTAATTACTTATGCAACTTTATGGTCATTAGCGTTTTAATTAGCCACACAATTTTTATGTATAATGACCTAACAGTTGCTACGTTAGCCAGGAGCTAACGTTAGCTAGCTTCTTCTGCTGTAACTGAGTGAATGTTGATGAAAGTATGCAAACAAAAACAACCATCGCGATATTTTATTCACAAACTCAGTTATTTTGATTTGAATCGACAATGTTTTTTGTGCGAAAAAATGTGTCTTCGTGTAAGTTTTAAGATTATTTGATCCATAGGAAGAAAAAAAAATCACTTACATCAGCAGGTATTATGGGCTATTACAATATATGACGATTAAATAGGTATTGATTAGGCATTTATTGATTATTCGCAAGCTGCAACAGTACGATAACTTGAGAAAAGCTAGACTACTTAAGTGAATGAGATCGAGAAAAGAAGGCGTGGACGATGTGGATAAAAATCCTGCCTCATATTTTCACATCATATTATCAACATGCATCATAATAAGGCCACATTCTGGAAAATCAATAGAGAAACTGTTTATGGATAAAATAACCAGGCATGAATGTCTGTTTTATGGATAAATGAGTAAATAAATACATGGATAATTAAGGCACAGTTCTGTCCAGAGGTTTTAGTAAAGTGAATATACTTTCATAAACAGTGCCGGCAGTCATAGAAAAACAAAAAAAAATCAAATCAGAATTTGGTGTGACCACCCTTTGCATTTTACAACAGCACCAGTTCTCCTCAGTAGACATCCTAGAGAACTTGCCACAGTCCAGCTGTGGATTTAGGCTGTCTCAGTGTCTTCTGTCTCTTCATCTAATCCCAGACTGACCCCATGAATTCAAGATCAGGGCTCTGTGGGAGCAAGACCATGCGTTGCAGGACTCCTTGTTCCTCTTGTCTCTGAAGATAGTTCTTTATGACCCTGACTGTATGTTTTGGCTTGCTGTCATGTTACAGAATGAATCTGGTGGATCAGGTGCCTCCCCGATGGTATTATGAGATGGAAAAGAATCTAAACATCTATAGTGCCTTAAACCATGACACAGTACTGTACTTCAATATACTGATGCAAAAATGATATGAAATATTGCAGTAAAGCCATCTTAAAGGATTCATGGTACAGCAGTCACAGCATAAACAGTTGACTGTCTAACATCACCCACACTTACTGTGCAAATGTATTACAGTAATTACAAAAAAATATTCCTACTTTCAAATACTGTTGATATATTTCCCAGCTCTAATACAGAATGCTTTATCCTTATTCCCAAACATGCTCTGGGTTTTTATGCTGTGGAAGACATTTATTCAGTGTGAGATTGAATGTGTGTTTTCACAAGGGAATGAAAGTTAACACACACTCTCAGCTTGTCAAACTAGTGATAAAGATTTGATCTTTGAGGCTTTGGGGCTTTATGCTCAGCATGCACAGTGACATCTGGTGGTTAATAAAACTTATAGCAGCCCTTCAAGCCTGCTCTACAACACCTTACTGACTTTATAGTTTCAGTCTGAAGTGTGTAATAGAAATCTAAGAAACCTACAGCATGTGTTATTTATTACATCTAAAAGATTCCTGGTTAGAGGTGCTGCAGTAAAACATATCATTGTGCACTATGCTGCAGTAAAATCAGCAATAAATGCCAAAAATGTCCAAAAAGTCTTCATATGAAAAATTTCTATTGATATGAAATATCAATGTGTGGTGTCCACTCCGGACTCATGTTTGGTTGATATTTATGTGACATTTTACATGTGTTGTAATGTGTAAATTGTACTTTTTAAAAATCCTATTACTTATCTGCTATCAGTTGGAAATGTTCACATACTTATGATCATGCCTTTTACTGCACATGACCATATCTCTTAGTTATTCTTTCTTATTGTCCCATTAATTTGCGTTTCACTTGAGCCTAAGGTTTTGCTGCAAAATTTCCAAAACTGTCAAAATTAAAACAGAAATATCCTCTCTTGTTACAGTAATGTCCAGAGAGATCGTTCCCCAAATAGCAGTTGCATTTGAGCCATTCATATTTAACAACACAGTTTTGTGGTAATTTGCTGTTATTTGATTAATTTATTGGCTTATTTGACAAGGACAGTACACATTACACATTTGTGAATTTCCCTATAGGGATAAATGAAGTGTTTATTATCTTATTAATGAATGCAAAGGGCCAGAGTCAGTTAAAATGGCTATTATTATTCTGTAATCTGAGAACAGACATTGCATTGTTAACCTGAAAAAGAAAATACAAATATGGATTATTAAAGTTATTATTTATAATTAGAAATAAATATTAGGAGAATATTGAAAAAATACCACAACAGGCTATGATGATCTGAATGCAAGTCTAGTCAAATCTGGCCCTCAGTTGATAAAATACATTAAAATTGACCTCATTTTCAAGTTTTTCTTCATACAAATATACCAGTGCTCTTTAAAATGCTGTGCCTGTTCTTCAGGGAAATATATTGCTGCCACTCAGCGACCTGATGGAACATGGAGGAAGCCGAGGAGGGTGAAGGACGGTTACGTCCCCCAGGAGGAAGTCCCTGTGTAAGTGCACTTCTTCTTTCCATACACTCGTACAAAGCACACTATGCATCATAATCTTATTGTGAAATCAGTAGGGATGCAATGATTAGTTGATTAATCCATTAGTCAATTGACAGAAAATAAATTGGCAACTATTTTCATCATAAAATAATTTTTAATAATTTCTTAAGCAAAAATACCAAAGTTTTACTGACTTTAGCCTCTCAGATGTAAGAATTTGATGCTTTATTGTGTCATATATAATAATTAACTGAATATTTTTGGGATTTGGACTGGAGGTCAAAACAAAAATGACATTTGACATTTTATAGACTAAAGGATTAATCTATTAATGGAAGACTTAATTGGCAGATTATTCGATAATGAAAATAATTAATAATAATTATATATATTATAGTAATATATAATATAGTTATTATTATAGTTAATTATAGCCTTAGAAATCAGTAGAGTATTGTAACAAAAACATGATACCTGGGATCAATTGGAATCGTCCAGGATTATTTAGAAACGACTAATACGCTTTGTTATTTTTAATCCCCTTACCTCAGTTTCTGTTTCTTGCTGTTTCAGCTATGAAAACAAGTATGTGAAGTTTTTCAAGAGCAAACCAGACCTGCCACCTGGCCTGAGCCCGTCGGAGGCAGCTCCAGCAAAGCAGCAGCAGCAGCAGCAGCAGCAGCAGCAGAAGATCCCCGGGTGTGTAGACGGTGAGGGAGCCAATCTCTCAAAGTCGGCCAAACGCAACATGAAGCGTAAAGAAAAACGGAAACAGCAGCAGCAACAGGGCCAGGATGGAGATGCGGATGTGGAATCGGTGAGCGACGCTGTGGAGAATGTGTCCATTTCAGAGGGCGGTGAGTCCGCGAACAAGACGGCAGCGCCGGCACCTGCCTCACCTCCCAGTGATTCCTCAGCAGGAGCAGCAGCAGCAGCTGAAAAGGCCAAGAAGATCAAAAACCTGAAAAAGAAGCTGCGACAAGTTGAGGAACTGCAGCAGAAAGTGGACTCAGGGGAAATAAAACAGCCGACAAAGGATCAGTTGGAAAAGCTTGGTCGGGCGAAGGCCATACAAGATGAGTTACAGCAGCTCGAGCGTGATTCTTGAAGCAATAAAGGACAGAAGAGACAGACAGACCGAACATAGAAACTACACACTGAAACACAGGGAAGGGACCTTTGCAGCTTTGTGGTCATAGCTTCCATTAAACATATTCTACCTGTTTGATATTCATCATGAACTTTGGAAGTGAACACAGTCCCAGCGCCTTCCAAGCAGAGAACCACAGGAGGTCTACGTAGCGGTCACCACATCCTCAGAAATGACCAGCCTGTTTTCTAGATTCAGATCTCTACATAACATCGTGACTCCTGCTCATATACGTGTATTGGCCCGGCCATACATTTATAAATATCTTTTTAAAGACCTCATTGTGAATTGTTTTGTGCATGTCTGTCCTTTCCATTTTGTACCTTTCATAGCATCAAGTATCACTTACACATAAACTAGATAAAAAAAGATTTTCTGTTGAAGAGAATATAGTTTGTTGATCTTTCTGCTTTAACATTTGTCAATGATTGGATGGCCTCTTGTAGTCACTTTGATGTTGAGTCTATACAGTCATTACATTAATTAAAGCTACACGCTGTGTAAAATGTTACATGAATAACTGGGGATTTATTTTAGAAGGCAGGGTGTAAATTCATAGAGAAACAAATCTATTTTGGTGTCATTGAGTATTTTGGAAACAAGATAAAAAGACCAAAACCGACAATGAATCAGTCCGACCAACAAGTATTGTCTGTGCAGCCAAATCCTGATGTGGCTTGTTCCTTTGTGCCATAGAGTTCTATTGTTTTTCAAAAATGATTAAAAACATCAGTGACATTCATCATGATAAACATTGGCGCTGTAGTTACTTTGACTTGATGCCACACACACACCATGTTGCTTCTGTAAATACACCAAATGTGTATTAATCCATGTCAGAAAGTAGTCCTCAACAAATGCACTGTGTACGCTTGTTTGAGGAGAGTGTAGTAAAAACTACAGTGATCAGAAATGAATTTTTCATAAATTAAAACTTTACTATATGACCTGTTTTTTTTAAAAAGATTTGTCTTCAGTAGAAAAACAAATGACCAATAACAAGAATGGACTGCTTTTAGAATAAAGGGAATTATTTGCTGTAAATTGAGCCTGTGAGGCTCCACTTAAAGGGCTACTGTAGCATATTAGCTTACATCTTCATATAGTTGGAGAACTCACAAAAGGCAGATCAAAAATACAATAGTTAAACTGATTTTTAGTCCCCCAAAGCACTGGATCCTGCATTTTCCATAAAGAAATTCAGCAGTAACTTTTTCAGGGACCCCTCCCCGCTCAGTAAATGCTTTTATCTTTTAAACTCTACATTCTGATAGTAACAACAGCTTATTGCTAGAAATTTGGTGGAGTGTCCCTTTAACTCTGCTGCATTCAGTCTAATTGTATACAGTAGATCCTTATCATTATAGTATGCTGTTTTTGTACATTAAATCATACTTTACTGTTTTATACTAAGTAGATTTTATAACACATATACAGATGGATGTCACACTGTGACTTTAGAAAACCACTACCAATTACACTTAAATACACACAAAATGCTTTCCCAAAAATACACTTTTGTTTTCTAATATAAATATAGTTTACTTTTAATTTTAAACCACCTCAAAATCAGCACACACAAAAATGAAGCTAATTTTAGCGTAATATATTTATACAGTGCAACTGTTGTGTACACTTAATTTTTCACTTTTCCAGTGTGAACACACTACATCTAAAAACCTGTTTATACTTAGTGTGTAGTATGGAACTGGGTCAGAGCTTAAGGTTTTGTTCTGCTCAGTCAATCAATAACAATCAATTCAGTTTAAGTTTGTGAAGGAGGAGGAAGGGTTTGTGCTCGACCTGAGAGGCAGGACCCAGGGCAGGAAATCCACTCAGTAGTTAATACATTCAAGGTGCCCTCTACAGGTGAGAAATCTGGCACTGTCCAGTGTATTGGCAGTAAAACAGTTGTTAAATATAGTAACTGTAATTGTTAAAAACATGTGTTCCTGTCTTTCCGCTCACTTTTTACGAGCTGTGTTCCACAATGTTAAAGCAGAAAAGGAGGCGTAGTCTGTCTCCATTCAGAAGATGATTCGGAGCAACGGTTACACGGGGGTGTCATTGTTTCTCCTTGAATGGGCTCCTACATTCAGAACAATATAATTAACTGTTGTCTCATGGAGGAAGTGTGGTTAGTTGTTTTCTCCACAGAGCTGCAACCATGAAGTCAAGAATGCTCAGATTTATGTGGAACATGTTTCACAGAAATCATAAATGAGCAAAAGCAGCAATATGCGTGGTACATCTGTCTCATGTCTGGAAAAGAATCCAGTTACAAAGTATTGCAGCTTAACTGACATAAGTCATCACCTTTAATAGATAGTGGGCAGCTAATCTTTTTAACAGAGCTAATCCTTCATTTATTTGCTTCCTTTGACGTAAACAACATTACTCGGAAGTTGTTCTTGCGCACTTGCAGACAAGTGGCTTTAAATGATGGTGGAAGAAGGCGTGATCGCGATGTCACTGTCTGAATTATGTATTGGTTTTTGTCGTCCACACATTCCTTGTAAAGATTTATTATGTGGTTTTGAGGCAGGTCCTGAACAGACACTTGATGGTATAAAAACCAAATCCCTAAACTAAGACACCAACTTCAGCTCTGATACAGGAGCCCCAGAAGGATGGACGCATATGGAGGATCTGCAGTCTTCAGTGATGCTTAGAAAGATTTGAATCTTGTTTATTAGTTTAAAAGGTCAAAGTTCTGTGCTGGATCCAGTTGGGGAAAGTTTGTATTTCTCAGTAACTGGAAAATGGGGAATAGACTGGAGTTAATGGTGCTTCTAGTTTTTATGACAGCAGCTTCATCTGCTGCCCTGAGCAGAGAAGAATTTACAGAAGCAGTGGTAAGAAAACGCAGAAAACTGCAGATACTGAAACATCACTTAAAATATTCTAAAAATATATGTATTTGAGTTAAAGACTGAAGAAGTTGGTCATTCAGATAGCAAAGAGTGACTAAATAGAAACTGTATTTAACTAGAGACTATCCATCATTTTAAATTTCCATCTAATTTTGATTCTATGGCAACTTTCACAGCAACTGGATTTTAAATAGTTTAAAGTTAATTATTAACACTGATTGTCACTAAAGACCATATAACCTGATAAAATATTCCTGGTGCATTTGGGCAACAGAATACTAAATAATGCTGTCCATATGGTTTTGATTTACAGAATGGACAAAGGTTTTTACAAATTATTGTGCTCTTGTTTGCTTCAGTGGGATGGTTCAACGTCTCAAATGGAACAAAAATATCCTTGGGGGATATTTGCCAGATTTACTTCTCTAGGTTCTGCTGCTAATAGCACCAACCCTCTGATAAAATCATCTTGAAAAACAACTGCAAGAACTTTATTTGATCTTTGATAGAGATCAATAAAATGGCTTATACACTCATACATGCATACATTTCTTAAACAGATATAGTTCCTAGTTGCTTTACAGATTAAGATATGACTTATCTGTTGGGGTTGCATTGGTGTAGATTAAAACTAACATTATATGAACTGTTAAAATTAGCTCCATAACCAATTACAACAGTTATGTGCCGGTTATTTCTAAATACATTAATAATAATGATCCAACACTATTATTTATAGTATTATATTTCACTGTCAGCAGGCCACTCTGCATAATGAGTATTTTATTGCAGTACATTTTGTTGCTAATACTCAGCAGTACATCAGTAAATGGTCTGAATATGTCTTCCATCACTGTTACAATGAGTTCTCCCTCTCCAGGCGTATTTAAGGACATATGGTTATCTGCACATCCCACTGGACAGTACAGGCCAAAACCATCCACCTGAGGAAATAGCTGAAGCCACAAGGTGACTATTTTTCATCCTTTTTCTACTTTGCAAAAATAGATGAACATGTTTCTGTCTGTGTTGACCTTAATCCCAGGTTTGTTTTTATGTATTAGAATCAGCACAAATGTCAGAACATTTCCTGTGTATGTCAGAATCTTCCAGAGAGCGACAAACCTGCAAACATCAGGAAAACTAGACACAGCCACACTGGCAATGATGAACAAACCTCGGTGTGGTCTACAGGACTCCTTCAATAACAAGACTCTCAAATATCGAGTCATGGGTGAGTAACTGCATTTACACTACATGTTTAGGTTCTTTATAAAGTGCATAACGTATGTAAAACACATATACACGTTTTAAAAGTGACTCCAGCGTTTCCTGATTGAACAGGTTACTGGCGCAAGAAGATGCTGACCTACCGCATCTATAATTACACTCCTGACTTGGGTGAGGGAAAGACCCGTTTGGCCATCCAGAATGCGTTCAAGTACTGGAGTGCTGTGTCACCTTTAAAATTCAGGGAGCTGCAACATGGGAGAGCAGACATCAAAATCTCCTTCCACAGAAAAGATAAGACGTGTCCAGTTCCCTTTGATGGGCGAGGTAGGAGCAGTTTTCTTAACGAACTGATACACACTGGATGTCTCAAAATTTTGTGAAAAGTTTTGTGATCTCGGTGACACGTAAAACAATGACAGGTGTAAATGAGATGTTCCGGTATTTGAGTTCTTGTTTTATCTTTAGGCCATGTTTTAGCCCACGCTGATGCCCCTGAGTCAGGCATTGTGCACTTTGACGAAGACGAGCTGTGGACAGAAGGGAAGATCCACGGCTCCAACCTGAGGATTGTTGCAGCTCATGAGATTGGCCATGCTCTTGGACTGGGCCACTCACAATACCAAAATGCACTCATGGGACCTGTATACAACGGATACCGCTCAGACTTCAAGCTGCATCCAGACGACATACGAGGGATCCAGGCTTTATACGGTGATGTCATTATAGCGTTACACTGCAAACATATGCATGCTCTTTAAAGTATAAATAATGCAATGTGCAGTATTGTCCCTTCTCAGGAAAGCCAGAGAATAGTGTTCCATCCAGAAATCCAGGTCAGTCAGTGCCAGGAGGAGTTATTGCAGATCCTTGCAAGGCCACACTGGATGCAATTATGTTGGGTATATACGCCTCTGTATTTTGCTTAGGACAAGATATTAGTTCAGTAATTCCCCCTGCAGGGAAATGTATCTACAGAGATTTTTTCCTGCACTGTGTTCCCATAGGTCCTTTGCATAAGACATATGTTTTCAGTGGTCAGTATGTCTGGACAGTGTCCAACTCTGGCTACAACTCTCCCATTCGGATCTCTACACTTTGGAAGGAGCTGCCAGGGGGCCTCAATGCAGCTGTCCACTCTCAGCGGACTGACAAGTCCTATTTTCTGAAAGGTGGATTAATTTCATAGTTTCAAAATCTCTCACAGGGCCATAATGTACAACGCTGGCAGGGTCAGTGTTATTGCAGTTTTTACAGAATACTCGTCTTTTCTCCAAATATCTTTTCACAGACGACAAAATATGGAGATACACACGCTTCAAACTTGACCAAGGCTTCCCCAAAAGCTTGGTCAATATCCCTGCAAATATTGACTCAGCCTTGTACTTCAATAAGAACAAAAAATTGCTGTTTTTCAAAGTAAGTGCTAAAGATTTGCTTCAATTTATTGTGTGAAATTTTCTTTTGTTGAATATCAAACTTCTGGAGAATAATATACCTCTCATGTTAGGGATCTGGATACTGGCAGTGGGATGAGATTGGTCCAACAGACTTCAGTTCATATCCCAAACCTATTGGGCAGCTCTTCCATGGGGCACCAAGCAATACTGATGCTGCATTAACATGGACAAACGGTCATATATACATATTCAAAGGCACTAAGTACTGGCGTGTAAACCAGAGCCACCAAGCAGTGGAGAAGGCCTATCCCCTCGACATCGCCAAGCACTGGATGCAGTGTGACGACTGAGCCACCAGAGGCCACCAGGGATTGAGCACAAACCTTATCCTGTGCAGTGATTCATCATGAAAACAGTGAAAACAGCTAATTTACCCGGAGCCTGACAAATGCTTTGAAAGTATTCAGCATGCCGTATGAATCCCCTGTGTAAGGAATGAGAGCATTATTATTATTTTTGGACAAAATTGGCATGCATTCAATAAAATCATAAATATTTGCATAATGTGTTGTTTTTCTTTTCTTTTTGACAGACATGAAATGGGAAAAGACACTAAGTCTTTCTATACTGTGATTCAATAAGACTGGATGCTGTTATCCACTGACAAAGCTTCTACACTGCCCCATGGCCACAGAGCAATAACCACAGAAGCAATGAAGTTGAGAAAAAAAAGGTTTTGAAGTTTTCAGGCAGGATGACAAACTGTAAAAGAGATAGAAAGATTGTAATGTGTAATTGTGTTTTTAGGCTGATTACCTTCCCCACTGCTCAGATACACTGCAGTATCTACAAAATGAACTTTAGTTTGATTATTATTTACAGTCCCTGGCTTATAGTAATCAGTAAAGTAAGTAGTTCAGTAAATTGAAATCTATATAATACATTAATTTACAATTTAATGGAGTAGCATGGAAATGGTGGTAAAAACCTAACTGCAGTAACTAGTGCTAACCCTAGCAGTAACTGCAGTCTGTCTAATTATGCTAGCTGCTGAGATAGCCTGAGCTAGAGCTACTACACAGTCCACTAATGGCCGACTGTGTAATCTCTGACTCTGGTGGAATTCATGTTATTTTGCTACATATTCAAAACGTAGTTAATCAAACATGAATTTAGTACAAACACAGCATAACAACAGTATCCTATTGGGCTCTTGTAGGTTTCATGTCATGTGGCCAGTGATAGTTATTAATAATCCAAATAAACATTGCGGTTTAACAGCTTATATGTATCTATTACACTGCTCTGTGTTCAAGAGCCTTCAAACATCACGGTTTCTGTTTAGTGCTCTCTGACTTGAGCCACAGGGCAGTCACTGCAGCCTGGGTAGAAACTACACAGTCAAAGTGCAGATAATTTACCTTAGCTTTCATGTGCATTTTGCTGTTAAACTTAAAAAGCTATTTTCGTGGAAATTACTAATTTCCATGGCATTATGTTTAAGTAAAACAGATGTTACTTAAAAAAAATGTTTTTACCTTCAAAACGAGACTCTAAATTTTGTAAGATGAAATAATACTTCTCCATCTTGCAAATAAAAAGCTGAATTCATAAACAAGAAAACACACAACTGATCTGATCAGGTTTTGTTGCCACAGTTGTACCTGGTCTGGTATGAGCAGTAGCCCGCACAATATTTTTTAACATTTACCATTATCTTGTAATTGCCACCTTTGTCCACAGTGGCTGTTTTATACATAGCTTTTTCTTTAATATGAAAAAAAAAACATTATCAAGCTGTGCTGCTGCTGTCAAATCAGTGGTTTATTGGTTTATTGTCAAACATTCCCCATTTTTCTGATGCATATCCTTCATTTTATCATATGTGCTGGTATGAATTCACTGTTTTTATCCATAAAACTTGAACTTCAAAACTGTTACAACCCAAACTAATCTAGACACACACCTTAGGTCTATTTTTGTATCCAATGGCATGAACAGCTTCCAAAAGAATGTCATAGTATTTGGAGAATATAAGGATGTTATGCGAAAAAACAAACAAAAAAACTGCATAACTGTCAAACACAAAGTGTCTGTGAGATAAACCATTTGAAGGATATTATGATCATGAGTCTGATGGCTGTGGATGTTGCATTATTTCCTCTTGTCATCATTTAGGGGCTGATCTTGAAACATCTCTAAACACACTGTGTGTGCATGTTGATGATTATCCGACGAAGCTGGTGGAAGTGGATTCAACAGTCAAAGGTTGGATTGTTTCCATGGAAATGAACAGTTCACAGACTCAGATATAACGTAACGGACTCCTTTAGATGTATGTACTTCACAAATAATTGACGCTGTGTTTCTTTCAGACTGTGAAAACAGGGGAGGCAGCAGTCAGAGGCACCATGGAGCCTGTCTCAAAGTCAAAGTCAATTAGAGCATGTGTGACAGTGCTGACGCTGCTGGTGGAGGAGCCTGTTCCCATCTGGCGCTCCTGAAGGCTCTGAAGGTAACTCTGAAAGGCAAAAGGAGGAGGAGGACACATTGTTATGGCACTGGCCATCCACTGTGATTTTACATAATGATAATTTACATAATTTACTCAAGTACTGTGCTAATTTTGAGATATCATTTTTATTTCATGCTACTGTGCACTTCTATTACACGACATTTAGGAGAGAAATGCTCTGCTTTTCACGCAACTACATTTATTTGACAGCTTCAGTTATATGTCACTTTTTAGATTAAGAGCATTTTACATGCAAAATATGATGGGTTTATGAAAAAATATGTCACCTATAAGGGGATATTTTATTATCACATATATACATCCTCTGGATATATAAATATATAAGTTTATGACATATATGAAATACCTATAGTAAAGTCTGTATATGTACATATATTAAAAATATCTATATGATGACTTTTTATATGGTGTAACATGTTACAACCATATATGTTCATGATATACAGTATATTTAATTTACATATGCAAGTTTATTAAAACAACATACATATAATGGGATGGATATATATTTACATAATATATGTCTACTATATATAAAGTATATATACATAAACATACATATCTGTATGGGTTAAACATATACATCAATATATGAAATTGTTCCAATTGCAAATAGGTTTCTATATTGTATATATATATACTTTAAAATAAATTTTACATTAATATATGTTTTTATGTTATATATACATATATTTTATATGTGGAAACTCAATATATGTATGTGCATTACATTTGTGTATAGGCTGTGGGAAACTATAGTGAGCATATTTCACTGTCATCTGATATTGGCAGATTAGTCTGTAATGAAAATAATTGTTAGTTGCAGCTCTTCATTAATGCATCAGTAACAATAATGCACTAATATAATGAGTAGAAGTTGTAATTTTCCTCCTTTATGTGTACTTTAATTACATTTTGCTGATAATATTTACACCTTTTAAATGTGTAAACACATTTATTGTTAGTGTAGACTTTGTGTCTCTGAGGAAATGAAAGCTGGATGAAAAGATAAACTAATGCTGGAGGACACAATTTACTCTCAGCCACTGACCGGTGCCAGGACGTCTCCGGCGTAGCGTTTCAGGGGTGGAGGCCTGCGCCGTCGGTGTGGTTGAGGTCTTCTCCTGGACTCTCTGTATCTGTGCTTCTTGGAATGTTTCTTCTGTTTTTTGTGTACAGCTGGGAGGCATCAAAAGGCGAGAAAAAAGGAGGGTTTTAATTCTGGATGGCATATTTAAAAAGAAAGCCTGAGCTTGAATGCTTCAGTAAGTGCAAGTGGAATTGAACTCACCTTCTGTGTGTGATACTCCTTTGGCAGTAAACCTCCACTGCACTAACACTCCCGTAAAAGTCATAAGGGGAAAAATTCCAGTAATTGCCCAGTTAAACCAGCACAGTGGACGTGGGGCAACTTGACAAAACATATCGTACACCTGATCTGGCAGCACAAACGTCCCCACCAGGTAATCCACACACAGCATCACAGTGGTGGCTCCAAACACAGATGTGTAGAAGATGCTGAACAGTTTCTGCCACTGAAGTGTGAAGACAGCACTGATGATGCTGGCAGCCAGAACAGTACTGAGAGGCACCCACACAGGAGTAAGGCTGTGAAACTGTCCGATAACCACCAGGACAGCGAGGGAGAGCAGGGTCCCCAGCTGCAGGCCGCTGAGGAGGAGTCCCATCGTCGACACCAGCATTGTCATCAGCCCGCAGAGCACACCCACACCCAGGCCGATCCCCGCCTTGGTCTCTGTCCCCAGCTGGACGTCCAACACAGGCTCATTGTGGTACAACAGGAGTACAGCTGCCGTGCCAGACATGAAGCCGGAGAAGAACATGACCATCTTGAAGCAGCGGTATCCTGGAAAGTTGATTAAAGACAAGGTCAGCAACTCTTCCGTTCATACAAATCCAAAATGAGCTGCAGTGTTTCACAGCTGCTTCGGCTCAGACTTTGAATGTGCAAAACTCTAAATACAAATTCATTATCACTGTGCAGTGAATCCACTGAATCAATGCAACATGTGTTTGCCAGCGTTTCTCCTGAACTACATTACCCAGGTGAGCAGCACTGCAACACAACTGCTATTAAAGAAAGGGAAAAGGAATGAAGCTTCTTTGCTTTGGATTACTGCCAAAATGTTGCAATGCACCGAGCATGTGTTACAATAGTGTTAACTGTGGTATAATGTAAATGCTTTCCAGCAGTACTGTAGTAATATCGCTCATTGTATTTTACAGTAACTGACTGCTAAACTTACAAGAGAGTAAAATATCTAAGGTTTGGTGTCTAGAATAAAAACTAACATTATGGCTGATCATAAAAAAATAAACTTAAATGTCAGTGTAGACTACATCATCTGTATTTATGGTAATACAGCAGATTCAATAAACAATATAAGTACATCATAAGTACTGCCTTTTTCCTCATTGCTATTCATATAATCTTTGAGGAAATGACCATCATAGAGTTTTACTTATAGCCAAGGAAATTTGAAAATATCGTAAATGCAACACAGCCTACAGCATACTGTGTACTGTGGCATGTTATGATACAGTCAAGAGGGGCAGCGCATAATTAATACATTTAATATGAAATTTGTGTTCTAATCAGAAGCTTAAGGGCAAAAGTTTAACCCGCATTTTGTTTGGATAATGCATTTGCCAATGCCAAACACTGAGGTAACGTTGCAGACCACTACTACTGCGCTTTCATTCGTTCTTGACTTGAACCTTTAACAGAAATCTCACTGAGATCTTTTGAGAGCTGCTTGGACAACACTGCTGATCACGATGGGTCACACACTGTTGAAATACATTTTAGAAGCAAATTTGTTCCAGTGTGCATGTCCAGCTCCAACATCTGTTATTGACATTTTTTTATGTGAGTAATAAAAGTACTCACTCAAAAGTAAAAATCAGAACTCAGCTCATCTCTCTGGTCACAAATTACGTAAAGGAAACACAACTCCGACACCTCAACACACATCTCTTCACTTGCGACACTGAAACTACTGCTTTCATTCAAATGATTAATCATTTACATCCATGAACTTCCTCTCAAGCCACCCTAACCCTGATGTACTCTGTAAGACATACTGGGAACACACACACTTTTGTGGTGTGTGTTTGCATAATGTCACATGTTTTAGGGAGCAGGTGCACAGGACATGGAACTCCCAAACATACTCACAGTTTGTGTTTACTGAATTTATGTTCACAGAAATAATGTTATGTTGAACGTTTCTGCTTCATGTTACTATCTTTTGTAAATCTTCATTTTACTCATCATACAGCTCTACAAACTGCTGTTACCTGGACCTTAGCAGCTGTTTATAAAAATCCAAAATCTCTGCCAAGGCCCACATGAACCTTTGCCAGGTTTAACACTATGACAGTTGTGAGATGTCAGTCAGTGCAACAGGTGGAACTTCATTTACTCTGCCTCTGTCACACTCCGACACAGGACTACCCATCTGCCTTGTCCAGCTTTGGGCTTATCCACCTTAAACCCCTGGCAGCCTGCAGACACCTGCCACACAGGGTTTAAACTGTGAAAACTGTCCGGCCAGTGAGACACTGAAGTACTGACTTTAAAGGAGGAGTATACTACTTTAAAAACTAGTCTCTACCTTGATATCCCAACTTTTAGCTCTGGTGTCATGAATACATACCAAAAAAGCAGTAGATGAGGCCGAATGAAAGGCAAACAGAGCAGACAACAGATGGGATGACCTCATACTTCATATTAATCTCAAGCGTGCATATGTCCATTTCAGCTAAATCAGCTCCTGGCTCCTCAGTAACGTAGACTGAAGTGACTGCCATCTTGGAGGATTATTTCTTCTATTGCTGTGCGGCTGGTCTGGACGTGAATCCGCTTTGTTCATTGAAGGAGGGAAGCTGCAGTGTCCTGCATGTGGCATCCAGGGAAAGAGGAAACTCCTGAATGAAGAACTTGCACAAAACAGTTTCCTGCTGTGCACCTGCAAAAAGAAGGAAGTGTTTTCAGCTCTGTGGCAACAACAAGCATGAATTCAGCTCTGGATTTTCCTGGCTGCTACCTTGAGAGTTACTAATCATCAAGTCCTATGACTGTCCAGGGAGGAAACCCTGTCAAAGTATTGCTTAAATTTAATATGACATATCATTGTGCTTCCAAATGACGAATTATTTATGTGTATATATGAGAGGTTATAGCTCTTTCCCACATGCAAACATCTGTTCAGGAACCAGTGAAGGAAACTGGGGATCCCCTCTGAGTTTCTCTTTCCTGGTTCTTTTGTTCAAAAGCAGGATGCAGATAAGGAAATGACCTGGTGTTTGGTACCATCATTATACAGACTTATTGTTCTGGGAATGTGGTTAGGTAGGCTACTCTGTTTACTGAACAATATAACAAAAGCAAACAGCTCAACAGTATTACACAATATTCTAAAGCCTAATAGACTAGTGATGGGAGAAGTACTTATCTCTTGCTAAAGTAAATGTAGCAGCACCACAATGTAGAAATACTTGTTACACTCAGTATAAAAGTCATACATTCAAAAGTTTACTAAAGAAAAAGTACAAAAGTATCAAAATATTCTTAAAGTACCAGAAGTAAAAGTGCTAATTATTCAGAGCAGCCTATTTCAGAATAATCCATATTTTATTATTGGAATATAATTACTGATACATTAAATGTACATCACTTTAATGTTAGAGCTGGTGGAGTTCATTTTAATTACTTTATATACCTCTGGATGGCTTGTGAGTTTTCCAAGTCTCATCTTACTTTAAGCTGTAATAATACATCATATTTTATTTATTTGTTGACCAAATTTGTATTACTAACCCAAATCTGCAATAAAACAAAAGTTATAAATAAATGTAGTGCAGTAAAATGTACAATAATTATCTCTGGGCTGTAGAAGAATAAAAGTATTAAGGAGCAGAAAATGGAAATGTGTAATCGGTAAGTACAAGTAAATGTACAAAGCTTCTTGCATCACTCATAAATAATAAATAAATCAATCAATATAAACTGTATTTTTAAACTCATGTAGACCAAAAATCTCTAACAGGCATGAATCATGTTTACAAACTCCTCTTGGTTCATACTACGACTGTCTCACTGCAGTTACAGTGTGTATTACTGTAAGGACCTTATAAGCTGTTCAGGCTGATACCTGGGTCAGCAAATGGACTTAGAGGAGCTTTAGCAGGTGAGTGATCCTCCCGTCTGCTGATGTCAACTCTGTGTCCTTTTGTAAAGGTGAGTGCAAAACACAAAAACACTTGCACTTTCTAAACTTTCCAACTAAAAATGAATGATCTGTGGAGGATGAAAAGCTACTGGAATAATCCCCCTTTTATTGTATTTTGATGGGTTTTTGTGAAATTCTGTTATGAAAAATGTTGTTTTAGCTACTTTATTCTGCAATAAGTGTCAGTATCATCATCTACAAGCATCAAAGAACTAAAAAACTAATAAACTAAAAATAATCTCTAACAAATGAAAACAAGAAATTAAGAAATAATATTTCTGTGGCCTACCTGAAGTGACGCATATCTCCACAAAGTAAATGGGAGCTTTATCAGAGGAAGAAGAAAAGTGTCTTCATTAATAGTTTCCAGTGAACCCAACAGGGAGTGAGCTGTCAGGAGTTTGTCAGGAGTCTGTGAGCTGTGGGAGAGTCAGAGTCCAACGCACTCATCTGTGCTCATGTGAACAGCTGACGCCTGACTCTGAGAGAGAGACCATCTGCCCCCAGCGACAGTAGGAGGCTCTTACCAAGTCCAAGGCCGAGCCAGCAGAGAGTTCAGCTCTCACTACCCATGATCCCACTGGAGCCGTGACTTTATCACTTCACAGGTTTATTTCACTTATCATTAAGGTTAAAGGGATGATTTGACCCCTAAAATATCTTCACTTCAGGGACTTTCCTAAAGAATCTCACTCAATCCATTTGTTATTGGATGTGGCCTAATATAATAATATAGTATAATAATAACAATAACAACAACAACAACAACAACAACAACAATAATAATAATAATATGTATAATATGTATAATTATATAATATTTTAATAATATAATAATATTATGTTTATGTTCTGTGACACATAACTCCAGTTTTACTTCACTATGCCATGTTTTGTGGGGTCGGCAATGTTGGTGGACAGATTTTTTGTACAGAGAGTCATGGTCCCAAGAGGATATGTCCTACTGACTTTGGTTACCTCTAGCGCCACCATGAGGTTGACCTTTGTGATTAAACTTGAAATGTGTCAACAATAATTAAATTGATGATCATTACATTTTGTACAGACATTGTAATATCTTTGGATCATCTGAATTTTCATCAGTTTTATGATAAAATATCTGCAAATGACATTTAACCTCAGCTGTACTTTATGCTAAGGGATAATTAGCAAGTGTTAGCATGCTAACACACTCAACTAAGAGGGGAATATTATACATGTTAAACATTAGTACATTAGCATTGTCAATATCAGTATGTTAACATGCTAAATTTAGCATTCAGGTCAAAGTTGTGCTGTGGCAACAGTTGCAGCAACAGGTCTTGCAGATCTTAGTTTTCAATACAAACTTAACAGTCCAATGAACATATGAAAAATTAACCCTAAAATACCCAGACACTTTGCAGACTCTGTAATAAAACATGTTTAAAGCATGAGAGTGAAATTTAAAGAGGATTTCCTTGTTAGCTAGCAAAGTGTGTAGGTTAACAGTGCTGCAAAATGAATAGTGAAAGTTGTCAAATGATAAACTAAACTTACAGTCATGTACTGTACAGAGTGAGAAGTAACAGCACTGTGTTGTGAGGACTTGTTGTGCAAAATCAGTACCACTCTTATGTTATGTTATCAAAGATAGCTTACACATCTTAGCATAAAGGAAACAGGTGCAACAGTTAGCATAGCTCTGTCCAGAGGAAAGCTGTGATTTCCTCGAAGTAGCCTACGACTGGCCAGGAGATAGTCTGGCATATTACCTCTTGTGTAACTGCAGAGGTTTCAGAGGTGCTGGTCGACAGATTTTAGTTTTCCAAGTTTTTATGCTACGCTAAGCTAAGATCTGAGTGCGGTATTCATTTTCTCTCGTAACCCTCTGCAAAGAAGTGACTAAATGTATCTCTTAAAATGCCAAATTATTCCTTTCATGTCATATTTGATAACTATACACATTTGCAGCTTTGGTTGCTATAAACATAATTAATAATCCTTATTTAAATAATTAAATAAGGATATTCAATGTCCAGAAATCAGTAATTGGTAACACATAGTCATGTTTCCCAATCTGGCTGGTTTTGCATATCTGATCCAAAGTTAGGAGAGAGACCAATGGTGTTTTCATATGAGTTTTCCCTGCTTTCTATGGGCAGACTTTAATTTTAATGAATTGTTTCCTGTGGGAAAGGTGTAACATCAAGTTGATTCAGACAAGCAGGATTCTAAATCTGCTGGATTTCAGTAGTCAATATGGGACGTGGATGTCTGTTGCAGATGCACTTGTTGATTCAGATGGATAATCCTGTCTTGTCCCATGACATTAAAGCAAGAGATGTAAGTTTAACTCAGACTAAGGACTGTGTGCTCTGAGCTGTTTTATGTTTTCCCTCCACACTCTGTTGCTATAATCTCATAGTGGCAGTAAAATGAAGATGGGAGTTGGGCACTAGCCGATGTAACTAATAGCAGCCACTGTGGCCTCAAGTTGTAATTACAGGATCATGGGACATTGAATTTGTCTCAATTTCCCTAGTGTGAGTGGCTGCTTTAAAGACATCATGTAAATTGTAGCATAACAGAAGCACAATAAAAGCAAAGTGATAGCAAACTCATTAATATCAATAAGCCAACATACAGTAGGCTATATGTTAAGTTTGTTGATATTAGCCATCATAAGTTAATTCGTTAAAGCCAGATTCAAGGTGTAATAACAAACCACTGGGTCTATTAGCTCATAATTTTCATGCTTCTGACTCACACTTTGAAATTATTATTATTTCTTATTTATTTAAAATGTGCAAAATCTTACTTAAACACCCAGGGATGTTTGCAGTAGCCTATAATAATATCTTGGAAAATTAAGCAGATTTATAGACACCACAGTGATATAAAACTGTAGGTCTCCTGACACAGTCTGGAGTGCAACAGCAAATAAACAGAGCATGAAAGACCTCACATCCGGTCAAGAGCCGAATTATGGCTTGAACACAACAGCAAACGTCAGGGGGGTGAAGAGCAGATTAATAATGACAGCAGTGATCTTCATATAACTGCAGGGACACTGAGGTGCAATAAGGTACGGATAGACAGTGAAGTGGAGCTGTCTCGCAGAATTAAGGTCTTCTTGTGAGATGTGTAATAAACACATCACCAGCCTGTAGATGCTAGCAGCTCAAGGTTTAGGAATGCTTGTCTTTTGGTCAGTTGGTCCACAACTTTTTTCCTCCATCACCACCATGATGTTGAAATTTGAGAAACTGACCGATGAGAGATGATGGATTACCACGAATTTGGTTCAGAAGATCATGTTTTCTTGAGATGAATTGTGACAATTTTGTTTATCCCTTAACTTTTCCTCGAGAGCCATAATCAGGTAAAAACTAACATTTTGGTTCATGATCAAATCTGTAAAACGAATGAAAATCCCATCAGCCTCAGTTCTACTTTGTGTTTTGTCCTATATGTGAATTATTTAAATTTTTGGTCACAGTGATTATTATTTTCTTTATGTTGTTCATCTGTTTACCTGAAATCAGTTACAAAGGAAGCATTATTTCTTCTTCTTCTTCTTCTTCTTCTTTTTCTTCTTTTTCTTCTCAAAATAATAAATATTGAGGGGTAGAGAATATAAAAGAGGAGAATCCTCTCCTCTAAGGATACATAAAACATGCATTTACAACACACTATTGATAGCCCTGTTGCTCCCTGAAATATCAAAACCCAGAGTAATCGATTCATGAGATTCTCTGTGAGTGACTCTTTTATGACATTTTTGATTGCAGAGCAGAGAGTATTGATCAGCACTGACAATTTAACCTCTGTACATGAAATGTGCTTTTCACCTGAATGGTTTGAAGACCCATTAAAGAGATGTTCTACTGACACTATGAATGTTATGATGATTTGGGTCACAAAAAATTTCTGACTTGTATCTGTACGTACCGAGAGGACTCCCCTCTGCTTTTACAACCAATGTACAGTAATGCTTTATGAAAACTGAATCTACAAAAGAGATAGAATAAAGAGGTCTATCATGTGCTTATTTATGACAATATAATTTTGTCAAAGCCTCAAACCAATCAAATGAACAACAACAGCACCATTTTAATGAGTGATCAGAAACCTTTGGCATTCATTAGAAATCCATAATGCAGTAACCAGGCAGGGTGCTGGCCAGATGCAACACTTTTAACATCTGTATTAAATGAATCAATTATGTATATGAAGTGTCTTTGTGTTTTTTTGTTTCCTGGACAAGAAATTCAAATGTTGTGGAAAACTGTTCTCATCCAGTGTTTGAATGGTTCATGCTTTTTATTTGAGGATAGAATACAGATGATCAGTTAATTAACCCTGCAGGAATACCAACACATCTTAGTAAAAGCTGAAAGACACAATACACAGACAGCTTTTTTTCTGCAGGTCATACTATCAGACACTATCAGTTAGAGATATGGAGATTGAGGCTTCTTCTTAACACAGAGGATGTATGCATAACCACTCTGTTCCAAGATTATCAATTTATTGGTGCAGCATGGTGTAGGATATGCATACATACATGCAATTAGAATAGAGTAAAACTATACAGAACATACAGCTTATTTTTCTGACCATCTTAGCATGTTTGAATTGAATTTACTAGGTTCTTACACAGGGTCATTAATACCTCACACAGTTTGGGTTTTCTGGGCGCTCAATATTTTAAATGGCTGTAAATGTAACATCTGGGACAATAATATTGACTTCAAACCAAACATGCAGTGAGGCCTCAGAAAAGTTCAAAGTACGCTGTGATAAGCACCAATCAATGTCAAAATGTTTGCTGTGGCAGTAAAGACGAAAGATTTGCTCCTCTACTAAAGCATTCATTCATGTGGTTTTTAAATATCTAAATAGTGAAATAGTGTTAACTTTGGACAGAACCAGGCTAGCTGTTTCCCCCTGTCTCTAATCTTTGTGCTAAGCTAAGCTGATCAGCTGCTGGCTGTAGCCTTATAACAAACTGATATGATTCCTCTTGCTTTACCAAAAATCATAATATCTGTTGTCAGATGTTTATACAGAATCACCTTTAATGTTTTAATCAAAACTGTATTATTCAAGCAATGACATAACTTATGATATAATGTATATGGTATCTATAATGGTTCCTGCAGAGTTATATGTACCCTCACACAGCTGAAATACAGTACAGGGTTACACAGACAAACAGACAAAGACCCGCTGAACTCCTGTCAGAATATAGATACACCAATATACTGCTGCACACACCTTATCCAAAATCACTTTACAGCACAGGATAAAAGCTCAGGACGTTTCATAGCAACCTGCCCTACCCTCCATAATCAATGAGGCCTCTGATGCTAATAACCTCCTGTTTCTAAATGACTGTATAGCTCTTGCACAGTAAATCAAGAAATCCTATAATATATTGTTTCAGTGTTTATTATAGTATGCCTGTCAAATGTGGTATTGAGATGTTGAGACTCCCTTCAGGATGTAATCCTGGGTACGTGGAGAGTTTTATGATGCTTCCCATCAATAAATACAGAGTAATAAATGAAGGATTTTCTATTCCAGTAAACTGAATAAACTCACATGGACACAGTGGTTGTGGCACGAGAATCGTTCTTTCTTTCTTTCTTCAAGTTCTGGCCGTGTTAGAGAACAAACCAGATCAATGGGCCAAAGTGCAGTCTGCTAAAGTTGTTTCAAGAATGTCGATATGCACCTTTGCCTTCCACCTCCATGTCCATGCCGTGGACACTACTTTTTTCATTTCATTGTGGAAATGTTTTAGGGCACTATAACAAATTAACATGCTCAGAATTTGGAGACTCAAATTAAATGGGTGAGGATTTCAGCCACAGATGGACAATGGGAGATTCATTTCAATGGTGGCACAACAGCTCTGATGTTTATAAATTTTATAAATTACATTCATATTCTGAACAAATACAGCTCCGATAGGATCAGTCATTTCCTATTATTACAATAAAGTACTTTCATTTGTTGTATACCAACTGCAAAAATATTAAGATTAGTGTTTACTTTGTAATATTAATATTGACATTGTGGGGAAACGGGGTATGGTGTTGAATCCAGTGTTGTCTTACCTGTGTAATGAAGGACCATTAGGTGGTGTCCTGCTGTGTCTGCCACTGCCAACTGATAATGGGACTGTAACAGGCAATGAGGGGCTAACAACACAAACCATCTTCCTAATATCAACTTAAATGAACTGTTCACTTGCTTTCTGTAAACTATACACACAGGATTTTCCCAGTGACTGACTGGAGAGACAGTCTGCTGGGTGGTGCAGACAATTCCTGTGGCGTTGCTATGGTGATTAATTGGTCTCTTAACGAATGAACAGCCTCAAAACTGCACGTCTTCTGCACCGTCTGTGTGGATTTCAAAGCCAAAACATATCATTTAGTGAAATTTGTAAATATGATACTGTACAGATTCCACATTGAGTGCCTTGGACAAGTTCAATAAATATGTACTTGCCATGAAGCTAGTTAGTGAAATATTCAGCATATAAACACTACTTTATTATTTCTGCTGCTACTGAATGTGGTATCCCACCTTTTATTCAAGAGAGCAGTGCTTCACTTCACCAATGCATTTCAGGGATCAAGGTCCAACGAAGGCAGAGTGACGTCATCATGCGCACTCAACAGAAAGACCATCTCAAAACCTCTGTGTTGGTTGCACTTTACTAACTTTGGTGGGTCTTTATATTCCACAATGTCACAAAAAGCCTAGGGAACGAATGGCATCTGTGTCCTCCTCCCTAACTGAGTCACACCCACACAGCCATTTTCAATTATTCTGACTGATTAGACCTCTGCCAGAAAAGTGAGGGAGGTTCCAGCCAAGCAGAGAATGAGCACACCCACACAGTGCACAGATAAGTGACACCTGTGGGGGCTGGACCTTTAAGAAATATTCTTGCTCCAATAAAAATGGATGTGCGTGTCTTATAGCTGGGCTGTGACATTTCAGTTATCCAAATATTGAATCTGTTTCTGAGTGATATTTAAGAACATTTTTAATCACACTTTCTCAGAACTGCATTTGTTCCAGAAAATTAAGTTCACAATCTGTAGATGTAATCAATACAATAATAAACTGCACTGGCTATAATGTCTGACAGTGTTAACCCAATGCTGTTTAAATTATTTTTCAAAATTTGTTTTTAGATGAGCAATTTTCTCATTACATAAAAATATTCAAATGTCTTTTCCCTCTCAAAATCTAATAAAGTCATATCAATCTCATATTTCTATCATGATCCACTGTATTATTTGTGTAATTCCAACATTACAGCAACTGCATTGCACAAATATTTACATATAATGGACGACTGCAGCACATGTGCACTGTGCAGATGGCTCAGGTGCTGGTTTGGGTGGAGTTCATGCGCACAGCTTCCTTCTCACCTGCTGAACTTGGCTTAATTCACCATGAACATTCAAACATCCTGCTTGGCTTTATCTGCAACATATGTACAGGTTATATAATTTCAGTCCTGGTTGTATGAGCTGTATGTACGATTGACCTGAATCAACACCATTTCCTCACCTTCACAGTTACCCCGTCTAAATGAAGGACATAGTGAAAAACAAGGCCACCTTCATGCTGAAAGTAGCCCTTTGTGAAAAAACGCGTGGCGCCACAGTGGGGGGTGGCAACACAGGGTCGTCCAGCAAAAATGTTAAAACTGGCTAACTGCAGGTGGTGCTGCAGTGGCCACTAAAATACATACAAATGTACATTCCTGCCAATTTATTTCTTCTATTTACCTTGTGATCGCTGAACTATGATCAGCACTGAGGAAGACGGATGAGAACTCTTCTTGGAAAACCAAGACCTGGATGAAAGTAAATATTCACAGACACTTTGTGATTGCTACAACAAAAGAGAAAATGGCTGTGATACCTTTGCAGAGTTATCACACTGTCTCTGATTATTACAAACCGTTTCCCGGTGTTTAGCCGTCTGATAAATGCAGACATGCAAACAGGTATAATGTTTATCTTATTCACCTTATTTTAGCGTGTTAGCATGCTAACATTTTCTAATTAGTAATAAACACAAAATGTGGCTGGGGCTAATGTAAATATCATCAGTATTTGGTTATAAACTGAAGCATTAGACAATGCTGCAATATGGAAAGTCAGGGGACCGTCAAACTCATAGGTTTCATCCTCTGGGGTTCATGACGGTCTCTGTTTTAGGGACAGAGGGAGGAGATTTTTTATTTATTTATTTATTTTTAAAAATTTGAGTTAGTTATAGTTTTGTTCACTGGTTTAAATCCCCATAGTCCACTTGGTACATAAAAGGCATAATTTTCCTTGAGGTCTGACTCACTCCAGCTTTTCACACTTTTACAGGTATATTCAGTAAAAAACAAAAATCAAGTATTTCAACAAGTATTTAATTTACACTATGGCATATTCAGCAAATTAGCATCTACTTTTGCTTTGAGAGTACTGGAACAAAATATTTGTTGTGCTAAAACCCATCTCCTGCCTTCCCGCTTTGTGTCTTAACTAATTCTGCTCTCCGCATTATGTAGTTTCCATGAAGAAGCCTCGAGAACAGAGAAATCTATTCAAACACAGGAGGATTAATGGACAAGAAATAATAAATAGTCTCTTCAATGCAGCATTATGGGCTTCCCTAAACAACACAAAACACTGGCTGCCTTCGATTATACTGTGTGTTGATACTGACAAGACAAGAGCTCTTGACAGATGCAGTGGATAAATTATTCATTCTCACAGAAGAACAGCTCTTAATTTTGTGTATCATCAAAAGGCATTAAAATATGTTATACTAGCTGCCACCGATCATTCTGCCTGTTACTCCTATGATTTATTCATGATCTTTAAATAAGTGGCTTTTTGAGATTCATATATGATACACATTCAACAGTACTGAGTTAATTTCTCAGATGTAGATATCTAAATGATCTTAGGCTATTTTGTCTTTGCCGCATTAGCTGGAAAATTAGGGGCTTTAAGTTACATTAAAAATCCAAAGATGAAAGTTAACATTAATATCTTCACTAATGACTTCACGTCATGCATCCATAATTTTACTGAAGTAGCATACAAGTACAAAAGTATTTTCAGCAAAAAGGTACTAAAATGGCCTCGGTAAATGTTGTATTATTGGATTATTATTATATTGCATTAATATGTAAGAAGCATTTTAACAATATATCATATTTTAAAAAAGGATCATCTGTTTTGTATGTTGATAGATCTACAACATAACTAGTAACTTTAGCTATTATATAAAAGTAGTGGAATAAAAAGTACAATATCTGTATTTACAGTGAAATGTAGTAGAATGTAATAGATGTAAAAATAATACTAAAGTAGAATAAAATTACCTCAAATGCGTATTAAAATACAATACCTGAGTAAATGTACATAGCTATTTTTCGCAGTTTCATTTGATGTAGTTCACAATAGTGAAGTATTTTGGTTTTAAACAGGCTTTGTACAAAAGTGAGCTCAGTATTAAGAAGCTCTAACTCTGAATGAATGAATGAATGAATGACCCTGCATGTTTTGCCCATTTTCTGCCCATGGACAGTGAGAACTGTAAACATAACTGTCAGCTTCATGCCTACACATCTGTGCAGCAGCTGCATCTGTTTGGTCATTAAAGGCTTGAATTTGTTCGGTGGTGTCAAATGTATTGTGAGTGATAGTTCACTCTGTAACAAAAGCGAAAGCTTTACATTGTCTAAAATGTGTTCACAATGCACACTGAGTGGAGGAGAGCAGTATACAGTACATAATGTTTGCTGCTATCCAAAGACAGAATTGCATCAGTAATATAGAGAAGATTTATTTGTAATATAGTTTATTAAATTTGTACAAACACCAAAGAATAAAAACACTTGGTGACCTTCAGAGCTGCTAGTGGGAGGATTTTGTTATATTTGACAGATTCAGGCTAGCTGCTCCCCCCTGTTTCCAGTTCTTATGCTATAAGCTAAGCTAACCAGCTACTGGCTGTAGCTTCATATTTACTGTACAGATGTGTGAGAGGTATCGATTTTCTCATCTAACTCTTTTCAAGAAAGCCATTTTCCAAAATGTCACACTATTCCTCCAGGACACTTTACTGTGGCAGTTGCAATGTTTATGGCTGCTAAATGCTTTGCAAGGATTCAAATGAATTCTTTCATCTTTGCACTCTCTCTTTTTTTGCATACTTTGAACTCTATATTCAGTCTGTTATGAAACTTTAAATTTACATTTCAAATGATGTACACTTCATTATATAAAGTAATAATTGCAGCCACTGTTCTGGTTTCTGCGTTTGTTTTCCTCCCCTGTCATTAATGTGGTAAAACATTTAGTACAAATGAGTGGGCGCAGTTTCTATTGTATGAGCCATAATTAGAGGGAAAAAGAAAAAACACCATACTGAAAAACAAAGCTCTCAACAGGTATTAAACCAGAGCCTACTTAAAAAGCTTTTCAGTGCAGTTGCTGGGGAGGAAAGACTGAAGGAAAATGATGATAAGAAGTCCTTGATTATCACTTGGAACTGTTTATAAACTTTTTTTGCTTTCAGACATCAACTTCTTGTTTTTTTTTCTGCAAGTTCCTGTTCAGACCCACTATCATCCAGCTGAGCACGCTGCCAAACAACAAAACAAAATGGGCCAACTATTTGTAAAAGCTGTTGGTTTAATAGTAGTAATATCCCTGTAGTAAGTGGTCAGCATATCTTTGAATCATGTCTTAAGCGTTTGTCTAGGCTTCTACGCTTCTACAACATTTGACACCCACCAAACGAAGGACGGTGGTATAACTGTAACTGAAAGATTAAAGCCTTGAATCTCTTATTAAGATATCGAGTTTTGTGGAAAGTATGAATGCTATAGAAATCTCTAAAGAATAATTGTATGAAAACACAAACAGGCTATCAGTTACACAAAAAGAGATTCTGCTGTCTGACATTCAACACAACAAAACAATGTATTATTAATCCATGTTACATGTCAGAGATGAAAAGAAAATTTAAATGGCGCTGTGGGTGAAACAGAGCCATTAGAAGCCTCTTTTTTCTGTAGGTTTTGCTGTGAGTGTGTATTTCTGCCTTCATTGATTCTTTCCCTCAGACCCTTGTGACATCTCTTTCATCATAAAAGCTGCTTATATAGAATTTATCAGCACTATACAGCCTGCACAACGTCCAGAGGGACTTCATTGCTTTGTAAGATATTTCAAATGTGACTGAGAATATGGCTCCCACATTAGAAAACACTGTCAGGGTTGATTATTGACAGTAACTTCACTCTACCACCCAACTTGATGATTTAGCTCCTACAAAGGCTTCACATTTTCTCCGTGACATATATTTGGCTAATTATTGTCATTCCAACTGTTATTTATGTTATTTCACGCTTAAATGTGGTCTTGATTATGTTTTTTTTTTTTTTTATATAGCTTAGAGCTGCAACAGGGAACTGGAAAAAAATCCAACAAAGCTGTGATCTGATTTGCTCAATCACACATGGCAAGATATAAGCTAATGAATGCAAATCAAAACAAAAGAGAATAATAAGTGTGTCCTTGAAATGGTCCATCTGTTATTCTCTTTTCAAACCTGATGCTTAAAAAGGTAATATATATATATATATATATATATATATATATATATATATATATATATATATAAAATGTATGCAGATGTGTTACTATCAATGTTAAGTCACAGTTTTCTTAAGAAAATACTGGAGGAATAACTCAGAAGATTTATTTTAATTTGACACACAAAACTCTCATAAATAAAGAGAATCTATACATATTCAGGGTTGTAAATGGGTTTGCTAATCCCACACTCCACAGGAAACTGCAAAGCCTGTTTACAAAATGTATTTACACAGGATCAACTTCTGGCTCAAACATGAAAGGGATTTACACACATCTCACACTGGTGTTCTAGATATTCAATACCAAGTTACAGTATATGACAAATAGAGAGGTGGATACGTTGAGAGATGCAGTACTGTGGCTGACAACACAAGACAACAGCAATAACACGAGAGAGACTGCAAATTGGTGACAACATTTAGCATCACAATATTTTTTTCAATAATGTACTTGCTGTCAGATTTGTTGCAGATCTCCAGTGGATAAAATGACAACTTTATATTCCTTCTCTGACTTGGCTGATGTCTTGAATTGGAATTGATTTGTTTGTTATCAGAGCTTCTGTGGTTCCTACCTACGAGTTACTACCTCTCACTGGATGGGCTGCCTCATTTATTTATTTATTTATTTATTCATGGTATTTTCAAGTAAATCCAGTGACAAATCCTTGAAGTAAAAGATGAGGAAAAACATTCTTGCTACAAACTAGGACTGAAAAGACTTCATATTAAAGGCCCTGCACACTCTCGCAGGTGTGTTCAATTACTTTGGCTAATTAGACCTCTAGACGTTCTGAAATTAGATGGAGCTATTCTGGGAATTACATGATGTCGACAAACTCAGTGAAGTTTGAGGAACGATAATGGCACAAATGGTCTGAAGCTAACAGGTGCAAAATATGTGACGGGAGAGTAAGGGAGCTGTCAATCAAACTCTGTACCCGCCCACACAGATCTGCAAGGAGGCCTCATTAATTAAAATCCTCGTTACACAGAACTAGTACTAGCTCTAGAGCAGCAGTTCCCAACTTTTCCAACTTATGGCCCACTTTAAAATTTCAAATGATGCCTTCCCATAGCACTTTTCATTTTAATGATAATGATTATATATGTATATATGTATATATGTGTGCAATAAAATTGTAATATTTTGCTAATGGTTTGTCGGCCCACTTGCAATACCTTCGCGGCCCACCAAAGGGCCAGGCCCCACAGGTTGGGAACCACTGCGCTAGACAAAACTAGTTAACATAAAGTCTGAATATTGTTCCAAAAGAAAATTTTAAATATGCATCCACAACATCAGTAACACATGTATTATAAATTGTCCATCTTCCCCTTCTTACTTCATGTCTTATTTATGTGACCTAAAATTGGGAGCACAATATTTCAAAGAACCACTAATTTTTGTGTAACAGTGGTGCACACAGTATAATGCAACCATGTCCCAAGTTTGAAGTACACTAAAGCCTGATATCAAACATCTGTATTTACAACACAGTTACAATAATGATGCAAAAATACCACAACTACAACAACATATATACAACCTGTGTCACAGCAAAAACAGAGAATATCTACAGCGTCTGTGAATATGTTTTCTAATAATCTTCTAATAATTTGAAACATTAAAATGAAACATATTCATAAATAATTTATCATACATGTCATCTGCCCTGATGAACTCAACACACACAATCAAAGCCTTTATTAAGAGATGCTGAAAGTGCTGGTGTCATCATCTGTTGCATTGAACCTTTTGATGGTGTGGCTGCTCACGTCCTCTTGCTCCGTGACCGGCTCGTTGCTCTCGTGGGATGAATCCTTTATCATGCCGTAATACATCGGCATGTTGTACTCGGCCACCTTCTCCTTGTGCCGCCAGTTGCACTTGCAGAGCTTTTTGAACGCGACACGAAACTTCTGAGACATGAGGTTGTAAATGATGGGGTTGATGGCACTGTTGGTGTAGATGCACATCCGGCAGAAGAGGAGGAACCAGGTGTTGTGGTAAGGTGGGTCGACGAGGGAGTTGACCACCACCAATGTTCGGTAAGGCATCCAGAGCAAAGCGAAGAGAACGACCACTACAGCCAGCATCTTTGTTATCTGTGGATACAGAGGGGGAGGCCGAGGAGCAAGGAAACAAAGGACAAGAGAGTGGTGTAATCATGTGACAATAATGAGGAAGATTACAGTCCCCAGGCACAACTGTGTGACTCAATCTCAGTGTTGAAGAAGATGTTTAACAACTTGAATCTGCAGCCCTGCTCGCAGCTGTGTGCAGTACTGAAGATCAGTGGTGCTAAATGCTAAATGACAATGACAATGCTAATGGCCAGGTTGCGCTAAAATGGGTTGTCTGACCATGTTGGAAAGCTGTTTATAGTTCCAGTCGACCACACTTTAAGGCAAGGTGAAAAGCAGAGAACCGCACGATTAATGTTTAAATACGGAGATAAAAGTGCACATTTTCAGTTTCACTTCATCCTGGAAGACATCCACAGTGCTGCACCTGAGAGCCTGAGTGAGAAGGTCAAATTCGGCTCACTTCTTACTTGGCCAATCTCTGTGAGAAGTGGGTGTGAAATGTTAACATAAGATGGTCAGATGCAGACCCACCACTTCTGATGTAAGGGGTTTCCAAAGCTATCTGACCAATGGAGAAACACTTCTGATGAGGCATAGTGGCAGATTGACATGCTGATGTTTAGGAACTATAATGTTTACCATGTTCATCATCTTGGTTTAGTGTGTTGGCATGCTAACATTTGCTATTAGCGCTAAAGACGAAGCTGAGGCTAATGGGAATTTCATTAGTTTTGCAGGGTTTTGGTTACAAACCACGGTTTCACACAAATTAAACTTTTGTTCTGAAGGTGGTAGATGAAAACTCACCAAAGATATTACATTTAATCAGCTGCTGTTGAGACATTTACTCAAAATAACAAATGTCAACCATATGGTGGCGCCAGAGGAAATGTCAGTAGAATTCATCATCTGGGGACCATGAACAAAATCTACCGATTGTTGGTGAGATATTTCAGTCTGGACCAAAGTGGAGGGCCAAACATCTGACACTCGCACAGCCTAGCATTATAAAAGATTATAAATTTGAGGAAATCAATATTTGGAAAATCCTGACCTGAGGACATTTGTTAGACATTATTCATAAGATCTCAGTATTTTTTCATAAAGGTGGAGTTTTCTCCTTTTTACTCTAAAGCGTCTCAGTCAAGCCTCTCCAGTACCTGTTTCCGTGCAGAGACCGCACCCTTGTTGGCCTTGTTGGCGCTGTTGGAGTGACCCTGGTGAACCGACCCTCCTCCGGCTCTGTCGTTGAGATGTGACGGCAGGGGGCTCATGAACAAAATCTTCGCGATGAGTCCGTAAAGCACAGTGGCCACAATGAGAGGGATCACATAAAAGAGAGTGAAGTCCAGGAAATAGATTGGCATGTAGAGGCTCCTGGAGACACGGTAGCCACAAGTGACCACCACTCCGTTAGCATAGACGGTTTCATCTATGTCCACTAAGAAGAACCACATAATGCAGTAGAGTGAGGTGAAGACCCAAACTCCAGCTATGATCCTCTTGGCCCGGGAAACAGTGCATATGAACTGTGCTTTTATGGAGTGACAAATAGCGATGTATCGTTCAATGGTGAACGCTGTGATGGAGCAGGACGACACGTTGATGCCCAAGTACTGAAGGTAAGTAATACACAAGCAGCCTGTGTAGCCGTATATCCAGAAGGCTACAACATCAGAGATATTAGGCAGCCCTGCAGCCAACAGCACAATGAGGTCTGCGATAGCCAGACTGACAAGGTAACAGTTGGTTGGGGTCACCATGTGTTTAGTGCGCAGCACAACCAGCACCACCATGATATTCCCAGCAATCCCAACTCCACAGATAAGCATGGTCAAAAATATTGTTATGACCTGCTCTTCCAGAGGCTTCAGAGGCATTTCTGTCAGATTCAAAACCTGGATGACATCCTGAAAGATGGTTGTGTTGTTCTCCATCGTGTTCAAGTGCTGCAGTCAAAATTCAGCTGATCTCGAGGGGCATAAAAAACAAAATCCTAAAGAGAGAAATGCAAAGAGAGAATAGTTAGGGATTGTCTGAAGATTATAGGGGTGTGGAAGAAGGTTGAATTTTTTATTTCTTTGTTAGAAAGCAAGGTCTGGTCCAGGCTTATTAATATTTTCTTTGGACTCTGCCTCTGAAAAAGAAAACACCCTCCCCTCCAACATCTCAAAATATAGTACTGAGTTAGTGTAGAGTACTGTAAAGAATTTGAGATAATATAATCTAATATAAATCTCAAAGTGACTACAATAAATATTTTTATAATAACATCAAAAGATAATGTAAAACCTGTGTGACAATATGAATGGGATCGCTTGACAGAAATGTATCACCTGAATCTGCAGCGTTATAGTGAGAGTCAACTCATCGTTCAACAGTCCGACCACAACTTTACTGTTCTGATTCATTCTCCGCACTCTCACTATGTCATTTTTGGTCATACCAGGCAGCTGTTTTCAGCTCTAAAAACTCACTGGCACGCCTGTGTGCCAAATTGCAGCAAACAGTCAGACGCTGCTAGAAAGCACCTGGTGTTCATCATGGAGTAATTAGCTGCTAAAGAGCCAGATATTTCCCTCAAGAGTCAATGGAATCCAAAACCAGAATTAAAAGAGAGTGAATAATGGACTTAGATTGATCAGGTGGCCAGAAACACGTCTCCAAATCAGTGATAATCTCACTCTGTGGTTGCTGGATGTGTAAATAAGTAATTGTTTGCTAACAAGTTCACCATATCAACTTAAAAGGTGATGATAGGTCAGTGTTGTGTTTACAGCTTGTTTCCACTGCCCCCAGGTGGACAAAAAAAATATTGTTATTGCAGGTTTAATGGTCGACGTCGGTGATTGTACTTTTCACCATAACCACCAATACACACGTTTGAAGCGTAAATTTCAAAATTTATAACAAACATAACAAAATTATGAAAATACCAGCTATTGTCTATTATAGAATAAAACAATACCAAATAAAAGGCCAACATTATATGACATATTCAACTATTTTATTAAACTTTTTGTTATTATGCAAACAGAAGGGAAACAACTGCTGGTATAGATAACATTAAATCACAAATATCCATAAAGATATGTATTCTGTGTTTCTCATATATAGTTGACTATATAGGAATAATTAAGCCCTGAAACAGTGACAGGAGTATTGTCCTCAGCATATAATAGAAAACATGTTAATGACCCACTGTGTACATGAAAGCCATCATTTGCAACTATCTGATTTTTTTTTTTATAAATCTTGCAATTGAAGTAAAAATTTAAAGACACTCACCTGCTCTCCCCGAGAAGTCAGGCTGTCCTACCCTATTTCCCTCCCCTTTTCTGAAATAAAGCAGAAATAAATTACTAAAACATTTGCAGCTGAATCAAGTCAAGAAAATAAAATCACAGCAGGATAAATAAATATTTTCAAGAGAAGGAAATGTGCAGCTTACCATCCTTTTTCCAAGAGGCAGTGCTCACTCTGACATGGTCGCAGCACTCAGGTGCAATCAACCAAGAAACACAGATGACTGCTTAGTCCTCCTCCAGAGCCGCTCTGGTCGTCCACATATGTCTCTCTCTCCCTCTTTATTTTCCCAGAGCACCCCTCCCTCTCCCAGCACACACCACTTTATCCACACTGCAACACACTGCTTTGTTCAGCCACCAACTTGAAAATCAATTCCACCTCCCCATCCAAGCTCAGGATGTCATGTCAACCACTGTGGCCATGGATGTGACCATAAACCCTGCAATTATTGAAAAGAACGGAGGAGGTAGCCTGCAATTCAACACATCATCCACTGCAGTCATTCGCCATTGAACTGAAATGGCACTAATTATGAAGCCGACCTTTTTTTTTTCTTTTTTTCTTGCCACTAGCAGACATAATTTAGTTAACACTTCATCTTGTGTGAAAGGACAAATTGATATCTTTAGATTCTCTGGGTTGGCGCTCATTCAGGAGAGTAGAGTAAGAAAAAAACATCTTTCTGCTTGAGGGACAAACACACAGGGGAACACACATCGGAAGATTAAGATTCTTGCTGTTCCTGTGACATTTGGGAAAGCTTTTACGGCTCCTGGCAGTCTGACTGCGTGGTAGATGCCGACGCTGTTATACCTGGTTGCTCTCAATAGCTGGAGACATTAGGTAAACTTAAAACCCATCATTCTAAAAAAAAAAAAAATCAAATCTGTTTCTCAAAGCTATCAAAACAGATTCCAACAAACCACTTAGAGCTTGGGTGGCCCTTTGACCCTCGGTCTGTAGACAGGACTGTCAGTATGAATGCTAATACATGAGAAAGGCTTGTATTTTCATAGAAGAATCGTTTTTAGTCAGTCCACCAGACTGTCTCTAATGAACAGGTAACAGCTTCACAGAGGGGGGAAAAAAAAACAGCAGAACAGTTTGAGTCCAGGTAATTGTCTGACTGAACTGCTGCATGCTAAGAAGTCATCACCAAGTCTATACTGGGTCAAACAATTATAGCTTCTTCATTCATATCTTTATTTATACTGGCCTGCCTACTGGTTTGCCAATAATGGAAACTCATGCTCTGCATCAGAAATATGTTCAAATCCATTGACGTTTTAGTTGAGATCCCAAAGTTTCTAAAAGTACCAAACATGCCAAGCTGAACTTTGGGGAATTTATGTAAAATGAAAGACATTTAGGATATTTTGTTTTTTTTGTGATGGGGTAGAGGTCAAACAGAGCGTTCAGTTTTAATATTTTACATCATATAGCTTTTTGGTAGAACAGGCTGATACAGAATATATTCAGTATGATACTGTCAGACAGATTTTTGTGACCTTAAAGCTATGAAAGGAGAGACAGAGGGGGGAAATTTGGGTGTAAAGGCTTAATTTTTATTTACATTTCAGCAATAATCCATCAGCGCATTTCTTTAAGCTTAGGAGCAGAACTGTCACACTCATAGTAAACAAAACACTGATGTGAGAAGTCATAGTAACAGAAAATATATATATGAATTATTTATAATGTCTGTACCATCATCTTTACACAGGCTGCTGCTGAATTTTGAGACAATCATGAAGTAGCTAAGAAGTCAAGAGTAAAAATAGATGATAAAGAGGTATTCTATTATTATTCTGGGATGAAGTCTTAAAATAAACTCCTGAAGCCTCATGGGAATTTTAGGTAGGAGTGTACTGATATGCAAAGGACTTTTTAAAGAGGAAGGAAGTGATTCTTTTTTATAAGGCCATGCTAAAATAGGCTGGTAAATTGTTTCATGTTGCATGAAACAGATTCATTTAATTTATTTAAGTTATCTAAGCCAATGTGATGTTGAAAAAAAACTGGCAAGATCTAATCTATTGCTGCTCATTTCCAAACTGGAGTTACTGTATGATTCACTGTCCTCATTTGTCCAAAGCACCGTAGTGACATCTAGTGACACTGTGGGGTAAAAAACACAAGAAATAACAGACTGAATTACACAAGGGGGAAAACAGCGCTGCATGGACAACACTGAAAAAATAAAGTGTACATTTTGACTTCCTGTGAAAAACAACAACAATGCAAACTGAGCAGATGTTGTGTTACATCTATAAAAACCACATCAGGTTTAAGCGTGAGCGCCTTCTGAGAGGAGGCTGTGGTGATACGCTCACAGAGGAAAAGGTGTTGAGACAGGAAGCTCTTTCATCAGTTTATATTTTGCTAAAACAGGATGATGTGAAACAATTTTAAAAAGAATAACTGTACTGTGGACAATGAGTCGACAGCCACACTGGCAGCTGTGAGGCTGACATTTGCTAATTAGCACTAAACACAAAGTCATACGTTTTGCAGGTATTGATAATTAAAGCTGTGAATAATTAACATTTGGCTTGATGATTGGATTAAAAGCTAAGTGCTCAAAGTTACTACACCTCATCCTCTGGTGGACATGGATGTTTTCATGACAATTCATCCATTGTTTGTTGAGACATTTCAATCAAAATGACAAACATTAAATCTCTGCAAATCATTAGACACATTGTGTGGGAACCATGAATCTTATTTTGTGGCAATTCATCAAGTAGATTTTGAGATTTCACTGGAGAATGAAAACATTAACCTGCTGGTGGTGCTACAAGACAAGTCAGGAGACGTTAAGGTGATGAGGATTCATTGTGTTGGCGCCTTCAATATCTGCACCAAATCTCACGGCAACCCATTCAACAGCTGTGGAGACACATTTCACTAAAAACCTAAAGGTTAACCTCAAGCTGTGCCTGAAGAAAAGTCAAAAAATGTAGGCTTTGTCCTCTGGGGACCAAAATATGCCTGTAGAGAATTTCATGGAGATATTTCAGTCCGGAGTGATATTTGATATTTCCATGCAGCTAACAAGGCCAGAAATGTCAGAAAAATTAGATGAGCTCTGCTTTGTTCAGTGACACCTTCACCCACAGGCAACCTGAACAGGAACGGTCTCTTTTTGCTCCTTTTTATTCTGTTTCTCTTGTATTTTCTTCATCAAGTAAGCCATTCTCCTCTCCTCCTGCTCTCTGAAAAAGGAAGCAGAGATTTTCCCACGCAGCCGTCTGGCGTAAACCTCGAGGAACACCAGAGAGTAGCTCATCAGCCAGAGACATCCCAGCAGGACTGTGACTCTCAGGTCTGGAGCTGAGGTTGTCACATCACAGAGCGACGGCTCGGGGCTGAAGGTCCATTTGTAATCCCTGTGGAAGTTGGTCAGGTCCTGTGTGACGCAGAATTGTGGGATAATACAGGATGCAGGGGAGAAGAACTCAACCTGAAAAACAAGAGCAAATACATGTAAAGCCTAGAAGTCGTGTAGTGGTGAAAACAGTCTGTGTGCTGTCTTACCGTATAATTGACACTGATGCCAGCAGATGTAGGTGGAAAATCCAGTAACCAGGGCACAATCACCTCAACTATGTGATGTACAACATGATCCAAAGCTACTATTGCAGTAATTGCAATGAAATATAATGTCACCACAACCAGTGTTATGAAGCAAGAGGTGCATTCCTGACTTGTTACTTTACAGCTTGTGAGATTGAGTTTTTTTTTAGCTGGTCTTTTGTTACCAGCAGGAGTTGCTTTTTTCAGGAGCTCTCTGGAGATGTGGCCATTATCAAACTGAACGGATGTCAGATAAGATTTCAAGTAGCGTGCAGATTCAAATATAAGCAAAGCAACAAAAGCAGCAGCAAGGATCCGGTTTGCAAGCAGTTTGCAGTCTTTTAGCAGGTTCCTGGCATGTGAGAAGTTCACCTCTATCTGCCCAATCATTTCATTAAACCGACGTTTGACTTCTGACACATTGACATGTGTGAAATGATCAAACTTCCTTAAATTAGTCACAAAGCTCAAGTCTTCCCTCTTCATTTTGATGGTTTCTTCAACAAGGTCTCGCTTCACCTTGTTCAATGGTTCAGATGAGTTCAATAAAGTCTTGGTAAAACCCTCAGCGGTGCACTTCAGGATGCGAGCTACAGCCCCTACATTCACTGTAATATTGGGGATGACGTTCACCATTAAAATCATGATGGAGGCTGTGATGAGGAGTTTGCGTCCCTGTTTGGTGCAGACAGTGGGCAGAATCATGGTGAGCACGCAGCGCAGAGGGTGACACAGGAATGAGACCAGAAGTATAGCCACAGTGTAGATGCAGGTGGTCTGAACAGACGCGTCATGGTCGTATCTCAGAGTCTTGGACAGCCAGTGATGAAGGAGGCCACCGGTGATGATGGCAACTGTGGCACAGAGGGACAGCAGAGTCAGGATGTCTCGACCAGCGGGTGAAGGTGCAGAGTAAACATCCCAGAGATAAAGCAGCACAGACTTTAAAGCCTGTCTGCAAGATCTGGCTCTGTTCCTGAGGATAAAAAAAAAATACAACTTAAACAATGTTAAGGAATAGTTTGACAGTTTGGGAAATGTGCTTATTTCCTTTGCTGCTGAGATACAGATAAGAAGATTGATATCACTCTCATTACTGCATGCTAAATAAGTAGATACCACCGGCAGCAGGTTAGCTTAGCGTGGCATAAAGACTATAAACAGGGAGAACAGCTAGCCTGGGAAAATATGTCCACCAGCACCTCGAGGTCTCCACTGGTGCCCTGACAGCGTCACAGGGTCAGCAAGACTCCAGCACACAATACATTTTGTACGGCTTAAACAGATGAGATATAACGTGTTAATTAGTGAGCTGTAGAGATACAGGCACAAGGATTTCTTACCACTGGACAGAGCAAGCTGTTCCCTTGTTTCCTGTCTTTACGCTAAACTAAGATAAGACAAGTTCAGCTAAGATAAGATAAGATAAGATAAGATAAGATAAGATAAGATAAGATAAACTAAGCTGAACTAAGCTAAGCAATGCTAACTGTGTCCTGGCTCCAGCTTCATGTGAAACTGAGAAGAACCCTGCTGATCTTCTCATTTCACTAAGCAAAAAATCAAGCATAGCATTGCAGGCTTTTGGGGGGGGAGGGGGCAGCAGAAACATTTACATATGAAGTTGGTACGTTGAGCTTGTTAACAAACAGTCATTTATTTCACATCCAGCAACTACATTGATTTGGAGTCGAGTTTTAGGCCTCCAGCTGAATTTCAGTCCAATATTCACTTTGTTGTAGTTCTTTTTTGGTGTCAACCAACATCAATGGGAAATATCCGTCTCTTTACTAAATGTTCCACTATGTTCACCTGCAGTGAACCAAAACAGTAAAACTGCAGCTAAACAAGGACCTGAAACTTGTATTAAATATTCCCGGTAGGTTAATCACTACAGGTGACCCCTTTTAATGTTGTTGCATTGTTTTCACATTGTCATTTGATACATTGTTAGTATGAAAAATTACCATCACCTCTAAATCTCACATATCTCAATTGTTTCATCCATACACATAAACATAAATAGAAAAAAGATCATTTGTGGTTTTAGGGGGAGTTATGTGCAGGAAATATTTATTGACACATATCCTGGAAATCAGTGCCTCCGACTGTTATTTGTCAAGAAATAAATACAACACACAACATTTCCTGTAAAACCAAAACTTGTGGTTTTTCTCTCCTCAAGATTTTTGTCCCAAAATGATGAAAATTTTCTTTAACCCCTCAAAGTAAAAAACTGAAAGGAGGATCACTTCTGTAAACATCATCATTATAATATCATCATTATAATAAAATACACTGATATAAGCCTAGATCATTTTTCAGAATAATACTGCAATTTTCAATTATGTAGGCTTATAAAAGAACTTCAAGTACAAACCACATAGTTATGTTAAAATATTAAGGCTCAATAAAAATTAAAAAAAAAAAACCCCCAAAACAATAGAACCTAAAAATTCTTACCTGAGAGGAGTAATAACTGTTTCTGTAACAGACTTCATTCTCTGACATTATGAGATTGAGGAAAAGCAGGCCTGGGAAATGTTGGACAACTGTGAAGGTAAAAAGGGGAACTTCTCTGAACAGTCACGGTCATGTTGGTGTTTGTCGGTCGCCTACAAGTTCCCATGTGGCAAATGAAAAGACAGCTCTTCTCCATGTGAACCGTACATGAGACAAAATCATATGGAGAGGCATGACACATTCACACACACAATGTGACACGCTAACCCGAGTGCAGTTTCAGAGTGACATAAGGTTTGATGTAATTTGTTGTATTTTTCAATCAGCTCACACAGTGTGAAGTCAACGACAGTGTGATCGCACAATTCAGTTCAATTCAATTCAATTTTATTGGTTTAGCGCCAAATCATAATATACATTATCTCAAGGCACTTTACAGGGTAAGGCCGAGACCTTACTTTGTTACAGAATAAACCCAACAGTTCCCACAACGAGCAAGCGCTTGGCGACAGGGGGGAGGAAAAACTCCCTTTTAACAGGAAGAAACCTCCAACAGAACCGGGCTCAGGGTGGGCGGCCGTCTGCCTCGACCAGTTGGGTTTATCTAAACTCAAAAAGAGTGTGCAGTTTGACAGCGTAGGCTTTTTTACACCCATGCCTGTAGGAGGGAAAGTCTGTCACTGAGGAGTTTCCTGTTAACTCTGTCCTCCAGTCTGTCAAATGAATAAACTGATGACTCATGCACATTTTCAAATCATACACGTAACCACAGATGGGCCTAGGCAGGTCTGGGCCTGGGCCCCAGTTCTCCTGGAGTTCAGGTCCCGTAAACACAGGGCTTGACAGTCACAGCTTAAAAAATTAATCATTACCAATCCATAGCTATTTTTAAATGTCCTCTAGATCATGTGACAACTGAAAATTAAACTTTTCATATATTTGGGTCTTGTTTGCTACTTGGTAATAATGTTCCATCATCTTCCTCTCTGTCAGCCAGCATAAAGCCTCACAAGCTGCAGAAACATCTGAACTTCCAAACTTAAAATTGTGTCACATGTGCTGTGAATGGCAAACAAGAGCTAATCATTAAAGCAGATTTTAAAATCTGCATCTTAAATAAATGCATTTTTAAACTGAATGAACAGAATTAAGCAGCTATGGTGCAACGTTTTGTTACCAACTGCAATAACAAAGTGTTTTCAATCCTCTTTGTTTTAGTATTAGTATTAACTGTAGGTTATCCTTTTGTTGTTCTTTGATTGTTGACATGTTATTGAGAACTTATTTTTTCTATGGTCAGCTCACTCCTTAACAAGCTTCTAATTTGCTGCTAATGCTACATTGAATTAGCGACTTGAATTACTGTTGTCTTTTTTTGTTACAGTTGTTACTTGTACTCTTGTGAAGTCTTAGTTAATCTTTCATTGATCTTTGTTTCTTCGTGGAGTGACAGACAATGTATAATTTGACAGTCTATACTTGTGTGAAAATATTTTCCTTGTTACTGTTTTATTTCATTTCCACAGCGCCTTTGGTTTTAATGCTTATTACTGGCAGTGTTGGGGAGTAGTAAATTACATGTAATTAAATTAGCAGCTTCCATAGGTGCATAGTGATTCAAGTTAAATAACTTTAATAACTTTTTTTTTTTTTTTAACATTTTTTGTGTAGTTAACTTCTGATACTACAAACTTTCCCATCAACAGCGGAGTAGGCCTTTTTTTTTTTGGTTTATGTATGACCTGTGAACAAGATGGCACTTTTTGCACTTGCAAACTGGCACGTAACTTTTGTGTATTATACCAGGTTATTTTGTTATAATTTCATATCACATGTACATTGTCAATTTGATTATTTTTTTTACTTTTTAGTAAAAAGTTGCAGTACTTTTCCCAGTGGTAATGTCATAAAATATTATTGTTTTGTGACTTGTGATCCCCAGTGATGAATTTGTTGTCCAATACAGGTTTCACAGTTTCTTCAACCTTTATTGGACGTGTGTTTTGCTTGTTGCAAAGCTGTGCACCTTCACTCATATTGAGGACAGAATTATTAGAGGCCTTACAAGACACTACACATTTTTCAGATACAATGGTGGAACGATATTGAGATGTATATGAAGTAAGAGAGATTGTGTGTCACCGGAGAGAGATGGGATTCAACACAGAATTATAGTTCCGGTTATGACCAATACAAAAAAAAAAAAAGAAAAAAAGAAGAAAAGTCAATTACATTGATTATGAGTAACAACTGAAGATTGATATATTTATAATCTGTGTTTGGATTCTCAAAAAGCAAAGTCGTAAATCTGCTGTGGTACAGTTATGTTGTGTTGTGCTGACGGTTGGGCACAAGCTGTCCTGTTCTTTCAGGTTCAGGTCAGTATTTTATAATTTTGCATCTAAATGCCACAGGACCTTTTGCACTGACCCTGCTAACACTGAGTAACCACATGGCCTCGCACAAGTTAACTATTGTTGTTGAGCCTTGTGACTTCAGACAGTTTACAACACCAAATAAACACTGTCAGGAATTTACAACTGTGTGCTCTCTGTCCTTGTGTCTTCAGAGGCCAAAATGTGTTAAAATATGCGTTAAGCCTGTGGAGGTACGGCTACAGCAAAACCTGGGGATTGAGGGTTACATTTAGCAGATATTCTGATAACAAATCCCTTCTATTAACAACAAAACCTGCTCATCCTGCTAATCACAGACATATACAGAGACTGCATAAAACTAAATGATCATTATTTAAATTCAAACAATTTATTTGTAACAGCAGTTATACTGGAAGAATGCAAATCACTTTTTAACAAAATTTACACATTCATTAGTCAGGATTCAAGCTCTAATGTAGAAAAGATTTAAAATATTGTTTGTGTATTATGGCTCCGGTCACTAAACACGTACCCTATAACACATAAACAAGTAACATGATCACTTAGTGATTTTAACCAAAAATATATATTTTTAGAAGAATTATTCACAGATGTCTCTCTCATTCTTTCAGCAGGGGTCAGCCTAGTAGCATCAGTACAAACAGCACACTCTGCAGACTGGAGTTTCAAAACATGTGTATAAAAAAAAGTACTCTAAAGAGCTGCAGTTTTTGTTGTTGTTGTTGTTAATGTTGAGGTTGAATGTTTATCCGGTCCAGTTTTAAGAAGGCAGAGTAAAATAATGCTGCCTTGTTTTTTTGTATATTTTTTGAATATAACAAACTTATGAAAAGCATCATAACAGGTAACAGCTGAAGCTCCCAGAGCATTTTGACATTTTAGTGGCACAGTGTAGACGTCTACAGACAGTATTTTGTCCCTGTTTAGTGTTAAATCTTTACACAATCCTTTGATACTTCTCCTGTGCTCATGCTGAGACTGGGTGAGTGATCAGAGAGTAGCGTTCAGCGACTGGGCAGAGGAGAAGTGCACATCAGGAAGAACGGCAGTCTTGTTGATGGGCTGAGCCCATTCTGGATACGTGTTCAAGTTAAACATGGCAACGCCCCATGTGTTCATGGCCAGAGAGACGGAGAGGACGCCCAGGATGTTCATGACGAAGCCCGTCTTCACCTGAGAGGACACGAGGATATGTGACGGGCTGTAAATTCATGTAGCATACAAGTGTGGAGTGCTGCTGTGACGATCTTACCATGTCTTTGACCATGAGATGCCCCGATGCAAAGGCTATGGAGTTGGGGGGCGTCGACACTGGCAGCATGAAGGCGTATGAACATCCAACTGTGGCAGGTATCATGTAGTACAGAGGGTTCACTGAGATATGAATAGCCTGCAGAGACAAACACAAAGGCCAGAATGTTTTCAGGACAGGATGTGAAGTACATTCTATCAAAAGCACTATTCTCGACAGGTTTATCCAAAGTTGTACTCTTTAAAACCTCAGATGGTGCCAAAACTCTGATTAAAAAAAAAAAAAATTGTATAAATACATTATAAATATATACTGTTTAAACCTACAAAACTTTACTTTATATTCTAGTTGTGATCTGAAGCTTTCCAAAGATACCTAATAGGTTCAAGCTTGGCTGACGGGAAAATGACTAGAATCTAGAAATGGTGCAGCCACACAGAGGTTTTGTGTTTGTTTAAGAAAAAAATTCATTTTACTTTTTGAGGCTGTGTATTGTAAGAGGAGTTTACAGGCATGATACTGGGTCTGTGAGGCTGTTCTTGGGCACAGTGGTCGCTAACATGCTCACAATAAAAATGTTAATATGCTTTTGCTGAGCAGGTAAAATGTTTACCATGTTCACCATCTTAGTTTAGTGTGTTAACATGATTTACATACACACACATACTGAGGCCCTGTTTAAACCTGGCATTAACATCTGTCTCAGCTGATCCGATCATATGTGAACAGCTCTAAGAACGCATTTGAGATCCAATCACTCAGACCACATACAGAGATGGTCTGAGCTACACGTGGCCACATTCTTTATCAGTGTGAATGCAAATGCATCCTGGGCCTCACTAAAGCGACCTTATAAAATACTCAACTGACATCCTGTGCCACAGTCTGATTCTGCCACAGTTTCATGATGAACTGAAAATATTTTACTGTTTCAAATGGGTAAAGACCACATTTCACTGTAGAGCTACGTGCAGCGCAATGATTTGCTCAACCCTTTCATGCCCCGCTTTACATGTCTGAGATCTCTATCTCTGACGTGATACAATGGAGATGAATTGTGTTTCATTGATAGCGCTCACCGCCTTGAAGAATTACATTTCGAAAATTCAACAGCAGCTTCTCTTTCTAGGAATGTCCTGTTACTTTGGATCATCCACAGAACACACTGTCTTCACTGATTTCAGATGAATGTCTATATTTCTTTGGTATTTCCCATTAAAACTGATGAAATGCAATAAACTCAAATAAATAAAACTAAGGAAAATCTGGGGTGGTTATGGTTCAAATTTTTTTTCTTATTTAAATGACAACTCAGCCCCTTGTATGTCCTTTGAATAATTCTTTAAGTAGTTTAGTAGTAGTTTAGTTCTAGTACTTTTACTTTAACTGTGTTCTTTAAAGTTTAGGTACCACTGCAAAGTACAAAAGCTCCAGTTAATAATTACTGACACCAGCAGTTAATGTCCAACAGGCTACAAACGTAAGAACATCTATTGCAAGAGTTTAACAAGTCTTCCAATCCTTTGACCAACAGATAGGGTGAGGTCAGCAACGAACCCTGTTCCCTGTCCAGCTGGTTAGTTTCCATTGCTTTATCCCGTAACAGAGTCTCACAGCTTGTCTGCTTGATTGGCATCTTCATTGGTTTGTTACACAACAGGAACACAATATCAAATAGTCTAACTCTCTACGTATCTTTAAGTTGAAGACCAGTCTCACCAGTTCAGCAATGACGGGTAAAAATATTATAATTGTGGCCGTGTTGCTGGCGAACTCAGTGAAACAGGCCAGGAAAGCAGTGATCAACATCACAGCTGCAGCAGGGGGGACCTCGGCCAAAGGTTGGAGGTGGCCTCCGATCCAGGAGGCGAGGCCAGATTCCTGCCAAACGCCACAAGATTGGGGTTAGGGGTCAAAGATCAAATCACAACATAATAAAGCAAAACAGAGGACAGGCCCAAACAGAGCAGAGCAGCACAGAGGCAACAGGAGAGAGGGGAGATACGTTTTATTACACAGGCTTATGACATGTAACGTTGTACAACTTAGTGTCGCTGATCCTGCATCCAGCTGGCAGGAAACCTTAGCAAACAAGAATAATCTTAAAGGAAGAGTTTGACATTTGGGGATATCTATTTCTTTGCAGGCAATTCTACTGTAGAAACAACCAGCAGCCAGTTAGACTTGGCTTAGCATAAAGACTGGAAACAGGGATAGAGCTAGCAAGGCCCTGTCCAAAAGGTTAAAAAAAAACAAATCTTTACATCTTGCTCGTTTAATCTGAACAAAAAACAAGAAGTTCTGGTTTTATATGGAGGTTATAGAGTCTTATCCAGGAAGTCACTGCATAGAGACCCTACAAAAAAACAGTTAGTTGTTTTTACACTTTGGTTTTGTGTAGGTGGATTTTTTTAACCACTGGCTGACTGTTTCCCCCCTTTCCAGTCCTTATGCTAAGATAAACTAACCAGCTACTGCCTGTAAGTCAGTGATATCAACCTTTTCATGTCTCATGAGGAAAGCGAATAAGAAATTTCCCAAAATGTCAAGTTTTTGCTTTAAGAAACATAAGAAAACATCATGAACCAGTCGTATTTCATGACAAGTTTATGACTGCTTTCACATGGATCAACATCTTTACCTCACAACCTTTGGCCATTGCGAAGCCGCCTCCAAGCAACAGAATGATATTCCAGGGAACAGAGTCCTGGGCTTTCTTCCATGACAAGAGAGGAACATAAGGAGTGTTTGAAGCTGAGGAGAAACAATGTGGGAAGAAACAATAGAAAACAGTTTTAAGTCAAGACTTTTATACACGTAGAGGAATATAATTCACTTTGAAGCTGGGATGTTTATCCTTGGCAACACTTAGGACATGTTGTGTTCTGTACAACATCACTGGTGACTACCGATGCAGGGTGTGATTAATGCAGTCATATCAACATCTTAACATCTGAAACCACTTGTCAGAATAAACACTGTCTGGTGTGCTTCCTGTGAATACAGTGGATGCATTTTACAGCTCACAAATCGTTAAACAGTAGCTACATTCTCAAAATACTCAAAACAATAACAGAAACACGAGCTGGTACTCTGAACTGCCTTTGGCAACCGAAAATATTTTGAAATCAGTATTTTAAAGAAAAAAAGAGCCATGAATCTTGCTCCAGAGTGTTTGTGTTGAAGTATTTCATTTGCATTTTTTTATGATTGGAACTAAGTCTTCAATACAAAAATGGTCTTTTCTGTTCTGCTTTTATATTTTGATGAGCTAAACAGCAAATTTCCACTCTGGTAGACAGTTAAGTTGAATTCAGTCTGATCTATTCTAAATTTTGACCTACATTGAGAGGGACAAATGAACCCCATGATTTGCTTTTTTTTCTTTTTTTTTTTTCAGTGGTTTATTTGACCAGCTGAACATAATATACACAATCACACTCACACGTGTCTCCAACACACGCGAGACACGTGCATACAGTGTGTGTGCACGCTCACACACACACACTCAAAGACACACACACACACACACAAAACAAAACCCCCAAAGTGTGACAACATAGCTTTGAGAGCTTATTCTAATCAGAAACAGAGAAACTACAGTCTTGCTTCCAGACGGAAATTTACTCAGACTCTCTAATCTACATTATTAACATTCCTCAGCTTATTTTCACTATTCTGCAACAGTCCCAGTCTGAATATCTTTGAATCTTTAAGAAATATTAATTAATGAATATTAATTTCTTTTTTTTACCCTTATTCAGCCTTACAAGCTGCTAACTATTCATTTCCAGTTGTTTTGTCTCTTTGGTGGATGGCACTCTCATTTTATCCCTTTTTACAGCTCTTTCTATGCTGCAAATCTCATCACTCTTGTTTATTTATAGTATCCAATATTTTATACTGCCAGTCATTAAAATAATAGTTTATAATGTTAATTTGAATCAGTAATTAGTATCCCTTCATAGGTGTGTTGTTTGAGAGGTCACTGACCTTTAGGGTCAAACCACCAGCTCAGAGAAGGTTTCTGCGAGGGGAAGAAGAACAATATGGACACAATGATCACACCGGTGACTGCATCTGAGACGTACCTGCAGGACAACAACAGGAGGACATAATTAACCCAAGAGGATAATTAACAGGCATCTCAAAATATAGATGCTGCCATCATTTCTTAATATGGAAAGCTAGTGTACTGAATAACAAGCACATTACTACAAGTGTGCCTTTCTTACCCTTTTTTAAAAAACACAGACCAGCCAGTGACAAATTTGGGATCTCGCGTGAACAGGAGAACGGCAAACAATATAAAAAAGAATGAGATGGCTCCCTCTGCAAAACTGAAATTGAATATCAAGAGTAAAAAGTCATTAAAAGGCTCTATGATAAAAACGTACTCATTCACCATCTATTGCATGAGATTTGAAGACATACACGAGTGCTCACTTTATGGGCCCTAGTTTCCTGTAATCCTCCTCTATTAGAGCCTTGGCTCTGGCCTCTGCTTGGGCTCTTCGGTCGTGCTTCTTGAAGCACAATCTGCATAAAATAAAAATGTGAAAGACAACAACATTTCTGCATATTCATAAAGAAAAAACAAAGAATACTCTGGCTGTACAATAAAAGTGTTTTCCTTCAAATGAAATCAAAACCATTGTCATGACATTTGGACTTTACTGACAATGTTTGTAGTGTCATGGAGCTAGAAATAAGTAGTAATTGAACATCAACTGTATAAAATTTCTACACATTACACCACATTACCGTGTATTCAGTCCCCCGTAGAGAAATGCAATCCATATCCATCCCAAAAACAGGAAGAGAAGCATGAGTGGGAAAGCGAACGCAAACCAAGAGCCGAAGTTGATGAGGTCGCAGTCTGGGAAGTAGCTGTAAACCAAAAGGGTTGTTGTCAAACAGAAGCATAAAAAATTGCTTCTTCTCTGATTAAATGCTGCACAAAATAAAAAGTTACCTCTTCAGCTGTCCAATCATGATGAGGTTGGGCGCGGTGCCAGTGAGCGTGGCGGTCCCTCCGATACTGGCCGCATAAGGAATGCAGATCAAGAATCCTTTCCACACCTTCAGCTGATACTCCGACTCTGATCGGATCTCCTCAGCTGTCCTCCCGTCAGTCTGCTCCATCCCATCCGGCCTTTTCAAGTCATAAGAGACTTATCATTATTTTATACGATTAAGTTTATGTTCTAAGGTGTCATATTTTGTATACATAAAACACACAATGAAAACACCATCTAGGTTTGTGTCAAATGATCACCATATTCTTCTTACCCATCTATTGACAGTATTTGTTTTTCCGAGGGCACGGAGGGCAGTGAATGCAGCTTTAAAGTAGACTGACCTGAAAGGAAGTGGAGCAAAGATTTTGCATTAGGTTCACATGAAATATAAAATTTAATTAAAAGTTAACAGTAATCTCCAAATATGAGTAAAATTATGAGTTGTAGCTCTTTTAGGAGGCCGTGCTTTTTGTATATTTAATATCTGACTAAGTCAATAAAGTATCATTAATCAATTACCACTTGAATATTGACTAACTTTGTATCTGTTGACTCACTGTATTGGAAAAACTGCACAAAGTTCACGTCTTAGATTACATATTAAAGGCTCATGCAGACAAGGTTAAGACAATGCAAAATATATTTACTGTCTGTGTACATTTTTTTTGTAAAGTGAGGACACATAAACATTATTGAACCTGCATGTATTGTTTTTTTTATTGGTAATTTGGGGACTTTGGTACAAGCTGTAAACACAATATTGACACATTATTACCTTGCAAAACTGATATGGCAAACTGGTTGCTTATTTACACATCCAACATTATCATTATCAAATATTTACTTGCTTTTAGCCTCATCTCTGGTCTCCACCAGCTCCTGAAGGGAATATCTGGCTCTTTAGCTGCTAAATGCCCCACTATGTTCACCAACTAGTTGCTAACTGTGTCTGCCTGCGGTCACTCCTTTAAGATGATACATGGATATTTCATCCATTGCTAATATAAAAATATTGATTAAAGCAGCTTTAAGTAACGGATAGTCAGGGATTAGTTGGTAAAAATTGCAAAGACATACAACATACCGTTTATTATATCGCCCTCTGGATCCTCTGAGGACTTGCACTTTCGCTTCAGGGTTTCCAGGTCTCCAAACAGACTCTCCAGGATGGCGTTAGCGATAGGGAGCATCATGGCTGTTGTGGCTGTGTTGCTGAGCCACATGGACAAGAAGGACGAAGTCATCATCATTCCCATTATGAGCCTGGGAAAATAATACAATCCTCAGCCTTAAATCATTAACACTAAACACCATCACAAACTCTCACTGAAAGGATGAAGTTGGCTCTATGTTCATGTCAAGAAATAACATCAAAAGACCAAATCTTACAATGTATTAGTCTGTTTCTCGATGCTTTCAGACTTCCCTAACCTGCCCTTAAGGCTCTCAGCTCCAAGCCAATGACGACTGAAGACATAAATCTTTAGGAATACCTCTTAAAGATTTATACATTTGCTATTATAAAACTGACACTAGTTTTTAGCTAATGTTCATCAAACATTTGCAGGGGACTGTTTTGAGCTGTGGATTAATACACAGGGAATGTCACCCAGTGCAGTGGTATGATTTAAATAGTTTTTGGACAAGACAGGAGCACTATGGCACAGATCCTACTAACAATACTTGTTAGTAGGATCAAGTCATTGTTGGGTTTGGTCTTTTCCTGACAATGAGATAAATATAGAATCACCAGTCTTATCCTTTATACATCCTTCCAAGTTTTCTCACCAGGCTGGTTTTACCCCGACAATACTCAGGACCTTCAGGGCTATTCTGCGATGCAGGCCCCACTCCTCGATTGACGACGCCATCACGAGGCCGCTGAGGAAGAGAAAATTTGTTTCGAGGAAGTACTGAGGGCAGACTTTTTTGGACGGAAGAATTCCCAGTGTTGGGAAGAGGCAAACTGGAAGCATCGCCGTGACAGCCAGAGGAAGGGCCTCTGTGCACCAAAACATAGCCATCAGCACCACCACATAAAGACATTTTCCCTCCTAAAAGATAAGCAACATGTGGTCGTTAATGTTCAGCCAACTACAAAAACAATAAACTCTTCACAGGTTAAAACGAAACAGTCAAATGAGCTACAGGGTTTTATTTCACAGTTAATGGACTGCATGTTGCTGGGGACGTCAGTGACACAGCACTGCCCTTCAGAAAACAAAATAACATCACATTGTTATGTGTGTTTGTGTCAGAGAAACACAGAATGGGTACATCTGTTCTTCTGTGTGCATGAGAGGTATTTTTGCAGAAAATGAATAAGTAATAATAAAATGCATACTAATACTGTTGACTAGCTTCGATGTTTGGCCAATGAAATGTCAAAAATAGTTCAAATATACCCATCACAACTTCCCAGTACCCAAGCTGATGTCTTCAAATGTCCTGTTTTGTTCAACCAATAGTCAAAAACTAAAAGATATTCAGTTCATAATGTTCTAAGTCAGAGAAGAACAACAAATCCTCTCATTTTAGCAGCTGGAACTACAGAATATTTAGCAAGTTTTTTTCAGTAGTCTATTTGTGCTTAAAAATTACTAAAATGCCTCATGCATCATCTAAATAGTTGCAGATTATTATTCTATTGATTAATGAATTAATCAACTAATTGGATCAACTTTGACTGTAACATTTCTTAAAGTTGCTAACGTAATCAAACCGGGAACATTTTATTTATTTAAAACTCTGGCCCATTTGTACTTAATTAATGCAAATTCATAGCTCCTGTTTGAGATAAATGAAAAACAGTGGCATGACTGAACAATGATTGTCTGATTTTAGACATAAATTTTTTTCATGTACATAGTGGTGTTTTAGGGCCTGTGTGAATCAGCCTGACTCATTCATCAATCATGGCAAATGCTAGAAACTCATAGAGCGTAAAACCACTCACCTTTTCCGGCAGAGTGAAGAGTAAAGGCAGGAACAGCAGCGGGCTGAGCAAGAGGACCAGCTGTTTGTGGACGCTCCACAGCTTCTTGGACACAACTGACATTTTCATCTCCAGAGAGAGAAGTTTTGCTCCGTTTGAGGAGAGGGAGCTGCGGACTGGCTGAGAGGAGCCTGTTGGGCAGCACTTTGAAGCCTCTGGCTGAGTGTGGAGAAGATTAACTACACACTTTGCTACACGTTAACTCCTCGTATGTTGGTGTCAAATAGTTAAGCTTTCCGTCAAGTTTCCCACCAGAAGGACTCTCCCTCCTTGACAAGAATAGTGAAGCATCTTTAGAGTCAGGGAGGTGGAAATGCACAGCTCACACACTGATACACACAATTTTTCTGCGTCCACAGTGTTTTGTCCAGTAAAGTTAAATAAGACATTTTTTAAACCTTGCCTACACATTTTTAATGGACAAGAGAAATAAGCCTGTGATTATTCTCATTTGTCCAGGTCATAATATCTCACAGGAATTTTAAATTGAAAGCAACTGGACTTGGTTATTTGACAAATAACCAAGTCCAGTTGCTTTCAATTTAAAATTCCTGTGAGAGACAAGAGAAATGTGTCACATTCAAGAAGTAAAACATATTTCATGACATAAGCACAATTAGAAATTTTAAAAATTAGTAACAGTCTTATGACATGAGATTATAGCTATATTAGAAGCTCTGCATTTGAGCTAAATGCTGAAGTTAGCATATTAAAATGGTAATGATAATATAGCAGGTAAAGTTTACCATGTTCACTGTCTTAGTTTAGCGTGTTAGCTTGCTGACACTTGCTAATTAGTACTAAACACAAAGAACAACTTAGGCTAATGGGAATGCCAGTGGTTTTGCAGGTGGTGGGTCATGAACTTAAGTTTTAACATGATGGTGGAGCTGGATGGAAAGTTACGGGATCACCAAAGTGATATACTGTCTGGGGACCATAAATGTCCCTATAAAATTTAATGGATATCCATCCAGTGTATTGGCCCTGAAACCTGCAGTGCATCATGGGAGTGTTTTTGGACCTAACATACTTCAACAAAGTGCTGCAGAAGGCTTCATCAGGCTGAGTACAATTCATAACTAAAAAAGTGATTTACCAAACAGTTAACATGCAAAGACCATTAAAAGGTTAAGCATAGCAGTTACATGTGAGCTCCTTGCCAGGAAAGTATTAAAACATTTTGTGGGGAAGTGAGTGACCCACAAAATACAGTACAGTGCGACTGGATTATTGCTTGCTGAGTAAGATTTATCACATGTAAAGTTATATTCTTTTATAATCTTTCATTGTTGCATTACCATTGTCAAATAGATTATCTTGAATCTCCAAAATAATCTTCTCATCCTGATCATCATGAAAATGCATAAATGGATATTGCTATATCAATAATGTTCCTGGATGGATTCAGCTTTGTGTTGGTGCATCTTCATAAACATTAATGAGCTGTACTGTCTGTTTTGTGTCTGATGAAGATCTTCTGATCAAAACAATACCACAGTAATTCAGCATTATTACAAAGGAGAAGCCAGGTCTCTGCCTGATCTAGAACCAGCTGAAGAGTTTTAATTTAGTTACATGTGTGTGTGTGCTCTGTCTTAATTTACTTAAATATAGTGGGTCATGAACTTCCAGGTATTTCGTGTGCTGCTTGCATATCTACGGCTGTGGCACACTGCTTTCAAATAAAACAAATAAACACAAAAACACATCACATTGTTAGAGGGTTGGTATACTGCCTTTAGCTTGCGCCTTCTCTAGTACACAAATTTTAAGTTAAAATTTGCCCACACAACCACAATGTACAAACAAATTAGCAGGAATAAATAAATATCCTCCATACCTAAAGGGCAGCAACAGTGACAGTGATGATTAAAACTGAAAGCTTAGGCATCATTTTTCATTTAGCTAGCATTATATAAAGTGGCCAAAATCCCTTGAAGTCACTAAAATATTGTCAACATTACCCTCACAAAGACAGTTAGTTAGTTAACAAGCTTCAAAAGCCAAGATACTAAAATGACACTTAAATCAGATGTTATTAATGAGCCACATACCTTAGTCGACTGCACGCTGGTAATCTGGTTAAGGTCCCAAACTGTATCTGTACATTTGAAATTTACCTTAGTAAACAGTGGATGTGGTCCAGGGTTCCAGTCTGCAGCTGAGTGTCCCCAGAACTCATTCTTATTACAGCAATATCCTCTATTATTGGAAAAACAACAAGCTTAGTGTAAACTCATGATGTAATTTTTACAGCAGTTCATTACAGTGTGAGTCTACAATATGAGAACTGAGCAAACACCTTTTCAGGTTTGGCAAACTGGTCAACACCTGCCAATTTCTTTGTTTTTTTTTCAGTTTATAGGCCCAGTCAGCAGAAGAAAACCGAAGAGGAGGGGGTAGCCATTCTAGACACAATCTGCGGGTTCTGTAAGAAATCACAAACTATGCAGTGTGCTGTTATCTGGATCTTACATGTGGCAGCCTTGTGCCAGATGCTGTCACATTTGCTCAGAATACAATACACATTTCTCTGGTCTCTTATCGCTTCTATGCAGATGATATTCAGCTATACATCTTCTTTTAACACTCAAAAAAATTACTGCCGCAATGTTATTAAAAAATGGTTTGCTGATAAGTTTCCACAGTTAAATGCTGATAAAACAAGTCTATATGTGTGCCCCTACCAGACTTGTCCGTAAGGTGTAGGAAAGCCTTACTTCCTTCGGTTCATCTATGATTTGTCACTCAGGAATTTCATGGCCAGTTTTGACCAGGCACTGACTTCATTAGAGATCTACTGCAGCCATATTATATCACCAGCTCATCTCTAAGGTCAAGCCATTGCTCATGGCTCAAAACCAAACAAGACCGTAACTTTAAAGTCGTGGCTCCTAAACTTTCTCCCTTTCTGTGGACACATTTACTATTTAACATTTTTTTGTCTTCTTAGTATTTTATTGTGAAGCTGTTTGTGACAACTGGTCTAGAAAGGGGCTACAGTTATATGCAAAAGTTTGGCCACCCTGGGCAAATTATGCACTGTGGTGATTTTTCAAGTGAAAGCAGGTAAATACAACTGCAGCAAACAGGGTATTTGTGGTAAATCAAGTGTTACATAATCAGAAGTCTGAGGCTCTACCAGCTCAACAGACCTACTCATAGTAACACCCCTTTAACCAGTTGTTAAGCACGGGGTTGGAGGAAATATTCTGCTTTGGGGTCATGTGGCATTACATTACACAGATACTACTAAATAACAGCAAACTCTGGACATAAAAGGCCCGCAGTCAGTCAAGGAACCGAAACTGAAAGGAGGCTGGCTTCTACAACAGGACAATGATCCAAAGTATAGCTCAAAATCCATCATGAACTGCTTCAAGAAATATAAAATGAAACTTTTGGAACGTCCCTCACAGTCCCCTGACATGAACACCACTGAAAATCTGTGGGTAGAGCTTAAATATGCAGAGTGTGCAAGAAGGCAACTTGAAATGTCTCTGCAGGAAGAGGGTTAAGTAGGTGCTGCCGCTGACTGAGATCACAACACTGTGTGTGTGTGTGTGTGTGTGTGTGTGTGTGTGTGTGTGTGTGTATTTGTGTCTGTGTCACCTTGCTTTATTATATTTGTGGGGGTTCAAACTGGGATTCCATTATACTTGTGCGGTCAGACAGTTTTGTGGGGACCAAAATGCTGTTTGAAGGTTAAGACTTGGTTTCAGGTTTAGGGTTAGAATAGGTTAAGGATTGACATTCAGTTGTGATTGTTGAGATTAAAGTAAGGGGCTAAGGAATGTATTGTATCAGTGACAGGTTCCCATAAATATAGTTCAACATGTGTGTTTGTATGTGGGCATAATTACGTAAGCCACAAAAGATGCAAAAGATTCAATGGTTATATGAGGTTATAAGTCATAGTCATATTTTGGGAGTATAAAAAGACCCAGTGCTGAAGGAAAAAAAACCCCACCCCTGTTGGAGGCGTTGTTGCAGCTATGAGTAATGTTAGTGGTTTTTACTGCGGGGGACAAAGGCACATTCTAAATATTGAGGGGCACATATCCCCTTTCTTCTGCAAGGGATTTAATTCTTTTCACTTAAAAAAAAAAATCAATAAAATATGCAATTTGCCCAAACTTTTTTTTTATACCATTGTAAATATACAATGGATTTTACACTCACTTATTCTCTGTTCTCAATACCTCAATCACGTAAATTACATAAAGCCACAGGAACAGTTTCAACACCCTGTGCCCCACGGTAGATGTTAAAAATGTTTCACCCCCTAAATCTGATGCAACTGCATATTTTGGCGAGTCAGATTCATGAACTTCGGCTCCGGCCCAGCAATCGGTACAATGCAGTGATTAATGTGATCAGTCACACCTGTGTTTGACAGGTCAAAATGTCTGATGTGAAAAAAAGTCTACTGAACTTCACTTTCACTTCAGTGGAGAAGCTGGTTTTTCTCCATAAGCTTCTTCCATGAAGCATATGTTATGTAACATGTATATGTATATGAGCTTTTTTAATATATAAATATATATATATATATATATATATATGTACATCTATTTATTTATTTATTTATTAGTGATTTTTAAAAAAATATATACTGACACATTTTCTAATGTTTATTCTACTATGCTTTTGTAAAGTTAGTAATGCATAATTTAAATGCACATTTAATTAATTTAAATAACGTTTTTAAACATTTAAAACTTTTATATTTATTCCTGTGACACATTCCAACTCCATCATTTCACAAGATCAAATCCCACAGATTTAAATTCTATTTTGTAACATGCACTAAAATTAATCTTGATGGTTTAGTTGGTTTTTAAAAAATCTTGTCTGACTGTGTTGCTGGGGATTTGCCAGTAGGTGGAGATCTGTGCACATGGTTTTCCACAGAATACCTGCTGAGCTGCTCTCAGTGAGGCACCTGGCCTCCTGATGATCTCTAATCAATATTTACAAAAAGCAGTGAACCATGTAATGTGTTTCCGGCTTTAGTCTGACTTTGTAAACCAGGAGGAGAATTCAGTGGTGTGATAGCTTTTACCAGGTGTCTGCAGGATAGAAACTGCTAGATTTCTTCACATCCCCAACAGTGAAGGTCAATACAGACGGGAGAGAGCACAAACATAGAACCCAGTGTGCCAAGCTGCACTCTCAATTCCCCTCTTAAACTGGAACTAGAGTCACAAGAAAGTTTCAGCGATCAAACAAAAACTGTAAAACTGACAATGATGGTGGTAATGTTTCAGTGATAACTTAGCCACAAAATCTGTTTGATAGAAATTAATTGAAATGTTGTTTATTGATGCATGTCACTGTTCCAGAATGGTGTCATTCTTATTGTCCTCTTGATCTAGGACAGGAAATACAAGTGTAACAGTGCGGTGGGTGGAAACCACAAGCTAAAGGAAACCTTTGAGTTTTCACAGGCAAGCTTAAAGTGAATTTATTATTTTACATTTTACATTTTACATTTTACATTACATTTTTACATTTTCCAGTAGCACAGTAAAAAACAATGGAATACTTTCAATGTATTTCATTAATTAAGTAGTTTTCTTTGTTGTTTGTAATTTAAACTCTCTTGGTAAGAGACTCCATATACAAAAGCATTTGTGCATGATTGTGGTTTGTTTCTCTATATAGGGTTTACATCCTCTCGTGTCTGTTCCAATTGTTCCAAATTGAGAATCTTCATGAAAATAAGTAAAATAAAATAAATAAAAAATGCGAAAATAGAATCTCTTACAAGTGCTGATTTATAGGACTTGTCTGTGTATTTACATGATCTCTCTGTAGTCTCCAACGGGTCGGACAGTGAGCTTCACCACCTACGTTGCTGTTGTTTTGAAGACCTGATACAGTCAATAACCTGAATGATCACAGAAAGAGACAAAACAAGACAGAATAAATAAATTCTGCATGTGGTTGTGCATGTGGAAAAAGCCCACCCACTTTGTGTAGATGAAAGAAAAACCCTTATGGTTACAGACAGGCTGCTGTTAGGGGAAATGGTACTTCATGACTAAACAACAGCCATCCACCGTCAGAGATAAAGTCCCACACAAGACAGGATTACTCATGTAAAGGATATACATGTATGTGACCACACGTTCTTTCCTTTTACACTGCAAGCTAAAACCTCCATAATAAGCATGTAGTTGAATTAATACAACTCTGACAATGTTTATCAAAATAGATCATAAATATCATATCACATAAAGGTGGAATGTATAGCCACGATGTATTGGACTGCATTAGATATCACAGTACCTAATAAAGTGGCCACTCAGAGGGACACACTAATCCCTCCAAGTTAAATGACAAAATACTTTGCTTGTCAGTTCCTTTTGACTGTGTATAAAACACAATGGCTAAGGTTTGGTTAGAGTTACACATAAAAATATCTTGGTTAGGTTTAGTGGAAGATCATGGTTTGGTTTTAAAAAAAGGGCTTTGTTAGGGTTTGCGAATGATTGTAGTTATGCTTTCAAAAGAAAAAAGTTGTTTTTGTCTTTTAAACGTAGGTTGTTTTTGGGTCACTTCCTGAAAAGACTGATGCTCAAACTGTCTGTTCTGGCCAGTGTCAAAATTGTAATTTTTTGATTTGTGATTATGATATCACAGTGAATTTCCTTTTTTAGACCTTTCTGACCTCTCTCTATGGATGTATATCGATGACAAAAGGACTGAATGGACACAAAATAAACTCAATCTGTGAGTCAGCCTTTGAGAGTGTGCAAGCACAGATTTGTGTGAGCACCATCAACATTTTTTCAGCCGTTTTGGGAGGATCTGAGCACCTGACAGCTTAAGAAGCAGAACTATTACCAACTATTTTTGACTAGTGAGCTTTAAAAGGACATGAAGTGGAAAAGAGCTGAAAATCAGATGACAGAAAACAAAAGACTCTGAAAATTACTCTGCCTTATTTGCTTAAAAATGAACTAATTTGCCAAAATATGAGATGTAATCTTAGTAATTTATTTAAACTTTGACATTTTAACTTATAGAAAATTGTGCAGATACCAGATTATCACCCTGTTTGGGTTTGCCTTCAGCACCAAAAATGAGAGAGAGCAGTTTTGATCATTATGAGCCTGAAAAACCCTGTTGATCACTCACAGTTCACAGTTTCCTTTGGCAAAACTAGAGCTAAAAAACAATCAGTAACTACTACTACTACTAGATTAATCATTTGAGCGTCTTGTCCTGTCCCATCTCAAATCCATCACTGACCCACTCCTGGACCCCCTGCAGTTCGCCTACAGAGCCAACAGGTCTGTAGACGACGCCGTCAACATGGCTCTCCACTTCATCCTCCAGCACCTGGACTCCTCAGGGACCTATGCCAGGATCCTGTTTGTGGACTTCAGCTCTGCCTTCAACACCATCATCCCGGCTCTGCTGCAGGACAAGCTCTCCCAGCTGAGCGTGCCTGACTCCACCTGCAGGTGGATCACCGACTTCCTGTCTGACAGGAGGCAGCACGTGAAGCTAGGAAAGCACGTGTCTGACTCCCAGACCATCAGCACTGGATCCCCACAAGGCTGCGTTCTTTCTCCTCTGCTCTTCTCCCTGTACACCAACACCTGCACCTCCAGCCATCAGTCTGTCAAGCTCCTGAAGTTTGCAGACGACACCACTCTCATTGGACTCATCTCTGATGGCGATGAGTCTGCCTACAGGTGGGAGACTGAGCGTCTGGTGACCTGGTGCAGGCAGAACAACCTAGAGCTAAACGCTCTGAAGACAGTGGAAATGATAGTGGACTTCAGGAAGAGCCCAGCCCCACCCACCCCCATCACCCTGTGTGACTCCCCCGTGGCTACCGTGGAGCATTTTCGCTTCTTGGGAACCACCATCACACAGGATCTCAAATGGGAGCTAAACATCAGCTCCCTCATCAAAAAAGCTCAGCAGAGGATGTATTTCCTGAGGCAATTGAAGAAGTTCAACCTGCCAAGGACTATGATGGTGAACTTCTACACCTCCATCATTGAGTCCATCCTCACCTCCTCCATCACCATCTGGTACGCTGCTGCCACGGAGAGGGACAATAACAGACTGCAGCGTATCATCCACTCTGCTGAGAAGGTGATTGGCTGCAATCTTCCGTCCCTCCAGGACCTGTACGCCTCAAGGACTCTGAGGCGTGCAGGGAAGATTGTAGCTGACTCCTCCCACCCTGGACACAAACTCTTTGAGACACTCCCCTCTGGCAGGAGGCTGCGGTCCTTCAGGACCAAAACCTCTCGCCACAAAAATAGCTTCTTCCCATCTGCTATTAGCCTCATCAACAAGGCTAGAGAGCCCCACTGTTGCTGATCAATTGCACCAATCACCAGAAAAAATTCCTTGTATGTGAAAGCATACTTGGCAATAAAACTGATTCTGATTCTGATTCTGATTCTGATTCTGATTTCAATCTTTTTTCTAGGAGAAAATGCCTAAAACATATCTTTACCTTTTGGACTGTTATACATGTTACATAACATATGCTTCATGGAAGAAGCTTATGGAGAAAAACCAGCTTCTCCACTGAAGTGAAAGTGAAGTTCAGTAGACTTTTTTTCACATCAGACATTTTGACCTGTCAAACACAGGTGGGACTGATCACATTAATCACTGCATTGTACCGATTGCTGGGCCGGAGCCACTGTTAATGTTACGAGCTCCACCTCTGCTTTTGCTGCTACGACAAGTCAGAATGTCTGCTGTGTAAGAAGTTCATGAATCTGACTTAACTTAACTTGATAAAGGGACAAGAGCGCTTTGACGCTAACAAGGCTGACCACTAGATGGCTTTAAATCCCACACACTGGTTCTTTAACACAGAACACCGCTGGTTTTTATTTCCTCTTCCTAAATGGCAGTCAACTTAGTTTATACATTTTTTTTATTTTTTATTTTTGTCTCTTTATTTAAGTGCAATCTCAATCATTCCCCTAAGTGGGTGTTTATTACTGTAACCACAACAACAATGGTATACTAACCTTGTGAACACAGTCGTCATTTCAGCCCAAACTGTGATATTTTCCTAAATCTAACCAGATCATCTTAATATGTGACCTATTGTTACGTCAGAAAATTTATTTATTATTCAATTCCAAATTATTCGGAAAATTATGTTGTCATACCGACAGGGAGACCTCAGAACTGATTATTATTCTCTATCATCTACTTGCAACCTGATTAGTGTAACTCTCTTTGTTTAACTCTCTCTGTCAGCCAGTTATGGTCGTTTTGCCCTAAATTCATAAACATGCAGCAGGAATGCCCCTCCCCTCTGCTGGCCTGCCATCACTGGTTACAGAATTGATTTTAAGATTCTTTTATATGGTTTTAAAGCACTGCATCGCTTGTTTTTATATGCGGTCTATAAATAAATTCACTCGAACATGTTTGTGTCATAACCTGTAACAAATCCAGTGTAGTGCATGCAAATAAATAGAGTTTGTTTACCCAAATGCTGATGACAGATAAAATGATTTTCACGAAGCTCACTGCCACATAAACGATAACGCTCCACATGACTGGCAGCTCCTCGCCTTGTTTGTGGCAGGCTAGGATGGACTGAGTCGTGTTTGACAAAGGGGTCACTTCCTGAATCGCTGTTGTCGGCGCAGCCTGGGTCACACATTCTGTATTTGAACAAAATAGAAGACAAAAATAGAAAAAAATCAGTGAATGAACGAGATACTTCACTCCAAACTGGTATGAATATATTACAGCAATAAGTGTTGTTTGAATTTCATTCAGGCAGACACCCTCTCTACCTTTAAGATCAGGCTTAAAACTGTCTTGTTTAGTAAAGCTTATAGTTAGGGCTGGCTCGGGTATGTCCTGACCCATCCCTTAGTTATGCTGCTATAGAGCTAGACTGCTGGGGGATTCCCATGATTCACTGGGCGCTCTCTCTCTATTTCTGTCTCTCTCCCCCTCTCTCTCTCGATAACTTCATGCCATTAACTTTGTATTTTTTCCCTCCCGTAGTTTGTGCTTCTCCTCTCTCTCCCTCTCTCTGTCCTCATTCTGCAGGTATCTCTGCCCCGGGAGCGGCAGGACCCAGATCCACCACTACTCATCTTTACTATTAACCACTGTTACCTGTCATTATTATTGATAACACCATTACCGACACAGCTGTTCCTGGTCTCTCTCTCTCTCTCTCTCTTCTCTCCTCTCTCCTCCCCCTCCCCCTCTTTCTATCTTCTCCTAAACCCAACCGGTCGAGGCAGACGGCCGCCCACCCTGAGCCCGGTTCTGTTGGAGGTTTCTTCCTGTTAAAAGGGAGTTTTTCCTCCCCCCTGTCGCCATGCGCTTGCTCTTTGTGGGAACTGTTGGGTTTATTCTGTAACAAAGTAAGGTCTTGACCTTACCCTGTAAAGTGCCTTGAGATAATGTATATTATGATTTGGCGCTATACAAATAAAACTGAATTGAATTGAATTGAATTGAATTCATGATTAAATAAGTTATGTTCAAATGTTATGTTATTTTTACCTCAACAAGGCAACATTGTTCATTGGAAGACAATTATTTTGAATTAATGTTGGGACACTTTTCCATACATACACACAGTGTGTATGTCACAGTGGAAACAAAAATATTGTCTGTGTTTGAGGAGATGGATAATCTTAAAGAGGGTTTCCTGCTTTGTGATGTGGTTCTGCACCTTCAGAGACTTCTTGCAGAAGCTGAAATGAGGCTAAAATAGACTAGTTTGGGACCCTTGTCAGATGACTTTAAAACATAATGTTGCTTAGGGTGTGAAACTATATGGATAAATACAGTTTATATTGATAAGGTTCCCAATCTCCAACACACTTATCATTGAGCATTAGTCATCTGTTCTTATCATATTGGAATATTGTGGCATATCTGGCGAATGGTTAAATGACAAATGGCAATGGCAAGTTTGTTTATAGTTTTGTACAGTACGTCTTTATTTGATTGTGACTGGGTTTTTTGAAACTTTAACTGTCAAATATGAAAGAATATAACCTGCTTCACTGCCAGAAACATTTTGTTACCCATTAGAAAACCAGAGTTTAAAGAAGACAGTTAAGAAAATCTGTCCACACACTCTACTGAGACAGCTGCTAACTGTAGCTCAGGTCAGATGCTCTAACGATGGTGGAAATTAAATTCAAAGCTTACCATGAACCGTTAGATCAACTTGGAAATTCTGATTTTGCTGCCCTATGTTTGCACTAATGGCACAATCATAGGTTCCTGAATCTTCAGGTTTCACACTGGGAAGCAACAAACTGTATTTCTCTCCAAACTCAGCCGTAGGAATGGAGCGGTAAGACTGAGTTACGTTGTCACCTTTACTTCTCCTGATAATGCCAACTTTTCCCTTGTTGTTGAGCTGTACAAAGAAAACCAAAAAACTTCAGATCTCCTTATCAAATTAAAAGAAAATGAGCGGCACACAAGAATAAACAAACTATGTCTCTGGCTTCATCGTAGCTGAGAGCCTGAGATGGGCGACTGACCTTGTACCATGTCACTGAGAGGAAGTCCATGTTGTCCATGTCATCAGCTGGACAGCTCAGTGAAACACTGTCACTGCAGTCTGCTTGAATCCCCGCCTGACTCTGGGCTATGTAATGCACCAGCAGCAGCTGAGATGAGCACACCACAGTATTCAGAGAGTTACACAGATTCAAGTTTATTAGGAAAACCTGGCTAAAGCTGAATCCAGTCTAATACAACAGTCCTGCTATAAATGTGTGAAGGTTATAAGGTTCACTTTAGTTTTTAGAGAGGTTTTAATTTAACTGTATGATCATGTGAAGGCTGTTTATATTGACAGGGGTTCCTGTTATTTCATCTACCATCTCCTCCTCTCTTGTACAACAGTTCAACAACACATACATCCTGTAAAATGATCATGAATCAACACCACTCAAAACAAATTTGAACATGAACTGAGCAGTATAGGAAGGATTTATTTCACAACACTGATATATAGAACTGCTTTGTCAAGTGGACGTCATCACCTGTGAAATATTCATGTAATAATTTGACCTTGAATTGAAATTATTATGTAAATAGTCAGTTTTAACTCACCTTAATGAAGAATACCTTGTGTGACATCTTCACATTCACTTCTCTCGAAATGGAGCTAGTTTCCTGTTTGGGGGCACATTTGAAGCACTGAGATATTACATGGAGGAATTCATTGTCTCAGAGACTATGCCACCAAGTGGGGCTTTAAGACAGTGCATCTTTAGTGTGTTATTACTCTTATAGCTCATGATCACATTGTTTTTAACAGAACAACAAAAACGTTTGAGCTTTGGGTCACTTAATTCTTACTTCAGAATATTCTACTCTCCTACATTTTTTGTCAAATGCAGTGCATGTTTCCTTACGGTGCACTAGCTGTCTGTTCTGTGTGCTGTGGGGTAAAAAAAAAAAAAAAAAAAAAAAAAAATCTTGTGTTCCTGCACAGCCCTGGCTCTGTAAATGAAAAACAAAGTGGTTCACAGTTTCATCCAATCAGCAACACCGGAGTTCATGCTTGTGCACAGGTCAAGTGAAATAGGAAGAGAAGAGGGGTTATTTTTAAAATTTGTCTCTCGTCAGCCACAAAGTATGTCATTTTTGTTGTCCTCCAGTGGTTTGACTTCTCACCTTGCTGCAGAGCTGCAGGAGGTGTACTCCAGGGTACGTAAGTGATACGCGACATCATACTGGTGGTTTAACAAGGCACAGCTCTGACAACATGTGTGCAGTTAGAGGTGAAATAGATACTGTCATAGTGTGTGACATCACAGGCAAGACACAGCGGAGACTGACTGACCACCACCGGTGTAGCTTGGACAGGAGGATGTAGAGCTGGCGGCCAGCTGCTGTCGGACTCTGTGTCTCTGCTGGAAAGATGGTGAGTCAAAGGCGTCCCTAGCAAAACCCTGTCAAGCTACTTGTTCTGCATTAAAGGTTCTGTAAACAAGATTTTATACAATAATATAGGAGCAAGCAACTATTTTCTATGCAAAGACATAGTGGAGTAACGGCGTCCTGAGCAGAGACATGGTGTGTTGTAATCTGAGTTTCTCTGTGTTTTGGTATCCGGTCTAGCAGCATGTACATGTTAGTGCATGTACGTGTGCACGTTCATGCCTGTGAGTCCCTCATGTTGCCCTCCTCATGTTTATAAACACACAGGGACTGCCCACACGCGAGATGGCACAGTGCAGTGCGAAAGTGACCTACCAGAATTCCCTCCACTGAAGAAAGAGCTAAGACCAGGGGACAGGTGGACTGGCCACAGGGAGTACCAGCTCAAATCCCAGTTGGCCAGTCGCCCATGATGACATCCATGAAGTTTTTACCGGCTCTGTCATTTATGCAGCCGGTCCCAGTGGACAAGTCCAAGGCTGAATTTCTTTCCCTGTCAAATCCAATACTGGTCAGGCTTTACCAAGAGAAGAACTCCACAAGTGGCTAAAAGGCTCCAGATTGACTCAGAACTAGCTTTTCCCCAATGTGTGAGTAACTTGATCACCATATGTCTGTTTCCATTAGTGGCAGTACAGTAGGCAGCTAAATTGCTATTACTGATAGTGTGAATGTGTTGTAGCTGGCTAACTCAGTGGCGTGCAGTGACTTTTATAGATAGGCAACAGAACCGAGCAGTGGCTGCTTTTGCTGGACTTTATATCACCTTGTTGACTGAGAATGTGAAGAGGGGAGGAGGGGTCGTGGCCAAACAGAGGCCTGAGGTGTGGCTGATGATTTGTTTTGGTCTGAGATGCTGGTGGTCTAGTGTGACATCTAGTGGCAGTAACGATCGTCTGCAGAACCTTTGAAGGTTTTTTTTAAAACTGGAATTTGTGGACTGTTTGTGATCTGACCATATGCTTTAGTGGTGCAGTGTAATTTCCTGAACTCAAATGTATGAAAGAAGCCACTGTCAACCAGTCTATGTCTTTAAACAATAGCACAACACAGCAATATAACTTATAAATATGAGGACGATACATGTATTCATGATAAATGTGATTTTTAAAAAAGAGTGTAATGAGTGAGAATAAGGATAAAATAAAGTACAGGATAATTTAAAGTGCTTGACTGACATGGGAACCCAGAGGCTGTTTATACTGTATTTCATTTAAATGGGTTTATTGCGAATGGAATAGATAAAACATTTAACCTGTTACACCTCATTTACATAGAAATATGAATCACTGTCCAGAGGGGAGGATGTTTGGATTCAAGATGGATTTTACTTAATTCATCAGTGAGAGGCTCACACACACACACACGCACACACACACACTGAGTTATGAGGCTGGCTCATCCTGTTGTTTTCATGTCAGGGAACTCCCCATTGTCTCCCATCAAGCATATTATTTGTATGTGTCGCTCTTGTTGACAAAGGAGGTCGATATATGGTTATTAATAGCAGACTCACTTTATGGAAAAGGGAAGAGTGAGGTCTTTGGATTCCACCATCTGCATTAAACAATGCCTCATTCAGCAGCAGCTGGCACAGCAAGCTCAACTTAGAAATTTACTGATGTTACAACAGAACATCAGTGGAAATGAGGATTTTTCTTTTTTTTTTTTGGCCGTGTCCTATTTTGGACACCAGTAACTGCAGCTGTGTGGGGTTTTAGATTTCTGACAGGCAGTAATCTCAGCATGAAAAATAAATAGCAAATCCAAAAACATGATACTTCACATTCTTGAAATGTCTCTCTGTTGTTGGTCAACACGGGAGTGCTGATACTCCAGCGTTGCTTAATGAAGCACCTGGGAGTTTGACATTTGTACAAACTATGTGTTATAAGCAAAAAAAAAAAAGGTAAAAAACGTCTGTGACAAAAACTGCTGAAGCTCATCAAAGTTGTGATTCTCTGAAGGTTTAATTGTGGGTGTAAGTGTGAGCGAGTGCATACGTGACGTGTGCATGTATGTGTTTGATTCTGGCTCTCCGTGTTGTAGCTAAAGGGTGTTGCACGCCACAGTAAATCCCAGAGGTTGTTAGCACGCCCAGCTGCTAGTGCAGGTCTCCATGTTTCTGTCAGCGAGGTTGTTCGCTGCACACTCTTCAGCCTCTGATTGAGGAAATCCTCTGACTGTTTGCTCTGTTCGCTGAAATCAAACGTCCCAATGGTTCCGCTGGCTCTCCCACAGGCCCTGCACACCGACACTTTCCCATGAAGACTGTGCATGTTTACTGGGGTTTGACAGATATATAGCTCTTTGATGAACCACAACAGCACCTATGTTTCTGAATCTGATCGAATCCTTCTCATTTCATTTCAGTTCATTTGTGATCTTTATTGTCCCGCAAGAGGAAATTGTTTTTGCAATAGGGAAGCATTAAGACAAAAAACATAAACACAATAAAAACACAATGGAACAAATGAAGACATTAAAACTGTTGGTGTTTAACACCCAATATGGCCACAACTGCAACAATGGGAACAGGCATAAGCTAAAGTGGAGGAATGTTTATGCTACATTAGAATTAAGAGCATTTGCACAAATAAAAACTTCAACCTGTTGCGCCTGCTGTTGGAAAACTGTGCAATCGATCTCTAACATAGACGGCTGCTGCTCACTAGTGATTTTACTTGCTGCATTGACAGTGTTGTCCAACTGATTCCTGTTATGTACGTTTCAGCTCCTGCAACAATAAGTTAGTGAGTCAGGACTAATTCTATCCTGGATCTGTAAAAAATTCTTTGTTGCTGTTTTTTCTTAATTACCTCTTTCAGGATGAATGACCAAAGTAAAAGAAACTCTCAAAACATTAACGCCTAAACATAAAAATGAAATAAACCATCCAACACATTAGCAGCAGAAACTGGCTGAACTGCCTGTAGTGGAAGGTAACATTTGCTGTTTTACTAGACTTAAGTGCAAATTTGGGGCATTTTTCCTGAATATTTCAATTTCATGCTACTTTTTTCCACCAGAAGATTCAGAGGGAAACATTGTGCTTTTACTTCACATAAGTTAAAAAATATGACACATTTTTATAGATCAAACCACAAAAAAACCCAATCCAAAAACAAACAAACAAACAAACAAAACAACTACATCAGGGCATCATGTTTCTGCATTATGACCACTTTTACTTTCCATGCTTGAGGCTTAACAATGTTGTTTTACTTGAGTGACTTTTCAGTGCAGGACTTTAGCTTGTATGGAATATTTTTATGTTGCAGTAGTGCTACTTTTACTTCAGTAAAGGATCAGAATGCTTCCTCCACCACTGCTGACTGATAATATTGGACTGATTCAGTGACTTGTCAAGTTGACACCATTTCTTCGTTTAAAGAAGCTCACATGTCTCAAACATCCTTTATGATAAACATATGCAGGTCACACACGTTGGAGGGGACGAGCCGTTTTATATCGACTCAGTGTCGGCCAGTAGGGATTTCTACAGATTGATCTTGTTTTGGACTGTTGAATATCACTGTACATGCCTGACACAATTCCTGCCTTTGTGAAGGAGTTGGGGCTGCAGAGCTGCATCATGCTGCCTGTTCAATTGTTTACTTAAGGAAGCAAAAACCCCTTTAAGTCCGTATTGCTGGATTCTCACCTCTGCCTCTTTGGCAGGCTGCTGTGGACTAGGGGTTGATTGTCCAAGCCTGCAGCAGAACAGGGCCATGTTACGACGATGTGTATTGTTCCCTAATTTCTTCTCTGGGATTTCCTCTCACCAGCTCCCCCCACCCACCCCTCCTATTCACTGCACAGCCCTCCATCATCCTCCCTCTGTCTGAAGGCCTTGCCAAAGTCTCTGGCACATGAAAACAATTGTTCTTGTATGTTTGAGGAGACACAATCAGCTCCTCAGACGGGCTTTTCTTCCCCCCCACAGAAGCTCGGCTGACGGTCAGGCAGACAGACTTCCTCCTCCGCCTCCTCCTCTTTTCGGAAAAGCGGTCATGTTCAGTTACATCGGAAGCGAGGTATCTGAGTCTCAAGCCACAAAAGTGACTCAGAATCATTAATATCTTTGACATGCAGGTGGAGCGAGAGGCCATCTCCCCAGCCAGAGAGTGTTTGAAACATGCTGAAACAGACTCTGTGAGAGCAAGAGCTATTAAAATATTATCATGTGCAGGTTTGTTTCTAACAAGAGCTCCCTGGCAAGACTACAAAATCCTGAAGATAAGCACCCCTTTGGGAATCAGGACTGCGCTCCCAGATGATGTTGAAAAAACGTTTTACATCCTTCCTGTTTCTGGATCATCTGTTTTAGTTTTTTTTTTTTTTTTTTTTTTTGGTGAGGCAAGGACAGGAACATGTTTGAACAGTCGTTCTGAGCATTGATTTTCTGTTTAATCTCACAAGAGATTAAACAGAAAACAGAAAGAGACCTGGCTCAACATGGTTCATTAATCTTTCTTCCTTAAAGTGTCTGTTTCCTCTTCTGCTTGTTTAGAGCCCACAACTGTTAGTCAGTCAACATCAGCTCGCTGAGGTGTCACATTACATCAGTTACATTTATGCATAAGTGACTCTTTCCAAGGGTAGACACAAAACATGAGACTGTAGCCAGGAATGTACAATAAAACACCGAGCTGCACAATGGGCAACATAAAGATGACACACAATATTGCACACTCAATATTGTTTGAAATGATTTTTATTGTGCAGTTGAACTTAATTTCTGCAGTGCATCTAAATCCTGTACACATAACTTCTAAAAATCATCCTAAAATCTGTTGCTTCTATTTTATCTGGTTTATATGCAGCATTTAATCCCACCCACTAAAATGAACGGCTTCAAAATAGACACAGTTTGGGTCGATATAGCACTAATACAGTATTGTATTGACTTTACCCAGTGCCCATGGATAGAAAACCACCTCAGACAAGGATTTGTTTTAACCAGTGTTGCCAGTTTCTGTGGTTTTCTGAACAATTGGGCGTCTCTCCATTCAGGCAGGTTGTTTTTTGTACCATTTCCACCAAGAAAAAGTTAGGCAATATTCCCATAAATCTGCCCCTCCTCTCATTATGTTTTCTGCTTGAGACAGGGTACAGAGTTCAGCTCGACATGCAGTGACCGACAACTAATGACGTCAAAACCAAATGTCATTTCAGTTCATTACAACCAAAACTGAAACCTTTTATATATTCCAGTTATTACTCTGTATCATTTTCTGTTGTTCTGTGATAAAAGCTTACATCTATATATATGCGTGAAAATGTCATATTGAACATTAAGATCAATCTTAAAGACTTTGAAAATGAAAACTGAACTAATTTTTGTCAGTCCAATCTGGCAACACTGGTTTTAACTGAATGTTAGTGCTATTTTTCCTCAATATTACCATTGGGTTATTTAACCAAGCTAAAATATGGTGGTGTTGCAAACTGTTATAATGTGCTCCAGCTCTTTTTAAACATGCCGCTATATTATCATTAATAATATGCGTATCCTTTGCCATGTCGACATATCACCATATTGTTTGGTACATCTAACAATAAAGTGTTATGGTAAAACTTGAGCTTGAGGTTCAGTAAATAACCCAACAGTATAAAAAAAGAAATAATCCTTAAAATAAACATTTGTACTGGGTAAAGTTAAGTCAGTACTGCGTGGGTTGTATATTGACCTTCATTTTTAACCCAGTGATTTTTATAGAGCAAGAGAGAAGGAAGGACGGAAGCAAATAATCATCTCGCTTTGCCTCGGTGCCACTTAACTTTGTTTGTTTATATAAAGTTACAAGAATGAATTCAGGCTTCACACATCATAGAGATGACAATGAAATATAGCAGAAAGAGAAAATAAAGAGAAGTAACAAGTGTTTTGCTGCTGTTGTTCTCCTCTTTTTTTTTTATCTTTCACAAAACAACAGAGCACACAGATTATCAAGGTCTTTTTTCGTCTCAGGTCACAAAACTGGCAGGAGGAGGTGGAACTGCATCTAGCTTCATTTCTTCTCCGCTGAAATTCTTCCTGCTCAAAACCTCTGCTGGGATTAAGAGATGCGAGTGTCCACGGAAGAGGAAAAACTCACCTAAGTGAAGCAGTAAACCTTTGCAGTGGTCCCCAGGTGGATCCTCGCCTGTCAGACATGTTAAACAGATCCACACTGACCTTATTTGCTGCCTTTGCCTCCCCTCACCCGCCCCCCCACCATCTCTTCTGATGCTCTCTGCCATCAATTTGTTACCTCTCATCTTGGGAGGAAGAAAAACTCTCCTTCCGATTTTGTTGAAAACTCACTATTTGGTTCGCTCGCTCTGAGGAGTACCACCAGAGAGCTGTACATCTGGGTCCCAGCGCCGGATGATGTCAAGACTGGCACTGACCCAAAGCCCGCCGCACAGAGAGTTCCTCGGAGAGGTCGGCTGGGCGTTGTTTTCCCTTCCTGTGCCTCCGTGACATCTTCCTGCCGGGGGGAGCCTCTGGGAGCCATTTGGTGAGGCCCGGGCCCCGAGCATGGAGAACTTAGCACAGCAAATTCCAATTAGGCTGACAGGGCAGGTGGGGGAGGTGGGGAGCTCGGACCCCCAGCATGCACCTTTTACTGCCTTAAAATCCTCTTTCCATACAGCCTCCCGTGTCATCGGGGAGCCCTCCTCTGTCATTTTGAACACTAAGTTTGTGGTCTGATTCAAAGCGATGCCAGACAGGAACTCAGGCTCAGCTGTCTGTGTGTCTGAGCTGCAATTTGCCTGTTAGACCCATCACCAGGGTCACTTTTTCAGACTGGAGAAGACAGAGAGAGGCCTACAGAGACTGGGCTGCTTTTGCTTTGCAGCCTGATTTCTCAGCAGTTATGAAATATTTTCCAGTGCAAGTGTTCTGAATCAGCTCTGTGCTTCAGGGACCATGTTCCAAGAAAATTCACAAATTAATAAATAAATAGAGCAGTAATTATCTGTCATGGTGACAGTGATAGTAAGAGAATGAGCCTTGCTACCATTACAAGTCAAAAGGCTTTCACTTCTGTGCTCCACCGTGACCTCTGACCTCTCACCCCATCTCTCCCTGTCTATTGGGCCAACAGCAGTGATTTATCCCCCTGACATACCAACAGCTGTGTTGGGGGCTCCCAGCAGAGTGCGGGCTACTATTTGCCGCCGTGACTAATCGATAACAGACTTCAAAAAACACCAATCGTGAGATTTGGAGAAAGAAAATACACCAGAGTGCAGTGACACCAGAAACCCTGAACCTTTGCTGTGGCTCTGCAGGCTTCATAAACAACGTCTTGGCAACATTACTGGAAACAATGGAAATGTGTGTGTGTGTGTGTGTGTGTGTGTGTGTGTGTGCATGTGGGTGTGACATCTTCCCATAAAGACAAAAAAAAAAATATATTTTATCCACCTAATTTGGCGATTAGGAGGATCTCTGTTTGCAAAAGGAGCTGTACACTCACTGAACTTTGAGCTGAGAAAGAAATTTAAACTTAATCTGCTGCTTTTTATTGTATTAAAAGCAGTCTTTCTCAAATGCCACTCAACATGAACCAGAGAAGGTCGGAAAAGATTGTTCATCGAGGAAATAAACATTTTCATCAACATCCATATACTCTGTGTGTACTTAGCTTTACATCAGTGTCCCCGTCACCACCACAAGGAGAGCCACTTCATTTTGTATGTTTCTATCACAGGTGTGGTTCTTTTTAGTAATATGACAAATCTGATTTTACATGACAGGAATCAGGAGAAAAAAAACACTTATTTTGATAAAATATATTTTATTTAAAACTTCTGCAAAAAAACAAAAAAAAACAACAAAAAAGAAAACAAAACAAACACAAAAAAAAGAAAAAAGGACAAAAACTCATAAGTTTCAAACAAATGCACTGCATCTTTGAAAGGCTTATGCTTAAAATTCTCAGTCAAGTATAAATAGTCTTTTCTCTCTTTTTTTCCTCCATCATTTGATCCAGCATGTGCACATCTACATGTGTGTGTGTGTGTGAGTGTGTGTGAGTGTGTAACGCCAGCTTTGACTCTTCCCTGAGAAAGTCTTGTGATTATTTTCAGGCTGCTGATCAGTCGCTGGTCTTCAGTCAGCGTCTCATTCGCAGTGGACCCAGTCCTCGCATTTTTAAACAGTCTTTTCCGTCCTTTATCTGCAGAGAAAGAGATGTCTCAGTCATATGAAGCCCCAACGGTGTTTAACTGCACCAGGAGTCACCGGGGAAATAAAGACATGATTCATTTTCATTTACTGCAAATGAACAGCCCATTTAAAACTGTCATTCTTTTTACTGTCGCATGAATTTCTTCATGCAAGAGCAAGCTGAAAACTGTGTTGGCTGCTACATCATGTTTTGCACCACACTGAAGTTCTTCCAGTAAAAAAAAAAACAAAAAAAAAAAACCCAACCATCTGTGTGTGACTGTCTGAATGTACAGACGTGTGCAGTGCGTGGAAAGCGCTTTTACGCGCACACGCTTCCAGATAAAGCGATCAGTACATGAAGGTTAGAAGATCAGCAGATGCTGCATCACACAAGCCTCTTGTAAAGCATGATCAATAAAAAAAACGTGTCTGGGCTCGGAGCTGATGAGCCTGTTTCACTTCATTCTGTGATGCATATAACACATTAGCTGCTTTTTGAGTCGTGTTTGATGTAAAACAGCATTTACCCCTTTCCTCTGGTTGCTCAGGCAGAAGGTGCAGATGGTCCGCGGCTGCTTCGCCCCGCTCTCTCCCTGCACATGGACCGCGCCGAGGCACGGCTGTCCGTCCACGCAGCCGTCTCCAATGAGAAGCACGTTGGCCAGATGGGAGATGTAGCTAGACGCCAGGCGAAGAGTTTCAATCTTGGAGAGCTTTCTGTCCACCGGCTCGGTGGGTATGAGCGTCCGGAGAGCCGTGAATGCGGTGTTGACGCTCTGGGTCCTGCCTCTCTCCCTGGCGTTAGCGGCGGTCCTCTGCTTCACCACCACCGCGGTGTCTCCCTCCAGTTTGCGTGAGATCCTCCGGCGCTTCTCGCTGGAGTCGCAGTAGCTTTGCTCCGAGCTGCCGTCGCTTTCGCTGCGGTTTTCGTCGTCCTCGGACATCAGAGCGAAGTCTGAGTAGATTAAGTGCGTCGCCACAGGCCGCAGCATGGCAAAAGTCATCTTAAAAGTCACCAGTCCCGGCTCCAAGTCCGCTCTCAGAGTTAGTCCCAAAACAAGCTCAGGGACTTCTCCTACATCTCAATATGGCACAAACGGCTGCGTAAAACCAGCTGCGGGGGGAAAAAGAGGTTTTTAACACGCTGACCGTGTTTTCTTAAGTCAGCTTTCACTGGCCTGAGTACCTGGTCAGCTGGGCTCTTATAGCTGGATGGGAGGAGCTGCCAGCAGCGCGCTGTGTTACAGTAGCTGCTCCACAGCTGCTGAAAGGACCATACAAACAACAGCTCAGCGTAAATATGGAAAAGTGTCTTAAATCATAAATGCGCAATAACGCGAATATTACAGTGATGCATTAACAGATTAGGCATCATCACTGGAAGCCGCAGACACAGTGTGACTAAAACAAACGTTGACTTTTTTTATCATTTCAGTGCCACACTTTTTAAGGAGTTATAGATTTTATTTTATTTTTATCTTTTTTTAAAGAAAAATAGAGACTTTTGCAGACTGTAGTACTGCAAGGGCATATAGCAGAAAGTTATAGCTGCATGTATGGTGGTGGAAGAAATATACAGACCCTTTACCAAAATAAAGGTATGGCATGATGAAAATACTCCATCACAACTTCAAGTCCTTCATTTATCTTACTTTAGTAAACAAGTGTTAGCAGCAGTTTAGTATATAAACAGTAAAAGTTCTCATTTTGCAGAACAAACTCCCCCCAATGGTATATTATTACATATTATATTACATATCATATTATTGTTAATCATGCACTCATGTGTAAGTAGCATCTTACTGTTGTAGCTAAGTCAAAGTTGAACTAACTTTTTAATGTTTTATCCAATGCTAGATAGTTTGTAAATACTTTATAAACTGAACATTTATTTTGTATGTAAAAAGCAAAGTAAATAAGATAAGATAAGATGAGATGAGATAAGATGAGATGAGATAAGATAAGATAAGATAAGATCATCTTTTATTGATCCCACAGTGGGGAAATATGCAGTGTTACAGCAGCAAATGTAATATTATAAGTAGTAACTGTAGTTGACAAATCAAAAGTTAGAAAGAGTTCAAAGTTAAAAGAATAATCTACATGATAATGTAGACCTATATGATAATAATATTTACTATTGAAATGGTAAAGAATGTAGCATAAAACAGAAATACTCAGTAAGTACAAGAACAAGTATGTGTAAATACAAGTAGAGCACTTGAGTAAATGTTTTTACACCAGGGTGCTGGGAACTCTCCTCTGTACAAAATAAATGTCTGGGTCATGAGCTTGATTATAAACTTGTAAAATGTAGGCCTTTTCGTGGCACTGAGGGAGCACAGCTTGCTCTTCAGTTATTTTACAGTTTACTGTCTTGGGTTAGTCCGACATGTTTACAGTGCTGCCACCCTCTGAGGTTTGTTTTTGTTGGCTGGTAAACCAAACCAGTACAGTCGAGACCAAAATGGAGTGGATGTGTATGTAAATTCAGTTTGACTTGCCAGCGCTCACATTTCCAATGGAAATGCTCGAGACAAATGTAAGAAGTTCTTTAATTTGCATTATCTTTTTTCAGGACGCTGGACTTCATGTTTGACCTTGTATCACTATTTCACAACGGGGTGGAGTTGATACAGTAGCCAAGGTTGATTAATCCTACTGTCATGTCCTCGTATTAAATGCTGCTTTTGGCTCATATGGAGGAACACAGGTCAGCCAGCAGGAGAAAGTTAAGTGTGAGTAAATAAACACTGACCAGATGATCCTGGAATGGCAGGGAGTTATTTGCTCGTTGCCCTGAGTTCAAGAAAACAAAGCAGTGGCAAATGGGTGATTTAGTCCCTCAAAGCCACATCAGCAGACACAGGTCTCCAACCACTTCAGTGCGCCTCAGCTGCATCAACAGTCAGACATCAGACACCAAAACTGTCTGCTGAAGGAGCGCCGAGGTCTTACAAAGGACATGAGCCAAGCACAGGAATCTGCAGTGCCAAAGGCTGTGTGAATATTTCAATTAGCTAAAATAAGGTCGTCTCTCCAGAGATTTGACTTCATACATTTTAATTAAAAAATACTATGAGCTGTGAGAGAAACACTAACTCATTTTAATTTGTTATGATATCTGATGATCCAGTAATAACAACCCCCCCCCCGAACTGTCAGCCAACAAATTACAAAGCCATATGTCACATACGTCTCACACACTCCCCGTTACTGTATGTGTTACTGTATAGTTAATTACACTGTGTGTGTGTGTGTGTGTGTGTTACTACAGACAGAAGTTGAAGCGTTTTTAGAATAAACTCTCTCATTTCATGGAGCTGTGGAAAGGTTTTCTGCTTGTCCGGAAGACGTGGATCCATTTATCTGTAGTGATGAGGACGAGGTGACATCATGTAAAATGTAAATGTAAATCTCTGAGAACTGTAGTTCTGTCTGAGCCAGAGAGCGCGAGGTGTATCAGTGAAAGGTTCTCTATGGCTATTTTAGTCTGTTTTGTACAGACATTCATTGTCTTCAGAGAATGAAATCAAATGGCTTTGCTGATCCCCTGACTTCTCCTTTAGTGTCACCATGAGGTTGATATTTCAGCAGCTGTTTGACTGATCGCCTTTAAAGTTGGTAAAGATATTCATGATGCCCAGAGGGTGAATCAGTATACATTTGGTTATCCTTTAACTTACTCTCTAGCGCTGCCAGCTGGTTAAAGTTTTCATTTATCTTTTCATTCATGGTCCCCAGAGGATGAACCCCAATGACGTAAGAAATCCACTGACTTCTGGTGAAATATCTCGCTGTCTAACATTTAAATGTTGAGAGATTTATAAGTTAAACGTTTTCATGTCTTTTCTTATTAACTGCACCGTTGAAAGTAAAATTCAGATTCAAATTCAATCAGATTGAGCACATTAAATTTTGTTTCTTCTCATACTTTTCTTCACCACTGCTGAAAAGTGGCAGACCACTGTTTGCTCCAGTTTTTTGGCTGTTGTTCTTTAATGCACAAAGCAGAGAGCAATGGCGACTCTATCCAGTGACTCTCTGTGTCATTTGTCAAGAAATCCATTTAATGCTGCCCTTTACGTCCCTTTAAAGGACAAGACTGGTGCTATTCTATATTTTTCTTGCTGTCAACAAATGGTCTGAAGAGCTGAAAACCAATATCCAGCTAACAAGTGTTGTGTGTTAGTGTCCAGTGAATATATTCTATTCCTCTGTGCTATAGAGCACCGTTCGTCCAAAAAGTCTCTGTGGTTTAATTAGAGTGGATCCCATATACTAGCTCCAGTTCACTATAGTATTAAACCTGCAGCTAAAAAAATCCACAGCCCATTTAAGATTGAAATCACAAAATTGTGACTCTGTTTTAAAGATTTATGTCTTCAATATAAACAAATGGGCTCAGGGCTGAGAGCCATAACCAGGCTGGCAAAATCAGAGAGTATTGACAGAGGGGACTAACTTACTGTTGGTTTTAGTCTTTTGGTGGGATTTGGGAGGTTTGTCCCCCTTTTTATTACTGTTTCTGGTGGTGCTTATGGTCGGGGTTACAGATATAAATGGTCGGGGTTAAGGCTGTGGCTGTGTTGGGATAAAGCACAACGATTCATCCCACATTTCACCACAGATTCATACTGCAGCATCATGGGTGAGACACTGTTAGATAATCAGGCTTCATCTGCAAAAATGTGTTTTAAAAAATATATATATTATATCTGTGTTGGAACAAACACCTGTCCATATTAAGACGAGATAACTAGTGCTGGTGGGCCAACATATTAACTTGCAGGGGCATCAACCAGTTCACCTACAGGACAGATGTGCTCTTCTCATTTGTTCCCAAACTTCTCTCTCTTTGGAAGACAAAAATATTTTGCTCATCACCAGTTTTTCTTTTCTTCTCTGCCATAGGTCCTTTCATCTTGTACTTCACATACAAGATATAAGATGTACTGTACATAGTTCACTTCTCTGAATAAATATTGCCAACATGAATCTTCTTCTGAAGTCAGCAGAGTGCAGACTGTTAGAGGACAAGGCTGATGTGAAGGACAAGATAATACGTTACACCACAGACAGTGTCTTCTAAAAAAAGTCAGCTGCTCCTTTCATGGTGCAGCTCTGTCAAGTTGCATATGTTCACTCTGATTGGCAGAGCACACCCAAGCAAATTTCACTGTACTGAGGAAACTAGATAAGTGTTTAAGCAAATAGAGCCACTACAAGTTTGAAGGCTGTGTGAAATACAACCTATTGCTACTATACCACATGTATACTCTGACAAAGCTGCATAGACATGAAGGTTTATGCACAATGTGTCTCTGTGGTGAGGTCAGAGGGTGGATACGGCATTGCAAATCTGGCACAAATTACACGCCTGCAGCCACCAGTGGTCTGAGGGAATTCCGGATAGGAAGCTGTGAGAAGTCCTCATCGGCTCGAACAGCTAAAACTGAACTCTTTCAAGAGGATTTGGTTCTAATGCCTCCCCAAGTGGAACAAATGGGTGAGCTGGCTAACCAGAGATCATTTTTCAGCGTTAGTTTAAATGTAGACAGACTCTCCAGGAGAGCCAGAATCAGCTTATGTTTTGGTAGCTTTATTCTGCCATTGGATCCCTTTATAGGGCCGGCAGTTATAAGAAGACACAGGGGAAAGCTGTGTAAATCAATGATTATCTCTTATCTCAGCAGGTTTGTACAATATTAAACAACTGGCAGATTTGTCACTATTAATATGCTCCGGAGTCTAGTAATCTAATTTTACACAATCTTACACAATCTTAATCTCAAAAGTCCTACACAAGACACCACTAATAAAACTAGTTTGTTAACACAATCAAATGCTGTCTCAAGGCCCAGTGTTTTCCTTTAGCCTCAATCAGTGCTTTAAAATTTATTCTAAGCGTCCTTTTGAATCGAAAGATAGCTGTGCCTCTTCAGTACTTCCAATTTTAAAAACTTATCATAATCATACTTATGAGTAGCTTGTCCACATCACGCACAAACTGATGCTGCTTTGAGCCCCACAGATTCCTGGGGTCCCTCAAAGTAGCATGAAAAAGTGAGAACTTTGGAAGTACTGTCTGAACCATTTCAACTTTCTGCACATAAAAAAATAATTTCAATATCAATCAGGTTTATATCAGTTTTATATTCTTCATTAGTCATTAGGATGTTACAATTGCAAAAATAGTCTCTTAGATTCTTCAGTTTTATGTTTTTATGTTTCACTTTTTTCTGTCCTGATGTTGCAGGAGAGAAGCTATGCTGAGCTCAGAGGATCAAACCCACCCAACTTTATGAAACATGAAGTAGTCATCACAAGTTTATTTGTTTAGTCATCTCTGAGCAATACAAGAGCAAATGGCAAAAAAAAAAGTAAATGAGCGTTCACATGGCCCCAATCCATTTGTGAAAACGACCACAAACACTTCCTCTTCTTAGCCCCTTAAACCCCCCCTGATCTGTTTAAATCCTCAAAGATAAAGCGCTCTGAACCACCCATGGAAACTGCTCCCCGAAGCAACAGGTGCAATATATTTTTTCATACCGGTGTTGCGTGTCAGAAACCCTTTGAGGATATGGTTACTTCCAGACAGTGAGCGAGTTACAGGAAATCTTCTCACACGCGACGATTCAGGGGAGAAATTTAGAGTCCTTTAGGGCCGGTCGGTAAAAGCTGCCCCCGGGTCTCCCTTCATTTCCTCGATGGCCACAAAGGGAGACCATCAAGCAGCTCTGAGGTTTGCATTGTGAAGGTGCTGATGTCGGAAAGGCCTCGTCTGTGTGCAATGACCTGCAATCTATAGTCTACCTATATCATTCTTCAAACCTACAGTTCCTTCCTCTAAAACAGAGGCAAGGGAACTGTCGTCTGGCCTGGTTTGGGAAGCAGGGCCAGTCTCAAGGTCAGTACCAACAACAAACAAGGCGTTATGTAATGTAATTACGCATTTACTTCACATTATTTATCACAGAACAAACCATTAATACCATTATTTTGTCTATTTAAGGAAGGCAAACAAAACACAATCTGGAAGGTTACGGGAGGGATCCTTTTCAGAGACGACACGTAAGAAAGACTGATGATAGGTGCAAACTCAGCAAGACTCAAGAACATATTGACAGAAGATGCTGCCAGCCCGGTGTTCACATAACACCTGACTCCTTCGACAAACCATCTGGTCCACAGGCTCCTGTCTGTTACCCTGTCTGAGATATCACAGTCAGAGTTGACTGTGCATGAACAAAGTGAGATATATCAACTTAAAAATTGGTAACTGTGTGACACCAGATGCACCAACACCTCACAAAGTTTGGATAGAAAATAAAATCCCGTACTTGTGTGTGAGACTGTGAACCTGTTATTGCCTTTTTGTTTGCTTTCTTCTCTTTCTTTTTTTTTATTGCTTTCACACAGGTGCTTCCACTTGACTGCACAAAAAAAAACTACATGGAAGTTCAACACGTACATGCCAAAAACAAAACCCACAGCAAACAAATATAAATAATACTAATTATATTGAAACGGCAAGCAAATATAACCATAACTATATCTAATGCATGCAACTCAAAATACAGCAATCCAAAATATGACTGTAAACAAACAAATAAAGCAATAACAGGGTCACAGTCTCACACTTTGTTGCAACATTTGGTGCAGTCCTACTCAATTATTAGCACTGGTACAGTCATTTGAGTTTATGAAAAGATTTTATACACAATGCACTTTCATTTCCTCCTTGTACTCTGCTGCTGTTCACAAAGCAGCTCTGCACCATTTGATTTCTAAAATTAACACAAAAAGAGAAGACTGACTACAGGGATGTTTTGATATATTTTAAAATACTTGCATTTTAAATCTTCCTCAGTAGGAGGAGCTCTAAAGGTGCACTTGAAGGACTTCTGCTGTGGCAGACATTTTCACATGCCAGAGCTGGAAAAGCAAAGGTGTAAATAATAAACTGAATGGTGGCTGAATTCCTTCTACCTGCTTAAGATTCAGGGTCACGGGCTGTGTCTGAAGTCAGTTGTTCACTACTCCCAGTGCAATGTGTTTTTGCATCTTAAATGTGTGTATGTTGTTTGCCACATGCTCACATACAGCAGGTTTGATGCAGAAACGATCATCGAATGGCATTCACAATTGATGATGAGCATATTCAAGAACCACCCCTGCTTCATTTTAGGTTTGATGTCAGTTTTAGAGTATAAAGTCTGCTTCGAGCTGCAGCTAAATCAATCAAAGTTTGCTTCTTAAACTTTCCCTCACTAACATGAATTACAGAGGGCAGCACACTGAAAGCTGTTGACCCTTTACTGCAAATTAAGCTTTGTTTTCTTACTGAACAAAAGTATTAAACATTTCTTTGTCTTGTTTATGCTACGTGACTGATGCATTTTTAATATAATGGACATCTTACAGACAGTTACATTCACAAAGTTACTATAGAGTGTATTCCGCATCATCTTCAGCAGCAGCTAATGTTAAGAGGCTCTTAAAGGCTCTTCAAAAACCCTCTTCAATACTAAGTATCGATCGTTATTGGGAAATAAGCCCGAGGACTGTAATCAAGAGCAGTCAAGCTGGGGGAAGCCTTCAGGTCAGCATCTGACTTTTAACTCAATATTGTAATTTTCGTGAAATTCTGACAGCAACGATAATAGTAACAGATGTGCGTTTTTGACTTTGTCCTCTGCTGTGAAAAAGGCTTCAAAACTTTCAGCTCTCCTTGAAAACTGTGCATTTTCTGTACAATAAAATTCCTGTTACAGCAATTGCTTCATCATCATGTAAAAAAAAAAAATACTGCAGAAATGATCATATAAATTACTTTTTATGTGCAAATACGACTGGTGTTTGAAACTGAAAACTTTTAAATGACAGATACTCACTTAAAATGTTAAAATGTGTAACACATTTACTGATACACACAGACCTTTAAAATTACATGAATGCCATGTGTTTAACAAAAGCGTTACATTTCCCCCTGCTGGTAAGTCCTTTGCTTTGCAGTCACCAGCTGCAACAGAAGAGTCATAAATGTGTGTGAGCTACCCCAGCCTGCAAGTCAGAACCCCCCCCCCCAAGCTGCTTCTGTGTCACCACAGAGCAGGTATTGAAGGCCCCATACAGGGTGTAGTGCCATTTGGCATGTAAGCATCAAATTTTCTAAGGTTATGTTAACACTGTTCCTACTGTAGCAAGTTTACATACATTAGTCAACTATATCTGGCCACATGATTAATGTTAGACTTTATGAATGATTAATAAAGTCATAATATTGCAAATAATTTATGTACAAAAAGAACAGGTTACACAGGATTATGTCCATTATCTTGATATCTCATTATCAGTCATATTATATGTCAGACTAGGAGCTAATAATTAAGCCATTTTTGTAAATAAAAGGGTTGCAATACGGCTTTGTTAGACCCCAACGCTGATGATTATGATTGTGATATAAATAAGGACTTCAAACAAATTAGAAGTTATTTCATTAGCATTATTTTGTAAGTTATTGGAAGTATGCTAGTAGTAGTATAGCGGTGTCGTAATATACTAGTATTGATGATATTTATCACAGCCACTAACGCTGTGTCAGCCACTGCCAGTTACAAGTAACAAACAATATAAACAAATAGCTACCCGTACCATTTTGATATGTCTGCTTTTCACCACTTTTGGTGCACGACAAACTTTTAACTCCTCAACAAACATCTGACTGAGGCTCCAACATGTGTCTGAATGTTTTCTTTAACCACCTTGCTGCACCAAGCAGCTGGTGGTGGGCGGGGCACAAGGCCTGATTCAAAATGTCTCAATAAGGAAGTCAGCGCAATTTAAAAAATTTTAATGTTCAACTTTTTAAGTAGGAAAACGACCAGATATTAAACATAGCAGAGAATTTTATCTAATTTTAAACTTTAAATCTTCCGTATAGATTGGTGTTGTCTATTTTTTTTTTTTAGAAATCCGCATTTGTCCAGCGGGTGTTGCCGTACGTCACTTTCCAACCTGGCCGACTCGTTCACGCATGCGCGATTCAGATCGGGCAGTGACGCGGACTCCAGCAGGTGGCGACGGTGTGGTAATTAGTGGATGTTCAAACAGGTGAATGTCGTTGTGCGTCCGGTCGCTTAAAAATCTTACATCCCCAATTATTCACGATGACTTTAAGGCGGATAAGCGTGGAGGAAAATCACAAGGGCAGGTGAGACAGTGAAGACCAAACCTGATAATTACAGGTGGTTAAAAAGTAGTAATTGGTGCTACGGCCCAGACGCGGTACATGTGTCAGGTGTGGTCTGAAAGCAGTGCACAGCCGGTGATGGGGAGGATCAGAGTCAGGGCCAGAGGTGAGGATGCTCAGGACCATCAGGGTCGATGTTTACATGATTTTAACATCAGTTTTTTATTCATCTTTCCCCAAAGACATTTTCAACTACCTCCTGAAAAGTGGAATAATTACAGTCTGTGTATTTCAGCTCTCATTAGATAAAGAGCAATGACAGAAAAAACACGTCAGAGGAAAAGAAAATCAAACACACAGTCCTTTGTTTTGGGCATTGGGGCGTAGTTTACCAACCTAACAGAAACAAAATAAATGAAATAATTTTCTCATTCAGCCAAATGTCAGCTGTAGAAATAGAAACAGTGAATTTGTGAATGTGACTCAAAGGCAGCAAAGGTCTGTTGTGGTGTTAAAAGAAAAGATTATTTTCATTCTCTATTGATCTGTTGGTCACTTCTTCCAACTAATCATTTTAAGCACAGTCTTTATCTTTCACTTGGTGATTTTGTCAGACGTCAGGGTCATAAAATGAGGATTTTAGCAGCGCAGAGCAGCAGCTTGGAGGCGACTGCTGCTCGACATGTTTTAATGAGCCACGTTTCAGTCACTGTTTTATACACTCTGGTGTCTGACACCAAAAACTGAAAAAACATGTAAACACGAACAGTTGAACTGGGGATTCAGCTGTATTAAAACACTGTGAGCACAGAGAGGAGGAGAGAAGTGAACAGATATAGGGCTGACACTAGGCTGGATGCAAATAGCCTCCAGCATGGTCCAACCATATCTTGTCTTGTTTACCAGCTGGAGTCTCAGACCTCTGAAACATATCTTAAAAATCTTGTTAATAAGGAATTCTTAGGAAAAGCAGTGAAGTATCAAAGCTGATGATGTTAAGAGTTTCTTGAAGTGTGAAAACAGAACATTAGGGGTAACTGGTTTCCTTTTTAGCGTGTAAACAGGCCTGCATCGGGGATAGCATGTAGAGTATTTCATGTCATGTACTTGCTGTAAACACAAACTTTACCCCTTCTGAAAGACAACTTATTCTTTTCATAGCCAAAGTGTCTCTCATTAAAATTCACTCCAGCAATTAGTCCTGCAGTTGAAAGTGTCATTACGAGCGCAGAGCCCTTTGGTGAGAATGGTTTTTTAATAAAGTCAGTGTTTTGTATCATCAACTCTTGTCTTATATAGGCTTCCTCCTTCAAAGTGCACTACTTGGTGATATTCTATTTTTGCAGGGATTTCAAAGAGCCAGCCAGGTTGCTGTGGTTACAAAAAGGACGTCTGGGCTCACAGCTTTGCACAGGTAAGTGGAAAGCTTCAAAGATCTGCGGCAGCGGAGCGGAAACAGAACTATTGTTGTTTTCTCCAACCCACAGCTAAAGCATCTTCTAATGAGACAATTAAAAATGATTTCTTGGACAGGAGAGGGAGGCCATTGTATTGAATTATTACTAATACTTTGAACTACTATGGCAGCGCCTTTTATGTTGATTAATTGGTCACACAGGGATCAGTTACAACATGAGGCAGGTCTATATATAGTATGTTATCATTTACAGTGGTATCAACACATTCTGCATCCTTGTAGAATAAAACTGAACAAAAGTACATTGTGTAATTTAGACGCTGTAGTGAATGTAATCAACTTTTTTCTGTCTCAATGTCTCAATCTCAAGTGATAGTTTTGCAGTAAGAGCAACAATCTGTTTACAGTTTCCCCAAAAGCAGCTTAGCTTTGAAAGCCACCTCATATTTTTTTTTTCTTCAAAAGCGATTTATCTGACACCAGTGTGCTGTAAAAACAACTGTAAAACTCCAATTAGACTCTAATACGCTAACACGGAACACACAGCTGGCTGCATGACTTGGTGTTTCTGTATGAATAACTACAGTATAGTAAATATGTATGCTGACATATCCCCCCCGGGCATTCGCTGCTTTATACAATGTCAAAGTCGAGTCGCTGCTTTGCTGTCAATCAAAAGCCGCCTCATCACGCACCAAAAGGAAGCAGCAGAAGAAACCAGCGTCACATGAAGAGTGGGGACCCTGTCAGTCAAAGCATATAGACATGTAAATCATCTGCAGTGCTGAGGTGTGTTTGGAGTCCCACTACACTCTGCGTGACCCTCTGCTGTCACAGCAGGACTGCATTCTAGCTGCTAACGTATCTCAATTACTTAGATTGAATTAGTCACACAGGTACAGCGGCAGGTCATGGAAGAACAGTTCCCACATAATGATTTGCTGTTAATATTAGATTTCAGTCCCCGTGGGATTGTCACACTTAGAGCAGCTGGAGAAAATTACCTGCCAGCTTTCCGACGGGGAAGTGAGCTATATTTATTTATACCTTCCTTTTCTTTTTCTTTTTTACACGTTGACATGCTTTTAAAGTGATAATTATTCTGACAGCGATTTTCAGTCTTCAAACTATAGCTTTGTGATAGATGAATGTGTCTGAAATCGTGACACGGTTTAGCAGCAGTGGCTGTTGCCGTGTTTGCGGCTGCATGTGTGACTGATTTGTTGGCTGATGTTGATTATTCACTGGTGGCTCTCGCTGCTTAGACCTATGAAATTATTTTCTGCACTATCTCCTTCTTGTACAGCTGCCCAGAGCAGGATTTCTGTTTAATGATCTTCCTTGCCTTGAAATAAATTTGCTCACCCTGAGAGAGAACAAGTGGTGCTCAGCAGTGAGGTTATTTAGCTGTGGATTAAGTGATAGTCTTTCTTTCCATTTACACTTAGTTCAGTTCATTAACTTTACCCCAAACCAGAGGCAGGATAAGATGTTTTAGCAACGTAAAACGCTACAAAGGAATTTTTAAAATGATCTTATTTATCTCTGAAACAAATGGTAAAATCTTCATATCTGTAATTCCTTTGCTATCCTTGTTTCTGCATGTATTGCATATGAAGGGGGAAAAGAAGCTATTTAAGGAGTGCCCTCTTTGACTTCTCCCTGAGTGTTGATGACAAGTTGGATATCTTAGATGTATAAAAATGCGGTTTTGACATGACTTCAAAAAGAGAAGCATACGGATGAGGTGGACCCTCTGCCAACGGAGAGATGAGGAAACAGATGGGTTTTTACACAAACAGCACAAACATCAAGAACACTGAGTTAAAGAGCTTGGCAGTCTCACTTGATGAAACAGTGAGGAATGGAGGCGCTTTTAATGAGCATCTCTCCTGTGATGCAGAATGTGAAAAGACAAACTGTTAGCTCTTAAAGGGCCAGTTATGTTTTTTTTTTTTTTGGCCCTGACTGGTTGAACCAAATGGTTTCACCAAACCTATCTCTGAGTGACTTTGGGCAGTGTGCATGCAGACTGGTGATAACATGGAGACTGTTTGAACAGAGATCCATGTTTTCATTTGGAAAATAAAGTAGTCTGAGCAGAATCCCTCCTTCAGTGGATTTATCCAGTTGAACTGACTGTGCCGTCATCAGTAAACAAGGCCTGTTTGTTGTTGTTGTTGTTGAGCTGTTTCTGCTGACAGTTGGTGATCAGCCAACAGATGGCGCCAGATGTATGAGAAGGGTCAGAGTCAGGGCGAGCACCAGCTGAGGAGCACTGAATCAGCTACTGGTAGTTTATGTTACTGCAAAGAGGACGTGTTGATTTCTGTGTCACCTGTGAGACACTCAGAGACACCAGTTGCAGCTAAAATGCTTTTAATGCGATTTAAATGGACAGTAGCAACTGTAGCTTTATTTCTTTATGATGCTGCAACTCCATTATTTTCATCATCAGTTAATCTGTTGAATATATGAATAATGGCCTTCACACCTTCCTAAAACCCAAGGTGACGTCTTCAAATGGCTTGTGTTGTCTGACCAAAAGTCCAAAACACAAAGATATTCCTACAAAATGTGTAAAAATAGAGAGATGTCCAGATGTGTTTTTGTTTGACCAAAACCCAAAGATATTCATTTTGCACTGATCAGTTATCTAACAGTTTCTACTTTAAAATGATGTTGTTTGTCATGCATGAGAAAAGAGAGACACCAATTGCAACAAAAAAGCTGAAATGGACACCACCACCCATTACAGATATCTCCTCTACTCTATCTTAATTTTTTTTGGCTGTCGTCTTTGCAATAAAGAGAATTTGTCTGTGCAGGGCAGCAGCTCTGATTTTGAATAATCACTGTTTTCCTATAAATGGCATGATAATAAAGAGCTTATACAAAGGCAACTGGGCTTGGTTGATGTTCTCCAAGAAGAACCTCTTAGTGTGGTAAGTGTTTGGTGTTTCTTCTTGCTTCCTGTGTTGTTTGATAGCTGTGTGTCTGCTGCTGCAGCTGTAGTAACCCTGTGATAACCCCTCACCCCATCACAAGGCAGCAATATTTTCTCTCAGAAGACGATGGCATTCTCAGGTCAATATCTTTGAAGTGTGAGTGTAGCTCGCTCCATTTTAAAGGTTGTTTTCAATAATATACCTTGTGTGTGTGTATGGTGGGGGTGGGGGGGTTTGCAAGGATATGTATGCAAGGCCACGGTTTCCCTACCTGCCTCCTGGTGCTGATCACTCACAACCACTGTTACACACACACACACACACACACACACAGAGCACACCCACGGGTCATGTAATTGGATTCCATGGGTCCCCATTTTACAGTCCATTGGCATGTAATGAAATCAGTTATTTACTTTCATCATAAAATCTGATAAGGGACAACATCTGCCGGGGTAAAGTTTGAGCGAGAGCTGCTCATGAATGTTGATGTGCGGTCTGCAAACTCCTGATCTGCAGCAGGTTGAGCTGTTGCTGGGCGCACAAGAATCAACACTTGGTTGTAGACTTGTCTTTTGACTCGTAGAAGAGGCGGCACGTGAAAACAGACATGACACCTTATTTAGTTATTTGTCTACCTTTTGCAACATAACTGGTATAAAGGCAACAGCGATGGAAATCACTGCTTCCTGACGCTGAAGAGAGGAGTGTGCAGCAAAGTGTCTTGTTTCTGAGCCCCTGCTCTGCTCTGCTCTGCTCTGCTGTCTCATTATACCGCTGCTGTGCTGCTGGAGGACACTGAAGGACACAAGCGATTGAATTCAAGTGTTGTATATTCCCTGGAAACCAATCAAGAAAAGCCCCAGAATAATAATCCCTGTCCGCTGTCATGATTCATTTTTATTTTGTTCCATATTTTTCTCTGGCTTTTTGAGTCACTCAGAAAGAGTAGTTCCAGCATGAAATCAATGTTCCATTAAAATTTAATGACCAGGAAGGGCTTAATAGTGGTGGAACAGATGCCTCTGCTTTTGATAACGCCGACATCTCAGGAACTCTTATTCAGAGCTATATCGTTGTTGTCAGGTCCTCTGACTGTTCCCGAGAAAAACAAAGGATATTGGCTTTTTTTTTTTTTTCTTTTCTTTTCTTTTTTGTGCCTGGTAGCGGTGAAATTAAAAGTTAGTAAACTTGCAGTAAAACTCATAAAGTCCCTCAAACATTGACAGAGGAAGTTACAGCTGATGGCGCATTACAGTCATAACTATAATTACACACTCTGTTAATGTTGACCGAGGGCTCCACCAAACACACACCAGACTCACCAGTTTCATTTTCTACAGATATGTATTATGAAGAAAAGGTGTGAACAGATCAGGTTGGTTTGTCCGTAAACATCTGCTCTGTGTGTGTGTGTGTGTGTTTTCTCAGTGATTTAAAAAAAAAAAAAAAAAAAAAAAAAAAAATTATCCTTTTTAAATAAAATCAAACCTGACAATTTTAAAAGAAATAAGAGTGGACTTGTAGGTTCCTTGTGCTATTGTTTTTATTAACGTTATCATTGCTATTGTTGTCATCATTATTAATTGTAGCAGAACAAGATAAATCAAAACACCCCTCAGCAATCATGGCTTAAGTTTCTTCATACTCAGCTGGAACAGAGAGAGAGAGAGAGAGAGAGACAGAGAGAAAGAGAGAGTGAGAAAGAAAGTGGAAAATCTTAATCAGTTTTTTTTTTCTTTGAGGACCATATGGAAGGTTTCAAGCAGCCAACCATATGTTGAAGGCTTTTGTCATGGAAATCATACTTTTTGGCACTTTTTCATTGCGCAGCCAAGCCGGGCACGTAAATAAAAGAAAACAAGAACAGAGAAATCATACAGAACATGATCAAATCTTTGAGAATACACAGAGTTTGAAGTTTTTGTTTGTAACTTACAACAGATAGCTTTTTAATCAAGACACTCCCTGATTCAAATGGCCACCCAGACTGCAGTTGGTACCTGTATTTGTCTTTTTTTTCCAATAAAAAAAAAAAAAAGACAACATGAATAGAAAAAGAGCAATTAAATGTCTACATGCATTGTCATATTATTGCTGTGATATATTTACAAATATATTTACAAAATTATCAAAGAGGAACAATGTTTCCCTACATCTAAATTCAGAAGTTTAGAATCAAATTGTGCCTCCCTTTTTTTTTTTTTATTCTTTTTTTTTTTTTTTTTTGTAGTGAGTATTTTCTCTGAGGACGATGTGTTACTGTAACGCTGCCAGTTTTATAGGCAACAAGCCTGCAGCACATTTCCAATCCCAAATTGTTTTTAATGATCTCAGTACTTTTATCAGCCTTATTAAAACACGGTCCCCATGTTGTGGAGGTACATTATATCTCTGTCCAACAGTAAAATATAAAACGTATTAAAAAAAGAAAAAAAAAAAAAGAATCTATTGGAAGTAATGATTTCTGCATTAGTTCAATAATACAGCAACGTGCCAAACAGTGTGTTCTGCAAGTTAATCAGGAGACAGGTGGTTTGGATGCTCTCATGCAGTGATTCAGCTGTAGCACTTAGACGACCATTGACAGGATGACGGTGGAGCAGGCAGGAGAGACGAGAAAACCACAGCAGAGACGCCTCTTTTCTGTCTTTTCTCCTCAGTTTTGTGTTGTTTTTTAAAAAATTTTATTTATTTATTTATTTTTTAGGGCGAGCTCAGCATTACTGTGATCGTGTCATCCATTTGGAATATGCAAATAGCTGACAGTGCATTTGCCTGCTGGTGCTTGACCTTCCCCTTGGAGGTCGCTCACCGACTCAATTACGCTCCCTATCTGCAGTCTGTCTGCAAACACCTGTTATCCTCCCACACTCCACCACCCTCCGCCAATCCCACTTCAGCACATCTCATCCTCGGTGCGTCTGTTTAGAGGCAGTTGGGGACGGGATGAGGACGGCTGGTGGAGGGGGGAGGGGGAGGATGCCAGGCAGGGACAAATGATGGGGGAGTTACAAGAGCATTACAGCGCGTCGTTTTTATTTCAACAATCTCCAAACTTTCTCTGCCGCGTCAAGATCATTTCCATTAGTGCTGGTTAGAAATGTATACAGCCGTCCATATGTTATCTCAGCAGGATTCTCTCCTCTGACGCCTCAGAGATTCACTTAGCTGTTTGAAACGGAGCTGAAAACTGTGAAGACTTTGAATTTAACTCTATTTAAATACTTCATTATGTCAGTGACCTAAATGAGAATTATTGTAATCCTGTTGTACAATATGTGACCTTCTATCATGCCTGCCCTTCAGCTGCCAGAAGAGATTTTTTTTTTTACCTGGTTGCTCTTTAAAACAAAAGAGACGGTTAAAATGATAAAAAGAAATATTAAGGATGAGCAGCTTTTTCCAGTCAAATTAACACTTGTAGCAGTTTGGGACTCGTGGTAGAAAGATTGAGTGTTACTGCATCACTATCTTTATTGCTTTTACACATTTTTTTTTTAAACCTTGGTGAAGCTGGATTTACACCTACATTACATTCAACTCTCTAATTTTAACAAATGGATATTGTTACATTTTCATGGCGACTTCTACATGCACATCACGTCCGCCATTTCTGGGGATTATTTATTGCCTGAGATTTAAAGATAAAAAAAAGGGGTCAAACACCTCTTTTGGGAAACAGCAAGATGGAGAATATTTTAGTTTTTCATTTTTCATTGTTTCTTTTTATTGCCCTAAATCGACTGAAAACAGGACAGCTGTGATTGTTATACATGTCAGTTGCTGTGTCAGTAAAGTTATTGCCACGAAAAACAAAAGTAATTCTGCATTCATTAGTTTGACGTCTTCTAGCACTGGTACTGTACATTGTTCCTCTTTAAAAAACTAAGTCCCTTGGACTCTCTACAGTTTTCATGCATATAAACATTTTCTTTGAAGATCAGCAGCATCTTACAAGGTCAATGGATGTTCATTTTTTTTAAATTATAAACAATAAATAAATACATGATAATGAACAAAGAAGCAAGTCTTCAATAAATACACAAAAATAAGGTAAATAAATAATGAAATAAATAGATAAATAGGAAGATAAATAAAGTATTTACATGATAAATAGATGGGATGCATCTTAAACCGTGGGCGGAGCTTTGAGCGACATATAAAACAGACAAACAGAAAAATTTGACTGTCACTTTGTAACTGAGGGTGTGTGAGTCCATACCGTCACTCTGAGGTAACACTGGCGGTGGAGGAGGTGGGGGGGGGAGCACCTCAAACACTGGGTGGAGATTGCTTGTTAAGACCGGACGATGCACCATAAAGGCAGCAGAGTTTATGCAAGCCACCATGGTGGAGGAAGAACAACGAGAGTTTTCATTGCTATAGACGAGTCGACTGCACATGGCACTTATTACAACAGATCATTTGGTCTGGCTCTTAAGTGTTTTTGTCCGGGTCTGTACATCAGGGCGAGACTATATGAATTTGATCAGACGTAGCGTGTGATAACCTGTTCAACAGGCCTGTTCAACATTTTAAAATCACTGCTCTTGGAGGATTAAACTTAATGACCTATGGCCTATGGCCTTGTATAGCTTATTTAAATTAGCTTTGTTTTTTTTTCCTTTTTCTTTTTTTTTTTGAATACCCACAGTTACAAAGATGCTTTTGATCGACAAGGGATAATAAGCACAAAAAAATAAATTTAGAAAAATCAAATACAAAAATAACATCCGTTGAATTGAAACATTGGTGTGGAAAAAGGGGGTTTGTCTTTTAACCTTTTAAAATGATCTCCCTTTTTTGCAAATACTGTCATAGTTCACATTTTCATAAAAAGTTCATGTTGGCAGTTGCAAAAGAATTCAATTCTTAGCAAATAAAAAGCAGCATAAAAATACAAGAGGTCATTTTGTCTCTAAAAAACAAAAGAACACTGTTAGTCCTTTTTTATGTTTTTTTTTTTTTCATTTTTTCTTTACTATTTGCTATAAAATATCAGGAATCTAAATATTATTACTATTGATATCAATATCATTATAGTCATTGATAAAAATTCACATGCCAGGCCTCATATATAATTGTGTGTGTGTGTGTGTGTGTGTGTGTGTGTGTGTGTGTGTGTGTGTGTGTGTGTGTGTGTGTGTGTGTGTGTGTGTGTGTGTGTGTGCACGTGCGTACATGAGTGTGTGTGTGTGTGTGTGTGTGTGTGTGTGTGTGTGTGTGTGTGTGTGTGTGCGTGTGCGCATACATGTCTGTGTGAGTGTTTGTGTGTGTGTTTACATGTGCCCACGTCCATGCGAGCACATGTTGCTTAATTGTGTACAACTATCATCTACAGTCTCTATTTGGGGGAAGGTTGTTTGATTGTATGTTTCTGTGGACGATTAGCTACTGTGCAGGGAAAAAATCCAGCATCTTTTGAAATTGTCTTTGCCATAATCATTAGAGTTTCTTCACATAATCTCAGTGAAAATATTGCTTTCTAAAAAAAGGGAAGAAAAAAGGCATGGAGGGCAGAGTGGACAGGGTTATTGGTGGCGAACCGACAACAGGGGTTCAGAATTTTGCTTCTTCCTTGTGGTTAGTTTTCTGATCCAGAGTAGTCTTCGTCTGCAGAGCCCTTGAAGCAAGCTGACTCATAGTGCTTGTTCAGGTAGGACTTGAGAGCGAAGGTCTTATTGCAGCGCTTGCATCTGTAGTGCTTGAAGGCAGAGTGTGTTTGCATGTGGGCGCGGAGGTTTGAGCGGTCAGCAAAGGCTTTGCCACAGTGGGCGCAGGCAAAGGGCTTCTCCCCCGTGTGTGAGCGCATGTGACCTTGAAGGAGCCACGGCCGACTGAAAGCCTTGCTGCACACGTCGCACTTGTGCTTGAGGTCGTGGGTGAGGATGTGCATGGCCAACGCCGGCATGGACACGTACACTTTATTACAGGTGGGACACTTGCGGGCCATCTTGCTGTCCAGGCTGCGGTGCGTCTGCTTGTGTCTGCTGAGGTTGGAGGAGGTGGCGTACGTCTTGCCACACTCATTGCAGGTGTGGCGAGCCGTGCCAGACCCCCTCTCCTGAGCCCCAGCGTTCGCACTGCTGCTTCTGGAGCCCCCTCCATGACTCTCGCTGTCTCCCTTTCGCCTCGAGCGCCCGTCAGAGATGAAGAAGGCATCAATGGTGTAACCCTCGGCCAGGGCCTCCGATTCACCACTGTAGAAGCCGCTGGCAGTCATGCCAGACTGGGGGCTGTCAGGGTGCTTCAGGTCGGGATCACAGTACTCCCCACCGCTGTTCACCTGGGTGTACAGGGGGTCCGACACTGGCGAAGCCAGCTTGTGCTCCATCTTCTTCTCCCCCTGGTATACAGATGGCGTGACGTAATCCTGGATGTAGCCTGGGTAAGAGACACACGCAAACACAGTTGGCCAGGGGTTGTGATGGATAAGGACACAGTGACACGCTGGTGATTACATGATTATCATGTTGGATGATTGCCCTTCGTAAAATGGTGAAAGGAGTGAGTGGCAGCACAGAGCTAATTGCATTTTTTCCAGAACTCACAGGTTGTACACACAATAGTGCAGTGATGCAGGAAAACAGGATGCGCTCAGCTGCGTTCAGGGAGGTTGCATTTTTACAGTGAGGATGAGTGCTAGATAATAGCTCATCACAGAAGTCTCCTGTGTGAGAAGATGCATATTAAAGCCCCTCTTAAATAAAGTAGTCTCATTGATCAGACATCCTTCTCTTCATCTATGGTGCATCACTTCTGTGGTTGGGGCCTGTCTCCATGGCTGCTTAATGAATGCTCTGTGAGCGCTGGCATTACGATTTTAAATCATGTCTCAACACTAAACCTGAACAAATACTCCAGAATGTCTCCAGAATTTTTATTTTTGCAATGGTTTTGTATTTTTTTCTAAATTTTTATCAGTGTTCAAAATAAAAACAAACCCTTCAAACAGGTTGCTGATTTGAGAGCTTTCTGTATGAATTACTGTTTGTTTCTTTGCTGAAGACACATTTTATAGTTTTGGATCAACTTGTCACATCACTGCAGGATTTCATGCTACTTCTCCAAGCAGGTTTAAGCATGATGCAGCAGAGCACAAAGTGCTACGAGTGATTAAAATGTCCCCAACTGTACAGAGCATGATTTCAGAGAGATATATTTTTGTTGGCATCATTCATGTCTTTCCTTTTCCCTCCGAAGCTGCTCAGTGCCAGAGCAGCTAAAAGGCTTGCTGGCAGCTAAACGCATCCAAACAGAACTCGATATATATTCTTATGTTGTGAAACTCAGGAACTGAATAAATACTAAATGCTCTTTACCTTAAGGGTTGATATTATATAGGTTGAACATATTAGAGCAGATATAAAATGTGGTGAAATTCCTTTCCTGAGAGAAATAGTGCATAACTGCAGAAAAAAAGCCATTCCTAAGCACTGTGTGCAGCAAGCAGTGGAAATTAGGTATTGACTGCTTTTTAATGAAATTCAAAGTTTTGAACTGATCAATAGGCTATCATCTGTAAAATAGTGCAGCTGCTAGAACAGTGGAGGAGATCAAGTATCTGCGACACACAATAATAGTTTATTGAGCACGGTGTGCTTGAGCACTGATAATATGAGACATGGCATCATACACATTGTTTGTGAAGAGGGTCACCTGCCTGCAGCAGCGAACGAGCTCAAGTGGCTTCAAGAAACAGGCCATTAAGAAATCAGTTGAAGTGCTCTCTTACTACAGCGTCTCCATTCCCAAGGGTTCCTGTTCACACACCCACTTTGTCAAAGACATGACCGTGACACCCGGGGACAGGGAAACACCAGGCCTGTGCACACATTATCATCCTGCACTGCATGGGTTCACTGTTTTCAGCCACACAGATGGTGTTTGTCTGACAGAGAGAGCAGCACTTTCTCTCAAAAAAATAAAAAAATATATAAATAAAATGAAGAAATATTTCTTATTTGTCATTTTAAAGCTAAGTTCTTACAATTTACAATTGAATTTGTAGTTAAATTCTGCAGCTTCAACAATTATTTGTAGCCATATCCACCTGTTCTACTGTCACACTATGTAGCTGCACTACACACAACAACATGGCCTTTATTTTGCTGATATATATATATAATTTTATTTTATTTTATTTATTTATTTTTTTTTTTCAACAAACCATAATGCATTAGTTTAAGCAGAGTTGTTCACTATGTTTCAATTACTCAAGGTCAGACATGGAGCTCATCATTTAGGACTCGCACTGTATCAGCCTTTACAGCTCATGGACTCATTTCTCTAATGCAAAGCAAGCATGTAATTAATGGACCCTCTCAGCCACCCCTCTTTGTTGTTCAACAGACACTCAAGTCAAATGTCTCCACAATAGGGGGAAAGGAAATCTCCTGGCACGGCAGAAGTGCTGATGTTAGGTATTTCAGCCTTGCTGAGAATTCTTTTTATTTTGCCTTTTGCCTTTTTTTTTTTTTTTTTTTTCACTCAGGATGAAAAGAACGATTCTTTTGTTCCAATTAAACGCCTTTTTGTCAACATCAGTGTCGTGCCTTATCGTTCTTTTCTTCTTTTTAACATAATGCTTATTTTTCATGGTGTTGAACAATAGATTCAGGAACAATAGAGAGTGACAATAACTATACAAATGGATTCTTATATAATATAAAATCGTGCAGCAGGAAATCTGAAGAACATTCATTACAAGCTAGAATAGATGCCTGGTAGATATATATAATGTTTTTATTTCTTGCCATATTTTTTTTAGTCTTTACTCAGCAGTTGTCATGAATTCAACAAACCTCTATAATTTACACACCAGTCCAGTCTCTTTTAGCACAAATTAAATTAATTCCACTTAATCCTGATCCATCTAAATTTCACTGAATCTTGTTATTGACACAGCTGAATAACAGGTGGGCATCATCACAACATTCAGCTGTGGACTGTGGAGCCTCTTCGCGCTGTGAAAATATCCTAACAAATCATAACAAAGACACACATATGGCCCTCTAAACGTGGCCACAAAATGGAAGCGGCGAGCTTAAAGCAGACCGTGAAAGTGAAGGTCGCCGCTCAGCACTGACTGGAGCTTAGTGTGGCCGGGCCGTGTGTTGACCACAGTGCAGCTATGTGCCTTTCTTCATGTTTACTGTACAACCTCTGTCACGTGATCGGCCTCATTGCTGCCCCAAGCATTTTTGTCTCCTTTTTCTCCTTCCCTTCACTATCCCCTCAGCCCGGCTCCCCACTTCCCTTCCGGCCGCACTGTACAGTGTGTAGATGTCTCTAGTGGCGACGATAGGCCTGCATGGCTGAAACTCTAACCCCTGCTAGTTTTCAAATGCCCGGAAGGAAGAGAAAGATGTAGTGGAGCGATGGGGGTGGGGAGACTGTGCATGCTCCATTTGGATGGGAAGAGGGGGGCAAGGGAGGATCGGACCGTGATGGGAACTCAAGGACAATAACAGCTAAGGACAAATGTATCATCTGATCCTCATCTCTCATATTCATGAATTTTTTAGTACACATGATGACCAGATATAGTCAGTCTATGCGTGCTCGGCTACCACAGGGTTGGTGAATTCATACACATACGTAACTGGAGCTTCTCCCGATTAGACACACGTTGTGTTCCCTATTTACATAAGCTAATCCGTGGCTGTGACCTGAATTGTGTCTGTCCTTCACTGGAGTCAAAAAACAAAAGTCTGGGAGCACAGAGATGGGGGTGGGGTGCCTCTGGAGAGGATTATTCAGGATACTGATGCAAAAATCAGCTGGTTGCATGTAACATCTCACATTAATTTACACTCTACGAGCATGTTATTGGCTGTAGCTAAAGAAAATCTCAGCCGACACAAAAACAAAAGAGGATGCCATCTGCGCTAAGTGTGGAAATGTCAGGCGTGCTGAAATCAGCACCGGAGCTGTCTACAGGCAGGAGCGCTGGCAACATCTCTAACTGGAGCGGGGCAGACTAGTGGAGGCATGTTAACTCACCATTCTCACTGAGACGAACCCCAAGGCTGGTCACCGAGTCTGTGATGGAGCGTGCAAAAGTGAACGAGTCGTCCAGGTGGTGATGATGATTGGAGGTGGCCACATTGGACGAAGAGAAATCATCAAGCTTGATCTTCTTCACCAAAAATGAGCGGGGCATGTTTCAATGGATAAAAACACAGAGCTGAGAAAAACGCATGAGAGAATATAAAAGACCCTCTGTGGAAGCACACGAGCAGAGCTGGCTTGACGGTAATCCTTGCGGTTAATGTGAAGACAACGGCCAAAAACATAAGATAAGAAAGAAAATGGAAATCAGTGGAGAACAAGGCTGACGGCAATGCTGTGTGATACTCTCTGGCTCCCCCAGCTTCCCCCAAGAAAAATAAAAAAATAAAAAATAAAAGCGATCCTGTTCAGCACTGGATAGCTCCTGTGATGCAGCAGGCTTAAGGGACCAGTGAGGAAGAGAAGAGATGGAGACAGACAGAGAGAGGAGGGAGAGAGAGAGACTGTCAGACTAGCTGAGATCAGCAATCACGCCAGCCTTTATATGGGGCACAGGCAGTGGAAGATCAGGTGGTGCTGCGAAATGGAGCTGCTTAGCTTTAATCCATCAAATGTCCCCGGGGACACACATCAAATTACTACTGAACCGTCTGTGCATTCGCACACAGACAGAGGAGAAAGAACACAGCCAGACCCCCACTGCCCCCACTGCTGCTCCCCCCTTCTCCTCCCCCTCCCCTCCCTCTTTCACCCCGCTTATGCTCCATGCTCGGAGGAGGAGTAAAAGAGGAGGGCAGACAATGGAGATGTGGATGAGAGCACACTCAGTGTCCTGTCCCCCATTGTTTTCAGATGAAGTGGCACAGTTTATGTTTGCCGTGTACAGGCGCTGCCTCCCTCATGTCATCTCTGTTACCTCAAACGGCCTCAGATCTTTCCGTCCCTTCGACACACTGCACTGCACTGCACTCACATGCAGAGAGCACACATCCAGTAGAGGAGAGGTTAGCTGGGCGTCTGGCAGTGCTGGACCTTTATTTTAAAGCTGCACAGGATACCAGCACGGTTGACGAGCGGGCTATCGGGGAAGTACTAGTGCTGCACTGCTCAGCTTGTCTCTCTCTCTCCCCATTATCACTGCACAGATGTGTGTCCTGCCATGCGTGGCAGTGAATTATCTGATTAATTAATTACATCTTTTTTGATTAGGGTGAAATCTAGAATTAGATCCGTGCTTGCTAAATTGGCCACATATCTCTGGGTTGGTTTGTGTTTGTGTGGATTCATTAGTTCACTGTATGAATTTTATGCTACATTATACATTGTATTTTTCATCAGAGCTCAACAGTTGTTGTTCCCTTGTTAGAATAAATTAAAGTTAAATATTTATTTAGAAAACATTACTTTGTGTTCGCTTCTAAAAGCAACAAGTTTTCAAGTGAACCAGAAATGATTCACCTGTTTGATTTAGCAGCTGGAAACACTTGTGTCACATTACTTGTTTGATTAAAATAATAAAATTAATTACTACCACTTCTATTTCTGTTATATCACACATAATATAATAATTTATAGAAATGTTGTATTAATTGGAGTCTATAAAATGTTATAGAAAACAAAGATATTTCATTTTCACTCAACTAAAAGGAAAAAAAAAACAGCAAGTCCTCATATTGCAACCACAGAGAATATTATGCCTTAAAAGAGCAATATGCAAGTTTTGGTATTGCGAGCTAACATTAGCATTAACATCTGTTTGCTTACCAGTCTAGAAGAAACATTGCGAGTTTTGCTCACCAAGAGCTGTCTACAGTGGTTGAAAGCAAAACCAGTTTTGTTTCGCTTCTATTTCTGTCACTTCCTCTACTGAAGTTAGCATGCTAACGAGCTAGCCTCAGCCCGTCCCATCTCGTAATAGCACTTTGTGGTAATGGCATCCAGTCTGCCTTCAGTTTAGCATGAGAGAACAAAGGAGTAGAAGTGCACAGAGGGTGTTTTTTAGTTTTTGCTCTAACTGTATTAGTTTTATATCATTTTTGGTCATTTCAACACTCATTTACTCATAAGTCATAGTTAGATGTGGATTAAAAGTCATGTCCAACTTGTTTACAATGAGGAATGTTGAAAATGTATAAGACCACTTGTAGAATCCCCTTGAAAACTTGAGAAGGTCCTTCAACCTTGAGTTGAAAGGTTCGACCTCTGATTGATGTCATTCATTTCATTTTGCGCTTTCCATGTTGATCAGGCTCCTAAAATTGTGCTTGAATGTGGTTAAAGGTGCTATAGATTTATCCAGACGTTTATGGGGTACCTCCTCGCTCGGGTCGCTCTAAATCACCCCTGCCACTAAGAGTGACCCTGCATCTTGGACGCGACAGGTTTCAAGAGGGGACAGAGTTAAATCAGTGCGGTCAGGATTTATCACACATATGTGATTATACATTAGGGGACAAGTTCACGTTGCTGTCACTAAGCCGAGCTTATAGTGCAGAGGCAAGGACGAGGAAGGTCGGGAAGAATCACTGTCTATAATAATGAGCGGAAGTGAAGCCTTTTACAATAATAATAATAATAGCTTTTCTTAATAAACATTCTTTCGTGTGACTTTGTCCCGTGAAGCCATGTCTCACAGAAAATCATAAACTCTATTTCTTAAATTATCGACCACCTGTTTTCCTCAAGATTCCATCACCAGCAGCTTCTTGTGTTCATATATTTGCGTTGTTGCAGAAATCATGATTTGTTCATGAGAGAAAAAAAAAATCTCTAACTGCTAAATTATTTCTCAGACTTGATTCCATGAAGTGGGGTGGGGGGTTAAATGAACAATGAACCTGCCTTGACTGATATTGAGCCCTTCCAGCATCTTTTCAGACCTGCAGTCTGTATCTTCCTGAGCTATAGTTCACCTCTGACAGACGCTCTCATTATTGTGCCCTTCTGTACGGTGCACTGAAGCTCAGCCAGTTTCCTTCTTTAAAGTATAAACATGGCCCGCTCACATCAATATGGCAAGTGTGAGGAGTTTTGAGTAGATGCTCAGGTGGTGATAGTGGGGATGGGAAGAATCTCAATTGGGGCTGCAATAAACAAGTAGTTTCATTATGGAATCATTTTACAAAATCAATTGATTGATTAGTCTATACCCATCCCATCCACCCATAGCCCAGGATTATGTCTTCAAATGTTTTGTTTTATCGGCCAAACATCCAAAAGATATTCATCTTAAAAATAAAAAAGCAGCAAATCCACAGATTTGAGGATAGAGGATAGATCAGAGGATACCAGAATTTATTTCAGTGTTTGCATGAGAAATGACTGAAGTGAATAATCAGTTATCAGACTAGTTGCTGATTATTTTTCTGCTGATCAACTAACAGACTGATGACAATATTTTCAGCTCTATATTCAAGTATAAATCAGATTCAAGTCAATCATATTGTGACTATACAATCATATTCTTGTTTTTTCTGGCACTCTGCTCTCAAAATAACTGACTGAAACCAAATCATAATGAAACAGTAACAAAACAAGTCATTAATGTTTCTGTTTTTCTGAATCACAATGAGTTTATATACATTTTTTATATATGTATTCTATATGATAATATATATAGAGACATTGAAAAACACTCTTATGTCGATGTCAGCTCCCTCAGCTGAGCCTCAGCTGATAGAAACGTAACAACATAATGGTGGAAGCCACCTGTAACTGGAAAATACGTCAGTCAGTGTTTTTACAGTAACATCACATAAAATATTCAGTGCTCAGGCTGTTTTCTGCTTCATATTAACATGATCTGTAAATGAATCAGTGCACCAGTCCATCACGTATGAGCCTTAAAGACAAGTTAAAGAATGAGTGCAACAAGTTAGCTACAGGTTAGAGGTGAACAGACAAACAAAAGGAAACATGCTGTGATTGAAACACGTTTCAGGTTACTCGTATCCAGCAGCAGGAAACTCATTGCCAATTGTTTCCACATCCTCCTCCTCCACCTCCTCCTCATGCCAGCGCTCCGGTCCACTTATGGCCCCCAGACTCCCTCTGACATGTGGTCACTGCCTCGGGACGTTGCCATAGCGACTGACCCCCTCAGGCTGGAGGAATGGTTTTTCCTCTGCTTTGCTGGAGTGGGGGCTTCTCTCTGGTCAGATGGGAGAGGGGGGCTGTGATACAATCAGCCTCATTTACATCCTGTATGGCCCTCCAGGGTTACGGAGATGACCTGGCCGGCCGAATGAATGAAGTCAATCTAGTTGATTTGTTCCTTCACACTGTTCCACAAGAGACTCCACCGTCAGTAACCCCATCTGCAGAGGTTTATGATCTCTATTTACAGATACGTGAAGTCTGTTTAATCATTTAGCTTTCGGCTAATTCACCTGGCAAATTCTGACAAAGAAGAAGATTAACTAAACAGAAGATATGGTTTAACGTCTCCTAATAGGCACTGCTTATATAAAGACAGTTTGAGCTCGTTGGGGAAGGTGAAGAGAAGCTAAGAGTCCATTAGGCGTAGCCATCTATAATTCACCTCACTCTTGCTTACTGGGTCACTTCAATGAGGCTTTTTTGAGCTGCTACAGCAGGAGACTGTTGTGCTCTTTAGAAAGAGGAGAGCTGATGATGATTAAAAAGTTTAAAATATAATGTGAATTTGTTTAAGATGCAACAAGTATTTATTTCAGCGCAGAAGCCTTATTTGTTTTGTCACTGGCAGCCGACACGGATGCATTTGGCACAAAATCCTTTTTTAAATGTCTGTTTACACAGACACTGATCAGACATGGCTCAGTGGATAAGGTCATGAAGGCAATATTTAACATTTTACTGTGGATTCCCAGTCCAACATGAAGTCTGAATGGACCTCAACAGCCTCCCCAGTCATACTGTATCTAATGCTGTTTGGCAGATAGTTCAGTGTATCACTCATGCCCTATTTGGCTTGTGTCTGCCTGTTGTCCTGTATGCATCTCGGAGCGTGTGTGCATTTGTTGTCCATGGGCAACTGTTCAGTAAATAGGGCAATTAAGTGTGAAAAGCAGAAAGGAGCTAGCATGTTCCTATCTCTTTGGTGGGGGAGATAATTTATGCTAATAACATCTCTACCGCTCAAGCTGCCCAAAAATGATAGCAGACCCTTTTGGCTTCAGAAGAATCTTTTCATCCTCTTGGAGAAAAAAAAGAAAAAAAAACTGGTTTCTCAACACCTTGCAAATAAGACAGCTGTGTGGCAGAGAATGAACCTCTCTCCCTCTCTCTCTGCCTTTCATCTCCAGATGATAATCTTTTCTCCTTCACTGTCTTGTATGGTGCATGTTTGTTCTTCATTTAGCCTGTGGAATACTTGAAACCTAGTTTCCCCTCCGTCCTCCCCCCACTCTCTCTTACAGCCTCACACCCTGCACACAATCTATCATCATTTTTCCTTCAAGAGCCGTCATAGGAAGTCGCAGCATGTGTGAATGTATTACTGTAAATAGTATCCTATGCATGAATGATGCTTCTTAATAATACTTAAACTGGAGCTCAGTATGCTGTTCATGTGGCATAAATTCCTCCGTCATATTGAGGGGCACAGAGGCATTGGGTGGCTGTGCAGAGCAGGGCCCATGATGGCAGTTCAATAAATAACCTCAGTGAAAGTGGGAGCAATAAACCATATGAAATCTCTACCAGCTACCCACTATGATGCTCGGTGAGGAGCTCTCATGTCAGCCACTAAGAACAAATGTGTCAGCTTCCAAGGCGAAGATCATTTCTTTTGTGTACCGGCGACAAGAATCAAGCCTGATCAGAATGTGGGTTACAGCTTTGAACGTGTGGTCTTGAAGGAATTGTTTGACATTTTGGAGAAAATGCTTTTTTTATTTCTTTCTTTTTTTTTTTTTTTGCTTTCTTGCCAATAGTTAGATGAGAAGGTCAATACCACTATCATGTTTGTACAGTAAATATGAAGCCACCACCAGCAGCTGGCTAATAGTGTTGGGCACTAATGCTTGGTTCAGTAACACATTAGAGTTAGGGGATTGCTTTTTCCATCAACAAGTAGTGTAAAGGATTACAATCTAAAAATTCAGTAATTAAATGGACTAATCCCAGTGGCAGGCAACTGTGTGGTCAGCTTCTCTCTGTTTTACTGGGAGGTAGGTGCAGGGTTGATGTTTGGTGTCTGACCCTGCAGCAGACACACTGCAGGTGGGGGGAGGAGCAACTGTTACTCCAAAGATGTCTTACATGCTTACGCTAGCAGCCTGCATTCATGAATGACCTGGTTGTGCACAGAGTCAGAGGGTCTGTGGACCCACAGAGTCACTGAGAGCCTGACTTCTGGAGTGCTAACATTAAGCTAATGGTCAATGGCAGCAAAAAATATGTAAAGTAACTGAGTATATATGGAGAGTTGGGATGAACAATGTCAAAAAATCATGTTGTGATTATTGTGACACATATTGCGATTGCAATATTTCAGTTGAAATGGTCATTGTTGTATTTCATTTTCACTGAAAAAAATATAAAAATGGTGACGTGAGTTTTGTTAGGGCTCATACCAAACAAGCATGTTACTTTATGTCTGGAGAACATGATTTGTGGGCCACGGTGTCTCTGTGGCATTGCAATGCTTCATTTATGATCTGTTCAGACACATTTTGCCTTTATCATTTGGATATTGCACTTGGCCGTATTGTGATTTTGATAATATATAAATTTAATGTTCAGACTGAAATGAAAGTAATGTAACTATTTACTTTTGCTGCTCAGTAATTAGTATCAGAATTATTTTTCAATGAGTTTTATGTAATCAGTAATTACATTTTCAAGTAACTTGCTGAACAATGACCTAGCTTAGCATGAAAACCGGAAATAGGGGGAAACAGCTGACCTGGTTCCGTCATCACCACCTCTAAATTTCACTAAGTAACACATTGTATGTTGTTTCTTTAATCTGTATAAAAGCTGAAGTCTGTAAATGATGGTTCCCTCCATGTTAAGTGTCAAATTATTTCTTGGCCAGGAGCATTTGGAAACTCCAGAAGAAATACATGTCCCAAGTAGATTTTGTTACCTTTGGATAAACAAAAGGTTTTATTCATGCTAAGCTAAGTTAGCAGGCTGCTAGCAGTAGATTCATACTTAGCTCACGGACATGAGAGTGGTACCAATCTTCTTGCGTATAAGTCTAAGTTCCATAATGTCCAACTTTTCCTCTCACTTAGGATGAGTTTGCTTTGGAGGAGGATTTCTTCTTGATGGTTAAATCTCCCAAATGTAATTTAACATTTCAAACAGAAGCTATAATAATTTCATCCTCAGCTAAAGACGTTCTATGGGAGCGTTCCAGTGTGTTCCTAGCAAAGTACTTTCATTTTCTAATGCTGTAATTAAACCTTAAATATAATAGTCATCATCGCACCTTGCTCTGATTTATCGAGAAATAATTGTTCAGATAATCTTAGTCTAAATTAATTGGGTTAATTAATCACCACTGTGTCCTCGCCCTCCCTCCCTCAAATAAAGGCATTGTAGGTCTTTTCACATTATGTTCCATCACGAAGGTCAGAGCAGTGGGTAATAGACTGTCGTTTCCAATTTGTACTTCCATGCAAAGGAAGAGCAAATGCATTAGTGAGATGGTATCAGCCTGTTTAAAATTAGACAACAAATGGACAGATCTGCATGCATGTAGCATGAGTGGAGGAGTCCGGCAGAAGGATTACTCAGTGCTGTGTGCAGCAGCAGCAACAGCAAGTCAGAAAACAATTACACACCAGCTCCTAATTTTCTTTTTGAGGATTCACTACACCTGTTTGCAGCCAAGAGGGCAAACAAAGAGACCGACTCCTGACAACACAGGACCGTGTGCTTTTTATGAAAAAAATAAAAGAACTTCACAACCAAACAAATTTTCCAGCAGGTAACACTGAGACGGGCATTTTCCTCTTATGTGTTTTTCCTACCAGTGCATGTCAGGGAGAGAGGTGAGATCAATTTCCACAGGATTAGGCTGCCTGGGGAAAATGATTGCTTTTTCTAATACTTAGTAACAATTTTTCAATTTCCTGTGGTCTTTGTTACTCTCAACATTTTTGCAAATGAGCAAAACAGAGGCAAGCGGCGTTGCTGCTCTGCGAACTTCACCTTGGGACCAAGCATCATTTGCATATATATTGAGAGCATACGTTTTTGGTTTATAATAGTCACCATTCTGGGGTGGGGGTGGGGAACTGGGGGCGGCTGGCAGGCATTCTGTCACCTGTTATGAGGCCCTTGTCCATGAACATCCCTGGGAGACGAAAGCAGGCGATAATTACGGTGCTGGAACTAAACTGGTGTTGCTCTCTCCCTTCACACATTGTTTTAAATCTGAGGAGAAAAAGTAAAACAAAGACGGCTGCAGGGCACGTCTTTGTTTCCAAGCTCCCAGAGATTTTCAGCAGGGCTACAAAATTCACAGAAAATGAAATTAATCTATCGGCACAGCACTGATCCTGTGGTGATTACAGTTTTAGCCTGGCACTAATAAATCCACACGTTCCACTCTTTGCACTTTCACAGTGTGCAGGGGCTAACTACATTCAGGCAGAAACAGAGGAGATGCACTGCAGATGGTCACATGACAAATGGCTTTATTGCCCCGTTATGGAGATTTGAATCATAATTGAGTGTCTCTACAGTGATGTGTGCACTTGGTATGACTCATAGTGAGTCTTTTGCTAGAGGACAGATGAGCTCTGTTGCTTCTACTTCAATCTGCCACTGCACATTTAGATTTCACCTCAAATCTTTTTAAACCAGCCTCAGTATTTATGCTCTTTTTGAATATTTGTGCAAGATTTACGCCTAAATAAAGAGAAGATTTACCGTGAGGAAAATAAATGTTAACACTGAATAATAAATCCCACTTGTGAGGAACCTAATTTAATTTCCAAATAGTGAACTTTGATCCATTTCATCATTGCAACAGTCAGTTTTATTAGGTTTCAAAAAGTTGGATAAAGAGTAATGTGAGCATGCACGTTTGCACACTGATGCATGTGCAACACGCATCGCTGCCTCAGTGTGTGCTGAGCGCTTTTCAAAGGGCATGCTTTTGTGCAGGCACAGATGATGCAGCTGGCAGAAGCATGACTATAGCTGGAAGCACGTTCACGTTGGCACACTTACAGAAAGCTCTGGCTCCTGGGTCACACTTTATATAGGCTACATAAAGGCTGCCTGCCCGTCTGCTGTCTGGCCCATCGATAACGGCTATGATGCACAGACTGAGAAGTGCAGAGACAATTTTGAATAAGTCAATTTTCTTACATGTAGAGCTGAAATGATTAGTTGATTAAGTGATCAGTCAGTCAAGAGAAAATTAATTTCCAGCTTTTTTAATTATCAAGTCATTATTTCAGTATTTTTTAATCAAATCCCCTTGTTCCAGCATCTTAGCTCAGAGAATTTGATTCTTTTCTTTAACTTATGTGATAATAAACTGAATATCTCAAGATGTTAGACTGTTGATCAGAAAAATACAGACCTCTGAAGGCATCAGGAAATTGTGATCATGAAACATGATCTTTTTACTGATTAGGCTAATTGAGAAAATATTTGCGGATTAATCAGTAATAAACCTAATCCCCAGTTGCAGCCCTACGCAAGTCATTTCAATTGTTTCTCATATTCTGATGTAGGTTTATCATGTCTTCTGTGTTGCTACTGTCCTGTGTGATGTGTGAAATTGCAGAAGTCGTCACAAGATGCATATAAACCAAGCAGTATTCATCAAGATAAAATCATAAGGCACTTGTCGTTAACCTACTTCAAAACTCCAGTTATGTCGCCTTTTTCGTTACCCTGAGCTTCCTCTTAACACTCAACTCAACACTCAAAATCAAACTCTAAGAGGAAATTGTGTAGTTTTGAAATTTTTTAACAGGATCAATCATGTTTCCCATGTAAAGATAGCTCAATTTATTCTGTAATTGCCTGATAAATTAACCAGCACAGACACCTGTCAAAACAGCAGACAATCTCGGTGAATCCACCTCCCAACAGGCTCATCTTGATGGGCTAAGTTGGTAATGACAACTCCCCAAGTCTGTCCCCTCAGGCTGAAGGATGAGAGCGCCATAGAGTACTCTTTTCCCATCCGTCCCTATTAGGATAATGCATCAAATAGACATTTTAATTTGAAGTTCATTTTCTCCTCAAGGCTCTGTAAATGTCTGCAAGCACGCATGCCGGAAGAGATAACCTTTCTTTGCAGTATGTGATCTTTTTATTTTTGTGTCCTAATGAAATGTTCACTTATCATTTGCCACATTTTGGCTTTGTGGAAGAGGCAAAGTCTGGATATTCTGGCTTTTTTTTAAAAATTACATGTGAGTGGCTTGAAAATATGAAGAAAAAAAAAATCTGATGTTTCATTAGCCCCTCCTCCAGCTGGAATAACAACAAAACAGCAGATGACTCATTGATTTCCACAAACAAACCAAATTGCCAGGAGTGGTACACGCCAGTGTGACTCTGAGGAAACCTCATCACTCAGCAGTTATATTGCTGTGCACCCAGCGACCCCCTTTTTCAACCTAGCTAGTGTGACAATAACGTGCGTGAAATGAGCGCCGAGGCCTGCCAGTGGTGCCTGAGCCCTCGCAGAGCCCGACACCTGCCTGCGCTCAGCTGCTCCTGCCACGCTTGACCGCATGTGGCTAATAAACAGACCTGTCCTTATCACTGGAACTCCATTAACGGGGGTCGCAGTCACCTGAATCCCTCGCTGGGGCGACAGCAAATTACAAGGCAAATGTAATGGCTTTTGCTATATTGCCACACACTGAGATAGTGAATAACACCAAAGGCCTGATGTTATTACATGTCCCCGGGACGCTGGCTCTGTGTTTTATGATGACTACAGTGAAAACCAGGTCAGTGCTCAAATTGTCATGGTCTTCGCCTCCATTGCTCCAGTTCTATCTATCATGTCCATTCAAAGAGGGGACAAAAGCATGCAGCAGGTCGTGCACTTCATGTGTCGTCCAGTGCTGAGCACTTCAGACAAGTGTCTCAGTCTGAAGCCTCACACAGACATGAAACTGCTCTCTTCATTATTATCTGTGTGAGCTGACAACAATTTCTTGAAAGAGACGTAGAAAAGCAAAGTGATTAATCAGGTTGCCATGAGGTTTAGATCCAGGAAACCTTAAAGCAGCTTTAACCGATATTTTTACACTAACAATATATCAAATGACAATGTGAAAACAATGTGACAGTGTGAAAGGGATCGCTTGTAGTGATGAACCTACAGAGAATTATCAGCTGAATCTGCAGCTCTGCTCGGCTTTATGGGGCTTTATAGCAGGTGTCAGCTCATTAGTTTAGCTGTCCGGTCCGTAAATTTATTGTTTCGGTTCACTCTCACTGCTCTCAGACCATCATTTTTGGCCACACTGTTTTCAGTGAAAAGAAACTTAAAAAAAAAAAAACCCTGTATGTATCTTTCCAGCACCAAACAGCACACAGGCAGAGTTAGCAACTACCTGGTGGACAGGTGGCATTTATCAACTAAAGAGCCAGATATTTCCCTCAGGAGTTGGTGGAGACCAAAAACAGAGCTAAAGAAGAGTGAATATTATTCATCAGGTGATGATTTCAAATCAGATAATGTTTTTCTGTGACTGCTGGGTGTTTACATAAGCAACTGTTCTGGCTGGATTATTGTCAAAAAAAAAAAAAAAAAAACAAACAAAAAAAAACTTTAGGCTCGATCACACCAGCATTCAAACAGATGAAATTTAATGCAGAAATCAGTTCATTTCAGTGGAGTCACTTCAACTACATTTTCATGCAGGGACACAGCTGCAAGTGGCTTCAGTGAACTTTGATGGTTAAAAAAGCTGTTTGTAAGTTTTGCTATTGCTACATAGCCAACATTAGCATTAACAGCTGTTTACTCACCAGTCGAGAAGAAATGTTGTGGGTTTAGCATCAAACTTCATTCCTTTACTCACCAAGAACTGTCTCCAGCGGTGGAAAGCAAAACCAGTGTTAATTCTTGTCTCTATCTTGTCTTTTCTTCTACTGAAGTTAGCATGCTAACCCACGTTAACATTTTATGTCATTGCTCTCAGCTGTTACGCAATTTTTGCATCTACTTTATTTGCTCCATTGTGGGGTTTTTCAGGACACTATATAGGGAGTAATTTTTGGACACAGCCCTGAACTTGTTGTTTCATTAGCAAACAAAACAAGTTATCGGGAAAAAAGCTCTACAAGCTAACAAGCTTGCTAACAGTTAGTAAGCTAGCTCAGAGAGCTTCTCCCCCCTTAAGTAGAAGTCTTTATTAAGTGAACTGAAAAAAAAACGCCCGGACAGGGTTAAATAGCAGTAATAGCAATAGCAATACAGGAAAGAGAAAAATAAAAGACACACTCTTACCCATTGTTACTGACTGGTGCTAGCATGTTTCCAGCTTGCTAGCATTTTAGCCATTAGCTCTCTAGCTACAGTAGTTAACACATCTGATGCACCAAAAACTGACGACAACCAGGATCAATACACAATATAATTAGATAATTTGTCTGTCTTTGTGTTTATTGTGCCTATGGATGATTTTAACAATTCATTTTCCATTTTAGATTAACTTTTCCCTGAAACACGTTTGAGGATATTGGGATTATTGTAAATTTTTATTAATACAGGAGCCTGCCTCTTAGCTATTATAGTTATATAATAGTTAGAGAGGCAATTCTTGCTAGTAGGATATCTAAAAAAAAAAAAGCTGTCTATCAAAATATGTTTCCAAATCAAAAATACATTAAAACTGGCCATTGTTTTTAATTAAAAATATTATTTCAAATGAAACTAGACTTTTTAAAAAAAGAAACTGAATAAAACTTTTATCACTTGACTATTTGATGTAGTATTTTTTTTCCCCTTCCAGCCAGTAGTTATTAAACGCAGCCTCTCTGTGGTCTACTGGAGGAAACAGGTCCCTGTAACCGAAACGGTCAAAGACAACGCGGTTTGTTTTTGATTATTGAACCCTGTATCTTTTCTCTGGCCATACATCTTCCTCTGCCAGGCCTCCCAGGGGCTTCAGGCCATCCAACACCACAGGCTAGCTCTTGAGAAGGAGGCAGGGACAATGATACCTGCAGGTCCCTATCCAGGCTCAGGAGATACCACTGGGGCCTCATTGACAAATTGTCCTTGTCTGGCCGCATGAGAGAGTGGGGATTGCAGTAATTGCATATTTCCCTCTAATTGCATTTGTCACATGTGGGGTCTGCTGCTGTGGAGCCAGGTCTGAGGCCCTTCTCAGTGATGTGTTAAACCAAACAGCTGAACTCTCACCTGCACCACGAGAATGGGATGTGCAAGAAGAGGCCTGCAAAGAGGGCAATAAATTATGCAGCGGCACAAAACATCAGCAGAGCAGCAGTGGAGTCAGGCACAGAGGCTACTGCCAGACGGAGATGTGCTGCAGGTCCATTAAAGCCTCAGACATGGTCATGGAGGTCTCAGTGATGCTGTGTTAAAGGACAATCAAGGGCTTCCACGTGCAAGATCACATGACATGAAAAGAGAAATTTGCACAATAACATCTTCTTATTTTTTTTTGTAACACAAGCACAACTATTGCCAGCTTGTATACCATTGTAGTAAATACTATGGCTTAATTATGTGAAGTGCCAATATTTAAAACAGTGTGACTGAGGATCAGAGATTTGTCCAAATTTGGGAAAGGAAAAGGTTTTCTCATCAAGAAATAATGATTTGGATCTTTTTGATGTATTTTTAGCTGCAACAAACAGTTGTTTTTGTTATCAATTAATCTAATGATTCTTTTTCTGAGTTAATCAATTAATTTTATTTATTTATTTATTTAATTATTGTTTTGCTCTGTAAAATGTCAGAAAATAGTAAATATGCCTATAAAGAGAAATTTTTTTTTTTTTTTTGAAAAATGACCAAAATGATTTACTGATTGTCAGAATGCTTTCAGGTTAATTTTCTGTTGATCAGCTCATCATTTCAGCACTTTTTTTTTTTTTCACGTTTCGGACCTGTTTTCCTGCTTCAGCAAAGTTTTGTGTGCTGGGTTGAGGTGGGGGCAATAATAACGAGCAGCTCTCATCCTGGCTTCTGCTGCCTCGTGATATGCGCCCAGGCTGCTGCATTATACAGAGGGGTTGTACAACTACATTTTAATCCACTCGTGTTTCTGGCCTGATAAAAGGATTCTCTCCATCTCTTTCTGTTTAATTCACACCATCATCAATCAAATGTGTCCCTGTTCCCCCCACTCCCCCCCCTCTCCCCTCCTCCTGGGTTTTGGGGTCTGCAGTAGATAGGTTGGGGGTCCCCCGAGGGGGTTAGGGACATGACGGACTGGTCACAGATGCCACAGAAATTAAAATGCAAGAGTCTGTGCAAGGTGTTACATTTCTCAGACATGCTCATTTGCAGTAATATCTGAGCAACATAAGGAGGCTTATCTGTGATTCCACATACGACTCTCACAAGATTATCTGAATATGATTTAAAAAAAACACGCTGCTTGGGAGTGCAGTCTCCATAGTGTGGCTACAAGTGTGGAAGATTCCCTGTGTGGTAGAAACACTGTTTTTGTCCTCCACCATTGTCTGCACATGACAGTCGCCACAGGCTACTTAGTAATGAATATGTGCCTGTAGCATGTGTGCTGTGTGGAGCCTATGAATAGAGTAAATATGCACATCTCTGCACAACAGGTCAGCTTCTGAACACAGATAGAAGAGAATATGATCAACGGCAGAATGAGCTCATGAAACTACAAAGGAATTATGTATAAACAGCTGCTCAGCCAGTGACTGAAGTGTCACGCAATGATGTCTGATATCCCAGCAAACCCTTTTTGTCTAAATAAGGCTACAGTTCTGTGTTCTTCGTCGTCTTTCATAGATATCCATAAACATCTGATGGTAGTTCTGTTTGTGACACATGAATATACACTCGTCTGACAGGTAATACAGACTGTAACAAAAATAGCGCATTTGTAAAAAAGCCTATGTCAAACTATTCCATGACACATTTATAAAAGGAGAGCAGATTAGTTCATGTACCATAGTTACCACAGAAGTGTAATATTATCTCGTCTTGCAGTATGTTGTAGTGTCACAGCTTTTTCTGGTTTACATTCAACAACTAAATAACAATAAATAAAGAAATAATAACTTAGAGCAAGGAGCAAAGATTCACATATAAAGTTGAAACACATACATGAAAAAAACAAACTGGATTTAAAAGAGGATATTGATTTAGCAAATTATAGAGCTGAGGAGCTCTAACAACAAAAACTAAATAGCAAAAGCAACACAAAGATATATCTAGAAATACAGTCTAGGGCCTTGAAGTGGTTTAAAGCTAATGAGTAAAATCTTAAAATTGATGCTGTGATGAATTGGTAGCCAGAGTAAAGACATCAGTGAGGGAGTAATGTGACCTCCTTTCATGGTTTGGTCGTGTAGCTGCTGCGTTCTGCACAGTTTTGAGTGTGTGAATTGTTGCCTGTTAGCAACCACATCAGTGATGTGGAAATGAAATGAACTGATTGTGGAAATATTGCATAGATGATAAAAACAAGATAAGGCAACCCCGCTAATGTGCAATTCAGAATTAAGGTTGGAATCAAAACAAATAAAATCACACTTTGAGTTACGTTTTTTTGACAGAACGCTTAGTGTTGCTGGAGAAAATATCACATGAGGACTGTAAGTGTTTCCACTGATTGTCAGGACCAACTATAAAAATTTCATTTTTACCCAATACTAAACTGAAGAGCAAGCAAACATCCATGTTTTTTTGTCTATAAACAGCCTTTTGTGCAGGACAAGCTACTGGTTTCAGGCTCCATAAATAGTTGTTTGTCATCAACATAAAGGTGGAAGTGCCTTGCCTACAAATGAGATGACCATGAAAACATAAGGGGACTGATTAGTCTCAATCCAAAATGCAGTCAACTTGAATATACAGTAACAGAGGGTTATAGAAGCTAATTCCAAAAAACAACTTTTTATTTATTTTTTATTTATACTTAACTAATAAATGAGGAAATCAGATGTAGATTTGTGTATAAGTGAGGCCTGAGTAGATAAATAGATAAATATAATAGAAAGAATTATATAAATATAAATTCAGACATGTATACATACAACAAGCAGACATGTTTATGTAAACAATGTATATTAAATGCATTTAAATATGCATTCAGATACACAAACAGGTAGAGAATATGATGAGAAAGCATATGCTCATAAGTGCAAGTTAGAAAAGAGATTATATAAAACAGTTACACCCCAAGTCATAAGACTTCTGACCAATCAGTGGGTATCAGCGGGTCAAGTTTCAGTCTGCTCTGAATCTGCAAAGAGTTTTTAAAATCCTATTTTCACCTACTGCACAAAAACACCCTGAAGAGAGTCGGGCAATAGATGGAAGAGAATCGTTTTATGACCATTCTCATATTTGTGAATCAAATTCCAAACAATTATTGTCCTTTAGCATCATAACATTTGTACTTAAGTCCCTGATTCCAGAGCTGATACCAAGATCACTCAGACCCACTTTCGAATCAGACATTTTGACCTGAGACCTGTGGGAGTTAAACAAGACCCTATCCAAGCTGCTTAGATTGAGTATCATGATTTAGGTCCAGGGTCTGGTTTTGGTTCCTGCTTCCTGAAGACCTCTATTTCCAGAATTTGAATTGACTCACTTTCTTGTCTTATCCATAAATTTCCTGAAAATCAATCTTTCCTATTATGTAGTTCAACACTGAGGCTTTGCACAGAGGCTGCAGGAGCTCAATTTGCCTTTCATATCACGTAAAGGTCCCTGTCAGATTTGTATGCTGTCAACATTTTATCTGTATGAAAATGATAAAGCCAGTGCTATGTGTGGCATTTTTTGAAAGGACAAAGGATACAGACATGCATCATGTGGTTATTTAGTTTTACAGGCTGTTTTTCAGCACAGTCGCTCTGTAATACGATAGCAGGTGGCAGGTGGCAAGAGGAGAAAGTAAATGTCTTGTCCTCCCAGCTTCAGTCTTTTTGAACAGTACAATTTGAACAAAGGATTAAGTGTCCATCATTAATCATAGGCTAATCTTGTAGATTTAGGCAAGTGGTTCCCAAAAGTCAATACGGCTATGATTTAATCAGAGACTGTCATCACATTTTATGGAGCAAAATGGAGAGCTGACAGACAAGGTCTTGTACAATTTGCTTTCAGCTGATCTGCTCTGTGCACAACAGGCTGAGTGTGAAGACGCACCGAGGCTTTTTATGTTTATAGTGAAATCAATCAGTTTTGAATAAAAGAGAAGATGGAAATGTTGCAGTCAAAGAGGCGAGGCTCAAATAGACTTCAGACAGTTAGAACTGCTGCTAATTTTGCAGGATAAGAGAAAATTAAAGCAAGAAGCTGCCTGAACTCTGTGGTGCACTATAAACAGAACAAGGATGAGAATAACAAGTAGCAGCAAGTTATTCTTTCTTTTACATGTGGCTGAGGTGGGTCCAGGAGGCTTTTATTATGAAATCTGAATTGAAGCTATGTTATATAAATGTTGTATTATTAATAAGTGTCAATGAAGTGTACAGGTCGTATTAAAGACCTGTGCCATTTGTATTATGAGCTTCTTTAAATTCAGGTTTACTGATCAAAAGCAGTGAGTTCATCCTGTGTTAGTAAAGACACATGTAACGTGAAGTTGGTATGATTCGCTTCTGCTCTCAGTATAACTGCAGTCCTACTTCATAGTTGTAGTTTGTGGGACAAAAGTATAAATATTTCATAGAGAGTAAATAATTCAACACCTGTGTATTCCTCTGTGGTTCACTACCAGCTCTGATCCAGTCACTTCAAGACATCTTTTGTGGATGGAGAGCCCTTCAGCCTAAATGACACTTGGCCAAATAGCACTTAAGTACTTGCTCAATATTTTAACAGGGCCATGCAAGGAAGCTGTGGAGTGGTTGAGCTGTTACTGTAAAGTAGAACAGGTGGATTGTTTTTGCTGTAGAGCCACAGGCAAAAAGCTCCTATTAGTGACTGCAGAGCTCCTCTGTTCAGGTCTAGTAATTGACTCAGAAATCCTCTTCGTCAAGTGCAATGATTTAGTAACACAAGGAGACGATTATTAGTATTATTACAGAATTAGAAAGTGTGAGTCTCAGTCTGTAAGTCGTGGCGTTTTAAAGAATAAGACTCAGTATTTTACACTTTTATTCTCGTCAACAAATCCCATGGAAACAACTGCACATTAGTTCTCTTGTATGTATTTGTTTAATTATCTATTTAATATATTTAGTTGCCTTTGGTTTTCTTTAATGAAATTTTACTTATGTATGTATATATATATATATATATATATACACTTGGTTGCTGGTTTGTTAGTTACATGTAATGCAATCTGATACAACAGTCCTGCAATAGAATCTCATGAAGGTTCTCATGCTCATTTTTTGCTTTAGAGAGGTTCAACTTTATAATCATGTTAGAGGATGTGCAGTAGTTTGTGGTGTATACAGAAAGGTGTTTCTGCTATTTATCCGACCCTCATTGATTTAAACCGGGTGAACAAAATACTAGTATCATTTGTCAGTGTAACACAATATGATTCAACAGCACCGCAACCTGCAGCTTCCAACATGACCATGAAATTCTTGAATCAACGCGTCTCTGAACCGGTTTCAACACAAACTGATCATTACAACCTTCTTGAGGGAAGATTTACTGCAAGACTGTTAGACTATTAGATTGCATTAGTTGTAGCTTGTATGTGTATGCATATTTGCATGTATGTATGCGTATACTCTGTATGTATTATTTTGGCTTTATGTCTTCTTTTCTGATCAGTTTGTGCATGTCTGATACAAAAAAGATTAAATAATAAACAAATATGTGCTCCAAAAAAAGGCAAAAAAAATATCCAAACTAATTAGGCTCTCTATTTTTTTTTTATTTTTTTTTTTTACTAAATGTCACTGAAGCAGGAAAAAATTGTGTAATAATGTGCAACAGTGAGGCTCATTTTTAGTGATAGTTTAGGGCTCTAAAGCTCTGAGGAAGAAGATATATCAGATACTTTGGCTACACAAGCGCTTTGTTCATAGATGAATTCATTGTTGGTTTTTGTTTTTTTTCTTATGGGATTTTGTGACAATAACTAAAATATCTCCAGATATATCTTTTAAATTCAAAGAAGTGTGACTGGTAAACAAATTAAAAGATTTTTATTAGAAGTACAGTTTTCTTTTTCTGCTTCATTAGCAAGTTCTGGTAATCAAATTTACCAGACATTTTTCTGAAGCATCCCCACATAAGTGTTGAAATGGCCATTGAAGAAGCTCTGATTAACGCTCTGTTGATGAGAAAATTAACTTATATACACTTCATTATAAACCCGGCAGACCTCAAGGACCCAGACTTTTATGAGGCTAGGACCAGATGTCATCCAGCCACAGCCCCAATTAATCTCCAGGCCTTGTAACACGCCCCTAGAAACAAAAAAAAACCTGATTGGGTGTGGAGGGCAGAGACAGTGAGTAGAAAGCGAGGGTGAGAGATGCTATCCGGGGAGCAGCCGGCCCTGGCGAGTCTGCAGAGGGTGAGATAAGAGGGGGGTGGCTGCGGCGGAGCCTGGGTCTCAGAGAGAAGGCTGAGGTTATTCATTGCTCTGCCGTGAAAGCTTGAGAAGATTACCCAGAGCCTGGTTGGCAGTGATACAAGGGGGACAGGCAGAGGGGGCCCCCCACTCACCCCTTTGTTCCCCATCCATCTGCTTGAATCTCACAATGGCTCATCGGGACCAAGTAGGGTGGAGGGGTGGAGCAGCGCAGGCTTGCAGAATGGGAGGAAGTGAGCGGGTGGGGCTGATGAGGAGGGGAGGGGAGATGGGTGGGAGGGGAGATGGGTGGTGGTGGTGGTGGGGGGGGGTTGCAACCTGCAAGACATCGGGAGGTAATGTGAGGGAGAGTGAAGCTAAAAGGAGGGAGAGATAGCCCGGGCCGAGGAATGAATCCAGGAGCAGGGTGCTTGTTGAGATTGAATGAATGGTGCTGCAGCTGACGAGCTCTGACAGACTACATTGGGAAAGGCCAGGGAGGCGGGTGTTCACATTGTTATTTTCTGGGAGGTAATGGGCTGGCAGCTCTTCTTCAGTCTGAATAATCAGTACTTTGGTTAGACGCAGACACCACTTCAAACCATGATAAATACACCACTCCAAACCCTCGCCACCAAGAGGATAGCATTTGTCTCTAAATGCCTTGACCACCGTATTTATCTTGTTGAGGAATGATCAGATGATGAAGGGTGCTTTCTTCCATTACGCAGGTAATTATAGGTGTTTTTACACAGGAAAAAACACCAGCGACAGCTTACCTTTACAGCAAGGGGCTTTACAGTAGGCCCATTGCCCTGATGGTGGTGAGGAATGGTTTTAAAGGTGAAATAGATCAGGTTTATTGTTCTGCTCTGTTCTGTGGCTGCCAAGGAAATGTGTATGCACATACGCAGTGCTATCGTGCATGTTATTATTACTGCTCTCACAACAGTTTGGTACTTTAACATTATTATTTATTCAGCATGATAATAATTCGCCATGATGTGCCACAGTAATTGATGATTCACTGCATACATTTCAGGGTGCAGGACGGCTGTAGGCCCTTCTCAGGGAAAGGAGGGCAGATTTTTATATATATATATATATATATATATATATATATATATTCAATGTGCAGCAGGTTCTATTAATGGCAGTTCATCGTGATGCAAGATTCGCTGACTTGCTGAGATTCACTGCTCTCTTTCACCTTCGCAGACGTAGAGGTAGAACAATCTCGCAGTGATTCTGCGTCTCCTGCTAAATGCTGCCGAATGGAAGCCTGTGGATAATGTTTGACAGATTCAATCAGAGGAGGATTTATTTTCTTACGCATCCCATCAGAACAGGTTAGATTTTCTCACCATGTTGTCTCAGTGACCCCCCCGGAAAACTGACACTTGGGTCAACCCATCTTTTGATTGTTCTCACTGTAACTAGTTCACATGTGACTGTATGAATAGCTAGAGGCTATTACACTGCTGAATATGAATAGCAGACCAATTACTTTGGCCCAGATGGAGCTGTGTGCTCCTCGGAGAACGCTCTATCCTTGCCTAACACCCATACACTCACTCACACAGGAGTCTTGAGACCTTGTGCTCTCTTGGTGGTGAACGTAGAGGGCACATGAAGAGGGTTAATGAGGTTCACAAACACGAATTTCAAACTGATATCACACAACATCTTAGATTAATTCATGCTCTCTCAGTGTGTGTGACAGTTGTGTCCCAGCAACAATGATTCACCATTTCCAACAGGGTTTTGATTGTCAGCTAATTGCTTAGCGGTGACAGATAACACTCAGCAAAATTGTCATTTTAATATGTCCAAACCTCAGAGAAGACAAGCGCACTGTTTAAAGGTTTCAGCTGACCAGAATTGAGTGAATTGATGTTGTAGCTGAATCCCTCTCCGTCCCTGAGGAGCTTTTACTGGGACGTTCCCAAAAGAATCCAGTCTCAAACCAAGCCAGTGTAGCTGGCGCTCACACACACAGTGGACATATGGCCAATCTCCCATCGTCTGCTGTGCTATTTACGGCTCAGTAGCCTGTCATTTGTTTTGCCTCTCAGAAACCAGTATGACACCTGTTTGAATTCTCAATAAAAGGGTTTTTTTATGTCTGGGAGAAGGCTGTTGTCACTTAATCTTTCTCTCTACATCAGTAATGATTGCTGCTGTGCTTTTCTCATGAGATTGATAGTAACATTTCTGTTTTTAGTGATGGGCTCACAATGACTCTCGCATCAGCTATCAAAAGACAAAGAATCCATTTTTTTCTTTTACACCACAGTTAAAATCTAATTCTTAGTGGAACTATAGAGAACTGCTGACAATGTGGCAGATTCACTAATGTGTGGTCCATTATCTCTTCTCACTGATACATTATCCACTTAATGCTTAAAGCTTATCCCAGCATACACTGGGCAAAAGGCAGGAAAACTCCCTGAACAGGTCAAAAAACTGCTGTTCCTGTTATGTATACACTGTTTAATCATTAAAATATATTCCTTTTTAATCACAAAAAAATCATTACATTATAACTACTGTGCGTTTAATGTGTCATATTAATTGTAGCTGTGATAGACTGGGCTTTGTTCAGGGTGTACTCTGCCTCTCGCTCAGTGTGAGCTGGGATACACTCCAGCCCCCTGCAGCTCTGCATATGATGAGGAGGTATACATGATGGACGCATGGATGATGGAAATTTGTCATGGTCTGATTAACACAGACTATCATGGTTTTCTCGTGGAAAAGGAATTATTATATTTCTATCAACTTTAATCACAACAGGACTAATAAATTATGTCAGAGAGCTAAATTACTAATACTTTAAGGCGCAGTAAAATAGCAGTTTGAGTCTTTATTCTCTTTAAAGTGATGTATTTCTGAGTGAAATGGAATATGTGGGTGAGATGTAGTTATGAGAGACTAGACAACAAGGGCCATATGAATAACTTAGAGCATAATCATGCACTTATGGAAACGTATACAAACTGTGATCCAAACTCACACCTCTGACTTACGTATGATATTGCTCAGGTAGCTAACGGTGAAGTGTAGTTTTATATCATGGGTGAGTTTAGCTAAGGTCAGTCTATGTGTATGGCCTCAAGTGCAGGATGAGTCATTGTGATATAAATACTCAGGAGTTTTAGACATTCGGTATAAAACAAGATGTAACCGGACAGTTAACACGTGGATGCGGGATTAGATCTTAGAATATGTATTTTTTTTTATGTCACTGTGCTTTTAAACTATTGTTTGTAGGGGTCAGCTGTTTTTGTGTAGATCCCGATCCTGCTCTTCAGTATTGGGCATCTGCCACTTTGTCCAAATCTATATTTATATTTACCTAAATGTTATTTAATTTTGTATCTGACACATTTAATAAACCTGCATTTATATTATTAAATACACATTGTTAACAAATATGGTGATAATATGTTCTATCATATAAAAATTTATCATATAGATAATTTTAATATATGTACAAATTTTACAATGGGTTTTTCATATATGTTTTAAACTCATATCATATGTATATATGTGGTAATAATATATCACTTTAAAGGTGACATATATGGCAACATCACTCTTGATAATGGGACATGTATATCATATATTACATTTCTGTATGGGCAGCTCCTAAAATTTAAGTGAGTCCACTAAAGAGAGGATGTTTTGCTCCGTTGGAGTTGTTGAGTTGCTCTGAGCTATTGGAACTATAGAAAAACATGGTTGTTCAGTGGTGTTGATGAGTCTTTAAGCTCATAAACAATCTTTGGCTGAGTACAGACTGATATGACCTGCAGTGAGGTTTCTCAATTTAACTGAAGAAAGTGACAGTATTGGTCCTTCGCTAATAATAAGCAGTGCAGATTCAATCAGTGCAATCAAGTAACATTTTCACATTCACTCTAGTTTTTAATCTTATTGTTTGGAAATGCACACAGTGTTGAGCCAACCTGTCATCAAAAGAGGGCAGCTCAAAATACAGTAGGGTACTGTAAAGATTTGAGCTGCTTTATTTTAGCTGATATTGATATATTACAATATGTTCCAACCAACCCTGATGCCAGTCCTTAGGATCAGTCATGGCTGTTTGTTTTTTACTCCCCAAATTTTACCCACATGGCATCGTATTGTGTTAACTACCAGAAAACACAGCTGTAAACATGACATGACAACTGTATTCCAATTACATCAGATTTTAATTGGAACATAATCAATACTGCTGATTCCAGTATCTCTTAGATTATTTAAATAACTAGCACAAGAAAGTGTGAAAATGGCCTGAATTATCCTCATAAGATCTGCTTTATCTAAAAAATTATTAGCTGTAAATAATTTAACAGCTAAGAAAATAAATTTAATTTGAAGAATGTATGTTTGTTTTTTTTTTTTCTTTTTGATGTCTCGACCTCAGCCCTACACAGCCTGTAAACATGAAAACAGGTCTTCACTGTGACAGTATGCACAGGTTTAATACACTCACAGTGGGTTGTACCATGTAATATTTTCACTGTGACACCCACTGAGTGTGAGTCTCCACTAACCTGAAATGCTTTGATCCAGTGTGATAAGCTCATGACTGTAGGTTGAAGAAATGCATCATCCTTAAGCTCACACCTGCATGTCTGATCAATAACAGGAAAACAGGCCTCACGCTTTCACTTTCTGTGTTTGTAATGATCCCTTCCTTCATTAATTTGACAGCAAGTCTTCGTTCTGAGATCAAAGGTTGTTTCCAGAGCAAAACAGATGTTTGCTCAGAGCTCTGTGGACCATAGGAGGCAAATGCACAGGGCCCAGGGGGCTTGTGTGCCCTGGATGTGGAATCATCTTTTGTAACTGTGCTGAAATGCCTTCCTCCTCTACTGGCTATGAATACAGGAGACAGCCACAGGCATGATGCACCCAATAGACAGAAAGAAAGCACAAAATATACTCTGGAATAAAGATTGATGTTAGAAATGAGGGTAAATGGATGGAAGGAAAGATTAGTTTGACATGCAATGAGTAATTAGTGGGAAACAGTAAATGATACATTCATATACATTCAAATTACATACAAAGGCAATTAGGCTCTTATTTTCACAAGGTTCAAATATTGCTACATAAAAGTGAGAAGAGCTGAACAAAAAGAGGCTGGAGGCAAGTGACAGAAACAACTGGAGTTTCTGGTGTATTTTGAGATCAGTCAGAGTCTGAGCTGTCACAGAAACACATACTTCCATAGACATGGTTATTGGGTCAATTTTTAGCTGGTTTACAGCTAGGATAGGACGTCTGGCTTGACTGGGACAAATAAAAGTGGACTGCACAAATGGTGCTGCTGAAGTTAGCAGTAGCAGCTGGCTACACTGTGTCCACGCCGCAGTGGACTGAGCTAAAAGCCAACATCAGCAGGCTAACATGCTCTCAATGACAATGCTAACATGCTGAAGTTTAGCAGGTATAATGTTAAACATGTAAGTTTAGCTTGCTAACTTTTGCTAATTAGCACTAATCACAAAGTACAGCTGGGACTGATGGGAATGTCCATACTTTCTGACCTGACGCCACTATCAGCAGGATGACACCACTTGTCTGTCATTTTTATCGAGGTGTGCTTCCATTAATCATTGTAATGTGCAATTTGAAATTCCAAACTTCCTTAAGAAATACATGAATTTCAGCAAAACTCTCAAATGTTGCAAAAAATGTATGCGCTGTCATGAGGGGGGGGGTTTTAGACAATTTGACAAAGCAGTATTTCGCAATAAAGGAAATGGAAACACTTTTTTCACATTCATGTAGTGATGCCATATCTTGACCCAGAGAGCCAGTTCCACCAGTGAAACAGACTTCTGGAAATCTGTCGTCATGTTTAATTGGAATGACAGAGGAGAAAACAAAGCTTTATTTGCATAACATCACTCAGTAGAAACACAGACTATTCCCAACTGTTTTGTTGACTTTTCTAAAAGAAAATTGGCTATGGATACAAAAATAAATCTGGTTAAGGTTTGGTTAGGTTTAAATATAAAATATGGTGGTTTCTGTTAAAGAGTAATTGCTTTGTTAAGGTTTGGAGACCTTTGTTATCATGGTTACAATAATAACCACTCAGTCCAGGTAAGGAATGGCTGTAGTTTTGGTTAAAATAAATTAATGTTGCCTGTCGGAAGAAAACAAGAAATGATTTCTTGACTCATTCATCCACCTCCCTTCCTTTGTGGACTTCATCTCTCCATAATGTCCCACTACTTCTTCTTAAGGCTGCTAGAGATGAACATACTTTTTGTCGATTTGCTGAAACTCTTCCTGGGAGGACAGTCGTGTTATACAGATCGTAAACCAAAGTATTGCGCAAGTTAAACACTTGTTCCTCATGATGTCACTCTCAGAAAAATGAAGGGATCAGCCAAGTTTTTACAACCAGTCCCGAGGAGAACCTGGAACACATTTGTGCCAGTTCATCCAATAGTTGTTGAATCATTTCAGTCTGGACCAACATTGCCATCTCTGCAGCCACACACTTGAAGTGTGGCTAAAAAATACTTCGACAACCAACAACATGTCTTGATCTGCATGAGGTTTATGGGAGCTTGAAGCTCAGTTGATCCACACGGAGCTAAGCCTCCTTTCCTCCGCACTTTGGACGATCATGTGGCCACCAACACAGGAGACATGCTGTTGCACCATAACCTGTTATGGGAGGAACAGGATGCGATGCTCGGGTTTAGAGTGTCACCCTCAGGCCACAGAGTGCTGAGTCAGTCGCCAGTGACAAGGTCTCCTCGCCCTGCTTTCACCCTGACAGCTGAATTATTCATTAAAGGAGAGGAAAGCACAGGGGACCCTGCTAATTTCTCAATGGGATTGTTGGCTGTCCTCACAGTGGGCTGTCCAATGAAGAGACGAGCTCAGAGGGTCGGTTTGAAATGATCTGTGAGTATTTTACGCAATATATTTGTGAAATGGACATCACCCACTATCCACACAATTAAAAGTGCTCTCGGTGACTCATTGACTTGTGGCAGAGCGGAGAGATCTTGTGTTTCCTGAACTGATATGGCATTAGTTGCTTTCAAGGACACTGGATGGCGATGTGTGGGAGTCTGAATCAGACCCTTGCAGATTTATTGAGTGCACTCACACCATCGGATACATCCAGCAGCGGCTCGACTTGTTTTAAAGGTTGGGGACTTTGCCAGTTGTCGTCATCAAAGAGAGTGTGTCTATGTTCGTGTCCTTTCATAACTGGCACCGAGCCAGTGTGGCGTGCAGAGGTTAACTTAGCATATGACATTCTCTCCAGCACCAAATCCCCATAATGAACTAAATCATGTTGAAGTGAGAGCATCCGGGGAGAGAGGGCAGCGGTACGAACATGGCACATTACTGTTTTTCATCCCCAACTATTCTACTTAGAGAGCGCGAGTGCAGGCATGAGAGAGATCAATAATCTGTACAAGATAATGAAATAAATCATTAAAGCTTAAAAAGCCACTCTGGTTACTGCCAAACAACCGGCGAGTCCTTTGATACCAATTAAAAGGAATTACAAAAACCAAATGTCACACAGATTTAATAAAACTGCACCACAAATGAAATATTACAAAGGAGAGAGTAAAGGAAACAATACACAGTAAGGGCAACAAAGCAACAGCACAACGCATGCATCCTGTCCATTATCCATTAATTATTTACCAGTCTCTTATATATTATGTACATCAAATATGACCAGACTCAACACAGAACAACCCTGAATCGGGTTACGTATCGCACATCTATCGGAAAGGTTCAATACTTACAAGGTCAGCGGCTCCCATGAGCTCTTTGGATGCACATCTTCTTCACTGTGATGCAGAGCCCAGGGTTAAGGCTTAACTCACTTAACTATTAAAGTCTGAATCTTGTGCTGTAACTTTTTTACATTTGAAAACTTGTCCATTGGTTTTTTTGCCTTTATGTCTTTGGTTTGTTTGTTATTTGGTCTTGAGTGTTTATGCCAATGCAAGACCCTTATTAATTATTAATATTTTCTTTGGGCCCTGACTTAGAACTCCGACACCCTCTCCCAGATATTTCAAAATAATATAACAGTACAGAAACTGGTACAATTTTAAAAATACAGCCTGTGTTTCACAGGTAATTTCACCTCATGAATCAGGCATAAGTAAAATACTTACCAGTTCCAACTTGTATTTAAATGTAGGTACAGTGGAAGTAAAACAAAAATGATGTTAAATGAGGGAGCAACATTTTGGCACTGGAGTATAATAACTAAGAGAAAACAAGTCTCCCTTGAAGACACATGAAAGTAAAGTGAAGTGAGAGTGAAATATTACTATCATTGTCCTATGAGATGTGTAAATTATAAGCTTTGAATGTTTTTTCACCCGTCTCGCCCCCTCTCATCGTAACAGTGTTTCCCGCGGAGCGATGGACAGACCAAGTGCTGTGGATGAGGCAGAATACCATTTTAAATTCTGTATATTCAAGGACATTGCGTCTTTCAGCCATAATCGTTTACGTTCTTCCTCTGCTCTGTTTTCCTCTTCGAATTTCACTGAAATAAGACACTGTGGGTAAAATGGCTCGGCAGTTTCACTCAGAAACACACACACACACACACACACACACACACACAGACAGGAGTATTTAATGCTGAAGGCATTCAACACCACCATCAAAAGGCTTTTCTAATGTTCCCAGAGAAGATAAGGTGCTCGAGAAACAGCAGCATAATGCAGACTCAGCAGGAAATAAAAGTCTGTTGTTACAGTTTGCATCTTTTTGTCCTTTTTACCTCACATTTCCTCCCCTCACATATACCTTTACATCTGGTTATAGGATAAGATAAAGGGTGTAATATGCGTTTTTCATCAGAATGTATAGATCCAAGTGTTTCCTCCCAGCTCTCTAATGCTACCTCTGTTTGTACTAATTACACACCAAGCATCTTGCCACACTTGTTTGTCACCTCTTTCTGCTTTAAATATCAGTTTCATGACTACAGAGACTGAGAGAGCAACACCTCTGGGAGCAGAGATGTCAACAGGCGCAAAACCACAAATCACACACAGTATTTTCTGCAACCTCCCACTCCCAACACACACAGATAGATGCTGCACCTGTACACTGGCACATTCACCCATAGCCACACATCCTCGCAGCAACAGATGGACGGCCTTGAGGCAGAGCCTGGGAGACTTGTGCGAGGGTAGAGCTGCCAATTGATTGCTAAGATCAGGTGTGCGTCTACACAAAGGCACCTCCTGCTCTTTTCAAGTATCAGGGTTATACTAGCCTCAGGACAAATGGAGACACAAAACAACAGTGGCATCTGTGGCAGGTAATGATCCCTTCAACAGAAATCTGGATAATGACATACCTCGACCATTTGTTGCAGTTAAAATCACTGTTGCTCATTCGGAGCTCCACGTGTGTCCTCCAGCAACATGTGCCGGGGCTGGGAGAGTGGCCTGGTCGAGTTACAGCCATAGATCAGCACTCAGCCAGCGCTGGACTCGAGCCAGTGTGAGCAGGGCTGGATGAAACGGTTTCAGCTTTTATCTGCGGCTGGTTCAACCTGCATCCATAAATTGGGCTGCACACATTGCACGAGGGCAAAGGTGGATTAGAGCATGCTGCATCAGCTAATGAGCATGTTACCACTCTTCTCAACTGCTAAGGTACAATTTCTGAAACAGCTGCTGCTCTCAAAATACTATGAGCAAACACCACATCATTTTATGTTATTCTTCAATTGTCACGTCTCTTTATCATTACCTAAAGCAGTTACGAATAGTGATGAACGATCACCATTTATCACCTGAATCTGCAGCTCCTCTTGGCTTGAAAAGGGCCATTTGTACGTTTTCTCTGCCACCGAACATTTTTCTTGCAGGGTGCGGGTGATGGGGGTGATTGCCGCTTGACAAGAGCTTCGGCCATCGCTGTCTTAATAATGCTAGATGTTATAACGTGCCCTCTGAGCAGCGCTTTATCTTCAAGACAGACTGGAGGCTACAGTGAGTCACTATCAGAAAGTGACGGGATAGGCCTGGGCTAGCTGGTTGGCGTGCGAACTTCAGTGGATGAAAAGACGTGTTAGAGACGAGAGTTAACATTGGTGTTTCCACCACTGGAGACAGCTCTTGGCGAATAAAAGAATGATGTTTGATGCTAAACTCACAACATTTCTTCTAGACTGATAAGTTACAACAACTGTTAATGCTAACGTTAACTATGTAGCAATAGCTTAAAATAGCTCCTTTAACAGGGCTTTATAACAAGTTTCAGCTCATTGTTTGGCTGTTCAGCACTCTCACTGCTCTCATAATGTTTGAATGAAGACACAGCTTGCAACTTGTTGGTGAACATAGTGGAGAGTTTAGCAGTCTCCCCTAGCAGACCGAAAACAGAGGTAAAAGACAGCGAGTACCGAACTTAGATTCATCACATTGACATAAACCTCACTCCAAATAATCATAATGTTGCTCCACAACTGCTGGCTGAGTTACTAAGAAACTATTTCCTACCAAGTTCGCCATATCAACTTAAAAGATGATGATATGTTAGTGTTGTGTTCATATCTAATTCTTGCTGCCCCCCTGTCATTTGTCTTTGAGAACTGTAGTAACCCAATAATAAAGTTAATAAAGCCATTTGCAACAGATAATTCACAGGTTTCTATTCACAGTGAGTGCCTTTTATGTGCCACTGATAGAAAGCAGGAAATAGAAAAATTAAAGTTTGAAAACACCAAACATTTTAGAAATAAAAAACAAAATATAAATTTCCTCCAATTTCCTCCACCTCTCTGGCTACCCAGTATCCAAACACTCCTGCCTAAATATCGTGGCTCATTTAAGAATATTTGTGCATTTGACTGCTGTTTGAGAGCCACAAGAAAAAAAAGAGGCACACAGCATTTTGAGAATCATGGTTTTCATTTGACGTTTGTGCCAAAGCAGCTGAGAAAATCTGTAAGAGCAGGAGTTATGTCAGCTGCAGTATCTGACAGGGACAGGTGAGTCTTGGCTTTGTAATCACACTGTACCCAGATAAGAAGGTGCGAGACGTACAACAACACATCACCGCGCCACACACTTGTGACTTGTTTGCTAAAAGCTCGACTGACATGTTGAAATACAATCTCCGCCTGGCTGTGAGTGATCCCGTGTCATGTTTCCCCACAATGCCACTGTGACGTGGCTCAGACGAGCGTCCCGTTACCCCTGGATTCAAACATCAACCAACAGGGTCTCCCCTTGATCCTCTTTCCTCTCCTCTTGCTTTAGTAAACAGCAGTGATGTGTTTGTGTGGGCTCCATGTTAACACTGTGGCTGTCAAAGGCCATCATGCCCCTTCAAAGGATGATGGCTCTCTAAAGTGGGCTCTCTCGGTAGCAGCCATTTTCCACTTGACTGGCCCCACACACGAGGGGGACTGGTAGCCCCTAGCAGCTGGGCTGGTCACTGGGGGTGGGGAGAAGGAGATGAATGGGCTGGATGTAAGGAAGGGGGCTAATAGCAGAAAGGAGAGGGCGTCTATATACATCAGGAGGTGTGTTTGGTATTTTGTCCTAAAAATAAACCCCTCACTTTACCCTCCAAAACACTTCTAATAATGCAGCTACTGCTCAGGCGTGTTTACCCCTGCAGGTTGACTCGCTCATTGTTACTTTTCATCAAATACCTGACTTATTTCTCAGCTCACTGGCATTGACACAAAGCATCCTTTTGCACATCAGCTGAAACATTTTGTTGCTTGACGAAAACCTGGCAAATCTCTTGCACTGCTCGATGATAAACAGACTGCCAATATCCCATCAGGAACTGGAAACAAAAGCCCATTGAGATGTTATGATAGGACTGATAATTCAGCGCCCGGCCTGTTTGCCCGGCCATATGGGCTTTGTGTCAACACTCCAGGTCCAGCCAGGTCTCACTCGGGACAAGGAGAGCAGGATGCATTTTTCATAAATCATTTCTTGACACCACATCAAGGTTATGTGGTTGGCAGCCTGTAGCCTGTAAATTGCCTTTGCATTGACAATGCAAAGGAGCTCCACTGGGATTCAAATAGTTCAGTTGCTATTTATGGCTGGAAAATTAGGATGACCTTTTCCATGACTGTGATAATGGTGCCTTCGATGTGAGCTAATTCATGGAAGAGGAAACTCTTATCCTACAGTATATATTGGAAACGTAAACCGTTTATTCAGACGCTGAAAGCATACAGACAAGCTAGCTTTTGTTTGCCATCCATGATGCACTGGCTCTATGCTACCCACAGTGTGGAGGTAATAATTAGCTCACTACAGCAGGGTAACAAGTTTGCACCCCCGTCCTGCTGCGCAGCTCTGTAATTGGTCCCCTCATGTGGCACAGTCGGGCCCCAGAACAAAGAGTTCCCAGAGGGGGAATCTATGCTGACCCATGCTGAACCCTCCACAACAATGACAGGCAGGAAGCATTTACATATGCTGACAGACTTGTCTCTTCCTAGGGTGGAGTGCTAGGCACTTCATTAAAGCAACATCAATACCTGCTGATGGAAACTGAGGAGTGGGCCCGCGTGCATCACTGTCTGCTCCAAGACAGTATAGTGAAATGACATAGGGCTGTCACATCCAATTTCAAATAAACAGACAGCATTTATTAAATGAGCTGTGTGTGGAAATTGATGGGAGAGAGGCGGTGAGATGCTGTCTGAGCTGTGAATTGTCTGCATGCATCAGCAATTGGTTTACCCACAAGCTGTTCACCTGAACATCAGCTGCCAAAATCTGTCGGCCTGCGGGTTCACCCGAGAAAATTTAGACACTTTGCGAGTGTTGTTTTGTTATTTTTGACCTAAAAAAAAAAAAAAAAAAAGCAGCTTTCCTTGCTTTAGTATGGTCGTGTTTTTACTGTGTTCTGTCAAATGTTAACATGCTACTCAGTGAACCCTGCATTCATGCCTCAGAACGAGAGGATTGGGCAAAGTCAGACACAGGTGACGTATCTGTCGATTCAGCAGCCGAGCAGCAGGAGAGCAGGTGGGTTCGCTCATTCATTGCATCACGGAGCTGTGAATTCATTCTCTTATCCAGTTAAAGGAAGGGTAAATCCTCCTTCCATTTGACACGCTGCTCATTTAGCTGAGAGGCACGGTGAATGACTGGAGGGAGGGGAGCTGAGGTGGTGTTGGTGGGGGGTGGGGTGGGGTGCTGTTTGGGAGGTGTCGTCCTGAGCAGATGGACCTCTCTGTGGCGTAGTAAGTGGAGTCTTCACATGGCAGAGGAGACTGCAGGATCTCACAGGACCGGGACACGGCATCCAGGTGGCCACAGCCCCTCCTGTCCAGCTGGAGGAGCGATGGGGCCATCTGACACTCGCAGGCAAATGATACACTTTTCTTTGCTGCTTTGTTTTGTCTCCACACAAAAGCCCCGAGCCAATCAAGGAATTTAGCTAATGAAGCTTGGAGAAAATCCTTTTGATTACATATAAATACCCAAGGTCATGTTAACAACAGGAGAACAGCACTTACATGCGATCTTCAGGTGAACACTCTCATGCAGGGCTTTTTGCTTTTCAAGACAAAAATAGTAAATGTGACACATTGTTTGAAGTGATTAAGATTTCACACAAACCCATCTTTCGAATCTGCATCAGCAACCGACCGCAGTAATTTCTGCACAGCTTACACATTCTGCAATGTGGATTCAACAAATCCAAGTGAGAAAGTCCCATCTGCGCTTCTCCTCCACTGATCCCAGGCCCTGGAGGCTACACAGGGCTAATTGTAGCCCCATTTTCCCTTCCTTATCTTTTTGTTTTTACTCAGTGTCGGGGTCAGGGAAGCTCCCAAGTGACCAGCGGCCAGAGCAACAGCCATCAGCCCCTGCTGAGCATCAGTAATTAGAGCCCTCCTCCAACCCCCCCTCCCCCTCCTCCCCGTGCTTCCCCACAGATCCGGGCCGGGAACCTCTCGCTCTCCTTCTGAAGGGCAACGGGGGCAAAGAGGAGGAACAGCTGCTGATGGGAAACCACTTTCCAGTTCCCATGGATGACCAGCGTCTATCCGTCCTCCTCTGAGGATACACAGCAGCGTCTTTGATAGCCATGACGGAGGCTTGGACCAGACATCACCATAGCATCATTGTCTCGTATTGGCTGGCGTCTTCTCTTTCTTTTTGTTTATCACTGTTTTCCATGACTAGCTGGTGATTTATTAATCTGTTGGTGGTTTATCACTACAGACATTTCAGTCTGTATTTGGAAGGTGCTGTAAGACTCACATATGCGTCATACGAACAATGGATTACAATGAGTGGACAATAATATTAGTGACCTGTAATAAATACTAACTATGTGAACCTATGTCACTTTATTAAAAAAATCTGCTGGACTTTATAACTGTAAGTTATCAGGAGTTGTGAAGAATATTACAGCTGGAAGAAGTGCACAGACCCTTTAAAAGTAAAACTACTTCATTACAAGTCCTACTGAGGTGAATGTACAGTGTCATCATCAAAATATACTTATATCAAAAGTGAAAGTACTCGTTCAGCAGAAAAATGTCCACTGTGACTGATACATTATTATTTATGAAATTAAATTCAGTGGTGGAAGAGGCAGTGAGACCTGCATTCAAAACTTTACTTCAGTAAAAGTATTATGTAAAAAATATTTAAAAGTATCAAAAGTAAAAGCACTCACTATGCAGAAAGGCCCATTTCAAAATGATATAGGCTACATTATGTTATGGGATTTAATAATTAATGCATTCATGTACAGTAAAAGCATCATTATTGTTGTAGCTGCTAAAGGTTGGGCTAATTTTAACTTCTTTTTGTACTTCTGGGTCGTTTAATCCACAGTATATCTGTCAAATAAATTTGGAGTCAAAGTACAATAAAAATAAAATCACACCAATATGAACTGAAGCTTTGCAAAGTTAATATTTACTGCAGGGCTTGTGTTGTACTTTATTATGTTGTTCACAATCTATATGCAACTGTATTTCACAAGAGCTAGACTTCAGCATTAGACCCTGCTGATTCTTCCTGAGTTGGAGGTGGTGGTATAACACTGTATGTAGCTGTCTGTACCCTGACTGTCTCTGTGTTATATTCACAGTGATAAAATGCATCAACAACCTGTTTTGATAAACGCTTCTCATTTTATTCTTGCCTGAATTTGATTTGAAGGTAAATATACCATGTAATAGGTGTATAAACGTCAGCATTAAATCCTTAGCTTTATTTTGTCACGTACAGAAAATACATGTATTTCATGTGGAAGGATTTGTGGTCACTGTTGGTGCCTGGAGAATATGGAGTGATACAGATTTTTAGAAGCGTGCTTGCTCCATCTAGTGGGCAAACAAACTAATAGTTTCATGATAGGTTCAATGCAGTTTTGACCAAGAGAATGAATAAGAGCTTATTTTCAGTTGAATGTCTTATTTTTAATGTTTTGGGGGGGTTTTTCGTTTTTTTTTTAGTTTTTTGTTGTTTTTCTGTGTGTTAAATGACCTTGACACAAACAATTGATAAAGTTAAGTGCAAATATGGCTTGAAAATTACAAAGCTGTAAAGAAAAAAAGTAAAAACATCAACATTTTTTAACAATGCATCTGAAGGATGCAGAAAAATGTCAATAGGCTACAGCCAGCAGCTGTTTAGCTTAGCTTAGCATAAAGACTTGAAACAGGGGTAAACAGCTGGCCTGGGTCTTTCCAGAGGTAATAAAACCTATTTACCAGCATCTCTAAAGCTCAGTAATTAACATGTTATCTGTTACATCTGTAAAAATGTCAGGTTGTAGTTTTATGAGGAGTTTTATTTATACTTGCTGAAGACATTTCTCTTTGGACGCAGAAACCACAACATGTTTTTATATATTTTAAGTGACAGGATACAACACGTGAGCGTTAGAGGTGCGGTCAGGTGGATTTTTGTACTTTGGAGAGAGTCAGGCTAACAGCTACTTCCAGCCTTTGTGCTAAACTAAGCTAACTGACCCCCCCCCCCCCCCCCCCCCCCCCCCCACACACACACACACACATTAGAGTTGTATCGATCTTTTCATCTAACACTCTGCAAGAAATTCAATAAACCCGTTTCCCAAAATGTCAAACTATGTGGTTTCCAGCCTCTTTTCAGTACAGTGTTTCTCAGATGAACTGTCATGAAGGACACTGAGTGTTGCAGAAGTCTCCCGACTTAAACAGCCGGTAGATGTTCACCAGTGGGAACATAGTGACTGAGCCGACTAGTGAGCCCATCTGTGCTGCAGCTCCACACCAAACCAGGGCGCTGTGGCTCCGGTCTCTCAGGATGACACCCACCATTACTTTGACGTAGGACAGCGTTCCAGTGAAGAAGAGCCATGAGAGCACCTGGTGAGGGCAGAAGAACAAAGTGGACTCAGCAGTTCACCTGAACGACGATCTGAGAAATGTTTGACATCATTTGCGTTTGGAAAACGAATCGGGATTTTGTGCATCATCATTTTCAAATGCTGACACCACAGCTACACAGTAACAGCCCAAATACATGACCTCATGATCGGTTATGAGAGTGAGCAGTGTTGCTCAACACTCAGGGCTTTTGTAAAGGAGGAGTTGAACTTTGCCACAAGTATTTCCCTGATAAAGCCCCAGAGAAATGATTTCTGTGTCTTTTCTTTCTAGGCCATACATCTCTTACACAATCTGTTTGTGTTTCACTCACAATGATCATCTCTCCCACCACAGACCCCTGAAGCAAAGGACACGGGCTCATAGCTGCCATGGCCATGTTGTAGCTGCCAAATCCTGTCCCCAGTGCTGTCAGCACACCAAGAAACACCAGTGACCTGAAAACAAAAAGAGGTTTGATTATATTATCCCATATAAACTATGTGCCCAAGCCATTTTTATACCCAGAGAAAACAGTCAAGCCGGACAAAGACAGATTCAGGATTAATCAAATCTGCCTTGAAGCAACAGTCAGGGGCCAAAATGAACTCAGAAAAAGCTTTTTCATGCTGCAACCATTCCTCCTGTTCATACTGGCCATAATGTTATATTTTTCTTCCAATGCACATTAAGTGATGGAGGATCAAAATCCTTGTTTACACAGTCCTTGTTCTGTGGAGGAATATATTCCAAAGTCCAACCAAAGTTTGGCACCTGATTTTGTTTTCGTCTTAGTTTTTGCCAAAAAAAAAAAAGCACATTATTTTCCGTCATTTGACTAAAGTCTCATTCTTGACGTGCATTTTTAATTTTCTATGTCTTCTTAGTTTTTTGAACTTCCAGCTGTCGCCATCTTTGTTGTGTGCAGTTGCAGTGGGTTCATGGAAAAGGCCCTGCTTACTTCCCACACAGTGTCCATGTCCCTCAGCTCCGTTGTATAATGCAGGACACTTGCTCTCTGCAGTAAATCCAGTGAAGTTGGCTGTTGCGTTGCACATCTGGACACCTTGACACTTGTTTTAAGACAAACTTGGAAGAAAAATTTAAGTCATAAAAGGAAACATTCATTTTTACCTGTTTTGGAAGAACATGGCGATGGTGCAGGCCACTGGGTTGGCAACTGATGCCAGAGCAGCAGAGAGGTGATAGGCCAGGTTGCCGTAGGGCATACAGGAGTACGTCTGCACAGAGGGCAGCAGCCCGTTGGTGGCGGCGTTGACCGACACCACCATAAAGTAGATGAAGGTCAGCTGGTACACGGAGTGTTTTGGACCTGGCAGCAGAGGCTTGCTCTGGGCTGCACCCTCAACCTGGCATTTCACACCCTCTCCATCAATCTCTGCTCCAGGGTTATCCAGGCCGGCGCTGACAGATGCCACGGCGTCTGGCACGAGGTTTTCGGTGGACAGCTCGTATGTCCGAGGAAGTCTGTTCAGTGCAACAAAAGCAGCCAGGCTTATGCACATCATGACTGCTAGGAAGAAGAAAAACACCTCGGTGGAAAAGTTTGGAGGAAGATACTCTGTATGTAAGGACCAGGTGCTGCTGCCTGTGTGGTTTCCTGCAGTCTGAGAGGAGTTGACACACTTGGCGATGCCCACGCCTTGTGCCAGAGCAACTACACCAGGAATGAAACCGCTTAACCCTTCTCCAATGAAATACGTGGTGATGTATTTCGCTGGAAGTTGCATCATGAAAGGCAGGAAAGTAACTGAGGAGGTGCAGTCCACCAGAGAGAGGAAGAAGGTGATGATGAAGAAGGCAGTGCTACGCGGTGCCCCGGCCACGATCGTGGTCTTGTCCCAGAAGAAGGCGAGCAGGATGCAGGACAGGACACCGATGGAGAGGATGGAGTAAATGACAACATGCTCTTTGAGACGCCCTGGGCACAGTTTGTGCATGAGGGTGACCAGCAGAGGTCCCAGGTTGGCCAGCTGGATGATGACCGTCAGGTATGAGGGGAGCTCCCAGCCCTCAGGGAGAGTGTTGACGATGAGCGGCAGTTCCACCCACAGGCCGTTCACTGCCACCCAGGAGCCCAGGCCGAAGGCGCAGGCCAGCATGTGGACGCGCAGAGCCATGCTGCAGCTGGATTAGTCTGATGAGACTGTGAAGAAGGAGAAACAGTCCGCCCCAAGTCGTTCCACCTCTGCTGTGTGTCAAACCTACAGAAACACACGTCAGAAGCATTAAATTTGTCTGTTATATACTGTTCCAGTAGACACGCGATTGTTGACTCAGTAATGGCACAGATCAGACGCTGTGATTTATTAAAGCTCGTGCTCAGAGCCAGTGGTGGAGGAAGTACTTATTAAGTATTATCCGCAAAAAATACATTTGAAGTAGTATAGTTCAGCAAAAGTAAAGTACAGGATTAAATGTACTC